>NC_064643.1:666136201-667386201 GCF_023864345.2 Schistocerca serialis cubense
TCGGAAGCATTTCCATGATTTTGTCGTAATGCTTAACTACAAACTGTAGCATTCTAAACAAGCTGTTTAACGTACTCTTTTTTTCTTGCTTCAGGTTTGTCTGTGTCGAAGTCAAGTTACTAATTTTCTTCATGAAACGGACTTTCTTTGGCAACATAAGTTATGGAATAAATCCAGCAACCTCATTTATGAAATAATCGTCACCGAAAGTGCGATTCAAGCCGTGTTGAAAACATCTGTAAAGAATGCATAAGTCTGAAAGGCTGCAATGCCTTCCATACATTACCGTCGCGGCCAGCAAAAAATGAAGCAGTATTAAAGGGCTAGAGATTTACTTCCAACTATTTGTATAAAGTTTCCTCATGTTCTTCAATAAATTCCCCAGTTATTTTTCTTCTCTCAAAAGGGAGTTGTCACAAATGTCATACGTCACAGTGCCTAATCTTGATAAACAAAATGCGCAGTAATAGATATGTTACACGTTTACCTACATCTATCGGTCATATATCCGCTGTGCATCCGCATGCATTCACGACTATGGCCTGGATAATGCTGGGCATCGTATATTCCCACGTCCTTCACTGTTTCGTGATACTCTCGTAAGATGAGGCTAAATATTGGGGACGTCTACATGTACAATTTCTGTAGCAACATTTACAATCTCCAGGTATAAATGCACGAATGTCTCTGGCACGCATTTCCACACACCTTTTTATTTACCGTAGCTTTCAATGGAACTTTTAATGAGTCAGTGATCACACTTAGTCGTGTTCTACAGATGTGTAACTTCTAATGTGTAATGGTGGATCCGTAAGGGGAACAGACCACTAGTTACAGTACAAGTAGTCGACATCCTTTTCAGTCACTAATGAAAATCTCTCCCAGACGTCGTTACGACGATGGTCTTTCGCCGTCAAGGTATATTCTTTCGAATGATGATTCGCTTTCACTGCCTTTCATCTCAGGTTCAAGCGCCATGATCCTAGAGTGGGAGACTGACTGGCGCTCGGCTTACTGTAGTAGACGGCCGGGCAATTAGAGCGTGAGACGCTCGAACGAACTGCAAGGAAAAGATAGTGTAGCTGCTCCTCCCAGTCGTAAGCCGCTTTATCGACATCTGCCGCAAATAGGCGCAACTACGTACATCGAGCAATTCGGGCAAGGATCAGTGTCAGAGGCAGACCTCTAGATGTGAAATGGAACGAGCATTTGAGAGTTGGAGTAGGTAAGGCATATGGTCGACTTCGGTTAATTAGGAGAATTCTAGGAGAGTGTGATTCATCTGTAGATGAGACCGCATATAGGACGCTACCGCGAACCTTTCTTGAGTACTACTGCTCGAGTGTTTGGGATCCGTACCAGATCGGATTAAAGGAAGATATCGAAGCAGTTCAGAGGTGGGCTGCTAGATTTGTCACTGGTAGGTTAGAACAACAAGCAAGTGTTACGGAGATGCTTCGTGAACTCAAATGGGAATCCGTGGAGGGAAGGTAATATTCTTTTACAGAACACTATAGAGATTACAGAGCGATGCTATTGCCTCTAACATACGCTACGCTTATGGACCACAAACATAAGATACGAGAAATTAGGAAACTAGGGCATATGCGGAGGCATTTAGACAGTCGTTTTTCTCTCATTCTGTTTAGGAGTAGAACAGGAAAAAGATGTGACCAGCAGTGGCACGGGGTACCTTCTGCCATGAGATGTAAGGTGGATTGAGGAGCATCGATGTAGATGTAGAACCAGTTTTGTTATGTTACAATGCTATTTATGATTCGTGGACTGGGTGTCCTGATCACTTTATTATGTTTTATATTTTCTGTTTCCCCATACGTCTAAATGGCCTGTTTATATGCAATAAATGATGATGCTGGTGATGGTGAACTAGATAGTAAATTTGCACTTACCCACAACTATAATAAACTGCAGATCGTCTTAACATTTGCTCCTCGGCAAATTTGTGTCCTAAGTAGCTTGTAGTAGTATCTGATGTATGTATACAGCCTTGTAAATTGTAATTCTTCAACTAATATGCGTATTTTATAATAAATTATTTTTATAACAATTCCGTATTCGAACAGTGTTTGGGAATTACCACTGAAAGAAAATTTTTTTCTATTTACATTTCGAGTAATTTCGTGTTCACGTTGGTCTCTTCTCATAATTTAGAGTTTCTTAAAATGTTAATAACGAGAGTCAAATGTTGTACATAAATATACAGGGTGAGTCACTAACTATTGCGACCAAGAATAACTCCGAAAGTATGATTAGTAGCTGGAAAGTTTGTGGGACAAAAGTTGCATGGGACGTCGGAGACCATAATGCGATGTTGTTCTTTTGCTGCTAGGTGGGGTCGCGTAAGAGATAAGAAAGGAAACTTTGTTTTCTGAATGGGATGCTATAGTTTGGTACCTATTTTCTGATAGCGGCTATCGAGACGAATCCAATGACGTGTAACAGTTAAGTTCTTTGAAGATCAACGAAGGTCAAAAACGGGGCATGAATGTCCATTTACAGAAGGTGTTCGAAGTGATGACCATTGGTATCAATGCTGTGCAGAAATCTTCTAATCGTGGATTGAGTGGTATTCCTTATCACTTCGGCACCTATCGAAGCAGTTGCTCTGACAATTCTCTCTCGTATATCGTGGAAATAGTAAATATTCGCCGAATACGGTTTATCCAGCTAACGTGCCACTGACATGTAAACACCCTTTCGACGGTTTCGCAATACTACACTAATAAGAACGGTAAGACTAGTATCGTCAAATCAAGACAATGTGAATGATGTATTCCTTCGAAGAACAAGTCGACATGTTTCTCATTTACGGAGAATTCCAACTAAATTGAGTGAGAGCTAGAGACTTAAACCCTGAAAGATACACTCAATGTACTCACCCTACATGTCGTACGTTTCAACATGTGAATGATAAATTGAGAACAACTGTACCTTTAACGCATCGGAAACATTTCCGGCAAAGTAAAGTTACTAACGAGGAAACGGTAATTGGTACTATTGCCACTGTGGTTAGAGATCCTTGTGTTAGTTCGAGTTATATCGCAAGGGAATCTGGCATGAGCCAGAGTAATGTTGTTCGTGTTCTGTATCGCCATAAATATCCTTACCATGTCAGTCTCCACCAAGATTTAACTGGTACGGATTGTAGGCGTAGCACTGAATTCTGCCATTGGGCTCAAACTGAAGGTCTTTCAATTACGATTGGTATAAATCTGTGATTTGCTCCACAAATTTCTGAGCAACAGATTCAGAGGGATGACCCATTTATTAATTTCATTTTATTTACTGATGAGGCTACATTCATGAGCCACGGAAATGTTAATTTGCATGACATGCATTATTGGGCACCTGAAAATCCATGTTGGCTACGGCGAGTTGCACACAAAAAATCGTGACCGGCGAATATATGGTGCGTGATTCTGGAGGACAGAATTAAGGGCCCCTATTTAATCGATGGAAATCTTAATTGTAGGAAGTACACCACATTCTTCCAAGAAACATTAGGTCTGTTATTGGGGGAAATAGCTTTAGGGACAAGGAACAGAATGTGGTATCAACACGATGGGTGTCCGGCACATTTTTCGCTGACGGCTAGTAATGAGTTGCAGAGACAATTATCAAATCGTTGGATTGGACGCGGAGGAGATGTGTCGTGGCCGGCTCGTTCGCCAAGACTTGACGCCTCTGGATTTTTGTCTTGCGGAGATTCGTAAAAGACATTGTTTATAAAGACGTTCCAACTACTCCTGAAGTTATGTGAGAGAGAATTGTCAGAGCATATGCTTCGAATACTGCCGAAGTGAAAAGGAATACCACTCAATCCATGATAAGGACATTGCGGCACTGCATTGATACCAATGGTCATCACTTCGAACACCTTCTGTAAATGGACGTTCATGTCACATTTGTGACCTATGTTGACCTTCAAAGACCTTACTGTTATACCTCATTGGATTCGTCTCGATACCCGCTATCGGAAAATGAGTACCAAACTATAGCATCCTATTTAGAAAAATAAGTTGACATTCATATCTCTGACGCGGCAGCATCTAGCAACAAAATACCAACGTCATATTACTGACCCCGTTGTCCCATGCGACATCTGTCCCACAAACTTTTCAGCTTCTATCATACTTTCGGAGTTATTCTCGGTGGAAGTAGACTGAGGTAATGAATGTATATATGTACCAAGGTCGGGATTCGAACCTTCAGCTCAATAAGCTGATGCCATAACCACCACTCCACGCTGGCACAGTGGCTTTCCACAACTGCACGGACTACTTTTCAACTGGTCCCACAGCATAAATTACGTCGTAATATGACATTTTGTAGTGAATAGTTCCAGGTAAGCTGCAAATGGTTTCATTAGTAATTCTTCTCCTTTACTAAAAGCTTGTTTCGGCTATAGCACCACTCTCAAGTAAACTTTCAGTTGAAGTAGATGCTCATACTGCACCAGTGAGTAGATTGTTGACTGTCTACTTGTTGCTATATCGCTATAATCGCGTAAGTTTTATTTGTATGAAATACTTTCGCAAAATACTTTTGACAATAATACTTCTGACTATAATTCCGACTGAGAATGGTTCCATACAAACAGCACTTACGAGATTACAGCGATCTAGCAAGAAATAGACAGTCGACAGTTTACTTATTGATGCGATACGAGCATCTGTTCCAACTAGATGTTTACTTGAGAGTGTCGCTACAGCCGAAACAAGCTTGTAGTAAAGGAGGAATATTACTAATTCTGCCGTCAACAGTCTATCTGAATTATTCACTACAAAATGCACGGACTACGTTAGCACGCCTCTCTGCTCAGTCCAGACTCCCATTCACCCCTCACCCCACTTGGTATTCCCCCTAAACTCGAGCAGCATTGCAGAGGCTGTCAAACTGCATTGCAATAGCGCCTGATATTTTAGATAAGCATTTTTATGATTTAATGGGACAATGATGTGTTTATCTTTTCGTAACAAACTACTGGAGTCGACATCTTCCAGTGCGAAGACGAGAAATAAGGGGCTTCCACGAATAGTCGAGATAGAAGCTTGATCATATTTTCACTGTACCTTTGATTGCAGCCTGCCAGTAAGATGAGGTTACTAGGAGTATCTAAACGTCTTCGTTATCTACACGAAGGCCAGTGAGTGCATATGTGGCGGTTGTGCCATTGATATCCAATTCACCGGTGTTGCTCATTCCGTGTGTATTTTGTTCCACATAACTTTCACCACATTGTCTTGAGAATTCATGGACTCCGCAACACGTAACAACAGATCATGATTCACATATTCAAGACATGCAGACGTCTTGGTCTGCGAGCAAAAGAACACGTTCACCTTGTGTTATTTCTTGAATATGGAAATTTTTCAAAAACTAGGCCCTACACAGCAGAATTAACTTATGTTTTACATGTTTTACCTGTTAGTTTTCCTTTTCTGCTCTGCAGTTTGGTTACTGGAGGTCTCTTCATAGGATGCTTTTGATACACGTTTCCCTGAATTTAGCCTTGCGCTTCATTAGTTCGTTCCGGAGACTCTCAGTGTCAGACAGTAAGTGTTTTCTCCAAACTGAAACTCTTCTCTCACTCATGCTTTGCAAAGAATGGCAGCAGGTTGACGCCTCTAAGTCTAAACTGGTATGGATAGACTTTCGGTTCACGCACTGCCCTAGAAACCTAGTTTTCTTTCATCGAAATACTTCTTCATAAACCGGTAGACACTTATAGTTCTCCAGAGCCGTAATAAATACTATACGTTCATTGGAGGAGTTGCGATGCTGCATAAGCGTCACCAACCTATCTTGACCATGAGGACACTCTAGGGATGGACTAGCCGGCAGCGTGGCCGAGCGGTTCTAGGCGCTACAGTCTGGAACCGCACGACCGCTACGGTCGCAGGTTCGAATCCTGCCTCGGGCATGTATGTGTGTGATGTCCTTAGGTTAGTTAGATGTAAGTAGTTCTAAGTTCTAGGGGACTGATGACCACAGCAGTTAAGTCGCATAGTGCTCAGAGCCATTTCTATTTCTAGGAATGGACTGACGACGTACCTCCACAACAAAATAGATTTTACAAATGCAGATAAGAGAACTTTCCCTTAAAATCCCCCATAAATTTATTCTGACAATAAAAAGGTACAGTGCTATAGAGTGTTAATTACTGTCTTGAGCAATCGCAAATGTTTATGAGCATGAAAAATGCTGTCCAGTGAACATCACATACTTAGAAGAAGAAACAAAGGGAAAAAAGGACGAGAATCATAATATAAATGAGAAAAAGACGCACCAAAGGGATGGAAATCGGTAGGTATGATGTAGGGTAAGGTGGTGCAATTTCGATATGGGAACCATTCTGATTACCGTAAGATTTCGCGCTATTTTTCAGCTTCGTGATGTTGGTAGCACTTTCCTTTTAGTGGCGTTGCAGTGCGGAAGGGTTTTGCAACTTCTCCTGTATTTTTTCTGAATATACCAGTTTGTGCTGCCCGGAACACAGTTTCAATCTGCAGAAAGCTTAATATCAGCCCTCACTCAGCTCCAGTGAAAATATCCTTCAGAAAACATCCCCAAAAGTCATGTGGCTAAGCCATGTCCTCGCAGTATCCTTTCTTCCAGAAGTTCTGGTTCTGCAAGGTTCGCATGAGAACCTTTGTGAAGTTACGAAGGTAGGAGACGAGGTACTGGCAGAATTAAAGCTGTGGGGACGGGTCGTGAGTCGTGCTTGGGTAGCTCAGTCGGTAGAGCACCTGACCGCGAAAGACAAAGGTCCTTAGCTCGAGTGTCGGGCCGGTATACAGTTTTAATCTGTCAGGAAGTTTCATATCAGAGTGAAAATTTCATTCTGAGGAGAGCAACCTTTTTCCGAAAATTTGGAAAGCGAAGAATGTTACGTGGACCCAAGGTGTACACTAAAAGATAGCCTGTGGCGACTCGCCTTTCGCAATAACGGACGTCTTAAAACGTTGCCCTTTCGGCAATTGTCTTTCTGTAGAAGGCATTGTGCGTCGGCCAATAAGTTCGCGGAAGGCATGAGTGATGGGGAAAAACTTTTCTATCATACGTTCATGAAAGCTACGCCTTGGATGTTCTGAAAAAGACAGCTAAAAGGTAGAGACCACTCACTGCTTACAAAGATTTTTCTAGACGAGATCTCGGATTGGTAGTTAAAGGAACAAGGCTCTGACGTGAGCCCTCTTACTCCTATATATCCGAGCTAGTAGAAGACGACGAGAGGCGTTTTTAACGCAGTCCCTCTTGGAAGAACTTAACAACAAGTAAAATTAGAGTATTGGCTAGTGCCCAGCGCACGTTTTGGCCAATGGTGAGTTTATCGAAGTAGACCCTGAGCACCGCAAGCACTGGAGTTTGATCTTCAATATTTACAGCTTCTAAGGCCAGACATCTATCCCGCAGCAGACGACACTAGGACGGCAGACTTAGGAGTAGACAGACGGAGTTCACTTGCAGAGCAGACTGGGGCGAGACTTGGACGGAGAAGAGCAGATTGCACTCAGATTCTTCATTGCTGGTGAGGGCGCTGATTTGGCGAAGGAGCATCGCCGACGTCCATCTGAAACACCCGATCTACTCGTCCAGATACACGTAATGATGAGCGTATCTAGCGGCGTAGGCTGGTTAGAGTGGAACGGAATTACCCTTAGCAAATTCACACTGGCGCTTCGTGACGCGACTCACAGCATTACTTGCATGTAATCTGATTTGCTCTTTCCAGCACGACCATGCAATCGCTGGTTTCATTTTGCGGCTGTTTTATATGGTATTAATATATCAGGAAGTATATTTGCACCAACCACGTTTCCCACGCCAAATTATCTTTGCAATATGAACCACTGTCTTTTATTACTTAGTTTCCTGTCTCTTTCTAACGTATCCGTTGTGCGCATCATTAAAAAACTTGTAATACCCTTTACCAGTTTATCAACTGAAGGCGTAAAGTCTGTAAATTTTTGCTCACTAAGAACTTGCGTTAAAGACTGGGATTTTTCTACGTGAAGATTTTCATTTTGTAATTAATAAATCCATTTGATGGCATTAATTAACAGTAAATTACGGGATTACCGGTACCTGGATTATAATGCTGGAGCCACCCACTTCATTAATTTCATTAACTAAATCGGTTGTGTAACGTTTATCAAGCATCTGAGTTGGGGAATCGGTCTGCCACTCAGCAGCACCAGCTGATCCATCTCAACTCACGGTATCTGAAGTATAAGAGAGAACAATAGAGGATACCATAACCCCTCGTACTTGTAGATGGTATTTACTGTACCTTAGTTGAGAAGAGAAGTCTTTAAGCTCCCATAAGATTAAGCATAACGAAGGTTCTAGTGAACAACAAACGGAAGTTCTGATTCGCATAAACGACCTTTTACGCAAGTAAATTAAATGCAGAGCAGCTATGATCGTATTGGTATCCTGATATCGGCTAACTGTAGCACTCTGTTTTTATCGTTGAAGTTAATTCTCTCTCTCTCTCTCTCTCTCTCTTCCTGTCTGTAGTGTTGCTGGCCTGTCTTCTCCATTATACGCGTTTGTGCCTCTGACTTGAATACACTGCTGTAATAACGTTTTCCAGTATCTCTCTACCATTACTTGCGCGTCAATTGACAAAAGCAACTGAATGTTGCGCTAATGGAAATTGAACTGATTTTCTACTGTCATTTGCCAACAGCAGTAGTGAAAGGATTTAATACCGATTCATTGTGCAGAGAAAGAAAAGGGAATAAATAAATATTGAATAAAAGAACTGTAACTATGCGGAAGCTAATAACAAAGTCGTGTAATTATTGTTGCTCATAGAGGAAAATGTTTAGCTGATATCAGATTATTACAAATTCAATAAACCGCTTTGACGCAACCAGAAACGTTTGTTTGTAGAGAGTGCCTGAGGGGAGATAGAATGAGAAATTTTATGTGGGTGTAAGCTATGTTAGCATAGTTTCCGATGTACCTACATAATTAAAAATCGCTCAGCCCTTTTCAGCGATTATTACTCGTACGCACAAGAAGAATTGCAAACAATAACATCCCATGAGAACTACGCAGAATTAATTGGCAGTTGTGTAAACAAAGTAATTGCACCTCTATATCTAAGAGGCAGAAGAGGAGAAAAGGGATAAAAATGAAGAAGGAAAAAAGAGGAAACACCTGTAGTTGTTTAGTAATGAAGAGTGCTTAAGTGTCAGGAGTTCATTCACGTGATGGAAAAAACCCTAGACCTGTAGCAAGGTCAGAATTTCTATTACACCTCTGAATGTTAAACTTCTGTCGAATTTTGGTATGCAGTATAATTTGTGAACTTGTTATTAATAATTCCGTTGAAAATAACCCGTCTTGATCTGCCTGCACGTGGGCAGAAAAGTTTAAAAAGAGAGCAAATTATTCCTTTCATGCAATCGCTTTTCAGTCTACAATAAATTTCTATGAACAGTTATTTATGACAAAATCGGTGTGGACGAAATAAAGAAGACTTTCCAGTGTTATTGGATGAAGAAGTGAAGCGAGAAACGAATGTCTATACATAATGTCATCAACATACACGTTTTCCGAACCCTCACCTTATCTGAAGGGGTGTGCTACGTCTAAAAACCCGTATGACCTTAATATGTGGTCAGTCACCACAGACTCTAACAAGTCCTTAGCATAATTCTGGCTGTTGAGCGACTGCTGTGTACTGTGCTCACCAATAACGACCCACAGCTCACCTCTGCACTATTTTAGGTGTAGGCGCACCAGAAAGCGAGATTTAAGACCTTCCTTTCACAAGCAATCTAACGGGTAAGAGTTGTGACACTTTCGAGTGTCTACTAGAGACAATATCATGGGCCTTGCGAACCGCATATCTGAGACTGATCGAAACCTTTACATTCCACAGAAAAAATACGACACAAATACTACACGTGCATGAGTCCTTGTAACGTCCCATCCTGACTGGCTGCATTTCTATGGTTATTGCTAGCCGCAAATTTCAGTATTGGCAATCGTATATTATTTGGTCACATGGCAGGGAGACCGGTGAAGACCATAAAGGCTAGGGAAGGTGTATATCTGTGACCATGTGCCTAGCACCAACGACACGTCGTTGTATGGATTCCAGTACAGTCTGACTATATTGCAGTGCCACAGATGTTACGAATCACATAGTTTTTAATCAGTACAGCCCAGCAACAACACTTTTTAAAAAAGTCACGCTTTTGTTGATATTGCATGCTTACGTTTCACATCTCTATTTCTTCCATCTTCAGTTATTTGTGCTCCGCAAGTGGTAAAACTGTTATCCAGTACAACTTTTATTGCCTAATTTTCTAAATAACTTCAGCAACAAGTCCGAAACGCTAGAGTAACCGACGCTGCTTCACCCGTGTCCAGTGACATACGTTGCATCTTCCGAAGTGACCAACTCAGTGTGACATTTGTAACGAGAGAAGTGCGCGTCGACGTTGCGGCCCGCATTTGACGTCTGGTATTCCCGCACCTGCGGCGAGACTTCAGCGCCGCCCGCCGGGTTTGACAGGTGTCTAGTGCTCGGTTCAGAGGTTAACAGACAGTATGGCCCGCCATCTAAGTTATTAATGGAGCTACCAGCAGACATTGTGACGCCGTCAGGCATTCAGCGGAAGTCCGAAAATATCCCGAAAGGCCCTGACACAGGTTGCGGAAGAGCTCTTTAGTTATTTATGTTTGGTGACACCTAAAGTGAGGCGAAACCTTGACGTAATAGAAGCCGAAACTCGTTTAGCGAGTGCTGTGGGCTCGACTTCTGGGGAGTGGCTGTTTGAATCGTCCTCCGGCTGTAAGAATTTCAGTATTCCGTCGTGTCCCTGAGTCACGTAAGGCAGATTCCCGAACAGTTCAATTGAAAATGATACGATCAGTTTCCTTCCGGAACCTTTCAATCCGAGATGGCACTCATTCGATAATGGATGTAACGTTAATCCCTGAATATCTTCCCATCCATAACCGTTTCACTGCACCGCTTCGCAAGACAACGTCTTCTACACTGTAGCACCACAATTCCTAGAAAAAGACACAGGTGTAACTAAGTTCTGTTGCATTTGATTTTGTTATGGCTTGTCACATAAATAACCAGAGCTGTCCTCTTACTTACTCTTGATAGTTTTCAATATTATTCAACGGTCAAGAAAATTTCAAATATGTACAGTATTACTGAAATGCAATGAGCTACATCATTTAACATTGTGAAATGTTATTATATCATAGCGCTATTAATAAATAGAATAAAAAAATTAAATTTAAGATATTCTACTAACAAACTCTTCAGTGGCATAGAAGGATTTGCCTACAAACAGTTCTTTCATTCTGTTGAACTCTAACAGATTATCCTTTCTGTACTAGTTCGAAAGTTACATCAGGATCAGTTGCTGTTTATGTGTGTACATATTTCAAGTGTAAAATCACCATTGTTAAAATGTAAGCAGTTTTCATCGAATCAATATTTTCGATGCCGGCGACTTCTTGTATAATAAACATCATCGACAATATTCTATATCACTGATATTTTTTAGTAATAACTAGTGTTAATCAGCTAATATTTCCGCACTAAGTGCGACGGTGACAACGGTAATGTTATTATATATCACTATATGGGCTGCAGGTTGACACTGTTATTCTAGGTGGTAAGCGTTGTTCTGAACAGTAAGTGATGTACGACGCCTTTGATTAAAATTCATGAATTCCATAATTAGGCTTTAAAAGTAACTCACCACTCTTCCCCCCCCCCCCCCCACCCCTCCCCGCCCCCCGACATCCTGTTACCAACAATCAGTCGTCCTCAGAACTATCCCAATTCAGTCTAGCAATCCCGAATACTACAAATTCGATATTCATATTCGACGACTTCAGTAAATTTTGCGTCCTTCTCTACCCATTATTACCTCTCTCCCACGCGCTGGAACAGTCGCTAACCAGTCTAGGAAGAAAGGAACCTAAAACATTGCACTAGTGTCAGCCGTTTACTCCTTTTATGGTACCCCAGAACTAGATCAGATGTCACCCAGTTCCCAGCTATGTTTGGAACCTAGCTACATTTTATCAAAGAATTACATTTCAAATCAATCAGAGATAAATAATAAATAGTAATTCTTTAATTAATAATGCCAAAAGGCATTGTTTCTGTCTATCCAAGAATAGTGAGCCTTGCTAAAATCAAGTTTAAAAACTCAACTTATGCGTAAATGTCTTAAACATAATACTATGCCTGACCTACATTGAAAGAATACAAAACACATCAATCCAAATTCCATTCTGTTAAAACAGTCAAACTGGCAGAAACCTATCGACAAAAAATTATCTTAGAAACGAGGCTAGTAAGTTAAATAGAGAAAATTAAACAAAAACATAGCAAAGATAAAATAACTGTGACTAGTAACAATACTAAACTGATTGCTGGAAGGACGAAAACCGCCAAAGTGGCTAAAGATAACATGTCATTATCAGAAACGATATGATAGTAACGAAAAATTAACTTTTTTTTCGTAAAAACGCAATCTATGTAAAACCATAAGATACCACAATGAGTTTCCAAACGAAAGTTGGAAAGCTAACAGACAAACTATTATTTAGTTCATTCCAAAAGAAAAAGAATATCTAAATGTGATGAATCTACGATTATACAGGCCAACACTGATTTTCCTTTTCTGAGTAAGATAACGGTTTTATATCCACTTCGTTCGACTGAATCCAATAATATCATTATTTTTGTCTTCAACTAGCACTGAGGAAAAGTGTCAAGAAATATGTTTCAGTGGACGGGGTTGTTTTGGTCTATTTGTTGAGCTGTAACCATTTGAGAAGAAAGTGTCTGAACAGTATAAATACATTTTGTTTCCTTTTTGTATATTTTATGATCGCCACATAGAGATGAACATAACTTTCTTTGTTAAAAGTGTTTCGTCTGACTATTTTGACTTGAAACTTGGTGACCAGGATATATCATGGGCTCCTCATAGAATGTGTAACGTCTGGGTTTGCAGAGTTACGAAAATGGTCAAAGGAAAAGTCTCTTAGTTTTGGAATTCCAGTGGTGTGAGGTTCACCAAAGAACCGCCAGGGTGACTTTTGATTCTGCATTTTCAAAGCAAAAACTTCTATACCATAAACAAAATAGGAATAATTTATCCTGGAGCCTACTACAACACCAGTACCACATGATCCTGGTGATCCTGTGCCTATATATCCTTCGAACCTTCAGGTACTGCACTCCGAATCATGTTGTAAATCGGGAGAGCCTTCTGAACATTATGACTGATCAGGTGCACAAGACATGCCCCAGTCGTTCACCTAAACTGAGCTAAACCATTTGGTCAGAGATTTAAGCATCCCAGCCTTTAAGGCTGAAACAGAAGAACTTACTAGCTCCAGGATCAGGTGCATCATTTTACAGACACGGGGAGGAAGACTCGAACAGTATTTTGGGCAGGAAGACTCTTTACTGCGTTGACATTCCAAACCACAGTAACAAGTTAGGAGCACAATTCAACAGAGAAGACTGGAGACTCTTCATTGATTAAAGTAATAGAGGTTTAAGAAGTGTGTTGCTACATAACAGCACCATTCTAGCAACAGCCCCAGTCGCTCACTCTGACAATCTCAAGGACAGAATCTGGATCTGCTACTCGAAGAGGTAGATTACAGTGAATATAGCGATTATTATCTACTGTGATTTGAAGGTTTTATGTATGCTCTAAAGAGGACAAGAGAGCTATACCAAGTACCCACGTTGGATCATTGAATGCGACAACCGAGACAGGAAGAGCAATTGGACAACAAGAGAACGGCCATATTCTAGGATCCAAGAACATCGTCAGGAAGAGCTTAACAGTGCCTTAGAAAGTTGCGCTACCGCGCTTCCGTATTAGATTGGGGCTAATGAAGCAATTTACAAAGGCATTTGATAAAAATGGAAGTTGTTTAAAACACCTAGCCAATAAGCTTCCTGCGTTCTCAGAGGAGAAAGTCAAAGAGGATTGTATTTGTAAAGTAGCAGATCAGGAAACCAAGTAAATATAAAAGTTTTGCACAGTTGAAACTGCATTATATGAGCGTCTCAGTTAAACATGTTGTTAACAACATCAAATTTCCATCTTACAAACTGAGCAAAAGTTATACAATAAAGTAAGTAGCGTATAGCTGAATGGACAACCTTTGAGAAATAATAATAGTTACCATCTGGCCGCACAGTACATGACACCGGAATTCCGAGCGATGCAAACTACTCTTTTTTAGACACTAAAAATCTGCATACAATCATTCCCATCAAAATACGTTTGGCAGAGCCATGGTGTATTAGCCATAGGACAAAGAAATATTGGATCAATGAGAGAGAGAGAGAGAGAGAGAGAGAGAGCGAGAGTTTGTGAAACGAGCAAATAAACTTTAAATAGAAATAATGTTACGAAGTGTTTTCTACATTCATATAATTTTACCAATTGTTCTATATTTTTTCTTATTTTCAAAGCGTCTTTAATATAGTTAACAACAGGACTTCTTCATATCAGTGTATCATGAACTAAGATGGTTGGTTCAAATGGCTCTGAGCACTACGCGACTTAACTTCTCAGGTCATCAGTCGCCTAGAACTTAGAACTAATTAAACCTAACTAACCTAAGGACATCACACACATCCATGGCCGAGGCAGGATTCGAACCTGCGACCGTAGCTGTCCCGCGGTTCCGGACTGAGCGCCTAGAACCGCTAGACCACCGCGGCCGGCTGTGAACTAAGATGTTACTGACAAGTGTATGTATACAATGTCGTGTTTTCGTAACTTCTGTGGGATGGTTTTGAGAAGAAAATTATAAGCAACAAATCACGGCTTGGTACGTGGTGAAAATACTTATCGACATACTGTGTGTGTACATCATGTCTCGTTGGTATCACAATTTTGTTGTAGCACAGTTTGGAATGTTTTCAGGCAGTTTTAACGCGGTATGCCGACTGTGGAAGCAAGTGGCTAGCTTGTGTTCAGAACCTGCTGCGACACGACGCCCCGTAAAGCGGAGTACTGGACTGCAATCGGGTGCCGGACTACTAGCGACGTCGGTTTGACAACAGGATGACAGTATGAGCCAATATGCATCGCCATGACTGTCACTACGGTCATGCTTTACATAATATTTGCCCAAGCGCAAAGACACGTTCTTCCATAAGCTTTACCTGGAAACGTATTCAGCCTCATAATTCGCTCAGGCAGTCGACAGGGGGTGATCTTTCAGAATTCTGGCTAACGGTTTCGAGTATTTGAACAGTTAGGGTAGATCACATAACTAATGAGGAAGTATTGAATAGGATTGGGGACAAGAGAAGTCTGTGGCACAACTTGACTAGAAGAAGGGATCGGTTGGTAGGACAAGTTCTGAGGCATCAAGGGATCACCAGTTTAGTATTGGAGGGCTGCGTGGAGGGTAAAAATCGTAGAGGGAGACCACGAGATGAATACACTAAGCAGATACAGAAGGATGTAGGTTGCAGTAGGTACTGGGAGATGAAGAAGCTTGCACAGGATGGAGTAGCATGGAGAGCTGCATCAAACCAATCTCAGGACTGAAGACCACAACAACAACAACAAACATAAATACAAAAATAACAGGTATTAAACAACTTCCTGTTAGGTCTTCAGATACTTTATGATGTTTCTTTACCTGCTACATGTACTGCAGGTGGGTTTTAACACTTTCGTATAGAGGTCGCTCTGGTAACAGTGGGCAACTCATGGCTCTTACGACTCCCAGCTCGCACTGGCTAATCAGAAGTTGATGACGGATTCCATGCTATATTACACAGTAGCCGCAATCATCGTTTGCTCATGTGGTCTGCGCAAAGTTTATTTTAAGCTCTTAGTAAAGTTTCTTTACGTCCAAGGTTCAGTTATGCCAGTAGTGTGTCATCCACTATTACGCCCTACTTTGGTATTATTACAGTTCACTATTTCCGCCTGATGGTTATTACTCCTATTTTCTAAAGACCTGAAACCAAAATAACACAGTAAATCGAAGGTGTCAGCTTTTAATACATTGATTCATTCCTGTGTTCATAATGTATTCACGGACAATGTTTGTCGATTGCTTACAGTCTGCTGCCGATTACGTTTCATACATCCCACGTAAGGTTACTAGCAGGGCAAAATGACACAAGTAAACATAAATATTACTACGTCTTAGTTTACTGAACTAATACAGAAATGTTGAAACTTACATCCTAACTTATTTATTCTGAAAAAAACGGTTTTTCAAAATTAAAAATTACAAAATATTGATTATTTTATTAAATATGAAACTGCGGAAGGTACTTTCTTTCTGAAGAACGTGAAAGGAGCATCTTCTGTCCATATACTACACGTTTTTTGGCTTCAACACCGTCTTCTGTACTTCGATTTGTTCTTTTTTCTATAGCCATTTCTAGCACTATCTTTTCACCAGAAGGGTAGTGGTAAAATGGATGTTCAGCTCCTTGTATTCTCCTCCACTATTTTATCAATTTCCTCTCCCTCAATTTTTCGGTCTTCCTTTGATGGTCATTCGTTTTCGTCAACAAGATGCATTAAATGTTTTTCGGAAGACTTAACAAATAAAGTGTAATCCACTGTTTCGAGGAAGTAAAATCAATTTTCCCTTTATTCTACTTCATATAACAGGAATCAGAAACTGTTGAAAACAATGAACACCGATTTAGAGGAAATCAAGCAAAATCCACCATACTAAAATTTCCTTGGTGGAGTCATACTCAGCTGCTCGGAAACCATTTTCTTATGGCTGCTCTTGATTCATAGACGTTATTCTAAAAATAGGAAATAAATGAGATATTTGTTTCGCAGAATGGACTGCATGATATACAGTCGGTTTCCATATAGAATTCAAGGTATTTTGCGAACGAATGCAGACTGAACAGTTGTGGCCCATATGAATCGAGGTGTTGCTAGAGATTGTAACCGAAACATGTTACCTCCAGCAGAACGAAAATAAATGGTAATTTGCACTGTTATTTACTATTTTTTATGTCAAATACAATAGCCAGAGCTCAAACATGTTGCCTATATTTCATAATTTATATTTAGTTAACGTACGAAGTTATAAAACATTTGTTTCATAGTTGGTAACTTAATAAACCATGACACAGTGAGCCGATAAGAACGTTGGTGTTGATTTTTTCAAACCACCTTTCTTATATTAGGTTCTTGTTAGCGAACGCAAGTTGTAAGCCACGCTCCTAGTTAATTTTTTTATTGTAATTAAATTGCTGCAGCAGGTTTCCTTGATGCCTTTGTAAGGCTTAGCGGGAACCATTGCAGATGTCTTTATTAAACAGCTATAAAAGATTTTTCTCAAGGCGAATCCAGAAAATGTTAACAACGTGGTATACTACAAAAGATACGTTGATAGCTCATTTGTGCTTTACAAAAAGAACAATACGCAAATAGAAGCCTTGTCAAGTAAATAAGCAGTACGCATGCCACGATTAAATTCACGACGGAACATGAAGAAGACGGAAAAATTAGTTTTCTAGATCCATCAACACACAACAAAAATGGCACACATGCATTTCAACTATACAGTAAACAGATATGTACGGATGTTATTATTAGCACCAACTCTAACAATATTACGTCAGAATTATGCATGATTTTATTCTGTGTTGCGTAGAATAATACAGCTTCCACCGAAGGAAAAATCAATTGGAGAACGAACATGACTCGGACACAATACATACGACAAAATTAAGAAGAATATCAAGAAGAGAAATGGACGGCATGTACAGATACAAGAACGCGAATAGGGATTCATAGAAAAATCGAATTAATTACATATTCTGGACGAAGGGAGTTCAAACCGTGTTCAGGACAGCAGATAACATAAAAGCACGAGTGCGTGGTACCTTGCCACAGAGAAGTAATGAATGTGGGAAATCTGGGTTCGTCTTAATATCGCGCCGTAATTAATTGTAATGAAAGCTATTGTGGCCAGAGAAGCAGGTCCTTTGACTTGAGATTCAAAGAACACACCTACGCCGGCCATAAAACAGTGTTAAGTATACATATAAACAAGGAAGGACATGATATTGGTAGCAGAAGCAATATACATATACAAAAGGAGGGACATGATATTGGTAACAGAGGCAAACAATTAAAAAATTTACGTAATGTTAAGAAAAGTAGATGGTTAGACATTTCAGAAGAACTGGAGATTTATTTCACGAAACGAAAAGAACCATCTAAACCCCTCAAAGAACAAAATAAGTTTGGAACTAATACATTCTTTAATATTTACTACAATTTACTGATCTGAGATGGTCGCTGTATCCTACATGCATTCTCAGCTGATCATGTGACGTTCGTGTACGTGAGCTGAAAGGTGCTATCCGGGCCGCATCTGCGCTTTCTAACATCTATCCAGCAAACGCAGACACTTCGCTGCTGGAAGAAGAGCGCCAGATGCAACAAGGAGCTGCCCTGGTCGTCCTTTCCGTATCGTCTCTCCTAAGCTCATCTACGGTGGGTAAACATCTAGCAGCCCGAAGTGCAGCGCCACCGACCACCGAAAAATGTACCATAAGGACTGTTATTCTGTCTTTTGTAGTGTAAAGACCTCAGTTGATTCTACAAGGTTTTTATTTTTTTAGCTACAGGACGGGCGCTTGTAACACAAAGAGTAGAGAAGGAGAAGTAAACTTGGATATCTGTAATACCCTGATATCTGCTTTTATTATTTGTTGACACGTGTGAACACATGCTGATCAAACACCACCCATGAGTACGAACCATTTCGTGTTAATACCACTTTTCTAGGTTCACAGATCGACCTATTGGAAAGAGTTGTTTAAAGTTTTAATTTAACAGTTTCTGTTCCCTACCGTACAGCCTGTAGGTGCCCTTTGAAGACTTACACCGGTTATTATTGGATCACAAAAAATTGATTGCTTCAAAACTAAAGAAAATTAAAGCTTACGATAAGTCAGCTCACTATGTCATTCTTTCAAGTATCTTCTGTCACGCATTATGTTACTAAAGAAGTAACCAAACATATTTACATCGTTTACTTCACGGTCTATAATGGTGTTACGTTAACTGTTTTGTACCATCGCTTGTGGGTAACACAACATAACGATAAATGAAAACACAGTGCTGTGTAAGTTCTAAAAGGTTAATATACTGAGTTAATCGGTTGCCAGCTTGCAAGGCCATCATCAGGCTTTTAGAGCAAACCAGAAACCAGGTAACAAATTAATCTTATAGATAATACGCAACTTTGGAATTTGCAGTCAGCTCAAGACTGTTTAACTACAGTAACAGATCGTGCTTTTTATTTACAATCATGGTGTTAAATCTGTAAAAAATGTAACTTGCCTAACTCCTCAGCACTTTCTTTTACGCTCAATCCATATTTTGCAATCAACTGTTTATTCCACTGAAGTAGATCATCGTTCCTCATCGTCTGAGAGGAAACTACATCATAAGTATCCGTTCACTCTGAACGTTAATCTTAATACCGAAATAACATTAGAAAATAAGCAATAGCAACATAAATAAACATCATTTAAAACGGTAATACATCAGAACCACGGAAGAGGATTGCATTCAGCAACGGAAATCAAATGCTCGATGACACAAATAATTAATATACTGATAATGATGAACAAAAACTTACTGGAATGCAAAAACAGTGATAACAAGAGAGCTTTTTGAATTAGCTATCGTCATTATTAAACTATAATCAATAATTTATTGTACACTATGTGATCAAAAGTATCCAGACACCCCCAGAAACATACGTTTTTCATATTAAGTGCATTTTGCTACCACCTACTGCCAGGTAGTCCGTATCAGCGAACTGACTAGTCATTAGACACCGTGAGAGAGCAGAATGGGGCCCTCAGCAGAACTCACGGACTTCGAACTTGGTCAGGTGATTGGGTGTCACTTGTGTCATACGTCTGTACGCGAGATTTCCACACTCCTAAACATCCCTAGATCCATTGTTTCCGATGTGATAATGAAGTGGAAACGTGAACGGACACATACAGCACAAAACCGTACTGGCTCGTCTCTTGATTGACAGAGACCGCCAACAGTTGAAGAGGGTCGTAATGTATAATAGGCAGTCATCTACCCACACCATCACACAGGATCTCCAAACTGCATCACGATCTACTGCAAGTACTATGACAGTTAGGCAGGAGGTCAAAAAACTTGGATTTCATGGTCGAGCAGCTGCTCGTAAGCCACAAATCACGCGGTAAATGCCGAACGACGCCTCGCTTGGTGTAAGGAGCGTAAACATTGGACGATTGAACAATGGAAAAACGTTGTGTGGAGTGACGAATCACGGTACACAATGTGGCGATCCGATGGCAGGGTGTGGTTATGGCGAATGCCCGGTGAACGTCACCTGCCAGCGTGTGAAGTGCCAACAGCAAAATTCGGAGGCGGTGACGTTACGTTGTGGTCGTGTTTTTCATGGAGAGGGCTTGGACACTATCACAGCACCGGTATACATTAATGTTTTAAACACCTTCTTGCTTTCCACTGTTGAAGAACAATTCGGGGATGGTGATTGCATCTTTCAACACGATCGAGTTCCTGTTCATAATGCACGGCGTCTGGCGGAGTGGTTACATGACAATAGTATCCCTGTAATGGACTGGCCTGCACAGAGTCCTAACCTGAATGCAATAGAACACCTTTGGGATGTTTGGAACGCCGACTTCGTGCCAGACCTCACCGACCGACATCGATACCTCTCCTCAGGGCAGCACTCTCTGAAGAATGGGCTGCCATTCCCCAAGAAACCTTCCAGCACCTGACTGAACGTATGTCTGCGATAGTGGAAGCTGTCATAAAGGTTATGGGGCGGGCCAACACCATAGTGAATTCCGGCATTAGCGATGGAGGGCGCCACGAACTTGTAAGTCATTTTCAGCTAGGTGTCCGGATACTTTTGATCACATATTGTATGTCTGGTATGTAGCTTTCAAGTGTACTTGTAGTCAATTTTTTTACAGTTCGGTGTTAAATCATCTACAGGCCCCTATGCGATACCAAGTGGTCAAGTGTACTCCGAGAAATAATCGTTACTCAACTCGCAGATGTACAGCATGTCTACTATTCTTAATGTTCTTTCTCGCTGTGCTATGAACGACGGCATAACGATGATTACCTGGTATCCGCACGGTCACTTTGCATCATGGAAGAGTCTAAAGAAAGTGTAAGGTAACTTGCCTGTGAAACCTTGGAAAAATAAGAACTATTTTCATAATGGTTACATGGCCCTTACTGAAATACGTGTGTTTAGCATTTGACGTGCCACTAAGGCACAAATATATTAGGACACGTCTTTAAAAAACAATTCTGAAAATGGTCATTATACCGGGTGATCAAAAAGTCACTATAAATTTGAAAACTTAATAAACCACCCAATATTGTAGATAGAAAGGTAAAAATTGACACACATCCTTGGAATGACATGGGGTTTTATTAGAACTCAAAAAAACCAAAGTTAACAAAATGTCCGACACATGGCGCTGGACAGCAAAATGCCAGTGACTGCGCATGACAATAGTGTATAAAAGGAGCTGCAATGAGAGAGAGAATCAGATGCGCCACCAGTGGCAGCATGTTGACGTTGCCTGAAAACGCGCTTGTAGTGAAGCTGTATTATGAGAATGGGGTATGTGCTAGTTCAGCGTTACGATCCTATCACCATAGGAAGGGGATTCGAACGGGTAAAGGTCCGTTGACAAATGCAGCTGGGGCGAGAATGATTTCGAAGTTGTTTAGATGGTAGACCCCGTAGTGGCCGACCGAACACAAGGCGTAATGCTGCTGAGACAGTTCAGGAAGAAATGGAGACTGTAGCGGATTCGTCTATGCACGGGGAAGTCAGCGTCCGTGCAGTCGCACGTCGCACCGGCATCCTATACACTACTGTTTGGTTGGCTCTGAGGCGTACCCTCCGATGCTATCCGTACAAAATCCATCGGCATCATGAACTGTTACCTGGCGATTTAGCGAAGCGGAGGGTATTTGCTGTGTGGACGTTTCAAAGATGGCGGAAGATGACGATTGGTTGAGTAACCTGTTGTGGACCGACGAAGCTCATTTCACGCTCCGCGGGTCTGTCAATGCAGAATTTGGGCTACCGAAAATCCTAGAAATGCCGTGGAAACTCCATTGCACGACGAGAAAGTCACGGTATGGGTTGTATTTACTACATATACCGTTATCGGGCCTTTTTCATTCGAGTAAATGCGTGATTCTGATTTTGTAACTGCTACCGTGACGGGTGAGAGGTACGCCGATATGTTACAGAATCGCATCAACCCAGCGTGGCTCATAAACACCTGTTGGAACGTACGATGTTTATGCAGGATGGCGCTCTACCCCATATTGCTAGACGCGTGAAAGATCTCTTGCGCGCGTCGTTTGGTGATGATCGTGTGCTCAGCCGCCAATTTCGTCATGCTTGGCCTCCCAGGTCCCCAGACCTCAGTCCGTGCGATTATTGGCTTTGGGGATGCCTGAAGTCGCGAGTGTATCGTGATCGACCGACATCTCTAGGGATGCTGAAAGACAACATCCGACGCCAATGCCTCACCATAACTACGGACATGCTTTACAGTGCTGTTCACAACATTATTCCTCGACTTCAGCTATTGTTGAGGAATAATGGTGGACATATTGAGCATTTCCTATAAAGAACATCATCTTTGCTTTGTCTTACTTTGTTATGCTAATTATTGTTATTCTGATCAGATGAAGCGCCATCTGTCGGACATTTTTTGAACTTTTGTATAATAAAACCCCATGTCATTCCAAGCACGTATGTCAATTTGTACCTATTGACATCATTCCGTGATTTATTCTGTTTTCAAATTTATACTGACTTTTTGATCACCCGTTAGATCGAAACCGATAATCATTTGCGACCACAGACGTGAAGAAAAGGAGATTTAAAATTCATGAACTCTTAGTAGGATGTAAAATGTAGGAGAAAAGGAGAGTATTTTTCTGCAGATTTTGATACACAATTAATCTCTCTAGTCCTCATACTGCGTATATTACAGGTTTTTCTGCATATCAATAAATTACATGTTCTGTTTACTGGTGAATACTTGGAATCCATGCATTAACAGACTATCTCTCTTAGATCTTCGAAATTGTAAGTACACACTAACAATACTTCTGTCCAAAATGTATACTACAATCACGTCATTTCAGTCACAAGTTTTTATTGTAGAAATATTTACATTTGATAATAAAAATTGTGTTAAATTTTTTGTAATTAATCAGTGTACACTTGACTTTCTGGGGGCAGTGCGTTAGTGTCTGTGGACTAATTTCCTCCAAATAGTTCCTGGAACGTCCCAGAAACATATCTAACCTGTATCCGAAATAATTTTTATGTATAAAATAAACTTGCAGATAACTTAATTCTCAGAAAATCCAGTCCTAAATTCTATTTGATCTATGATTCATCTTGTCGTTTGCATCGCATTCCAGCTGCATAAGCTTCTTGGTTTAAATGTTCCCGATATTTTCTCTCCCCTTTCCTGTTTCTTCTTGTTATTCTGGCTTATTTTTTGCCTCAAGGACCCACTTTCGGCTTTGGCCACTCTCATAGAATGAACTGCCACCAGCGATTATCTCATATTAACCCCGTAATACAGTCTTACGAACTGTAGAACTTACCACCAGTACCAAAACACTTTCCCGAGGCATGACAGCTTTTGAGAATGGCAAAATAGCAAAAAATCATACTACAAAAAAAGTTTATCCCCAAAATAGGGCCCGCAAACCAAAACTAAGCAAGGGACAACTTAAAAAACACATATTTGTAACGGGGCTGTAAACTCAAAAAAGAGTTTTATATCTTCCTCACATGGGAGTCTGACGTGTGAAAACAGCGGAATCACGAATGAAGCGGTTCACTGAGAGATCTTCAAATTGGTTTTTAAATAACTTCCTGATGTTCAAATCAGTTATTTTAATCACTTAACTGTTATAAAATCTATAAGCATTGATTTAAAATGAAAAAGCTTGATTATTTGGAACGGATTCACAAGGAAGTGACCTCAATGTAACACCGAAGATGATTTCAAGTAATAACCACTAAATATAGATATTAATAATAGCTGTCGTCCCACTGTATCGAAAGATTTTTTGGTTTAATTCATCAGAAATTTTTCTTTCATCCCCAAGCCGGCAATTAATTCTACGTTCGGAATCGCTAATATAGAGAGTGGTCGAAATTTTTTCTTTGGCGGAATCGTAAGTCGATTTCACATCTGTAGGTCACACCTTACATCACCTCAAGCGGAAACGCGTTTCTTATTCGCCACACGGGGGAGGAGCCGGCGGCGAGGGGGATGGTGTGAGAGAAGGGTTGGCAGGTGCGTGCGTGCCGGCTGGGACGCCCTCTGAAGGGAGCCGTAATTAGGCCCGCGGAGGTCCCGCAGCCGCTGAGTCGGCAGCGCCACCGGAGGCTGAGGTAGAGGCGGAGGAGGCGATGGAGGCGGCGGAGGCGGAGGCGGCGTTTCTTGCCGCGGAGGCAGCCCGACCCGGCCAGGCATCCATTAGCCGGCTGCGGGGCGCAAGAAGCCGCCCTGGCTGGCAAGTGGCGCCGCTGACACAGCGGCGACTGCCTCTGCCAAGCAAGTGTCGGCGTCTGCCGATGCGACCTCTGTCTGCCAGCGCTGCCCGGTATTACTGCCCCACGGAGCCCCGCTTCGCAGATATGAGCAGCTTTATTACACGCATCATTCTTTCAGAGGGAGACTCTCATTCTTGTCTTGACGACGGCTGGAAATTACCTACGACAGGGGTATTTTGGAGACTAACTTATTACCAGGAATATCTCAGTACTCTAAGGAATTTCACAATTATTCGTGGGAGCTGCAACAGGCCCGTGAACTCAGTGTTGGTGCTCCCGTGACGATGGAGGAGTACCTATGTACTGGGATACGGAAACATTCTCTATACTCGATTCAGCTGAAAATTACGAGCGATGAAGAGAGGCAGTCAGCATTAATGTTGGATAGTTGATAGCACCAGAAATACGAATTGGTACAATTTAATGAAAAAATATAAATAGTAAAGGGGACTAGGGTTTAACGTACAGCAGCAAAGTACGTCATTAGAGACCGGGAACAGGGTAAAATAGGAGAAAGATGAGCAATCAAAACGGCTGTCTTCTTTTCAAATTAGCCATCCTGCATTTTCAAACTTTTTTACGTCTTTAGTTCCCTTGTTATGAAATCTGAGCGGAATGTTGTACAACGTTATTCTTTTCAGCGAGTTGTAATGCATAAATCACATTTGGCCACAAATACTCGAGGTTAGAAGTGAATTGCACCATGGACACCTGCAGGCCAACACGTTGTCAAGTAAACCGATTTTAGAGACAGAAGATGCCACTGAAGTATCGTTGTCTTACGAAATCAGAGGAAGTGTTAGAGCAATAATTTTCTCTCGCAGCGGCAGACCGCCGCCGTACTGCACACAGACAGTGCACAGACACCGCACTCACAAGACACGGACCATGGCCAGCGTGTGCGTGACTCGAGTCCTGTACCGAGTACGTGACCACAGTGTAAGCGGCTCATAATTTGACCTATATGATTATGTTCACACACATGCTCTACGTACATAAGCGAGAACTTCCCAGACGCTCTACGAGCATTATAAAGAAGAGACCTGCCCTGAAACCGGACACACACACACACACACACACACACACACACACACAGGCGCGCGCGCATTTTGGTAGTCGTCTGTAGCGCTACACCTCAGTCGGTCATCTCCAGGCTGCGGATAGAATATTTCAGGGACCGTCTGGAGAACGTAGACTCAGGATCGAGAGATCGCAGACAGCTGATTAGTAGAGCTGCGTAGGCTGCATAAACTAACAATAGGTCTGGAGTTGGAGCAACTCTATTCAATATTGCCAGGAAAATACTTCCACTCACTTTTGGTTATTGGGAGTTTCACGTAGTCCTGAGTTTCCTTGGTGAGTTAAGCCGAATTCTGCGTCCCTGAAACAGCCGTAAGATTGTAAGTCCTTTACAGGATTGAGTCCTGCAAGCTGCCAATGCGAAAGTCGCTCTTCGATTACATCGATCGCGGTATGCTCTTGTCAGTCAAATCGCGTCCTTCCTACTCTGTCTCGGGGCACGACAACGTGCGTTACGCCCTACACAATATGACACAGTCCTCTCAATTTTACGAGTTGAGCTGGTCTGGCAGTGTTTGGAAACAGCAGTACCCAGGTGGTATACACCCTACGTCTTTCCACACCGGCGAGCGCTGTAATGCTTAGCACACACATCAAAACAGTTTTGCATCACCCCGGTTCCCAGAACTCCTGAAGATAGACGTTGACTGTCGATATTGTATCACACAGTCCCTTTGACTGTTCAGAGATGTCACTAAACCTGCACAAATATGTAAGCAACATTGCATGAGCAGCGTCTATTAGACGGAGGGGATCCGACAGCCGATACGTTCGAGCCATTCCACCAGGAAGGAAGTACAAGGCTCATGTTGTCTGTAGTTCAACCATGCCTAGACGGTCAATTCTACGGTTCGATCGCGTCCGCATTGTTACTGTGCGCCAGGAAGGGCTCTCAACAAGGGAAATATCGAGGTGTCTCGGAGTGAATCAAAGCGACGTTGTTCGTACATCGAGGAGTTACAGAGAGACAGGAACTATCGATGGCATGCCTCGCTCAGGCACCCAAGGGCCACTACAGCAGTAGATGACCGTTACCTACGGATTATGGCTCGGAGGAACCGTGACAGGCACGCCACCACGCTGAATAATGCTTTTCGGGCAGCCACAGGACGAAGTGTTACGACTCAAACTGTGCGCATTAGGCTGGATGATGCGCAACTTCACTCCCGATGTCTTTGGCAAGGTCCATCCTGGATGGTGCCAAACTTCAATCCCGATGTCCATGGCGAGGTCCATCTACAACACTACGCTCCGCGATACAGATGGGCCCAACAACATACTGAATGGACTGCTCAGGACTGGCATCGCGTTCTCTTCACCAATGAGTGTCGCATATGCCTTCAACCAGACAATCGTCGGAGACTTGTTTGGAGGCAATCCGGTCAGGCTGAACGCCTTAGGCACGCGGACCAGCGAGTGCAGCAAGGTAGAGCTTCCCTGCTGTTTTGGGGTGGCATTATGTGCGGCCGACGTAAATCGTTGGTGGTCATGGAAGGCGCCGTAACGGCTGTACAATGTGTGAATGCCATCGTCCGATCGATAGTTTAACCATATCGGCAGCTTACTGGCGTGACATTCGTCTTCATGGACGACAATTCGCGCCCCCATCGTTCACAACTTGTGAATGACTTCTTTCAGGATAACGACATCGCTCGATTAGAGTGGCCAGTAAGTTCTGCAGACATGAACCCTATCGAACATGCCTTTGATAGATTGAAAAGGGCTGTTTATGGATGACGTGACCCACCAACCACTCTGAGTGATCCATCCCGAATCGCCATTTGCAGTGGGACAATCTGGACCAACAGTGCCTTGATGAACTTATGGGTAGTGTGCCACGACGAATGCAGGCATGCATCAGTGCCAGAGGACGTGCTACTGGGAGTTAGAGGTACCGGTGTGTGTAGCAACCTGGACCGCCACCTCTGAAGGTCTTGCTGTAGGGTGGTACAAAGTGCAATGTGTGGTTTTCATGAGCATTAAAAAGGGCAGAAATGATTTTCATATTGATCTCTATTCCGATTTTCTTTATTGGTCACGGAACTCTCGGAACGAGGTGATGGAGAACGTTTTCTAATATGTTCATATGTGCTGCAACAGAGGCGCAAACCGAAACAGGTACAACTCGAAAGAATATAAACAACTAACTGTTTTCTACTAATGACACTTCAGTAAGTATCGTTGCTCTGTCACTGTGAGGATGTGTCGCTCAGCCCCTCTCTGGAATGCTGCAATCGGACCACAGTTCGACTCTACATCTGGGCCGTCTGCCCTGAGACTGTAGGATATGGAGCCGCTGTCTCAACTGCCCAGCACCGGCACAGGGAAGCAGTTCGCTGGCCAACGACTTGAGAACATTGGGTCACTGCTATTACGTCACATGGCTGCCGTCTTCTGGAGAGTGCTGTCATGATCTGGACCACAATGCCATGACTGTCCGGAGTTGGAATCTCCCGTTGATGGAAGCAGTGGCATCACACGCCACAGCCTGGCCAACGCAGGGCTCTGTCAGCATTCTGGAGCGACAACACACAGGACGCGCGGAACTCCACACCCAAGCTGCCACTTCCTGTACTGAGATAAGGTGGGGTGCCGTAATGAAGCATTTGGCATCACAGGCTACTTAACTGGCCCCCAATCCAGCTCGTCACCAGTCATTACAAAGGAATACTTCCAAATAATACCTGACATAGGGTGTAAGTGCTACTCTGAGACGAAAGTTGGCCCAAGAGAGAATTCTGTGCCGGGCCGCATAAAACTAGTCTGAATACTGATGACTAAAAAAATTGAGCTATTTAAATGTATTTTTGTCCTAACCTATTCGTTAGTCCGCACAAAAGTGTGTGTGTGTGTGTTATGTGTGTGTGTGTGTGTGTGTGTGTGTGTGTGTGTGTGTGTGTGTGCGTGTGTGTGAAACCTTAGATTTTATGGAAACAGCGAAAACTCTAAAAAACGATGATTGTATTGCGATTTGAACCACCTTCCTCTAGAAAGACACTCCGATACATTGCTTTGTCCGGCATTTTAGTAACAATCTTGAACATATGAAACATTTTCACAAAGCTCTAAATCCAGAATTATACTTCAAAGTAGCGTCCCGCAGTTTCTGTGTAGACATTATCGCACAGGGTTTTGTCGTACCCTTTGAAGAATTGCGTTTGTTCTTCTAAAACTGATGGGACAATTTTTGATGAGAAACTCTGAGAATTGACAGATTTCTAGTACACAGGATATTTCGCATGACTCGACAAGCTCAAGTCAAGTGGGTCAGTTCAGGGGAAATATGTGACTCCTGTCAGGAAATGTCTGATACAACTGGTCAAGAGCAAGAGTTTCAAATTGAGGTGGTGCTCCTTCATATTGGAACCACAGACGTGCATGGAGATCTTGTGGGATATCTTCCAATAAGACGGAGGTTACGGACGTCACAAAGAGAAACGGAATACAATGGCGCATTTTAAGCCGAAGAATCGTATGCGGACATATTAAACAATCACTGAAACCCAACGTGCCCATTACAAATCAGCGTTACTATAGAGTGAGATTCTCGGCGATCCATGCATCAATATTCGAACGACAGAACATATCTGTTGAACCAAATCTCACCTGTCAAAAGTACATGCGCTGTAAACATACGAGTGGCTGCGTCGGAAAGAAGCTCTGAAGTCATCAGGAGTCAAAAGTACATACGCTGTAAATATACGAATGGCTGTGTGGGAAAGAAGCTCTGAAGTCATCAGGAGTTTTCACTGGCAGCGAATAGTCGCTCAGTAGCTGTCCTTCCTGTGTTACTTTCCAAACAATGATATGCACGTCGCACATTTCGCAGGGTATTTTTCGACTGGTGGTTAAAGTCACCTCATCCACGCAGATGGAGCGGGTACTTAGCACGACACAACCTGTCACTTTCCGTAGAGTTGCCGTACGTTATCCATATCTAAATCTACATAACTAATCTGCAGGCTACATTTAAGTGCTTGACAGGGCATTTCCTGCAGCCACCAGACAATATTTCTCTACCCTTCCAATGTTTAGCAGCGAGCAGGAAAAACGAACACTTAAAATCTTTCCATGCTAGCTCTGATTCCTCTTATTTTATTACGATGATCATTTCTCCATATGTAGTTGGGGATCAACAATGTATTTTCGAGTTCAGAGAAGGAAGTTAGTGAATGAAATTTCGTGAAAAGATCTCTCCGCGACGAAATACACCTTTGTTTTAATGACTGCCATTCCAACTTGCGTATCATATGCATGACTCTTTCTCGTCTAGTTCGAGATAATACTAAACGAGATGTCCTTCTTCAAACCTTTCCGATGTCTCCGTCAGTCCTTTGCGGTAAGGATTTCAGAACGCGCAGCAGTACTCCAGAAGAAGACGGAAGAGAGTTGTGTAGCCTGCCTCCTTAGTAGATCTGGTGCATTTTCTTCAAATGCTCCATGCCTGCAAATTTAACACAAAGTTCTTCCTGATACACTCAATTATGAATACCGTGTGCCAGTCGTTGTAATTTTTTGCTCTTTCATTGTCATCTTAAAATTTAAATTCATTATGCATGGTACTGTAAGGTTCCGCAAATAAAACGCTGTCTTTGGTTCACCTTCCGCACAACTTTTTCTACGTGATCGTTTCAGTTTGTTTGTAATTTTTATCTCCAGGAATATAGTTGAATCGACAGCTTTTACTTTAGTGTTATTTTCGGGCAACCGAAATTTAACGGACTCCTAATAACACTTTTTATTGTTTAGAGTCAATCGCCGTTTTTCGCACAGTATCGATATCTCGTCTAAGTCATTTTGCAGCTTGGATGGTAAACGAAAGCATAATCTGCTAACAATATAAGAAGGCTGCTCACGCTGTCTCCTAAATTGTTTATTTGAAGGCCTGCCACGGCGTACCAGACTTGACTTCACGGGTGTTGCGTGTGTGGGTCGCGGGCGGATCAACGCCTGGTCTGTCTCTCGAGTTTACTCGGTCCTTCTCGGAAGTACCTGGAATAGCATGGCATTTCATTTAGCATTGCGGTGTGGGATTTTGCGGTCGGCACAACTCTATGAGTTCGGCATAATCGTGGTGTCAGCGCTCTTTACCTTTCGCTGTATGGAAATGACGGAATTCTCAGTTCGCATAAGCGACGATACCGCTTATTCGCTACCAAACGAGGTTACAGTACCATACAGAGTGAATTTAAACTTTCAGATGGCAATGAAAGAGCAAAAAATTATAACGATTGGCACACAGGATTCATAATTCAGTATGTGAGGAAAAACTTTATGTTAAATTTGCTGGCATAGAGCACTTGAAAAAACTGGTGATACGAATAGCGAAATTTCTGAAGTCGCATCCATTATTCAAATTTCAGCTGCAACAGTTTTCAATAGAAATGAAAGAAGAGTATGGGGACTTCGTACATTATAGGAATATACACTCGTTAAGTAAGGGGGCATGTCTAGTGCGATTTTTCGCTTTAAATAATGCTATTGTTTAATTTTCGATGGAAAAAGGAGTGCAGGAACGAAAATTAGATCATCCAGAATTGATTGCTGACCTTGCATTTTATGTGAATTCGACTGCACGTTGCTCACAGTAAGACCCTGCAAGGTAATTTCTTTCTGGTTTGATGGGGTTGTGTTTAAAAACAAAATCGTATTGTAGAAGCTACACTTTCTGACAAAGGCAATCCAGTTCCCGAAGCTCACTGGCGTTAAAGAAAGCGTGAGGTCTGCAGAATTCATTGTGGTCTTGCAAGAATTACGACGATACTTTTTTGAGGACACTCAACCTTACATCTGTTTTCGAACTGTTTCCGAGACCTTTTGTCGTTTCAGTTTAATGCGCCCCTGTGGACGTGCAGATGTAGCTTATTGACTTGCAAGCTAATCTCAGTTTTAATTTCACATCTTTTTCCGTTAAAACTGTCCAGTATGTCTACATAGCTTTTCTCAGGAAGGTTTTCCATGTCTAGATAATGAGGTTGCAAAAGTGCTACAATGTTTTTATCGTCATATTTGTGTCAAAGACTTTTTCGATTATGAAACTAAATAACTTACGGTTACGTGGAATCTTAGTGCGACACTCTGTGAACTCATCTGCGTCTGACCGCATGCTGACAGTGTGTATCATATAAATTATATTACGTCTTCAGCGGGCCAACATACTGAAAACTTATTTTTGTATCTGTGTTGTTGGGAAACGTCAAAAACAAAACCAGTAGTATGCAATACGTCTGTACTGTCATTTAAGTGCGGCGCTTTCGATGTTTTCCGATCTTCTCCTAATAGCGCTTTGATAGCGAGGCGTGGCGGCGGGGAAAATGAGATCCGAGGCTGAGCTCTTTGGCACGCGGGCCCAGGCATATCAGTGAACCAAAATCTTTGTCACCCCTGTCTTATATAGATAAGGAACAGAACAAGCGCTATAATTTATACTTGGAAACAACAGCTATCACTTGTATGGCTTTCCACCAGCTACTACAAACAGTGAGCCTTCTCACAGGAAATAGCAAATCCCGTTACACAATTGGAAAGGCATGCCGTTTGATGCAGAATTCCATGTGTATGTGAGATTTAATATCTCGTCCAGAAACTTACCCTAAGGCCCCTTACAGCCTGTCATCAATGTACACAATACAGCTCATTAATGCTATCTGAAGGTCACCAAAGCTATAATTCTTTCAAGCAATGCGTTATAAAACCTACTCTAATGCCGGTGATAGTTGGTAAACATAAACACCGAGTAACTGAACAGTAATTTATTAATATGGAAAGTCGATATTTAAACAATACACAAATCGAACCTATAATGAGGAAACAGTGTTCGACTACAAAGTAGCTGTGTTCAGTGGCTCATAGAATTACCACAGTGTTGAATAATTAGGCTCTAGAAACGCGATCCTGACACACTCTAAAATCTTTTCACTTCAGATCAACTGCACAAAAAATTCTGATTAAGTGACTGGATATCTGCCGAACTCTCGGCAAGTCACATGCATTCACCAGAGCTAATGTGGATTTGAGACAGAAACTCGCCAGTTACATAAAACCGAACTGACGTGTTTTTTCTATGATCCGGTGCTGCAAATTATCTCGCCGTGTGCTAAAATGGCGCCACTGACACGTTGCTAGCTCTGCTGCAGAAGACTGGCGCATTCGCAGCTCGAAAACTGGACGTCTGCGCAGGAACCGACTCTGCACCACGCTCCAAACCAATCTACAGCGCGATATGCCTCCGACAAGACACCTCGATACGAACATTACAACCTCTCTCCACGAAGCACATTCGCGGGTCCTTACACATTCTCGTAAAAACACGGAAGTCCTCCAATCGTAAAAAGCGAGGAAGTCGCAGCTCTAATCGCGTGGAACCCCTGTCATCGAAAATTCCTGCAAGCTAACGCGTTTTCCAAACAAATCCAACGGACAGTCGGAATCCACTTTCACTTTCAAAAAACAGTAGTTTCAGTATCGTAGCTTTGACGTCACTGACTCCTCTATAAATGGGGCCTTCTCGTGTTTTCCCGTAGCCTCGCTAGGTGCTGAGAATTTTACCAACATACAAGGCTAGGCCTTTCGGGAGGGAAAACAAAAGAAAAGAAGAAAAAATAGCGCAACGTGGCTCGGCCTGTCCCTTGCTATAAAAGAGCACAACGTACTACGTGGCTGCTCACCACCTCGGCGCCAGACTACTGTTACACAGAGTCGCTCGCATGCCGGACCGACCTCTGCACAAAGAACCTTGTTTTTTGTAGCAGCATTCCTCTACCTGTCCAGTTCCCCTAAAAAGTGCACTGCGCTCTACATTCTTCAACACACTATAGACTTACGAAAATAAGCTAGCCATCACAAGGTTAGGGAGGAAAAGTAATCATGCTTTCTAGTGCAAAACAGCCCAGTCTCTGAAATTTTATGAATGTCAATACCACCAGTTTCTTTGCTGCAGACCACTTTTAACAATCTAGTTAAAATATGATGAGAAAAAGAAAGGTACGTGGCCAGAATTCCCGCCTCACAGTTAGAAGCTGGTTATGATGAACAGTGTCAAAAGCCTTGGAAAATTTAGAAGTATGGAATCAATTTGATAGTCATCCACTATTTCAGTAACCGACAAATCGCGTATTTATTTCGGCCGGTCAACTGACATTTCCATCTGTGAACATAGACTGAAAATTCTCAGACTTTTACAGAAGGACTGACCATGTTAGTGTAAAAATTACGCCATCAGCAGTATACTCATAGACTTGTCTGTTCCTATCCCTCGTGAGTGTTATACGTCTTTGTTTAGTTATTCTATACTGTTTATAATACGTACATCTGAAATTACATCGGAGCTTCTCGTTTTCCATTAGCGGAGTCATCGTATAACAAGTTCGGATTTATAAATTACTTCCAAACTAGCGGCCGCCTCAAATTGTTACATTTGCCTCTCACCAGCACATGTGAAGGTCTGTGTCACCATCACAGAAACAGCCTTTCCGTTTGCTATAATGTGACGTTTACAAAAGTGGGCTTCCAGACTTTTCGGGCAAGAGTACCTGCCGCTCCATTATAGAGTACGCCGGAAAATATGCAGTTTACTGATAGGAGAGTGTAGCTTACACTATGACTTAAAGCGGACGTGAGGCAATGTGTTGGCTACGAACTTTACTTTACACGTACAGGAAATCTAGAAACAATGCGCAACAGGATGTGAATAATTTTTACACTAACGTGGTCAGTCCTTCTGTAAAAGACTGAGAAAATAGGATAAGAATAGGATAACTTCCGGATTATTCCTGACTAAATTTAGGTTTTCTGGTTACACAGAATTATTATAAATAGAGGTAGGCCTTCAAACCGCTACAGAAATAACACTACTGGTCAGAATGACAAGGGGGAAAACGTATGGCAGAAGGAAAACAAATAGTTACAAATTCTGCAATACATGGCGCTGTAAGCATCATAATTTAATAGTGGTCGACTACAAATGACGCATGAATCATACAACAATGTCTAAGTTGTACGTTTGACGTTAAACACACTGTACTACTCAGTGTGCACGCGTGTACAGCTGTGGTACTGTTAGTAACGTAAGCCCATCTACCATGTCAAGGTCCTACCACATTGGATGGGAACAATGGGTGTTTAACTGTCCTGAGGCAAGAACCCGCATAAAAATATCAATAAAAATCAAATCGGGTTATTATCTTCCGAGTGACTGGCGCAAAACATATTCAATATGCTGTCCACCGCTTTATGCAACAAGTTGAAATCGAGAACCAGCATGTTCCGCAAATGAATGAAGTGTTGCCGGTGTCAGGTTCACAATGTGTTCTGCAATGTGTGCCTTCAGTGCCGCTAAGTCTGAAATCGGAACACTGAACAAAACATCTTTCAGGTAAACCGACAGCCAGAAGTCACGCGGATTAAGACCAGGTGATTGGGACGGCCAGCTGTACGGAAATGGCGACTGATAATTGTAGCATTTCCGAAATGGCTCTTCCACAGCTGCTTCACTGGATTTGCTATATGCGGACGTGCCCCATCTTGTATAAAAATGATCATCCATAATCCATGCTGCTGGAGAGCTGGAATGACGTGGTTGCGCAAAAGACACTCATAGCACTAACCAGTGACGGTACAGGTAACAGGGCCGGAAACACCTGTCTCTTCGAAAAAATATGGCCCTATGATATATGATGCCATAAACCCGCACCACAAAGTGACCTTTTCAGGATGAAGTGGTACTGGTTCATTTGTATACGGATTTTCCGTTGCCCATATTCGACTATTCTGTGTATTGACATATCCTGTCAGATGGAAGTGGGCTTCGCCTGTCCACAAAATCTTCCACGGCCAGTTATTGTCCACTTCCATGCGAGCAAGAAATTCTAAAGCCAAGTGCTCTCTTGCTGGCAGGTCAACAGGAAGCCACTCGTGCACTCATTAATTCTGAATGGATAGCAAACAAGGATGTTCCGTAGGATTTTACGCACCGTACTCACGGGTATATACAATGTTAGGGCAGTTCTCCATGCAGTACACGTTTGCACACCGCCACTCGTCTTCTCCTACATTGCTGTGGCCACTGTTTCTTGACGTCGAATCAATTCGTTTCCTCCCTCTATCAGTCTGCACATCCAAAGAACCCGTCTTTTCAAATTTCCGAATCATTTTCTCCAGACCCACGGCTGTCATCGAACTGACGCTATTTTTCAAACTTTTCAATGTCTGGAACTTCTGCAGAGCGACATAGTCATCATTCTGGTAATGCAGCTTTACAAGCAGAGCCCGATCCCGCATTTAGACAGTCGTGGCGAACGTCGCAGATGATAATGGAGGAAAAGCCGTGTGCCAGGCGTCATTATACCAACTTTAATAGGTCGTGCGTATGAGAGGTGTTTTCATTTACGTATTCTGACACATGCAGCGCCATCTATTGATCAATTTTCACACAACTTTTTTTCTTCTACCATACGTTTCCCCCCTTCTTCGATAATATTCCGTAGCAATTTGACGTCATTCTGACCGGCGGCGTTATTTCTACAGCGTTTTGAAAGTTTAACTTTAATTATAATCTCCATGTATTGTATGGCAGGGAAGAAAAAGTAGGCATTATGAATCTTGAGAAAATATTACAATGAGAATTGTGAACGGTAATTTGATTAATTAAATCCAACACAAAACATTAAATCTATTATAAAAACTTGCATACTGCTTTGTCTGAAATTCCATCTTTATTACTAAACCTATCTAATGCCTGCCGTACGGATAGGCATGGTTAAAAAAAGTGTGGTGGCTTCACAGGTGATACGGTGCGTGCGACGTGTGACACGGGGTGCATAACTAGCGAGGGGATAGCGACTTAAACAGTTTGCTTACCTCCTCGCAGAAGACGCTTCGGTCTCTGCAACTGGCGGAATGAGAAACCCTGAGCTGAGGCAGCTAAAAGAACGGCAGCGGGTAATCTGGAGAGTTACTGCGAGTCAGGGATATACGGTTGCCTGGCCGTTCTGCCCACCTGTGTCGTGAGACACCACCATGGCGAAGACTCGAGAGCCCGGAAAATTAATTCACGATTACAAAATGCATAAAATCCAGGCCAATACAGTTACAAATTAGGCAGTATAACCAAATTAACGATAAAAACGAGGAAAGAAAGTGCTTCTAACCGCTCAGTCTGTAGAAAAAATATTTCCTAAGGTACTGAATATGAAAGATTTGAAAATACGTAATGAGTTACCCAGTAATAACTTGCAGACGCGTTGGGCGATTTTAAATAACCAAATGTCCACAGATGGCGTTTGAATAGCAGAGTCGAAATAGTTTCAGAATGTTAATTACTAAAGTACGAGTACAATTCGAACTGTGAGCTGGAATGTTATCTGGGAGACTAAAAGCTACAATTCAGTGAATGCTGCGGCAGTCTGAGTCAGTAAACAATGACAGCTATTTGTAAAGTGTAAGTTTAATTGTGGTCAATAATAAGTATTAGCCACTAAGGATAACACCACCACATAAATGACTGAAATATAAATAACAAGAAAACCGAGAACTCTAGAGAAAATCCAAAGTCAGTACAGGAAAGCTGCTAAAATTCTAGTCATAATTAACACGTAATACTTATAGTAGCAATAAGTTAAATGAAAAATTAGCTATTTTACAGCGATAGATCCTTTATACTGCCGGCGGCCACATTGGCTTGGAACAGTTCGCTTTAAGAGCTAATGGGGTACAGTGGTATGAATGAATGAGTGGCTTGTTGGCTACACTTAACTGATTGAAATTCTTCGGATGACAGTTTCGTGGAGTTGTAAAATTTTGTGTAAGAGGCCTGAAACTTGGAAAAGTTTCCACATCGAGGCTGGTTAACTCTAAACAGCATATCATTGGGAGCCAGAATTTTCCGACAGTTACTTCCCTGGACTCTAATCTGGGTTGTATCTTGCTTAGACATAAGAATTTTCCCATACAGCAGTGTGAATTTTACTGTCCTTTGGTAATCTAGCTAGTGAGTCTGTCTGTTGCTGTGTTGCTTTCTCGATGCTAAACAAAAGTTCAGACGGCTGTAGAGTCAGCATGGCCTAACATTTCCGCAGGTAACTTTCAATGAGTCCATGGCACGTCGAGCTGCTGTTACAAACTGTGCAAAAGGAGATGTGACACAAAATTAAAGGAGACCGTAACTTTCATCACCTCAACGTATTACAGTATGCAACGGCAAAATTGTATCATAGTACATCATCATTCAGGACAAACGACGTCATAAATAACGAGATACTTGATATACTAGACTTCACCTAAATAAAGAGCATTTCTCTCTTTTTTTCCATCACTCTCCTGACTGGTCTGATATGGCATGCATCGAATACTTCTCCTGTGCCAACCTCTTCATCTTCAGTAGCACTTGCAAACAACTCCCTCAGTTCTGCATGTATTCCAATCTATGTCTTCCTTCTCCCAGTCAGTGTTTTCCACATATTCCTTTCCTCTCCAAGTATGTGCAGAATCTCATAATTCCTTACATTATCAGTCCACCTAATTTACAAAATTCTTCTTTTGTACCATATCTCAAAGGCTTCGATTCTATTCTGTTCCGATTTTCCAGCAGTCCATATTTCACGACCACACAATGGTGTGTTCCAAACGTATATTCTCGGAAAATTTGTTTCTCAAATTAAGGCCCATATTTGAATAGTAGACTTCTTTTGGCCAGGACTGCACTTTCTGCCTGTGCTATTCTGCTTTGGAAGTCTTGCTAGCTCCGTCCGTCATTAATTATTTTGTTGTCTAGGTAGTAGGATTCCTTAACTTCAGCTACTCCGTGACCACCAGTCCTGATGTTTTCTCGCTATACTCATTTTGCTATTTCTCATTAGTTTCGTCTTTCTTCCGTTTCTCTTAGTATTCTGTACTCATTAGACTCGTCATTCCATTCAACAGGTCCTATAATTCTGCTTCACTTTCTCTGAGGATATCAATGTCATGAGTGAATCGTATCATCTGTATCCTTTCACCTTGAATTTTAATTCAATTCCTGAACCTTTCATTTGTTACCATCATTCCTCCCTCGATGTCCAGGTGAGGCGGAAGACTACAGCCTGTCTTATACATCCCTTTTAATCCGAGAGTTCTTTGTCTTCTAATCTTATTAATCCCTCTGGGGGGCCAGAGTGGCCGTGGGGTTCTGGGCGCTATAGTCTGGAGCCGAGCGACCGCAACGGTCGCAGGTTCGAATTCTGCCTCGGGCATGGATGTGTGTGATGTCCTTAGGTTAGTTAGGTTTAATTAATTCTAAGTCCTAGGCGACTGATGATCTCAGAAGTTAAGTCGCATAGTGCTCAGAGCCATTTGAGCCATTTTCACTCTGGGTTCTTGTAAATATTTTATATTACCCGTCCCTCCCTATAATTTACCCCTATTTTTCTCAGAAACTCTATCTTCCGCTACGTGATGTTCTCGTACGCTTTCTCCAGGTCGACAAATCCTATGAATGTGTCTTGATTTTTCTTTAGCCTTGCTTCCAACATCAGCAGTGTAAAAAAGAAGCTTAACACATCGTGCGCAAATACTCAAAATTATTCATCCAGTATTTGAGAATGGCTGAAGATAGTCACTTCCATAAAACTTAACACATCAGTTTCACTCCCAAAAACCGTGAAACTAAAAATTTTTCTCGCTTACTACATATTTGTCGTACATTCATTAAAACTGCCTCATCAGGCATGGAGTTTTAATTTTTTTTACGTTATTACTATTGCCCCTATTCGCAACACTTTTTTTTGACAGAATCCAAATGTAGGCTGCACTGTTACATCATTGTACGACACGTAACACAGGAGATACGAAGTCACAAACATGACGATGCGTGAAAAACTGCTGCATCATGCATGACGCTTTAATTTATTATTTCTTCGCAAATATCCCTATTCGTTACTCACGTCAAATTTTATCCATTAACTGATTTTTAAAATAATTAAAGGGTTCGAAGCTGTTTCATAACACGACAGATCGATGCTTTAGAGAAACGGGGTTCGTTGGTTACTTACTATGTAAAATAGAACTGTGGGGTTAAGAATCCCCTACATTCACTGGGGTTTGGACCGAAAAACGGGTGGCATAGAAGTATAACACAGGAACACCTGACACAATTTAGCCAAATTTGTTAGGTACATGACTCATTATTTGTGTAAAAATATTGTGGGCGTAATATTCCCCATTGCCATTAGTCGTCGGTTTGTGGATGCAATGGGTTGACTTTAAAATGTTGGAAACTGATCTCTTTGTGTTTATTTCCTGTATTCAGTTCGCTTGAAACACGTTTATAACTATTAGGAGTAATTTGTCTCTTTTCTGTGCTATTCATAGAGTGAACCAGGTCGTGATAATGATCACTATAGTGAGCTCATAATTTTGTACTCGCGTTGTGGAACTTAAGATCACACAGATAAATTTTTCTCTCAGGAGTTTTTTGGTGTAAAACAGCAAAGAATCGGCCATAAATATGTGCATTACATGTCACATACGCCTATGTTCAACATTTTCTCCTAAGCCGCTCGATTTATCTCAACCAAACATGGCACATATTACTTACTATGTGGACAGAGATACTTTGGGTGTTAAAATCACAAACCTCTCTTAAGGGGGGGGGGGGCATCGCAATGAACAGAGAGTGGGGACGAGGAAATGGAATGAGAGAACGAAGAGGAGACGGACAGATACAGAGAGAGAGAGAGAGAGACAGAGACAGTGGAAAAAGAAGGAGACGGAGAGATGAAGAGGTGGACTACTAGCAGACTCTAAAAAGTAAATACCGAGTGATGCCGGGTTCTTCAGCCAGATGCCACAAAATATTCAGATTAAAAACATGTTCTTTGCAACATAGAATTACATTAGGTTTTATGTTAGCATTCGACTTCGTGGAAAAGACAAACCCAGTAGTATCTGATTGGGTGATTCCTACTATAAATTGAAATAATAAATTGAAAATTCACTGGAGAGCAAAAAAAGTAGTACAGTTGCCTAACATCGTGCCCGCGAGTACGCAGAAGTGCCGCAACACGACGTGCAATGGATTCGACTAATTTCTGGAGTAGTGCTGGAGGGAACTGACACCATGTATCCTGCAGGGATGTCCATAAAACCGCGAAAGGACGAGGGGGGTGGCGATCTATTCTGACCAGCACGTTGCAAGGTATCGCAGGTATGTTCATTAATGTTCACGTCTGGTGAGTTTGGTGCCCAGCGGAAGTGTTTAAACTCAGAAGAGTGTTCCTGGAGCCACTCTGTAGCAATTTCGACGTGTGGGGCGTCCCGTTGTCCTGCTGTAACTGCCCAAGTCGGTCGGAATGCATAATGGACGTGAATGGATGCAGGATGAGACGGTATTCTTACGTATGTGTCACTCCTCAGAGTCGTATCTAGATGTATCAGGGGTTCCACATCACTCCAACTGCACACGCCACACACACCATTACAGGGCCTTACCAGCATTAATATTCCTTCCTGACATGCAGGGTCCATGGATTCATGAGGTGGTCTCCATAGCCGTTCACGTCCATTCGCTCGATACAATTTGAAACGAGACTCGTCCGACCAGGCAACATGTTTCCACTTATCCAGAGTCCAAGATCGGTGATCAAAGTGAGTTATTCTTGTGAAGAGCTTTATTTTCGTCATGCCTTCTTTGATACGAAGGCTGAACAGTACGGTAGAAAGACTGCATCCATGCCTCTCGCACTTTTCTTTCCGAGAACTTTTCTCTTAGTCTTTCTTTCTTCCTTCTTTATGTTCCCTTATTTTACTTATTGCATATTACCTTCCATTTATTACCGCACTTACCTGTTTTTCTGAGGATGTTGGACTTGAGCGCTTTTTGTAAGTCGCAAAACCTATATATGTGCCCGTTTTCCTTAAGATTTTCTCACAGTGTTAAGCCTGACGTCAATTGTCTTTTTTACATTCTTTGAAAACATGCTGATCGTTGTCTATGTCATCCTCAGTTATCTTTGCAGATTATTGTGGGGTTCAGTTCATCGTCTTGGATGGATGAGTAGTGAGTTCGATGCGCTGTGGCTGTTATTTCTCTCGTTCAGTTTCCTATGGAATTCTATGAATGATTTTTCTTCGAAAATTCGAGGGTCAACAAATAGTTGTGGGGTCGTAGAAGCTCTAACCTGTTTTGAATGTTACTTGTTGCTTCCAATGCTTCTAGAAGCTCAAGGTGATAATTATCCATTTCTTCATCTTGCTTGACCCTAAGTCATTCAAACTTGCGATCCAAGACTTCTCTTACGGCAATGGGAACCAGTTCCTCTCCATCGTAAAGACCTTCGGTGTACTCTTTCCGTCTATTCGCTCTATTCAAGTCCTGGGTTTCTTGCAAACACAGTTCTGCTGCAGAACGGATAACATCACGGGTGTGCTAGCGAAATGGTGCCGCAAATGGGAACGTACTCCGAAGTTATGTACGCGTGATAGTACCATTCTTGTGGTCAAAACTTCTAAATTGCACACATAGTCACCGTGAAATTCTGGCAGTATACAGACCACGTGCAATATGGCATGCAGCCTTAGTAAAGAGGTGCAGACCAATCTGACCCAGGCCGCAAAGACGAGTGCAATGCTGAGGGAGGACCACAGACGGGAATGTCCAGGAACCAATTCATAAAAATTGCAAATTTTTCCACCGTGAGAACGTTCAATTAGTGGTTCTTGAATAGCTTTGCGAGGAACTGAACTATTAGCTGAATGTGCCGACCGTTGTGGGGACTATGTTGAAAAACTCTGTCACTGCGTCTGCATTTAATAGTGGATTTCCTTTCGCGCTCTTTTTCTTACGCTTTTAAATTCTGCGCGCTGATCCGTCCTTCCAAGGACCATTTCCTTCCGGTTTCTTTACAGTTAACTGTATGAATACCGCTTCAGTTTTACTACACTTTCTATTGATTTAATTTGTAAGTCATTGTGGTCCTCCCTTCCACTGAAAAATTTCTTTTCCTTATTGCAATGTCCAGTGAAGTATTTCTTTCGTTTGCAACATTCCTTTTAGAAATTTTAAATTTTAGGTGGCCTGTGCAACTATTCCTTTGTTTCCATCGAAAATAGCGAAGTTCGATAAGGGATAATGAGATTACTAAGTGTCGAGTCACGTAGGAGCGATTATCTCTCAGTCAATAAGTCCTAGGTATTGAACACTGAGTGGAAAAAAGTGTTACTTACCACCCTCTGATAGACTCTGCACATGGGTTTGTATATTATAACGTTGTATGTAAGTATTTTTTGGTACTAGAAAGCAATAAAATTTGATAAGCGTGCGGTCTGCTCAAAAATAACTTGGCTCATACCGACTAATGTCTTAAAAAACTAGTATGATGTCAATTTGAGAAAATCTGGAAGTTGTTTAAACATTCCAACATTTGATAAAGTTCTGCAGTATAGTAAATAACGGAATGAGTTATCTGTAGGGATTTCATGCAGAAAAAATAAATTCCTGAAGTACATTCCTCGAAGCTATTTTAGCGGATTTATGTAGGAGAGAAAAACAGATGAGAGACAACTGTGCACAATAAAAGTCACCACAATGTAATTCATTGCTGCTACGACGAAAGTTTCTATTATCGGACAATGAGTAGATATTTCAAGTTACAATGCGTTTTCCCACACTTTTAATAGTATGAAGCAGTAGCAGACATCAGCTGTGTGTCCGTGTATACGCTCATTGTGTTGGTGTGAGCTCGAAACAGCAATTGATCTCATTCACATGCGCTTTATTAACCCGATTCCCATTTCATTTCTTCGTTGTGTCATAGTACAATCAAAATTACCTACTGTTTCACATTTCAACAACCGAAGTTAAATTTGACTCGTAAATAATAGATTTTAACTATCAGTCATCGTTTTGAAATTTTTTATTGGTAGATCTAGATTTCAGCTAGAAACCAGCCATTCTCAATGAACTATCATTTTTTATCAATGCATGTAATGCCTGTTGGTCGGGCTTCTTCCACAGTTCATTGAATACTAATGAACTGTGGATGAAGCCTGACCAACAACCATTACATGCATTGATCAAAAATGATAGTGCATTTAGAATGGCTAGTTTCTAGCTGAAATCTAGATCTGCCAATAACAAATTTCAAAAGGACCGCTGATAGCTGAAAACTATTATTTAAAAGTCAATATAACAGTCGCTGAGTGCAACAGCCTTCTGAATGGAAGGTAACGTGACGAAGTTACATTAATAGATGTGACGAAATATATTACAGTATATTCCACACTGTTCTTTTCCAGGGCCTATAAGAAGGAGAGTTTCAGGATGAACAAAACATATTCCACATTAAACACATATGCAGAAAAGGTACGTCGGTGGCGTTTTACAACTGCCGCTGCCGTTACATCAGGTCTTACAAATAATGTTGTTTTTTAGATTTTCTGCCAATTTACGAATCATTACTTCATTACTCTGTTCCTCCGAAGTCTTAGACTTCACTACCACATGCGTCATGTATTATTATTTCCAAACGTTAAACAGTGTGAAGCCCTTTACAGTGACCAAGAAAATAAACTCCCTTCTTGTTTTGTATATAAAGAGAAGTCCAGACTGACATAAATTTATTTCTGTAAAGACTTTCTTTTGTTCCAGAGCCTTTTCATGTCACAAGGGGTTTCTTTGTGTTATACATCATAAGTAGGTCTATAAAGAACCGAAGCGTACAGTGACTCCTATACTGAAGTACTACCTAAAATTGAAATTGTGTTTCAGGAGTACAATAAAGGCGTATAAGACATTGTGTTTCGGTTCATGACAGTGACCTCATTGTCTTAAATTTTCATTTAATAATACCCTCTTACGTGCTCTTGGGTTGTCTTTTACCTAAACGAAATTTTCACCTAATATTATGCCCGTCTGACACACTGTTTTAAAGTAAAAGTCAGGTTCCTGAGGTTCAGCTGTGTCGCTTCACCAGATTGTGGATTTTGACTTATATCTACATTTATTTATTTTACATCTAATTTTTCCGTGTCTGTACGAGATTAGTTTAAATAATGCTGTAATTCGAGAATTGATAACACTATAAAATAGTTACAGATTAATCTCACTTACAAATACAACGAGGAACGATAGTTAATTTACAAGAAGTAAGTTCACACCCAGTAAACAATGTTTCTGTTTCAAAATATAATTTTTTTTGTTCTTATGTTACATTTACCTACAACAATGCGTGACATTAGTAGTGTTTCCAATATGTTTCTTTGTGGTTTGAGATAATTACAATCAAATTAAGTACCACTAAGTACGTAAGACGTTTAATGTATTTATCTTATTTATTTTTCTGATAGCATTGTATCAGAAAGCGATGTCTCTCTCTCTGTCTGTTTCTCTCTCTCTCTCTCTCACTCAAACAAACACACACACACACACACACACACACACACACACACCACATACACTTGCGCGCGCTCCTCTCTCTCTCTCTCTCTCTCTCTCTCTCTCTTTTTGTCTCCTCCTCCCCTGCCCCTCTCCCCCCTGTATTCCACACAAAACATTTCTAAGTTTTCTTTTATGTTTATTTTCTGAAAACAAGAGAAATTTCGTACGAACTTTCGTAGAAAATGAAGATACGTGTGATGTTTTCTCTCGACCGCCTCCTTGATTTGTTATTTACAAGGAAATTCATGGTATTGTAAAAGCTGATTGTGCTTTATGTTATCTGTTTCAAAAAAGCGATAATCTTGTCAGCCGAAGTGTGAAACAGTTAGCCACCTTTCGTAACTAATGAACAACATTCCTGAGTTCATAATTTCAGTTTCAGAGTATTGCACTGTACCTGTGGAGCTATGGGATTGGTGAATTTGTTGCGTAACAAGTCTTGAAACAGGCTACTAATTTCGAGTTTTTGATTTCAGTTCTTACGTTTTATCTTACAAGGTAAAGATTCTGTGGTATTACTGCAAAGGCGTCCATTGCCAGTGACGTTTGAAATTCCATGGGCTTGAATATTGGGCAGCTTCAATACGAAACGTTATAAAACCAATTAAATTCAGTCTGTTTACCCTGAAGAGAATTGCTGAAGAGATTTACATCATTTGGTAAAAAAGTGTAAACTTGCACCAATGGTTTTTATCGAACAAGAATATGTGCCTGGACTAGTTTTGTTAGCAAAAGAAATATTCAGAAATAACCAAAGTTAGGATTTTCTTACAGTCAGATACGAGTATCGGAATAACTTTGTTGTTGCAAATGTTATTGCGTTGCTAGGATTCCTAGAACTGTAACTCAGAGGATATAGGAAAATATACGTCCTCCTAAACATCTGACCGTCGACTAAGGCAGGTGAGGAATATGTGGAAGTACGTTGGAGGATCAAGGTGAGAGATGAAATTTACTTTGAGAGAAACCCAAATAGGAGGGGGAGGGGGGACGGGGGGTGGTGGGGGCATATTCTGCAGCCTTAAAGCATCTTAAATTTGGAGGAAGAAAAAGCTACCGAGAGAGACGTTGTGGAACGTTTGGGTGTTTCCCTTCCCTATACATTTCTCGAACGTGAGGGGGAAATACAGTCGGGATATTCTGGTGAAAGAAATTCAGAGGCGAGATAAACGGTCTTACTCTAACTCGGAATTTGTGTGGATGTATTCCTTTAAAGCCAATATACACCGTATAATACTCTGCAATGCAAATGAAAAGTTAAAACCAGATGTATGTTCCAAAAAATTTGTGGGTTGAAGTGAAAGTCATTGTCTGACAGGACACCGTTTTCCGCTGAAACGACCCACCACACACAAGCTCGTTAGAATAGCAGAAAACTTGTAAAACATTTGCGATATTCTCTTCTCCCGTGACGTGGCGTATTGCAGAGCCTCAGCTCGCGACTCTGCCGTTCCATTAAAAGTTGGACCGCGGTGTGTTACCAACGCACAGCGGACGAGAAGTAAAATTCTTCCTTTCAGCGAAACTGCTATGCGAGCGCGGGTGACATTTACACACTACAGCTCAGCGCTAGGTCTCGTTGTGTGAATCCAGCTTCTTAATTCTTATCCACGTTCGCATACTCCTTTATGCTTTACTTAAAAGAAAATGTTTACAGTACGAAACGGCATAAACTATTGAACAGCATCATGAAAATGAGTGATGAAATTCCTATCAGGCACATCACCTGTGTAAATTGTAGCTCCCTGACATTCAAAATAGTATTAAAAACAGAAATGCCAATCACTTTAGTTTTACTTTTGGTTCATTACCAAAGTACGTTAGATAAGAGCTGTTCCTACATCGCTGAGTTCTTGCTTCACGGTATCGGGGGCATGCTACGTACTCGTTTCTAGAACTGGAATTGCAGTCTACTTAGCCATTTTACGAGCGGGCTTCAAACGATAAGTTACTCATTTCTTCCCATGTTAAGACCATTGCGCAACAACGGTGGCATATTGTCAGGAGAGAGTACAAGTTCTGGGTTTCTTGCAAACACAGTTCTGCTGCAGAACGGATAACATCACGGGTGTGCTAGCGAAATGGTGCCGCAAATGGGAACGTACTCCGAAGTTATGTACGCGTGATAGTACCATTCTTGTGGTCAAAACTTCTAAATTGCACACATAGTCACCGTCAAATTCTGGCAGTATACAGACCACGTGCAATATGGCATGCAGCCTTAGTAAAGAGGTGCAGACCAATCTGACCCAGGCCGCAAAGAAGAGTGCAATGCTAGGGAGGACCACAGAAGGGAATGTCCAGGAACTGATTCATAAAAATTGCAAATTTTTTCCACCGTGAGAACGTTCAATTAGTGGTTCTTGAATAGCTTTGCGAGGAACTGAACTATTGGCTGAATGTGCCGACCGTTGTGGGGACTATGTTGAAAAACTCTGTCACTGCGTCTGTATCACTTCGTAGTACAGCATTCAATTAAAGTTACTTGACCTGCCTTAACAACGTGTAAGTTACTTTTTGAAGTCGCTTCGTACGGTCTTCGACTTAAAAGGAAGTTCTGACCGAGATCGATGAAGAAATACATTTTTCTAACACAATTTGCATTCCTGAAGTGTATAGATCATGTTGCAGAGTGTTGAATAAAATCGTGCGCTGACCGAAATACAGGTAGCTGTCGCCACTCTCTGAGTCCCAGAAAAGGTTCGACGTGTATATGAATTTCTGTCACGGAAGATTTGCTTAAAAGGTGCACAGGCGTCAGTACGCAAAGTGTCAAAGAGGGCTTCCACGTGAGCATCTGGAAAGTGGTACCGAAATATGTACTTGTGACGCGGCAGCTGTTGAAATAGCAGCATATGTAGCTACAAGTACATTCAGAGAAAAGTATTCATCTACTCTGAAGACAATGAATTTGTTGGGAATCGTCACAGGGACGAACAGCAGAAACGTCGCAGAGTCATCTGACAGGGAAAGCATGGCCGCCGCAGAGCGAGGAATACTTTAGTTTGTGAAAAGAGACCGACTGAAAAAAATACTGCACCAAGTTCAGAACCATAGTTGCTTGATGAATAGGAAGGATGGCTCTATAGTCCTGGAATCTCAGATTAGCCGGGAAATCACTAATTGCGTTTTCCGATAAAATTTTTCTTGTGTAAGTAACACTCATCCAGCTGATATAACTTTAACAAGAATCCTTTGTTTTATCAAATGTCCTGTTAACTCGACAAGCCCGAACACTAGATTTCCGTTCGATGCGTTGTCTTTCCCGTAAGGGAGCACTTCGTTTTCCAAGGCGTGCAGGGTCCAAATTTTGAAGACACGTTCCACAACGACAGATGAAGAAATTGCGTCATAATAAGCTGGATACCGCATCACTTTACTTCCATTATAAAAGGTGTATCATCATTATTGCTGAAAATTTATCGGTGTGTAATGACTGCGTGGTAAATACGAATGTGTGGTTATGAGTCTCCGCTGTCTCAGTATGAAATATTGTCTATTTCGTACAAATGTATTTGAATTTGAACTTTTCGGTTAGGGGAATGTGGTACATCCATGATGGTACACGAGTACATTTTGCTACTGATGTAGACAACATCTAATACATATAAATGTGTAGCTCTATGGAAAATATGCAAGTCTTGTTTTTCCTTTCATGATTATTTTTCAATCATTACGTTTAACAATTATGTCGATAGATTCAAATACTAGGTGAACGTAAATGTTAGAATGTATCTCTAGGTATCTTTGCTGTACGAGTGCGTGTTTTCGAGCGTCGTTACTGAACAGTCGAATGGAAACAGTATTTCCTCGTATGTCATGACTGGTATTTTGGTTTTCCATGCGAATGGGCACGGATAAAACACTAAAAGCATTATCTGCCCCCTGTCGTGTGAATTACAGGTAGACGCTGATTAATTCTGACTTAACTGTGAACTGTGCGCACTGCTTTATGCGTGGGCTAACTTAGTTGTCTCGTGCGCAATGGGCGCAAATCGGTGGCACATTTCGTGGGCTATGTTTCGATGTGAAGCAGCCTTGAATTACGTATTTGCAGTCAATGAACTGAAACTGTTCCGCAAAAGCCACGGTGTAGGACATTGTATAGACGAGTATAGTCTGTAAATAAGTCAGCGATGAGGGTTTTTTTTTTTTCAAATTGTGCGCACGCGGAAACAGCAGTCCCACGAAATGAAGGTCACGAAGGGAGCAGTGGCCGCACAGGAGATTCATCATTACCTTCAACAGAGATATAATAGAGCTGGAGACACTGTTTTCGATTAAGAAACCCCAAACACTAGCAATGGCTAGCATCGCCACCGCACCGTTTTGGAAACCTGCAAGGAGGTAAGGTGGGGTTTTGAACTGGCTATTGAATGTCATTAGGCTCTACGTTGCAAAAGTAATGCAGTGCTTGTTTTCTCTTTAAAATAAGATGTCTTTCCTGTCTTATGATTGTAATCGGCATCCCAACAGCATCAATATACACCCTAGGAAAAAAAAGAGAACAACGTCCACGAAGGAAATTAATTTTTCCAAAAGGATTGAAATCGGTAGGTGTATTTGTACGCACAAAGAAAATATCAAAATTTCGAAAGAAACTGATGACTTATTCAAGGGAAATGCCTTCACAATTTGAAAAAGTCATTAACGTGATTGTACACGTCTGGTCTTTGCGCAAGATTTTATTCGGCTTGGCGTTAATTGATAAGGGTTGCACGTCCTCCTGAGGAATTTCGTTTCAGATTCTGTACAAATGGCGCGTTACATGGTCAAACTCCCGAGAAGGTTGGAGAACCCTGCCCATAATGCTGCAAACGTTCTCTATTAGGGAGAGATCCAGCAACCTTGCTGGCCAAAATAGTACTCGACACATACGAGGACAAGCAATAGAAACACTATACGGACGGGCATTACCTTGCTGAAGTGTAAGCCCAGGATGGCTTGCCGTGAATGGCAACAAATCGCGGCACAAAACATCGTCGACGTACCGTTGTGTTTGTAAGGGTGTCGCGGATGATAACCATAGGGGCCCTACTGTCTTATATGAAAAGCAATGGCATTCCTGATCATCGTTATTGGTTGTAATATCCCGTCTCTGTCTGGGGCACTTCCAGACAAGTCTTCGCTGGGGCATGTTGTCTACACACCGCTCTCCCAACCGTTGTCAGCTTTCGTGAAAGAAGCCGCTACTTCTCTTTCAAGCAACTCCAAACTTGTTCTCACAAGGGCTAAGTGGATCCCACTTCCCATCAGCGCCCAGAAGATCCAGACGTCCCCCATCCAAATGGTGGCCAAGCCCAACAGTTCTTAGCTTTGGAGATCTGATGGCAACCGGTGTTACCACTATGGCAAGGCCATTGAAGAGTTTCTATAAAGAGATTTCGAATCTCTCTAAGAATCAGAGTCTAGTAGCCGTAAGTGAAATATGTAACTGCCAATTCTGTGTTTGCACCCACTGCCACTGCACTGTGGTGCTTATCAGTCTGTGAGTATTAGCTGTTGAGTGCTCTTCCTCTAGTGATGATACCACACGTAAGGAAAATAAGTTAAATGAATCGTATGTCGTGTCAAAAGAAGCAACGATATTTACCCCGCATCAACATTACCTTCAATGAAACAGAACACGAGACGTGTAAGAACTATAACACAACCAAGAATTGGCCTATGCTGGTACGTGCGATTCTAGAGTATATCCACATGATTAAAGCCCTCTCAGTGTCAGGCAGCATGTTGCTTCCTCCCACGTAAGTCTCGTGAAATGAACACGACGGAAAAAAGTCAGAGAAATTAGACCTCATTCAGAAGGTCATCGACAATCGTTCATTCTACGACCTACTTGCGAATGGAAAAACAGGTGTGATAGTGGTACCAAAGCACCCGCCGTCACACATAGTAAGATGGCTTGCTTAGACGTATATATAGAGGAACATCTGTAAGGAAGCTTTTGCTGATTCATGTCGATGTAATGTATATGCGACTTACACGACTGGAGAACGAGTCCTAGTACTGAATGAATAAATAATGTATAAAACATCAATACCGACAGAATCCCAGCAGACATGGACTGGGGCATTGGTCATCAAACAGTTGTGCTCAAGAGCCAATACTGAGGTCGAACACGTCTGACCATATATGTACCGACCTTATTATTAATTACCATCCTCGTGAACACTCTGTTATGAGACTCCAACAGACTATCTGTACTAAGAAGCGATACGTTAGCTGCCAGGCAACCAGTAAACATCGTTAGAAGATTGCACTATTAAGAATATTTCGTGTCGAATATTCTCTGTTTCGTATTTATGCCACCCTCAGTGAGCGCAAAGCTGTGACACTGTAACTGCCTGACGCACTGCTGTTGTTTTGTCTATGTCAGCGAATGACTGATTAATAAGAGCAACTTTTCTTATGTTTAAATGCATAATAATATAATACAGGACACGAGAACCACTTTCACTGCGTTGTAACTTTTTGAGTCATCAGTCAACTGATTGGTTTGATGAAGCCCGCCATGAGTTCCTCTCCTGTGCCAACATTTTCATCTCACAGTAGTACTTACAACCAACGACCTCAATTATTTGCTGGATGTATTCCAATCTCTGTCTGCCTTTACAGTTTTTACTCTGTAGAGCTCCCTCCAGTATCACTGTAGTTATTCCGTAGTGTTCCTTCGTCACAGATGCCCTATCATCCTGTCCCTTCTTCTTATCCTTCCATACTTTCTCAGTCCACATATATTCAACATTCTTCTGTAGCACGACATCTCAAATCATTCGATTCTTCCAGTTTTCCCACAGTCCATGTTTCACTACCGTACAATGCTGTGTTCGAAACGTATATTCTCAGACATTTATTCCTCAAATTAAGGCCTACGTTTGATACTAATAGACTTCTCTTGGTCAGGAGTGCCCTTTTTGGCGGTACTTGTCTGATTTTTCTTCCCTCCTTGCCCCGTTTGTCATGGGGTATTTTGCTGCCTAGGTAACTTTGTGACCATCAATCCTGACGCTCAGTTTCTCGCTGTTCTCAGTTCTGCTTGTTCTCATTACTTAGGTCTTTCTTCAATTTACTCTCAGCCCTTGTTCTGCACTCATTAAACTGTTCCCTCCATTCAGCAGTTCCTGTAATTATTCTTTACTTTCACTGAGGATAGCAATGTCATCAGGGAATCTCATCCTTTCACTTTGAATTTCAGTTCCACTCGTGAAGCTTTCTTTTATTTTCTTAACTGCTTGTCCGAAGTATAGATAGCACAGTAGGGACGAAAGCTTGAACACCTGTCTTATATCTTTTAAACTGAGCATTGATTACAACAACCTAAATCTCGTATTCCATGTCTAAATATGTAGTGCATTTGAAGATGACCATAACGCGCATCCACGAGCGAATGTTATTTCCGTTTGAAATGTATAACACAGCGGTTGATCTGTACGAGACGTACATGCCTATGAGTTGTCTGGACGATAACAAAACTTTCCCTCTCTCTCATCCAGTAAATCCGCAGTAGCCACGCTACTTCCCTCTCCGCCCTTCTGATACGTGGCCAACTTCGTTTAGCTGACTGTCCGCCCCCGGTAGCTGAGTGGTCAGGGCCACAGATGTCACTCCAAAGGGCCCGGGTTCGATTCCCGGCTGGGTCGGAGATTTTCTCCACTCAGGGGCTGGGTGTCGGCTATCCTAATCATCATCATTTCATCCCCATCGACGCGCAAGTAGCCGAAGTGGCGTCCAATTGAAAGACTTGCACCCAGCGAACGGTCTACCAGACGGGAGGCCTTAGTCACACGACATTTAGCTCACTGCTCAATTCACTAACATCAATTAAAGTTAAGCACATCTTAAATATGACTGTCTCTGTTAGAAATTTGGTTTGTTACTGAATGGGAAGGTCTTAACGTTAGTTGATATTTCTGGATTCAGCTGTTGGTTACCAGATACATATTTTTACAAAATACGAGTGAGAACAGCAGGCCGCATAAATACTAAATTCGGGCTGCATGCGGCCCGTGAGCCGTAGTTTGACGACCACCGGACTAGAGTATCGGATATATATGTCGGAAACGTCCCTTCCCCGAAAACCTAAAGTAATATACTTGACGATACTATTGAATAAAGAGCTGAATGCACGTTCAGCAGCGCACACGAAAGACGAAAGCACTTTTTAAGCGAGTAGCAACTGGAAGCCGACGGGGCTCTTGTGTTACTAGGCTGCGGGTATCGCTCCAGATATCGTCGGCAGTCGCATGTGGGGCCGGCCTCCCTTGGGAACATGTGGTCGGCAGCGAAGCGGCTTCTTCAAGGCGCTCAGTGACAGATGCGACTAGGGGACACTTGTCCCCTCTCTCGTTATTTATTAGTTTCGTCTTACTGAGTGTCGGTGAGGGACGTATCTCCCCCAACGGCTTTTCACCGAGCGTATAAACATGCCTTGCGAGAGGTGTTGTCAGAAGGTGACACAAACAATTCCTCTCTGGGTCCTTCTGGGAAATCTATCTTTCGTATTCGATGAATCGTATCTCTCCATAACGTCAAAGTAAGACTTTCTCAGCATTCTGTCAAAGAGCAGACCTCTCTCTAGCAGGAATGCGGATGAAAATTCTACATATAAAAAATAAAAAAAACACGACAGTACCAGCTGGTGTCACGATTTATATTAAATAAGAAACTGAAACGTAACTGATCTAGGAACGGCAATATCGTATCAGCATAACTAGACTGAAGGGGGCATTCTGTATTGTTCATCACGGATATCTGTGTGTTCATCTCCAGTTTTCGTACTGCGTCAGTTACTGGCTAACACGGCAAAACAGTGTGCTCCACGATCTTTTCCCCTCTGTTACTTTAATTTGTTGTTCAGATTGATGGGTTGTCATGTAATGGAAGTAAAATAGACGTGAGACACCTACCAAAGAGACAAATACAGGGTGGCAATTATTGAACTATATGAAATAAAATCGTCATAAGTTCTGAAGAGTTCGCGTTAGGACGTCCAAACTGCACGGCAGGCCGCGGGGGCATGATGCGGATTAGTATGGGCCTTATTGTTTGGTTTAGCGACGAAGCCCACTTTCCTTTGGATGGGTTCGTCAAAAAGAAAAATCGGGGCATTTGGAGAACTGAGAATCCGCAATTCGCGATGGAGAAGTCTTTTCACCCTCAACGGGGACTGTATGGTGTGATGCCCAGTTACGGAATAATCGGTGCCGTATTCCTTGAGGGCACGTTGACTACCGAACGGTATGTGAAGGGTTCCGAAGATGTTTTCGTCCCCATTGTCCAAAGTGACACTGATTTCGATAAGATGTGGTTCATGCAAGACGTAGCTCGATTGCATCGAAGCAGGATGTCCTGAAGCAGCTTTTGGGGATCGCATTCTGGCTCTAGGGTACCCAGAGGCATCTGACCGCCATATCTTCGTACAACAATAACTCTAAAACCACTGTTGAGCTGAAAACAGCCATTCGGTAGGTCATCGACTGCATCGATTTTCCGACATTTCAGCGGGTCATGGAGAATTTGCTATTCGTCTGCGCTACATCATCGCCAATGATGGCAGGCATATAGAACATGTCATAACCTAAATCCGAATATCTGTAGTGGCGTTTACATGTCGAGTAAAGTGTGCGCACGCCGTAGTTTGCAACAAATTTATGTTTTTTTTATATAGTTCAATAACCGTCGCCTCTCCCGTTTTGTGTCCTGAAATTTCCGAAAACATTTTCGTTTCACTATGTTTATCTCTGTAAAGAAAATTTTCCTTCGTAAGGACAAGAGCCATATCGAATGTAAATCAGTTGCTCGGACATGACAGATTCGTTTTACATTTCACAGCAACGTACATATCTTCAAAAAGTTGTATGACAGGAATGAATTTTACATCTACGACAAAAGTGGAAACATTAATTGCAAACAGGGTGCACCAGTTTATGAATAGATTTCATTTCATACGACAAGTGAGTAGTTCATACTAGCGAGTATAGGTACGGTTGTATCATAGTGTCTCTCAGTGAGCCACTCTACTACAACTGCCTATTAAAGGTAAGGTTGTTGTTATTAGTTACCTGCGTTCTTGTAACTGCTATTAGAACCACGAGTCAAGTTGCAATAGGTATTTTAACGTAGCTTTCTATAGACGCAAGGGAAAGAGAAGAGGAAAAAGAACTGAGAGTCCTGTTGTCATCAGGGTCAAAATACAGACGGAGAACAAGCTCGAAAGGGGGACGGAAATCACTGATCGCCTTTCCCAAGGACCATCCTGGAATTCGCCTCAAGCGATTTTGACAAACCAGTGAAAACCGTAAAGGGCGGTGGTATGCGCCACCACCCTTCCGAACACTAACGCAATGTCTCACCACCGCGCCACCTAGTTCAGTAATACTCATAATTTTTTTAAAATTTGTGATATCAACGAAGAAACTTCCCTTTGGTGATCACGATTTCTTATTTGTTTAGTTTTATGTGCATTGCATAGGTAATGAGATGGTAATATTTAGTATTATGCGCAGGGCGGCACAAAAGTATTTTTTAAGAGAAAATGCTTGTCCAGTAAGGAATGGTTGTGGCCTGACCGTGTCAAAATTTTTTACTGTTATGTTCCCTAAATTAATAAGTAATGAATCTCATCAGAGTAAGGCTGATGCAAGCTTTCTGATGGAATGTACGGTATAAGGTGGATGGTAAAGTGATCATTTTATCTAGAGGAAGAGTGTGTCTGTTAAATCAAGGTTTGAGAACGGAAGACATGTGTGCACTTAGATAATTTTTCGCCATTTTTCTAGAACTCAGGATTTTTAATATATAATTGTCGATGGTTTATTACTTTAGCCTAGCGTATGTACACTACTTGTTCAACCGCAGATGAACAGTTTAAAAAGGAGTTATTATACCTAAAAGGTAATATGAAAAACAGGCGTATTTTAGTAGATTCATCGTCGAATTCATTTCCGTTGTACAGTGACGTTCGCAGATGATGGCTCAGCGGAACAATACTTCAACACCATTCTGATGCCTTATGTATAGTGATCTGATCTATGGTTTTTAATGAATATGATTAATCAGCCTATACAAAATAAAGTGCTCGTTATTAAAGCTAACTATAAAAGAGAGAGAGAGGGAGAAGGCCTTAAGAACAAGCCGAAATGAGGAGAACAGTTCGTTCATAAATCCGACTTCTGACAGTCTAGATGGGTATAGAACTACAGATGCAGCAGACTGTAAACAAAGGAGACATATAGGACCCATTGAGAAAATGTAAATATTTAATTCTAAGCAAATGAGAATGCCAAGAATACGAGAGAACATTTACAATTACGAGGTAACCGCCGATTAAAGTAACCTTTAGTAAACTTTAATAGTTGTGCGAACATGCGATAGAAACAGTCAATAAAATTCTCTTGGGTTTGAGACCGCATTGTCAAGTATAAAATTCCGACATTTCGGCGACTATTGCAAGAGGCCTTGCAGTTAGCACTACACCCAAAGGAAGGCGTCTTGCAATAGTCGCCGAAACGTCGGAATTTTATACTTGACAATGCGGTCTCAAACCCAGAAGAATTTTACTGTTAGTGACAACGGCTGCGAAAGCCTACGTTTACATGCTACAGAAACTTCAGTAAAGCTACTTATGCAACAGGACGCACAGTACTGTGAGCTACTCAGGAGTGTCGTTAAATTACTCTCGTAGCTCAGTACCCAGTGTATGTTGAATCGATAGTTCGGGATCAAGTGATATTGCTATGATGTACTCTATTATCGGTTTCTGTGTTATCGCTTCTACACCTCCAATTACATCTACATACATTCTCCATTAGACGCATTTCCACGTCTGGTGCACGGTACTTTGGTATCACTAGCTTTTCCCTCGATCCCTGATGCGTTGGCGAAAGTAGCATAGGAAGGTCGACTGTCAGTGAGCCTATATATGGACACTGACTTCTGTGAGATAATAACAGCAACAGACTTATTACACCGCAGAAGCAAGTCATGGCTGTAGCTCCGGACGTCATACCTCTGTCACGCAGTTATTGGGAACTGGAATTAATTCCCGCTGTTGACGAAGAGAGCGCCGCAGTTGTGGAATGCTACACGAGACCTGTTTAACAGCAGAGACCCTAGGCTTTCAAATCTGTTTCTGATTTTTAAGTAAAAATAACGTACCTATTTAGGGCCTTGAAATTGTGGTTTTGTACCTACAAAACAGTATTAACGGGAAGAGTTACCTTTCTGCTTCCTCCTGAGGAAATGTGCCGCGGAGAGACATCGTCTGCTAGTGGAAGCGTCTGGAGTACATGCTCTTTTTGAAACCATGTGCAGATAACGGTTTCGACTATTCAAAGACAACGGTTCTGAGGTAACAAAATGTGCCATGTTTGGTGCGGCGCACCATGAGCGTAAGCAGCCTGGTCAAACGGTGGATGTGGAACACTTCGAAGCTAAAGTTCCCAACATGACCCGCGCTCTTCAAGACAAACGCCCGCAATATGCTCAGAGACATAACAAATTCGTTCTGCTTCGTGACAATGTCGTACCACATGTATGGAATCAGATTGAGCGAAATCTTGCAGGGAATTCCATGGGGAGTCGTACTCTACTCGCCATATTCACCAAACATGGCCCCTTGCGATTACCATTTGTTTGTGTCCGTGCAGCATGCCCCTTCTACATAGCACAATTTTTATCTCGAAAACTGGCTCCGTGACTCGATCACCTCAAAAGTTCCTGATTTTTCTTTTCTTTATCGCTGGTTCCATTCGTTATCCGAAAAGAGGGGGAAGGTTGTAGCTGCCGAAGGACAGTATCTATAGTAAAATATGTTACACCATTCTGTTAAAATAAAGGTGCGCTTCCTGCCTAACAAACAGTGAGAATGAATTCAAGTACGCAAAAATACATCTTAAAGTACACGACACCAGCGCGTATATGCCGCCTGATAAATTAACACGTAGTGTTATAGAATATGATAACTGTGTGGATTCTATAGAGCCAGTGCTGTAAGAATGGAGTGAACAATATACTACATTTTAACTTATTTTAACGATGCTTACATAGGCAATATTTTTTTTCTTCTATGCCTAACCCGAAGAACCACACCCCCTTTCTTCTTTCGAAGCACGTCGACTGAGATTCGATTGTATCACTAGATGTGCGTGACTTCGTTTTTATATAGGCTATATTTTGGATATTTATTCTGACAAAGTAAACGAATCTGAAGTGTCCTTAATGGTAGAAACTGTTCTTAGACTGGAAGAGAACTAATGAATTAAGTCACTTAGAAAGAAGAAACTTTCTCTGACAACCGATTATCAATACGCCTAGACAGTTTACAACTATTTCCCTGACATGAACGGGCTTCAATGATATGACGACAGTTGTAACACCTTACTTAAACATGTGTTCTACCACCTGAATAAACATGAATAAGACCAAACATTGTGCCGAATGAGGGAGAGAGAGAGAGAGAGAGAGAGAGAGAGACAGAGAGAGAGAGAGAGAGAGGGAGAGAGAAAGAGAGAGAGAGAGAGAGAGAGACCGACAGATATAAACAGAGAGAGAAACATGTTACATGGTGGAACTTAACATTGATGCTAACTGTAATCAATCAACAAAGGCTCTTCATCGTACTTTAGAAACAGTTCATGTTAGGTAAACATTTTTAAATATAGTAGTCATGAATGCTCCGATTCGCATACAGCACTAAATATCCTTAATGGACTACAGTTTCTTTTTTTTTAAAAAAAAAAAAAAGGAAGTAATCCTGTAAAACTGGCGCCGCTTTGAAATAGAGCATACGTATTATTAAAGCTAAATATTTTCAGTTAGGAATTCCGTTTCGAGTTATGGTGTCACGTCGGTTTAAAACGATGTGGTAATGCCGTTGCCGTCACGCAGCTATAAATAATTCTCTGTGTTCTGATGGAAGCTTTTAACTTTTCCGCGCTCTGAATATGAGCACTATGAAACTCACGCCTACCAACACTGATGTATTCCAGGATCCCAGTAGCGTTCGTGACGTATATTACTCATCGGTTTGTTTATGGTAACCCGGCGCGGCCCTCCCGGCCCCGTACAGCAACAAGAACAAATCATCCAGCCGTTTGTTTGTGCAGCGAATGGAGCTTTCTTTCCACTTCCGCCGTTTTTGTCTCGAAATATCTCCACCAGTCCGAATTAGTGAGGCACAACGCATTCACTGAAGCTCTATTTGGTTTCACACTTGGCTATTCAGAAAGATAATCAGTTGATTATTCCCAAAAGATATTAACACCTTATAAAAATGTTAACAAATTAAGTATTTTTCCACTAATTCTTCATTACTAATATTCGTATTTTCGGCTTATTAGTTCATAATCGGCTTACAACTGATCAGCGTCCATAAAGAGATTATCATGTAGGAAAATTAGCCTTTCAAACTGAACATACGAACCTGTAGAGAATATATGAGATTCACATTTAGACAGGAAATGCCAATTCGAGTGTGCATCATTTACGTTATTTGTGAAATATGTTGCTATAGGTAGTTTATTCGACTTACTGTAGTGCCTTACAAATGAGAGAGGACATATTTTTATGCAAACGTCATATAGTGTCTAATTTCTAATGCTACATACTTGTTAACAGAGCACTGCAGAACGGCTATCAAATCCGTTCTAATTGCCAAAACGAAAGGTGTTGAGTAAAAGACAAAATACCTCCTAAATGCAACAGTTTGTATTTATTTCCAATTTTTTCGTGTTAACTAGCGTCTAACATTATTCAACAAACATTGATAGTTTGAATGACCACCCAATTTTAACCTTTATGAAAACAGCGTTTTCCTTGTGAACAGTAAGAATAGGGGTATGTTCCTTACCTTATAAAGTTGTATGTTGTTCATTTAAAGTGCCGTCAGAGGAAGCAAGTGGAGGTTTAGTTTAGAAAAAAACTAGAATTGTTTATTGCTTAATTTACTACCAATAAAAAACAAAACATAATATCTTTTAGTATTTACAATGTAAAAACAGGAAAGCAATGCACAAAAGCTGTTTTAAAAAATTGTTGCTGAACTAATTTTTTATAAAAATAAGTATGTTCTCTTCTTTCAGGTAAGGAATAAACTTTTTCAAATCTTCCTTTTCCTCATTTTTCCATCTCCCTTCCAGTTCAAAGGGATAATTCCTGTCCTTTTAACTCCATTCTTGAACACTTTCACTTTCCTCTTTGGCGAACTTTTCAATGTGTTCAACTAGACGCTGTACAACAATATGGAAATTGCAGGTCCACCTTGGTGCAAAATACTTTTGTTACTTATATATTCCCCACTTTTGATATTTTTTTAAGTGCTTTGCATCAAGTCTGACCCACAAGTCCCATATTGCGGCTTTTTGTAAGCAAACACGGATAAAAAAAAGATTTACAAGATACTACTATAGACGCTGTACATCATCAGCTGTGCATTTCCTCTCTTTGGATTTATTCCCCATACGTTCAATGTAGATAATGTCACCACGTCTTTACGATTTAACCAAGGTTTGCACCCTATGCTTTGTGATAACATAGATTCGCAGAAATTTTTGCTGTCAAATTTGTTGGTGATCACCTTTCCACCAGCAGCCGTAGAAAAGTACACTAGACTGCCTTTGACTTCCTTCCGAATCAATGTATTACCCTACGTTTAACTTCACAGATACGTATGCTTCCCATCATATATAAATTTTGCTTCACGTTCAGTTTTTGAACGAAGGCAATCCTTTTGCATTGATATTGGCACCGGCATCAAAAATACAAAACAACAAAAGGAAAATCATTATAGGCGTTATCATTCCGTCTAATAACCCACTTTTTGCTACTTCAGCCTAAGAACAATAACAGATATGCAAACAACAGTGGCAGCAGAAGCAGGAGAAACATCACTTTAAGCTGTTAATAAACAACGGCCTAGAGCTATGAAGTGATAGATGTATTCAAAACTTCCTCAACTGTTTGAGTTGTTTTTCAGACACTATCACGTTCTGGTTGTCCTTGTGGGAGTTCCCTTCAGGTCTTGGCTTTATCTTGAAAACATTTCCTTCGACTCATTTAATTCGTTACTTTAACAAATTCATTACAGAAAACTGTATTACGCGGCAATATATAAATAATTTATGAAGAAATAAAGTTTATTAATACATAAACAGTTACTGCTGACGAGACCATGGTATCATAAACTCAAACTAACAACGACGCTCACATGGCGGCTCTGCGCCTCTGCCTCTGGATAGCCTACATTTTACTTAAGAATTGTGGCACATAGATCAACGCGTATATATGTGGCGTTATTTGAACCACTTCTCAGTGAATACCAGATAGCCAGGTCTTAACCGAGTAACGTTATGCACATAGTCCACATTTCGACATTAAACCGAACGTTTTCATTCGCAGGCCCGTGATAAACCAAAACTAGGCTCGGATATGATGTAGAATTAAATTACAATATACAAAGTGAATGGCACCAAAATAGCACAAAATCAATAGCCCCTATATTAAGCTTAACAAACTGTGTGACTCTAATATAAAAGATTTCTGCATAATAATACACAGAAAGCGAGGGGTGCGAATGAACAGTGACAAGCTATAAAACGCCAACAAAGAATGTATTAAAAATTGGAGCTAGGGGATTAGGAGGAGCTAAGTGCAGAGGACAAAAAATAGTAAAAATAAGTGTATTTATGGGGAACATTACAAGGAACAAGGGTCATCCCCATCAACTTATGAAAAATATATGATTCAGACTACAAACATTAATGACTACAAATTAGAATAGTCTACACTGGATATTTGAAAACATAATTTGTAAAAAGCAATTTTTGGGAAATAAAGAATAAGCGAAAGTACAACAGATACAAAATTATAAGACAAATAACAATGTAAAACACAATAAGGCATACATGCCACGATTATTGATATGATGAACAGTCGATTCAACATTTTCTTCCTAATGGCATGACCAGACTTTTATGCTGTCGATATTTTTATTCTTATAAGTTTGATTTGTTGCACACCGTTACCTTTTAGACATCTGTCAGCTGTTACCTCTCAGAGGCTAAATTGGTCAAAACCAGACAGAGAAAGAAATGTGAGTAGAACAGAATGTAATACGTTTGCTTTCCACCTTTAAATATGAAAGTATTCCGCAATGGAGAGGCAGAACAACCAGTGAACATTATTAATATAAATCAGTTATCAGATCACTTGGTCTTAATGTTATTGTTCTCATTTCTGACTCATAGAAAGAGCACAGATAAAATCTATCGATCTTTGACCTCTATTCTTAAATCTCACGTGTTGAAGTGAGCAGAAGGTGTCATACAGTAAATTTACTGTTTCATTCTATTAAAAACAAAAGACTAGATTTCCCTTTTTTCTATGTCTTTGTTTCTATAGCAGTAGGTGCTGCTTCTTTTAAAATCAGATTCTTTTTAAAAATTATTTCACAAGAGTAGTATATGTGTCTTAAGATTAACTACTGTTCCGTCCAGATGAACCACCTATCCTCTTGAAAATAGGATATAAGATGAACTTCAACAAAAGCTAAATGAAGATAATGGAATGTAATGGAATTAAGTCGGGTGATGCTGAGGGAATTATATTAGGAAATGAGTAGTAAAGGAGTTTTGCTATTTGGGGAGCAAAATAACTGATGGTGGTCGAAGCAGAGAGGATACAAAATATAGACTGGCAATGGCAAGGAAAGCGTTGCTGAAGAAGAGAAATTTGTTAACATCGAGTATAGATTTAAGTGTCAGGTAGTCGTTTCTGAAAGTATTTGTATGTAGTGTAGCCATGTATGGTAGTGAAACATGGACGATAAATAGTTTGTGCAAGAAGATAATAGAAGCTTTCGAAATGTGGTGCAACAGAAGAATGCTGAAGATTAGATGGGTAGATCACATAACTAATGAGGAGGTATTGAATAGAATTGGAGAGAAGAGGAGTTTGTGGCACAACCTGACAAGACGAAGGGACCGGTTGGTAGGACATGTTGTAAGGCATCAAAGGTTCACAAATTTAGAATTGGAGGGCAGCGTGGAGGGAAAAAATCGTAGAGGGAGACCAATAGATGAATACACTAAGCAGATTCAGAAGGATGTAGGTTGCAGTAAGTACTGGGAGATGAAGAAGCTTACACAGGATAGAGTAGCATGGAGACCTGCATCAAACCAGGCTCAGGACTGAAGACCACAAAAACAACAACAACAATTCTGTATAATCTACATCAGACAATACTGACCCCTGTTACACTTGGGTTTACAATGAATGTTTTGTAGCCGCGTATTTGGTGAGTGATGAATCGTTTGTAATCTCGTATTGGTGATTAATGTTGGATGGTGTACGTTTTAATTGTGGATTAAGACGCTATGGAAGTTTTCTACGAATGTTGCACAGCTATCTTTCTTAACTTAATACTTGTTGAGGGCGCGTAATTGTGCGGGCGTGGATGCTTAGTCGCGCGAACGTGGATTTCTGTTTCTTCAGATATGTCCATTAATTTGTCTATAGAGGCATTACGTAAAATAGTGAGTTTCCTCTCATTATTTTCAGTGGAGTGTTTTTTTCGCTGATTTGTGTGCCAGAACAAAACAGTTATTTTCAATGGAGTTCAAATGTGCTCTATTTTTTTGTTTCAAAACTTTTGCCGATCCGTCCATTGTAGAATTCCTTACATTCGCTTCAATCGATTTTTTAAACACCTGAGTGATCATACTGTATCGTTGTGGATTGTCTATTTTACGCATGATGTTAACTCCTAAAGCGTTTCCCCTGCAGAGCGATATTTTCAGATTTGTTTTCTCTAATGCGTAATTTATTCTGTCTGATACACGTTTCCATTACGGAAGTTCTACACATTTATCTGTCTCGTTTGTTTCGATCTTTGTCAACGCGATTTCATCTTCATTGCTTTTCGTTTTGTATTTCATTTCTCTTATGCAGTTTCTTGACTATCTCTGTCTCCAAGAGTGTTTAGTTGTAATTTAATATTTGTATTGCTGAGAGAGTATTTGGTGGTTCGTTCTAATACTGATGTGAAGTATGTCTCTTTATGGATCCTAGGATAACAAGAGCTACACTCCTGGAAATGGAAAAAAGAACACATTGACACCGGTGTGTCAGACCCACCATACTTGCTCCGGACACTGCGAGAGGGCTGTACAAGCAATGATCACACGCACGGCACAGCGGACACACCAGGAACCGCGGTGTTGGCCGTCGAATGGCGCTAGCTGCGCAGCATTTGTGCACCGCCGCCGTCAGTGTCAGCCAGTTTGCCGTGGCATACGGAGCTCCATCGCAGTCTTTAACACTGGTAGCATGCCGCGACAGCGTGGACGTGAACCGTATGTGCAGTTGATGGACTTTGAGCGAGGGCGTATAGTGGGCATGCGGGAGGCCGGGTGGACGTACCGCCGAATTGCTCAACACGTGGGGCGTGAGGTCTCCACAGTACATCGATGTTGTCGCCAGTGGTCGGCAGAAGGTGCACGTGCCCGTCGACCTGGGACCGGACCGCAGCGACGCACGGATGCACGCCAAGACCGTAGGATCCTACGCAGTGCCGTAGGGGACCGCACCGCCACTTCCCAGCAAATTAGGGACACTGCTGCTCCTGGGGTATCGGCGAGGACCATTCGCAACCGTCTCCATGAAGCTGGGCTACAGTCCCGCACACCGTTAGGCCGTCTTCCGCTCACGCCCCAACATCGTGCAGCCCGCCTCCAGTGGTGTCGCGACAGGCGTGAATGGAGGGACGAATGGAGACATGTCGTCTTCAGCGATGAGAGTCGCTTCTGCCTTGGTGCCAATGTTGGTCGTATGCGTGTTTGGCACCGTGCAGGTGAGCGCCACAATCAGGACTGCATACGACCGAGGCACACAGGGCCAACACCCGGCATCATGGTGTGGGGAGCGATCTCCTACACTGGCCGTACACCACTGGTGATCGTCGAGGGGACACTGAATAGTGCACGGTACATCCAAACCGTCATCGAAACCATCGTTCTACCATTCCTAGACCGGCAAGGGAACTTGCTGTTCCAACAGGACAATGCACGTCCGCATGTATCCCGTGCCACCCAACGTGCTCTAGAAGGTGTAAGTCAACTACCCTGGCCAGCAAGATCTCCAGATCTGTCCCCCATTGAGCATGTTTGGGACTGGATGAAGCGTCGTCTCACGCGGTCTGCACATCCAGCACGAACGCTGGTCCAACTGAGGCGCCAGGTGGAAATGGCATGGCAAGCCGTTCCACAGGACTACATCCAGCATCTCTACGATCGTCTCCATGGGAGAATAGCAGCCTGCATTGCTGCGAAAGGTGGATATACACTGTACTAGTGGCGACATTGTGCATGCTCTGTTGCCTGTGTCTGCGTGCCTGTGGTTCTGTCAGTGTGATCATGCGATGTATCTGACCCCAGGAATGTGTCAATAAAGTTTCCCCTTCCTAGGACAACGAATTCACGGTGTTCTTATTTCAATTTCCAGGAGTGTATTATGAACGACAATGATGGTAGTTGTTCACTTGTGGAAGATAATCAGAGCATGAACTGAATCATTATTCATGACAGTTGAGTCGATGAAACTAATGCTGCTGTTAAGTTTATGTGTGATTGTCAGATTACATCGTTGTGCATATTGATAAACTTTTGGTTGAAGTTGCTAATGTCCTCCACTGATCCAGTATACAGACTGGTCATTAGATTTGCATATCTTAGATAGCGTATTACTTATCGTTTCCAGTAGTCATGTTCTACAAATAATTGATTTTCTAGGTGATCTAGAAACATATTTGCAAGTGCACCAGACAGGCAACATCCTGTCTAGACACCATCCTTCTGTGATGGACGTATTATTGTATAATTAATATTGTATACTGATATTATTGTTAAATGTTCCACAAAATGATGGAACTGTGTATTTAAAGTAGTACGCCTTCGTGATGTCAATAACCTCATCAATGGGCACATTGTGCCTAGATTAGCGACATCCAAAGGACACAATCTACTATTGTCTCGAATTTTTGTGTCTAATTGTTCCATTAAGTCTGTCATCTTTATGACAGTATATTATTAATTGTATGTGTAATTGTTGCATACAATTATTTTCAACTTCTTCTCACTTAAGTATGCAGGAAAGTTTGTGCAATTTACGATGGATATAATTGGAACATTTGGTTTGTCTATTCTCTGTTGTGCTCTTAGCTTGGGACACTATAAGTGAGGATTACACGTCTACAGTGTTTCTTTTCTGTTAAGATAAAATGGTATTTCTTGATCACTGTTTTTATTAATGAATGGTATCTGATTGTGGGGGTGTTTATCTGTATGTCTGATGTGATGTTTTATACGTATATGTCGCCCTGGTAAAGTCCCAAGCGACTGGAAAAAAACGCAGATGACTCTTGTGTATATGATGGGAAAAAGAACGGACCCGCAAAATTTCAGATAGTATCCCTAGCTTAGGTTTTGCTGCAGAATCCTTGAACATATTCTCAGTTCGAATATAATAAATTTTCTGGAGACCGAGAAGCTTATGGCCACGAATCAGCATGGTTTTAGAAAGATTCTCTCTTCCGAAACTCAGCTTGCCTATTTCTCATTTACTGCGAACTATGGATGAGAGGCAACAGGTAGAGTCCATATTTCTAGATTTCCAGAAAGAATTTGACTCGGTGCCCCACTGCAAGCAGTTATCGAATGACAAGCGCAATGAAAAATTTCACAGGTATATCATTGGCTGGAAGACTTATTAAGTAATAGAGCCCAATTTGTCGTCCTCGACAGCAAGTATTCATCATAGACAAGGGTATCGTTTGGAGTGCCACAAGGAAGTGTGATAGGGGCATTGCTGTGCTCTACATACATCAATGATTTGGCGGACGGGGTGGGCAGCAATTTGCTGTTGTATGCCAGTTATGCAGTAGTGTACGGTGAGGTGTCAAAGTTGAGTGGTTGTAGGACGATACAAAATTTCTAGTAGGTGTGATGAATGACAGATAGCTCTAAATCTGGGGAAAATGTAAGTTAATATGGAAAAGTAGGAAAAACAAACCTGTAATGTTCGGATAACGCATTAACAGTGTATTATTTAACACGCCACTGTCCAAAGCGATACAAAATGAAACGAGCGTGTGAGGACTGAGGATAGGGAAGGCGAATGGTTGACCTCGAGCTATTGGGAGAATTTTGAGAAAATGTGGTTCATGTATAAAGGAGACCTCATACGTATAGGATGCTTGTGAGAATTATCCTTCAATCCTGCTCGAGTGTTTGCTATCCATACCAGGTGGGTTGGAAGGAGGACATCGAAGCAATTCAAAGGCAGGCTACTAGACTGCGAGCAACACGTTAGTGTTACGGAGGTGCCTCGAGTACTCAAACGGTAATCCCTTGGTAAGAATGCGACGTTCTTTTCAAAGAACGCTCTTGAGAAAATTTAGAGAACGGACATTTGAATGTGGCTGCGGAAGGATTTTACTGCTGCAAACATATATTGCGTGTTAGGGCCACGAATATACGAGGGCTGTCCAGAAAGTAAGTTACGATTGATCGCGAAATGAAAATCACAGTGAAAATCAGAAATGTTTCATTTGTAACAGTTAACTACACCTTTCAGCTACTTCTCTACGCAGTCGCCGTTCTGACTCAGACATTCATCGTAGCGTTGTAGCAACTTTCCAATACCCTCATCATAGAAGGCAGCCGCCAGTGCTTTCCGCCAATTCTCTACGCTGGCCTAAAGCTCGTTGTCTGTGCCAAAATGTTGTCTTCATAGCCAGCGGTTCGTTTGAGCAGAGACGAAACTCAGTGGGAGACAATTACGGGCTGTATTGTGGGTAACCAAACATTTCCAATTGAAACGAAGCAGGAACATCTTCATTGCCCCTGCAGAATGAGGCTGAGAATTGTCTTGAAGAAGAAACCGCACGACAGTTATGTAATGTTGGTTGCATAGCTTCAGGGGAAAATTCTCACCAGGCCCTCGTACTTGGCGGGAGACACTATTTTCTATAACATCTTTACGCGCTCACTAATAGCACAGGAATGAAAAGAGCGACATAATTCTACCTAGAGTCATACTAGAGACACTGCCCAACACATCTTTGCAAAGATTTATCGGATTTTCGTAGTCGTTTCCATTTCGCGACCGATCGTAACTTACTTTCTGGACAGCCGTCGTAGTATACGAGAAATTAGGTCTCATACCGTGGCATATAGATAGTCGTTTTTCCCTTGCTCTGTTTACAAATGGAACAGCAAAGGAAAGGACTAATAGTGGTTTAGGGTACCCTCCGTGATACATCGTACGGTAGTTCTCGGAGTTTTTATGTAGATGTAGATATGAGTCAGTCATCCAACTGTGTATGAAGCTCTAACAGAGCTTGGAGTAGAACAGGCGTACATTAAGGTGTCTTAAAACATGTACAAAACCTCCACAGCGTTTCTCAGTATAGCTGATTAAACCAATGGATTCACGCACAAAAAGAACGTAAAACAAGGTGACTCTATGACTCCGTACCTCCAAAACTATTTTCAGCAGTCCTCGAACCGGTAGTTCTCGGAGTTTTTATGTAGATGTAGATATGAGTCAGTCATCCAACTGTGTATGAAGCTCTAACAGAGCTTGGAGTAGAACAGGCGTACATTAAGGTGTCTTAAAACATGTACAAAATCTCCACAGCGTTTCTCAGTATAGCTGAAGAAACCAATGGATTCACGCACAAAAAGAACGTAAAACAAGGTGACTCTATGACTCTGTATCTCCAAAACTATTTTCAGCAGTCCTCGAAAAAGCAATGTCTAAGTAAGATTAGAAAACAAAGAGATTCCAAATTCTGGGAAAGAGATTAAATAACGCGTGATTCGCTGTACTAATTGCAAAAAGTATAGAAAAATTCCAAATACTGGTTACTGAACTTGAGTCAGTCACCTTTGAAGTTGGCCAAAAAATGAAATATGTTGAAACCTAGAGCGCATTAAACGAAAAGAAACCGGAGGGAAATATATCTGTTGGAACGAGGCAGCTTCAAAGGGTCACAGAATATGTCTTTCTGTGTCAAGTGCTAAATATGAAAGGAACCCTCATTTTCTTTGAGCCTTTGTCTTACTCCAACGAGGGGTCGGCCTTGTTTCTATGCATTTGGCAATGTTTGTGGCAAAGGATGGCCGGATGCCCTTCCTGTCGCCACCCTAAACCCCCCCAGGACGGAATTAATGCACCCCAACTATCTGCATCTAGTGTAAGCCTTGAAATGGTGCGAACATTTTCACATGTCTGCGAGTCGTGTAACTGAGGCGGGACGTGGGACCAGCCCAGTATTCACCTAGTGGGATGTGGAAAACCGCCTAGAAGCCACATCAAGGCTGGCCGACACACCGGCGCTCGTCGTTAATCCGCCAGGAGGATTCCATCCAGGGCCGTCACGCCTACCCGAATCCAGGAAGCAACGCATTAGAGCTCTCGGCTAAACATGGCGCGTATGGAAGGAATCCTAAAACCAGAAACTCCTCAGTTCTGATGTCGGCCGAGCTGAAGAAAGCAGTTTTTGACCGATGTATACTGCCAGTGATTACTTACGTCGGTTAAGACATGGACGTTAAATGAGTTCAGAACACTAAAAGCTGCCCAAAGAGGAACGGAAACATCAGTGTTGGGCTACACAAACAAGGATAGAAAGAAAGCAGTGGATTTCAGACAGACAATGAAGGTCAGTGACATCATGGAAAGAGTGAATGCATATGAAATGGCAGTGGGCTGGTCATGTCGCTCAAAGATAACATGGCACATGGCCAAACCAAATACTAGATTGGGGCCCAATTTACCACAAAAAACCAAGGGGAGGACCACCAGGCAGCTGGCACAGAGACTTGAAAAATGCAGCCGTCTTGGATCGGCAAAAGCGGAAGAATACTTAGACTCCCTGTTGCACGCCGAGTCATTGAGGCCACATCACCTAGTGACAGAATTGGCTGATGATGATGATGATGATGGTGTACAAATATTTATTCATCAAGACTATAGTATTACGTCTGTCTGCTTTTAAAGCTAATGCGTTGTGTTGCAGTTCCTGTATTTGGTAAAATTCAATTCATTATTATTAAGAACAAGTTCTGTTAATTATAAGCAATTTCATAAAACAAAAAAAACCGTTTGCTGGAAGATATATGGTAAGTACAGGTAATTTTAGTTGAAAGAGCATAAAATTCATTTTTATGTCTTACTCTAACAGTTTGATCTGTACAGTCAATATATTCTTCAGTGGTGTTTATTGTTACACTCAGTACGGACATATCTAGACGTCCGCAAAGCTTTGTACAACACGTGGCGAAGGGTAATCTGTAGAACTAATAGCCTTTTTTTTCTGTTCCATGCGCAGACAGAGTGAGGAAGGGGCGATTGTCTATATGCATCTGTACGAGCCCTAGTTTCTCTAATCATCGTGGACATTATGCAACACGTACAATGGTGGCAGTAAAATCGCTCTGCAGTCAGTTCCAAATGCCGGTTCTCTGAATTTTCTCAATAGTGTTCCTCGAAAAGAAAGTTCCCTTTCCTCCAGAGATTCCCATATGAGTACCAGAAGCATCACCATCATACCTGCCTGTTGTCCAAAACTACAGGTAACAAACCTCAACTGCTTCAATGTATTCCTTTAATCCGACCTGGTGTGGATCCCAAACAATGGAGCAGTACTCGAGAATAGGTCATAGCAAGTCCCTACTATGGTCTTCTTTACAGATGAACCACACTTATTTCAAATTCTCCCAATAAACCAGAGTCGACTATCCACCTTCCTCACTACAATCCTAACATAATATTCATTTCATATGGCTTTTTAAAGTAACACCAGTGTAGTTAATCGTTGTAACTCTGTCAATAAGCACACTATTAATGCTATATTTAGACGTTATTAGGTTGTTTTTCCTAATCATCTTGTTACGCAGCAAATTATTACGAGGTGACATTCGTTGCAGTAAGGCACACAGCAGTCTAGTAAGGTGGTTGCAGGATGGCTATGTTTTTTTTCGCCCTGCTCACAGCCTGCCGTGAAGACAGCATGGCGTAACATTCAGTCGACACGAAGATTCATACCCTCTGCGAATATACATAATCTATATCAGTTATTATCCGATTTTGTTCAAATTTGGTACACAGCCTTTAGTTATTAATGGAATGATGCTGCCAAATTTCAGATTTTTAATTATTGTAATTCTGGATATAAAGAGAATTACCTAATAGTCCTAAAACCTACGCTTCATTTTTAAAACCAAGTTATGAACAATAACAGATTGACTTTCATTATCATTTCAAGCCATTACAAAGTTATCACTGCATGAAATTCAATTAATTAGAAGTTTCTTTTTTAAGCTTTAGTCACTTTGCAATATACAATACAAAAATCTGTAAAAATTATTATTTGGTTATATTTTGTTGTGTGTGTGCGTGAGAATGATTGAGAGTGTGTATGTGGGACATATGTTAAAATTTAATATTTCATTTTACATAGAACCTTGTACAAACGAACCGTGGCAGAGTTATGTTGCAACCACGATTCAGGTGACGTATATCTGTGTGAGCATGCTTTTATAGAAAAGCAGCCAGAATGGGGAAGTCAAAGGCGAAATTAGTTTATCAATTTGGAGAATTTTCGCACAAAGCTTATTTTGATTAAACATAATACAAGCAACTGAAGTTTTGCTGACATTAAAGACTATCAAATTAGTGATTGGATAAGGCAAGATTTGCGGCGAGAATGATGGGGGAAAGAACGTTCTGATTGGTTTCTTAGATCGACAGCCAATCACAATTAAGCAGTTGACGCACGAATAGAGGAGTGAGCAGAGAGGAGAGTACCTCAAGGGATCACTTGCTAGCCGGCCTATGGATAACACGATGTTAGATCGCTCCTAAAACAATACTCTGTAAGATGAGGACATAGTGAGCTAATTTCGGTTCGAACATATCGCGACTGAAGTGACTGGAGTTACGAAGATTTTGATAAAAGTTTGGTGTTTCTAAGTTAAATAGTTTGAGAGATATGAGCGTGTGAACTTTCTTGTCTTAGTAACAACTCCGTGTGGCGTGTTTCGCGCTCTGTACGGAGTATTTTGGCATGCACTTCTTACGTAGAAGACCGCTGAAACGACCGAATGTTTAACTCGGGAATAGTTGTGGGTCTGTGACTGGTAGAACGTGAAAGTTAGACTGGTCGGACTTACTAAAAGTCTGGCTGTTTTTCCGAGTAAATATTTACTATACACACAGTGAACTTTCAATGGTAACGTTTCACCATATAGTATACAGACTTGATAGCCATTTCATGTGTTTCAGTATAAGTTAAAAGCATAGTTTATCTAATTTTAAACGCTTTTCTGCAAGTAGATTGAGTATCCCGAGCGCCCGATTTTTTAATCAGGAACTTTCAGGAGCCGACTTTCAACTAGAGTTACGCGGCCTCTGTGTGGTAGGTGTTAGGTGTTGGTTTCATCAACGCTGCTTTACACTGCCTAGCACGCATCTGCTACCACGGAGTGAAGGGAGATCGGCTATAATGCTTTCGAGGTAGATGGACTGAACGATGGCGGTAACGACAACCCAGACGACCGACCCCAACCCGTCGCAATCTGCATTAACCTAAATTTTGACATTTTGAGCTACCTGCCATTCATCATACCAACTTCAAATTCTGAGTAAATCATCTTGTATTATTGCACAATCACTCAGCGGCGACATGTTGCCGTACACCAGAGCGTGATCAGCAAACACCCGCAAATTGTGCGACTCATTCATTGCGTTATCACGAAGAATATTCATTAATTGGTATGCTTGTACGATTCTGTTGCATGAACGATTTCTTAAACGCGAAATTCAAGACTTCGCCTTTGCTTATGCTTTACAAGCACAATGATGTTTACTTACATATGCATTCTTTATTCCCTGTGGTGAAACAAGGAGGACCAGCCTGATTACTAGGAAGTCATGATGCAGGTTTTGTTTACTTTACTTGTCCATGAGGTGACTGTTGTATCGTATTTACGTTGTCCCCTTGGCTGTTCGTGAGAGGATGTGGTTACAACACGACAGTGCACCGCCTCCGTTCAGTGTGAATGTCCGCAACCATCTCAATGGTGTACTTCCTGGTTTGAAGGGGAGGTCCTATTCCATGGCCTGCGAGGTCACGTGACCTGAATCCGCTTGATTATTTCTTATGGGAATTATTTTCAAGAATTGTAGCTGTCTGTGATGTGATTGGAAACACACCAGGGATATTTGTCAGTGTGCGTCAGAATCTTGTTCGCCGATGTCAAGCTTGCGTTGAGGTTCATGGCCGTCAGTTGCAGCACATTTGGTAAGATGCAGTACAAAAAGTACATTCATTGTGTCAATGATGGTATTAGCAGTTAGCTGTAACTAATAACTAAAATGTACGCAGTAATTCGATTTTATTCCTATTATCTCCTTAAGCTGGCTTCTCCGATACCTGGTTTCCTACTCAAATTGTACAGGAAACCAACACACACTGACTTATATCTACAGGCTGAAGCTGCCATCACCCAGCATGGAAGCATGGAGTACAAAGAGTGTTCACAGACAAAGTGTACTGCACCAGGGACATCCGCAAAGTGCTCCAGCCCCCAGACGACCTGAGGCAACAGGAGCAGGAAGAAGAGACCACTAAAGTAGCCTTCCTACCGTTTTCTGGGCCTATATCTGCCAAGATCAGCAGAATCTAGAAGAAACACAATATCAGGAGTATGTTCTGCCCACCTAACTAGATAAGGACGCTCCTTGGAACTGTCAAGGATGATTTGGGGTTAAGGGAACCTGGTGTTTATAATATACCTTGTGAATGTGGAATGTCTTACATCGGTCAAAACTACCAGAACAGTTGAAATACGATGTAAAGAACACCAGAGACACACCAGGCTACGTCAGGTAACTTAATCTGCAATAGCTGAACATTGCCTGAACCTTGAACACACCACAGATTATGACAAAACCAGGATCCTGGCTCAGACTCCCCGAGTCTGGGCCAGTGTCATTAATGAATCGATTGAAATCAAGATGGCGGAGAACTTGATCAACCGGGAAGCAGGATATCAGCTTAGTCCTGCATGGAATCCTGCTTTGGGACTACTACAGAAACAACGGAAGAAAGTTCCCGCCTCCGGGAATGAACTACAGACGTCCAAGGGCGCAAGTAACGGAACAGAACAGCATACGCGATACCAGGCGGCAGCAAGTTCCTTGGAGGATGGCCATCATAATATGCACCTCCAACAGCAGCCAGATGCCGCAGGAAGCGCACCTCACAGGCGCATTACCATTCCGCGTTGAGAAGGCCAGGAGAATGGCATGACCACGAGAGAAACCCGCCGCGGTAGCGAACAGCTTAAGGAAATTCAACAGAGCCATGATAGTGCTAGGATCGCGCCTATCGGGCGCGGACCCAATAGGGAACGCCTCGGGATGTCCGCTACCTCAGAAGAGAGCCGCAGCGGGTGCGGACCGAAGATGGAGCGCCTAGAGACTGACAGAAGTGGCCACAGTGGATGCGGACGGCATAGGGAGCGTCACACACCACCCAGGCGTAAATATGGTACAAGGTCAGCTCGTCAACAAGTCTCATGGAACACCAGACGAAGACGCCGAATTAAGACGTCGAAATAGCTTGTTGGGAAAACTCGGACCACAAGCACTACACTCGATTCCTCGAGATGACAACATATCGCCGGGAAAGTCTTAGAAATTATATGCCATAATTGTTCGAGGAAAACGATAATGAAATCACTTTGATATCTTGGCTACCAAATTCCCCATATCTGAACCCGATGGAACACATACGGGAACTATCTGGTTCCAGCTTCGCGCCCACAACACACAAGCCCGCAATTTTGCGTAGGCATCTGATGCCACATACCTCCAAAACATCGAAAGTCACGCAAAACTGCTGCTTTGTTCCAAAGGTGGAGCAACACACTGTTCAAGTGGTCGTAACGTTTTGACTCATAAGTGCGCAAGCGCTTAGTTAAGAATCAAAAACACGCCATTAAATACACAATACACAATTAATATAACTCGCAGTTATTTAAGCCTATTCTTAGGCCACAAATCTGCAACAATTTTGAAAAGGAATAAATAATTGAAGCATTAAAAGGAGCGACACGAATCGAGAGTGATTAATGAGAATTTATAACAACAGATACATCAAACAGAAGTTCAATAGAAACTCGTTCCTAACTCTTACTAACCAAGTGCTTGATTAGTATGAAGAACACCCACTCACACACACTCACACACATACACACACCTACACGTAAATAATATCTTTCCCTTCCTACTGGGTACATCCCTCGTAATTTATATGAGTCGCCTGTAATAAATAATACCTATTTACTTAACTGCATTATTTCCACTGTTTACAACGATACTACTGTTACACTCTATCCACGGAATTAGCATTTCCGTGTGCCACACTATATATTAATAGATGATGATAATGAAGTCCCATACTCCATGACAGAGTGTAGGGGAACGATGCGGGAGACCCGCACCGCCGTACTAGGCAAGGTCCTAGTAGAGGTTGTTTTCCATTGCCTTCCTCCAACCGACAACACCCAGTCATCTCGAGGCAGGTGAAAATCCCTGACCCCGCCGGGAATCGAACCCGGGACTCCGCGCTCGACAAGCGGCCTACGCATAACATAAGCAGCTACCGCGAGCCCACGAGATGCGGACATATTAACAGAAGCAAGATATTAATAATCTTTACTTCGTGGGGGACTACAGTCACGTAGAATTTTTTGAAAGAAATTTCTGTCATTTGACTGTTAATTGTTCATTTATTAAAGTAAATGAATAATTAACACCCAAATGACAGTGCGTGTTGAAATGTTAAAATATGTCTCGTTTTTTGACATATGTGAAGTGTCAGTATATGAGCAGAAGGGACAAATGCAGGTCACAAGAATATGTTGGCTGTTAAATACGCCATATTGTGTGTTAGTGGTTTTTCACTCTGCACATATCTCCGATATGCACTCATATCCTGCAATACGACAACTGGTCTATAAGATTAGAAATATATTTTTTTCGACGCTGTCATGTCACAGATGGGTCAGACATATTTTAACATTTCAACATACATTCGAGAATGGTTATGAAGCCGAAATCATGTGCAAAATAAATGAACATTTAACAGTCAAATGGGGCAAATTTATCTCAAAAAGGCAAAAAAGTCAAGAGAGTTTCACCCAGATAACCAAAAGAGTGTTTCATGAAGATAAACTTTCGCATTTCCTCCAGTGCATATGTATGGTTAGATAAGTAGAGAAAAAAACTAAACGGTTGGGAAGATTTCCATTCAGATAAGTCGTAAAGGACAAGTGTATCACAGGTTGCTCTCAAGAAGTGGAAGCAGTGACTTGTGTACGTGAAAGGACGAACGTATCTCGTCATGTTATGCTGGTGGTTTCCCTACTTTCGCCAGTGTCTCAGAGAAGCGAGTGTCTCTCGCCCCTAAAATGATGGGCACATCAGCGGTAAGCTGTTTCACTTAACTGTGGCCTTGTTTTCCTGTGGGGTTAGCGTGGGGGGGCGAGGCTAGCGTGCAAACGATCTGAGGTTGGCGGGCCGGCAGGAGAAGCGGTGTAAGCCGTCAGCTCGGATTACGCCGGCCGTGCAAAGAGGCAGCAGCGAAAGCGGCAGTGGCTGTAACGGCAGAGCCGCCATACGGCCAGAGCGCCTTAAAACCGTGCGGCCACCTCTGCACGGACCACAAACGACCCAGTCGACGGGTCACACGGCCGAGAATGGCGGAGCGGGAATGTCTTCCCTCTTCGCTACACACTGACGTAAGGCCTGTTAAAGTCTCCATTTCACCCTCATAATATGCTTAGAAAGATCAAGAAATAGTGTACAGGAAATCGTAACTAGCGCCTTACATCGGTCAACCAACATAACAGATGTGTGAAGATGTATATTTATAGGGGAAACAAACTAACACGAAACGAAAGAAGACTAAGGGTTAATATCTCGTGAAGAAAACGTCATTACGAACAGTACATTATAGACAGTATGATCACGGGCGATCTGCACATTCTAATATTTGAGGAAATACTTCACAGCCACAACCTCATTTAAATATTTATTTTAAAATGATAACCATTTTCAGCAATACTTTTCTGTCAACTTCAGATCTAATCTATTTTCAAAATTATGCCATATATTTTGACAATATTACAAATATATATCCGAAGGAGAAATAGTACAGTACCTGACGATTGGAAGAGACATTGTTCCCATCTTCAAAAATGGCTATCAAAGACTATGTAAAAACTACAGAGGTATAACCCTTATGAGTGATACAGCCAATATTTTTGAAAAAAATTTACTAATTCGAATAAGTGAAACAATAAAAAAGGAGCTGAGTGAAGAACAGCATGGGTTTAGGAAAGGAAGAAGCACGATAGACCTGATATTTTCTATCCGTCAACTGATGAAAAAAAGTTGGGAGTATAACAAAAGGGTGATAATCGTTCTTATAGACACAGGAAAGGCATATGACTCAGTTAACAGGGAAAAACTCTGGGAAGAAATGAAGAAGATAGATATAGAAGATGAATACATTAATGAAATAAAGAAAATGTACAGAGGACACAATGGTAGAATTGGAACACCATTAGGGAACTCTGAATACTTCGAAATAAGAGACGGACTTAAGCAAGGAAGTATTCTATCTCTTGCCCTTTTCAATGTTGTGATTAAGGGAATGAATAGGGCAGTTAAAGATATAGTAAAAGAAAAAGACAAAAAGATTATCTTTGCAGATGATATGGTAATATGGAGTGATAAAGAGGTAGATGTACAGTTACAACTTGATACGTGGAAGGATATAATGAAGAAGTATAGATTAAAAATAACTAAAGATAAGAGTGGAGTAATGGTATTTGGAAGAGAGAAAGGGATCAACAGAAATATTTCCTTGAATGGAAGTGGTATAAAGTTTCACTTGTTTAGGTAGTGAAATATCTAGGGATGGAATAATAACTAACGAAATTAATAGGAGGTTACAGAAGGTAGGTAATTTCTACCAAACAATAAAACAACTGATTTGGAATAAGGAAGTTTCAGAAAAAGCAAAACTCCTTATCTATAAGAATTTTTTACTTCCCTACAGTCTCCTATGATGGAGAAACATGGACAATGACAGAAAGGGACTGGAGCAGACTGCAAGCAGTGGAAATGAAGCTTCTGAGAGCCGTTAAGGGAAAAACAAGAATAGTCATAGAAAGGAATGTAGAGATTAGAAAGGACCTTAAATAAGAAAGTATGAGAGAAGAAATTGAAGTAAAGAGATTAAAATGGTATGGGCATGTTAAGAGGAGGCATAGGAAGAGACTCCTCAAAATTATGGAAGAACTAAAGATGGATGGGAAAAAACCTAGAGGGCTCCCAAGAACACGGTGGAAAATGGGAGTGAGAATATCTGTGGAAAGGAGAGGTGTGACCTGGCAGCAAGTGGAGGAAGAAAAGTGGTGGGAGGACCGAACCAAATGGAGAGGACTGGTCAGCACCCAGACCTGGCAGTAGCTGGAGCGGGATCCGGATATAGATAGATAGATAGACAGATAGATTCGGATGAACGTTGCATTGTTCTTCTTTAGAAGACAGGCACTGCAATATCGTATTTATCCGCCGATACCAGTCACCGACTTTCAATGAAAATTTTCTCCCCTGTACGGGAAATATGTAACGTGTGCACGAGGATGGTTTGGGACACACTAACGATGACATATGGAAGTTTTGTCTTGGCAAAGCGGTTAGACGACCTCTCGCTTAAAGTGGGAATTCCGTCTTCGAGTTCCGATCCAGCACAAAGGTTGATTGTCTTCATTCCCCTTATACAGCTGATGGTTATTCGTATTCACTACTATGGCGTATTTAGTAATGGCTGTAGTAGCTGCAGTGTCTGTTCGTTCAAACATGTATGTACGTGTGAAGGGCATGTATGCATGTCAGATGGAACACTGCATCATTCTTTACAACGCAGACACCGCAATACCGGTTTTATCTGCTAATACCAGACAGAGACTTTCAATTAAAATACCCTCCTCTGCACACGAATTACATAATGTGTGTACAAGTACAGATTGTGATGCACTAACGACGACATTTGAGTCTGGACGTGTGTCATGTACAGATAGCCGGAGCGGTTAAGAAAACTGTTCGCGTTTAGCGGGAAATCCGGCACCAAGTGGTGGTCTGGTACAAATTTTCACTGTCCTTCAAATGTCCAAATGTGAGTGAATTCTTAAGGGCCCAAACTGCTTACGTCATCGCTCCCTAGACTTACGCACTACTTAAACTGACTTATGATAAGAACGACACACACACACCCACGCTCGAGGAAGGACTCGAATCTCCGCCAGAAGGTGCTGCACAGTCCGTGACATGGCGTCTCTAACAGCGTGGCCACTCAGCTTAGCTTTCACTATCGTCATTCCGCTATTGCACAGGGTGGTCCATTGATAGTGACCGGGCCAAATATCTCACGAAAAAAGCTTCAAACAAGAAACCTACAAAGAACGAAACTCGTTTAGCTTGAAGGGGGAAGCCAGATGCCGCTATGGTTCGCCCGCTAGATGGCGCTACCATAGGTCAAACGGATATCAACTGCGTATTTTTTAGGAGCCCCCATTTTTATTACATATTTGTGTAGAACGTAAACAAATATGAATGTTTCAGTAGGACCACTTTTTTCGCTTTGTGATAGATGGCACTGTAAGAGTCACAAACGTATAAGTACGTGGTATCACTTAACATTCCCCAGTGCTTTGTGATACACTACCCGTGTTAAAATGGACCGTTTACCAATTACGGAAAAGGTAGATATCGTGTTGATGTATGGCTATTGTGATCAAAGTGCCCTACGGTCGTGTGCTATGTATGCTGCTCGGTATCCTGGACGACATCATCCAAGTGTCCGGGCCGTTCGCCGGATCGTTACGTTATTTAAGGAAACAGGAAGTGTTCAGCCACATGTGAAACGTCAGCCATGACCTACAATAAATGATGATGCCCAAGTAGGTGTTTTAGCTGCTCTCGCAGCTAATCCGCATATCAGTAGCAGACAAATTGCGCGAGAATCGGGAATCTCAGAAACGTCGGTGTTGGCAATGCTACATCAACATCGATTGCACCCGTACCATATTTCTATGCGCCAGGAATTGCATGGCGACGACTTTGAACGTCGTGTACTGTTCTGCCACTGGGCACAAGAGAGATTACGGGACGATGACGGATTTATTTTCACGCGTTCTATTTAGCGACGAAGCGTCATTTCACTGCATGACAGAATGGCGTTGTACTTCCAACATGATGAATGTCCGGCACATAGCTCGCGTGCGGTTGAAGCGGTATTGAATAGCATATTTCATGACAGGGGGATTGCTCGTCAAAGCGCCATACCATGGCCCGCGCGTTCTCCGGATCTGACGTCCCCGGATTTTCTTCTGTGGGGAAAGTTGAAGGATATTAGCTATCGTGATTCACCGACAACGCCTGACAACATGCGTCAGCGCATTGTCAATGCATGTGCAAACATTAAGGAAGGCGAACTATTCGCTGTTGAGAGGAATGTCGTTATACGTGTAGGCGGAAAGAGTACACTGAAGGCTTCTATGAGGGGGAATATCTTCCTGATGCGATAAAAGAAGAAACAGGAGTCGATTTAGAAATTATAGGTGATCCAGTATTGGAATCAGAATTTAAGGGAGCTTTGGACGACTTAAACTCAAATAAGGCAAATGGTATGGATAACATTCCATCACAATTTCTAAAATCACTGGGATGAGTGGCAACAAAATGACTACTCACGTTGGTGTGTAGAATTTATGAGTCTGGCGACATACCATCTGATTTTGGAAAAAATACCATCCACACAACTCCGAAGACAGCAAGAGCCGACAAGTGCGAAAATTATCGCACAATCAACTTAACTGCTCATGCATCCAAGTTGCTTACAAGAATAACACACAAAAGAATGGAAAACAAATTTGAGTATGTGCTAGATGACTATCAGTTAGGTTTAGGAAAGATAAAGTCACGAAAGAAGCAATGCTGACAATGCGGTTGGTAATGGAAGTAGGACTAAGGAAAAATAAAGACGCGTTCATAGGATTTGTAGACGGGTTATTTCAAGGTCAGCCCCGAGTCCAGATGCCCTGTAGCGTGCGTTCTACTGAACCCAAACCCCTACCATTTGCGTCTTCATTGGTGTCAAGCAAGAGCTCATTGGAGTGCAGGACAGCGGTCCGTTGTGTTTTCTGATGAAAGACAGTTCTACCTGGGTGCCGGTGGTGGCTAGGAGAAGGACAGTTTGGGGTTCACAACCAATCTGCGAGCTAGACTCACTGGACCTACGCTTGGAGCTATGGGCTGTGATGTACAGTCATGGTTATCCCACACTCCGTGACTGCAAATTTGTCCGCCAGTCTGGTGATTCAACCTTTTGTACCCCTCGTGAACAGCATTCCAGGAGATGTTTTCCAACAGGATAACTCTCGTCCACTTACCGTTGTCGTAACTCAACATGCTTTACGGAGTGTCGTCTTTACTGCCTCGCTCTGCTCGATCACCAGTTCTCTCTTCAATGAAGCACTTATGAGACATCATCGGACAACTTTAGTACCATCCTCAAATAGCATTAACTGTCCCTGAATCGACTGACGAAGTGCAGCAGGCACTTATCTCCATATGACAAACCAACATCGGCCACATTTTCAACGTAATGCAGGCACGTCTTCATTCAACATTTTGGCCATTATACCGATTATTAAAGTACTAGCGTTTCACATTTTCAGTGGCCTACGTCCCCCTTAAATTAGCCTGTGCTCTTGCAATGTTAATCACATAATGTTTTACCTGGACAGACATATTCCAGAAATTTAATTACTTTATATTAATAACTTTTTGGTAATGCGATTTCTTCCCTTCAGTGAGAATGACAATCGTGATGAATGCATCTTATTACTAGGTGTCTGGCTAAACAACATGGGGTAACATTTCAACTGTGCGCCCTCTATAACAGACGATGCTGTATACTTACGTTAATAGATTTTGGCGTACAAATCCTTGGTATGCATTACCTAAGCAAATGTTCAAGATCCTCTATACTTGTCGTTGAGCTGTGACAACCATTTCCACTTTCGAGTATCTCACAAACAGAAGTCATATGCGTGGCTATTTATTCATGGGTGAAAATTTTATATACCAAGTGGTATATTCTTGCGGTACTAACGCAGAAAGCATACCATTTACGTACTGAGATTAAACATAAAAGAAGTGGGAGGCTTGAAAAAAGACACGTGTAAATTTGTCATATACTCTTCACTACGTGTCATCTTCTAGATAAGTACATCTTAGTAACACGTGCCGGCCTTCGTGGCCGAGCGGTTCTAGGCGCTTCAGTCTGGAACCGCACGACCGCTACGGTCTCAGGTTCGAATCCTGCCTCGGTCATGGATGTGTGTTGAAACGTCCCCTTAGCAATATTGTACATGACTGTGCTTAAACTGACACACAGTACTTCTAGCGCAACGCAGTCTGACTTTCAATAATACCTACAAAAGAATGGCCCTGACTAACAATAACCTATACCTTTTATGAATCACTTATCTCACAAAAATCTTCGTTACTCAAACTACTGCAATACAGCGAGCGCCGCTACTGCCAGCTAAATAAAAGATTCAAACTACTGAAGGCACTAACCACTGATAGGCATAGTTAGCAAATGAAAGAATTTGACAGAGAACAAACAATGTATTTACCTTAATAGTATTGTATATAGCAGTTCATGACATCCAGTCTTACAAATTTACTGTCTCTGATGGACACAGGTCCAGATCATCCGCTCTCAAAACTGCGCCATTCCCCTCCCCACATCCACCACTGCTGGCGGTTCACCTCCAACTGCGCAACAGCCAACTGCCAACTGCGCAACAGCCAACCGCCCAACACTACAATAGCATATACTCCAACAATGTAAACCAATCACAGCCTTCACACAGCACAGTCAGTGATTTTCATATAGAGCGATATGTGGCGTTGTTGCTGTTGTTGCGGTCTTCAGATATGAGACTGGTTTGATGCAGCTCTCATTGCTACTCTATCCTGTGCAAAGTTCTTCATCTCCCAGTACCTACTGCAACCTATATCCTAATGAATATGCATAGTGTATTCATCTCTTGGCCTCCCTCTACGATTTTTACCCTCCACGCTGCCCTCCAATACTAAATTGGTGATCCCTTAATGTCTCAGAACATGTCCTACCAACCGATCCCTTCTTCTGGTCAAGTTGTGCACAAACTTCTCTTCTCCCCAATCCTATTCAATACTTCCTCATTAATTATGTGATGTACCCATCTAATCTTCAGCATTCTTCTGTAGCACCACATTTCGAAAGCTTCTATTCTCTTCTTGTCCAAACTATTTATCGTCCATGTTTCACTTCCATACATGGCTACACTCCATGCAAATACTTTCAGAAATCTATACTCAATATTAACATATTTCTCTTCTTCAGATACGCTTTCCTTGCCATTGCCAGTCTACATTTTATAACCTCTCTACTTCCACCATCATTAGTTATTTTGTTCCTTTACTACTTTAAGTGTCTCATTTCCTAATCTAACTCCCTCAGCATCACCCGACTTAATTGAACTACATTCCATTATCCTCGTTTTGCTTTTGTTGATGTTCATCTTATATACACCTCCCAAGACACTGTCCATTCCATTCAACTGCTCTTCCAAGTCCTTAGCGGTCTCTGACAGATTTACAATGTCATCGGCGAACCTCAAAGTTTTTATTTCTTCTCCATGGATTTTAATACCTAATTTTTCTTTTGTTTCCTTTACTGCTTGCTCAATATACAGATTGAATAACATCGGGGAGAGGCTACAACACTGTCTCACTCCCTTCCCAACCACTGCTTCCCTTTCATGCCCCTCGACTCTTATAACTGCTATATGGTTTCTGTACAAATTGTAAATAGCCTCTCGCTCCCTGTATTTTACCCCTGCCACCTTTAGAATTTGAAAGAGAGTATTCCAGTCAACATTGTCAAAAGCTTTCTCTAAGTCTACAAATGCTAGAAACGTAGGTTTTCCATTCCTTAATCTTTCTTCTAAGATAAGTCGGAAGGTCAGTATTGCCTCACGTGTTCCAGTATTTCTACGAAATCCAAACTGATGTTCCTCGAGGTCGGCTTCTACTAGTTTTTCCATTCGTCTGTAAAGAATTCGGTTAGTATTTTGCAGCTGTGGCTTATTAAACTGATTGTTCGGTAATTTTCACATCTGTCAACGCCTGCTTTCCTTGGGACTGGAATTATTATATTCTTCTTGAAGTCTGAGGGTATTTCGCCTGTTTCATACATCTTGCTCACCAAATGGTAGAGTTTTGTCAGGACTGGCTCTCCCAAGGCCGTCAGTAGTTCCAATGGAATGTTGTCTACTCCCGGGGCCTTGTTTCGACTCAGGTCTTTCAGTGCTCTGTCCAACTCGTCACGCAGTATCGTATCTCCCATTTCATCTTCATCTACATCCTCTTCCATTTCCATAATATAATCCTCAAGTACATCGCCCTTGTATAGATCCTCTATATACTCCTTCCACCTTTCTGCTTTCCCTTCTTTGCTTTGAACTGGGTTCCCATCTGAGGTCTTGATGTTCATACAAGTGGTTCTCTAGTTTCCAAAGGTCTCTTTAATTTTCCTGTAGGCAGTATCTATCTTACCCCTTGTGAGATAAGCCTCTACATCCTTACATTTGTCCTCTAGCCATCCCTGCTTAGCCATTTTGCACTTCCTGTCGATATTTTTGAGACGTTTGTATTCCTTTTTGCCTGTTTCATTTATTGCATTTTTATATTTTCTCCTTTCATCAATTAAATTCAATATTTCTTGTGTTACCCAAGGATTTCTACTAGCCCTCGTCTTTTTACCTACTTTATCCACTGCTGCCTTCACTACTTCATCCCTCAAAGCTACTCATTCTTCTTCTACTGTATTTCTTTTCCCCATTCCTGTCAATTGTTCCGTTATGCTCTCCCTGAAACTCTGTACAACCTCTGGTTCTTTCAGTTTATCCAGGTCCCATCTCCTTAAATTCCCACCTTTTTGCAGTTTCTTCAGTTTTAATCTACAGGTCATAACCAATAGATTGTGGTCAGAGTTCACATCTGCCCCTGGATATGTCTTACAATTTAAAACCTGGTTCCTAAAACTCTGTCTTCCCATTACATAATCTATCTTATACCTTTTAGTATCTCCATGATTCTTCCATGTATACAACCTCCTTTCCTGATTCTTAAACCAAGTGTTAGCTATGATTCAGTTGTGCTCTGTGCAAAATTCTACCAGGCGGCTTCCTCTTTCATTTCTTGGCCCCAATCCATATCCACCTACTACGTTCCCTTCTCTCCTTTTTCCTACACTCGAATTCCAGTCACCCATGACTATTGAGTTTTCATCTCCCTTGACTATCTGAATAATTTCTTTTATTTCATCATACATTTCTTCAATTTCTTCGTCATCTGCAGAGCTAGTTGGCATATAAACTTGTACTACTGTAGTAGGTGTGAGCTTCGTATCTATCTTGGCCACAATAATGCGTTCACTATGCTGTTTGTAGTAGCTTACCCGCATTCCTATTTTCCTATTCATTATTAAACCTACTCCTGCATTACCCCTATTTGATTTTGTGTTTATAACCCTGTAGTCACCTGACCAGAAGTCTTCTTCCTCCTACCACCGAACTTCACTAATTCCCACTATATCTAACTTTAACCTATCTATTTCCCTTTTTAAATTTTCTAACCTACCTGCCCGATTAAGGGATCTGACATTCCACGCTCCGATCCGTAGAACGTCAGTTTTCTTTCCCCTGATAACGACATCCTCTTAAGTAGTCCCCGCCCGGAGATCCGAATTGAGGACTATTTTACCTCCGAAATATTTTACCCAAGAGGACGCCATCATCATTTAATCATACAGTAAAGCTGCATGCCCTCGGGAAAAATTACGGCCGTAGTTTCCCTTGCTTTCAGCCGTTCGCAGTACCAGCACAGCAAGGCCGTTTTGGTTATTGTTACAAGGCCAGATCAGTCAATCATCCACACTGTTGCCCTTGCAACTACTGAAATGGCTGCTGCCCCTCTTCAGGAACCATACGTTTGTCTGGCCTCTCAACAGATACCCATCCGTTGTGGTTGTACCTACGGTACGGCTATCTGTATGGCTGAGGCACGCAAGCCTCCCCACCAACGGCAAGGTCCATGGTTCATGAGGGGGGGGGGGGGGGTGGGGGGGTATGTGGCGTTACCAACACAAAAACCTAAACAGCCTACTTACAGTGTGATGTCCTTAGGTTAGTTAGGTTTAAGTAGTTCTAATTTCTAGGGGACTGATGACCTCAGATGTTAAGTCCCATAGTGCTCAGAGCCATTTGAAACTTTTTTTTTTTTTTTTTTTTTTTTTGAGTGCCGCGGATCTTTTTCTTGTCATGTTGACCTGTGTTGCCTGAGCTTATGTTTCGTATATAACGATGTCGCTATACGCCGAACACTAATGTCATTATACGGTAAATTGCAAATGAACGCTCTGTATTGCTCTCCCAATCCTCACAGCCGTTCACATTAATAACTGTGGAAGTTATTGTGGCTATCTGGCAGGCTACTTCTGACCAGAGAGGAGATTCTCGCAAACGTATCCGCACATTCTTCAACAATGACCATTTCTCGTACAAAGTGCAGCAGTCTCTTTCTATGTGGGCGCTGACGGCAGACTTTCGAAATCCGCACTGTGCTTACGCGTGTATTAACTTTATGGATGCGGTCCGAACGTGTACACACACGCTGGCGGGGTGGCCTCTCCCCTCCAAGCCGCCTCTCTCCACTCCACCAGACTCCACACGTGCCCTGTCTGGCTGCCGCATTAACGCCCTCGTGGACGGCGCCGGCTCGTTTCCAAATAACGTGTAACAACACTGGCGACCCGGCTGCGTTTGCAGAGCCACCGCGCTGCCCCCCGCGATAGCGGGTCGCTCCGTGACGAATGCGTGGAGCGATGAACTTTAACACGCCGGCCCACGTGCGTGAGCCAGTTATTGAATTGCAGTGTGATGTCCCGCAGGGGAATGGCACTGCAGATGGATATTACTGCACAACGGCGCGTCTGGTAGCATCAGTGCTTTGATTTGCCCGCAGGTCACACGCTACGTTTTAGTGAGCTCGGTTTCCATATATTTTTGTAATAGTTACTGCACCATTTCATATGTTTTCGTTGAAAAAATAGCTCTATTAATTCCCTTTTCTACACGAACAACGTCGTATCTACACAGGTATAACGCCGTAGCCCTCAAACATTCAGCTTTTTCCATTTTACTTATTGCAGAAACAGAAAGCTTATTTTGATAAAGTACAACAACAAAGGTCAAAACACATATTGTTTATTCCAGTAAAAACCTGCACAAACAGCAGCAGACGATGTGGAATGATTTAACACTGCTCCTGTTGCTATAACAAATCAGTGGCTTTTACAGGACAGACGTGCAAATCCACTTTTCACGTTGTAGTTCCTAATAGGAATCTGCTTTTCCAGCTGGAACGCACAGCGACATATTAAGAAAGTATCCTTCTTTTCTATGGCCATTACTACGCTATCACACACAGAAATTAATGGCGAGAACGCTGTTACCGCGCTATGGGGTAATATTTCATTATAAATTACATTCAACTTTAAGGATGTCCTTTCTTTGCCACCTGTGTTAAATCTGTTGTTCCACGCTGAAGAATAAGTATTGGTCTTTCACTAAATCATCAAAGAATATAGGTAACGGTTCACCTTACTGTCACATTTATTTAATGTCACTACACGGATTGGAGAGTGTTTACAATTTCCTCTTGTTCTATTTCTGATGATACGTGGTATCGTATTTCACGGAATTCAATGGAGGACATTTGTGATTTCCTTATATAAGCTGTCGAGTGTATTTCATGAATAATAATCAAAAGTGATCACGAAGTCACTAACAAATTGTCACGTTTCCTCCAAGGCGCACACTTCCTTACTTATTACTTCTCTACAACCACAATTTGTTGTTGTTGTGGTCTTCAGTCCTGAGACTGGTTTGATGCAGCTCTCCATGCTACTCTACCCTGTGCAAGCATCTTCATCTCCCAATACGTAAAGCAGCCTACATCCTTCTGAATCTGTTTAGTGTATTCATTTCTTGGTCTCCCTCTACGATTTTTTCCCTCCACGCTGCCCTCCAATACTAAATTGGTGATCCCTTGATGCCTCAGAACATGTCCTACCAACCGATCCCTTCTTCTAGTCAAGTTGTGCCACAAACTCCTCTCCTCTCCAATCCTATTCAGTACTTCCTCATTAGTTACGCGATCCACCCATCTAATCTTCAGCATTCTTCTTTAGCACCACATTTCAAAGGCTCCTATTCTCTTCTTGTCCAAACTATTTATCGTCCATGTTTCACTTCCATACATGGCTACACTCCATATAAATACTTTCAGAAACGACTTCCTGACACTTAAATCATCTATACTCGATGTTAACAAACTTCTCTTCTTCAGAAATGCTTTCCTTGCCATTCCCAGTCTACATTTTATATCCTCTCTACTTCGACCATCATCAGTTACTTTGCTCCCCAAATAGCAAAACTCCTTTACTACTTTAAGTGTCTCATTTCCTATTCTAATTCCCTCAGGATCGCCCGGCTTAATTCGACTACATTCCATTATCCTCGTTTTGCTTTTGTTGATGTTCATCTTATATACTCCCTTCAAGACACTGTCCATTCTTTGAACTGCTCTTCCATGTCCTTTGCTGTCTCTGACAGAATTACAATGTCATCGGCGAACCTTAAAGTTTTTATTTCTTCTCCATGGAATTTAATACCTTCTCCGAATTTTTCTTTTGTTTCCTTTACTGGTTGCTCAATATACAGATTGAATAACATCGTGGAGAGACTACAACCCTGTCTCACTCCCTTCCCAACCACTGCTTCCCTTTCATGTCCCTCGACTCTTATAATTGCCATCTGGATCTGGTTTCTGTACAAATTGTAAATAGCCTTTCGCTCCCTGTGTTTTACCCCTGCCACCTTCAGAATTTGAAAGAGATTATTCCAGTCAACATCGTCAAAAGCTTTCTCCAAGTCTACAAATGCTAGAAACGTAGGTTTGCCTTTTCTTAATATAGCTTCTAAGATAAGTCGCAGGGTTAGTATTGCCTCACGTGTTCCCATATTTCTACGGAATCCTACTGATCTTCCCCGAGGTGCGCTTCTATCAGTTTGTCCATTCGTCTGTACAGAATTCGCGTTAGTATTTTGCAGCCGTGACTTATTGAACTGACAGTTCGGTAATTTTCACATCTGTCAACGCCTGCGTTCTTTGCGATGGGAATTATTATATTCTTCTTGAAGTATGAGGGTATTTCGCCTGTCTCATACATTTTGCTCACCAGATGGTAGAGTTTTGTCAGGACTGGTTCTCCCAAGGCTGTCAGTAGTTCTAATGGAATGTTGTCTACTCCCGGGGCCTTGTTTCGACTTAGGTCTTTCAGAGCTCTCTCAAATTCTTCACGCAGTATCATATCTCCCATTTCATCTTCATCTACATCCTCTTCCATTTCCATAATATTGTCCTCAAGAACATCGCCCTTGTATAGTCCCTCTATACACTCCTTCCACCTTTCTGCTTTCCCTTCTTTGCTTAGAACTGGGTTTCCATCTGAGCCCTTGATATTCATACAAGTGGTTCTCTTTAATTTTCCTGTAGGCAGTATCTATCTTACCCCTAGTGAGGTAAGCCTCTACATCCTTACATTTGTCCTCCAGCCTTGCCTGCTTTGCCATTTTGCACTTCCTGTCGATCTCAATTTTGAGACGTTTGTATTCCTTTTTGCCTGCTACGTTTACTGCATTTTTATATTTCCTCCTTTCATCAATTAAATTCAGTATTTCTTCTGTCACCAAGGATCTCTACTGGCCCTCGTCTTTTTACCTACTTGATCCTCTGCTGCCTTCACCACTTCATCCCTCAAAGCTATCCATTCTCCTTCTACTGTATTTCTTTCCCCAATTCTTGTCAATTGTTCCTTTATGCTCTTCCTGAAACTCTCTACGACCTCTGGTTCCTTCAGTTTATCCAGGTCCCATCTCCTCAAATTCTCACCTTTTTTAGGTGGACTCATTTAATTGAATACGTTCTATAACGAGTAAAATGATTATTTAGAGAAATTGCCATCGCCTGATATATTTATTTCTTCGCATGTTCATTACAGCAGGTACAATGTAGGTCTGATCTGCTGAGAATTTCGAGACTGCTGATCCTGAATACGACGCGAATGAAATTGAGATGAGTGCATTTATTTACTAGGTGTTTGGCTAAACAACATGGGGTAACATTTCAACTGTGCGCACTCTATAACAGAGGATGCTATCTACTTATGTTAATGGATTTGGCCGAACAACTGCTTAGCATGTATTACCTAAACAAATGTTCAAGATCCCCTATATATATCATTGAGCTAAGACAACCATTTCTACTTTCGAGTAGCTCACAAACAGAAGTCATATGCGTTGCTATTTATTTATGGGTGAAAATTTTATATACCAAGGGGTATATTCTTATGGTGTTAACGCTGAAACCGTACCATTTATCTAATCAGATTAAAAATAAAAAGAAGTGGGAGGCTTACAGGAAACACATGTAATTTTACCGAACTTTTGTCATATACTCTTCACTATGCATGATCTTCAAGAGAAATACGGCCATGTTTGGAGTCAGCCGTTCATATTTTATCATGATATTAAAACCTTCAAGAGGCCATAGTAACAACTTGACACGTTGAAACTATGCATCAAAACTATGTTTTACTGAGTCAGTTTTCCGAATGTCTAAATGGCGCCTTCCATATTTTCCTATCGTGTTCTGATCTTTTTCAATCGACATACCGACTTGCTATTGACATCTACAGCAATCCGTTACAGTATTCTAGCTTCAACTGTTCCTTCAAGTGTAAAGTTAACTATGTTTGGAAGCGATGACTGATATGCTGATAACCTGTCCATCCGGTTGGAGAGACTCTTTCCTAAACATATTTTCTTACAAATTATTGCTAGCATTAATATATGTTGTACTTGTAAATCGATGTAACTTTTCGTGTGTTCAAGAGCGCCCCACTCGGGACCTTCTCGCACTTATCTTGTAATTACTTTGGTTCACGCGTCAGGTCGCTACAATGCTGTGTTCAAATATTTGCATATAGAAATTTATCTGTAATATTCATTTCAGAATCTGATAGAAAAAAGTGCTTTTACTGAGAAAAAAGCTTTAGTCTACACCTGTCTACTTCTTATATATTCCTTGTTTCAGCCTTAATGTACAGTCGTACTTCCGAGATAGATGAGCTTCTTCGCCTGTTCCACAACTGTGTCGTTACCAATATTCACATTAGTTAAGTCGTTATTCTGCTCTCTACTATTCCTCATTACTGTCGTCGTTACTTTCTTTTATCGATAATCGGTGCTCTGTGCTCAGATGCTCTTCTTTGGTCTCACAGGTTTTCTGTGTGTTCCTAATATTTAGCTTCTACAATGTTTCTTGGGGCTGTTTTCTTTTGTGGGTTTCTGGGTAACAACAATCTGCCTTTTGCATCCGTGTTAGAACGGAATGAAATATATAAATATTACATATAAAACGTAGATAGATAATTACAGCCTGTTAGTATAATAATTATCACAGAATCTTAGTAATTGAGGTAACAGTCAGATTCCAACATTAATCACACGTTGAAGGGCCAAAACAACTGGTACACCTGCCTACTATAGAGCATGGTCCCCGCCGCAACACGACGTGGACTGGACTCGACTAATGTCTGAAGTAGTGCTGGAGGGACGTCATGAATCCAGCAGGGCTGTCCATAAATCAGTAAGAGTACGAGAGAGTGGAGATCTCTTGTGAACTGCACCTTGCAAGCCATACCAGATACGCTCAATAACGTTCGTGTCTGCGGAGTTTGGTGGCCAACCATATGCGTGAATTCAGAAGAGTGTTCCTGGGAGTCACTCTGTAGCAATTCAGGACGAGTGTGGTGTCTCGTTATCCTGCTGGAATTGCCCAAGTCCGTCGGAATGCAAAATGGACATCATGGATGCAGGTGATCAGACAGGACGCTTACGATCCTGTCACCTGTCACACTCGTATCTAGACATATCAGGGGTCCCATATCACTCCAACTGTACACGCCCCACACCATTACAGAGCCTCCACCAGCATGAACAGTCCCCTTCTGACACGGAGGGTCCATCGATTCATGAGGTTGTCTCCATACCGGCACACGTCCATCCACAAAGTACAATCGGAAAGGAGACTCGCCCAACGAGACAACATGTTTCCAGTCCTCAAGAGTCCAATGTCGATGTTGACTGTCCCAGACGAGGTGTAAAGCTTTGTATCGTGCAGTCATCGAGGGTACAATAGAGGGCCTTCGGCTCCGAAAGCCCATATCGATGATGTTTCGTTGAATGGCTCGCGCGCTGACACTTGTTGATGGCCCAGCATTGAAATCTGCAACTATTTGCGGAAGGGTTGCACTTCTGTGACGTTGAACGATTCTCTTCAGTCGTCGTTAGTTTTGTTCTTACAGGATCTTTTCCCGGCCGCAGCGATGTTGGAGATTTGATGTCTTACCGGATTCCTGACATTGGCGGTACACTCGTGAAATAGTCGTACAGGAAAATCCCCATTTTATCGCTGCCTCGGAGATGCTGTGTCCCATCGCTCGTGTGTCGGCTGTAAAATCAAGTGCAAACTAACTTCACTTTAGATAACATGCCATTGTAGCAGCAGTGACCCGACACTTGTTTTCTTGTATAGGGGTTGCCGACCGCCGCGCCGTATTCTACCTGTTTACGAACCTCTGTATATGAATACCCATGCCTATACCAGGTTCTTTGGCGCTTTAGAGTAGCTTCATATTTCATAAATCTCTCCCATGTAGCTACGTTTGCTTCGAGTAGGAAAATATTTATGTGCGTTCTTGAAGCCAAACTGATTATATTATAAGTGATTGAAGCGATTTCACGAATTTGCTGTAGCTACATTACTTGGCATGTCACGGGCCTTTGCACCAAAGTAGGAAAACTAAAAGTTTTTTTGAGATATTGCACTACTGTTTGGCAAAAGTGAAACATTAAGACCGAGATATGTGATCACACTGAAGTTCATTCCACTGATTAAAGAGACACTACAAAAATGACTAAATTTACGGGCCTGTACATACACTGCTACTGTGGAAATAAGCACGGAGTAGGGCCACTCCGTGCTGCAATCAGAGCTGCTAGACGCCTCGGTATGGAACGGGCTTCTGGGGAATACTCCGCCATGCATCCACAAAGCATCCAATGTGACTGCAGGATGGCCTGAACGAACAAGTAGCCGACCGACTACATCTCACACATATACGATGAGTGAAATGTCAGACGAAATGGCTGGCCAGGGAAGGAGTGGTATCCGTCGTTCAGCGTAGAAGGCTTGCATATTTTTCGCCACATGCAGCCGGGCATTATCATGCTTAAGTGTCCTGTGGAACATCCTGCAGGAAGAGTAGCGCCAAGGGCTATAAAATCTCCTTGATGCAGCTGTCCAGAATGCAAATAAGACGTAGGAGGCGAGATGGCCTGTTAGTGGCAGTGTCGTCCCAAACCAACACTATTGTCGTTTGTCCGCAAGCCCACTCAACGATACAGTCTGCCGGACTGCGTTCGCCACGGCGGCATGGAACGCGTATGCGGCCATCACTGTGGTACACGTTGAAGCGGCACTACATTTCATCACTCAGCACGCCACTGTCGGTGTTTACGTACCCGTTACAGTCTGCGGCTTTGGCGGGTTCTGGTCGATGGGAGCCGACGCAATGGTATGCGCTCCACCAGTCCAGTCCGCAGATGACGGTGTCGGAATGTCGATTTTGGACTAAGCTGTTCTGTCCGTTACTACAAAGCGGACAAGATGGCGGTTATCTCGCGCTGTGGCCACACACTGTGTCGTCCAGTTCCCTGTCAACGCCGGTACGGCCCTCTTCTGCCCACCGGTTCCACACAAGCGTCACTGTTGAAACAGCGTGCCCTGTACGAGCCGCATTGTCACAGAACGACAGAGACCTATCATTCTGCCCCGTTTGAACGCACTCACATGCTGATGTTCTACCCTTTGATTCCGACGAGGCATAGAGGCACCCGGTTACACGTTTCCACTTCATATGACGGTTCCGCGCTGAGTGAACGTTGCGTAACACTGATCTGCCCTGTCACACCTAGAGAGGGTGCTGCTGGTCGTACGTGCACGACGCCTGTCCGCCGATTAATTTACTTCTTCGCGTTGTACTGTTCTGCCCATCCTCTTTTCATGGCATGTTGCAAACAACTGCTTCTGAGCGTTTCACTTTGCACGAACAGTAACGTACAAATGCTTCAATGTGCCCTACTACTGATTCTGCAGATATCTCACGTTCCTCACAGCATATCCCTAACAATCGCTCCACAAGCCCTGTTGATCATCGTTCGTAGATCTGGTAGGTTTGTTGGTAGAGGAGGGGTAAACACATAATCTTTCACATAACCATAGCCGACCGCTGTGACCGAGCGGTTCTAGGCCTTTCAGTCCGGAACCACGCGACTGCTACGGTCGCAGGTTCGAATTCTGCCTCGGGCATGGATGAGTGTGATTCCTTAGGTTAGTTAGGTCTAATTACTTCTACGTCTAGGGGACTGATGGCCTCAGACGTTAAGTCCCATAGTGCTTAGAGCTATTAGAATAATTTTTTAACATAACCACACAGATACACACACACACATACACACACAAAAAAATGCATGGGATTAGATCGGAAGAACGTGGAGGCCGTGACATGAAATGAATTGCTGATTGTTAGCTCCTCATTACCGATCTGTCGGTTCCTCAATTTTCTGCTTAGGAATCAACGAATATCATGATGGATGTGCGGTGGAGCACCAGTCCGTTGTTGGATGAAGCTGTAAGTAGGCTGTTTATGTTTTCTTATTGGCAACGTTACGTAGCGCTCTGTATGAAAATCACTGGCTGTGCTGTGTGCAGTCTGTGGCTGGTTTCCATTGTTCTCTGCCATTGTAGTGTTGGGCAGCTAGATGTTAACCGCGTGTAGCGTTGCGCAGTTAGAGGTGAGCCGCCAGCAGTGGTGGATGTGGGGAGAGAAATGGCGGAGTTTTGAAATTTGTAAGACTGGATGTCATGAACTGCTATATATATATATTATGACTATTAAGGTAAATACATTGTTTGTTCTCTATTAAAATCTTTCATTTGCTAACTATGCCTATCAGTAGTTAGTGCCTTCCATAGCTTGAATCTTTTATTTAGCTGGCAGTAGTGGCGCTCGCTGAATTGCAGTAGTTCGAGTAACGAAGATTTTTGTGAGGTAAGTGATTTGTGAAAGGTATAGGTTAATGCTAGTCAGGGCCGTTCTTTTGTAGGGATTATTGAAAGTCAGATTGCGTTGCGCTAAAAATATTGTGTGTCAGTTTAAGCACAGTCATATATAATTTTTCTAAGGGGACGTTTCATAAAGCCTACACGGTCGGTCTCCAGTTGTGGCATGAGTCAGTTTTCCAGCACTCCTATACAGCCAAATACACGTGTCCTGTATAGGTCTTTTCGCGCAAGGAAACGAGATCGTAATCTTTAAACCACGAGGCTGCACAGAACACATTAACTTTTGACGAATTTCAAATCTGCTGCATGATAGCGTGAGTGTTCTTCAGATTCGCACATTGTGCTTATTCATTGTGTCATTCACAAAAAACTTTGCTTCATCACTGAAGATACGTTTCCCACAAAACCCATCCTCTTCCATAAGATGTCGTGACTGGGCCGAAAATTCAATGCGTCTGACAGTCATCGGCAATAACGGATTAGAGCAATTGTAAATGGTAAGTTTTCTCTTTCTTTGGGGATTACTTGCTCCACTCGTTGACTTGTAAGGACTGCGAGCGAAACTCGCCCGAACGCAGTCAACAGTTACTTGATTCACTGCAGGAAGACCTGCAGAATGGATCCGACAGTTGGTGGATCGCTGCTGAACTTCGTTCTGAAGCGTCGTTGCACTGCTATAACAGACTAATGTTAATGCGATATTGCAGTGCTTGTGTTATTCCGAATGCTTGTCCGAAGGAACATTGCATCGTAATTCACAATAACACAGGCACAGCAATATCGCATTCATCCGCCGACACCGAACAAGCTACTTTCAAGTCTCTCTGTGCAGAAATACGCATAATGGATCTACGGGTACAGGGTTCAGACACAAGACTGGCGACATACAGATAAGGAGACATGATAAGGAGACCTCTTACGATAAGCGGGTAATCCGGGTTCGATACTCAGTGTGGCATGAATTTTTATTGATGGTTGTCCACATTCGCAACTGCGAATATACTCATGTATTTCATGTATATGACGTAAATGCGTTGAAAAAATAACATGCGCTTTGTGGCGGTTTTTGTGTATCATCAACATCGACAAGTGCAACGAATATGGATGATACGATACTCTACGGTATTCTGCGGTTTGAATTCACTCTGTTTTTTTTTTTTTAGCAGTAGCAGTGATTTGATTTTATAATTGACATTGACAATATTATACACTTGTATAATGCATTATTCATTCTACAACTTCTCCCGGATAATTATTTTGTTCAAATTGCACAAGAAATCCACCTGACGTAGTGTAATAATGTTGACTGTAAGCTGTGTTCATGTCACTAAAATTACAGATCGTACATCAGAGCTTTTAAAATTTTTTTTGTCTTCGATGGATTTAATTATTCTTAGCAAATTGATCATGAAAAGGAACCAAACAATACTACCCGCACACAACACTGACGTATGCTACCAGAAATATTTTTCTCCGTGATTCGTGCGTAGTTTAATTTTGGCCACATACATCAGCAATGAAATCTTGTTCAACAATAAATACCATCATCACTGTTCTTAGAAAATGCAGTCTGCATCGATTAATTTTTTCCTTTATAAATAGAGTTCAGTACCACCGGTGCACATTATTTCTTACACATCGGAATATTGAAAGTTTGCAGTTTCAAGTAATTTAAATTTGCCGCGGTGATAAAAGTTAAGATGGCGGCCAACAAAAGATAGAGGATTTCCTTTTTAACTAAGTTTTTCCTTTTTCCCAATAAATCATTTAATTCATTTAAATTGATGCTACCAATAAGGAAAATGATTAAATTGTTTTTCAAATTAGCTTAACACAAACCCATGCTATTTTCAACTAGAAGTACAGACGAAGTTGCTATATAATCGCAACTAACAGTGGCTGCGCTTCTTGCAGCTATGATAAAATAATTAATACAAAATTATAATTAAAACAGGAAGTGAATTTTCAATAATTAATCATAAATAGTTTTAACGTATTTGGCTCTATTTGTTTTTATCAGCAAATGAACATAAAAGTACAATAATTTTACATTAAATGTTTTTCATTTAACATACCTCAAATCGATTCGCGTCTTGCGATGTACATCAGAAGAAGACGACAAAAGGGTACAAAACAAAAGAATAGAATGATATAGATTAACAAAGAATGTGAGACAAATATTGTCTCTGTTTTACATAATTATCATCTTTTTAAGAAATAATTACATAATTGAATGAATATTATCCACAAGTTCATATTCCACGCGTAATAATATATATATATATATATATATATATCGTGGGTGTTAGAGCTTTCCTTACTGCTCACTGCTGTGCTTCTGTGGCATAAATCTGAAGTACGGCTGCAACATAGAAAACCTTTTAGAGTTTTATATACGAGTGTAGAGTTTTGTGACAATGTGGCAATCAATGTAGCTATAGTGCTTTTATCAAATCGCTTCAGTCATTTGTCATAACGTCGTATTTTTATTTTTGAAATGTACTTTAAAACTTTTTTGATACAAACCTATAGGAAATACATTTCTAATTATCGCTGCTCTTCCTTGGTATACAACCAAAAAATCAGTAAGTAACGTCCTGCTGTTCATCACAACCACACAGTGTTAGTGTGATGAAGGTTTTTAAATCAGACATGAGTGAAGATCATACGGGATATAACTGAAAGCGTGCTGCCTCATCTTTGCTACACATCTTGGTGGGAAAACTAATAGCATCCCTGTCGAGCATCCAGCAAGTTTGAAATAGATCCTACTGGCTTAATCTAAATGGTATATCAAACTTACGCATGCACCTTCAGCCTAGGTTCCCACCCTGCTGCTTTGGAAAGTAGAATGAGCAATCACGGCCCAGGTAGTAATCATCGAACGTTATACAACGTAAACGAATTCTGGAGCTCAGTTGACAGCAGATGGCTGGGAAGAGACTAGCGGGTTTCTTTAGCATCACAAATGAGCTTTATTTCGTAAGACTTGGGCAACCATACGGAAACACATGGACAACCCCAAGACAGACTTACAAACAATGAATGAACATAAACGAAAATGACGGGAAACCTAAGTATCATGGCCTAAATTCGACCCACCTGAGAACTGCAAGAGAGGTCGCACACTCACTTTGGCCCAGTTACCAGTAGCAATCAGACGGCGCGCCTGCGCCCATGTCACCTCCGTCCATGGCCCCATACTGACTTCATACACGAAGATGGTATCTGTTCTTTCGGACATATCCAAAAGAACAGATACCATTTTCATATATGTAGTTAAGGTTCACCGGCCATTTGGCCATCTGCTGTGTGGATGCACACACATTCCCCGAACTCTTATGGGAATCGGTAAAGCCGCGAGTACTGTGTATAATGGGCAGGGGCACTACGAATATTGTGCGGGACAATAAGTTGGGAATGCAGGTCTGACGGGAGGCGTGCCCGAGATAAGTCCCTGCAGTCGCACTGTCCTCTGTGTCCTCGGTGGCTCAGATGGATAGAGCGTCTGCCATGTAAGCAGGAGGTCCCGGGTTCGGTTGACGTATATCAACGCCGTATGCAGCTTAGGGTATTCATTTCATTGTATTGATTTAACTGTAAACCCATACTGACTTCCCACACCACACGCACTGGCCCGAGAACCACTGCGCACGAGAGGTCATTCTGTCTTGTTTGGAGGCGGGGAAAGATAATATCCGTTAAACTTGTAATTCGCCAATCATACAACGTCCCTCTTTCGATTCTACCCTCTTGTGAAACTACGCATTACTCTGTAGTCGTACGCACACACTCCTCACTTTTAAAGGAGAGGGTGAAAGCACGTTAGATTTTAAAATGTCCAATCACCCCAAGGTTTGCACGTCTCTCTCAACCTCGGCCATCTCCGTCCATCCCGAATGGCTCTTTGGATGTCAGTGCAGGGCGGGGCCTGCACTTTTCTATCGTGTCTGAATGTGGTTCTACGTCTACATCTACATATACACTCCGCTGGCCACCAAGCGGTGTGTGTCGCGCAAGGCATAACTCGTGCCAAAGACATATTACTCCCCCACCCCCTCTCCCCCTCTGTTCCACACGCGGACCGTGCGAGGGAAAAAACGACTGTCCGAACGCCTCAGTACGAGCTCTAATTTCCCTCATCTTTGAATGGTGAGCATTGCGTAATTTGACAGTTTGTAGTAATAATATAGGGTCTACATCCTCGGCGAAGATCGGATTTCGGAATTTAGTGAGCAGCCCCTTCCGTTTAGCGCGTCATCTATCTGCATGTGTGTCCAACTTCAAACTTTCTATGAGATTTGTAACCCTCTCGCGATGGCTAAATGTACCAGTCACGAGCCTTGCAGCTCTTCTTTGGACCTTCTCAATCTCTTGAATCAGACCCAACTGGTAAGGGTCCCATACAGACGAACAATACTCCAAGACTGGACGAAATAACGTATTGTAAGCAATTTCCTTTGTCGAAGCACTGCATCGCTTCAGGACTCTACCAATAAACTGCAATCTAGAATTCGTCTTTCCCGTTACTTGTGTAATCCGATCATTCCATTTGAGAACATTTCGAATAGTCACACCCAGATACTTGGCGGATGCTACCACTTCCAAGGACTGGGCATTTATTTTTTACTCGTACATTAATGGGGATTTTCGCCTTGTTCTACGTAGTGGGTTACACTTATTAATATTGAGAGATAAGTGCCAGTCATTACACATCGCATTTATTTTCTGCAAAACCTCAATGATTTGTTCACAACTTTGGTGGATACTACTTTCCTGTAGACTATAGTATCATCCGCAAACAGTCTAATGCTGCTGTCAGTACCATCAACCAGATCGTTTATGTAAATCGTAAAAAGCAGCGGACCTATTACATTGCCCTGGGGAAAGTTGCGCTAATTTCTGTTGAAGTCACACCATTCAGGATTACATACTGCTCCCTGTCTGGTAGGAAACGTTCTATCCAACCGCATATGCCATCGGATAGACCGTAAGCGCGCACTTTTTGGAGCAAGCGACAGTGCGAAATTGAGTCGAACACCTTTCGGAAGTCGAGAAATATGGCATCAACCTGGGAGCAGGTATCTAGAGCTTGTTGTATATCATGCACAAAGAGGGCCAGTTGTGTCTCGCATGACCACTGTTTCCTAAAACCGGGCTGGTTTCTGCAGATGAGCTTCTCAAAGTCTAGATAAGTCATTATGTCTGAACACAAAATATGTTCCATGATTCTACAGGAAATCGACGTCAGTAAAATTGGCCGGTTCTGTCTATGGAGTAATGGGGATATGTTTTCACTAGAACGGTTCTCTCGTTTATGGCTAGTCATCTGCCCATGTCTGTGAAACAAGCAACTCTTTGTCACGTCCAAAGCAATATGATCTTTAGAACTGTGCCATGTCTGGCACACAAGGCACGTCTTTGTCACGCTCGAAGTAACGTGCTCCTACAAACTGGGGGCAGTTTCCCTTAACTTTCGAAAAACTATACCGGTTTTCCAGCCCATAATGGATCTTTCCTTCCTTTGCTAAAATGATGAGTAAAAATTCCGAGTAGCTACGCAACCACCTAGTTCAAATGGTGCAAATGGCTCTGAGCACTATGGGACTCAACTGCTGAGGTCATTAGTCCCCTAGAACTTAGAACTAGTTAAACCTAACGAACATAAAGACATCACAAACATCCATGCCCGAGGCAGGATTCGAACCTGCGACCGTAGCGGTCTTGCGGTTCCAGACTGCAGCGCCTTTAACCGCACGGCCACTTCGGCCGGCCAACCACCTAGTCGCAGCCGTACATGGAGTGAGGTCTTAAGGAATGTAAATGAAATAAAAACACGTACCATGTACCGTCTTCCTTCCAGCAGGAATTAGAGCAATCTCGGCGGCACCACCGACATGACGCACAGATATATCATTTCACCAGTGTATATGGAAGGGACGAAAAATCATTTTTCATAATTACTGAGATTTTCTGACCACAGATGATCCCACGGATGCTTTGTATAATTGGAATCATTGGTGTTATCATAATGTAGGTAATTTCTTTCCACGTCGTCTACGATGCCAATGGTTCTTTGACTCACTCATTTCCGCCATGTGAACGAAATAGCCCGACGGTTCCTGTCTGTCTTCTTCTTTGCCATCGTAAATGACTCTCTTCACAACACAGTCTAGGTGTATTCCTACGTCTGTTCCTGCAAACTAATGTGAAGGGTATTTCTGACTTCACTACGGAGAGCGGGAAGAATGATAGGTTGAACGACAATATGGCCACTTTAATTTGTCTAAGGCCCTACAGCAGCGCGTGTATGTGATTGTAGTATACAGCTAGACTGCACAGTTCATGATGGTTCTTGCAACTTTTTATGTTTTCAGCGGGAAAATTGGCGTCTATATTTGTGCTATTTATGGTTTTACGTCATCTCTGCAGTGCTCTGTCACGGCTCAAACAACCTGTGACCATACATATTGCCCTTTTCGGTATACGTTCAGTATGCACTATCAGTCCTGTTAGGTAAGAGTCCCACCAGCTTGAACAATATTTCAGGATAGATAGCTCAAGTGTTTTGTTACCGGGCTGCATTGCAGACCGAGTGCATTTACCCTTTACCCAATCGTACAATAGGAATCTTTCATCTGTTTTAACCACAAATGAGTCTATGTGTTTCATTACCTAATGTGAGATGACGTTGATACTGTAGTTACAGACTACGTTTTCTTATTCGGACTATGAGTCGTTGTTGTCAATCTTTGTGCACTTTCAAATCTTATAAAGATACTACTGAATGTGTGTGGATCACTTTTCGGTCAAGCTCCACTGGCTGGCAGGAATAGCGCCACCATGGATACGCAGAACAGTGGCTGCCAACAAGGAGAGACTGAAAGTGGAACAGGACAGTGCCCATCCACTGCACGGGCATAATCCACCACAGCAAAGGCTGAGATAGCGAAAGAGTTTCCTGAGAACATCCGAGAAGCTCACCATTTGACCAGAGAAGGCAAGGCTGGAGATATGGAAGAAGTCGACGCCTCACCTGCAGACGCCAGAAACTGAAGAACTACCACCTGGACACAACGAGAGCTGGCTGGTGTGGAAATCTTTAAACAGATTACGATCAGCAGTTGGACGATCCAGAGACAACCTGAAGAGAGGGGCTTCATAACAGAAGATACGTCCTGTGACTGTGAACAAGAACAAACCACGAGCCACATGCTCCAGTGCCTTTTGTGCCCTACATCCTGCACGAAGATTGATCTCCTGCAAGCCACTCCAGGCGCCTTGGAGGTTGAAAAGTACAGGGCACATGTTATATAAATACAATTTGTATATATATATATATATATATATATATATATATATATATATATATGTGTGTGTGTGTGTGTGTGTGTGTGTGTATGGCTACTGAAAATTTGTATGTTTCTGATTCGAGAATAAACTGCATCATCAGCGGTAAGTATAAGGCTACTATTAATATTGTCTGTCAAGTCAATAACACGCAACTTGGACAGCAAGGGTTCCAACGCATCTCTGGGGGATACCTAAAATTACTTCTACTTCTGTCGATGACTATCCGACATAAAATACTGCGCCCTCCCTACTAAGAACACTTAAATTCAGTCTGGTACTTAGTTTCATACCTGATCTGATCGTACTTTGATTAATAAGAGATGGCGTGCTTTCTCGAAATCAAGAAATACGATACTACTAACTGTCTTGGTCTGTGGATGAGTAAGAGCGATGGGTTTGTCATGACGGATGTTCAGTTGTTTGACAGCCCGGTAGGAAGATAAAGTGCTGTTTTACAACAAGCTGCGGTGTGACGTCTCCTCTAGACAGCCGGCACTTGTTGGTCGTGAGTTATTGTTCACACTGAACGGCACATCGTTTGCAAATGCCACGACCAGCACGTGGGTGAAGTGGAGACTATCAGAGTTGCGCCGCCACACGGGTTACGAATGCAACTTTGAACACGTGCACAGCCTTTTCAGTGTACCGCCAGCGACACGTGCCGCGCGGCTGCGAGAGTGCACAACAGCGGCCGCATTCGTAATCAGGACCACAATTAGCGCGACACCGCCCTTTGCTTCTGTGGCCCCCGGTTCCCGTTCCAGGCGTGCCTCCAGCTGGGCGCAGTCACCGCTTTGTTTCTGCCCGGCCGCTGCGGTGCTGTCTCGTTACCGGCTGCCTGGCTGTGCGGATGTTTGTGTTGGGAAGCACGCCGCCGAATGCCGGCCCGTTTTTTATCTGCCATGTCTCTTCCCCCTTTGCCCCCTCCATCATCCCTCCCCACTGCCGCCCAACTGCTCCTCTGCCTGCGCTCGTTATTATTTTGTGAGACGTGGCGCCGCCAAAGTAAACACGCCGGTGACCGCACTGCCGAGGGCCCTCGCCTCCAGGAAACAGCTCCAGTTACCGCCTCCGCAGCCCTTCACTGTGTTCGTGAATACGCCTCTCTGTTCGTTATTTCAGGCAAAATACTCCTGTTGCAGTGGCCACTCATGTTTACTTTCTTACTTCGCACTTTACTCAGACGGAACGATATATATATATATTTTTTTTTTTTTTGCACAACATTCATCATTTACCCGCTTTTCTTTCTTTCCCTGTCTAATTCTGTTTACCCTTTTCCGTCCTACTCTGCGGGCAGCGAATGACTCCTCAGTGCACTGTTCCAGTTTTGTGGCACACAAGAGAGCTATGTGAGACTGTGCCTCCGTCTCTACACTCCCAAGTTCAAATCCGCGTTCGGCCATCAAGATACACGTTTCTTTTACTTTCTCAAAAATGTTTGCATAACAAAGCAGCAGCCGATATTCTTTCCCATCGTCGACCTAATCCCTTTTGCGTTCGTGTCTAATGACCTCATCGCTGAACGGATGTTAAACTACAATCTACCACTGTTCCATTTTCAACAAAATACTGTACGCTAAAAACTATATGCATGCTGTCTACACCGAAATGATCCTTTTTCACTTTCTTAAAACAAAAATTACATGAAGTAAGTATGCTGCCCTCTCAAAATTAGGTTGTATGGCATTAGATCAGAACTCTTCCTCGTAAGGTCCCGCTGTGACACGGAAGAATGTCTAGTGTTTGTTCAGTTTGCGTCCAGATCAGCAGTAACAAAATGGTTCAAATGGCTGTGAGCACTATGGGACTTAACTTCTGAGGTCATCAGTCCCCTAGAACTTAGAACTACTTAAACCTCACTAACCTAAGGACAGCACACACATCCTTGTCCGAGGCAGGATTCGAACCTGCGACCGTAGCGGTCTCGCGGTTCCAGACTGTAGCGCCTAGAACCGCTCGGCCACCCCGGCCGGCCCGCAGCAACAAGTCCGGATGGATGGTACCGATTACTTCCACAATCAAGCTGCGGAAGTCTTGAAAGTCGCATACTGCAGTGGCGAACACTATCTTTCACGTAGTCCACACACAAAAATTCCATGGTGTGATGTCTGTGATGTCACCACGCTAAGTCACAGGTACGTCTAGTGCAGTCTGACGGCCTGGAAATGTTTGATTCACCATTGTCCGAACATCCAGTTACCAGTATGGTAGAGCAACATCATGTTGAAGGCAAAGGTTTGGTGACATGTCTTCAACCTGAGGAAAAGCAAACATCTCCAACGTATCTGGGTATGTCGCCTCTATGACAGACTTTTCAACAATGAAGGTCCGCTCAATTATTTTGTCGCACATGAGATCACACCAAACGTACAAATTCGTGTTATCCCACACCTTTTCCCTGATACATTCTGTAGTCGGCAAATACGAACGTTAAGCTTATTCACAGTTCCAGAGACATGAAATTTGGTCTCAGGGGAAAACCATACACTTGGCAAGAAACCATGCTTCCAGTCGATTCGGTTAAGCATTTCACAAGCAAATCCACATCGCCGTTGCTATAAGGGCTGCAAAATTAGCACCTTGTACGAATACAGGTGGGGTAACGATGGTCAAGGGGGTAGCGGCTTTGACTGATAATCAAAACGTGCTGGGTCCTGGATTCAAAACCCGTCACCACCTAATTATCAGCATTTGACGGCCGAAGACTTCCGGCATAAAAAATCACCCTCATTCCGCCAATGGCCTTGTCAAAGAGGGCGGAAGAACGGAAAAAGTTTCAGGGTAATCTCTTGCCCTTGAGATGGGAAACTGCATCTACATGCGGAAGAATCAGCAGAGATCAACGGCATGAGGATGCAGACGGCAATGGAAACCAATGCATTAATGAAACATAACGTGTATTCACAGGACATGTGACCTGCATTCGAAAAAGTGTCATGATGGTCTCTCCATTCGCAAAAGGTTCCGGAATAGTTCCCCATTCACATCTCCGAGAAAGGACCACCAAGGCAGTGGTGACCATAAGAAAAAAACTGAATAAGCAACGAAAGGATAACTAACGTTCTACGAGTCGGGGAGTGGAATGTTAGAGGACTGAATGTGGTAGGGAAACTAGGAATGAGGAATGAATTAACTAGGAAGTGCAGGGAAGCTAAGACGAAACTCCTGCATCAAAAACGTGAAGAAATCCAAAAATAAATGACAGTGGGAAAGGCTAACTCAGCATACAAGAGAGTCAAAATAACCTTCAGTGAATTTAAGAGCATGGGTGATAACGTTAAGAGTACAACCGGAATTCCGTTGCTAGCTGCAGAGGAGAGAGCTAATAGGTGGAAAGAGTACATTGAAGGCCTCTATAAGGGGGAATATTTGACTGATGTGATAGAAGAATAAACAGGAGTCGAATTAGAAGAGATAGCGGATCCTGTATTAGAATCAGAATTTAAGAGGGCTTTGGAGGACTTAAGATCAGATAAGGCAGAAGGAATCGATAATATTCTATAAGAATCTTAAAATCGTTAGGGGAAGTGGCATCAAAATGGCTGTTCAACGTTGGTGTGTAGAATGTATGAGTCCGGGGATATATCATCAGACTTTCGGAAAAATATTATCCACACAGTTCCGAAGACTGCAAGACCTGACAAGTGGAAGAAGTATCGCAAAATCATCTTCCAAGTTGCTGTCAAGACTAACATACAGAAGAATGGAAAAGAAAATTGAGCATATGTTAGATGCTTATCATTTTGGCTTTGGGAAAAGTAAAGGCATCAGAGAGGCAGTTCTGACGTGGCGGTTGATAATGGAAGCAAGACTGGAAAAAAAACGAAGATACATTTGTAGGATTTGTCGACCAAGACAAAGCGTTCGCCAATGTAAAATGGTGGAAGCTATTAGAAATTCTGAGAAAAATTGGTGTAAGCTATACAGAGAGACGGGTAATACACTCCTGGAAATTGAAATAAGAACACCGTGAATTCATTGTCCCAGGAAGGGGAAACTTTATTGACACATTCCTGGGGTCAGATACATCACATGATCACACTGACAGAACCACAGGCACATAGACACAGGCAACAGAGCATGCACAATGTCGGCACTAGTACAGTGTATATCCACCTTTCGCAGCAATGCAGGCTGCTAATCTCCCATGGAGACGATCGTAGAGATGCTGGATGTAGTCCTGTGGAACGGCTTGCCATGCCATTTCCACCTGGCTCCTCAGTTGGACCAGCGTTCGTGCTGGACGTGCAGACCGCGTGAGACGACGCTTCATCCAGTCCCAAACATGCTCAATGGGGGACAGATCCGGAGATCTTGCTGGCCAGGGTAGTTGACTTACACCTTCTAGAGCACGTTGGGTGGCACGGGATACATGCGGACGTGCATTGTCCTGTTGGAACAGCAAGTTCCCTTGCCGGTCTAGGAATGGTAGAACGATGGGTTCGATGACGGTTTGGATGTACCGTACACTATTCAGTGCCCCCTCGACGATCACCAGTGGTGTACGGCCAGTGTAGGAGATCGCTCCCCACACCATGATGCCGGGTGTTGGCCCTGTGTGCCTCGGTCGTATGCAGTCCTGATTGTGGCGCTCACCTGCACGGCGCCAAACACGCATACGACCATCATTGGCACCAAGGCAGAAGCGACTCTCATCGCTGAAGACGACACGTCTCCATTCGTCCCTCCATTCACGCCTGTCGCGACACCACTGGAGGCGGGCTGCACGATGTTGGGGCGTGAGCGGAAGACGGCCTAATGGTGTGCGGGACCGTGGCCCAGCTTCATGGAGACGGTTGCGAATGGTCCTCGCCGATACCCCAGGAGCAACAGTGTTCCTAATTTGCTGGGAAGTGTCGGTGCGGTCCCCTACGGCACTGCGTAGGATCCTACGGTCTTGGCGTGCATCCGTGCGTCGCTGCGGTCCGGTCCCAGGTCGACTGGCACGTGCACCTTCCGCCGACCACTGGCGACAACATCGATGTACTGTGGAGACCTCACGCCCCACGTGTTGAGCAATTCGGCGGTACGTCCACCCGGCCTCCCGCATCCCCACTATACGCCCTCGCTCAAAGTCCGTCAACTGCACATACGGTTCACGTCCACGCTGTCGCGGCATGCTACCAGTGTTAAAGACTGCGATGGAGCTCCGTATGCCTCGGCAAACTGGCTGACACTGAGGGCGGCGGTGCACAAATGCTGCGCAGCTAGCGCCATTCGACGGCCAACACCGCGGTTCCTGGTGTGTCCGCTGTGTCGTGCGTGTGATCATTGCTTGTACAGCCCTTTCGCAGTGTCCGGAGCAAGTATGGTGGGTCTGACACACCGGTGTCAATGTGTTCTTTTTTCCATTTCCAGGAGTGTATATAATATGTACAAGAACCAAAAGGGAATAACGTGAGTGGACAACCAAAAGCAAAATGCTCGGATTCCAAAGGGTGTGAGACAGAGATGTAGTCTTTCACCCTTACTGTTCAATCTGTACATCGAAGAAGCAATGATGGAAATAAAAGAAAGGTTCTGGAGTGGAATTAACATTCACGATAAAAATCTATCAATGTGCTGAGTCGTACTTAAGATAGGCAAATAAATTAGTAAAATCAAAGTGAAGTGAAGTAGAATTTAGAAAATAAATGAAAAACTTAGTTTAGTGTAAAGAGTTACAGCGGGCAGAGCAGCAGTGGCAACGGCCAGTGCTTGCAAGTCAGCACGTTCAGGAGAAGCCATCGCCCTCCCCACATAAGCGGAAGCTGTCGATTCAGCCGTCAGGGCATCGCCCGATGGCTCACGTGTTTCTCAGTTGTCACATGTCATCAAAGGCCCTCGCCTACATTCCAAGAGCCAATGACCGACGTTAAGAAGGCTCTTCGAGAAGCTTTTCAGCGTGACAGAAGAGGCAATGACCATGAAGTCGTTCCCCTCCAGTGAACTGAAGTAATTAAATACATGAGATGCAATGGGCGCGACAGCAGTTTTCAGTTCAGTTTCGGTTCGAGTTCAGTTTCGGTTCGAGTTCAGTACCAGTACAGTTCAGTCAGTGCTGAAGACCGTCACGCAGGAAGAGACTACATCGTACACAGAAGCACCAAGTCCGCCGCTATAATGGAATAGCAAGCAGCAGCCTCGCCGCCAGAAGACAGAAGTTAGAAGGTATTTGAAGACTGATTTTTACGTACCCGGGTGACTCGTGAGGACGGGAAGGAGACGGCCTCACGTCAGCAGTCACCTGCGAACTGGTGATGTAGATCTGACAGCCGAAGACTGGCAAGCTGGAGTCCATTGTTCGAGTCCAGGACACTGGTCTTCCCCGGCCGCGCGGCTCCGCTGGCCGACGCACAACACTGACACACGCGGCGGCATAGAGAAGAGATACACTGGGACGCCACATCCAAGGTATCACCATCCGATTCACGACTTCGTTCTCAATAATTAAACGGGCCACCTCACGATGCACGTCTCCAGTCAACTGGGCGAAACAGCGACACGAGATACACCGCCCGGCGTAATCAGACGCCGCCACTCACGCAGCAGAAGGCTTCGCAAACGACACAGCTGCTGCTCTCCCAGGCAGAACAATCCATTAAGGAAACCATTGTTCAAATCTGTCAATAAAAGTTGTCTTACGTAAAAATGCTGTTTCATTCTACCTCATACCCGAGCCAAGGAAGAACCCACCCAACCCACTTGTTGTTAAGAGAGAAAAAGTAATTTATTTAGTTTTTTTTCACCCTGACATAATGCTTTAGAATCAAATTTCCTTTGCAGTAATGCTCATCCTGACAATTGACCAGCATCAAAAGAGGTTACCCAGTTACAAATGATACGATTCACTGATGAAAGTGCTAACCTGAGTGAAAGTGAAGAAGAATTACGTGATCTGCTGAATGGAATGGACTTCCTAATGAGTACTGGATATGGATCGAGAGTAAATCGAAGGAAGATGAAAGTAATGAGAAGTAGCAGAATTGAGAACATCATGAAACTTAACATCAGGGTTGATTGTCATGAAGTAGATGAAGTTAAGGAATTTTGCTTCCTGGGCAACAAAATAACCAATTAGAGGGAGCAAGAAAAACATCCAAAGCAGATTAGCGATGCCTAAAAGGACATTGCTCGCCAAGAGAAGTCCCCTAGCATGTAACATAAGCTTTAATTTGAGGAAGAAATGTCTGAGAATGTGTGTTTGGAGTGCAGCATTATATGGTAGTGAAACATGGACTGTGGGAAAACCGGAACAGAAGAGAATAGAAGTATTTGAGATGTGGTGCTACAGACGAATGTTGAAAATTAGATGGACTGATAAGGTAAGGAACGAGAAGGCTCTGCACAGAATCGGATAGGAAAGGAATACGTGGAAAACACTGATAAAGAGAAGCGACAGGATGATAGGGCATCTTTTAAGACATAATGGAATGTCTTCTGTGGTACTAGAGGGAGCTTTATTGGGCAAAAACTGATAAGACAGAGATTGGAATACATACAGCAAATAATTGATGACATAGGTTACAACTGCTACTCTGAAATAAGGAGTTGGGCACAAGAGAGGAATTCGTGGGCGGTCGCATCAAACCAGTCTGAGTAGTGCTGACAAAAGAAAATAAATACATAAATAAATGAAGACACACGCAACCACTTTTTGCAGACCTTATGAATAGTTGTGCACGGCATCTAAAGTTCCCGTGATGCCTGACGAACTGATCTGTGTTGACTTCCTTGGAATGCTCTGCGGTCTTTCTGAAACTGTACTTCCGAGACACACCGACTCAGTGCATGCCGCTTCAAAATTATGCTAGTGTACAGAAAGTGCCTATACCACGCTTTTATCCTCGTGGCATCTCACGCTACTTTCTTCTTGACAGAACTGAACTCCTCTCCAAAACAGTAATGGATTTAAACGCGGCGTACCTTAGCACAGTTTACTCTCTCTCCTGAACTGACTTCATTTTCGCGTGGTCGGACCCTAAAACAACGGAAATTCACCAAACTTTGGCAAATATTAAGCAGTAATTTTAGGTCCTTCTGCACCCAGTGGACATGTCCGACCTTGAACAAAGATATACTTGTTGTTTTTAAACTGCCTCAGAAAATTGGACATTTCAGCACAGACCTCCTGTATAACGCATACCACGCAGGGTTTCACGACAGGTGTTTTCGGCCTCAAGTTTTGGTTTATGGGCCTTAGCCCAGTGTCCAAGTCAGATTTCTGTGCCTAGCGTTTCTATTTCTCAATGCGAAATCATCAGAAGCTGCCGGCCGAAGTGGCCGTGCGGTTAAAGGCGCTGCAGTCTGGAACCGCAAGACCGCTACGGTCGCAGGTTCGAGTCCTGCCTCGGGCATGGATGTTTGTGGTGTCCTTAGGTTAGTTAGGTTTAACTAGTTCTAAGTTCTAGGGGACTAATGACCTCAGCAGTTGAGTCCCATAGTGCTCAGAGCCATTTGAACCATCATCAGAAGCTATAACGACTCAGAAAGTAGTCTCAAGTTAAGACAAGCCCAGCAAGTAGACCTTTTTGTATGTATCTACATAACAGTCTGTTAGCGACTTCATCAGATCTCTGGCGAAAGCGGAGCTCGTCGATGTATGTTGAAACTTGTAGAGGGGAAGCGCTGGCTCTAATGATGTCACTAGCACTGAGAGACGATACATTAGTCAGAGAAATGTGCCTTGGAGCATGACCTTAACACCACAAAACACAAATTACCGAGGACTAAATGCAAGTACTATTCGCCTACACCTTGCAGTCACAAAGGGTTGCCCGTCTTCCCAAGTTTGTCTTAACTTCACAGTCAAAACATATTCTAATATTTCTTTGGATGCCTGTCTACTATAGTACGGCCTATCATGATTGGCAATCTCGTCAATAGTAAAATGAGATTTTCACTCTGCAGCGGAGTGTGCGCTGATATGAAACTTCCTGGCAGATTAAAACTGCGAGCCCGATCGATACTCGAACTCGGGACCTTTGCCTTTCGCGGGCAAGTGCTCTACCATCTGAGCTACCCAAGCACGACTCACGCGCCGTCCTCACAGCTCTACAGTATCTCGTCTCCTACCTTCCTACCTTCCAAACTTTGCAGAAGCTTTCCTGCGAACCTTGCAGAACTAGCGCTCCTGAAAGAAAGGATATTGCGGAGGCATTTTCTCATTCTGGAAACATCCCATAGGCTGTGGCTAAGCCATGTCTCCGCAATATCATTTCTTTAAGGAGCGCTAGTTCTGCAAGGTTCGCAGGAAAGCTTCTGCAAAGTTCGGAAGGTAGGAGGCGAGGTACTGGCAGAAGTAGAGCTGTGAGGACGGGGCGTGAGTCGTGTTTGGGTAGCTCACATGATAGAGCACTTCCCTGCGAAGGCAAAGGTCCCGAGTTCGAGTCTCGGTCGGGCACACAGTTTTAATCTGATAGGAAGTCTCGTCAGTCGTAGCCAACATGGATTCTGCAAAGAGCAGACTTCATTAAACTCGTTCTGTGAGTTGTTACAGAAGGTAGTAAATAACAACATCCTGGTTGAAACCGTAACGATTTACTTCCGGACTCCCCCACACTCCCACAGTCCGCCTACCATCCGAAATGCGAACTCACGAAATATCAGACCAACTGCGTGATTCTATACAGGACTTTCTGGAGGGTACTTCAAAAAGAAAGTCACACATTCTTACGGCAGGGCAATTAACTTCAATTGAAACATGTACAATTCAAAATGGAACCGATACATGACACTATTTTTCAATATAATCACGAAGTCCATGTAAGCAACGGAAGGAACATTCTGGCGATCGTTCGGCTCCTCGGCGATGGAGATATGCTCCTTGCTCACGAAGCCATTCGAGAACCGCTGTGTGGATGGTCTCGTCTGCGATAATACACTCCTGGAAATGGAAAAATGAACACATTGACACCGGTGTGTCAGACCCACCATACTTGCTCCAGACACTGCGAGAGGGCTGTACAAGCAATGACCACACGCACGGCACAGCGGACACACCAGGAACCGCGGTGTTGGCCGTCGAATGGCGCTAGCTGCGCAGCATTTGTGCACCGCCGCCGTCAGTGTCAGCCAGTTTGCCGTGGCATACGGAGCTCCATCGCAGTCTTTAACACTGGTAGCATGCCGCGACAGCGTGGACGTGAACCGTATGTGCAGTTGACGGACTTTGAGCGAGGGCATATAGTGGGGATGCGGGAGGCCAGGTGGACGTACCGCTGAATTGCTCAACACGTGGGGCGTGAGGTCTCCACAGTACATCGATGTTGTCGCCAGTGGTCGGCGGAAGGTGCACGTGCCCGTCGACCTGGAACCGGACCGCAGCGACGCACGGATGCACGCCAAGACCGTAGGATCCTACGCAGTGCCGTAGGGGACCGCACCGCCACTTCCCAGCAAATTAGGGGCACTGTTGCTCCTGGGGTATCGGCGAGGACCATTCGCAACCGTCTCCATGAAGCTAGCCACGGTCCCGCACACCGTTAGGCCGTCTTCCGCTCACGCCCCAACATCGTGCAGCCCGCCTCGAGTGGTGTCGCGACAGGCGTGAATGGAGGGACGAATGGAGACGTGTCGTCTTCAGCGATGAGAATCGTTTCTGCCTTGGTGCCAATGATGGTCGTATGCGTGTTTGGCGCCGTGAAGGTGAGCGCCACAATCAGGACTGCATACGACCGAGGCACACAGGGCCAACACCCGGCATCATGGTGTGGGGAGCGATCTCCTACACTGGCCGTACACCACTGGTGATCGTCGAGGGGACACTGAATAGTGCACGGTACATCCAAACCGTCATCGAACCCATCGTTCTACCATTCCTAGACCGGCAAGGGAACTTGCTGTTCCAACAGGACAATGCACGTCCGCATGTATCCCGTGCCACCCAACGTGCTCTAGAAGGTGTAAGTCAACTACCCTGGCCAGCAAGATCTCCGGATCTGTCCCCCATTGACTGGATGAAGCGTCGTCTCACGCGGTCTGCACGTCCAGCACGAACGCTGGTCCAACTGAGGCGCCAGGTGGAAATGGCATGGCAAGCCGTTCCACAGGACTACATCCAGCATCTCTACGATCGTCTCCATGGGAGAATAGCAGCCTGCATTGCTGCGAAAGGTGGATATACACTGTACTAGTGCCGACATTGTGCATGCTCTGTTGCCTGTGTCTATGTGCCTGTGGTTCTGTCAGTGTGATCATGTGATGTATCTGACCCCAGGAATGTGTCAATAAGGTTTCCCCTTCCTGGGACAATGAATTCACGGTGTTCTTATTTCAATTTCCAGGAGTGTAGTTCCTCGATGGCCTCGACTTTGTTGTCTCTGGCTAATTCAGCAACACCCAAGTCTGTACGGTCTCGATCAACTTTTGGCCAGACCTGGAGGCCAGATACTGCCACAATTTCACGCGCAATTTAGACGTCTTGCGCACAAGAGTCGCACTGTCATGCGTACTTCAACTTTGGAGTACAATTCCAGCTGCCTGGCCGTTTTTCTCGCACAGTGGGAATGACATGTTATCCGTATCGCTGCAGAACTGTATCTGAAAAAAAGGCGTCCCTAACGGAACCAGGCGCACACGCTTAAAACTAATTTCGTGTGTTCGGTAATAGAGTTTTTGAAGGATGTTCCTCATGGTAGTGTACTGTATAAGATTAGGTGGACGTCTAAAGGTCCATGAAGCGGTCCTGAGATGATGCTGTTGTTTCTGGAATATTTCAGAGACATTACAGCTACGTACTCATTACTCTTCATCGTACAGACCTGTAAAGCAAACTATGAAACTTAGTGTAAAGAGTAACTTAGTTTGAAGAGTAAAGACGTAAGTGTTGTGGCATTTCTCGTACTTGGTTAAACTTGGCTAGAAACTTGCGTCGAACTGCTGTTCCCGACTTCAATTTCTGAGTCAGATAAAATACCCTTTATATACGACTTCAACACATAAAACCCTCGCATACGAGCAACGGATTTTGACTAAACTATCTACTTGTCGACCTAATTGTGCATCAGACTATTTATAATACAAAGGTTTTCTCTTTGCAAAAATTCAGAGTCCAATGAATCCATATGCAATTTTCAAAACAATAAGGAGGACACTTGTATCAACGACCGGTATGTTAAATATATATTTATACAGGCGGTACCTGTGGTCTTTTTGTTCGCCTTGCGATATTCGCTTTCAGTGTAGGCAACAGTTAAGACAATTCGCATTACTGGGTCACCTGACATGAAGGAAGTGAGCAAATGTGTTACCATGTTATCTAGCGAGGTACTTAGATGACAGCTCCCATTTGTGGACGTTGTATTCAATGAAGGACATGCTGTGTGACATCTTAATGCAGTGCAAGTATCAATGGCGGTCTGTTTGATCCTAAAAGGGCGGACTTGCGTTGCGTTGCTACACATACCAGTGCTTCTCCATGTGTCACCCACATGTTGTGGACAACAGTGTGATGTCAGCTTCAGATCTTCACTTTCAATGTAGGCATCAGTTAAAATTTTTCCCTTACTGTTTGCTGTGTTATCAATTACAGCGTCATGTGACATCTCAGAACGAAGATGGCAAATGTATTGGAGTGTTTTCTAGAGAGATACACAGATGGAAGTTGTCATTTGTGGGCCGTGTAATCCATCAAGGACATGCTGTGTGGCATCTGGCCGAGCGGTTCTCGGCGCTTCAGCCCGGAACCGTGCGACCGCTACGGTCGCAGGTTCGAATCCTGCCTCGGGCATGGATGTGTGTGATGTCCTTAGGTTAGTTAGGTTTAAGTAGTTCTAAGTTCCAGGGGACTGATGACCTCAGATATTAAGTCCCATAGTGCTCAGAGCCATTTGAACCATTTTGTGTGGCATCTTAATGCAGTGCAAGCGCCAATGGCAGCCTGTTTCATCCTACAAGGATGGGCTTTCTGTCGTACTGCTGCTGATGCCAAGGCTTCTCTATGTGTCATCCACCGGTTGTGGACACGCTACAGCGCGACAGTTCAGTACACAAGGCGAGCTGGACATGTTCAGCGACGCATCAGAACCCCTCGTGCAGATCGATATCCGTCCATCACAGCGTTTAGGCGTCGTACTGATACCGCCAGAGCACTGCAAGGATGTAAGAAAGGCGACTGGTACCGCTGTGTCCGATTAGTCTGTAATAAGGAGGTTACGAGTAAAGACCTTACGACTAAGATGTTCTGTTCGAGTACCCCACCTGACAGCATCTTGCAGCTCGCCTACAGTTTTGTCGCTAGCAAATATTGTCCAGTGACCTGCTAAACGTTGCCAAGGAAATCGACAGATTCGGCCAATTTCCTGCGATCTGCGATGTTGTGAGAAGGCCTCATTGTTGACAGTTATACGGATCTTGACGTTGTTCACGATCGCCTTACCGCCCGGCTGAACAGCGAACAGATCCTATTGGATCATGTGGTCGCTGCTACATACGATGATGACCCTGAATTCCTTCTAATGAGAGGGCCATGTGGCGGGAGTCTGGCGAAGCCTGGACATTGAAGTTATGGAATTGCTGGCGATGAGTCCCGACGTGAATCCCAGAGTGCACATGTCATACATGCTTGACAGACGTGTTCGTTTTCGTCCTGTTCTATCACAGACTCTCCAAGTGCCTTTGATAGGCCCTGATTGAAGAATAGCGACGGATACCACAAGGTGACCTCCGTAGACTTATACGGAGCGTGCCACATAGGTGTCAGGCAGTGACAAACGCTCGTGGAGTTCTCCCACGTTACTGAAGCTTTCAAAGTCCAGTGAAAAGCACACAGGATGATGCGATGAACGACAGTTTATTCTTTGTTTCCAACATCGGTCGGACATTTAAGATCTTTTTATGTAAACGATCGAGGATGCAATAATGTCGTTGCGTACTCTGTGAAGGATAAAGGTTTAATTTCGCACCACACCAAGTCCTCAGATATTTCTCGATTGCAGACGACCTAAGTCATGTTCGCGTAATTCTTTTGGTCACTGTACTTCCTAAGGTGCAGTTACAAACACTCATTTCGCGTAATTTTTTTCAAATTAACAAATATTTCTCGTTGCCTGTAGATCATCCAATTAAACATCAGACTTCAACATTATCATTATTAAATATACATATATGACAGCAAATTGATGCATACACTCCGACAAAAAATAATTTCAGCACCAAACATAATTAATGTAGAGTAATAAAATTTTGGGAATATTTATGGTTAGGTAATTTAATTGGGGATTAACATTGCATGATCTTTCTCCTTTATAAACAAGCCCCACAAAAAGGAATTGCATGTGTTCAGATCCAGAGAATATGGCGGCCAATCGAGGCACATAACAGTGGTCTCTGGATATCCCTGAGCCAGAATGCGATCCGTAAAGTATTTTTGTCCGCAGCTCGTGGTCTGGTGGCTAGCATTGCTGCCTCTGGATCACGGGATCCCGCGTTCGATTCACCAAACACTTCGGATCCGTTGGTTGTGGAAGCATCTATCATACGAGCACCAAGAATTTGTCACGTTCGAATTCACTTAATTGCGACACATGCACTCACATCCATACAACATTGTTCTGGACGCGACTGAAACACGAAACGTATTGAGGTCATTGCTAAAGTGTCGCTCGTCGTCAGATACAAAAACACTACCTGCGGGCTTGGATAGCTTCTTGTTTACGTTCAAGCATGCGTTTCTTGCCGCGTTTCCATTTTTATGTTCAATCCTTGTATACGAATTACGACAGTTTGTGTCAGATGTTTCTTGACACAACTGCCAGCAGTTATTAAAAGTTATTTGAAAAGCATGAGAGGCAGCAGTCTCTATGTCCTTTATTATCACTACTGATTGCAGTTAATAACCATCTACAGCTGATAAAAGAATACGCTTGTCCTGTGATGATGGTTACTAACAGCAACGGATAGTGATAATAAAGAACATAAACAGGCCTTTGCTTGTCATTCATTTCATTAAAAAAATTAAATTTTTAGTACTATTAGCCAATTATTTATTATTTGCGGTACCAAAAGTGACAATTTGCAACAGTGGCAATTGGCACTAAACAAAGGAAAGTTCGAGGTCACCCACATGGGTACTAAAAGAAATTCTATAAATTTTGGGTACACGATAAATCGCACGAATCTAAGGCCTGTCAATTTAACTAAATACCTAGAAATTACAATTACTAGCAGCTTAAATTAGAAAACCACATAGATAATACTGTGGGGAAGGCGAAACAAAGACTGAGCTATGTTGGCAGAACACTTACAAGATGCGACAAACCCGCTAAAGAGAGAGCCTACATTACACTTGTCCGTCCTGTGCTGGAATACTGCTGCGCGGTGTGAGATCCTTACCAGGTAGGATTGACGGAGGACATCGAGGAAGTGCAAAGAAGGGTAGCCCGTTTCGTGTTATAGCGCAATAGGAGTGAGAGTGTCACTGATATGATACGCAAACTGGGGTGCCACTGAAATATAGGCGGCTTTCTTTGCGGAGAGATCTATTTACGAAATTTCAATCAGCAACTTTCTCTTGCGAATGCGAAAATATTTTGTTCACACCCACCTACGTAGGGAGAAATGATCATCATAATAAAATAAGAGAAATAAGAGCTCGAACGGAAAGATTTAGGTGTTCCTTTTTCCCACGCGCCATTCGAAAGTGGAATGGTAGAGAAGTAGTATGAAAATGGTTCGATGAACCCTCTGCTAGGCACTTAAGTGTGAATTGCTGAGTAACCTTGTAGATGTAGATCTTGACCACGATACTGTCCTTTTAATTATCCGGGCTGTTATGCCATGGTCGGTTAATGAATTCTGTGTCAATTCCCAACGTTTCGTCCCCGTCAGTAGCGAGGCAGTGGGTGTGTTGGCCTTCCATCGAGCTACAGACCCCTTGACGATGTCTACCGCAGACGGGGACGAAAGGTTGGGAATTGACACAGAATTCGTTAACCGACCACGGCGTAACAGCCCGGATAATTAAAATGGACATGAGATTTCCGGCCGTGAAAGTCTACATTTTAGTATCAGACCTCGATACTGATGTCCTGGGTTATTGCAACAGGTAATATCGCTCGTATCTGATGACTTGTTTGTACCTGTGATTGCTGGGCTTATTGCACGTATTTAAGGAAATGCACAGGCAAGCACACGAGCGGTGCCTTACGGAGGCGGTCGTCTACGTGGCCTACAAAGCAAGGAGACTGCTCTTGCTGGTACTGGCACGGAGAAATGCGCATTCCGGTTTCGCGGCGGAGACCCATCAGTCTGCGAGGCCTGCTCCCAATTTGGCGGCGCGACGTCACGGAAGGCAATATGGCGCAGCCGCTGGCCTCTTCTCGGTCGGCCTTGATGGATCAATTGCGGCTGCCGGCGAGTCGTGCAAATTGCCGCGTGGCTCGGCAGTCGGAAGGCGCGAGCGGCGCTGACGCGGTCATTACGCGTGCAGTGCTGCCCAGACCGCACTTCGGGGCGTTTCTCGCCTGGGTATTCGGCTGCTCGAGGTCGAAAGGTCAAGTGGCAATATGGATCCTGCGTTTTATTTGTGCAACCATTTTGTGGAGGAACGGTGCGATCCTAGGGACTGGCAGGAAGTGGAGGTCACTCCTGTTTTCAAGAAGGGTGGCCCAACAGAGGCACAAAACTATAGGCTTTTATATGTCGGTCTGTTTCAAAATTCTGAAACTTGTTTTGTGTTTGCATATTATGAAATTTCTGAAGACCAAAGAATCTTTGTAGCACTAAATATTGGTATCGGAAACCACAATCCTGAGAAACTGTTTGTTCGTCTACGGAAACCAGAATGCAGTAGGTACCGCCGGCCATGGTGGCCGTGCGGTTCTAGGCGCTACGGTTTGGAACCGCGCGATCGCTACGGTCACAGGTTTGAATCCTGCCTCGGGCATCGATGTGTGTGTGATGTCCTTAGATTAGTTAGGTTTAAATAGTTCTACGTTCTAGGGGACTGATGACCTCAGAAGTTAAGTCCTCTGGTGCTCCGAGCCATTTGAACCATTTTGAGCAGTAGGTACTGGCACGCAAATAGATACCCTCTTCCTGGGAAATGCGATCGATACAATTCCACGCTGCAGTCTAACGAACAAAATAGAACATACGGGATAACAAATCAGTTGTGTCAGTGAAGAGTCTCTTGCAAACAGATCACAGCGTTTTAACGGAGTGAACTTCTTACGTAATAGTAATTTCGTGGGTATCTCAAGGTATGTCTCAAACGACCATTGCTGTTCATGAATCATAGAAATTATAAAACTGAATGTACGTATTTATGAGACTACGTACTTTCCACAACTTCTCCTAAGCCAGATGACCGATTTCAACTAAACTTCATACACATATCGTTTACTGCCTGGAAATTAACACCGTGAGAGTAAGAGCACCCACCTATTAAACATGTGGTGGTGAAAATTCTGCGTAGCCCTCGACGCCAGAAGAGCCATAATTTAGTCATCCAGTATTTGAGAATGAGATAACTCAGAGGCTTAAATCTGACACATAATTTCGAAACCTTACCACACTTTTTCTTCCTGACTACCTCTACAAGACCATTTAATTTATCACTTTTTTCATGGTAACTGTATCTGTCACACGTTTTGCAAGCAGTGTTTACATATACTACTGAATGTACCAGAAATCTTACATCACTGTACGTTCCTTGGTTGAGGAGATATTACTTCATAAGCTATGAGACGCCTGAAAACTATCGCATTATGCCCGACGTTTAAATTTATTACTTCCGAGCTGCTAAGTATATTCACAACATTTTTGCAGAGAGTATCTACATCTGCTGCAGAATGTAACAATATTATGATAAGGAAAGTTGCTACTCAACAAATAATGGAGATGCTGAGTCGCAGATAGGCACAACAAAAAGGTTTTCACATATAAAGCTTTCGGCCAATGGCCTTTGTCAACAGTAGACACACATACCCGTCTATGTGTGTGTGTCTGTTGTTGACAAAGGCCATTGGCCGAAAGCTTTAAATGTGAAAATCTTTTTGTTGTGCCTATCTGCGACTCAGCATCTCCACTATATGGTGACTAGAACTTTCCTTCTCATAATATTGTAACTTTTCATCCTGGATTTTTCATTGTCTGCTGAAGAATGTATATACAAAAGCTTGTCACTGTACGACATACAATTTACTCCTGAAATTATAAATATTGAGACGCGTGTGAAACTGCGGCAACATGCATGACCTTTTACTTTATTGCTTCTTTGCTACTATCTCTATTCGCTACACATCTTGCAGGCAGTATCCACATATGATGCTGTATGTACCTATAAAAATATATCATTTTACGAAACGTAGTTCAGGAGATATTACGTCATAGTTATTGAACAGCATGAAAATGAAACTGCAGGACGAAATTCGCTAGACATACAGGTGAAAAGTGTGCACAAATCCGCGTGAAATATGTTAAATATATGTGAAATATATCTGACATGTATGTACATGTAAGGTGTGGGCCATGTATAAAAACCTCATCTTAAACAATTTAATTCAAATTTGGTACTCATAACAGTCACAATCTGGAAAGAAACGGTGTAGGTGTAAGAAGTACTAGATTCCTATTGGGGTGACAGGTGGGAGGATAAGCAGATAGACAAACGAGGGGGAGGTAAGAGGTACAGATAGGAGGAGGAGTAATAGACCCAGGTAGGGGAAAACAGAGGGAGCGGAGAGGAGAAGATGGACAGAAGAAGGAAAGAGGAGTAGATGGATAGGAGGATGAAGAGATAGGCCGGTAGATGAGGGAAGTGGATTTGAACAGCCACAAGGGGATGAGGAAATCAACAGAGACAGGGTGAAGAGGAGGTAAAGAGAGAGAGAGAGAGAGAGAGAGAGAGAGAGAGAAGATGCGGATTGACAAAGAGAAGAAGAGAAGGTGAAGGTGGTATGGAAAGGGGGGGGGGCTCAATAGAGATGGACACAGAGACAGGAAAGGAGGAGACTGACTGATAGCAGACTGGAATGAATACATACTAGGGCAACCTCGGAAATTCAGCTAGTAGCATACAAATGAGTTAGAGCATAACGAAGGACGTTGTAAGCGTATTGTCAAATCGCTGGCTTGATTGTGGAGTATCTTTGTGAGCGGCTGCATTGCAGAGTCAAGCATGGGGCACGGAGATTCTTTGTTGTCTTGCGGGTAGCTCGGCATGGGAAAGGTATTATTATGTAAGTTCAAGTGTGGCTGCAAGTACTATTCATGTGAAGTAATGGGATATGGAACTGGATTCAGTAAAAAGTGCGTAAAAATGTAATGAAGAATGAGCAGTGCTGCCGATAAAGTATTTGACTATCCGCCTGTTTGAGCGTCGTACCGTACAACATCAATTATCCACGCCGCCTTCGGCCTCCCAGAACGAAACTAATTTTAATTAGTAAAATAGTATACCACAAAGGAGAGTAATCAACTACCAGTGTCTTGTAGCGAGCGTGAGAACATGCGTTCGGTCACCACGTTTCCGCATCATCAACAATCAGCCGCGTCACGACGGTTACGCGCACGCTCGTACACGTGAGAACTATGGAGTGTAAATTTACTTTTGTGAACAGCTCTTTAATATGCTACGTTTTAATATATATTTCCTTTTTCACTTTCAGACGGTACAGTAGAGGTAAGAAAGACACTAAAAATTTTATCTGTTTTTATTTTCGTTTTTTAGTTCAGTATCCCTCTTCTTTGCGCGCTGATTCGTTGTGATCAGTTCGTTAAACTCAGGCTACTCTACATCTTTATTAAATTGTGATATCAGTCTATATCTGCTCCTGGGTACGCCTTTCAATCCAGTACCCGATTTCGGAATCTATGCCTCTCCAAGATGTTATCTAACAGGAGTCTTTCCGTATCTGCAGCCATTTTCCAAGTGAATCTCCTCCTCTTTTGATTCTTGAACAGAGTATTCGCTGTTACTAGCTGAAATTTATTGCTGAACTGAACTACATTTTTTTCCTATCTCACTCCTACTACCAAGTCCATGTTCTCGTGTACCTAATATTTTCACTCATTCTGCTACAAGCGCATTCCACTCTTCCAGAATATCAGACTTTCGCCTCCCATTACGTACTAAATTGCTCGTTCAACATCTCATATACTTTCTCTATCTCTTCCTCTTCTGCTAGCGACGTCGGCGTCTATACCTGAACTACTGTGGTTGGTTTATGTTTGCCGTCGAATTTGATGACATTAACTGTGCATCTATCACCGAAGGTTCGGCCAGAGTAAGACTATGGAAATACACACATCAAAAAAAGTTTAGCATCACCCCGGTTCCCAGAACTCCTGAAGATGGACGTTGACAGCGGATACTATATCACAGACACTGTCCCTTTGACTGTTCAGAGACGTCACTAAACCAATTCATAGATGTAAACAATCATGCATGAGAAGCGCCTAATAGACGGAGGGGATCCGACAGCTGATCAGTTCCAGCCATTCGACCAGGAAGGAGGTACGCAGCTCGTGTTGTCTGTACTTCAACCACGCCTAGACGGTCAATACCGAGGTTCGCGGCGTCCGCATTGTTGCTTTGTGCCAGGAAGAGCTCTCAACAAGGGAAGTGTCCAGGCGATGTTTGTCGGGCATGGAGGATACACACAGAGACGGGAACTGTCGATGACATGCCTCGCTCAGGCCCCCCAAGGGCTACTACTGCAGTGGATGACCGCTACCTATGGTTTATGGCTGGGAGGAAACCTGACAGCAACACCACCATGTTCAATGATGCTTTTCGTGCAGCCACAGGACGTCATGTTACTACTCAAAGTGTGCGCAATTGACTGCATGATGAGCAACTTCACTCCCGATGTCCATGGCGAGGTCCATCTTTGCAACCACGACACCATGCAGCGCGGTGCAGACGGGCCCAACAACATGCCGAATGGACCGCTCAGAATTGGCATCACGTTCTCTTCACTGATGTGTCGGATATGCCTTCAACCAGACAATGTTGGAGTCGTGTCTGGAGTCAACCCAGTCAGGCTGAACACTTTAGACACACTGTCCAGCGAGTGCTGCAAGGTGGAGATTCCCTGCTGTTTTGGGGTCACATTATGTGGGGCCGACGTACGCGGCTAATGGTCATGGAAGGCGCCAGAACGGCTGTACGATACGTGAATGCTATCCTCCGACTGATAGTGGAACCATAGAGGCAGCATGTTGGCGAGGTATTCGTCATCATGGACGACAATTCGGGCCCCCATTGTTCACATTTTGTGAAAGACTTCCTTCAGGATAACGACCCCGCTCGACTAGAGTGGCTAGTATGTTTTTCTTTTACGTGTGTACGTGTGAGGGCGTGAAGTACAGTAGTGACAGACATTAACATCGTCAAGAATACTGTACAATAATAAGGGAATGATAATTTTGACCTCCCATAAATTTAGCAACAATGTTAATTGGCATCAACACTTTCGACTTAGTATGCTAACAGTGCAACCTCCGATTTTACTATCTTCTCGTAATATAATTGTTCTTACCAGAATTTATTTTTTTTTTTGGTCATCAGTCTACTGACTGGTTTGTGCGGCCCGCCACGAATTCCTTTCCTGTGCTAACCTCTTCATCTCAGAGTAGCACTTGTAACCTACGTCCTCAATTATTTGCTTGACCTATTCCAATCTCTGTCTTCCTATACAGTTTTTGCCCTCTACAGCTCCCTCTAGTACCACGGAAGTCATTCCCTCATGTCTTAGCAGATGTCCTATCATCCTGTCTCTTCTCCTTATCAGTGTTTTCTACATATTCCTTTCCTCTCCGATTCTGCGTAGAACCTCCTCATTCCTTACCTAATCAGTCCACCTAATTTTCAACATTCGTCTATAGCACCACATCTCAAATGCTTCGATTCTCTTCTGTTCCGGTTTTCCCACAGTCCATGTTTCACTACCATACAATGCTGTACTCCAGACGTGCATCCACAGAAATTTCTTCCTCAAATTAAGGCCGGTATTTGATATTAGTAGTAGACTTCTCTTGTCCAGAAACGCCTTTTATGCCACAGCGAGTCTGCTTTTGATGTCCTCCTTGCTCCGTCCGTCATTGGTTATTTTACTGCCTAGGTAGCAGAATTTCTTAACTTCATTGACTTCGTGACCATCAATCCTGATGTTAAGTTTCTCGCTGTTTTCATTCCTACTACTTCTCATTCAGCCGCGGTGGCCGTGCGGTTCTAGGCGCTCCAGTCCGGAGCCGCACTGTTGCTACGGTCGCAGGTTCGAATCCTGCCTCGGGCATGGGTGTATATGATGTCCTTAGGTTAGTTAGGTTTAAGTAGTTCTAAGTTATAGGGGACTGATGACCACAGCAGTTGAGTCCCCTAGTGCTCAGAGCCATTTGAACCATTTTACTACTTCTCATTACCTTTGTCTTTCTCCGATTTACTCTCAAACCATACTGTGTACTCATTAGACTGTTCATTCCGTCCAGCAGATCATTTAACTTTTCTTCACTTTCACTCAGGATAGCAATGTCGTATCATTGATACCCTTTCACCTTGTATTTTAATTCAACTCCTGAACCTTTCTTTTATTTCCATCATTGTTTCCTCGATGTACAGATTGAAGAGTAGGGGCGAAAGGCTACAGCCTTGTCTTACACCCTTCTTAATACGAGCACTTCGTTCTTGATCGTCCACTCTTATTATTCCCTCTTGGTTGTTGTACATATTGTATATGACCCGTCTCTCCCTATAACTTACGCCTACTGTTTTCAGAACCTCGAACAGCTTGCACCATTTTATACTGTCGAACGCTTTTTCCAGGTCGACAAATCCTATGAAAATGTCTTGATTTTTTCTTTAGCCTCGCTTCCATTATTAGCCGTAACGTCAGAATTGCCTCTCTCGTCCCTTTACTTTTCCTAAAGCCAAACTGATCGTCACCTAGCGCATTTTCAATTTTCTTTTCCATTCTTCTGTATATCATTCTTGTAAGCAGCTTCGATGCATGAGCTGTTAAGCTGATTGTGCGATAATTCTCGCACTTGTCAGCTCTTGCCGTCTTCGGAATTGTGTGGATGATGCTTTTCCGAAAGTCAGATGGTATATCGCCAGACTCATATATTCTACACACCAACGTGAATAGTCGTTTTGTTGCCACTTCCCCCAATGATTTTAGAAATTCAAATGGAATGTTATCCATCCCTTCTGCCTTATTTGACCGTAAGTCCTCCAAAGCTCTTTTAAATTCCGATTCTAATACTGGATCTCCTATCTCTTACAATCGACTCCTGTTTCTTCTTCTAGCACATCAGACAAATCGTCACCCTCATAGAGGCTTTCAGTGTATTCTTTCCACCTATCTGCTCTCTCCTCTGCATTTAACAGTGGAATTTCCGTTGCACTCTTGATGTTACCACTGTTGCTTTTAATCTCACCAAAGGTTGTTATGACTTTCCTGTATGCTGAGTCTGTCCTTCCGACAATCATATCTTTTTCGATGTCTTCACATTTTTCCTGCAGCCATTTCGTCTTAGCTTCCCTGCACTTCCTATATACACTCCTGGAAATTGAAATAAGAACACCGTGAATTCATTGTCCCAGGAAGGGGAAACTTTATTGACACATTCCTGGGGTCAGATACATCACATGATCACACTGACAGAACCACAGGCACATAGACACAGGCAACAGAGCATGCACAATGTCGGCACTAGTACAGTGTATATCCACCTTTCGCAGCAATGCAGGTTGCTATTCTCCCATGGAGACGATCGTAGAGATGCTGGATGTAGTCCTGTGGAACGGTTTGCCATGCCATTTCCACCTGGTGCCTCAGTTGGACCAGCGTTCGTGCTGGACGTGCAGACCGCGTGAGACGACGCTTCATCCAGTCCCAAACATGCTCAATGGGGGACAGATCCGGAGTTCTTGCTGGCCAGGGTAGTTGACTTACACCTTCTAGAGCACGTTGGGTGGCACGGGATACATGCGGACGTGCATTGTCCTGTTGGAACAGCAAGTTCCCTTGCCGGTCTAGGAATGGTAGAACGATGGGTTCGATGACGGTCTGGATGTACCGTGCACTATTCAGTGTCCCCTCGACGATCACCAGTGGTGTACGGCCAGTGCAGGAGATCGCTCCCCACACCATGATGCCGGGGGTTGGCCCTGTGTGCCTCGGTCGTATGCAGTTCTGATTGTGGCGCTCACCTGCACGGCGCCAAACACGCATACGACCATCATTGGCACCAAGGCAGAAGCGACTCTCATCGCTGAAGACGACACGTCTCCATACGTCCCTCCATTCACGCCTGTCGCGACACCACTGGAGGCGGGCTGCACGATGTTGGGGCGTGAGCGGAAGACGGCCTAACGGTGTGCGGGACCGTAGCCCAGCTTCATGGAGACGGTTGCGAATGGTCCTCGCCGATACCCCAGAAGCAACAGTGTCCCTAATTTGCTGGGAAGTGGCGGTGCGGTCCCCTACGGCACTGCGTAGGATCCTACGGTCTTGGCGTGCATCCGTGCGTCGCTGCGGTCCGGTCCCAGGTCGACAGGCACGTGCACCTTCCGCCGACCACTGGCGACAACATCGATGTACTGTGGAGACCTCACGCCCCACGTGTTGAGCAATTCGGCGGTACGTGCACCCGGCCTCCCGCGTGCCCACTATACGCCCTCGCTCAAAGTCCGTCAACTGCACATACGGTTCACGTCCACGCTGTCGCGGCATGCTACCAGTGTTAAAGACTGCGATGGAGCTCCGTATGCCACGGAAAACTGGCTGACACTGACGGCGGCGGTGCACAAATGCTGCGCAGCTAGCGCCATTCGACGGCCAACACCGCGGTTCCTGGTGTGTCCGCTGTGCCGTGCGTTTGATCATTGCTTGTACAGCCCTCTCGCAGTGTCCGGAGCAAGTATGGTGGGTCTGACACACCGGTGTCAATGTGTTCTTTTTTCCATTTCCTGGAGTGTATTTCATTCCTCAGCGACTTGTATTTCTGTATTCCTGATTTTCCCGGAACATGTTTGTACTTCTTCCTTTCATCAATCAACTGAAGTATTTCTTCTGTTACCCATGGTTTCTTCGCAGCTACCTTCTTTGTACCTATGTTTTCCTTCCCAACTTCTGTGATGGCCCTTTCTAGAGACGTCCATTCCTCTTCAACTGTACTGCCTACTGCGCTATTCCTTTTTGCTGTATCTATAGCGTTAGAGAACTTCAAACGTATCTCGTCATTCCTTAGTACTTCCGTATCCTACTTCTTTGCGTATTGATTCTTCCTGACTAATGTCTTGAACGTCAGCTTGCTCTTCATCACTACTATATTGTGATCTGAGTCTATATCTGCTCCTGGGTACGCCTTACAATCCAGTATCTGATTTCGGAATCTCTGTCTGACCATGATGTAATCTAATTGAAATGTTCCCGTATCTCCCGGCCTTTTCAAAGTATACCTCCTCCTCTTGTGATTCTTGAACAGGGCTGAAACTTGTTACAGGACTCAGTTAGTCTTTCTCCTCTTTCATTCCTTGTCCCAAGCCCATATTCTCCTGTAACCTTTTCTTCTACTCCTTCCCCTACAACTGCATTCCAATCGCCCATGACTATTAGATTTTCGTCCCCCTTTACATACTGCAGTACCCTTTCAATGTCCTCATACACTTTCTCTATCTGTTCCTCTTCAGCCTGCGACGTCAGCATGTATACCTGAACTATCGTTGTCGGTGTTGGTCTGCTGTCGATTCTGATTAGAACAACCCGGTCACTGAACTGTTCACAGTAACACACCCTCTGCCCTTCCTTCCTATTCATAACGAATCCTACACCTGTTATACCATTTTCTGCTGCTGTTGATATTACCCGATACTCATCTGACCAGAAATCCTTGTCTTCCTTACACTTCACTTCACTGACCCCTACTATATCTAGATTGAGCCTTTGCATTTCCCTTTTCAGATTTTCTAGTTTCCCTACCACGTTGAAGCTTCTGACATTCCTCGCCCCGACTCGTAGAACGTTATCCTTTCGTTGATTATTCAATCTTTTTCTCATGGTAACCTCCCCCTTGGCAGTCCCCTCCCGGAGATCCGAATGGGGGACTATTCCGGAATCTTTTGCCAATGGAGAGATCATCATGACACTTCTTCAATTACAGGCCACATGTCCTTGGATACACGTTACGTGTCTTTAATGCAGGGGTTTCCATTGCCTTCTGCATCCTCATGTTGTTGATCATTGCTGATTCTTCCGCCTTTAGGGGCAATTTCCCACCCGTAGGACAAGAGAGTGCCCTGAACCTCTATCCGCTCCTTCGCCCTCTTTGACAAGGCCGTTGGCAGAATGAGGCTGACTTCTTATGCCGGAAGTCTTCGCCCGCCAATGTTGATTATTTATCAAAATTTGGGCAGTGGCAGGGATCGAACCCGGGACCGAAGACGCTACCCCTAGACCACGGGTATCCTCTACCAGACTTAGGACAGTGTTTTGTTTAGTATTCAGTGGCTCCCCTATATCCGCCTGTATATTTATATACGTAATTTCAGGCAAGCCAGCAGCAGTGTTGATTAGAAATAATACGACCGCCTCACAATCACCGGAAACATCTATAAATTATCTATGAGTATTCGTACGCAGTGATGTAAAGTAGAACGACCACATAAAAGTAATCATATATATGACAGATGCCGGGCAGCCTCGGTGGAAGAGTTCTCGGGAAGTGTACTCCATCCGCTAAATAATACCTTAGACAACCCCTTTTTTACCTATATTTCAGTATAGCTCGGTGGTCTGGTATACTTCCAAGTAGGATTGATGGAGGAAAGATAGAAAATCCAAATACGAGCACAATGTATCGTCAGAGGTTCATTTATGAATCCGTCACGGAGATGCTCAGCCAATTCCGGTGGCAGACGCTGCAGGAGAGGCGTTCTGCGTCGTAGTGCGGCTTACTGTCAAAATTCCGGTAGCGTACGTTTCTAGAAGATTCAGCGTATAGTTTGCTTTTTCCTACGTATATCTAGGGAAGAGACCATGAAGCTAAAATTAGGTAGATTGCAGCCGATAAAGGCGCTACCCACAATCATTCTTCCCGTGAGCCATTCGGGCTAAAACGGCGTAAGAAACAGTGGTAACAAACTACCCTCCACACGCACCATCCTGTGGCTTGCTGAATATAAATCTAGATGTAGTAAATATACATGTGATGTAAGCATGTGCTTCGACGGTAGCCCTGGTGAAGATTCATTCAAGGTGGCTGAGAGTAACAATCCTTTCCAATTTACCTGGGTACTGAGTCAAATAGTGTTCTGGAGCGACAGTTAACATACGTTCAGACGCCTGGTACGACACTGTCCAGAATTCGGCCCCATGAGACAGAACTGTAACCACAATTATACAGCAACACTCTGCGCAAATGGCAACTAGAATACGTAAAGGTGTGTGTAGTGCAGGCAGTGGCGAAGGTTCGCCATCTGGTGACGGAATTATCAACTCATTTGACTGACTATTTTGATAGTGACCCCCGTATAATTAATGAAGAACCCTAGCGGCGAAACATATCCACCTGTTGTAAACCAGAAAATGGTAAGACTTCCTTTGAATAACTGTTTAAAAATTAAAGATAGTCTCTAGGGACTTGGTTATATAATCTCCTTGGACTAAAAGATGTTAGAAACAGTTCGGCTGAAAGTTATCCATTTGGACTGCGCGAAGTAATCAGAAGACTGAAGGCGATAACTACTGGCTAGCTTGTCATCGAGAATGCACTGTTAACTTAAATACAATATTCTATTTGGGAAATGAAACCGTTTTAGCTCTAAGTACTATATTTATAAGCGAGACCCGTTTCGCAACATTTCAGCTGCCTCAGTAGGTGCAGTAAAATCAAGTTATGTTCTGATCGAGAAAAAGAGATTTGGGTTACCCAGCATTCATAGCCAGGAATTTTACGCCAAGTAGAGAACGTCAAATATACTTAGCGCACAATTACTGACTGAGCGCTGAGTCATCATATTCTCTTTTCTCGATCAGAATATGACTCGAATTTATTGCATCTGCTGGTGCAGCAAAAACGCTGCGAAACCGGTCGTGCTTATAAAGAAAGCATTTTCAGCCGAAGTGGTTTTATCTCCAAAATGATCCATCTGGGCTGTTATTTCCTCTGTATAATAAGTCAGGTTACCTCCCATTAGGAAAGTCGGAGCACTCAGCGACTCTTACGTGATTTATAAATTATAGAGCTCAGCAATCAGTCGTCCTTTTATTTTTTATTATTACACACACACACACACACACACACACACACATATATATATATATATATATATATATATATATATATATATATATATATATATATATATATATATATATATATTGCAGGTTTTATTACGCAGATCTAGATTTCGGCTAGCGCCTAGCCATATCAGTGCACTATTTTCTATTTGCGAAAAGCGTCACTCTCTCTGAAGGTTAACAAACAATCCATCATGCATGCCGATGTGGCATCAGATAGGAAACTAACATGCAGCAGCTGGTGGTCTGTGAACCTTGACCCAGGGCACAAACGGCGAATAACCATAATGGAGCCATTAATTACCTTATGCAAACAGACGTCGGCGCAAACGAGGGCTGACCCCCACAAGTGGCCTCACTATTAGCTCACGGCCCGATGGTGGTTTTCCTAATTGATGCTAGACGTTGCCCAGGAACAGTTGTCTCACAAGAAAGAAATGGCCATTAAGTTATTGACAAGTAGTTACCGCAGCACAAGTTTCGCAGCTGGATTCGTATCAGTCACTGTCAGAGACACTTACGTAATTCTTTCAATAACTGCTATTTTGCGCACATTTTTGTGGCTGCACACCTCCTACACCCGAAATATTGCGTGCATTGTTTAATGCGTTAATTTCTTCGATTTTCTGTCCAGCTAATTTTTCCCCACTACATCTCCTTTAGCGACAAGTTCAGTATTCCTCTGGGCCCTAATTGATGACGCACAAACATCGAATTAAAAATGTTATCCTTTCTCTCATTTTCTACTCTGTCCTTTCCAATCCAAATTTACTATTTATCTGCCAATTTATTTTGGAATTCTTAATACCTACATTTTCCAATTGACTCCAGCTCCAATTTCCCCAGTGTTGCCTGTGAGACGTTCAATTTGAGTGCACTCGATTCTAGACCAATGTTCGACATCTGTACACTTTCTCTTGAAAGGGAGCTTCACTCACCTAATCGGGATTAGAAGTATCCCTTGTATATACCACATTTCGTAGCATAGATTTCAATTTAACATTGTAGTTCCTTCTGTTTCACTCCGTCCAATGCAATTTATGCTTGTTTCCCATGGTTAGAATAGTGCTAATTGTCTCTGACACCCATTAATATAAGAGACATATATTATGTACATGATAAAGCTTTTCAATTTCAACACCAGTGATATCCTATGTCGAGGTACTAGCTTTGCAGAACTACGCGCTCCACACTTGTATGATGGTTTAAAACAACGTATATTGAGCTAGCGTACACGTATCAGAAACAAATACGTACCAATGAGTAACACATACCAGATGATAGTTCAAGGAAACGAATAGTTCACTTTGATACTACAATTGTAAGGTAGTAACGAAATATGGTAACTCAGGAAGAACACGTTGCAAAAAAGGAAAATACAGAACTTTATGAGCACCAATAAACTCACGACAAAAAAACAAAAAAAAATACTGAATAAAACGACGTCAAATGTTTTGTGAAATGATTTGTCTTAAAGCAGCCCTGTAACAGAAAAATAAAATATTTTTTCTTATTCCATTTTCAAATGATAGCCTCTACTTTATGTCTGCCGCAGTCTTTTCCTGAAATTATAAAAGTTACTCCCAAAAAATAAGGCTTTTTCAAATGTGAAAAACAGTTCCAAGCTACAACATGGTCATGTACCTAGGAAGCAAATATTCTATTCAAATTTAAGTGTTACTATCGACAAAATGTTCTTAATTCTATATGTAATAGTGTATGTGTTATATTATTACTAAACTACCCACCAATAATCAGTAAGAGAAATCACATTAAGAACTATTATCATAAAAAAATTACAAGTTAAAAACATTTTGAAATGGAAGCTATGGGCCACTGACGCCCATTTCCATTTTGAAGAGAGGGAAAATTGATAATACATTATATATACTTAGCTCATTTGCTAATGGCACCTGTTCTGTGTCAAGGTGCAAGATGATGCTTGATAGGCGAAGTATAGCTTAACCGTCGATACGTCATGTACGTAGTTTTAAATAAATACAGAATTTTACTCGCCATAAAATTCTGTAACTGAAGAATTGACATTGTCATCCAAACAGATGTAATATACTATACAGCTTTAAATATCAAGAACTCGTAATATTTACAAACGATGCAAGAAACGTAACCTCATATTTCACAGTAACAAAAACAGTCGAAAGTGCCGAAAACCTCTTTTGGCGGCTTCTAGTCAGTTTCCCTCACGTGGTTCTAAAATCAGTCAATACAGTGAAATAACGACCAGGAAACATCATATGTTCATAAATATACTACCCTCTAGGTACAACACTCTCCCCTACTCTTTAAACTCTAAGATTCTGACATAAACATTGAAATTAAATTCTCGATCTGCATCTCATTTGCTGTAGATGAGTTGGAGCACCAATCAAAGACGCGTCAAATGTTTCTCCAATATGTTTTGTTTATTACTTTTAGGCAATTCATATCACAAAATATTACACATTTTTCAAAGATTTTTGAATTTGTTTTATTAACAGTTAAATATCATGCCAATGTAACTTTTTGCGCGCAAAATAACGAGGATTTGAAAAGGTGAGCTTTTGGTACTTTAGAGCAAGCTTTTCGTGAAATATTTCGATTGACCCTTAAGTCACTACTTAAGTTTTTCTTAATTATCGTCATTACTTTCAAGCAAGTAAATATATTTTTTCCAATATTAGAGCTCACACTGGTGAACTACCCCATTCGTCCAGTTCTCATATTTCGTTCGACTATGAAAATTCGGACAAAACTACGATGTGTAATTTCTATAGAGTCCTGTTTTCTGTTAGCTCAATTATTTGACCTAAAATCGAACATGTGAACACACTAATCGCCGTTGTTTGAAGGTCTAAGGAAGTTACGTCAGATTTCTAGGATATATAACTCGAGGGAACAATGGAACAGTTACTAAGCAGATCTGGTAGTGCAAAACTGTATATAAATGGCATAGAAATAAACCATTTTACAAGGGTTCTGAATAGTGTATTAATTGCAAAATTATAAAAATAAAATGTTGCATGGAAAGAGAAACATATAGCGATTTCAGGAACAGACTCATACAAAAACTTATCCAGCTAAATATTTTAGAAGTTTCAGTTTCAGTAAATACAGTTTCAGCGACTGAGGTCAATTGACAGTTCTACACGTCGTCAACTTCAGTTAATACTAGGCCGAAACCGGCCATTTTAATAAAATAACCATCGCGATCTAGACTGTGTTTTCAATGGCTTTAAATACAGTTCACGCTTCGCGCATCCGTGCAGTATTACGATCTGTTGGAATTTGTCCCAAGTACGAAAAAACATGGAAGGAATTGCACCTATTGACGGTCTAATGGAGTGACTGCTGTTGCAACGATGATTAAATTCGAGCCAGAGGGAAATGATGTACACTGACGCGGACAAATTAAATGTCTGTTGTGTATTGTTAGAGCCGCTGTCCCGTTTAATGCGGCAATTACACGGCAGCGTTTGAACTGCGCTAAATTAAACTCTGTAATGACGTAAGTTCCATCTTAAACACGGCCAGAGCGCGCTAGCCCATTTTTGTGCGCGCGTATTCGTGAACGCTGCCGCTTTCACTGTATCTCCCTCGCGCTCGTAACGTGCAGCGAGACGTTATTGCTTTCACAGCCGTTCGGTTTCGGTGCCCGCTAATACATTCAATGGGGCGAGGTTTTCCCGTGATTGTTTCCATAGAACAGCGTCATCGACGAGAATAAAAAAAATGTATGTACGTCACCAATCTGGAATGGAAATTGCTTCATTTCCTATGTTTGGTTGGGTCTATTGCGTATTTTGTCGCTGTTTTTTGTTTAGTTTTTTATCTTTACTTTCTTTTTTAGACATGGACAAAGCCTATTTCCGATCGCCAGGTTCCAAAAGGCTTTGGACATCGCCGTAGGTTACCAGGATAGGTTGTTTTGCAAAATGCGTGGCGCCGTATCGTGGGTAGATCTTTGTGAGAGCATCTCGCAAGAAACCAGTTCTCGCCGAAATTACATCAGCCGACACAGCAAGGGATGACAATCTCGAAGGATCCCTGGCGGAATAAAACTAATACAGCGCAAACGACTTCCAATACCTCGGCCTCTTTCGTCGTAGTCCTAATTCAGTTTCCTTCGCCTCGACCTTGTTGTCGGTATCACAATAATAAGATATAAATGAAGGGTGTTCATCATGCTGGAATTCATTAGTCGTCCAGTATCATTCTAGCACGATTATTTAACTACAGGAGACATTTAAATGTAACAGCATATACACGTTAAACTAAAGCTGTTGCAGAAAGAGTGTACTTCCCCATGTTCTACGTCTACTGTCACCTGCATAAAACCTTTGACAGAGTGACAATGACTAGGATTTAATCATGTGCGGACGAAAAGGTGGTTTCAGAGTAAGTAGCCTTTAGACTGCGGAAGTCATCCTCTACCCAAGTCTTTACCTTACTCTACATATCGAAGATGCGTATAAGAAAAAACGAGTTACTGGTAAAAATTTTACAGACCGCCATGCTGCATGCGACGCAGTGAATCACAAAAAGCTTATTTAAAAGATGTACGAGAAAACAAAAGATGTCAGACTAGAAAAAATAATCAGAGATACGCTCCAGAGCAGAAGATTCTGTGTAACGCTGGAGAAACCAGAAGAACGGATAACGTGAAGGTAGTGTGCTGTCCCCGATTTTCTACAAAATATGTATGAGATATCAGCCCTATCTTCCAGACGCTAGGCGATTTACCTACGCTAATGGCACACCCGTGACGGCCAAAACGATGACCTCTGACGGAGCTGAAACCAAAATAATGAAAGCATTCGAAAAGTTGGGGGAGTATTATGATCTGAAGCATCTTAACCCATATACAGAAACTACTCAAGTGTTTTCCACATAAGAAACAAAGAAATATTAAGTGGACAAGATCGAAAAGTCAGTACTGTGAAACTCCAAATTATCTGGAAATTATTAGAGCACGCTGTATGGCTTTGGCAAAATGTGCAGAAGCAGCAACCTCTTGAGATATCTGACAAGTTCTACGGGGGTGATCAAATCACAAGGTTCTTCAGCCAACCCCGATGGATGAGTATGGAGCATCAGTCTGGGGAACGCCTGTTCACACCAGGCATGTGGACGTGACCTTGAACGAGACACTACAATTAACTAGGGGTGCCTGAGACCAATACCAGTCCCAAAGATCCTCCTCGTGGCCTGCATTGCATCGTTAGAAATAAGACGGAGAGGGGCGGGAGAAATAGAAGATTGAAAACCCAAAACTTCAAAACGTCGCCTTAAGTACAGGAAAATTTTTCGCAGCGACCGTTACCATTAGAAGAAAGCCAGGCTTTTTCCAGTGTCAAGAAGGTGCAAGAGGACTTCATGGGAAGAAAGTAGCAGCGGTTAACACCTACCCCGTACTACTTGGAGAGCTCTTAATAGAATAAGAACAAGAGCGTCGCGAGTGCAAAAGCCATTCGAACACTCGGGAATATGAGCAATGGCGTCAATACAATAGTTGTGTTGGGGGGGGGGGGGGGGCTATGTACCTTGTGTATGCAGAAGTTTTGATATTTTGGATGAAGAATGGCGACTTGTAAGTAGCCATAAAGATGATGCAATTCCGACCCTGACAAAAACGTTCGTAATACCGATTGTTAACTCATTTTCTTGAAAGAAAAGCATCAGACTACGCTATATTTTACTGTCCTTTCCCTAAGAGCTATAGGGGTGGGCGTGGTCCCCGCATTTTCTCCCGCGTATGGGCGCCCTTGGACACGAGCAGGACGTTACGTTTTTCCACGAAGTAGTCCAGCCAAGTAATCACCTACTAATACGACGGAATACGTCCAGATCCAGCACTCTGAACACGTTTTAAATTCCACTGCAAGCGCATAAAAGTTGCAGAATAATGGAAAGGAAACGGTTGATAAATTCCTGTCTGACATACGGAGTAAGTAAATCCATTGTTTACTTTATATCAGGGAAAAGATCGTAAGATTGGATTTTAAATCACCTAAAAAAATTTATGCTTATAACTTTTCACGATTTATCAAAAATGTTTGTGGCTAGTCGCAAGGTTCTTAAACAACACTGCTACATACTACACTAAACCTCATACAGCCTACCTAGTCTAAAGTTTTTTTTCTGCTCCTGGCGCATTTCATTCCCCATTGCCTGTTATGGTCCATACTTATTCCCTTGCGTGGCTCCACCTCAGTTCCTTCGACTTGAAATGTTGTCAGTTTCCCCAGTTTTTTATCAGTCTTTTGCTGGTGGTCGTCAACATTCTTCCGTTTCCGTCTAACTTTTCTTACAACAACATGATTCAAATAGTGTCCTACGTACTTCACTTCTGATTATATGTTTTTTTATAAATTTGAGCAGCTCTTTAATATGTTATGTTTGTAAATATAATTCCTTTTCCACTTCCATACGGTAAAGTAGACATAAGAAAGACAATGAAATTTTTATTTGCATTTATTTTCGTTTCTTAGTTCAGTATCCCACTTCTTTGCTCACTGATTCTTTGTGATCAGTCCGTTAAACTCAGACTACTCTACATCATTAGTAAATTGTGATATGAGTCTATATCTGCTCCTGGGTACGCCTTACAATCCTATACCTGATTTCTGAATCTATTCCTGTTCAATAAGGTATCTAACAGGAATCTTTCCGTATCTGCCGCCATTTTCCAATTATATCTCCTCCTCTTTTGATTCTTGAAGAGAGTATTCACTGTTACTACCTGAAATTTATTGCAAAACTTAACTACATTTTTCCCTATCTCACTCCTACTACCACGTCCATATTCTCGTGTAGCTATTATTTTCACAGATTCCACTACAAGCGCATTCCACTCTCCCAGGCTATCAGACTATCTCATATACTTTCTCTATGTCTTGTCTTCTGCTTGCGACGTCTGCATCTATACCTGAACTACTGTTGTCGGTGTCGGTTTGCTGTCGAATTTGATGCGATTAACCGTATCATTGAACTGTTTACAGTAGCTCACTCTTTGCCTTTAACGAATCCAGCTGCTTTTGTACTTCTACTGTTGATATCATTTTATACTCATATGCCAAAAATTCTTGTCTTATTTCCATTCCACTTGGCTGTATCTAGATTGAGCGTTTGCATTTGTGTTTTCAGGTTTTCTAGCTTCCCCACTACGTTCACGCTTATGACATTCCACGTCAAGTCTCTTAGAACGCTACTCTTTCTTTAGTAATTCAAGCTTTTTACCAATTTCCAGGATTCTGGAAGGCATGACGTCAGCAACTATTCTGGTTAAACAAATTATGCAATAAATTGCAGGGAACCGTCAAAGTTGCAATACTGATTTCCTTTATAACTTGATGATTAGTTTCGACCCTAAAATCAAATAATCCAATAAGCTAGGCAGTAATATGCATTACGGCAGCCACCTGACATGTTCATTGTAGTTAAACATATCTTTAGTGATAAATAATAAGGGATGAAGTTCGTTCAACTAACTTATTTGATTAATCACTCTTTTTCTCATGATTATCTCTCCCTTGGCAATCCCGTCCAGAAGATCCGAATGGGTGACTAGTCCGAAATTATTTGTCTATGGAGGGATCATCATGACACTTTTCCAGTTACATTCCACATGTTCTGTGGAAACACGTTACGCGTATTTCACACAGTTCTTTCCATTGCCTTCTGCATCCTAATGGCATTGCTCTTTGTAGATTCTTTTTCTTTTAAAGGGCAGTTTCGCACCCCAAGGCAGGAGTGTGCCCTGGACCTCTGTCCACATGTCTGCCCTCTATGATTAGCCGTTGGCAAAACGAGGACGATTTCTTATGACGGAAGTCTTCGGCTGCCATCGTTAACAGTTTCTATTCAAATTTTAAGCAGTGGTGTTCTTCTAAACAGGGGCACAGGATGTATAGATTACTAGTTTGAAGACGCTACCCTAGATCACGGAGGTATCGTATCCTGTGTACAGAGGGGTCTAGAAAACTGTTGACACTCTTTAATAGTCAATATTAATCAAAGAAAATGACATACTGTTACCGTTCTTGCACGGGGAAAGTTATTTTGTGTGTTCAAAGTGACTTCCACCAGCAGCCAGACCATGTAGATGTAACTGAACTGTTGACCTAAAACTACGGCTGTCAGTGTTGGCGGTGTGACAGCTGGCTTCTATTGATGAACTTCATTTTCAAGGTCCCTTATTGGTAGAAGTCACGATCTGTAAGGGCTGGAGCCCATGGTGGGTACTCAACAGCTCCTCTGCAACCTATGCATCGCCCATGTAGATTTTAATCCAAGTAGACTCTGACATCTCTTGTAATAGTGAGGCGGAGCTTCCAACACCTCTCGGATGACAGTTAAAATCGATGTATGCAGAATATGAAGATACACCTTATCATTTACGGTAATTCCAAAGAAGATTAAGTCAATCAAGCCGCGCAGTGACAGACCACACCACACATTAACGCCCGGTAGATTAACATGTTTGTCCACGTGAACGTGAGGATATTCAGGAGCCAACACACGCAGTTGTGGCGGTTTACACTACCTTTCAGTTTGAATTGCGCCTCGTCAGACCAGATAACCATCCCTGCAAACCGTTTATCCTCGCCAAGCATCCCTTCAAACCACTCACAGTATTCCATCCTTCGATGTGATCGTCTTCGTTCATAGCGTGCTGCGATTTTGGAATGTACACTTTCCATTTTGTAGCCTTCAAATTCGTAGCACGTTTGACTGGCTTACCCGGCTTGCACATGCGACCTGGTTCACGGATTTTTGAGGTGACCTAGTAAAATGTTGCAACACAGGAGCGCTGGAAGCTGCAATTATTGATGTCTTAGGTCGGCCAGACCTGTCCTTATGCACGATCTGAATAGTACAGTCGGCTTCAAATGTATCCTCAATACGATAAATCGTTGTACGTATTGGTGGTTGAGTTCTGTACACATTACGCCATTGCCGTTGTAACTCCGTCATGTTTTGGTATTTCCAGTAACACATCAAACTGCCCTTGTGTTGCTCAAACAGCAATTTTACTACATTCATCGCTGCGCTGTCATCGGCGCCTAGAACTGTTGAGAAAACAATGGACTACACTGCCGTGCAAAATTGCAAACGATAGGTAATTTTGTTACAAAGATATTAACTATCAAAGACTCTCTACAGTTTCCTGGATCCCTCTGTATGAGGAACATTAGGCGGTGAGTTTCTTATTCAGAAATCACATTTGTAAGTTGTTTGTTCGGCAGAAGGTTGTGTGAGGCCTCATGTAACAAGGAGGTTCATCCACCACCGTGTAACAGCATTCGACAGGACCATGGCCTATTGGCACAGCAATTTATCGTTCCTCCATCAGATGCTCCTATTAGTCAGTGTACCAAGACGGATGGATCGTACTCAACTAGAAGCAGGATCCTCGATAATTTGTGTGACTTGGGTCCGGCGGCCGTTGTGGCCGAGCGGTTCTAGGAGCTTCAGTCTGGAAGCGCGCGACCGCTACGGTCGCAGGTTCGTATCCTGCCTCGAGCATGGATGTGAGAGATGTCTTTCGGTTAGTTAGGTTACAGTAGTTCTTAGTTCTAGGGGACTGATGACCTCAGATGTTAAGTCCCATGATGCTCAGAGACATTTGAACCATTTTAGACTAGAGTCCGAGTGAGACGTATTTAACGGTTAGCGGTCCATGATCGTACTGTCCCACCATGTACCTTGAGTCATGGCATGAGCTTACTTCCAGCAAGATAAATCTCCACTCGGACAGCTCAAAATGTCTGTCAGGACGATGACCACTGATGCCGCTTATCTAGACGCGGCAGCACAGAGACGCACACCGACAAGAGGTTCGCCCAAAAACACTGGAAGGCAACGACGTCGGTTTTGAGTCCCAATGCACCACAGGAGAATGAACGCTGCCAGATTGCCTCCCTCATCGTCATACGGGTCCAGCACATTGAGTGATGGTTTGGCTGAAAGTGCGGAACATAGAAATACCATTTATGTTTAGGATAGCTGGTAGTTCGGAGTGTCCAGGTTACTTACCTCACCTGTTGAGGCTAGTGGATGTGTGCTTCTTCGATATCTCTGTGCAATATATCGCAGTACTGCGTTACGGCCATGCTATCCTGAACTACCATTACAGAGAGGACGTTCGACTTTTGTCCTGGGCAACACTTTCACCAGGTGTGTGTGTGTGTGTGTTTGTGTGTGTGTGTGTGTGTGTTTGTGTGTGTGTGTGTCAGTCACTGGAAACAACTACGCAAAATGTCTCCACTATACAGGACTATACATAACGAATGTACGAGTGCAGGTTGTAGGCACATGGTTGACGATATATGTAAGTTTGGCTTTAGCGGCGAGCCGTGCTCTATTAGCGTAATGTTAAGGCGTCTGCTCGCGATAAGTGGGAAATCCGGGTTCGAGTCCCGGTATAGGACAAATTTTCATTGTCGCTATTCTAGTGTACAGATGGCAGTCGTTCGCATTCAAACTGCGAAACATCTGGTTATGAGTTAGTCTGAGGTATCTGTTGCTACTCGGATCGATGGACTCTGCAACAGAACTGAAGCAGTATAGAAGGACGAACCACTGTCTGTCGTCCTCTCTCATTTCAACCCGATGTGCAGCCGCATTAAAGCCGTCACTGGTCCCAGAGGTGCACTGAATTTTGTACCCTGTACGACCACTGATCAGCTACTATTTTAATGAAGTATTTTTCCTAGTTTACTGTACATGGATCTAACAATGCATAAGGTACTATTTGTCTCATACAGGCGTTGCCGACCGCGGTGCCGCCTTGTGCCTGTTTACATATCGTCGATTTGAACGCGCATGCCTATATCAGTTTCTTAGGCACTTCAGTGTATGTGTTGTTGTTATGGTCTTCAGTCCAGAGACTGGTTTGATGCAGCTCTCCATGCTACTCTATCCTGTGCAAGCTTCTTTATCTCCCAGTACCTACTCCAACCTACGTCCTTCTGAATCTGTTTAGTGAATTAATTTCTCGGTCTCCCTCTACGATTTTTACCCTCCACGCTGCCCTCCAATACTACATTGCTGAAACTTTGATGCCTCAGAATATACCCCACCAACCGATCCCTTCTTCTAGTCAAGTTGTGCCACAAATTTCTCTTTTCTCCAATTCTATGCAATACCTCCTCATTCGTTTGTGATCTACCCATCTAATTTTCAGCATTCTTCTGTAGCACCACATTTCGGAAGCTTCTATTCGCTTCTCGTCTACACTATTTATAGTCCATGTTTCACTTCCATACATGGCTACACTCCATACAAATACTTTCAGAAACGACTTCATGACACTTAAATCTATACTCGATGTTAACAAATTTCTCTCCTTCAGAAACGCTTTCCTTGACATTGGCAGTCTACATTTTATATCCTCTCTACTTCCACCATCATTAGTTATTTTGTTCCCCAAATAGCAAAACTCATTTACTACTTTAAGTGTCTCATTTCCTAATCTAATTCCCGCAGCATCACCCTATTTAATTCTACCACATTCCATTATCCTCGTTTTGCTTATGTTGATGCTCATCTTATATCCTCCTTTGAAGACACTGTCCATCCCATTCAGCTGCTCTTCCAGGTCCTTTGCTGTCTCTGACAGAATTACAATGTCATATACGAACCTCAAAGTTTTAATTTCTTCTCCATGGATTTTAAATCCTACTCCGAATTTTTCTTTTGTTTCCTTCAGTGCTTGCTGAATATACAGATTGAATGACATCGGGGATATGCTACAACCCTGTCTCACTCCCTTCCCAACCACTGCTTCACTTTCATGCCCTCAACTCATATAACTGCCCTCTGGTTTCTGTACAAATTGTAAATAGGCTTTCGCTCCCTGTATTTTACCCCTGCCCCTGTAATTCGCAAGAGAGCATTCCAGTCAACGTTGTCAAAAGCTTCAGTGTACATACCCGCTGATTACGTATGTACTTTTTTCATATCCTTGGTGAGCTGTAGATTAAATATTTAACCTTGTGGCATTAATTATTGCGCAAATTCAATATATTTTTAGTATTTGTGCCTTATTCCGCATCGTATCTTACAATCATGGGTTTATAAAGTGTACAACGTAGCTAATCAAGTATTCACGTTACGTTATTTGTACCGCTTAGTGGCCGTGAGAATTCAGCGGCGAGCAGTGTAATTTCCCACGTGAGAGAAGAATTTTACGTTGGCCTGCAGTACGGGGCCTCAGGTCGAACAAACGGCTCCGCTCCCGATGTGTGACCCCCAGCCCGTGGGGTCAGCCGTGAATTCAATAATTCAGCGGCGAGGAGAGGCGAGGTAGGTGTCTTTGTGGGCCACGCACGGCCGCAGCAGCCGTCGGTTCCCGCGGTCGCGATAAGCTCCGGCCCACCGCTAACTCCAAACGACGGCGCGGCGTGGAACGGAACGGAACGAACAATCGCCGTCAGCGCTAGGCCCACAAAGTGGTGGACGCCCCACTCCGTCTGTCCGCCGCCTCTGAACACTTTTCTTTGCCCACCATTACGGGCCGGTGATGTGCCGTGCAAATAAATTAGCGTTTCCTTTCAGCGCAACCCGCCCCACACGGTACGTTTCCTTCAGATGACACTCAATTTCCTCTGTTACACATCCGTAATTCTGTCATTTGTCCTGAGTGTGTATATATGTGTGTTTTGTAAGGCATACAAAGACAAATGTCCCAGCGTATACGAAGCTGTCTGTGATTTCAATCCGTCATCTGGGATAAATCAATCAGCACCCAATATACCACAGACTGTAGTCCAGCCAAAAAATACTCGTCTCTGTGACAATCTTCCGAACTACTGTTTATCGAACCAAAGAATACTGATCTCTGTGACGATCTTCCGAGCTGCTGTTTATCCAAGCAAGAATACCTCGCGTAAATTTACGACCGCCAGTACCTCTTTTGCTACATTCCAAACATCTCAGAAGTTCTACGTACTTCACAGGACTGCTGGAAGAATGGATCTTGCGGAAAAATGGTTAAGCAGCATCCTCTCTCTCATGAAAGCTAATCTCACAAGGTAAGCAACAGAACTTTCGTGACTTTTGGAAAGTAGGGGAAGACGCACTGGCGGAATCTAAGCTACGAGGACTTGTGCTGAGCCGTGCTCGGTTAGCTAAGCCGGAAAAAACACAAAAAAAGGCATTGTCCTCGTTTCGAGTTTCGTTCAGGTACACAGCTCTAATCCGGCATGAGGTATCAAATCAGCATACACTCTGCTGATGACTCAGCATTCATTCTGAAAACAGCCACATTGGCTTGAAAATAATCAGTAAACAGGAGGATATAAGTTTTCATTCCATATGTCAACGCCTGGGTAGACAAATACCTTAGCAGAACTCTTTTTCAGCATTGTATGTGCTATATGGTATACGAATTAAGAACAAAATGGTTCAAATGGCTCTGAGCACTATGGGACTCAACTGCTGAGGTCATTAGTCCCCTAGAACTTAGAACTAGTTAAACCTAACTAACCTAAGGACATCACAAACATCCATGCCCGAGGCAGGATTCGAACCTGCGACCGTAGCGGTCTTGCGGTTCCAGACTGCAGCGCCTTTAACCGCACGGCCACTTCGGCCGGCAATTAAGAACACCTTGACCGTGCCAATGCGTATGGTAAAAGCAAAAAAAGACACATTTTTTTTAGAGGCAAGTATGTTAACTGATTGCAGCTAAGTGGATCTCTTTAATGTGGCACCAGTTACGTCTAAAGGTTCATCACCAGCTCACAACATGCCATTTTGTGGCCCCATAATGGTCCTGCAGTTTCAAGGTGGTACAACAATAAAAATATTTACTTAGTATTTTTCAGTGAGTTAACCAGTATCTCTCAGAAACAGTGGGGTCTATCGAAAACAAATTACTTTCATCGGTCGGTTTAGTTAGAGCAGTGTACAACGTATTACACCGCAGAGCCAAAGAAACTGGAACACCTGTCTAATATCGTGTAGGGCCCATGCGAGCACGCAGAAGTGCCTCAGCACGACATGGCATTGACTCGACTGATATCTGAAGTAGTGCTGGACGGAATAGGCACAGTGAATCCTGCAGGGCTGTCCATAAATCCGTAAGAGCACGGAGGGTAGAGATCTCTTCTGAACAGCACGTTGCAAGGCATCTCAGATATGCTCAATAATGTTCATGTCTGGGGAGTTTAAACTAAACTAAGAATAGTGTTCCTGGAGCTACTCTGTAGCAATTCTGAACGTTTGGGGTGTCGCATTTCCCTGCTGAAATTGCCCAAGTCCGTCGTAATGACCAATGGACATGAATGGAAGCAGGTGATCAGACAGGATGCTTACATACGTGTCACCCGTCAGAGTCGTATCACGAGTCCCACATCACTCCAACTGCACACGCCCCACGCCATTGCAGAGCCTCCACCAGTTTGAACAGTTCTCTGCTGACATACAGGATCCATGGATTCATGAGTTTGTCTCCATACTCGTCCACGTCCATCCGCACGATACAGTTTGAAATGAAACTCGTCCGACCAGGAAACATGTTTCCGGTCCTCAAGAGTCCAATGTCAGTGTTGACGGGCCCAAACGAGGCGTAAAGCCTTGTGACGTGCGTGCTCCGAAAGCCGATATTGATTATGTTTCATTGAATGATTCGCACGCTGACACTTGTTGATGGCCCAGCTTTGAAATCTGGAGCAATTTGCGGATGGGTTGCAGTTCTATGAAGTTGAATGATTCTCTTTAGTCATCGTTGGTCCAGCTCTTGCAACATCTTTTTCCGGGCGCTGTGGTGCCGCAGATTTAATGTTTTACCGGTTTCCTTATAGTCACGGTACATTAGTGAAATGGTCGAACTTGAAAATCCCCACTTCATCGCTACCTTGGAGATGCTGTGTCCCATCGCCCGTGCGCCGAGTATAACACAACGTTTACACTCACTTAAATCTTGATAACCTACCATTGTAGCAGCAGTAACAGATCTAACAATTCGCCAGATACTAGTTGTTTTATACAGGCGTAGCCGACCGCGGTTCTATCTTGTACCTTTTTACATATCTCTGTATTTGAACACGCATGCCTTTATCAGTATCTTTGGCGCTTCAGTGTATATACAGGGTGGTCCATTGGTCGTGACCGCGCCAAATATCTCACGAAATAAGCGTCAAACGAAAAACTACAAAGAACGAAATTTGTCTAGCTTGAAAGCGGAAACCAGATGGCGCTATGGCTGGCCCGCTAGATGGCGCTGCCATGGGTCAAACGGATATCAACTGCGTTTTTTTAAATAGGAACGCCCATTTTTTATTACATATTCGTGTAGTCCGTAAAGAAATATGAATGTTTTAGTTGGACCACTTTTTTCGCTTTGTGATAGATGGTGCTGTAATAGTCACAAAGATATGGCTCACAATTTTAGACGGACAGTTGGTTCCAAGTAGGTTTTTGAAATTAAAATACAGAACGTTGGTACGTTTGAACATTTTATTTCGGTTGTTCCAATGTGATACATGTAACTTTGTGAACTTATCATTTCTGAGAACGCATGCTGTTACAGCGTGATTACCTGTAAATACCACATTAATGCAATAAATGCTCAAAATGATGTCCGTCAACCGCGATGCATTTGGCAATACGTGTAACGACATTCCTCTCAACAGCGAGTAGTTCGCCTTCCGTAATGTTCGCACATGCATTGACAATGCGCTGACGCATGTTGTCAGGCGTGTCGGTGAATCACGATGGCAAATATCCTTCAACTTTCCCCACAGAAAGAAATCCGGGGACGTCAGATCCGGAGAGCGTGAGGGCCATGGTATGGTGCTTCGACGACCAATCCCCCTGTCATGAAATATGCTATTCAATACCGCTTCAACCGCACGCGAGCTATGTGCCGGACATCCATCATGTTGGAAGTACGTCGCCATCCTGTCATGGAGTGAAACATCTTGTAATAACATCGGTAGAACAACACGTAGGAAATCAGCATACATTGCACCATTTAGATTGCCATCGACAAAATGAGACCCAGTTATCCTTCCTCCCATAATAACGCACCATACATTAACCCGCCAAGGTCGCTGATGTTCCACTTGTCGCAGCCATTGTGGATTTTTCGTTGTCCAATAGTGCATATTATGAAGGTTTACGTTACCGCTGTTGGTTAATGACGCTTCGTTGCTAAATAGAACGCGTCCAAAATATCTGTCATCGTCCCGTAATTTCTCTTGTGCCAAGAGGCAGAACTGTACACGACATTCAAAGTCGTCGCCATGCAATTCCTGTTGAATAGAAATATGGTACGGGTGCAATCGATGTTGATGTAACATTCTCAGCACCTACGTTTTTGAGATTCCCGATTCTCGCGCAATTTGTCTGCTGCTGATGTGCGGATTAGCCGCGACAGCAGCTAAAACACGTACTTGGGCCTCATCATTTGTTGTAGGTCGTGGTTGTCGTTTCACATGTGGCTGAACATTTTCTGTTTCCTTAAATAACGTAACTATCCGGCGAACGGTCCGGTCACTTGGATGATGTCGTCCAGGATACAGAGCAGCATACATAGCACACGCCCGTTGGGCATTTTGATCACAATAGCCATACATCAACACGACATCGACCATTTCTGCAATTGCTAAACGGTCCATTTTAAACGGGTAATGTATCACGAAGCAAATACCGTCTGCACTGGCGTGATACCACGTACTTCTACGTTTGTGACTATTACAGTGCCATCTATCACAAAGCGATAAAAGTGGTCCAACTAAAATATATTTCTTTACCTACTACACGAATAAGTAATAAAATATGGGGGTTCCTATTTTTAAAAAACCGAGTTGATATCCGTTTGACCTATGGCAGCGCCATCTAGCGGGCCAACCATAGCTCTATCTGCTTTCGCCCTTCAAGCTAGATAAGTTTCGTTCTTTGTAGTTTTTTCGTTTGACGCTTATTTCGTGAAATATTTGGCCCCGTCACTATCAATGGACCACCCTGTACACATTTATTGTTTATGTACTTTTTTTCGCACCCTTGATGATCTGTAGAATAAATATTTAACTTTGTGGCATTAATTGTTTCGCAAATTCATTATATTTTTAGTATTTCTTCCTTATTCAGCATCCTTAGGTATCTTGTAATCATGGGTTTATAAAGTGTATAACGTATCTAATCTGAGAAAGAGTGCAGCCTACCGTCAGATAATCTATCCGATATCATATTGAAATAAATAAAATGTCTTCGCAGTTGTGAATACGAACAACCGTCAGCTGCATAAGGGAATGACGAGAATGAAAATATCTGCCGAATCGTGACTGGTACCCGGATTTCCCGCTTTATCTGAGGGGGCATAGTAACAGCCATGGCCATCCGTGCACTACTCACTGCCAGACCCAGAATTCCACACGTCGTCGATCGTGCGTCACAACTTGTACACACAATATGTAATTCCTCTAGAGGGGAAAGTCCCTGTCTGGTGTCGGATAAATACGATATTGCAGTGCCCGTGTTGTTAAGAAGAAAAATACAATGTTGCTTCAGACATTACATCGTTCTTCCGAACAATACATGCCTGCAATATCGTATCATATTCAAAGTTATTGCTGCACTATTCACCTTAATATTTGTGTCCGAGAGACATGACACAGAAGTACACTCAGTAATCCCCTTGGTAGTCTAGTAAACAAAACTAAGTTCCTTAGCACAGCAGAGGCATGATATTACAACAGATATGTACCAACTAAAGGCTGCTCACGGTGATATTACTGTGACGACAGACCTGTCCAATTTCCTAGATGAGGCGATTTCTCCATGACCAAGCTCACTCTGTAATATTGTGTCCTGCCAGCGACGTAATAATGCAGTATTTTCCTCTACTATCGAAATATCAGAAGTTAAAGATATAATTTAATCTTTGTGCCAATTAACTGCGCTGCAAGTCAGCGAATATGTACGCCCAGGATAATGAGAACATCGTAGCATTATGATCTTTATTTTGTCCTATGTAAGAATGTGCGCTCGTATTTTCTTTCGCTCTCTCTCTTTAGTCACGCACCTTTCCGACAGCATCTGTCGCTATAAGACTCCTATATTCTTCCACTTTTGTTTCAAATGAACTGAAATTGTATTCCTGTTAGGAATTTGTTTAGTTGTGTCATTATTATCGGCAGTTGCAGTTGCCGAAATGACTTTACTATGAATATTTTTCTTCTGCTCCAGAATCGAGCTTAGATTACTGTCATTTCTACGTGTTTCGCCGAAATACGGCACAATTCTTTATTTTGTTCAAAACTGTGAGATTAGTGTTCGAGATGTCAGATGTCTGTATAAAAAAACTTACGTTGTGAAATAATAATTGCCTAATTTGGCAGTTCCACTTTCATTTCATAGTAACGGTTATCAAGCCCCAATTTATAAAATGTTACAAATTATTTCTTTACTACATTTTTTCCTTAATTTGTCTACCAGATACCCACGAGATTAATTTAGAACTGATCTGAATTTTCTCGCGAGGGGAGAAGACAATTTTCCATTCCCCTGAGATTTTAAGATCATGAACTAAACGTTTTTCCGGCACGTTAAGACTCTACAGATCTTCACTTCAAACAACAATAAAGGCAAAAAAGATTAAGAAAGTGATTTGTGTATGCGAATGAGATATTTAAATTCATTTTAATTTTCATTTATTAGCTTTCCTCCTGACTAATCAAGTATTGATTACACATTCAAAAAAAACTAACTTATTAATTGTATATTATTATTATTATTATAACTCGTTAACTGATTTGTCAGTAGCACTGAGAAGCAAGCACATTCAATGGCCCCATGCCACAAATTGCAGCTCTTACTGCAGTGCTTTCAGACATCCCTTCTGGTGTGTGGCGTTCACTTCTTTTCACATGGTTTCAGTCATCACGTGTAACATTGCTTTCTTGAACAACCCATGACTTCCCCAAGTGAAACATATGTTTTTCCACATATACAAACAAATAGACGGTCGTTGACCGCTGTGAGGTGACTATAAAGATCATAGTGTGTAATGGCAATCTGCTGCGTGTGTTACGTCAGCCATGTATTGTGATTCGTCGTCTGTCGTTGTCAATGTAGAGCACTGCCTCTTTAATCCACCCATTTCGCTAATTAAAAGCCTCTCTGTGCTACCTTTTCCAAGCGCAACACACAGTAATTCCCATGTCGTATATTTTTCACTCAGCAGCAACGATTCCTCCTACGAAGGAGCCCTCCACGTAGCAGTACGTCAAGAAATAAAAGCGGGAAGATCTTTCAGTAGGTTATAGTATGAAATCTTTGACAAAGTTTGATTGTAGAAGGTGTGATTAACATTTCCTTGTCCCTTTACAGAATGTGATGGCCTTGCCTCTTGTCACTCTATAACAGCGTTCCCGAGATTAACGTGTAGTTTCAAATGCATTGCATAGAACTGAGTTGAGAAACCGACTGAGACTCAAATGTAAGAAATTATTCAATAAATACACTCAGCTGAGCACATATGATGTTATTTTTGTCTCAGTAAAAATCATACATTCACCCTTCTCCTAATATTGTTGTTGTTCTGGTATTCAGCCCAGAGACTGGTTTGATACTGTTGTCCATGCTACTCTATCCTTCATCTCCCAGTACCTACTGCAAGCTACATCTTTCTGAATCTTTTTTTCAAAGAAAATTCCGCACTGGCTGTATGAATGATTTTTATTAAATCTACGACCGGTTTCGCACCACTTATCGGTGCATCCTCAGGCAATCTGTACGAAAAAATAACATAATAAGGGCTCACATAAACTATTCGAGCCGGCCGCGGTAGCCGAGCGGTTCTAGGCGCTACAGTCTGGAACCGCGCGACCGTTACCGTTACACCCGCATGTTGTTCTGGATGCCGGTGATATGGTGACCCGTTTCCCGCAAATGCGCACCTACGTCCGATTTTGAGCCTGGGTCCCTGATGTGCTCCTTAAAGCGGGTCTCAAAACTTCTTCCTGTCTGGCCTATGCACTCCGCATTTGGCCTCTCTGATTACCAGATCTGCCTCCAATTAAGCACATAAGGGACATGATCGGACGGCAACTACGGCGTCATCCACAAACAGCATTAGCCGTCCCTGCATTGACCGACCACGTGCAAAGGGCATGAAATTCCATCCCATAAGCTGATATCCGGCACTTGTACGACACAATGCATGAACGTCTGAATGCTTGCATTTAACATTGTGGTGGTTGCCTTCATTGTTAATGTATCAGCATTCCATATTCTCAACTGTTTATCTCGCACTTCCATTAACCGATGATCTTTCAATGTTGATCAGTTTAATATGTTACCTAGACAAATGTGTTCCTGAAATTTCATTACTCTACATTAATTATTCTTAGTTGTAGCGATTTTTTTCCATGAGAGATGTCTCTTTTTAGTGGCTTTTTAAATGCATTAAAAAGGAGAGTAATGCTCCAGAAGACAGACCCGTTGGGAAAAAAGCACTTTGAGAGTGTAAATTTAATGTACCAGCTGTATAGGAGAAGACGAAGGCCACAAAGAAGCAATCCTACAGTTTAATAAGCCTAAATATATAATTTTGCTTTCGATCCTCAGTAACTGCTCCAAAGGGCTACTGATCCTATCCCTGATATTCCATACCTACAAATTATGTCTCAAATCACGTAGTTTTAAAATTATTTTCAAATTACTTCCATCCAGGAAACAGTTAAATTTGATGACATCGTGAAGGAAATTGGAAAGTTTTGAACACTGCCATAAGCCAGTAGCAGTATAAATTCTTCAGTGAAATATTATTGGAAGGAGGTGCGGGGTATCTCCCGCTGTTCTGGCAAGATTTGCAACTCGCGTTACGATCTGATAACTTGGTGCTATGGAAATTACACAAGGAAGTCACAAGATTTCGTGAAAGCGTGTTACAGTGGTGTTCATATTCACATGTGGTACTTATTTGTAGCTATGAATATGCAATGAAATTCAAGTAATGCTACAGCTCTAGGTTCACTGCGTAATAGCTAGTGAAGTGCCACTTACCGTCAGCTCTTGTAGACGGGCAAGGAAGGTGGAAAGCGTTACGAAAACTTGAGAATTCCATCGACGGATTTTGAGCAGTACTAAAGAGCATTGCATCAAGAAAAGTTGGAAAAGCTCGATAGTACTGACTTATTACACGACTGCAGTAGGTCTTTGCCTACAAAGTAAGGAACTGCAAGGTTACTTCACGAAAATATCTACTTATGTTACGTGTTAATTGCTTGGATCGCCGGTACTTGAGTGTGAAAGAAGATGGAATGGCATGTTGCACGTCTACTACTTTCACTTAGATAGGGAAGTATTTTTATTTTAAATTTTAAAAAAGCAGCGTGATACGTGTTAATAGTATTTAAACCCAAAGAACTTGAAAATAGAAAACAGTTTAAGTCAGAGAAACATAACTCGACACACCGCAGTCACACTGCTCAATTTGTCCGATGGAGCTGATCAGTCAGCGAAAATTAATCTGCTGATTGCTTTTAAAGTTTATTTTTATGTTGTGGTAATGAATAAAACATTGCTATTATGTTTTGTTTCCGAAATGTCTATTTTCTGGAGTTTTACCAATGTAAATCTAAGCAATTTTGTAAACGTTTCATTCTATGTAATTTCTCGTTTTTCCTAATACTCTCAGAAAACCCATGTTCTAGAAAAATACCTTACTCAGAATACTTTCTTTCTTGTACTTTAAAACAGAGTACTTATGATTATTAGAGTCCTACAATGACGAATTTGAAAACCGAAAATTACACAACTTTCTCTCTTTTTAGGAGGTGTCATAGAGACAACAGCTCAAAAACATCTTCGCAAGGATCAGTTAAATTATTTATTCAAATTAAAGTATGGAAACTGAAATCGCCTAACGAAGACCTTAAGGAAAGTGGTAAAGGTATGTATAAAAATCAAGAAGCTAGATATACTTTCATTTCTTCTCTGCATGACGTAGGAGATTAAGAGGATTGTGTTACTGTTTCCCCATTTTCTACTTCATGTGTTAAAAGGATATTTCTTCGTTGTTGACCGAAGTATCTTAAGCAAAGCTGACGTATTTGGGACATTATGGAATATATTCGCAACTACGCTGAGGAAGAAAGCATTTCAAGCGAACTGTCTCATAATAAGTTTACGGGGCGATTTATATCACGATCAATAAGCGTCACAATTTTTCTATTGCAGTAGTTTTATTTCTTTTCATTTAAACCTGAATGTTCAGTAGATTCAACTTCTCTTCCAACTCTAAACGTCGAAACGGTTTATCACTGTTCAGCTGCTGATATTTAGGATAAAAATCTGAATGACCATCTTACATTTGAACAAAACTGAAAATATTGGCATACTTCTTTTATAAAATGTTGAAGACTGGTGAAGAGGTAACACACTACTTTAATAATTCTGTAGCAAGTTCCATTTACAAAAAAGGAAATGGGCTTCAGTGTAACCAGCTCGACAGGAAGATTATATATGGTCGGATTTAGAGAAAAAGAATCGAAGCAGAAATTGTAGACATCGAAGAAAAGAGTGGATTTAGAGCAGGCAGATCGTTTTTTGATAATACGTATATTCTCCGTAGGCCAGCTGACAGAAAAAAGATCGGAACTAAATTTGGAAACACATTCATTGTTCATCTATCTCGATAAAGCTTATGACATCGTCACGCTAGACAAGCTGCTTGAAACAATGGAACTATTAGGCACTGACTCGTTATAATTAATAAGTGTATACGAGTATAGCATATATAGAGATATGCACGGAAGAACGAGGACAGGCTATTTCTTATTTGGGTTTGAAGTTTAAATATTTCTGTTTATCTTTAGGATTGGTGTTATTGTTAGATTTATTTGTTTTGTAGGATCTGTCATCTCTAATTGGTTTGAAATAAATAAAGAATTCAAACGTGGCTTTTATTTATGCGCAGCTTTGTTCAGAATATGCCTGTAACCATAGTGTAGTAAAACGGGGGTTCAGTCACAAGACCAATGTGTGTATAACCTTCTATTCGCAGACAACTAGGTGGTGGTTTCGACCGATGATGAAGATATCTCCTGAAACATTTATCCATTCTGGATGGGAAACACTGCGATTGTAATGAATAAAGTTTTATTGAATTACAGCAACCAATCGCCTTTTATTTCGTTCTTCAATTCTTTTACTACCCGTCAAGCGATTCACCATCAGATGGTACATATTTATTGATAGTCTGCAGCTGTGTGGGAGTCGTGTAGCTTACATGTTTCGTTTATACACCCTGCCACAGCTACACGATCCCACACTACTGCAGGCAATCAGTAAATATGTACCTCCTGATAATGAATCGCTAGGCGTTCGAAACCGGTAATGAGATAATAAAAGAATTGAAGAACAAAGCCAAAAGCGATTGGCTACAGTAATTTCAAGAAACTCGTAATATCTCCTATGTGGTGAGATGACTAAAGTTCAACACCAAGGAGACAGAATACTTAACCATGGAAACGCAATTAGTAGACTTTGAAATACCAGACAATTATGAAAGATGTAAATGAACAGAGATTATAATTAATGAAGATGGAACATGTGAAGATAACTTGAGAAACAGATTGAGTTCAGGGAGGAGAGCTATGCTAAAATTTAAGTTCTTCTATGGTCTGAAATAAGAATGAGGTGTGCATGACGTGCAATATAGTACGTCTGATGCAAGTTACCAACAGTATCGTACGCTCATTTCATTCTTTTATGTGACGTTTATAATATGAGAGGCATTTGTACGAAAATGATAAGGATAGTTATTGTGAAATGATAACTAAATGGACACCCTAGCTGCAAATAGGCGTTGATGTACTTCATTGGGGACATGTTGAAATTGTGAGCCCCGACCGGGACTCGAACCCGGGATCTCCTGCTTACATGGCAGACGCTCTATCCAACTGAGCCACCGCGGGCACAGAGGATAGTGCGTCTGCAGGGACTTATCCCTTGCACACTACCCGTGAGATCCACATTTCCAACATGTCCACACCACTACATTCGTAGTGCGCCTAATAGATGTTTGATGTTTATTGTGTGATGTACCAGAGAATAAAACAAGCACTGCTGTTTTGTTAATCGTAGAAAGAAGCATCAGGTATCAGTTATGACCTGCATTATCTGAAATCATCTTACTATTCCTATTACTGTAGAGGCCATTAAAAATATTCGCTCTCTCTAATAGCATCTTATCTTTGTGATCAGTAGAATTGATAATCCATGAAATCTACTGAAACTAAGAGTGTGTGCTAGTTACAAACATCTAACCATATGTAAGTTAAATACGAGTCAATAATATTGAATTGGTAACATTTCATGCGAAATAACTTTACCCCTCGGTCAATTTCACTGCAGCCACAAAAAGTGGCACATTTTAAATCATTTCAACTGCGCGAGATATGCGCAACTTGGAGTGAAGTTATTTTAACATTTATTCAAGCACTGCAGCGGACGAGAATATTATCTTTCCAAATTAGTTTTTTTCTGCTAATTGCTTAAAAATAGCACAGGTAAGCTTTGACTTGAACCTACGTAGGACCATAGAATTATGTTTGGTGAATTCGAACGTTTTTCTTGGTTAAAGCATTCACATGAGAAAATCATTTTGGCAACATCAGATTTTTTTTGTATTTTCAGCTTCCTTGACGAGAATAGTAATTATTCATTCTCGAATGTGAAACAAACTTGATATTCTCCCCCAACCTGGGTATATTGTGCACCACGTACAAAATATCTCTGTATAAGGGAAAGACGTTATTTTGATTTCAAGAATTAATATCATGCAGAAGAGATAATAGAAACACATATTTTGGACAACTTTGAAGATTATTTTTCTTACACGATACTCAGAACCTGGAGAGACAGTATATAAGAGCCGTAAAACATCATCCAGTAATAATAGAAATTTTATTTTCTTGACTTAAATCGAGGGCGTTAAGCAAAGAGGGCTACGAGAAAGACCAGAATGCAATATCGATACACATAAATGAAGTACTTAACAGAGTTTTATATTTGGTTCAGTAATTATCGTATCGTATTGTATGGAACTGGGGACCTAGAAACGATGGAGAGGCTTCGTCCCTGCCGTAGCCCTCAGTGGTTCACAACCCCACAACAAGCTACAGCAGTCCACTCACCCCACCGCTATCCCACACCGCACAATAACCCTTAACCCTGGGTTCGGATCCAGGGTTAATGGTTATTATGCGATTCGGCCCCAAGTGGACCTCTCTAATTCCCCCCTCCTCCCCCCCCCCCTCCGCCCCCCCCCCCCCCCCCCCCGACGGTCGGGAATGTCTCACACCAGACGAGTGTAACCCTAATGTTTGCGTGGTAGCGTAATTATGGAGTACGCGTACGTGGGGAAAGTGTTTGTGCAGCAATCGCCGACGTAGAGTAACTGAGGCGGAATAAGGGTAACCAGCCCGCATTCACCGAGGCACAAGGAAAGCCGACTTAAAATCCATCCACACACTGGCCGGGATGCCGGACTTCGACACTAATCCACCGGGCGGATTCGTGCTGTGGATCGGCACGCCTTCCCTCCCGGAAAGCAGTGCATTAGAGCGCACGGCTAACCGGGCAGTCAGTTATCGTACTGGTTCATTAATTATGGTATTTTGGACACCGGGTGTTTGAAAGCTACAAGCGAGCTCTCAAGTGAAGGGGTTGTGTCGCTTGCAATGACCAGCAGTCTGCTGGAAGCGCACGAAAGTGCGCGAATGGTGACGAACTAGTTTTGCAAGTTTATCACAATACCATCTTATTAACTGAGTATAGTGGCTAAGCGAGATTTAGTAAACATAGATTTGTTAATCAATAATTTTCTGCTATGTTACGGCATTGTTATGTTAATGAAACGTCTGTGTTTGTCTGCGGGGTGTGGCTATCAGGAAAATACAAAGGGTGTGCATGCATATAGCTGATATTGTGAAGTTGCCCAAACATGTGTCATGCGATTTTCAGTTCATTTTATCAATTGACAGTGATACGGATGTACATCTTAGGAAAGCTGCAAGATAAGTAGTCACGTTATTCCAGTTTCATTGTTGTTGTTTATATTTTATATTGCCTGCTTTTAGAGGTTCTTGTGCACGAAACCTGAGGATAAAGGCTTGACCTTCTAAATGTGCTAGTTCTAGTGTTTTCTTACTCTCCAAATAGATTGGCGATCCAACAGTTTAACAATTGCAAAGTGATGTTACGTTTGTGGGATTGTTCCACAATCGGGACAACAAAAGGGGCCGTCATCGCGTAAGACTCTGAAGTTGACAGCATATGTGCAGCGGTCGTCGCTACCGCAACGGGCGTCTCCGAACCCCTAGGGGCGCCAGGACCAAGCCCCCACTGCGGCATCTCCATCAGGGCGCGGGCCTCGCCTCACAGACCGCATATAGAGGCGGCCTCTGCAGCGGCACTTCCAGTTGCTCGGAGTTCCTCTCCAGTTACTCCCCAGTTACTCTTCGGGGCCAGCCAGAGTAGCCCACGACAACTCCGGCGGAGGCACTTAGCAGTACAGTGACGTACGTCGCTATTCAGGGTTTACCTCTCCACAGAGACAGCACAGCTCATAGCTAGGACAGTTAGCTTTGTGGAAGTGTAACTTCAGTCAGGGGCAACTGAACTATTGTATGGAGACTTACGACGGCGTTTGAAAATCCGTGCAAAAATAAAAACTACTTACTTGTTTGGGGTAAACCTTTTTTATTGTTCGACATAGTCTCCTTTTAGACTTACACACTTCGTCCAAAGCTGTTCTAATTTGTTAATCCCTTCCGAAGAATAAGAATTGTGCAAGTATGCAAAATAGCTATTAATTAAGTCAATCACCTCCTCGTTTGAATAAAATCTTTGTCCCGCCAGCCATTTCTTCAAACTGGAGAACAAACAGTAGTCCGAAGGAGCCGACTCTGGAGAACAGGGGCGACGTAACACGAGTTGGAATCCTATTTCCATTAATTTAGCGACCACAACTACTGAGGTGTGTGCTGGTGCATTTTCGTGATGGAAAAGGACTTTTTTTCGGTCCAATCGCCGGCGCTTTTCTTGCAATTCGGTTTTCAAAGGGTCCAATAACGATGAATAATATTCACCTGTATTAGTTTTACGCTTTTCCAGATAGTCGATGAGGATTATCCCTTGCGAATCCCAAAAGACAGTTGCCATAACCATTCTGGCCGTAGGAATGGTCTTCGCCTTTTTTGGTGCACATTCTCCCTTGGCAACCCATTGTTTAGATTGTTGTTTGGTCTCAGGAGTATAGTAATGTATCCATGTTTCAATCACAGTGACGAAACGACGCTTAAAGTCCTGCGGATTCTTCCTGAACAGCTGCAAAGCATCCTTGCAACACTTCACACGATTTCGTTTTTGGTCAAGAGTGAGCAATCGCGGAACCCATCTTGCGGATAGCTTTCTCATGTCCAAATGTTTATGCAAAATATTATGTACCTGTTCATTCGAGATACCCACAGCACTAGCAGTCACATATAATGCGTTTTATCAATGATTTCTGGAGTCGTAAGCTCCACAGGGCGTCCAGAACGTTCAGCATCACATGTGCCTATATGACCACTCCGAAAATTTTGAAACCACTTATAAACTGTTCTAATCGAACGTGTAGAGTCATCGTAATGTTTATGAAGCTTCTCTTTAGTCTCTGGAAGCGTTTTTCCTTTCATAAAGTAATGTTTAGTCACCAAACGAAATTCTTTTTCGTCCATTTTTTTGACAGTCACTCGACTTACTTGATTTACACGAATGCCAAACACAAAGATATAGACCAATATGGCTGAAACTTGGAGTGTGTTCTTTCCAAAGATGCTACTAACGAAACATGACACACGCGCCAGTGGTGCCGTCTCTCGGACTTTGCACGGACTTTTCAAACGTTCCTCGTACAATTGCGCATGTCAACGCCATCAGTAGGCAAAGGACTTTGCACTGCATCACATACATATCTTTATTAAATGAGTATTGAAAACATAACTATTTTACAGTGATGTTTGTTATTCACTCCACGTTTGATTTATGCTTCAGTTACCATGCAGCTTCCTGAACTGAAATGTATTTTGTACGCGTGTCTACTAGTCGGACACAAATCATAAGGTACGATATTGTAATGTCTGTGTTATTCAGAAACAGAACGCTTGCATGTCAGAAGGAATATTGCCCTTCTGGCCCTGTTTCACCTCTGAAGAATTATTGTAACAATTGTTTCCCTCAACCCGATCTCTTCACATTAAGCATTTACACCTGGCCCTTTGTCCTGCAAACTCAAACACCATGGAACTTACTTCATTAGTAGGCTTTTTGTAGTCACTTCTAAATCTCTATTCCAAACTTACAAGTTAAAATGAATCATTGATCCTTAATGCGGGGTGTTCAAAAAGTCTCTCCGCAGTGCCGTATGATTGTTAGCCCGCGTGCCGTATGCCGCAGTGAATATACCGAAATGAAACTCAGTGAAATACAAGTTACTAATTTATTGAATATTCATTTTCACTTACAAGTTTTCACATTAAATGTTGAAAGTGTCCCCTCTGTTGTTGAATACACAATTCAATTCGTCTAATCATGTTTCCAAACACAAGCTGTAACATTTTTTCTGTAACAGAAGCACTGAAAGTGGATATTGTAGCTTTAAATTCATCAAAGGATTTTGGATAGTTTTTATAGACAGTTGCTTTCGCTGCACCCCAGAAGAAAAAGTCAGGTGGTGTTAGGTTAGGCGATAGTGGAGGCCAAAGTCCCTGTGAAATTATGCGATCACCAAAAACATCAGCAAGCAGTGACATTGATACGCGAGTTGTATGCGCGGTTGCACCATCTTGTTGAAAGTAACCATTCAGTATTTCACTTAACAAAAGGACTCCTATGAATCCTAAGGACAAACACACACACCCATGCCCGAGGGAGGACTCGAACCTCTGCCGGGACCAGCTGCACAGTCCATGACTGCAGCGCCCAGACCGCTCGGCTAATCCAGCGCGGCTTACAGAACATCACTGCAGTATCAAATGGTTCAAATAGCTCTGAGCACTATGGGACTTCTGAGGTCATCACTCGCCTAGAACTTACAGCTAATTAACCCTAACTAACCGAAGGACATCACACACATCCATGACCGAGGCAGGATTCGAACCTGCGACCGTAGCGGTCGCTCGGTTCCAGATGTAGCGCCTAGAACCGAACGGCCACTCCGGCCGGCTCACTGCAGTATCGTTGTGCGTTTATTGTTTCGTTGAAATATATGGGACCCACAATCCGTCCGCAGCTCGTGGCCGTGCGGTAGCATTCTCGCTTCCCGCGCCCGGGTTCCCTGGTTCGATTCCCGGCGGGGTCAGTGATTTTCTCTGGCTCGTAGTGACTGGGTGTTGTGTGATGTCCTTAGGTTAGTTGGGTTTAAGTAGTTCTAAGTTCTAGGGGACTGATGACCATAGCTGTTTAGTCCCATAGTGCTCAGAGTCATTTGAACCATTTTTGAAGCCACAATCCGAAGTCAAGAAATTGCAATTCAAATTTCTATTTTCACAGAATCAAGTGGTTCCTCTCGAATACACAATGGATTTGCAGTACTCCACACACGGCAATTTTGCGAGTCCATGTATCCGGATAAATGAAACCACGCCTCATCAGTGAAAAACGTCTCATCAAGAATATCCCTTCCTTTTTCTTGAATGAAATTTTTGAGCCATTGTCAATAATACAGTCTCTTTCCCTGGTCAGTATTTTTCAGTTCTTGCACGACTGTCACTTTGTATGGGAAAAGTTCTAATTTATTTCCTTACAGCTGTGTGGGCCTTTCCGACACCAAAAGCGATTTCCTGGGCGAGTTTTCTTACTGACTTGTTCGGAATCATGGACATTTTATCGGAAATATCGATTAGTTTATCCTCACACAAAACGCTAGGAGGACCACTTCTCGCTGCATCTGTCACTGAACCCGTACTTCGAAATTTTTTAAACAAATCTCGCACAGTATCGCGATGTGGGAGTGCTGTCTACGGGAAAACTGAATTAAATGTTTGAGGAACTGAAACTGTGTATTTACCGCCAGCTTTGAATACTAGTTAGACTAAAAACACACGTTCTTCAATGGTTAGCATTTTAACAGTGACAAAAACGAAACAAACAAACAAAGGAACTAAAACGTTCGCGTCAACTCGTAACGACACACAGGAACGATACTACCGCCACTGACTGAGATAAACTAAACAGTGGAATATTGGGAGAGTCCACTTGAAGGTAAGTAACCCACGAAGGCGAACAATCATACGCCATGTGCGGCTAACTATCATACGGCACTGCGGAGGTACTTTTTGAACACCGCGTACTACCCCCTTGTGCGTTCAGCTTCCTTCTGCTCCTTTTATGCTACGATTATCCAATCCATAGGAATCTGAACGACGGATGGGTCCGAAATCATTCTTGTGGTTCGTCTTCTATGTACCAAACCAAGGATTACCCCCAGGAGGACAAGTGCTGCGGCGGTGGTTGGTATGGCTATATTCAGTGCTGTGTCTTTCCAGTACTGGTTTTCCCGATATGAATTTACATGCTGCAATAAGATATCCAGGGATACTCGTCCCTCTTACTGGTTCAAAATGTTTCAAATGGCTCTGAGCACTATGGGACTTAACACCTAGGGTCATCGGTCCCCTAGAACTTAGAACTACGTAAACCTAACTAACCTAAGGACATCACACAACACCCAGTCATCACGAGGCAGAGAAAATCCCTGACCCCGCTGGGAATCGATCCCGGGAACCCGGGCCTCTTACTGGCTCAGCGTTAATTATGGCCCTAGAGTTTGACTTAACCTTGTTAGATCTGCGGCAGGTAGCATTTGGCTAGACACGCATGAACTATGCAGGGCTCGTTATGTGCTTGTTTCCCTGCTACTGGTATAGAAACGGAAATGTAAATTTTTACCCCATCCGGTCAATACAAACATAGCTGCGAAATATTTAGGTTCGTCATCCCTGAAATCGTGGTGGGCAGACGGAAAGTATACCCCATTATCTCGCACGCTGTTCCATTTAATAACAAACCACTCCTATTTAATTCAAGACTCTTTGCTGACGTAAGCTTTCCCTGGTCGAAGCAACTAGCCACTACTACCGTACTGTGACAAGTAGAGTATAACCAATGCGCCGCAGCCTGCTGAAAGTAGAATTCTGACACGATCACTTCTTTAGTGTATTCTCTTACCTCCTTTTGTCCTATTAACAGTTTCACTGCGCAGGAATCCTGCCCCTCTCTTATTATCATATTCGGACAGACGGTGATTTCGCCCTGGTGGTATTTTTGTATCTTTGTTTCCTCCTTTTCTGTCTATCTTCCTTTGTCTTTTTCAATAAAAACAGTCGCTGTGTTTTTAATCTTACAAATTTCTTCAATATCCCCCATTTGGCTAGACACGCATGAACTATGCAGAGCTCGTTATGTGCTTGTTTCCCTGCTACTGGTATAGAAACGGAAATGTAAACTTTTATTCCATCAATTCTCACCGGCGTTGTAACTAACTTGAAATAAAAGGATAAGTTTTTGTGTTCGGGTTCCAAAAAGGACCATCAACTCTGTCGGTAGTTCCTTCTGCATCTGTTCTAAGACCCTCTAAATACAGCTCTGGCGACAACAAGTTTACTACTAGATGACCTCTTACATGCCTTATGCGTAGCGTCCTGTAGTTCTGTTACTTGCCTTTCTTTTACTTTCCCTCATGCTTCCACAACACTATCTTTCAGTCAATTGTCGTAGTAGTCGTGTGTTATCTCATACCTCCTTCTCTAAATCTCACCTACGGGCTGGAATAACTATTACTTTCCTCTCCCTTAAATTTACTGCTGCTACGCAGCTGCTTGTACTGATTACACTCAGACTTTGCCTAACTTAAAAAAATATTAAATGACTACCTCCAAGGCCTTATTCCATATGGTATGGGTTCCTCGTTACCGGTTCATACACAACCTCTTGTTTATCTTCCGATACCTTTCTCTTCACTCTCCCTTTCTGGTCCACATCTATCCTTGTAAATAACTTCCGGATTCCCTTGTAAAAGTTGCAACGGCCCTACACGCTCGATTGTCGTTCTCGTCAGCGATTTAATCTTGACATGTAATGGTGACGTTGTCTCTACCATTTGGTACGGCCCCAGGCACTTTGCGAAAAACTTCTTTGTTTTTCCCTTCGGCGTATACGAAGATGACCCATTGACCAACCTTACACCGTGGCATTCTTGCCGTACGGCTCTCTGCTTCTTCCTGTTTCTCCGGCGCTCGTGTATTTTTCCTCTGTACTCCACTCCAAATATCCGTAATCACTCTGACGAATTCCTTAACAGACTCTCATTCTTCGCTTTCCATATGTCGAACGGTAATCACATTTTACGACAATATATTATTTCATGCCGTGATAATCCTGTTTCCGTACGCTGATTTGAGTTACATCCTTCAAACAGACATCTCTGTTGATGTGATATGAGTAAGCTCAGTATGCAAGCTTCTTCCCGATTTAACCCTGGGCATTTCAGTTCCTCCACTGCTTTATGGTTGGAGAGGACTCGTCCTTAACTTCTTCACATTCTATAACTTACACAACTCCTTGAGTAGATCTGACACAAAGTTCGTTCCCTGGTCTGTTATTATTGTTTCTCGCACTCCAAATATCCAATTGTTCATAAGAGCTTCTGCCATTGTTGCTGCCTGCTGTTTTGGAATTTCGACTCTTCCTACGCATCGTAAAAAATGATCTGTGATTGTGAGGATGTACTTATTCTTTGCAGGCGTTTTATTGAATGGACCTACAACATTAATCCCCATAAATTGGAATGGTGTTACTCTTCGTGAAACATCTGCTATGGCACTCTTGTTCGTCACAAATCCGCACTCTGTGCGCAGTCTACATAATGGTTTACATCTGTCTGACTGTTCGTCCAACAATACCTTTCCGCTACTCTTCTGTTTATTGATCTGCTACCTCCATGATCCACTAATATGTGATCATGAGCTTCTTGTAACACTCTATTCCTTAGCTTCGCTGTCATCACTAACCGCGGTCGCAACTTGGTTTCTCTGCATTGCAACCCATCTTTCATGCAAAATTGTGACTGCTTAAAATACTGATTACATTCGACATCTCCTCTTTCTGCAGCTTGCCATTCCCAATGCTCTTTACCCCCCCCCCCCCTCCCAATTGTAATACTAAAACCTTTTCTACTTAAGCCATCCGCATTACCGTGCTGCTTCCCAAGTTTATATGTAACTTCGGATTCAAGTTTCTTAGTCTCAGGCGCCCGTCCTGTCAACCTAATGGATGAATTCTTTAACCCCAACAACCAATTTAGTGCTGCATGACATGTTATTACTCTAAAACGTTTATCTTACAGATTACATTTCAAATATATGGTTCCATAAATGAAGCTTAACACCTCGTTCTCTATTGTGGAATAAGTTATTTCTGCAGAATTTAGTTGCCTCGATGCATAAGCTACGAGGTATTTACGCCCTCTATCTCTTGTGACAACACACAGGCAGTGCATGATTCGACACATCATATGATAATACAAACTATCTACTAAAATCCGGAAATACCAATACTGGACTCCTATTAACGCTTCTTTTAGCTTTTCGGAAGAATACTGGCACTCTTCTGATGACAAAGATTTAGTACCCTTTTTTGACAATTTTATCAACAGACTGGCAGTATCCGCTCTTTTACGAACCATCAATAATAGTTCCTGAGTCCTAAGAACGATTGCAACTCCTTTACAGATTCTGGAAATTCACGTACAGCACTAATTAAGCTTGGGTCGCTCTTATCCCCATATTTATTTATGATATGACCTAGCTGTGCTACCTCTTCCAACACAATATTACACTTTTCCGTACTCAGTGTTGAGTTGACTGCTTTTAACCTTAGGAATACGTCTCTTAATCGTTGCATATGTTGTTGCATATCTCTCCTACAGACGATTATGTCATCGAGATACACTAAGCATTGTACACCTACGTACTCCATCCAACAGTCAGTGTACCGCAGGCCTTAGTTTCAGACATTGCTAAAATAAGGTGATGTCAGTGTTCGTACCAGAGTTACATGATTTTTAGATTGTCACCCATGGAGAGTGAAATAAGATATCAAGACGGCAGTAGATTTGTTCAGTTAATTTCTTTGTTCCGGCATTCACCGGTAGCACTTAAGGAGCAGCTTTTGGAGGTCGTCCAGTTGCCTCTCATGTGCAACAATAGACGTCCGCCATTGCTCACAGAAAAGAGCAGGGCCGAGCATGGCATCACTTGAATGCCGCTGTCAGCGACATCTCTGGCTGTGACCGTGATGACAGCGAGGTGGCGCAGCTGATGATGGCTGCGAACATTCTCCAGCAAGTGGGCGGCTCTCTGGTGACTCAAGCAAGCTCTCCTGTCTTCTTGTTGGGCAGCGGACCCCATACTACGTTCTGGGATGTTGCCGCGAGTGTCACATTCTCGTGGCGAAGGCTGTGAGACTGAGACGAGAATAATCTAGGACACGAATAGCAGAGTAATTACACCCTTCAAAAAAGGTTTTGCATCACCTCAGTTCCGAGAGTTCCGGAAACTGTACAGAAAATTGGAATAGAGATCAACATAACATCATTTCCGCCCTTTCTGTTGCTCATGAAAGGCACATATTGTACAACCATACAGTGAGACCTTCAGAGGTGGTGGTCCAGATTGCTGTACACACCTGTACCTCTAATACCCAGTAGCACGCCCTCTTGCATTGATGCATTTCTGTATTCGTCGTGGCATACTATCCACAAGCTCATCAAGGCACTGTTGGTCCAGATTGTCCCACTTCTCAAAGGCGATTCGGCGTAGATTCCTCACAGGGGTTGATGGGTCACGTCGTCCATAAACAGCCCTTTTCAATCTATCACAGGCATGTTCGATAGGGCTCATGTCCGGATAAAATGCTGGCCGCTCTAGTCGAGAGATGTCGTTATCCTGAAGGAAGTCATTCACAAGATGTGCACGATGGGGGCGCGATTTGTCGACCATGAAGACGAATGCCTCGCCAATATGCTGCCGATACGGTTGCACTATTGGACGGAGGATGGCATTCACGTATCGTACAGCCGTTCCGTCGCCTTCCCAGACCACCAGTGGCGTACGTCGGCCCCACAGAAAGCCACCCCAAAGCAGCAGGAAACCTCAACCTTGCTGCCCTCTCTGGACAGTGTGTCTAAGGCGTTCAGTCTGACCGGGTTGCCTCCATAAACGTCTTCGACGATTGCCTGTTTGAAGGCATGTGCGTCACCCATCGGTGAAGAAGACGTTACGCCAATACTGAGCGGTCCAGTCGGCTTGTTGTTCGGCCATCTGTACCGCGCTGCATAGTGTTGTGGTTGCAAACATGGACCTCGCCATGGACGTCGGGAGTGAAGTTGCGCATTATGCAGCCTATTGCGCACAGTTTGAGTTGTAACATGACGTCCTGTGGCGCACGGAAACCATTATTCAACATAATCAAAATATCCACGGGTGTACTGCCGGTCTACAGTGTCCAACGGGAACAATATTTCGGCGATCATACATGTCGCTATCATCAGGTGAACTGACGGACTGAGTTCCTGTGAACGTGCCGGCACGGAGATCCGTACGCTATGGCTGCTCAGGGGGAACTGGGTTCGGTCGCGGCGGATCTCCGTGCCGGCACGTTCACAGGAGCTCAGTCCGTCAGTTCACCAGATGCTGGTGACATGTATGATCGCCGAAATATTGTGCCCATTGGACACTGTAGACCGGCAGTACACCCGTGGATATTTTGATTATCAAATACGCCGGGAGAAACTCAAGAACCACATTATTCAACATGGTGGCGTTGCTGTCAGGCTGTCAGGGTACCTCTAGGCCATAATCCGTTGGTAGCGGTCATCCACTGCAGTTGTAGCCCTTGGGCGGCTGAGCGAATCATGTCAGCGACACTTCCTGTCACTCTGTATCTCCTCTATGTCCAAACAACATCGCTTTGGTTCACTCTGAGACGCCTGGATACTTCCCTTGTTGAGAGCCCTTCCTGGCACAAAGTAACAATGCGGACGCGATCGAACCGCGGGATTGATAGTCTGGGCATGGTTGAACTACAGACAACACGAGCCTTGTACCTCCTTCCTGGTGGAATGACTGCAACTGATCGGCTGTCGGTGTTTTCATTGCAATTGACAAAAATATTGTGTTCACTGAAGTCGAAGTAGAGTGTGATTGTGAAGTTATCTGGACACGTTTAACAGGGCTAGGGGAAATAAAGGTAATTGTGGGGTGTTATTACAGGCCACCAGGTTCCACCGTGACAGTTCTAGAATCATTCAAAGGGAGTCTACATTCTGTATCGCAGAAGTACCCGGATCATGCTATAGTAGCCGGAGTCGACTTCAACCTACCTAGTATAGACTGGGATGTCTATGGATTCATCACAGGTGATACAGACAAGCCGTCGTGTGAATTAAATTGGAACACATTATCCGAAAACTGTCTTGAGCAGCTAAATCGACAGCCAACGCGTAATGGAAATATTTTAGATCTGGTAGCCACGAACAGACCAGACCTCATCGACGGTGTCAGTGTTGAGACAGGGATTAGTTATCATGATGTTGTCATTACGACTATGGTAACGAAAGTTAAAAAGTCGATCAAGAAGGCTAGGAGAGTATTCGTACTAGAAAGAGCAGATAAGCAGTTGTTAGCATCCCACTTAGTAAATGAATCGACTTCATTTACTTTCGGTGCGATGGACGTGGAAGAATTATGGGCAAATTTTAAACACATTGTAAATCACGCATGGGACAAGCATGTGCCGAAAAAGTGGGTTTCGGACGGAAAAGACCCACCGTGGTTTAACAGCGCAATTCGGAGAATGCTCAGGAAGCAAAGGCAGTTGCACTAGCGGTACAAGAAAGATCGGGAGAATGAGGACAGGCAAAAGTTACTAGAGATTCGTGCTCCTGTAAAAAGAGCGATGCGCGAAGCATTCTACTACTACCACCGTCATACTTTAGCAAAAGATCTTGCTGAAAACCCAAAGAAATTCTGGTCTTACGTAAAATCGGTAAGCAGGTCGAAGGCTTCCATCCACTCACTCACTGATCAGTCTGGCCTGGCAACGGAAGATTGCAAAACGAAAGCTGAAACTTTAAATTTAGCATTTGATAAATCTTTCATGCAGGAGGAAAAAATGGTTCAAATGGTTCTGAGCACTATGCGACTTAACTTCTGAGGTCACTAGTCGCCTAGAACTTAGAACTAATTAAACCTAACTAACCTAAGGACATCACACACATCCATGGCCGAGGCAGGATTCGAACCTGCCACCCGAGCGGTCGCTCGGCTCCAGACTGTAGCGCCTAGAACCGTACGGCCACTCCGACCGGCCCATGCAGGAGGATCGTACAAACATAGCGCCGTTTCAGTCTCGTACAGATTCCCGTATGGAGGACATAGTGATAGACATCTCTGTGGTTGTGAAGCAGCTGAATGGGTTGAAAATAAATAAATCGCCAGGTCCTGCTGGGATTCCAATTCGGTTTTACAGAGAGTACTCTACTGCATTTGCTCCTTATTTAGCTTGCATTTATCGCGAATCTCGCGAAGTCCCGAGCGACTGGAAAAAAGCGCAGGTGACGCCTGTATATAAGAAGTATAGAAGGACGGATCCCCAAAATTACAGACCAATATCCTTAACATCGGTTTCTTGCAGGATTCTCGAACTTATTCTCAGTTCGAATGTAATGAATTTCCTTGAGACAGAGAAGTTGCTGTCCATGCATCAGCACGGCTTTAGAAAGCATCGATCCTGCAAAACGCAACTCGCCTTTTCTTCACATGATATCTTGCGAACCATGGATGAAGGGTATCAGATGATGCCATATTCCTTGACTTCCGGAAAGCGTTTGACTCGGTGCCCCACTGCAGACTCCTAACTAAGGTACGAGGACATGGGATTGGTTCCCAAGTATGTGAGGGGCTCGAAGACTTCTTAAGTAATAGAACCCAGTACGTTCTCCTCGATGGTGAGTGTTCATCGGAGGTGAGTGCCCCAGGGAAGTGTGGTAGGTCCGTTGTTGTTTTCTGTCTACATAAATGATCTTTTGGATAGGGTGGATAGCAATATGTGGCTGTTTGCTGATGATGCTGTGGTGTACGGGAAGCTGTCGTCGTTGAGTGACTGTAGGAGGATACAAGATGACTTGGACAGGATTTGTGACTGGTGTAAAGAATGGCAGCTAATTCCAAATATAGATAAATGTAAATTAATGCAGATGAATAGGAAAAAGAATCCAGTATGTTTGAGTACTCCATTAGTAGTGTAGCGCTTGACACAGTCACGTCGATTAAATATTTGGGCGTAACACTGCAGAGCGATATGAAGTGGGACAAGCATGTGATGACAGTTGTGGGGAAGGCGGATAGTCGTTCATTGGTAGAATTTTGGGAAGATGTAGTTTATCTGTAAAGGAGACCGCTTATAAAACACTAATACGACCTATTCTTGAGTACTGCTCGAGCGTTTGGGATCCCTATCAGGTCGGATTGAGGGAGGACATAGAAGCAATTCAGAGGCGGGCTCCTAGATTTGTTACTGGTAGGTTTGATCATCACGCGAGTGTTACGGAAATGCTTCAGGAACTCGGGTGGGAGTCTCCAGAGGAAAGGAGGCGTTCTTTTCGTGAATCGCTACTGAGGACATTTAGAGAACCAGCATTTGAGGCTGACTGCAGTACAATATTACTGCCACCAACTCACATTTCGCGGAAAGACCACAAAGATAAGATAAGAGACATTAGGGAACGTACAGAGGCATATAGGCAGTCATTTTCCCCTCGTTCTGTTTGGGAGTGGAACAGGGAGAGAAGATGCTAAAAAATGGTTCAAATGGCTCTGAGCACTATGGGACTTAACTTCTGAGGTCATCAGTCCCCTAGAACTGAGAATTACTTAATCCTAACTAACTTAAGGACATCACACACACCCAAGCCCGAGGCAGGATTCGAACCTGCGACCGTAGCGGTCGTGCGGTTCCGGACTGTAGCGCCTTTAACCGCTCGGCCACTCCAGCCGGCGGTCGGATTGAGGGAGGACAAAGAAGCAATTCAGAGGCGGGCTGCTAGATTTGTTACTGGTAGGTTTGACCATCACGCAAGTGTTACGGAAATGCTTCAGGAATTCGGGTGGGAGTCTCTAGAGGAAAGGACGCGTTCTTTTCGTGAATCGCTACTGAGGACGTTTAGAGAACCAGCATTGAGGCTGACTGCTGTACAATTTTACTGCCGCCAACTCACATTTCGCGGAAAGACCACAAAGATAAGCTAAGAGCGATTAGGGCTCGTACAGAGGCATATGGGCAGTCATTTTCCCTCGTTCTGTTTGGGAGTGGAACAGGGAGAGAAGATGCTAAAAAATGGTTCAAATGGCTATGAGCACTAAACTTCCGAGGTCATCAGTCCCCTAGAACTAAGAACTACTTAAACGTAACTAACCTAAGAACATCACACACATCCATGCCCGAGGCAGGATTCTGGGTGTTGTGTGATGTCCTTAGGTTAGTTAGCTTTAAGTAGTTCTAAGTTCTAGGGGACTGATGACCATAGGTGTTAAGTCCCATATTGCTCAGAGCCATTTGAACCGAGGCAGGATACGAACCTGCGATCGTAGCGGTCGCGCGGTTCTAGACTATAGCGCCTAGAACCGCTTGACCACTCCGGCCGGCAGAAGACGCTAGTTGTGGTACGAGGTACCCTCCACCACACACCGTGTGGTGGATTGCGGAGTATGTATGTAGATGTAGATGTAGATGTAGATGTACATTTGATGAGTTCTGTCAACTGATCCCTTCTTTTACACAAGTCTTACAATGGCTTTCTTTCCTCTCAGACTGCTTTTGGTACTTTCTCATTGGATATCGAATCTACTCTTCATCATTTGAAATGCTTCTTTTTTCTTCTTGTATCTATTGTTTGTTACCCACATTTCATTTCTATAAAAGCCCATACACTCCAGACAAGTACGTTCAGAAAAAAAAATTGACATATTGGTTCCTGATGTTAAAATACTCACATTTTCAGGAACGCTTTTCCTGTTTTTGCCAGTCTGAGTTCTACGTCCTCTTTACATCTGACAGCATCGGCTATTTTCCTACAAACATGTAATTCGACTGCACTCTGTTGCCTTGTTTTACTTTTGTTAAACTTCATTTATAGCCTTTTTTTTGTTGACGGCTCTGTTCAATCTGTTCAACTAATCTTTCGTGCCCTATGTCGCCTCTAAACTACAACGAATTACAGTGAATTACAATATCATCGACATAATCTGAAATTATTTTTCCGTCTACCTGAACCTCTACACCCACATGTATACTCTGCAGATTACACTCAAGTGCCTGGCAGTGGGTTCATCGAACCACCTTCATAATAATTCTCTATTATTCCACTCTCTAAAAGCGCGCGGAAAAAGCCAACACCTATATCTTTCCGTGGTACCTCTGATTTCCCGTATTTTATTGCCATCGTCATTTCCCTATTCATAGGACGGCGTCAACAAAATATTTTCTCATTCTGAGGAGAAAGTTGGTGACTAAAATTTTATTAGGAGATCCCGCCACAACGAGAGACGCCCTTGCTTTTATAATGTCCACCCCAAATCCTGTATCATATCGGTGACATTCTCTTCACCACTTCTGCATAATACAGAACGTGGTGCTCGTCTTTAAACTTTCTCATTATACTCCGCTGATCCAACTGTAAGGATCCTACACCGAGCTGGATTACTTCAAAAGAGGATGCACTAGCATAGTGTAGGCAGTCTCTTTAGTCGACCTGTGGCATATTGTAAGTGTTCTGCCAGTAGACCGCTGTCTTTGGTTCGCCCTCCCCACAACTTTTTCTGTGTGTTCTTTCCAGTTGAATTTGTTCGTAACTGTAATTCCTAGGTATTTAAGTGAATTTACGGACTTTCAATTTGATTGATTTATCGTCTAACCGAAGCTTAACAGATTATTTGTGGCACCCGTGTTGATGACGTTACACTTTTCATTATTTTGGTTAACTGGCAACTTTCGCACTATGCAGGTATGATTTCTAAATCGTATTACAGTTTACTTTCATCTTCTGATGACTTTACTAGAGGATAAATGACAGCATCATCTGCAAACGACCTAAGACGGTTGTCTCCTAAATCGTTTATATACACTCCTGGAAATTGAAATAAGAACACCGTGAATTCATTGTCCCAGGAAGGGGAAACTTTATTGACACATTCCTGGGGTCAGATACATCACATGATCACACTGACAGAATCACAGGCACATAGACACAGGCATCAGAGCATGCACAATGTCGGCACTAGTACAGTGTATATCCACCTTTCGCAGCAATGCAGGCTGCTATTCTCCCATGGAGACGATCGTAGAGATGCTGGATGTAGTCCTGTGGAACGGCTTGCCATGCCATTTCCACCTGCCGCCTCAGTTGGACCAGCGTTCGTGCTGGACGTGCAGACCGCGTGAGACGACGCTTCATCCAGTCCCAAACATGCTCAATGGGGGACAGATCCGGAGATCTTGCTGGCCAGGGTAGTTGACTTACACCTTCTAGAGCACGTTGGGTGGCACGGGATACATGCGGACGTGCATTGTCCTGTTGGAACAGCAAGTTCCCTTGCCGGTCTAGGAATGGTAGAACATTGGGTTCGATGACGGTTTGGATGTACCGTGCACTATTCAGTGTCCCCTCGACGATCACCAGTGGTGTACGGCCAGTGTAGGAGATCGCTCCCCACACCATGATGCCGGGTGTTGGCCCTCTGTGCCTCGGTCGTATGCAGTCCTGATTGTGGCGCTCACCTGCACGGCGCCAAACACGATACGACCATCATTGGCACCAAGGCAGAAGCGGCTCTCATCGCTGAAGACGACACGTCTCCATTCGTCCCTCATTCACGCCTGTCGCGACACCACTGGAGGCGGGCTGCACGATGTTGGGGCGTGAGCGGAAGACGGCCTAACGGTGTGCGGGACCGTAGCCCAGCTTCATGGAGACGGTTGCGAATGGTCCTCGCCGATACCCCAGGAGCAACAGTGTCCCTAATTTGCTGGGAAGTGGCGGTGCGGTCCCCTACGGCACTGTGTAGGATCCTACGGTCTTGGCGTGCATCCGTGCGTCGCTGCGGTCCGGTCCCATGTCGACGGGCACGTGCACCTTCCGCCGACCACTGGCGACAACATCGATGTACTGTGGAGACCTCACGCCCCACGTGTTGAGCAATTCGGCGGTACGTCCACCCGGCCTCCCGCATGCCCACTATACGCCCTCGCTCAAAGTCCGTCAACTGCACATACGGTTCACGTCCACGCTGTCGCGGCATGCTACCAGTGTTAAAGACTGCGATGGAGCTCCGTATGCCACGGCAAACTGGCTGACACTGACGGCGGCGGTGCACAAATGCTGCGCAGCTAGCGCCATTCGACGGCCAACACCGCGGTTCCTGGTGTGTCCGCTGTGCCGTGCGTGTGATCATTGCTTGTACAGCCCTCTCGCAGTGTCCGGAGCAAGTATGGTGGGTCTGACACACCGGTGTCAATGTGTTCTTTTTTCCATTTCCAGGAGTGTAGATAAGGAACAGCAGATGGCCTCTGACAGCAGGAAATCACTTCTGTTTTACTCCATGACTTCCCGTCAGTTATCACGAACTGTGACCTCTCAGATAGGAGATTACGAATTCAGTCACATAACTGAGCCGATATTCCTTAAGACCGCAAAATGATTACAAGCCTCTTAAGGTACAGTGTCAAAATCCTTCTGAAAATCTAGAAATACAGAATCAATTTGAAAGCCCCTGTCAACACCACTCAACTCTCCGCGTGAGGAAAAAGCTAAGTGCGTCTCACAGGAACGATGTTTTCAAAATCCGTGTTGACTGAGTGTGCACAGACTGTTCTCTTCAAAATAACTCTTAATGTTCGAACACAGTATACGTCCCAAAATCCTGCTGAAAATCGACGGTAACGATATGGGCCTGTAATTTAGTATATTATACTACCTTTCTTTCATATTGGTGTGATCTGTGCAGCTTTCCAGTCTTTGGGTAAGGATCTTTCGTCGAGCGAGCTATTGTATATGATTGTTAAGTATGGAGCTACTGCATCAACATACTCTGAAAGGAACCTAATTGGTACAAAGTAGCCGGTCGGGGTGGCCGAGCAGTTCTAGTGCTACAGTCTGGAGCCGCGCTACCGCTGCGGTCGCAGGTTCGAATCCTGCCTCGGGCATGGATGTGTGGGATGTCCTTAGGTTAGTTCAAGGGGACTGATGACCTCAGAAGGTAAGTCCCACAGTGCTCAGAACCATTTGAACCATTTTTGGTACACAGTATGGACCGTAAAGCTTTCTTTTATTAAGTCATTTAAGTTGCTCCACTACACCGAGGATATCTACCTCTAAGTTACTCGTGTGGGCAGCTGTTCTTGATGCGAATTCTGAAATACTTAATCCGTCTTCTTTCCTGAAGGAATTTCGGAAGGCTTTGTTTAGTGCGAGTAACTCTGTATAGTAGCACTGCCACTTGTAGTATTTCCATTGCTAGGCACTGGTGGTGTCTTGTCACTAGCATTCTTTACATACATCCAGAATCTCTTTGGATTTTCTGCTAGGTTTTGAGACAAAGTTTCGTTGTGCAAACTATTATAAGCATTCAGCAACTCGCATCGTAGTCCAAGAAAAATTTCGAGCCTGGGCAGTAAATCGCCAATCTTGGGATTTTGCGTTCGTTTAAATTTGCCAAATTTTTTTGTTGTTTCTGCAACAGCGTTTTGACCCGCTTTATGCACGGAGGGGAATCAGCTCCGTCGTTTGTTTATTTATTTGGTATAACCCTCTCAATTGCTGCTGACGCTATTTCTCTGAATACAAGCCAAATCGGGTGTACACTTACAATGTTAATTAGGAAGAAGTGGTGACTGTCTCGCGCCAAGCGAATTTTTATCTGTTTTTTCGAATAGGTACATTTTCTTTTATTTTTTGTGGTTTTGGAGTTACGCTGTTCAGTTTCACTAGAACAACCCTGGGTTCACTAATCCCTGTATCTGCTTTGACGTTCGTTATTACCTCAGGATTATTTGCTACTAAGAAGTTAAGTGTGTTTTCACAATCATTTAGTATTCGAGTGGGCTCATAAACAAATTCCTCGATATAATTTTCAGAGAATGCGTTTAGCACAGTTTCCGACGATGTTTCATACATACCTCCGCAAACATATCGAATTTGAATGGAAATCATCACCTACTATAATTGTGTGAGTTGGGTATGTGTTTGAAAGTACACTCAAATTTTCATTGAAGCCTTTAGTAATTGTATCAATTGAATTGAGAGGTCGGTAAAACGATCCAATTATTATTTTATTCCGGGTTCCCAGATTGATCTCTACCCATACTACTATACTAACTCACAGGAACTTCCACTTCAATTTCACCACAAGATAACTTCTTCTAACAGCCAACTGTTTTACCTTATCCTTTCTGAACACAGTTATGTCCTTCGCAAAATTTCGGGTGAAGTTTAGCGAGCTTTCTGTGCGTGTAACAATTTGAGCATCAATGTTTGCGTATTCCTATTACGTTTCGCGTACTGCTAGTTTGAAGAACACTTTGAATAACCATCCTTCTCTCTCTTCGGAACTAGTACCTCCATTTTATGTTCGTATATACTTATAAATTAAGTGAAACTTTGTTGATTCATATAGAAACTTCATTAACAAGTAGAACTGAGTATTTAATTTCGACGTAATTAGTTCCTTATAGAGCGAATTCCTGAAAAATTATGTTTCTGTAATCATCAACTTACTGACATACAATATTTCAAGTGAAGAAAATTAATAATTTCATTCAAACTTGCTTGTGCATATTTCTTTGTTGTTCAGACACTAGATTCGCTGGAAGTAATCCAAAAGCTAACTTGACAACCATCGTTAGTACCCTGTTTCAAACTCTCTAGAACGTTTACTTTGCAAAGAGCAACAAAACATCATGAAATGGATAGATGAATTAGAAAAATATTTATTACCCGTAGTTGGATGGGCACATGGCTAATTCATGACACATTCATGTGAGGATAAAACTTGAATTTTGGAGAGGTTTCTTGTAATACACTTTAATAACAGACGTTTTAGCAATTTCAGAGTTGTCAGCCAGCATGTAAAATCTACGGGGGTACTTCTCATGATATAAAGGTATTCTTCTATTAAATATGGACTGCATTTTAACTTTCATACAATGAGGGCCGTATTGTTTGTGAAACTATTTTTGAAGAAACGAGACACATATTTATTTCTGTTTTCGAACTTTCGAAGCTCTGTTTTATGAGACAAAATGTTGAAAACGTCGAGTCGGATGCAAAATTAATTGCAGGTACCGTAACATAAAAGCTGGTACAACAGCTGTTGTTTTACTTACATAATCGCTGTGTCTACTTCATATTCTCACGCAAGCGACTGCTCGAGGATGGCTTAAACAGTTTTATTGGCGCGGCGACGTGGAGCCCCACTCAGATGTTCCTGTCTGCGGCCGCAGTCACGCGACGCACGAGTTCCGCTCGCAGTACAAGCCCCGCCTAACTTCCAGAGCCAGAAAAAAGCTGTCGGAGTGAAATTCGGTTGCGTGACGGAGGGTGATCAAAGCACCACTTACTTTGTTGACAAACTTCAGAGGTAATCACTTATGTACTACACGTCCGATGGCTAAAAAAAGACACAAGTTAACATTTCTTCACATGCTCTCTGGCAATAAAAGGAATAGGATAAAAACAGGAGTACGTATTTGGGCCACCAAGTAGCACTCTAAAATACTGCGTCATTTAGAACCAGAACCGTGTTAATGATAGTTCACTGAAGTTGGGGCTCATTACTGCTAGCACTAATTATTATGCCGTACTGTAAAAGAGACAGAGTATATCACAATACTGGGATATCGTAAGCATAATTTCATGTCGGTAACTTCACCTCGCCGATTATATCTTACGTACATTTCCTAATCGCTGTTAGCGAGTATTAAAAAATATTGTCAGACGGCTTCTCTCTGGCAAATTGGCACAAGTGGAATGTGAAGACAGTCTGAAAATCGAGCACGTTGTAGATACATTTCAAATGAAGATGACCAAATTGATCTACCTGTGTTAGGCTACCTAGGAAAGTTGAACCACCCAATATTGCTATCCAGGTTAAATGGCGGAAGTCATGAAACATGGAAAAACGATGCCTGGAAAAGAATACCGTTGTCCGATGGATGATCCTTCATATTGTTTCATATACACTACTGGCCATGAAAATTGCTAGACCAAGAAGAAATGCAGATGATAAACGGGTATTCAGTGGACAAATATATTATACTAGAGCTGACATGTGATTACATTTTCTAGCAATTTGGGTGCATAGATCCTAAGAGGTCAGTACCCAGAACAACCACCTATGGCCGTAATAACGCCCTTGATACTCCTGGGCATTGAGTCAGAGCTTGGATGGCGTGTACAGGTACAGCTGCCCATGCAGCTTCAACACGATGCCACAGTTCATCAAGAGTAGTGACTGGCGTATTGTGACGAGCCAGTTGCTCGGCCACCATTGACCAGACGTTTTCACTTGGTGACAGATCTGGAGAATGTGCTGGCCAGGCCAGCAGTCGAACATTTTCTGTATCCAGAGACGCCCGTACTGGACCTGCAACATGGGGTCGCGCATTATCCTGCTGAAATGTAGGTTTTCGCAGGGATCGAATGAAGGGTAGAGCCACGGGTCGTAACACATCTGAAATGTAACGTCCACTGTTCAAAGTGCCGTAAATGCGAACAAGAGGTGACCGAGACATGTAACCAATGGCACCCCATATAATCACGCCGGGTGATAACGCCAGTATGGCGATGTCTAATACACGCTTCCAATGTGCGTTCACCGCGATGTCGCCGAACACGGATGCGACCATTATGATGGTGTAAACAGAACCTGGATTCATCCGAAAACATGACGTTTTGCCATTCGTGCACTCAGGTTCGTCGTTGAGTTCAACATCGCAGGCGCTCCTGTCTGTGATGCAGCGTCAAGGGTAACCGCAGCTATGGTCACCGAGCTGATAGTCCTTGCTGCTGCAAACGTCGTCGAAGTGTTCGTGCAGATGGTTGTTGTCTTGCAAACGTCCCCATCTGTTCACTCAGGGATCGAGACGTGGCTGCACGATCCGTTACAGCCATGCGGATAAGATGCCTGTCTTCTCGACTGCTGATGATACGAGGTCGTTGGGATCCAGCACGGCGTTCCATATTACCCTCCTGAACCCACTGATTCCATATTCTGCTAACAGTCATTGGATCTAGACCAACGCGAACAGCAATGTCGCGATACGATAAACCGCAATCGCGATAGGCTACAATCCGACCGTCGGAAACGTGATGGTACGCGTTTCTCCTCCTTACACGAGGCATCACAACAACGTTTCACCAGACAACGCCGGTCAACTGCTGTTAGTGTAAGAGAAATCGCTTGGAACTTTCCTTACGTCAGCACGATGTAGTTGTCGCCACCGGCGCCAACCTTGTGTGAATGCTCTGAAAAGCTAAAATTTTGCATATCACAGCATCTTCTTCCGGTCGGATAAATTTCGCGTCTGTAGCACGTCATCATCGTGGTGTAGCAATTTTAATGGCCAGTAGTCTACAAATTTGGGCAATGTCTTACATAGTATGGAAAATAGTGATTTTATTGCATGTGCTTGCGCTACTTTCTGTCACTGTAGCATCACTGGTGGATGTTTGATTCGAGTACTTAACTTGTAGACGAAAAAGTGGTAGCTACAAATATAATACTCAACAATGAACTACGTAGAAGCAACTCACTGTGTCCTCTGCGTCCGAATATAAGTGAATACTGTACTCAAAACTGCCCATGTTGCTGTAAACGTATTGTGTAATGACTAACACTAAAATAATTTTGTTTAGTGAAAAGGTGATTAGTTCTAAACACAAACATTGGCGTTGGTGCACATGTGCTTGGCTTAAATATGATTCAAAAACGTCATCAGAGTTTAAAACGTGCATCCAGCATTGCAGTTTCAGGACAAACGGTATCTAATGCCTCATACAACCTGTCTACTTAAACTTTAGCGACTAAGCTTTTATAAAACTAAAGAAGGGATTCATTTTCATTACGACGGAAATAATCGAAGCACTTCCCACATCCTGACGACAATTCATGTAGTTTCTGCACTAAATAAATCGTAAATCGATTTGTCGAATGATAACTGCGGATTATTCTACCAGGGATCCCGAAAATGTAGCGGCCGGCAGAGGTGGCAGAGCGGTTCTAGGCGCTTCAGTCCAGAACCGCGCGACTGCTACGATCGCAGGTTCGAATCCTGCCTAGGGCATGGATGTGTGTGATGTCGTTAGGTTAGTTAGGTTTACGTAGTTCTAAGTTCTTGGGCGCTGATGACCTCAGATGTTAAGTCCCATAGTGCTCAAAGCCATTTGAACCATTTGAAAATGTAGCACATAGAATTGTTGCACAAGATTTATCTCGTTTTATTTATGTGTGATAGACTGACAACCGAGGAGTGCGTTATCGGTCTTGCCTCTAAAGAGACCCAAGGACGGATTCGTGTGTCTCTCAGTATTGCCATCAACAACCATCAAATATGGTACAAATAGCTGCTGTATAAGTCCCTACTATAGAGAAATCTTACGTATGAGCTCTCTAGTGGTCAGTGTGTAGGAGTCCTTGACTAATCTAGATTTCGTGATGAGAAGAGGACTGCAGCGCAGTAACGCCCCACTCAGTGCCCGTAGAAAGATGTAGTTGGAAGGGATCCGTCGTAGCCTCGCTGTGTGTGCGGCATATTAGTTGGACATGTGTTTGGGTAATTGTAATGATTGCTTTCTTACCGCCTGTGCTGTTGTGTTCAGAGCGTAGTTCGCTGTGTATGTAACGCGTTCTTCAGATAATGCGAATGAGGACAGCGAAGGATTAATCACAATCGCCAAAGTAGCGCTTGACCATGCCCAAAAGCGGAAGCACGAAATTTGATCCAAAAACCTCTGCGTAGAGAACAACTGAGAAGTGGACATGCCAGGTTTTCACTGCATATAGAACAACTGAAGATTGGAAGCGCGAAACGTTCTTATTGCAAAATCTCACATTTGTCAGAAGAATCAGAAAATAGTGTACCTATCTCTTTTTGTAGACAACTTATTTGTAACCAGAAATCTTGGCGGTATGCTGATGAAACATAATTACACTGCTCACCTTGTCATGATAAAAAATAAATAAAAAATAATAAGGAAAACAGCAAAGGTGTGAGTGCAATATCAGGGAACTAATTGTTTGTTAGTACCAGTAAGTAAGTTTCTGTTTCAGGTGCCATTACTACTAAGCACTGCTTTGTATTTGTGGCAATGTAAGTACAGAAATACACCAGTAATGTTTTAACTGGAAGAACTGCATCAAACAAAATTAATGTGTCGTATCTTTGAAACTTTTAGTGGAAGAACAACAAAGAGAAATTTCTAGAAAAAAAACTCTCAGTACTGACTTCTGGTTCTTCCACAAGTCCTTTCTTCGAATCAGTTGTTGAGAAGTTAACTGCAAAACTCCCTGTACTCTTGAGGAAGATACGGTAAAATCGTCAGTAGGTCTTTCTATTTTGCAACTGATAAACATCACTGGCTTTTTAGGTGAAATACGGCACGTCATATATCAGCAATGGGCTGTCCTCTTTTGGATATATCGACAATTTTTCGTTCTTCTGATTCAGCGTAAGAATTTTTAAAAGCTATTTGAGGTGGGTGAGTATGACACACTATAGGCATACTGTATTTGCAGATATTCCACACCTGCATTGACAAAAATACTTCAGCAGCTTCTTTGAATTCACTGGGTACCATATTGACAGAGGATAGTGTAAGGCACGAGAAGTAAATAAAACCTCAACATCAGTATTTTTCACTCCCAATTGTAATAATGAACAGTGACCAAATTCTACATACGTCTAATTCATTTACTGAGTTCAACAGCATTACTTGGAAGAACATTAAATTAATATAACTAGGTCGTGTGGAGTATTGCTCCATATAATGATACGCTGTTGTCAGAAATGTAATATGCAAGTACCCTCTAGTATGCTGTAATATATCGTGATCACAGCAAGTTTTATGTGTGAGGACAAAGAAAGATTTAACAATTATCATATTCATAAATTTTATGTAGGTCATCCATAACCGTTCTCGGAACACATAAAAATTACTTTATTTCATATTTAACCCTCAAACGTTTCTCGTCTAAGTTATTGTGATAGTTCATCACATTTTGTGCTTGATGTTGCTGTATTTGGTAGATATGTATTTTTGACCAAATGATGTACATTATGTAAATATCCGATGCTGCAAAATTTTTTGCACCTACTTTCATGTGTAAGTAGGCTGTTAAGTTTTTGTGTGTTGGTAACGCCACGTAGCGCTCTGTACGAAAATCATTGATTGCGGTGTGTGCAGTGTGTGGCTGGTTGGACTCATTGTTGGGTGTAGTGTTGGGCAGTTGGATGTGAACAGCAAGTAGCGTTGGGCAGTTGGAGGTGAGCTGCCAGCAGTGGTGGATGTGGAGAGAGAGATGCCAGAGTTTTGAGAGGCGGACGATCTGGACGTGTGTCCGCCAGGAAAAGGCAATTTGTGAAGACGGATGTCATGAATTGATAGATATATATATGATGACTTTTGAACACTATTAAAGTAAATACATTGTTTGTTCTCTATCAAAATCTTTCATTTGCTAACTATGCCAATCCGTAGTTAGTGCCTTCAGTAGTTAGACTCTTTTATTCAGATGGCAGTATTGGCGCTCGCTGTATTGCAGTAGTTCGAGTAGCGAAGATTTTTGTGAGGTAAGTGATTTATGAAAGGTATAGGTTATTGTTAGTCAGGGCCATTCATTTGTAGGGATTATTGAAAGTCAGATTGCGTTGCGCAAAAAAATATTGAGTTTCAGTTTAGTGATGATCAGAATAAGTAAAGAGAGAACTGTCCGAGTACGTTCAGTTTAACTCAGCTGTCTTTGTATCAAATAACGTAGAAGTTTAGTAGCACAGTCATTCATAATTTTTCTAAGGGACGTTTCACATGTTGTAAGATCGTTGGAAATCACACACTTATATCATCCTGTTCTGTGCCTTGCATTACCTTCTGTGAAGATGTTATCCAGTACCGAATTCGGTAGGGAATAAATAAAATTGTAAAGCTGTTGGCACAATAAAATTGGAACGAATGCGTAACTTCAGCTGACACAACAGTCTCGTGAAAATCGTGTGGAACAAACGCCATGCATACGTTTCTTCGTTTCTGTATAACTGAAAAATCTGTATGAAGTCTAAGAAAGCTGTGCCACTCATCAGTCTTCCGTGTTATTTTTCTCTAACAATCGCTGGTCAAATTTAGGTGTAGCTGAAGCATGGCACTTTGACCTCCAGAGGAAAGCAGTACTTTTTGCAAAGGCCATGCGCCTTCTAGTAACGAATGTCTGAATTATTTTCTGCGTGATTTGACACTAGAAACAAGTCTACAGATACGCAATAGAGTACCTAGTACACAAAAGCATTTAAACCACCAATTCGTGAAAAAAAGGCACCTAGAATGTTGGACATTTACACTGTTCAGTTGTTTGACTGCTATTTGCTTAACTTTAACGGAAACGGGTACTTTTAATTTATCATGGGACCGCTAAATATGCTCGGCACGAGGCCAAATATCGGCACAATGCCGAAATTTTGACATTAGAATGAAAGAAACCAGATTCAGCTGCGGAAGGTATCTGATTCCTTTAAGCGGTCAGTAATTAGACGAGAGAACCGTTTATTACATCAGTGTGTACGGTAAACCATTATTGTTTGGAAGGGAAAGTTTTGAAAAATAATCAGCGCTCGCTCTGTGGCCTCGCTGTGTAGACAGCAGAGATGTTTCTCTTTTCTTGCGGCGGTCGTCACATTCGTCAGGCAGCCAGTCAGCGCGAGCGCACGTGGGAGATTCTATTTCCACGGCCAGCGCTGTATACACTTGCGGTGTTTTGGTTGGCGCCCGCCAGGCGACGCTTTAGCCAGCCAGAACGGCGCACCTGCCGCGCTGGGACGCTTCCAGCCGGCCCGCTAACCAGACGGCTACGCTCGTCAGGTGGACCGTGAGCGACCTGCGAGTGAGGCAAATGGTGGTCAAATTTCGTGAGTTCCTAGAATAGTCAAGCAGTGCCATGTTCCGTCCTAGGTGTAGCTCACGAAAAGGCAATGAACGAAAAATCAGAGACTCTAGCTCACACGGACGGTCATCAAGATTCGTTCTTCACCGAGCGAGGTGCCGCCGTGGCATCACACTGGACTCGCATTTGGGAGGGCGACGGTTCAAACCTGCGTCCGGCCGACCTGATTGAAGTTTTCTGTGATTTCGCTAAATCGCATCAGGCGAATGCCAGGATCGTTTCTTCAAATGGGCATGGCTGACTTCCTTCCCCATTCTTCCCTAATCCGATGGGACTGATGACCTCGCTGTTTGGTCCCCTCTCTCAAATCAGCCAAACAACCAACCAGTCGTTCTTCGCTCGAACCAATCACAATTGGAACAGCACAGGCGGAAATGGCTACAGAACACAAAGTATTCTCGACCACACACAACACAGTGGCTTGCGGAGTATACATGTTGATGCCCCAAGGCTGGTCAGCAATGTGGAAACATCAGAAACAGAACAGATAACCATGCCTAAGACGGTGTAGGAAAACTATTGTCATTCAAAACAGCTTCCAGTCGTCTCGAAATGTATAAATATAAGTCTGCGTGGTTTCCAAGGGAATCGTATAACATTCTTTCTGAAAAAAAAGTGGCGGAGACAGGTAACAATGGAAATGGAAATGCCATGTGGCTAGGGCCTCACGTCGGGTACACCGTTCGCCTGGTGCAAGTCTTTCGAATTGACGCCACTTCGGCGACTTGCGTGTCGATGGGGATGAAATGATGATGATAAGGACAACACAACACCCAGTCCCTGAGAGGAGAAAATTTCCGACCCAGCCGGGAATCGAATCCGGGCCGTTAGGTATGACATTCCGTCGCGATGTCCACTCAGCTACCAGGTGCGGACAGGTAATAATGATCCAACAGGATAGCGATTACAAACCTCTATCCAAAGTAGACCACAAAGGGTCAATAATATTGAGGTCTGGTGACTGTACTGGTCAGGGTAACGCGACAAATCGTCCTCGTGCTCACAAAATTAGTTCTGATCCCTGTTGTCTTGGAATACAACACGATAACTGAGGAACATACACTGTGTCATAGCAGGGACTTGATCAGTCTAAATAGTCACATAATCCATGAAATGAATGTAACTTTGCAGAATAAACACGGTTCCCATGGAACGCCATGATATGGCTGCCTAAATCATCACCTAACCCCCGCCTTGTTTCACTCTTGGGGCGTAAAGTTGCCAGGAAGTGGATCAAGACTCATTCACCCAAATGAAATTCTTCCAATGCTCCACAATCCAGATTTTATGACTTACACGCCACGCTCTCCAATTACGGTCATTTGCATCACTGACGAGCGGTTTTGGAATTCCATCCTACCCTGTAACTCGCTGCTTATGGTGCTCCCTTGGTGCTATTGTTGAGCTCACAGGCTTCACGATTACGACATTCTGTTCTGCAGCGGTTTTTATTGCTGTCCTCCTCTTACTGTTTGTCACAATCTTCGTCAATGATCGTCCGTTACGATCACTCAACGCACACTTTCGTCCGTATTTTGACTAAGCCGATGATGTTTTTTCGCTTTGCCTGTATAAATCTTCGTAGGGTGCCTATTGGAACGTCACACACTTCAGCTACCTTAGTTATGGAAGCACCTACCAATCTACCAGCGTCCGAAGGCACTGAGCTACGACATGATGCACTCACAACTACACAGAACAGTGTTCTGACTACGACCAACACTTGCAACGTGTTTAGAACACTCCACACGTACTGTTCGTGGTCAAATACAACACCGCAACCTGTAGGCTTGGGTACTATCTGCACTTATGCTCAAGTATCAACTCTGGCCGTGTTTCCATATCTTTGTCCATCACCCTGTAAATATTATCCAGGATTATCGTTGCTGCGCGGGATTAGCTGAGCGGTTTAAGGCGCAGCAGTCAAGTACTGTGCGGCTGGTCCTGGCGGAGGTTCGAGTCCTCCCTCGGGCATGGGTGTGTGTGTTTGTCCTTAGGATAATTTAGGTTAAGTAGTGTGTAAGCTTAGGGACTGATGACCTTAGCAGTTAAGTCCCATGAGGTTTCACACACTTTTGAACATTTTGATTATCCTTGTCTCTGTGTGAAAAATTAAAACTGTTTGCTTTATGGGTATTCGAATCCAAATGTCGGCAACTCGTGGTCTCGCGGTCGCGTTCTCGCTTCCCGAACACGGTGTCCCGGATTCGATCGACGGCGGGGTCAGGGATTTTCACCTGCCTTGAGATGACTGGGTGTTTATGTTGTTCTCATCATTTCATCATCATTCATGAAAGTGGCGAGATTGGACTGAGCAAAGGTTGGGAATTTGTACGGCCGCTCATATCCGCGCAGTTTAGCGCCCCCACAAACCAGACGTCATCAACATCGTTGTCGAATCCAAATCCATGTGTTTGAATGTCTTTCTCAAAGTTTGACACTGTCGCATATAATAATTGCAGCAAAGATTTCCACGTAGAAGAGAGTATCCTGTACAATAGTCTCTACGGCGGTTTGTGTAGGTCAGAAAATATGTTTTCCATACTACGGTTTGAAGTTCAAACAGAAACATCCTCTTTATACTTCGAGTAACGACGAGTCGCTGGAAATACAAAAAAGTAAAATCAAAGGAATATGCGCTGAGGCTCCAACAATATGTCTAGGAAGATAAGGATTAAAATGTTCTGGAACTACCTTCTTTCACAGCATAGTGTGCGTTAGGTTTTTAAGAGAAGCTATAATGCTGTAACCACTTCCATGCAAACTGCGGTAGTAGATGACAGCGTGTGCACCTAACCAAACAGTGATCAAAGGAAATGTCCAGCGATCAGAGAAATGTCAAACTGTATACAGAATTCCGCCTCGTAGACACACAACCTGAATCACACTAACAGCACTCAAAAATGGTGCAAATTGCTCTGAGTACTATGGGACTTAACATCTGAGGTCATCAGTCCCGTAGAACGTAGAACTAATTAAACGTAACTAACCTAAGGACATCACACACATCCATGCACGAGGCAGGATTCGAACCTGAGACCGTAGCAGTAGTGAGATTCCGGACTGAAACGCCTAGAACAGCTTGGCCACCAAGGCCGGCTGACAGCATTCCTTCAACGCTCAAATCTCCATGAGGAATACAAGAGATTCCATTAAAAAGTAAAGTGAAAACAGAGAAACCAGCTACAAGACCATGAGACAAAATAAGATACGTATTAACTGACGAAGAACTTGACTTGTTCGTATGTGAAGCCAGATGTGTCCCATCCCCAATCCTAGACCATTTATTTTAATAAGGAAGAAGATGTGAAGAAAATGATTCTCATGTACAAATCGAAGGTACGTATAACAGGCTAATCCATTGACAAGATGCAGTGATGTCAGATAAGGATTATACGTTTCGTCGACGATGGTGCACAAGCTCAGATTGAGAAACGATTGGAAAAAAATCGGCGTTGCCCTGTCAAAGCAAACTAAGAGGCATCCAACCACCGATGGTTTAAAAATAAACTACAGGCAGCCTAAATCCGGATGGCCGGACGAGTATTTCAACCACCATCCCTCAGAATACGAGTTCGATGTCTTAACCAATGCGCATTCTCGGTGAGGACCCATACTTGCTCTGCGGCAAACATATTTTAAAGCTCCTTGGACTGTCATGATATGGAGTTTCAGTCTTTACAGAAAGAAGACCAGAAATCATCCTCGCTGCTTCTCTCAGATCCCGTTAATCACGACACTTAAGGAAGAAGATGCTTATACATCACCGCCCACTACTACTCCCCCTCTTGTGCTATCCTTTTCGTCTCAGAGTAGCTCTTACGTTATGCAGTATACTTATTTTAACTGCCCTTTTCCCTCTGAAAAATCTGCACGAGCACCAACGGCCAAATTGGAGTGGACCGCAAACACAACATCAGTTTTCATAAACGCTGTGGTTTGGAATAATTCGAAACGTAATTCAGGTTCCTGTAAAACTTCTCGTGTTAAAGGACTGGAGGAATTTATGGTAGTAAAACAGTTTCTGCTTTTCCACATGTTTTCCTCCATTCAGCTATCACCGTTTTGTTACTACACACCACAATGCCTTATGTTCCTGGAAAAGATAGTGACACGCGTTAACCACAAATGTCCAAGACAAACTTAATGTCACAGACGTGCAGAAACACGCTTTCTATGACAGTTACCATTCGGGGTAATCCCGGTTGAGAGCCAAACCTCATAAAAGAAACATGGAAATGAAAGTGTCGAGTGGCATTTATTTTTAAATTCTTCAGTGTTTCCCGATTACAGACGTATTTTGTTTGGGTAAGACCCTATCTGCGGTAATGATTTGGCTTCCTCACACGGAAGTTCTAGTTAGCAGCAATATAAAGTTTCCCATCACTTCGTCAACACAGCATTATGAATATGGAGGTCATCTCGTATTTCGATGGAATACAGGGGTGCTAAAATATCAGCACATCTCTGCTTGTTGCCTATCAGCATGACATGCGAATCTGAAAGCGCTGCGACCGGGTTGTCGAATGGCGGTTAACGAAGCGCTCTGTTTTCACCTGCCTCTGGGACAAAGGGCATTAGTGGGAATAACCGACAAACAACGTCGATGACGTTTAGCTTCTGACGCGCACATTCAGTACGGTAATTCTGTACAACGGCCTTTTTCCTGTCATATACACTTCCAAACCACCCGCTCGTTTCCATGTTGGCGCGTTCGTTTCGTACCCGGAATACCTTATACCGTGTAGCTGAATTGTTAGGCAAGCGCTAATGACTACGGCGTGCAGGCGTAGTGTGCAAAACTGAGCAATTACATTACTTGACAAAGGCGGCCGTTATCCGCTTATAGATCGAGATCCGGGAATGGAGCCAGCGGCCACCCACGTGACAGCGCGGCCTCTCTATTTTATAAATAACCGAAGTTCTTTAAAAACTCATAAAAGACACAAAATCATAGTGAAGCCTAATACTTACCGGTTGAGGCCACACATTTACTTAAAACTATTATGCACTTTCAGCGGTCCGTTAGGACAGCATAATGTGCAAATAGTTGGGAGTACACCTTAGGCACTTCAGAGAAAATCACAAGAAAAGTTTTGTGCAACAAACATGTACTTGTATGTAGCGTCTCGGAGCACAAGCTGGCGGCGGTCAAGTGGTTATCGTTCGAGTTCCTTAAACGGTAGTTCGCCAGATCGAGTCTCCCCATCTTTTGGTTCCTTTACTGTATATTTTTCCAGCTCCATATTATTTCATACAAACAACATATGAAAGGTACTAAAGTAAAAACACGTTTATTTGCATGAACTTTTTTGAACTTCCATTGGGATTTGGCTGTTTACTAACTTTAATTATTACAAGAAACATTATATTTACATTAACGGGAAAATAAGCGACCGATGCATAACATTTTTTTCCAAAATGTGTACCTGTCGTCATTTCCGAGATCGTTTACGCTTGCACTCATTTAAGGCAACAAGAACTGCACGTGGACGCTTTGACCTGCAGACACAGAGACCTGTCCCTTTCGGCAGTTTACCTTGCGAAACGGCGAGACTTTTTTAATGTAGCAAACACGAATGGTGTGCGCCGAATGTTTCCCGAATCACCAAATTAACATTTTTACTCGAAAAAATGAAGGTGACTCCCGATTCTTCAACAATTGATGATGATGAACCGGCCGCGGTGGCCATGCGGTTCTAGGCGCTGTAGTCCGGAACCGCGCGACTGGTACGGTCGCAGGTTCGAATCCTGCCTCGGGCATGGGTGTGTGTGATGTCCTTAGGTTAGTTAGGATTAAGTAGTTCTAAGTTCTAGGGGACTGATGACCTCAGATGTTAAGTCCCATAGTGGTCAGAGCCATTTTTGATGATGATGATGAATGTCATGAAGATTCAATTTACAGCCTAATGATATGCCTCTTCTCCGAGAAGTGTACCTCATTGATAAAGATTCATTAGCAATGATTTCTCTAAAAGCAGTGGCGGTTGAAGTAAAATCGTACGTCTAGTGTCGAAATGTAAGGACAAAAGACACGTATTAGTGACGTGGACCTCATTCATTCCGACGAAGTAGATGAAGAAGGTCTATTTCGCGAAACTGAAGCTTTAGCCAACGACGAGGATAATGATCCATCCAGAGACTACGCAAAAGCAGGATACATTCCGTTAAGGACAATAATATAAGTAGTGAGGCTGACAAAAGAACATGTCACTTGGTATTTATAAACTCTACAAAGTTCACGAGGATACAAGAGTTTTCTTCATTCACATACCTTTCAGATGTCATATGTGGAATAATATGCTCAGTGTCCAAATCTCAAAAACATATGCGTTAAGAAAAAGGAAACTGGACGTGATGCACCGATTAGCGAATGTCCAATGGGCCGTAACAGTATACTTGTAAAAGGCACAAGGGTAGGGATCATACCAGCTCCCCACCACGTCATGTACATAATACCCGACAAGGCACATAATTTTACTGTTCTCCGTTCTGAGAAAGGAAGCAGAATGGGCAAGCAGGAGTATCTCATCGGAGATTGCTGCTTCCGTCATCCTGGTATGAAAGGCCAATTGCCAGCGGAGACAAGTCCGACGACTGTGGCCGCAGGAGAGTAAATAATGACATAAAGTATCCGTTTCATGGCAACGGCTGCATCACTCTGTCTCACTAAGGCCAGTGCAAAAAGTGCGACGATGCGGACAACGTTACGAACGACTTCGTATCACGAGGACGCCACTTACATCGATAAAACAGGTTGGCTGACACTGGACCAAACAATCCTCCAATGTACTCTGGCGGCAGGGATTCCTCAGAGGAAACGCGATTTGGAAACGTCCAGCGTCATAACAGCATTTTTATAGAGAGATGCGACTGGGAAACAACATCAACACCTAAATAACTGCCACCAATAAAAAATTCCCGTATATGTCTTAATTTATTATTTATCGTACTAACATCTACTGGACGGGCTCAGCTCGCTAGTCGGAAACAGGCAAAAAGGCGAGCTATAAGTCATTGGGGGACACGAAGACGTTTTGAATTAGTGGGTCCAAGAAATAAAGCAGATGCCTTGTTCGGAACATCTAAGAGGCTCAAACCTCCCGGGGTCTCGTCATAACTTTTTTTCTTTAAGTTATCAGTTTTCTGACTATTTTAATGAGACCCTCCAAGGATTCTTCTTCTATGCCAACCTCTTCATCCCAGAGTAGCAATTGGAACCCAAGCCCTTAATTACTCGCTCGGAGCATTGCAATCTCTGTTTTCTTCTGCAGTTTTTACCTTCTACACTTTCCTCCTGTACCATGGAAGTCATTCCCTCAAGTCTTAACAGACCAACTGAAACTTTATGCCATCTGCAAGGAGGTGCAAATGAAAAAATTCTGAAGGCACGTGGAAATTGTATACCCCAAGGCCAGAGAAGAGATCAGGACAAGCAGACAACCCACAGGCCAGTTTTAACAGTCAACGTACACAGCTGCAGCAACATTCCATTCATGTGCTCAGATGAAAACGGTCCTAGGCAAAATAGAGAAAACTGAGAAGTGGACGGAGAATATTGAGGGTGTATTCAAGGGTGATGAAGGCAGTGTTATAGAAAGTTAAGTGGAAGCAGATGAAGATGAGGCCGGAGACAGGATTTTGCAAGATTAATTTGACAGAGCTCTATAAGATCTAAGGCAACACAATGCACCCCAGGAGTAGAGGATACTCCGTCAAAGCTACTGATAGCCTTGGGAGAGCCAGTTATGACAAAACTCTCCCTACTGGTGTGCAAGACGTTTGAGACAGTAAAATAGTCTCAGACGTCAAAAAGAATGCAATAATTCCAATTCCTAAGAATTCAGTCGCTGGCAAGTCTGAAAATGTCCGACCTATCAGTTTATCAATAAGCCATGGTTGCAAAATTCTTACAGGAATTCTTTACAGAAGAATGAGAAACTGGTAGAATTTTAGTTTGGATTCCGGAGAAATGTAGGACCACGCGAGGCAGTAATGACCCTACATTTTAGAGAAGATAGGTTAAAGAAAGGCAAACCTACGCGTCATAGGATTTGTACACTTAGAAGAAGCCTTTGAAAATGTTCACTGGAATACTTTCTTTTAAATTCTGAAGGTAGCAGTATATGGAGCAAAAGACTATTTAAGGGAGAAACCAAGTGGCAGTTATAAGAATCGAAATGCGTGAACGTGAAACAATGGTTGAGAAGGAGGTGAAACTAGTTTGTAGAATATTCCCGATATAACTCAATCATTACAATGAACGAACCATAAAGGAAACCGAAGAAAAATTAGGATTAGGAATTAAAGTTCAGGGACGAGAAATAAAAACTTTGAAGTTTACCGATGACCCTGTAGTTCTGTCAGAGGCAGCAAAGGACTTGGAAGAACAGTTGAACGAAATGGACGGTGTCTTAAGGGGAGGATACAAGATGAACATAGACGAACGCAAAATGGAATATAGGTGAATTAAATCAGATGGTGCTCGGGGAATTAGGTTAGAAAATGAGACACTTAAAGTAGCAGATGCGTTTTGCTACTTGGGCAGCACAATAACTGATGGTGGCCGAAGTAGAGAGGATATAAATAGTAAACTGGCAATGGAAAGATGAGTGTTTCTGAAGCAGAGAAGAAGAATCAGCGGATAAGTTCTGCTACTTCGGCAGTACAATAACTGATGGTGGCTGAAGTAGAGAGGATATATATAGTAAACTGGCAGGTAAGTGTTTCTGAAGAAGAGAGATTTGTTAACATCGAATACAGATGTGAGTGTTAGAAAGTCTTTTCTGAAGGCATTGGTCGGGAGTGTTGTAATGTATGGAAGTGAAACATGAGCGATTAATAGTTCAGACAAACAGATAATAAAAGCTTTCGAAATGTTGAATGTCGAAGAATGTTGAAGATTCGATGAGTAAATCACGCAACCACAGAGGAGGTAATGAATAGAATTTGATAGACAAGACAACAAGGGATCACCAGTTGAGTACTGGAGGGAAGAGTGAGTGTGTGTGCATGTGTGTTGTGTGTGTGTGTGTGTGTGTGTGTGTGTGTGTGTGTGTGTGTGTGTGTCAGAGAGAGAGAGAGAGAGAGAGAGAGAGAGAGAGAGACAGAGAGAGCGAGAGAGGGAGGGAAAGGGGGGGGGGCAGGGATAAAAATTGTTTGAAGAACTACTATATTAAATACACTACCGTACTGGCATTCGAATAGAATGAATGGCCGGTGGAGTAACATGAGTATGCTTTAGTGTAAATTGGTGAAGTGGCAGAAAACTAGCAGAGCTCTCTAGAGTGCAGTCTGAATTATCTCTTCTTGACAGCCAGACGACTTTTTTCACGCCATCAGTTGTGTTTTTGCAATAGCGAAGTGAAATTATTACGTACAGAGCGTAATTCAGCAGCGGCGTCGTAGTCACGGAGAAACGAGAGACTCGACCTCGTTACGTCGTGGAATGCTTGGTATGTAAACTGGCTAATACGCACTCACAGATAACTGTGCTAGCGAGCACTCCGGGCTTCATGAAGTGCCAAGTGTAGTTACCTTTTCCTTTCGCCAAGACCGACTGCTGTTGACCTCAGACACTTGAAAGTGGCGAATGCAAGAAGCATGTCAAGATTCGAAATATGGTTAGTTTTCAACTGTGCTACAAATTTCCGGTTTTCAGTGGTCGTATTAGTTTTACGTTACTTTATCATAAGCGACACACATAGGCAGCGTTATACACGTTCAACACAAAGTTCCATATGTGGACTAAAGTATCATTTGTCAGTCAGTCATATATCAAAAGTTTGATATGTTCCTGCAGCTTTGATCTCCCGTGATGCAATGGTTTCTGCAGTAATTTTTTTTTTTTTTTTTGACGTTATAGCGAAGTACGATTCTCAGAAAACTTTTGTGTTAACTGACAATGGCTGCGGAAGCCTACGCAGTTATTCAAGGGAGAGTATATAAGTGGGACAACGCTTTTGTCACTTGGATGTGTCCCTCTTACGGATTTTACAGCGGATTGTCGTTAGTTACTACATTCTGATGGATATCTCAGTGTAAAATTATATTCATTATCTGTCATTTCACATCTACTGCTGGCTGTAACACACCTGTAGACTGTTGCATGTATTACAGAGTTCCATCTGTATGCATTCATCTACGGGTTTTCTGGTGTCCTCTGCTCAAATTTCGTTAGATTATCATCTATTTCACCAAACACACTGCAGTCATAATTCAACATCTGTGATTATTTCATTTGGTGTCCATTCATTCAGCTTCCATTTCCCTAAATAGAATAACCCCATCAACAGAGTCTACTGCTTCAGTGTTTTTTGGTACTGTTTCCCTTCCCATATGTTCAGTGTACATTGTTCTACTCTTATCGTAACGATTTACAGGCATTTTCAGACTAGCTTAAGTTTTATAACTAAATGTGGTTTATACACCCTTGAGCCTGATAGTGCTACGTCATGTACAATTTATCTGAAAGTTTCACTGCCACTACTGATATTAGTTATAGTCATATAACTTTACAGGAATTTCAGCGAAAGTTTTCAGGCTGTACTCCACCTCTTCTTACAAGATGAGGTGGAGCACGTAATACTAATACTGGTAATATTAATACCATCTGTCATATTTTATACATAACACAGCTTGCTTTTCCTCTGCAGTATTTCTTGGGTACAGCTATTCCAGCACCAAGTTAACTGGTCCCGGACGTATTTCCCATTAAACTTCCCCCTGCAGTAGTATGACGATGGTTCAACATGGTTCAAATGGCTCTAACCACTATGGGACTTAACATCTGAGGTCATCAGTCCCCTAGACTTACAACTACTTAAACCTAACCAACCTAAGGACATCACACACACCCATGTCCGAGGCAGGATTCGAGCCTGCGACCGTAGTAGGCGCATGGTTCCGGACTGAAGAGCCTAGAACCACTCGGCCACTTCGGCCGGTTAGTGTGAAGATACGACACATATATTTCTTCACCTATTGTTGGCCCTCGTGGTATCATTGTTTCACCTGACGACTTAATATTTAAATTTGCGGTGTAGCATCAAATACCAGTGTCCGCCTCCGCCTGAGTGGTCTCTTCAGCAGACTGCGATGTGGGGGACCCGGGTTCGTTCTGCGAGGGATTTTTCCTTGGCGGGAGGACTCGTACGGGGTTAATTAAGCCTCATGAGGCCGATAAGCGGTTCCAAGGTCAAGAACGACCGGAGCAGAGGTGTGATGACCACACGCGCCTCCATACCGCATCCAATGACGCAGATGACGTATAATGCCATAGCCGTCGATCAGGCCCTATTGGTCCATCTTGGACCAGAACGCGGATTTTTTTTTTATTAAATACAGTATTTACCTCCCCAATTTCCCCATGTTCTACACTTTGGTTGCATACCACACCGGCTCTTGACATGCAGTTGTCCAACTTCTTAGTCAATTTTGTGTCAACGTACGCTGGTGTGCAGAGCTTGACGATGAAAGTAACTTTCGCATTACGTGAAACTGATACTAAAATGTAAACTTTCACGGCCGGAAATATCATGTCCATTATAATTATCCGGGCTGTTGTGCCGTGGTCGGTTGATGAATTATGAGGTGGTTCTGGGAACCACCTCAGAACCACCTCAGAATTCATCAACCGACCACGGCATAACAGCCCGGATAATTATAATGGTTATGTGTAACTGCCAAGTATGATAGTTGGCAGGAGTGTGGACAATAGATAGAAAGCACTGCTGCAGTACAGTACAGAGGTAACTGAAAGAAATACACAATAAGACGAACAGAAATTTCACTTTTATTCAAAAACAAGAATGACACAGAAGTCATCGCGATTTTTGATCGTCGTCTTCGCATAATACATGGCGGTATGTGGTTTTTAATATGGTGTTTAATTACCACGGACGGCGATTCATGCTCTGCAACGTACTCCCATGCTGGCTCAAGTTGCGTAAGAAACTCGTCTGGTAGAGCATTCGATACCTCCAACAGTGAGGTTGACAACTGCTGGATGGTGGTTGGTGCACGCGGACGTGCTGTAATATCTCTGCCCAGTGCATCCCCTACTTGCTCCATAGGGAAAATATGCTCTAGTTTCTACAGCTCCTCCACTCTCTCAGTTCGATGTGTCATACATAAAAATTAAGTTGGAGGGCGAACGCATCCCTGAAAACACACACGTCTGGAAGGAGTACAGTATCACAATAACGTTGTTTGGTGAGTGTACTGTTTTGAAAGATCTGAATGTCAGTACGAGCTCGCTACATTATGCGTCCCGAGCGTAATACCTGAACAACAAAACCAATCATGTTTTACAACGTTTCAGGGTACATTACTTGTTTCTGGTTCTCGCCATAGACGGGTACCTCCAAAATCACTACTGATACTGAAACTGCTCTCATATGAGAAGAGCAGGCGACCACACTCCTTGATGGTCCAGTTCCTATACCCTTGGCACCAACGCAGTGCCTCCCGAGCGTAATACCTGAACCACCCGGCCGGCGGCGGTGGCCGTGCGGTTCTAGGCACTTCAGTCCGGAACCGCTTGACTGGTACGGTCGCAGGTTCGAATCCTGCCTCGGGCATGGATGTGTGTGATGTCCTTAGGTTAGTTAGGTTTAAGTAGTTCTAAGTTCTAGGGGATTGATGACCTCAGATGTTGAGTCCCATAGTGCTCAGAGCCATTTGAACCATTTTGATCCTGAACCATCAAAACAATCATGTTTGACAATGTTCTCCGGTGCATTACTTGTTCTTGGCTCTCGCCATAGACAGGTACCTCCAAAATCACAACTCAGATTGAATGTGCTCTCATACGAGAAGAGCAGGTGACCACATTCCTTGATGGTCCAGTTCTATACCCTTGGCACCAACGAAGACGCTGTCGCCGATGTGCAAGATTCAATGGAACACAACGTCGAGCGTCAAATTAAGTTCCTTGCAGCCCTGTTATATGTGCTTGCAACAACATTTGTGGAGAGACGTGGGTCCCTTCTTGGCTGTTGCGTGATGTAGCGGTCTTCTGCTGCTGTTCTTGACTGTGGTCGACAACTTTCCTCCCTACAGGAAGTAATGCCGTGACTCAGAACACTCCCCATGCATGTGAAACAATGTGTGGGCAATACCAAATTTCTAGGTTACACTCGTAACACTTCGCCATTTTTCCAGTTTCCAGATGTTACTTCCCCCTGTGAACTCATCCAAAAGTTGTTTCCTGGTCAAGTTGTGATGAAGAACAGCACAACACTGCACCGTAACTGCATACTGCCGCGCGGGATTAGCCGAGCGTTCTTGGGCACTGCAATCATTGACTGTGCGGCTGGTCCCGGCGGAAGTTCGAGTCCTCCCTCGAACATGGGTGTGTGTTTGTCCTTAGGATAATTTAGGTTAAGTAGTGTGTAAGCTTAGGGACTGATGACCCTAGCAGTTAAGGCCCATAACATTTCACACGCATTTGAACATTTTTGAACTGCTTGCTCATTAACACACACTGTATTCTCCTGTTCCTCCAACATTTTCGTGTTGCGAAGTCAATAGCTTTTGGCGATAAAGTCACGCTGACGTCACACCACGTGACGTCCAGGCTACTGAGCGCGACTGGGAGATCTCTCGTGACTTGCTTCCTTACTTTCATTCATTTCCACCGAGTCGTTAATATTTTATGTAACTATATCTAGTTCGTCCTTAAGTTCTGAAGAGCAGCATATTACAGATTTGCTAAAGAAAGCTTCCCTTACATCTTTCAACTTTATTCAAATCGGCCTAATAGGTTACTACAGCCTTTCCACTCAGCTTTCCTTGGCGCTCAGCAAGTAGTCAGTCTTAGAAATGAGGATCGGTAGGCTTTTATCCCTTTCGTTGTCATCTCTATGTTCATTGATTATTTCTATGATCGTTGCCTCATCAGCACACTGGTTAAAATTTCGTAATGGTTGCTGCCTTTCTTTAGCGCCTCATTAGCTCGTCCTTCTTTACTTTCGCCCTTTTTTATCTGCACTTTGTTTTAGCAAATAAAACTGTTAATTTTTACGTCTCCGTAGAGCACAGTCATTTATCTGACAACATCTGACGAATTGTACTTGTCCGTGAAGTATTTAGGCCCTAGCGTTCAATACAGTATGACTTGAGTTGTGTGGCTATGCCAGGGAACGGAGGCTTATCACTAGTCTTTCCGCGAACTCGATAAAAGATTTCCCATGATGCTGCATGTCTGGCACCTCAGCCTCATTCTCACAGACATTATCGAGGTGACGTGATTTTTCTTCATTGGCACGCATTGCTCAACAGGGTTAAGAGCATTGATTATACGCGAGTGAAAACTGCCGTTACACGCAAATCCATCTTAACTGAGGATGGCATTTTCCCTACCAAAAATTTAAAATATTTTATTTTTTCTAACATTCCCTGCATTACTACATGCAAGCGTGGTATTTCTTTTCCCATTCATATAATTTTTAGGGAGATGTGTGTGTAAGATGTTGCTGCAGACATAGTAGATGTTATAATGTTGATAACTCTGATTAATATGGATTAATTTTTTTCTTGTTATTCTACTTTTAGGTAACTGTGTATCATAGTATTTTTAGGTTTCCAATGATCCGAAAAATATACAATTCGTTGCGTAGGTCCAGAATTTTTTGATTTTGGTTGTAAATACGTATGGGCAGGCATATAGACATGAGTAGAGAGATAAAAATCAGGAAATCCTTATTTTGTCCACGCCACGATATCCTAGCTGATTGAAAAGCGACTTTTCAGCTTCATCCATTATCAGCGATAGTGTGTACGTACGTGCTACTTGGTTGTTTCAGGATGGAATATAAATAATTTTTTTTTTTTTTTTGGTCTTGAGTGCTTCGATGCGACCCACGACAAATTCCTCTCTTGTGCCAATCGTTTCGTAGCCTAATAGCACTAGCATCATACGTTCTCAACTTCTTGATCGATGTATTACATTTTCTGTCTTTCCCTACTATTTTTACCCTCTGCAGGTGCCTCTAGTACCACGATAGTTGTTTTATAATCAATACTGAGGATATTAGCCTAGTTGTCAATCGTGTGATTATCACCACAACATGTTTCGGAACGTCATCCCATTTTCGAGTGCTAAAAACGAGGAAACCAGATGAAACAATCCTCCTCTTATTGGCATACATATGACGATTACAGACTTCCTGAGTTATAACAAATCATAAAAAAAATTTTATGCCATTAGGCCTCGTCACAGCTGAGAAACAAGCAGCAGACGTGCATTGTCAACTATAACCATAACACATACAGCTTCACAATCCTGTGCGTCCACCGCTCACTAGGTACAGTTGTAAACAGAAAGCCGCTGCCATCGCCTATAACGGAAAGCATAAGCGTGTTGCAAATCGAAGAAAAGGGGCTGGCTGCTATCAATTTAAGAGAAGGTAGAGATTTATTTTGCCTTGGAAGAGAGGAAGGAGGTGTCTAATGGGCATTTTTGGACACACTTCACCGATATCCTCATTAAGAAGCAGGTACGAACATATTTTACCTACTGATAAACGATTTATGCAAGCTATTTCCGTACAGACTGCAGCATAGACGTTGTTTCAAGTTAGAATGGGCTGGAACCAGATAGGTATTTCTCAAAGATTTTATGACAGACAGTAGTTTCGTCGGTGGTCAGCGTTAGGCTTTAAGTAAATATTATCGTGGGTAGGGGATGGCAGCGGCTTTCAGTTTGCCCCTCGTGAACGGCGGAAGCACCGGCTTGTGATGCTTTTTTATGTGTTATGGTTTGAGTTGACAATGCAGCGTGCACTTTGTTTCTAAGTTGTGACGAGGCCTAATATCATAAGAAAATTTTTAAGTTAGGTTATAACTCAGGAAGTCTTTAATCGCTACACGGTTGTCGGTATAAGGCGGATTGTTTTATCTGGTTTCCTTGTTTTTTGCACAAAATTGGATAATGTTGTCCCGAAATATGTTGTGGCAATAACCACACGATTGACAAATAGTCATAATATCAGCAATATTGCATCAGGAACAGTTGTATGGTGGCTTCACATGTTACCCCATAATGTCTTAACCCAAGTCACGTGAGCCGTACGACAGTGTGTTCGTCAACTACACACGTCTCGCCGTACGCCGCCCTCATCTCTGCACAACAGACATTCAAAACGGGAGCACGCGTGCCACATCTCTGGAGAACCCGACATATGCCGCAAGGTGACGTTAAACACGCCACGGCCTGCTCTTGTGAGTGGTGCGCGCGTCTTTTGAAGACGACGAACTCAGTCCCAGATTGTCCTCAGATAATCTGTAGATTATCCTCAGACTGCTGTCAGATCACGACGAGCATACGAGATACAATGCAGTGAGAACCTAGCGAACCTAGCACGAAGCCGGTAAGATTTTACTAACCTACCACTTCGCTATTGATACTCAGACTGCTAGCCAAAAAGTGCTAGTGGGACAGAGACTACAGAGACATTAAGGGACAAAGCTATGTATGCTCAACGTTGTGCATATTTTAAACGAATACATTAACCTTTATGCAATCAGAGTATGCAGACAAAATAGCGCCTTTCTTAGCAATCATATACAACCGCTCACTTGACGAGACGTCTGTTCGTAAAGACTGCAAAGAAGCACTTTTCACACCAATATTCAAGAAAGGAACTAGGAGTAACCCATTGAATTACAGACCCATATCACTGACCTTAATTTGCAGTAGGATTTTGGGGCATATATTGTACTTGAACATTATGAATCACCTACAAGAGAATGACTTATTGATACATAACCAACACTGATTCAGAAAATATCGTTCTTGTGCAACACTGTTAGCTCTTTATTCCCGTGAAGTAATGAGTGCTGTCGACATGGGATCTCAGATCGATTCCATATTCCTAGATTTCCAGAGGGCTTTGGATACCGTTAATCCCAAGCGACTATTAGTAAAATCGCGTGCATGTGGAATATCGTCTCAATTGTGTGACTGGATTCGTGATTTCCTCTCAGAGAGGTCACAGTTCGTAGTGATAGACGGTAAATCATCGGGTAGTACAGAAGTGATATCTGGCGCTCCGCAAGGTAGTGTCATAGGCCCTCTGCTGTTCCTGATTTACGTAAGTGATCTAGGTGATAATCTGAGCAGTTCCCTTTTATTGTTTGCAGATGTCGCTGTAATTTACCGTCTAGTAAAATCATCAGACGATTAATTCCAATTACAAAATGATCTAGAGAGAATTTCTGTTTGGTGAGAAAAGTGGTAACTGGCACTAAACAAAGAAAGGTGCGAGGTCGTCCACATGGGTACTAAAAGAAATCGGATAAATTTTGTGTATACGATAAATCGCACAAATTTAAGGGCTGTCAATTCGACTAAATACCTAGGAATTACAATTACGAGCAACTTAAATTGGAAAGACCACATAGATATTGTGGGGAAGGTGGAACAAAGACTGCGCTTTGTTGGCAAAACACTCAGAACATGCGACAAACCCACTAAAGAGACGGCCCACATTTCACTTGTCCGTCCTCTGCTGGAATTTTGCTGCGCGGTATGAGGTCTTTACCAGGTAGGATTGACGGAGGACATCGAAAAAGTGCGAAGAAGGACAGCTCGTTTCGTGTTATCGCGCAATAGGTGTGAGAGTGTCACTGATATGATATGCGAGTTGGGGTGGCAGTCACTGAAACAAAGGCGGTTTTCTTTGCGGCAAGATCTATTTACGAAATTTCAATCACCAACTTTCTCTTCCGAATGCGAAAATATTTTTTTGACACCCACCTACGTAGGGAGAAATGATCATTACAATAAAAAAAGAGAAATAAGAGCTCGAACGGAAAGATTTAGGTGTTTCTTTTTCCCACGCGCCATTCGAGAGTGGAATGGTAGAGAATTAGTATGAAAATGGATCGATGAACCCTCTGCCAGGCACTTAAGCGTGAATTGTAGAGCAACGATGTAGATGTAGATGTAGATGCAGAGTGTTTAAAGTGTTCTAGAATGTTCATTCACCTCGTTATACCGACGGACACAACACTCCCATCCATTCTTCTTGTCACTGTTTTCTGAGTGTTCCTTTCTTCGCAGTGTCTGCAGAGAACCTCCTAATGCATCATTTTACCCCTCCAGCTAATTTTCAACATCTTCGTATAACACTACACCACCAATGCTTCAATTCTCTTCATTTCTGGTTTTTCCACTGTCTATGGTTCACTAAACGTAATGCTGTGCTCCAAACGTACATTATCAGAAACTTCTTCCTCAGATTAAGGCCGACATTTGATGCTAGTAGCCAGCCCTATTCGCCTGTGCTAGTCTGTTTTTTGTGACACCTACCCTCATCTGTCATGTGTTATTTTGCTTTTAAGGTAGAAGAATTCCTTCACTTTGTCTTCATGAATTTTGATGTTATTTTAGTCGGTACTTTAATTCTGGCTACTCTTTCAGATAACTCACAGTCCGTATTCCGTACTATACTGGCAGAAAAAATAAGAACACCTGAAAAGTGAAACGCGTCCTTAAAATAATTATAAATGACTGTGCTTATACTGACACGCAATATTTTTTAGCGCAACGCAATCTGACTTTCAAAAATCCATACAAAAGAATGGCCCTGATTAACAATATCCTATACCTTTCATGAATCACTTACCTCACAAAAATCTTCGTTACTCAATACAGCGTGCGCCAATACTGCCAGCTGAATAAAAGATTCTAACTACTGAAGGCACTAACTACTGATAGGCATAGTTAGCAAATTAAAGATTTTTATATAGAACAAACAATGTATTTACCTTAATAGTGTTCATATATATATATATATATATAAGTTCATGGCATCCAGTCTTACAAGTTTACTCTTTCTAATGGACACACGTCCGGATTATCCGCTCTCAAAACTCCGCCATCTCACTCCCCACACCAACCACTCCTGCCGGCTCACCTCCAACTGCGCAACGCTACGCGCTGTTAACAGCCAACTGCCCAACACTACAACAGCAAATTCCAACAATGGAAACCAGTCACAGACTGCACACAGCACAGTCAGTGATTTTCATATAGAGCGCTACGTGGCGTTACCAATATAAAAACCTAAACAGCCTACTTTCAAATGATGGCACCGGCCAGGGTGGCGGAGCGGTTCTAGGCGGTGCAGTCTGGAACCGCGCGACCGCTACGGTCGCAGGTTCGAATCCTGCCTCGGGCATGGGTGTGTGTGATGTCCTTAAGTTATTTAGGTTTACGTAGTTCTAAGTTCTAGGGGACTGATGACCTCAGAAGAGACATTTCAACAATTTTTTTGATCCGAAGACGGCGTATGCCAGCTGGAGGATAGTAGATTTACTGATACCGATAACAACCACAGAGATGCACTCGTGCTTCCTACAACCAACTGAGCGAGTTGTAAATGGATCAAACTGTGGCCTTCCGAGTGGCGGGATGGTCCGTTCCCAGAGTTGGACGTGCTGGGACAATTGTGCAACGATGCTGGTATCACGTGAACATACTCACACCCATAGACGCAGCGCAGACGCCAGCTAGGATCGTCGTATTGTAAGGGCAGCAGTGACAGACCGTACAGCCCCCACAGCACAGATAAGAGGGTTTCTGAACCCAGACGTGTCAACACGAACTATTGCGATCGTTAGCAGTGGGACTATGGGAAATCACACCTCTAGCCCGTCATCTACTCACGCCACAGCACTGATGTGCACGCCTCGACTGTTGCCTTCAGAGGATCACTTGAAAGATGGAATGATGCACCGTAGTCTTCAGCGATGAAAGGACATTCTACCTGCACGCAAATGATGGTCGTTTCTGCGTACAGTATAGACTTGATGAGCGTAGTCTTGTAGAGTACATTCGTCCAAGGCACAGTGGCCTCATCCCAGCCCTCATGGACTTGTTCACTTTTGGTACTTCTGGAGGGGACGCTAACCAACGCTCGATAAGGGCAGAATGTAGTTAAACCCGTTCTTGAAACAGGAAGGTGATTTTTTGTTCCTACAGGATAATACTGGCCCATGCACTGCTCGTGGAATTCAACGTGCTCTACAAGACGTGTAGCAACTTTCCTGGCCAGCTCGATCTCTGGACTTTTCTGAAACTGAGTATGCTTGGGATATGACGGGACGAGAAGTGACGCCGACAGAACTACGTGGATAGGTCGAGCAGGTGTGGCATAACGTATCCCCGGACAGTATTCAGTATCAATGTGATCGAGTCAGCGCCTGCATTGAGGCCCATGATGGCTGCACCATGTAATAATATCAGGCGGTCAAAAATTCAGTACAAATTGGAAAACTTAATAAATCACAGAATAATGTAGATACAGAGGTACAAATTGACACACATGCTTGGAATGACATGGGGTTTTATTACTACCAAAAAAATACAAAAGCTCAAAAAATGTCCGACAGATGGCGCTTCATCTGATCAGAATAGCAATAATTAGCATAACGAAGTAAGACAAAGCAAAGATGATCTTTACAGGAAATGCTCAATATGTCTATCATCATTCCTCAACAATAGCTGTAGTCGAGGAATAATGTTGTGAACAGCACTGAAAAGCATGTCCGGAGCTATGGTGAGGTATTGGCGTCGGATGTTGTCTTTCAGCATCCCTAGAGACGTCTGTCGATCACATTACACTTGCGACTTCAGGTAACCCCAAAGCCATTAATCGCACGGACTGAGGTCTGGGGACCTGGGAGGCCAAGCATGACGAAAGTGGCGGCTGAGCACACGATCATCACCAAATGACGCGCGCAAGAGACCTTTCACGCGTCTAGCAATATGGGTTGGAGCGCAATCCTGCATAAACATCGTACGTTCCAGCAGGTGTTTATCAGCCAGGCTGGGGATGATTCGATTCTGTAACATATCGGCGTACTTCTCACCCGTCACGGTAGCAGTTACAAAACCAGATTCACGCATTTCCTCTAAGAAAAAAGGCCCCATAACGGTAGATGTAGTAAATTCAACCCATACCGTGACTTTCTCGTCGTGCTGTGGAGTTTCCACCACAGTTCTAGCATTTTCGGTAGCCCAAATTCTGCTGTTGTGGGCGTTGATAGACCCTCGGAGCGTGAAATGAGCTTCGTCGATCCACAACACGTTACTCAACCAATCGTCATCTTCCGCCATCTTTTGAAACGCCCACACCGCAAATGTCCTCCGCTTCACTAAATTGCGAGGTAACAGTTCATGATGCCGATGGATTTTGTACGGATAGCATCGGAGGGTACGCCTAAGTGGAAATCAAACAGTAGTGTACGAAATGCCGGTGCGACGTGCGACTGCACGAGCGCTGACTTCCCCGGGCATAGACGAACTCGCTACAGTCTCCATTCCTTCCTGAACTGTCTCAGCTGCATTACGCCTTGTGCTCTGTCGGCCACTACGGGATCTATCGTCTAAACAACCCGTAGCTTCGAACTTCGAAATCATTCTCGCCACAGCTGCATTTGTCATCGGATCTTTACCCGTTCGAATCCCCTTCCTATGGCAACAGGATCGTAACGCTGAACTAGCACATTCCCCATTCTGATAATACAGCTTCGCTAAAAGTGCCTTTTCAGGTAACGTCAACATGCTGCGACTGCTGGCGCATCTGATTCTCTCTCTCATTACAGCTCCTTTTACACACGGTTTTCATGCGCAGTCACTGACGTTTTGCTGTCCAGCGCCATCTGTCAGACATTTTGTGAACTCTATTTTTTGGTTCTAATAAAACCCCATGTAATTCCAAGCATGTGTGTCAATTTTCAACTCTCCACTACATTATTCCGTGGTTTATTAAGTTCTCAAATTTATACTGACTTCTTGATCACCCGGTATGTGTGTTTCAGCATGGGTTGATACCTAATACCACAGAACCGCTTTTGCTATTGTTTTGCAAATTTCATGTTCTCCATATCCACAATTGCAACAATAAACTAGAGCGAATTGAAAATCTCTAAGAGTGTGTGCTAATTTTATCCTGCTGTGTATGCAGACTGTCCACTCCAGTCAACAGTTTTTGTAATTCTTCCTCACGTTCACTGAAGACAACAATGTTAGCAGCGAATCCTATGATGTAGACTGAGCCGTTCGGGGAACGAGCCTAGTTATCGATTCCAGAGAGGTGTCGCTGCAGGCTCTATTATGACAGAATTATCTTTGGACGACGAGGAAGGTGGATGTAGCGTCGGCTGAGGCTTGGTGCCAGCGGTCAGTCAGCCTGTAGCCGAGGACGAGGGAGGTATAACCTCGGAGCGACGCGGGCAAACAGCGACGACAAGCGATAGGCTTCCAGCTCTCTCTCTCGCTCTCTTTCCGTCTCTCTCTCTCTCTCTCTCTCTCTCTCTCTCTCTCTCACTGTCTCCCTCCGCTGTGAATGCAAGACGGTGCGTGCGTACAAACTAAGCTTGTCACTTTCCTATAAGCCTGTATGTGGAAGAGATGGTTTCATGCCATCGTGACTTTCAGCTGTAGTTGCATGTGGAGTTAGTTTCCAAAAAGCGACGCAGAGGAATCTCTTTACTAGTTAATGGATCTTACAACTATTTGTGTACCTGGTAGAGCCTGTTCTGCTGCAGGAGTTTAGTAGTGTGAGCGGAACGTCGAATTTTGCCCGACCGATGTACATGCGAGGTTCTTCAGGGATTTGGTTTCATGAACCTTCAAGGCGTTTCTTTCTTCTAAGTTCTGGCCTCGGCCAGGGTAATGTCGTTTGTTGATCTGGTATGAGACTGTCTCCTAGAATAAAACAATATATTTTCAAGCTGTACAATTTTGTGTATTGGTGTTTCGTGCAAGTTGAAGACTTTTCTGACTGTGCTAGAAATGAAGATTCTTTCTCGTTACCGTTTCCTTGTGAAGTAGTACAAAATTTACGTTTTTTTTCTTTTTTTTGGAATAGTTTCTTGCGTTGTTCTTGTGCCCGTTTTAGATAATCTGAATTTAATGTCTTATTAAAAGCTGTAGTTATTTAAGGCATTCTTACATACTCAGTGTACTTTCAGAATGAAAGGTCCCAGCTTCGAGACCAGGTCTGCTAGAAATTTTAATCTGCCAGGAAGTTTCATATTCAGTTTGCTGCTGGCGCTAGCATACTACTTTATTACAGCAAACGCATTTACGGTACGACAATGCAGTGCCTGTGTGGTTGAGAAGTAAGATGCAGCATTCCTTCTTACATTCGCAGCGACCTTCAATTAAAATGATTTATATTTACATAGTAACAGTCTATTATTATGTAAATATAAAACATGTATGGTATGAATTGTCAAACGTGATGACTGGGTGTTGTGTGATATCCTTAGGGTAGTTAGGTTTAAGTAGTTCTAAGTTCTAGGGGACTGATGACCATAGCTGTTAAGTCCCATAGTGCTCAGAGCCATTTGCATTTTTTTGAATTGTCAAAAATTACAGAAAACATTACAATATTAGATCAAAATATTACGTCATATTGTATAAAACATCGAAAAACCGATATTTCAGAATTTCACATGAAATACAACAAGATCAGCCTCCAGATAATACAGTCACACGATGTGTTATACATACGTCACGGCAACGTAGACGTCTTGAAAATGGAAGTCTTCCGAAAGAGCTGTCGTAATAATCAATAAATGTTTTAAGAAGTGACACTGGGACCTTATTTACAAACTTCTTATATCCTTCCGCAATCAATTTTAATCCCACTCTAGAGCATTTCATTAATGTCTTTGGTTACTTCTTCTAAGTATAGACTTTTAAGTAAGCTGTTTAGGTTTTTGTGTTGGTAACGTCACGTAGCGCTCTGTATGAAAATCACTGACTGTGCTGTGTGCAGTCTTGTGGCTGGTTGGCATTGTTGGAATATTCGCTATTGTAGTGTTGGACAGTTGGATGTGAACAGCGCGTAACGTTGCGCAGTTGGAGGTGAGCCGGCAGGAGTGGTGGATGTGGGGAGTGAGATGGCGGAGTTTTGAGAGCGGATGATATGGACGTGTGTCCATCAGAGAGAGTAAATTTGTAAAACTGGATATCATGAACTGATATATATATATATATATATATATATATATATATATATATATATATATATATATATATATATAATGACTTTTGAACACTATTAAGGTAAATACATTGTTTGTTCTCTTTCAAAATCTTTCATTTGCTAACTACGCCTATCAGTAGCTAGTGCCTTCAGTAGTTACAATTTTCTATTTAGCTGGCAGTAGTGGCGCTCGTTGTATTGCAGTAGTTCGAGTAAAGAAGATTTTTGTGAGGTAAGTGATTTATGAAAGGTATAGGTTATTGTTAGTCAGGGCCATTGTTTTGTATGGATTATTGAAAGTCAGATTGCGTTGCGCTAAAAATATTACGTGTCAGTTTAGTGTTGATCAGATTAAGTAAAGAGAGTAATGTCTGAGTACGTTCAGTTTTGCTCAGCTGTTTGAAAATCAAATAACGTAAGAGGTTTATCAGCGCAGTAATTCATTAATTTTTAAAAGAGGATGTTTCAGACTGAACTGTAAAGAAGTAAAGGTATACCCCTGCCTTACATTCCTTTCCTTCAAGCGGTTCGTTGTTCGTCTTCCACCCTTATTGTTCTAGCTTGTTTCTTGTGCTTGTTGTATATTACCAATGTTTCCCTATGGCAGATCCCTCTGTATATCAGAATATCCAACATCTTTCAACATTTGGCATAGTCTAACGCTTTTTTCATCTCAACAAACCCTATGATTGTGTTTTCATTTTTACTCAGTGTTGTATTCATTACTGACCGCAACATCAGAGATGCCACTCTGGTGCCTATGCCTTTCCTAAATCCGAACCAATCCTCATCCAAGAGATGCTCAATTTTCTTCACCGTTCTTCTGTATATAATTCTTGTCAGGAGCTTGGATGTAAGAGCTGTTAAGCTGACTGTGCGGTAGTCCTCGCACTTACCTGCCCTTTCTACCTTGGGGAGCGTACAACAAGTTTTGCGCACATGGCAGCCATCTTCATTCGTACAACGTTGTACATTTTTTGGGTTGAAATTGATGATTTTCTCCAATATTTACACCCTTTGTAGAGGTTGAAGCACTACCGTGGCTGGTAATGCCTGCAGTATTATTTCGCATGAGCGTATGTTTCAACGGTGATTTCTCTATGCAAGTCGGTAACTGCACCAAGAGTCGCACGTTACTTTAGATGAACATTTGAATTTCTAAGCCACACTAGAAGACAGCGCAGTGAACTAATCCTATGAAGGCTTCAAGAGTGACTTAAACTTGGAATGAAGCACAACAAATTATCGTAAAGCGGTAATTTCCATTCGCGATGAAGCTGTTCTGAGCAACTGGAAATAAAAGAAGTCAAAGGTACAGAGTATCCACAATTAAAGTTTCGGTTTCATAACACTGTAGGAAAAGAACAACTGCTAAGAATGACGTCAAATTTGAACAGCCTTTTATCGACGTTGGGGAAGACATTATTTTTGGAACACAAAATGTGTCGAAAGTATGACCAGTAGATGGTGTCAGAATATGCACACCAGCAGACGCGCTTCACACGTCTATTTCTCAATTTGTGCTCAAGATGCGCAACATGACTGTCTCCGTGAAGTATTGCGTGCTGCTGGTAAGGCTTTTTCATAAGAACGGTGACTGTACGTTAATAAACCCACAGACTTTCCGTAGAATCAAGGATATGAGAAAAGGTATTGATCCGATGTCTGCTAAAGATCTGGAGAAAAGATCACAAAATTCGGTAAGACAGATTCTTTCGAAGTGCAAATTGGAAAAGGGAGAAAACAGTGTACGGGGAATTGCCCGAACACTGGCGTGCCTGCGAGCATGTACATAAAACCCTACGAAACATCCTGCATTGCCGTCCATACATGTTCGGGAGCTGTTTCCTGCTGACCTGCAGCAAGACAAACGGTTGCTGTCGAATGTCTTGTTCGCATGGCAGTTGGCAATTAATGGCCGTGTAACATTCTGTGGACAGACGAAGTCCATTTCTATGTCCACGGACATCTGAATAAGCAGATTTGCAGAATATGGAGGCGGAAAATCTGCAAGTGCATCAACGAGTACCACTTCATTCTGCAAAGATAACAGTGTGGTGCGGGTTGACGGCATTGTTTGTCCTAGATGAGTGCTGCGGTTTCTGTTACCTGCTCCGTCACTCGTAAACGCTCTGTGAGTGTTTTGCGCACCAACGTCATTCCAACCCTTCAACAGCGTGGATGTTTTTATGGAAGACGGCGCTCCTCCGCACATTGCACGGGCAGTGAAGCTGCAGCTGCAGAGACTGTTAGGAAGTGATGGGATAAATAAAAATGTCGTGTGACTAGGGCCTCTCGTCGGGTAGACCGTTCGTCGGGTGCAAGTCTTCGGATTTGACGCCACTTGGGCGACTTTATCAGACGTATTTTCCTCAGAGACTGGCCGTCCTGACAACCCGATCTTAATTCGCCTGACCTTTGCCTGTGGGGTTACGTGAAAGATGATGTGTTCACTGCTACAATTACGAACGTAGCTGTACTGAAGGCACGTGTAGCGTGACTTGTTATGAACTTGACTCCCCAGACACTCCGCTCTGTTGCGAAAAATGCTGTTTCTTTACTTCAACTCGTGGCAGAAGCGAAGGACAGCATATTTAATTTGTGATGCGCCAGTATCATCACAATTACATCCTGATGTCATTTCGCTATTTTGTGAGGTTCTCGTCCCCACGAAAATCAAAAGCTTTTGTATCCCGCCTGGATGGGCGGTACTTGGGTCTGCTCCTGTGTGCTGTTTCTGTAATACAGGCCTAGAGTGAAGGAAGCGAGTAGGAGCAGAAGAGGTGAAGCACTTCGGTACTGCTTGTAACTTTAACACTTTTAATAGAGTCAAAAAAGTCAAGTAATTATCAAATGCATGCATACCTTTGGTTAGGATGAGCACGTAGGTGTGAAGCCGTAGTCCATGTCTAATCCTGTGAAGTTAGGATGACTGTTCTGTATAATCTCAAAAGTAACATATACTCGTTGCAGTCCAAACTTTAACTGAACGTAACCAATTCAACGTCTCGATAACAAGCTAGCCCGCTCGGTAGTAGAAGCGATATTTCCAGGCCGTCTGCTCTTGACGAAATGGGGAAGAAATCAAGACTGCATTCCCTGAGCTCCACAGCGTCGGCCAGAGGGCGCTGTGGTCGGCGTAGCCAGTCTTCTCTCGTAGTGACAACTTGCGAGGGCGTGCACCTACGTTGTGGCATCGTAAGTATCGATGCCACAAAAGCCGATATTACTTTGTTTCTTACATGGTTTTTGACACCAGGTCAATGTTGAAAAACGATGTCGTACGGCCTTTCTGTTGAGGATGGGCTTACCTAGTTAACAATACCACAGTTACCTGCCGAAACTGTGCAGTCACGGTCATGGGACGGATGGTGTAATACGGAATTCAAATCATAGCCGTCGTATTTAGATTCACCAGTCATACGTAGTCGACCACATTTATGTTAAGACGCTTACAGCGCGATCTAGTTATAAAATTGTCGTTAATTGTTTTTTGTTCCATGATGTTTCCTCCTGCCTCAATAATAAGCTGTTAAAATTTGACGTCATATTGAGCAGTGGTTCTTTTTGCAGAGCGTTTTCAATCTGGAACTTTGATAGTAGCCACCATGCAAATCTACGATGGTAATGGGGTTCATGGTTACAATAAAGCCCCTCCTTTTTTTATTTTCAGTATGCATTATTTTTTTTTTTCTTTATTGAATTTCGATTCCCCCCGAAGGGGGCGGGCTGGCAGCAGCTTAGTATGCCGCTCTGCAGCCTACAGACTTTATTTTAAAAAAAGGAGAAGATAATGTATAATTTAAAATAAAAACAGGTGACAAAATCGGAGACAAAGGGTAACATGGCGAAAATAACGTGGAACTTAAAACAGAGAACAAAGGGATGATGATGCTAATAAAATACATATGAAGCAGACAGGTAAAATAATAGACAGACAATTAAAAAAAACAGGGCGGCAGTCTGGTTTCTGTTCGCAAAAAGACATAAAATTCACACCCAGTGGCAGCATGGTTTCTGTTCGCAACACGGGAAAAGACGAAACAACACTGAACAGTCACTGGAAACACTGCACTAAAATATGACATACCATAGGCGAGAGCAGGTGGGGGGGGGGGGGGTACTGGTCAGATGATGGGAAAATAAAAAAGGGGAGAAGGTGAGGAAAAGCGAAGGGGGGGCGGAGGGGGGAAAGGATCCAATGGAGGATGAGGACCCATGGGGGGTGCTGGACAGACGCGACAGGGAGTGGGGACGGCAGAGGACGGGTAGACTCAAGGGGGGAGGGGGAGAAGGAAGGGAGGTACGGAGAGGTTAGGCGGGGAGAAACATAGGATGGAAGGGGGGAAGAGGGAGCCCAGGGAAAGGACGGAGAAAAGGAGGGGGGGGGGTGAAGATCAGAGTTTATAGGAGGGATAAAGTGTGCATTAGGTGACATAGGTGACAGCATAACTGTGACTCTAAATCAGAGAGTGAGTGCGAGACTGTAACAAATTCCGTGACACGTACTGGACGCAGCTTTGTGAGGTACACAGATTTCATTAGGGAATTGGTACTCAAGGTTACACCTACTTCCCAGTATAATTTTCGGTGACGCAAAGCCAGCAGGCAACAGGCGACATAATAATCCTCAGGGGAGCTGCGCCACCTGGGGACGCGGTTTCTGGGTTTAAGCGGCCGCCTCCTAATGCCATTACTCAGGACTGCGGCCGCTCCCTGCCCTCTCGCACTCCCCGTCAGGCCCGCCCGTGCACGCGACACACGCACGTACAGTGCGGCGTTACATAATTGAGCAGCGATGGCTATCCGGCGAGCGGCCGTCCGCCAGCGTGGCACGAAGACGGCCGCCATTTCGTGCTGTGTCTTTCTAGAGCAGCCCTGTCCGTTACCTTCTCCTTCGGGAGCCCGTTTGTCTTTCGTGACTTCCGCGTGTCGATAATCGGGAGCTATTCCAGTGCAGACGAGCTCTCACTCGCGGAAGAAAGTTTACAAGCGCTTATCGAGCTACTTGATGTGGTTAGTCATTAGGTCTTAACTGTCACCTAGAATGCAGATGCGAGTATGAAATATGGTGATGAGGCCAGTCCCTCTCCCTACACATTCACCCTCAAATGCGACACTTTCTCCCCAATGATGAGTGTTTCAGTTGATGTCTTGTTTGAAGGGGTCAGTATATGTGCTGTCCAGGAAATTCTAAACATCGAATATCACCCCGTCGTTTTTCTGGAAATGTTTGCCAACCAAAGGTTTCTTCATCCGAAGAACCAGGAAGACATTACTGGGTGCCATCTCAGGAGACTACGGGGAGAGAAGCAAAATTTTGGTAGCCTAAAGAGGCAGCACGTGCGACAGGGTCCTGAACAGGATGAACTTTGGCACTGTCACATAGCACAGACTCCACAATTTCTCTCTCCGGAGTGACCAGGCGGTTCTAGGCGCTATAGTCTGGAACCGCGCGACCGATACGGTCGCAGGTTCGATTCCTGCCTCGGGCATGGATGTGTTTGATGTCCTTAGGCTAGTTAGGTTTAAGTAGTTCTAAGTTCTAGGGGACAAATCACGTCAGCAGTGCTCAGAGCCATTTTTTTTCTCTCTCCTTCTACCCATCGAAGAGGTGTTTGTACGAGTGTGAGCAGTCACAGAGGCCAACGTGGCACCGTATTTTGTCTTGTCAAAAATATTGTGCACGACTATGAAATTTATCCGTGAGAGATTGTCACTTTTTGCACTATCTTCTCGACTGGCTCAAACGGTTCAAATGGCTCTGAGCACTATGAGACTAAACTTCTGATGTCATCAGTCCTCTAGAACTTAGAACTACTTAAACCTAACTAACCTAAGAACATCACACACATCCACGCCCTAGACAGGATTCGAACCTGCGACCGTAGAGGTCACGCCGTTCCAGACTGTAGCGCCTAGAAACGCTCGGCTACCCCGCCGGCTATCTCCTCGACTGAGATTCGCTGATCTTAGAGCACCTGGACAGCTATTGCGATTATAGGTTCTTCACAGAGAGATGGTCACCTGCTTCGGTTGTTCGTTATTCAGATTTGTTTGACCGTACAGTAAACGTCATTGTGATGTTCCCATTCCCTTCCAACATGGATTGCTGCAGTGTTGTTTCCCTAGAGAAGCAGAAAACGATCGTTTTATCAAAGGACCGGGTCATTTTGTTTTGTCTCAATTAGCAGTGTGCTGCGGTAGAGTACCGCGGGGATTTCAACTAACAGGCCCACAGATATTTACCAGCAAATAAACAAAAAATGAAATGCGTAACTTCATTTTCTTGAGAGTGTAATCAAAAGCTTATGACTAACTCTAGTAGAACAAACAAAGCTTAAATATCCGAGACAGATCGCACTGGTAAGAAAGTTTCCCTCAGGACGTGAAAGCTAGCTGCTGCGTTTCAATGTGAAATAGTGTCATCAAGTTGTTACAAGTTTCACCAAGTTCGAGAAGTTACGCAGTGGATGAGTAATTTAGTACATAACTGTCCGCAGTTGATGAGTAATTTAGTACATAACTGTTTTGCGTTTCACCGGTGCAATGTTGACAGGGTGTGTTGGTAAAAATAATATCAAATTCTTCCATTCCATTGTGGCAGGGTGGTACAGCATCCGGTTTTGAATTACTTCAGAATGAAAACAGTCTTGCTTACATGTATCGGTAACGCGTTTCTCCCTTTTGGGTCATCATCAGATTGTGTAAATGTAGCTGTATATGTGATTCGCTCACCATAAAACCACATAAAATGGAAAATGGACACAAATCCACTTACATCCGCGTCTATTTTATGTGGTTTTATAACGAGTGGGTTACATATCCAGCTATCTGATGATAACCAAAAAGTGTGAAACACGTTATTGATGTTAAAGAACTCTACAACTAAGATTGTTTTTATTGTGAAAAAAGTAATATAAACAAAATTTATTATAACTGTGACTGTGACGCTGGTGGACTAGCTGGTATAGTGCTAGACTCCAGCTGTCGATGGTCCAGGTTCAGTTGTGGATACGATCGCACATTTTTTTCTCCAGTACCGCCCCAGGCACACTCGGCCAGATATGAAATTGCAGTGGATTTTTCATATGGGTAAAGGGCGCTCGGGAATTTGCGCTCGCAAGTCTCCCTCTCCTAGTGTTGCGGAGAACGAAAGGTTGCAATCAGGCCAGAAGCCCGTTCACGGGTTACTTTATGCCAGCTTTGCTTCGAGCAGCGGAACTGGCTCCATTCCTCGTCCATAGTTATCGATAGTTCCTAGCGCATTTAACTGTTCGACGTGACTGGAAAGGCTCGAAAGTAATTCCTGTTTAAAAAACGTGCAGAAGAGTATGGAATTACAGAAACGGAGACTGAAACAAGAAAATAGGTCCCTGAAAAACTAAGTGTTCCAAGCTGCTGCCGGTCGCCGCGACCGAGCGTTTCTAGGCGCTTCAGTCTGGAACCACACGACCGCTGCTGTCGCAGGTTCGAATCCTCCCTCGGGCATGGATGTGTGTGATGTCCTTAGGTTAGTTAGATTTAAGTAGTTCTAAGCTCTAGGGAGCCATGTGAACCATGTGAATCAAACTGCTGAAGAAAGTATGCAAGCAATTCCTAACATTAAGAATAACCGTGGAACGTACGCACACAACTGTCGGCCTATTTAGCTGACTCCTATATCTCGTAGCATTTGGAACACGTTTTGTGCTCGTTCATTGTGAGCTTTCTAGACACCGAAAATTTCCTCTACAAAAATCATTGTAGTTACTGCAAACAACAACAGCATGAAATCTAACATTTCTGATTTCTTTCTTTTCTTTTCTTTTTTTATTTTGAGTTATCAGTCTTCCGACTTGTCTGGTCTGTCTTGTTTGACGCTATCCACCACTAACTCTTGTAGTGTGCCAACCTTTTCATCTCCGATTATTTTCAAAAATGGCCTTGAGCACTATGGGACTTAACTTCTAAGGTCATCAGTCCCCTAGAACTTAGAACTGCTTAAACCTAACTAACCTAAGGGCATCACACACTTCCATGCCCGAGGCAGGATTCGAACCTGCGACGGTAGCAGTCGCGCGGTTCCAGAATGTAGCACCTAGGATCGCTCGGACACCCCACCCGGCTCCAATTATTTGCTCGGTCTATTAGAGTCTCTGTCTTCCCCTACGGTTTTTACCTTCTACAGTTTCCTATAGTACCAAGTAAGGTTTCCCTGATGTCCTAACAGATGCCCTAATATAATATTCCTTTTTTCCGTTAGTGTAATTCTTTTTCTCGCCGATTCTGTGGATAACCTCCGCATTCCGTACCTTATCAGTCCGACTAACGTTCAACATTCTTCTGTAACACCATGTCTCAATTTCTTCGATTCTCTTCTGTTCCGGTTTTCCCGCAATACATGTTTCACTAGCATAGAATGCTGTGCTCCAAACGTAAATTCACAGAATTTTCTTCTGAAGTTAAGACGTACGTTTGATATTAGTAGACCTGTCTTGGTGTGGGAAACTCTTTTTGCCAATGGTAGTCTACTTTTTATGTCCACCATGCTCCTTCCGTGATGGGTTATTTTGCTGCCTAGTCTTCAGAATTCCTTGACTTCGTCTACTTCGTGAAATAGAACTTTCGTGTTAGGTTTCTCGCTAAATTTCTCGCTGTTCTCATCTTTGTTACTTCTCATTACTCTTTACCTCTCCTAAAATCAAACTGGTCTTCACCTAACAAAACATCAACTTCTTGTTCCATTCATCGGTATATTATTTATAACTTGGAAGCACGAGCTGTTAATCTGACAGTGCGATAATTCTCGCACTAGTTTGCTCTTAATATCTTAGGCATTACGTGGGTGACGCTTTTCAATGTCTGGTGGTATATTGCCAGTCTCATACATTCTACTCACTAAAGTGAATTGTCATTTTGTAGCCAGTACCCCCAATGATTTTAGAAATTCCAACTATCCCCTCTGCCTTATTTGATCTTAAGTTCTTTTAAATTCTGTCTCTAAATAATGGATCTCCTTTGTCTTTTTCATCGGCTGCAGTTTCGTCTGCTACGATCAGACAAGCCCTCCCCCTCATACACGCTTTCAATGTACTCTTTCCATCGATCGATTCTTTCTTCTGCGTTTAACAGCGAAATTTCCACTTAATGTTACCACCACTGTTTTCAATTCTACCGAAGATTGTTTCATCTTTTCTATATGCTCAGTCAGTCCTTCCGACAACCATTTCTTTTTCAATTTTTTCACATTTTTCATGCAGTCATTTCGCCTTAGCTTTGCAGCATTTCTTCTTTATCTCATTTCTCAGACTTGTATCTCTGTATTCCTGAATTTTCTGAACAGTTTTCTACGTTCTTCTTTTACCTATCGATTGAAATATTTTTTTGTTACCCATTGTTTCTTCGCAGTTAACTTCCTTGTACCCATATTTTTCGTTCAGGCTCCTCTGAATTGTCCTTTTTAGATATCTACATTTCTACCAAAACCGTACTACCTACTGACCTATTCCTGACCAAAGCATCTATAGCCGCAGAGAACTAGCATATCTTCTCATTCGTTAGTATTTCCGTATCCCATTCCTCAGCGCACTGATTCTTTCTAGCGAATCTCTTAAACCTCAGCCTATGCCTCATCATTAATAAATTGTGATCTGAGTATATATTTCTGCTCCTGGGTACACTTTACAATCCAATATCTGTTTCTGGAATCTGCGTCTGACCGTGATGTAATCGACTGATATCTTCCCTTACATCTAGGCTTTTTCCAAGATATCTCCTCCTCTTGTGTTCTTGAACTAAGTATTTGCTATTATTAGCTGAAATTGACTTAATAGCTTAATTAATATTTTTTCCTCTATCATTCCTAACACAAAGAACATATTCTCCCGTAACCATTCTTTCTACTCCTTCCCCAAAATCAGCATTCCATTCCCTCATGACTATTAGGGTCATCACCCGTTAAGTTGTGAATTACCCGTTCAATATCCTCATATACTTTCTCTATCTTTTCATCTTCTCCTTGCGGGGTCGACATGTATACCGCAACTACTGATGTCGGTGTTGATTTGCTGTCAATTCTGATGAGAATGACCCGATCACTCAACTATTCTCAGTAACTTACTGTCGCCTAATGAACGGAATATGTGCTCACGAAAATTCACAACACCTTTGTGACTGGATTCAAGTTATCATTGCAAGCAGAACATATCATGTCATCCTTAACAGAAAGATTTTAATCAAGCAAAAAAGTGGCTTAGCGCGTACCTTCCATGGGGGCTTCATTAAATAAAAATGCAAATGATTGTAATCTTAGTAGCTGTCTGTCCGGTTACGCAGTCTCGTAACCGGTTGGCCCTGACTAGTAATACTCCGCAATCTGACTGCATAGAATAACAACAAAGCATGAAAGAAATTTCCGTTAACACAATTAATTAATTAAATCCCCAGCAACTATGAAAGCTACGAAACAACAAGGCACAAATGTAGCTGTTCTCTGTGTGGAAGTGTGATTCAACGTACACATCTGGCACGGTTCTTCCTCAATAAGGCCAGATATTTTAAACACCATTTATACTGAAGTAACTAAAAAAACAGAAAGACTATAATTGCACATAGAAACCAGAAATACAGTCTAATACAAGAACATGGGCCAGATGCTTTGTTGACTGAACATGTGACCAAGAGGCATTATTGTTTAAGACATTGAAATAATGAAAAAAAAGGAATTTTTTACATTCATATGTATTGACGAAAAGCACACTGTGATCATTACAGCATCCCCAATTCAACAACATCTGGAGTCTAGCCCATCAAAACAATACTACAAGTTCTGAACAAGCACTCACTACCGCAACTTCTCAACTACGACTCGCTACCGCCACGTCTCAACAAGTACTGCCTCCTGCTACTTCTCAATAAGCACCCTCCACTAGCACATCTCAACAAACACTGCCAGTGGAGGCGGCTGAATAATACTCTTTGGCGCAATCTCTGGCGCTGTGACTCAGTGTAGCCACCTTTCATATGCCCCTCCCCCACTGGGGTATTTTTGCCAGCATTGTTGGTGAAAATACCACCAAATTCGTCCAAAAAAATACAGTCAAAAATAAAAGATAATATTAATAAGTAAATGTCACATAAATAGATAAATTTTGGCTTTGCACTGACCCTTCAATAACTTAATATATAAAATACAGTAAGGAATACAAATGCTTGCATACATGTGATTTTACATAATAGTTTACACAAGTATCATGTGATTAAACAATTCAATCAATAGTGTCAGCAATGACGAATAAGTATAGGTAAGAGTTTCATAACATTTCATAAACAGTAAACACACAAAAATTCAGTTTATACAAATATTCACATAAACTCTTGTCAATAGTCCAATAAACAAGTAGAACCCCTCAGAGTAGTTGACAGTTTTAACAGTAGCAACCAGCAATGTTCAAAAGGTGCAAATAGGAGACTCATAACATTTCATCAGCAGTATTTAAACAGCTTCAATAGTGGCACCCAAAAATGTTGAGCAGGTGTAGACACCAACAAGTGACATCATTTCAGTAGAAGCAGTCCATCAGTGGCACCCAGTAATGTTGAGCAGGTGCAGACACCAACAAGTGACATTATTTCAATAGATGCAGTCCACCAGTGGCACCCAGCAATGTTGAACAGGTGCAGACACCAACAAGTGACATCATGTCAGTAGAAGCAGTTCCAACAGTGGCACCCAGTAATGTTGAGCAGGTGCAGACACCAACAAGTGACATTTCAGTAGAAGCAGTTCCATCAGTGGTACCCAGCATTGTTGAACAGGTGCAGACACCAACAAGTGACATTATCCCAGTAGAAGCAGTCCATCAGTGGCACCCAACAATGCTGAGCAGGTGCAGACACCAATAAGTGACATTATTTCAGTAGAAGCAGTTCCATCAGTGGCACCCAGCAATGTTGAGTAGGTGCAGACACCAACAAGTGACATCATTTCAGCAGAAGCAGTTCCATCAATGGCACCCAGCAATGTTGAGCAGGTGCAGACACAAACAAGTGACATCATTTCTGTAGAAGCAGTTCCATCAGTGGCACCCAGCAATGTAGAACAGGTGCAGACACCAACAAGTGACATTTCAGTAGAAGCAGTTCCATCAGTGGCACCCAGCAATGTTGAGCAGGTGCAGACAGCAACGAGTCACATTATTTCAGTAGAAACAGTTCCATCAGTGTCACCCAGTAATGTTGAACAGGTGCAGACACCAACAAGTGACACTATTTCAGTAGAAGCAGTCCATCAGTGGCACCCAGTAATGTTGAGCAGGTGCAGACACCAAAGAGTGACATTATTTCAGTAGAAGCAGTCCATCAGTGGCACCCAGCAATGTTTAACAGGTGCAGGTAACAGTCCATAATATTCACTATCACTAATCACACAGTTCATCAGAGTTTATCAGCAGAAATTAAACATTTCCAAGTGGCACCCAGCAATGTTGAATAGGTGCAAACACGAACAACAGTTTGAATGCACACACACTTGCTTTTACAAAATTATTTCAATGCTCTTACACTAAACATACAAATTATAATAAACACACAAATGATATCAGACAATTGTCATATTAACTATTACAAATACACAAATATCAGTAAACCTATAATATTTATGGGTGTCAGTGCAAGCCACAACAAACAAGTAAAATAATATTTAGGAGATAGGTTGGTACCAATTATTTGGGATTAGGAAAGGAAAACACACAAAACCCACTCACATATGTTTCATCCATATTAAGTGCTACTGTGCAATTGAATAGTGTTAAGTGTGTAAATGCAATTCTGTGCAAAATTTTATGTTCAACATGTGTATCAAGTAGTAGTGGCACAGTGTATAACAGTCAGTAAGTGTCGTAGTCATCATGTCAAGACCAATGTTTGCCAAGCCAAATCAAAATGTACAGTTGCTGAACAACTGTCAGTGTGGCAAGATATGCAATTACTTCCTCTCTCCAAAAAAAGTATATACTGCATATTGATTTAACAAAGTGTGTGTGTAGACAATCTTCCTTCTACTTGAGTGTTCTAGTCTGCCATCTTCATCCTCCTTGTTCCATACAGACCAACAAAAAAGTATGCTCCTCGCTTACTTTACCTCTTATCCACCAAAACTCCAATAATCATCAGCATCACATAAACTTAATACTTCAATAATACCTCTAACGTCGGTACATATAAACTTTGTCATCAATATCATTTACCTTGCCTCTTGTCCACCAAAACTCCAATAATCATCAACTTCACACAATCTCAATACCTCAATAATACCTCTTCAATACGTCGATACATATAAACCTTATTACCAATATCATTTCACTTCCATAACAACTCTTTCCTCTAGTCAGTCTCCTCGAACACGTACAGATAAAATCCTAGTGCAAACTTCAGTTCATCATCCTATGCAATCCGAAGACATAATGTCGACACACAACCTCTGTGTAGTCCACCTGAGCCAAATCTTCTACTCATTATGAATTATAAAATACATTTTGGTTACTTTGTCCATCATAAAATAAAAGAAATGCATACTTGACATCTAACAGCCTTCAGTTTGAATAACTTTCAGTAAGTAGGTGCGAGTACGTAGTATGAAAGATCACATAAGATTTTGAATGAATAAATCGTAATATTTTACAGTGTGTACACCACTTCAAGAATCATGGCAAAACAGATGCAAACATGTGGAGTATTTCTTGTGTCAACTGTCACTTGCTATTTCAATTGCTCACGAAGAATGCAGTGTAATAACTGTCAATGGTCTAAACCTAGTGTTGGTATGTCATGTCGTTAGCTTCCTTCCTATTAGCATAAATTTATACAGCTTCCATAAAACCTCCAGCTCATGTGACTTCAATGAAGTTTCTTGTACCAATGTCGTTCGTAGAATTACAGCAGTTCATTTTCTTATCTTAAAATATAAGGCACTGAGCGTAAGCAAAACATGCAATAGCGAGTAAATATACCAGTAGAGAACAGAATGTCAACAAGTGGATGCAGCACAATCCCTACAACGAGGCTCTGCCAAGCAAACAATCTATAATTAATACCACAGTGTAACCAGTGTAACCTAAACTCTATGTTCGTACACAGTATATCAGCATTTCTATATACCAAATTAAAGAGTAGTTATGACAACAAAACAGAAATGTGTAAATATGCAATCCATACGCAAGCAGCAAATATGCATCTTACATTATAAAGAGGTCATTAGCATCATATCAGCATAAGCAAATAAATGTTCATATGTAATCTTAATTAGTAAACATGAAGACGCAAGCAGATAAATCACAAAGTATAACTTACATACATAACCATATCAGCACAATTAATCATGTGACAATTATAATTTAAATAAATAAGCACAGCAGACACATAATAGAAAAATATGACATCAGTGAAAAAGCAGTGCAGCCAAGCGATGCATAATTACATAAGTAACAACCCTGTTCATTAATCAATCATTGTGAAAATCAGTAAACAACAAGTATAAATCACGTAATCGCGAGCAGCAAATTACGTCTAAAGTACGTACCTAAGTGGAAATATGTTACCTGAAAAATAAACTTAATTAATAGTTACCTTTTTAATTTATTAGTTTCTTCTTCGAAATTACATTCTTCCTGAAAATTTCTCGATAGCAAGTCCTCTTAACGTCGGACACACACAGAATTTACCTGAAGTTCTTAAATATTTTATACAACCGTATCCTGAAAAATACTGAACGTTAATAACATAATTTATCAAGTCACTATAGCTTTATACTGAATTTATTCGTAGAAATTACACTGTGTATTTGTTTACGGCTGTCAGTGCATTCGCACTTAGCGCTCGATCAGCTGTAGGTACGCGTGACGTAGGAAGTAATTGTTTGCGGTCAACGACTGCCTTGTGCGGCGCGCAGACATGACTGTTGCTTTGAGTATGTGCCGCCGCCGGAACAGGGCGCGGTATCCTTGTATTCTCTGCGTGTTTACGTATAACTGTTGGTTTCTCGAAAGTATGTCATTCCACAAAAATTTTGACGTTCGATATGTGATGTATTCCCTTAGAGCGCCGAGATTTAAGAGTTTCTACTTCTACTGTGTTATCATGAATAATTTTGCGAACTCTATATGGACCTTTATAAAGCAGAAAAAATTTGCGACATAAGCCTTTTCCTTTGTGAGACAAACGGTGAGACTTAATTAACACCTTTTGACCAACTGACAAGGTTTTTAAACGACCAGGACGTTTAGCTGATTTCTCTCTTCTAGCAGCTGCAGACGCAATATTTTGTAGAGCCACGTTGACAACTTCAGAATGCCGCAGTTTCCGTGAAGGCGGAAAAGGAACGATTTCAGAAATGCGATTTGTCGGTGCTTTATTTTTTAATATCAATATAGGCGGTAAAGAAGTTGAATCATTACGGAGTTCATTCAGAATGTTTTGAAAAATATGAAGATACTGATCCCAGTTCTGTGATTCTGATGAAAATAAAGTCGACACAATTTATTGATTTCCTTCATCCATCTCTCTGAAGCATTAGATTGAGGGTGAAAAAGTGAAATGAAAATTGGTTTAATCTTACAACGCCGTAGAGTACAAAGCCAAATTTTAGAGCGAAACTGTGATCCATTATCTGATATAACCTTATCAACATGACCCACTTCTTTAAGAAAATGTTTCATGAAATCGTTAGATACTGAACGAGCTGTTGCTTTGCGTAAAAGTGTAAAACACACATATTTTGATGTCAATTCCACTGCTACCAAAATGTACGCAAGACCATTGGTAGAACGAACCACTGGACCGAACAAATCGACCGCAGCCATCTCCTTTAATTTCGCTCGAATGATAGGAAACAGCGGTGCTCTGTGAGAAATAGTTGGCGGCTTAGCCTTTTGACATAATTTGCATTTGGCAAGAACAGATCGAATACGTTTTTCCATATTACTGAAGTAGCAATTTTCTCGTAATTTATGAAAGCATTTTCTGGGACCAAAGTGCGCATAACTGAAATGTATATACCAAATCAATTTATTAACCCTCTCATCAGGAATACAAACTAACCAAAAAGATTGTCAACCGATTTTCGTTTAAAAAGAACTTTCCAAATAGTTCGCGAAAACGAGGTGTGGCCAAATTGTCCAATCTAACAAAGCGTCTAAGAAAATTAGAGACACCAAGGAAACTACAAACATCATGTTTTGTGGTAGGAACAGCATAATTAAGAATAGCGTCTAGTTTCTCAGGATCAGGAAGAATACCTTCTGTAGAAATAATATGACCAAGAAATTTCACCTGAGAACGACCATATTCAGATTTTTCCAAGTTCACTGTAATGCCAACTCTTGCAAAAATACGTAATAATTAATCCAAAATTTTGTTGTGCTCACTCCAAGAACGTTTAGCAATAAGAATATCGTCAACATATGAAGTAATATTGTCACGAAGATAAACAGGTAAAATTTCGTTTAAATTACGAATGAATGCTGCATAAGATATAGTAAGTCCAAACGGTAATTTCCGAAATCACTTTTGGGTAAAATAGTCATATCCGGTTATTCTTTACCGACTCTCTAGATAGATTGATAGTCGAAGAGTAGTTTTGATAGATACAAAGAAGAGTAGGCAGCAGTGCAGAAAACTAAAAGGGAAATAGCACCACTACAGCTCGGGGCCCTGTGCACGCTACGGCACATATTCACTTAGTGTAGTGAATCCCCTGAGGACTTTAATAGCCACACATAAATTCCAGTTTGTGACTTAGTGGCTAATTTGGTGGAAGTGCGTACATAAATTGATCTAACCATGAACATGGATGTATGTCGTTCTTAGAATTGCGAAAGATCTTAAATTTCCGAACAGTTAAAAAGTGTTTATAGTCAAAGTTTTCGCCTCGTGGCGTCTGTCCCAGTGTGAATGTCGATTACTGTCAAGTTCGCGCGCCTGGCGCTCTCTTGTTGCATCCCGTAAATGAAACAAATTATTTTCTTCAAACCCCTCTACTATCTGTGATTCTAAATTTCTTCTGCTGTCTTTTCCTACGATTTTGCCTTCAATTTGTTTGACTTGCTTTTGTAATGCCTCAAATTCCTTTTTAACGCGTTCATTAAATTTTCCTTGATTTTCAACATGCTTATTTATGTTCTGGTACTCTTCGGTTTCTGCAAATGGCAATGGAGCTGTATCATCTGAATCTCTGTCCTCATTTAAACTAAGACTTGTCAGTTTATCTGAAATCTCCTCAACTCTTTCCGATGAGTCACCTACTTTTTCTTTCTGTTTATTTATGTCTTCCGTAAGTGTCGCGACTCGGGTTTCGGTATTGTCACGTTTAGTAGTTAAATGTTCATACTGTTGCGTTAAGTTATTTATCCTGTCATTTGGAACGGATTCCTCGATTCTTTCAAGTATTTCTTCCTTATCGTGTGCACATTGTAAATTTAACTCTGAAAATTTTTGAACTATCACGCGATCTCTTTCTTCCTGTTCTCTGTCCTGCTCCTCTTGTCTAATTTCTATTGATATTAAACTATTATTGTGAGCATTCAAAATCGGTTGTACTTCTTCTCTAATTTCTTTCTTTGATTCATCTTTCATGTTTTTGAAACATGTCCCTATTCGTGAGCCTAACTGTGTTTCCAATGTTTCCATCTCGGTTTTAATTGTTCCTATTTGTGAGCCTAACCGTGTTACCATTGCTTCCATCTGTGATCCCAAATTTAATATAGCACCCATCAACTGCTCCATACTAACTGGTTCAAAATTCTTTTCGCCCCAAACATTTCCCATAAAACTAACTTCCTTCGTCATAGCCGTATAGCTATCTGTATTCGATACTATTCCAGAATCTTCTGTCGTTAATCTCGTATTCAGAAAATTTTGTGATTGTGAAAAATTTTTAACTGTTTCCGGACTATTTTCCCGACTTTCATTCCATTATTCATCATACTGTTTTCCTGTGTTGGCGAGTTCGCCATGTAAACAATTTCGTCATTCTCACTATTCATCATATTTGCCTTTTTCATCGATCGTGTAATCATTTACAAAACATACAAAACTCGTCACTATACGAAAATTACACACAATGACACTTTATCGCCAACAATATCATTCACACGAAATGCTTCCCTCAAACACGATTAACGAACAAATGAAATCTTCATAATTGCACAAAATTGTCAAACCCATATACAAGACAACAAAAATTAAATTCTGCAAAAAATACCATTAGAAGAATGACAATTACCAAATCTACACATGCAATATAGACTACAATTACTAAACTACAAATTACTTCAACAATACTACTGTCTGCTATTTTTACTATCAGAAGAATTCCAAGGGACGATCCGAAGCAGCGGTCGCCACGTGCATGGGGGCTTAATTAAATAAAAATGCAAATAATTTAAATCTTAGTAGCTGTCTGTCTGGTTACGCAGTCTCGTAACCGATTGGCCCTGACTAGTAATACTCCGCAATCTGACTGCATAGAATAACAACAAAGAATGAAAGAAATTTCCGTTAACACAATCAATTAATTAAGTCCCCAGCAACTATGAAAGCTACGAAACAACAAGGCACAAGTGTAGCTGTTCTCTGTGTGGAAGTGTGATTCAACGTACACATCTGGCACGGTTCTTCTTCAATAAGACCAGATATTTTAAACACCATTTATACTGAAGTAACTAAAAAAAAACCAGAAATACTATAATTGCACATAGAAACCAGAAATACAGTCTAATACAAGAACACGAGCCAGATGCTTTGTTGACTGAACCTGTGACCAAGAGGCATTATTGTTTAAGACATTGAAATAATGAAAAAAAAGGAATTTTTTACCTTCATATATATTGACGAAAAGCACACTCTGATCATTACAGCATCCCCAATCCAACAACATCTGGAGTCTAGCCCATCAAAACAATACTACAAGTTCTGAACAAGCACTCACTACCGCAACTTCTCAACTACGACTCGCTACTGCCACATCTCAACAAGCACTGCCTCCTGCTACTTCTCAATAAGCACTCTCCACTACCACATCTCAACAAACACTGCCAGTGAAGGCGGCTGAATAATACTCTTTGGCGCAATCTCTGGCGCTGTGACTCAGTGTAGCCACCTTTCAACCTGAAGGAGGTGTTATAATATCATTACCAGTAATAAAGTACAGGCTGTTCGTGGATGAAGAGTCGACCATTACCGAGGCATTGCTCCTCAACCTGGGTAACAAGGAATATCCACAATATAGCATCGCACTTCGTAATATGTTTGCGTAGTATACGGGTAAACGTCACAGTGATGATCATCCAAGCCCAATTGGCAGACGCTACAAGAAAGGTGTTGTTCATTGCGATGAGGTAAAAGTTTCGAAAGCAAACTTTCCTAGCAGAGTCAACTAATACATTGCTTCTTCTTACGCGTGTAACGCAAAAATACCATGCCGCCCAAATCACTGAAATTTGATCTTGTACGGAGGATTACCAACGATCGTTTTTTTCCACATATTATTTACGACTGGAACAGGAAAGGGAGGGCGGCGGCGGGGGAGTGACTGTGACGTACAATGTAATTTTCGTCAAAGACAACAAAGTGGACTGGAAAGCACAGACATCACAGATGTAGCTCTAGATACATGGCCTCTACGTTATGGCGAAATGCTCGCTCCCCACATCCTAACACTCGATCAGAACACTAGAACAAGTATAAGCCGACAACCGCGCCAGCAAACGGAAATGCACTAAAAATTTACGACTGAGGTTGAAATTTTGGTAGTGAAGTTACCTGCTTGAAACAACGTTAATTATTGGATGTTTTTACCGACCACCCGATCCCGCTGTGGCAGTTCTACACTCATTCAAAGAAAACGTATTGTCAGTTATGCATAAATACCTAGCTCATGGAATACTAGTTGATGGGACTTGTATGGACCCATTGCAGGGGGTACAGACGGACATTCTTGTGGTATACTGTTGAATATGTTCTCCGAAAACTGTCTTGAGCAGCTAGTTCGACAGCACACACAATGGAATTATCTTGGGCCTTGTATCTACAAGTAAGCCGGACCTTATCGATGGCATCAGTATAGAGACGTGGATAAGTGATCATGATGTCAACAGAGCGATTATGGTTACGAAAGTTAATAACTCAGTAAAGACGGCTAGGAGAGCGTTTCTGCTACGAAGGTAATCCCAAAATTAAGGTCTCCAATTTTTGTAAGTACGTAGACCTGTTTATTTCTACAATGGTTTCCATCAGTTTACAGCATGAACATTTAGCTATTTTTCAACATAATCACCATTTCTGTCGATGCATTTTTGTAGACGCTGTGGCAGTTTTTGTCTGCCCATGTCATACCATCTCGCCGCCATGCTGTTCAGAAAGTTATGAACCTCTTTTTCAACTCGTAGTCGAAGATGCATCGCTGGGACGACAATTAACGCTGACGGGTACTGTGAGACGGCAGTTCAGAACCGGAGAAGAGGAATGTTGACCAAGGGCGAACACATTCTCTATGACAACGCTTGCCCACACATTGCTCGGCAAACCGTTGCTCTCCTGCAATAGTTTCAGTGCAACATAATCTCCCACCCACCCTATTGTCCTGACTTGGCTCCAAGTGACTATCACCTGTTCCCTAGGTTAAAAGAACGTCTGGTCGGAAAGCGATTCAGCTCCGACGACCAGGTGAAAGATGAGGTTCATAACTTTCTGAACATCATGGCGGCAAGCTGGTATGACATGGACATACAAAAACTGCCACAGTGTCTACAAAAATGCATACACAGAAATGGTGATTATGTCAAAAAATAGCTAAACGTTCAAGCTGTAAACTGATGTAAACCATTGTAGAAATAAACAGGTCTATGTACTTATAAAAAGATTGGAGACCTTACTTCTGGGATTACCGTCGTAGAAAGAGCAGATAAGCATCATTTGGTCCCTGAATGAAGGCCAAGAGGAATTATGAGCCAAATTTGAAACAGATTGTATATCGTACTCTGGACAAGTATGCGCCTCGTTAGTGGATTAACGACAGAAAAGACACACTTGGTTTAATAACGAAATTTGGAAAATTCTGACGAAGCAAAGGCTGTTGCACTCTCAGTTCAAAAGAGGACGCGCAAATGATGACAGACATTATTAGTACAGATTCGTGCGTCTATGAAACGATCTAGGCGGGAAGCATACAATAGTTGCTATCGTTATACCTTGGCTGAAGCTCTATCGGAAAACCGAAAAAAATTCTGGTCCAATGTAAAATCGATAAGCTGGTCTAAGGTTTCCATTTAGTCACTCGTTGACCAGTTTGGTTAGCAGGTCTAAGGCACCCATTCAGTTACTCTTCGACTAGTTTGGCTTGGAAACAGAAGGTAGCAAAAAGAAGGCCGAAGTCTTAAATTCCAAGTTTGTGAAATCGTTCACACAGGACAATCGCACAAACGTGTGGTCGTTTGACCAATCTACAGGGTCCCGTATAGATGGCACAGTAATAAGCATCCCTGGAGCAGAGAAACCACTAAAAGAGTTTAAAAAAAAGTAGCCAGGTTCGGATGGAATCCGAATTCGGTTTTGCAAAGAGAACTGTACGCCATTGGCCCTTACGTACCTTGCATTTATAGTGCCTTTCAAGACCAGAGCAATGTGCCAAGCGACTGGAAAAAAGCGCAGGTGACCCTTGTATATAAGAAGGGTAAAGGAACAGACCCGTAATATTACAGACCAATATCTTTAACATCGGTCTGCTGCAGAATTCTAGAGCATATTGTGAGCTCGTATGTGACACGATTCCTAGAGACAGAGAAGCTCGTGTCCACGAATCAGCACCGGGTTAAAAAGTATAGCTCGTGCGAAGCCCAGCTTACTCTTTTCTGATACACTGCAACAATGAGGGGCAACAGACTGATTCCATATTTCAAGATTTCTGAAAAGCACTCGATATGGTACCCCACTGCAGACCGTTAACGAAGTTACGCATATACGGAATGGGCTTCCAGATGCGTGGCTGGCTCGAAGACTTCTTAAATAACAGAACCCAGTTCGTTGCTCTCGACAGCGAGTATTCATCGGAGACAGGGGTAACATCAGAGAGTGTGATAGGACCGTCGGTAATTTCTATATTCATAAACGATCTGGCAGGCAAAAAGGTCAGTAGTCAGCTGTTGTTCACTGAGGATGCTGTGGTGCACAGGAACATGTCGAAGATAAGTGACAATAGGTGGATACAAGTTGATTTAGACAAAAATTTAATTGAAATGATAATTAAATCAAGACCTTTAGCTGTCGACAGGCGTTGATATACATCAACGGGGACAATTGAAAATGTGAGCCACGACCGGGACTCGAACGTGGGATCTTCTGCTTACGTGGCAGACGCTCTGTCCATCTGAACCACTGAGGGCACAGAGGATAATGCGACTGCAGGGACTTATCCCTTGCACGCTTCCCGTGAGACTCATATTCCCAACTGTCCACAATTCTACATATGTAATGTACCTTATAGACATTTGCCCATCCACTCATTACTCGTGCACGCTTTGGCGATTCCCGTAAAAATTTGAGCAACCTGTGCGCATTTGCACAGACAATGGACAATGGCTGGGTAGTAATGAGTATAATGGGCGGGGGCACTAAAATGCAGTACGGGACAATACGTTGAGAATGTCGGTTTCGCGGGAGGCGTGCCAGAGATAAATCCCTGCAGTCGCCCTATTCTCTGTGTACTCGGTGGCTCAGATGGATAGAGCGTCTGCCATGTAAGCAGGAGATCCCGGGTTCGAGTCCCGGTCGGGGCACACATTTTCACCTGTCCACATCGAGGTATATCAACAACACCTGTCGGCAGCTGACGGTTTCAGTTAGTCATAATTTATTCCAGGGAAAAGCTGCACGGTCATCAACAGTATCCTCTTCTTTCGAGAACAGTTACTGTCTGCATATATATATAGTCTGACCGAATCCCGTAAGAGTTCGGGCAATGCGTCCTCATCCGCACAGAAGAAGAAGGTCAATGGCCGGTTAGCCTTAAATATATATGGAGATGGTATCTGTTCTTTCGGACATGTCCGAAAGAACAGATACCATCTCCATGTATAAAAATTTAATTGGTGTGATAAATGGCAGCTTGCTCTTAATGCAGAAAAATGTGAGTTAATGTGGATGAGTAGGAAAAAGAAACCCACAATGTTCGGCTACAGGACTAGCAGTGCCCTGCTTGACACAGTCACGTCTTTTAAATATCTGGGTGTAACGTTGTGAAACGATATCGAATGGAACGAGCATGTAAGGGTTGTGGTAGGTAAGGTGAATGGTCGACTTCGGTTTATTGTAAGAGTTTTAGGGAAGTGTGATACATCTGTAACGGAGATCGCATATAGGCCGGAAGTGGCGCCTATTCTTGAGTACTGCTCGAGTGTTTGAGATCCGCGTCAGGTCGTATTGAAAGAAGACATCGAAGCAGTTCAGAGGCGAACTGCTGCATTTGTTACCTGTAGGTTCGATCAGCACCCAAGTGTTACTGATATGCTTCGGAGGCTCAAGTGGGAATCTCTGCAGGGAAGAAGACATTCATTTCTTCTGAGAAAGTTTAGAGAACCGGCATTTGTAGCTGACTGCAGAACGATCCTACTGCCGCCAACATACATTTCGCGCAGGGATCACGAAGATAAGATACGAGAAATTAGGGTTCGTACGGTGGGGTATAGACGGTCTTTTCCCGTCGCACTGTCTACGCGTGTAACAGGGAAACTAACGACTACTTGTGATACAGGACACCCTCCGCGATTGACGGTACGGTGACGTGTGGAGTATGCATGTAGATGGAGATGTAGAAATATTTGTTGGCTTTCGTGACAGTAGAAACTATCGTCTGAGACTTACTCATCCGCGCCTTCATAAATATAACAACATATCACCTCCACCCCATAGCGAATGACTTCCTTGATCTTGCAGTCACCAGGCAGGTTTCAAGTAATGACATTCAGGAGCTAAACTCACGCAGTTTTGTCGTTCGTTTCTACTCACGCTAGTATTATTCCTCTGTGAAGTGCTGCTTCCTGCCACGGCTTACCAAAGGTTTTGTTCTAACAGTATCTGCAAAACACTAAGAATAAATCGCACATCTGCAAGTCCCTGTAGTAACCCCCCACCACGACTCCTATCGAAGGTCCCGTCTCCGGCCATCCTGATTTAGGTTTTCCGTGATTTCCCTAAATCGTTTCAGGCAAATGCCGGGATGGTTCCTTTGAAAGGGCACGGCCGATTTCCTTCCCCATCCTTCCCTCATCCGAGTTTGCGCTCCGTCTCTAATGACCTCGTTGTCGACGGGACGTTAAACACTAATCTCCTCCTCCTCCTATCGAAGGTATACAGACGGTCTGGTGGGTTATATCCAGGCTGGATATAGCCCGCTTTCATTGGATACCGGAAATCGGCTCTGCAGTGCACAGTAGATGGGATGATGGACCTCCCTGTGCAGTCCCCTGTGATATGTTAAAAACATGTTACACGTGGACTAATAAATTGGCGTAAGCAACACGAGTCGCAGTAGTTATCTGCATCTACATCTTTACCCTGCAAATCACACAAAAGAGCTTGGCATAGGGTTCATTGAACCACTTTCAGCGTATTTCTGTACCGTCCAAGTTCTCGAACAGATTGGTCTGAAGAACATTCTGGAGAAGACGAACGAATGGGTTGGCCACCCATATCACCTCACATGGATCAAATCGAAAATTTGTGTGACATAAGTGAGAGGTCAGTTGGTGCACAAAATCCAACACTGGCAACAGTGCAGCAATTACGAACGGCTTTAGAGGCAGCATGGCTCAATATTTCTGTAGGGGCTTCCCACTGAGTCGTCGAGTCCATGCCACGTCGAATTGCCGCACTTCGCAGGGCAAAAGGAGGACTGACACGATATTAGGAGATGTCCCATTACTTTTGTCACCTCAGTGTAATGTACAGGAACAATTGTTAAGCCTTTTATAGAGTAATCAATAAATAGTCTCGACGCTTCTTTCTCATACTCTATTCCAAATTCATGCATTAATCCAAGCATGTCGGAACAGAAAAGAAAGTGACCTTCTGTTTCAAAGTATTGTGTAATCTGTAGCTCTAACTTATATGGCGCTGTACAAACGCACCATCAGCATGCAAACATTTCTCTTTCAATTTAGATGAAAGGAGTTCTGCGTTTTCTTCCGTCAGAGCTACGTTTCTCGCAAGGTCACTGACTTCGGGTGTCTAATGCATTCTAATGTAGGGTCTGCTTCGACGTTTTAACCCGCCGGACCACTATCACTTGACAAGATTTACGATGTACAGTTTCTTGTAGTACCTCTGGAGATTTATTGCCATGCCTCGACCATCTCGACCACGAGGAATGGGAGGGATAGCAGATGACAGGTTTGGGTATACAATGTTTCTTTTTTTCTGAATAGTAACACTAACATCAGCGCAACAAAATACCAGTTGCTACAGTGGTTCGTTTGCACATAGTACACCGTTCGAACGCAAAATCTGAATCTCTTCCATGCACTCAGGCACGTTGAGCAGTGCATGGATCATGTTCCTCTCGTAGTGTCTTTTCTCGACTGCTATTTCTTCCTGGTCGTTGTCTGTCGTAGGCGAGTTCGGGTCACGACTTCGAGCTGCCAGTCAGTGGAAGGCATTTCCGGCGCGCATCACTTGAGCCGGGCCACGGTCTTGGTGGATCGTCGGTCGGCCGTCTTACTGAACGACGCGTTTTGGCTCACAGATCGTTCATCAGTCGGCTGTGTGTGTGTGTGTGTGTGTGTGTGTGTGTGTGTGTGTGTGTGTGCATCGACTCCCGATTTGTCTTCGTACGTGCTTAGTTACTGTTGGGTATCGTTCAGGTCGGTCTTCGTGCAAGTGTTTGTTAGGTTGTGCGTGTACTTGGCGTTATTTCCACTGACGACTATTTTAGATCTTGTCGGCATCCTGAGAGGAGTCGATCGGTTGGTGCGGACCAGGGACGATATCTCTGCGCGGTGCAGTCGGCTGGGTCCGCTGGCGGTTCCTGCACAGCGTCAGAGCGTGTGTGGAGCTTGAAACACGTATGTAACGCAGCAGCGATGGCGAGGCATTGTAGCATCTGTGACCAGAGTGTATGCGCTTGACCGCGCGAGTGTTGCGAGCGGTTCTCAGTCAGTAGTAGTCTTTGCGAGTTAGTTGTCGCTATGCAGAGTAGCAGTCAGTCAGTCGTTACGAGTCTGTAGCTCCGTCTAGTTGAGAGCAGTACTCAGTCTGTAGTCGTCATGCAGAGCGGTCGGTCAGTAGTAGCAGCCCAGTGCGGTTGTGTGATGTAGGCGGTCGGCAACAATGGTCAAGATGAGGAATAAGGTATACTGTTAATTAATATAATCATTAGATAATGAAAAATTTTATTTATTGTAATTATTCTCCAACAAGTCTCCCAATAATAATTTTTTATTTCAAAAGCATTTTCTCAAAAGTTTAATTTTTTTTGAACTAAAGATCTCGTTGCACTTCCCATTTCATTCCACTTCTTTTTGAAGAAAAATTTCACTAGAATTACAAAAAAAAAGGAGAATATTATTATTTGCAATGTAGTTCCTCCAAGTGGTGCGCAACAACAAGAGCAGATATGTGACATCCATTTATTCTGAGGTAAGACTTTAATTCTGATTGTTTTTACACAGGGCCAAAGACCGATATTTCGGTTTAATTGAATTTTCTTGTCACTGAATGGACTTTAATTTTTGAAGGATTTATAATTGAGTCAGATTGCGAATTTCACATTCGTTGCCATTGTCAGTACATTTGATTGTGGGCAGGTTACGCATAGAGCCATGTCCATCAGCATTTCTAATTAGTATCGTCCTTTTTCTTTAAAAATTTTGTGGGGAGGTTACACTTGGCCCCCATTTCTATTAAGTATTGCTTTATTTTCTTTTATAAAAATTGCGGTGGGGAGGTTACACTTGGCGACACCCAGTCCAGGATCGTATTTCGTTGAGAGTCTTTTGAGCGACAGTCAGATATCTGCTCTTATTTGCTTAGATATAATTAGGATTTAGCGCAACGCTTTTAATAATATTGTGACTTTCTCTCTACAGGTCAACGGCAATTTGTTGCTTTGTTGTATTTGTGTGTTGCTTTTGCATTGTGCTTATTTGTTTTGTGAAAAATTTTGACTATTGTAAAAATGCCGCGAAAGACTGTGAATAGTGTATCGCGAAGTATTGTGAATGAAATTACCGACTTAAACAACGTGACCGATAGTAATTGTGATACGCAACGTAATGATGACAATCCTGCGTCCACTAACAATCAGTGCATTCCAACCACTAATGATGACTTTCAACTTAATGATGAACAAACGAACTCAATTGTCTCGTCTGTTAACTTGACGACAATTGATGACGCAGAATGCTCTATGGTAATGAGCGCTGCAGAGCTTAACACACCCGATTTGGAAAATTCAAGTAACGTACAGGCAAATTTGTCTAAAGAAAGTGATCAGGATACACAAAGTACGACGGATTTATTTAATTCCGGAACAGTGTCTGACAATGTACATCCGACTGATAAACGTTTTTGTAAATTACAGAATGACCAAATGGTCACACAAAACGCGACAATTGTAGATACACCATCAAACAGTAGTGAGAATAAAGTAGGTAATGTTACTTTGGATCAATTTATAGCAATAATGCTACAGTTTAGGAACGAACAGAACGAAAAACAAGACAAACTTAGTGAACAGGTCAAACAACAGAGTGTAGATAACAAACAATTTAAAGAGAATTTCAAACAACTTAGGGAAGATAACAAACACTTAAATGAGAAACTTGACAATAATGACGAAAATCTCAAACAGCTTAGCGAACAAATTAGAGCCGTTGCCGCGCAGTGCCATGACACTAAGGAACAGTTGCGCGTGGAAATTGAGGCTTGTTCACAAAAAAATAGCGAAGAAATTAAGTCTGTTGCGCAAGAATTAAGGGAAATGCAAACAGCCGCAACAGAAACACTCAGAGACGAAATTAGCGGAGTCGCTAAACAATGCTCTGAAAAAGCTACACAATTACGGGACGAGTTTAGAGCAATGACGGTAGAACTTTCGCGCACTATGGACGCAAAGATAGACGCGAAATTCGAACAACAGAACACTCAGATGAATGAGCGCTTTAATCAGCACATACAGAACAGTGATACGCGTTTCCGCAGATTTATTCAGGATCAAAACAAAGTAAAACGACAAGTCATGGAAACAATCACTGCACAAAGACAAGAGGACAAACGTAAAATATTCGCGAAAGCGAAGACGTATGTAGACAATAATATTACTACAGTGTCCGACAAAATTAATACCATAGAACAATTGAACGCGGAATTACGGGATGAAATTTCTGACCTTAAATCAAAAACAGATACACACACAGTAAATATTCAAACAGTGACAGATAGATTCGAACAGTTAGATCTAACACAGGATTGTGATGTTATCAAAGCTGATGTTAAAAAACTGAGCGAAACTACGCGCAAGTTGCAAAAACAGATTAATGCGTCTGATTCTAAAACCGATGATCAGGTTAAAATACTGACTGAAAAAAGTGATGAATTGGCCAGTCGTATTGATGTTATCGAAAATACTAATGACAATAAATCAGACGATACTGCACCGGTTTCTTTTATCCAAACGCCTGAATTTCAAAATTTACAGCAGACTATTAATGAGATCGATTCATCTAACAACACGTTACGTAGGAAGTTATCAAATTTACAACAAGAAGTAACAGAGATGAAAAACATGTCAGTTAATAACATACCACAACAGACGCCACTTTATGAACATGTGTCAGAGTCACGCAGCGCGTATAATGTGAGTAATTTACAGAGATTACGAGACGTAAAATCCGAAAAGCCACGCGACTTAAAATCTGAAAAGCTACGTAACTTGAAGTACGAAACGACACAGACGAATAGACTTTCACACAAACCTGAACGTGTTCTCAAATTCAGTGACGAGAACGTTGATAATAAGCAGTTTGCATTTGTAAGAAAATGTAAGGAATTTAATAATGACAGAACACAGATACACGATTTGCACTGTATACGACAATTTATCTTTGTACATTCACCGCTATTATCGGTAATGGAGAAACTAGCTTTGAACCAGATGCGACAATTTATTTTTGTATTTACAACAGCATTGCCTGTAATGAAGAAATTTGAATTAGCACGAATACAACAATTTGCCTTTGAAATTTTACCGCTATTGCCTGTAACACAAAAGCTAAAATTTATTTGCAGTGCGTAAATGACCTCAGGGGATTCATTACGCTTTAATGAATATGTGCCGTAGCGAGCATAGGGCCCCGAGCTGTAGTAGTGCTGTTTCATCTTTAGTTTTCTGCACTGCTGCCTTCTCTTCTACTATCCTTTATATCTATCCAAACTGCTCTTTAACTATTGCTCTATCTAGAATTAAGAAACATTGTAATGAAAACCGGATACGACAAATCTTTTACCGAATGTGACAATTTTCAGTAGGCACTCCAGAACCAGCGTAATTTTAATAACAGATAAAAATCGTGATCATCAGTATGTATAAAATTTTGAGCAGTCGGAACCATATTTTTGTAACAATAGATGTTTTTCACCACAATAGCATGAAAGTCAGCCGCTTAGCATACCTAACCAACAATGCAGTCTACAAGGTCAACCAAACTTTAATGTTTCGCCGCGTGCACGTATAGTCCCAGCCCCAACAAATAGTAACGCATGGCAGCAAAGAAATAACTACGTACAGACAACACACTATTTCAACTCGCATCGCTATGCGCCGTATAGAAATTACTATCATGACAGACGTAAAAATGAGGAGCACAATTTTCAGCGTACATTTAATAACAGTCGATCTTTTCAGCAGCAAGAACATTAGCAACAACACATTATCATGAATGATCCAGACAATAGGTGTCATCCATAGCGTAACACGTCAGTATGAAATAACAGAACAGTTCATACAGTGGATATGCCACAACATTCTCCCGTAAATAATAACACGTACGATAGAATTTAACCAGATACAGCACAGATTGCATACTACAGTAACGCAAACATTACTTTTGACAAGCAGAATTTTGCTCACGAGAATGTTATTTGAAGCATGCTTTGTTGAATGCACCACTATTATCGCACCCAGATCTTACTAGAAATTTTTCCATTGCCACCGACAGTTCTAACACCGCTTTAGGCGTACACATTTTCCAGGAAATTGAAGAAGATGGTTCAATAGTAATCAAAAACATCGCATTTGCAAGCCGCATTCTGTCACCTGCTGAGCGAAATTACTCTGTTACAGAACTGGAAACATTATGTGTTGTATGGGCTTTTACGAGATTTCGGCACTTTCTTTATGGCAGACATACCACCGTTTACACAGACCATAGAGCTATACAATTTTTGCTTTCAGCTAAATTTACTCACGACAGATTAAGTAGATGGAAACTATATTTACAGGAATTTAATTTTACGATTGTTCACATTCCCGGCACACAAAATGTTATAGCAGACGCACTATCGCGTTCTCTCAGCAACAATCAGCAAGACGTAGCAACCCACTTGTGCAAAGCAAATTTCAGTGTCATGTACATTCAGCAAGTCGCATTTGAAAACTTTATTTCATCGTCACTACAGGACATAGCACAAGAGCAAAATAAGGACAATGTGTGGAAAGAAATTAAACACCTTTGGCAAGATAGGAAAAATGTTACGGTTAGGAACCACTACACTGTACGCAATGACATTTTGTTTCGCCGCTCTCATCCTGACAGCAACAATTGGTTATTATGCATTCCTGACGAACTGGTTAACAAACTAATTTGGTACACTCATTTAAGTTACGCACATTACGGAGCACGAAAATGTTTTCTTATACTGAGACAGAACTGTTATTTTACTAACATGGAAAAACGTATACGACGAGTTTTAGCGTCTTGTAAAATTTGCCAGAAAGCTAAATCAGACACCACTTCACATATTCCTCCTTTATATCCCATTATACCTGTGAAATTAAGACACATGGCCGCAGTAGATATTTTTGGTCCGATTCCGAGAACTAACAGAGGTTTTTGCTACATTTTTGTCGCTGTTGAGCTCACTTCAAAATTTGTTACTTTCACTCCGTTACGCAAAGCTACTGCTAAAACTGTTTCGAAAGCATTTGTAAAACATTTTCTATTTCATGTAGGGCATGTAATGAAAGTAATTTCTGATAATGGATCTCAATTTCGTAGTAGTGTATGGACACGCATGTTACGAGCTAGAAACATTTCTCCGATATATATATCCAAGTACCACGCTTCTTCGAACCCTTGTGAAAGATTAATGAAGGAAATTGGTAAGCTGTGCAGAATATACTGCCACAAAAGACATATTGATTGGGATACACACATACTCTCATTCCAAGATGTAATTAATTCCATTCCAAATGAATCCACTATGCTATCTCCAACTGTTATACTGAAAAACGTTGAACCACCGAACAAAATTAAAGAATTAATAGAATTCCCCAAAAATCGTCGCCTACGACACCACGAAATAATTGACATTGCGCTGAACAACATCAAACGTGCCGCAGAGCGCCGGAGAAGACAGCAAAAACAGGTTTGTACACGCCGCGACTTTCACGTTGGACAGAAGATATTAGTACGTACACACTATTTGTCCAGCAAATTAAAAGGTAAGTGCAGTAAATTTGAACTTCTATACGCAGGTCCGTATCGGATTCGCAGCATCCCTCACCCCAATGTTGTACACGTCGAAACTTTGAGAACCAGAAAATCGAAAGGCAATCACCATATCTCAAACATTAAACCGTTTATTGAGTGAAACCACTGTATGATTCAACACACTATGATGCCATTTACTAATGCAATTAATTCACCTGACTAATTATTGATGATTATCGTATTTTTTTTTTCTTGGCAAGTGCCCGGCAAGGTAAGGTTAGCAGGTCGCTCTTCTTGTCGTTACACATCAGACCGTGCATATTTTTCCAGATGAATTTACACATTTACGACTATTTCTGCAATTATATTTATGTGACTACTTATTGATGATTATCGTATTTTTTTTTCTTGGCAAGTGCCCGGCAAGGTAAGGTTAGCAGGTCGCTTTTCTTGTCGTTACACATCAGACCGTGCACATTTTCCATTTTTTGTGTATATGACTGTACTCCAGTTTTGTTTGTATGCACTATGAAATAGTTAAGATATTACACACACCAGTCGACTTTGACATTTTTTTTTTGCCTTATGACATCTCAACATCGTGACTGTTTCACATTTTTTTTGCTACTGCATTGTATTATTCTGTGTGCATTTTTCGCATCCGAACACTGTCAATGTCTTGGACATATTACGTTTTCTGTCATGTTATGCTGTATGGTTAATTGTGTCACCATAAACCAGTCATTATTTAGTGGGTATAGGATTTAAATGCAAGACATTAATCTTTGTTCATCAATTTCAGAAAGGAATGATGATTCTAAGAGATAAATTTAACATAAATGGGAATTTCACCTACGGAATAAACGAAAGGAGATGCAATAACTTTATGAGGAAGAGTAAAGGGATCAGGATTAACAAGCATTAACAAGACTATACTATACTCATCACAGAATAGCAGTCTTAACTAATTTTTTCTTTCAGAATACAAGGTGATTGATGCAGGCTGTCAGAGAGAACTACACATCTTAGTTTTAGTGATGAAATATGCTAGAGATAAGGAATAGTTATGTAATGAGTAATGAAGTGATTTTTTGCAGATGATAGTGAATACTGATGAATAATGATGAAGGAAATGGTATTATGAATAATGAAGTTTTTCTTTACAGGTGGTGATAACAATGAAGTTATGATAATATGGATAATGACGTTTTCTTTACAGATGAGGATAATGTTGAAGTTATGTATTTATGCCACGTAGTTATTTAAGTATTTGTTGCGGTTTGCTTTGACAGCAGGTGTTACATTGCATAGTAGGATGACGGAAAGTTTTGGAAAGGACAGCTATGGAACACATTTTATACACATTTCACTACTTGTTAATTCGAAGTTCACTACTTTTCAGCATAGTGTGCGTTTCTTCTTTCAGGTCAATAATCCGTTTTTGTATTTTTTCCAGGAGAAGTTTTTCATGACACTTACTAAACCTGTTACTTATTATACCTGTTCTAGTACTTGCATTTTTATATTTTTTACCCATTTGTGTTTATCATTTATAAATGTGATCACATGTACTGCCTTGTTACATAATCTTGCTACAGCTGACTCATGACGAATGACGTTACCTATCCTCATTTGCAGCAATAGGTCAAAAGCAAAAAGTATTATGCCTCAGCAATTAATTATCGATCCCAATGCAATGCATTGCTACCAAAAAAATGTATTACCAGTCCCACATAATGTCACTAGTTTATGATAATTCTGAATAATACTGATCAACTCTGAATAGCATGTCACTCGAGTAATGACCTCTTAATGAGACTATATTCAAAATAATGCTTTGTCACTAGCTAATAACTGCCACTGTTTATTGTAATGCCTGTGATTACTAATGATTTGACTGTAATTAACTGATTTTTAATAATGACTTTGTAATGATCTGAATAATACTGAATGATGAACTATGTTTTATTCTATTCAATACTTGATGGCCACTGAGTGCCAATAATTAATGTCAATCAACGAAATTGTTATTAATTATGCCATTAATTAGCTCTTGTTTTCAATGTTGATACTTTGTTGTTGGAAATGAATGTGACTGTTTCATAATGCTTTGTAATTAGGAAAAGACTAATGATTCTTAATAGATTGGAATGACACATAATTAATTAACTATGGTACTGTTTAATAATGCTTTGTAATTAATTAAGGCTACAAATGATTAATTAATTAACTGTAATTAGACAAATGATTAATTAACGACAAATGATTAATTAACTGTAATTATACAAATGATTAATTAACTGTAATTAGACAAATGATTAATTAATGACAAATGATTAATTAACTGTAATTAGGAAAAGGTTAATGATTCTTAATTATACTCTGTAACTGAAAAGAATGCGATTATTTCATAATATTTTGTAACCAGGAAAAGAAGGCTACTGATTCTATGTAAAACAATTAATGAACATTTTTCTGTAATACTACATACTTGGTACAGAAATGTTCAATAACTGGGCTATGAATGCCACGAACTATCAATGAAGACTGTAATTGTCAATATTATGTGACTTGATGTCCTTCACCTCATAAGCTGACTACCCTGAATTACTGCAATGTCCATTTGTCCTGTTTATCCCAGTGATCATGGAGCACTATATTTTGGTTTTGCACTAATTCTACGTTGGTGTGCCTTGTAAGAGTGTGGTGTTGACACGACATGCTGTCCACCACCATGAGCGATGAAGACATTATTAGGGTCCCACTGTTTGGTGTACCTAATGTACTGCCAAAATGAAAACATGGAACATTACTACGACAGTTCAGTGTCTTGGCTACACTGATAAATTCTGATGGGAAAAGAACTTCAAGTTGTGTCACTTGGTGTTGTACTACTGTGGAAAGATATGGACTTTCAGAGCAGCTGTGTGCAATCTAAAGTGCTACAACCATGATGCAATCCTTCCCTTTCCTATCCTGATTCTTGTCACATAAAGAAAAAATTTTTTTGGTAACATCATTTATGTTCATAGGTTATACATTTTTCGATTCGCTAAACTCCAGTGTGAGTACACTTATGTCACTGGTCGACATGATGTTTGCCATTATGTTTATTTGTTGTGAAAATACTAAAGACATTTTTCAGTGCATGTGCACTTTGGACATGAATTTTTTTTGCCATTATGTTTATTTGTTGTGAAAATACTAAAGACATTTTTCAGTGCATGTGCACTTTGGACATGAATTTTTTTTTTGCCATTATGTTTATTTGTTGTGAAAATGCTAAAGACATTTTTCAGTGCATGTACACTTGTCAACATAATATTTTTTGCCAGTCTGTTTATTTGTTCTGAATATGCTAAAGAATTTTTTCAGTGCCTGTGCACTTTGTTATCTGTCAAATAATTTGTATATACTTTTCTGATTTGCTACTATGTTTTGTACTCACATTTTGTCTTTGTCTGATATATTTTGTACTTAGTGCGTGTGCACAACATTTACTTTATGTACTACATCTAATTATTCTTGCCAGTCTGTTTATTTGTTCTGCATATGCTAAAGAATTTTTTCAGTGCCTGTGCACTTTATCTGTCAAAAAGTTTGTATATACTTTTTTCTGATTTGCTACTATGTTTAGTATTCACATTTTGTCCTTGTCTGATATATTTTGTACTTAGTGCGTGTGCACAACATTTAAATATTCTGTAAGTTGTAGGATTTTGTTAATTAAAGAAAAATTTTGCCGCGCTTGGCAAGTCCAAATGACTCACCATCGCTGCCAAATTTTTGCCCCCCGAGTGGAGGGTTATGAAACACGTATGTAACGCAGCAGCGATGGCGAGGCATTGTAGCATCTGTGACCAGAGTGTATGCGCTTGACCGCGCGAGTGTTGCGAGCGGTTCTCAGTCAGTAGTAGTCTTTGCGAGTTAGTTGTCGCTATGCAGAGTAGCAGTCAGTCAGTCGTTACGAGTCTGTAGCTCCGTCTAGTTGAGAGCAGTACTCAGTCTGTAGTCGTCATGCAGAGCGGTCGGTCAGTAGTAGCAGCCCAGTGCGGTTGTGTGATGTAGGCGGTCGGCAACAATGGTCAAGATGAGGAATAAGGTATACTGTTAATTAATATAATCATTAGATAATGAAAAATTTTATTTATTGTAATTATTCTCCAACAAGTCTCCCAATAATAATTTTTTATTTCAAAAGCATTTTCTCAAAAGTTTAATTTTTTTTGAACTAAAGATCTCGTTGCACTTCCCATTTCATTCCACTTCTTTTTGAAGAAAAATTTCACTAGAATTACAAAAAAAAAGGAGAATATTATTATTTGCAATGTAGTTCCTCCAAGTGGTGCGCAACAACAAGAGCAGATATGTGACATCCATTTATTCTGAGGTAAGACTTTAATTCTGATTGTTTTTACACAGGGCCAAAGACCGATATTTCGGTTTAATTGAATTTTCTTGTCACTGAATGGACTTTAATTTTTGAAGGATTTATAATTGAGTCAGATTGCGAATTTCACATTCGTTGCCATTGTCAGTACATTTGATTGTGGGCAGGTTACGCATAGAGCCATGTGCATCAGCATTTCTAATTAGTATCGTTATTTTCTTTTATAAAAATTGCGGTGGGGAGGTTACAAGCTGTCCGATCGCTACGAGCTTCGTGGTTCACCGACCCAGGTCGTCAAAATTGAGTAGAGGTTTCAAGTACCCAAGCCGCGTCGATTCGTGTTGTGTGGCTCGTTTCAGTGGTTCGCTGTTGGGGATGTTTTCCAGTGAGCAACACCGCGTGTTTGTATTGCTAAAATTTAGCCGCCATGCGGCGGAATTAACTACATTGTTTGACTACAATTCAGGTGTACCAGCGGAATTTTCTGCCTTTTGGCCATTAGTGTTCCGGTTACCTGCCCTGGGCACTAGCGTGATTTCAGGCAGTGTCCTTTCCACACCTGTTGTCGCTGTCAAACACGGTGTGCAGTTAAGACAGCTTAATACATAGACATATTTGATTGTGAGTAATCACACACGTAACATTTTGTATTTGAATTCTCATGTACCGATTGGTGGCAAGCAAGTCGTATGTCAGTCGGCCCATGGCTGTCCCTTGGTTGGGTTCCAACACATCAAGTGTAGTTGGGCTCACCACCTGTCTCACCTAAGTGACGAGGACAGACCGACCCCCTGGAGGCTGCTGAGTCCTGTCCTCTATACTGCCTTTCTCACCGCTGTTTAATTATCTGTATACAATCTACCATAGCCAATGATGAAAAAATTCTTGCTTTTACTGTGTTTTATGTAAGTAAGTTTGAATTCCGGCAAGTGGATATTTGCTGAGAGGTTACTGAAGTTGTGTTGTCTCTTCTTTTAGTCCGATTTCAGCTATTTAAAACTTAAGGCTTATGGTTGTATTTTTTTAAATTTTGTAAAATTAATTGTTGGCCTTCAGCCTTGGAACATTATTCTTAAAATTACCTTTCAAGCTTAAACATTGCGGCTTAGAGCCTTATTGTTAAAATTACCTTTCAAGCTTAAACATTGCGGTCTTCTGCCTTTGAGTGCTTATAGTAATTTATATTAAAATCTTGAAAATTTTATTGTGGACCTTCAGCCGTTTGTATTGCATCTCGTTTATGCTTGTCTATCCACCCTTGCCTTGAGGCTTTCAGCCTAGCTCTGACATATATTTATTTTAATTATTTTATTTGTAATTGTAACAGCGTATTTTCAGTCACTTGAAATTTACCTTGTTGATTTTTCAGATTTCTTGTTTGGAGGCCTTCAGCCGTGAAAGGTTTGGCGTTTGAAATGCGTAGTTGTAAAAGTTCGGCTATGAGCCGCTTTGATTGTAAATGTGTTATTAAATTACAATAAACTACAATTTTAAGGTGAAACTGACTCCAACCTTATTTGGCCCCTCCCAGAATGCTAAATCACCTGTCCTTCCCAGCGGGTTTAGCGGGCGTATCACGCTTATCGTGGTCGGCCAGTTGAACGCCAGAATGTGAGAAGTGCACCTTTTTAACGAAGTCTGTTATGCTTCTTTGATACTTACGTATCACATTTTCACTACAAACATAACAGACTGAATTAGGAGATTCAAACAACCACGAGCTGCCATACTGCACAACACAAGTGAGCCTTTTTCAAACTTTGTAACACTTCCTATTTGATACTGCCACTTGTCGATATCGTGTTATTCATTAATCACTAATTTATTTCAATGACGCACAGCTTAACGTAAAACAACCTGCCACAACAACAAAGAATGTACTCTAGTAATTCCTATAAGCTCTATAAGCCATAACGCACAATTTAAAAACTATCAACAAACTGTTTGTGTTACACACATTTTATGCTGATTCTCGCTTTAAGCAAACAAAATTACTTGAGAGAGATTTGAAATTATTAAAAAGGATGTTTTGTTTTTGGCAAGAGTTATTGTTTAAAAATCTTACGAATGCTGTTCTTCTTTTTGTTTGATCCGAAATAAATTTAGAATTCCAAGCGAACTATAAAAGAAATGCTTGTTTGTTACATTCACCTTCATAGACGGAATTTTAAGGGTGTATTTCTTTATTATACTGTTATTGGATAATGCGCTCAGCAGTTTTAATGATGTTACTTCATTCACACTATCTGTTTCCAAATTATACAGTTTCATTTTTAAACGTCCAGAATGTCATCCAATAATAGTATATGCAATGGAAATTGAAACAGATGCGAAATATTGAGTAAAAGTACCAATTCAACTTTCGAAATACAGGGTGTTACAAAAAGGTACGGCCAAACTTTCAGGAAACATTCCTCACACACAAAGAAAGAAAACATGCTATGCGAACATGTGTCCGGAAACGCTTACTTTCCATGCTAGAGCTCATTTTATTACTTCTCTTCAGATCACATTAATCATGGAATGGAAACACACAGCAACAGAACGCACCAGCGTGACTTCAAACACTTTGTTACAGGAAATGTTCAAAATGTCCTCCGTTAGCGAGGATACATGCATCCACCCTCAGTCGCATGGAATCCCTGATGCGCTGATGCAACCCTGGAGAATGGCGTATTGTATCACAGCCGTCCACAATACGAGCACGAAGAGTCTCTACATTTGGTACCGGGGTTGCGTAGACAAGAGCTTTCAAATGCCCCCATAAATGAAAATCAAGAGGGTTGAGGTCAGGAGAGCGTGGAGGCCATGGAATTGGTCCGCCTCTACCAACCCATCGGTCACCGAATCTGTTGTTGAGAAGCGTACGAACACTTCGACCGAAATGTGCAGGAGCTCCATCGTGCATGAACCACAAGTTGTGTCGCACTTGTAAAGGCACATGTTCTAGCAGCACAGGTAGAGTATCCCATATGAAAACATGATAACGTGCTCCATTGAGCGTAGGTGGAAGAACGTACCGACGAAACTAAAATGAGCTCTAACATGGAAATTATGCGTTTCCGGACACATGTCCACATAACATATTTTCTTTATTTGTGTGTGAGGAGCCGGCCGCGGTGGTTTCGCGGTTCTAGGCGTGCAGTCCGGAACCGTGCGACTGCTACGGTCGCAGGTTCGAATCCTGCCTCGGACATGGATGTGTGTGATGGCCTTAGGTTAGTTAGGTTTAAGTAGTTCTAAGTTCTAGGGGACTAATGACCACAGCAGTCGAGTTCCATAGTGCTCAGAGCCATTTGAACCATTTTTTTTTGTGTGTGAGGAATGTTTCCCGAAAGTTTGGCCGTACCTTTTTGTAACACCCTGTATAAATGATGTCCGAACTGCGAGCGCAAATGTGTCGTTAAATTTGTACGTGCTACTCGTAATGCAATTCTTCTTCATGCGATAGTAATACTTGACATCATATCCCTGACACGTGTAGTCGACTCCTGTCTCTATAGGGTGCCCATCCTCAAAGTCATGCAACACGTAATTAAAACGACACAAAGCAACACAGTTTCCGAAATGTATATAGACGACGGCCGTTGTTTGACTTTGCACGAAACCGACTGGGGACGCACAGTGAGTGTAATTATTATTTGTGAGCGCAGGCAGCTCTACAGAGAAGCAGCCCGGCTTAACGTTGGTGCGCCGCGCCTCAGGCTGTGTTTCGCAGGGCTCGGCGCTCGCATGCAAAACTGCTTTCGACCCACCGGCAGAGATATTCCGTTAGCCACCGGGTGAGGAAGCAGCTCATTAGCACTGATGGAGGCAATCCATTAAGGCCTTGTCTTGATTCAGGGAGGCCTCGGGGATCATGCCGCAAGAAGTGCTTCCATAACGCTGTCACATTGTCTCGCGTCTGCGTCTCTGTTCCCCTCTCCCTCATTCCCTCTCAGTCACCTGTTTTTCGCCATCCCCCTCTTTATTTTCGCATACCTTTTACACACGTGCACTTAATTTGCTCCCCCATCCCCATCCCCCGCTCATCACCCGGTACAAAGTAACTCCCGTCACAATAGTGCCTGATTCTCTTTGTTTTCAGGGAATTCCCGCTCCTGTTACGGGTACGTAAGCCACTGTTTACACGCCTTTCAGTAGGTGGCTGTTTTTTTGTTTGTTCTCTGAAGCTGGTAACTTTCGCATGTGTGGACGCTGACTGCAGTTCATCATGAACCCACAAACGTTTCGTGCACCGTCTCTGTGTTCAATCTGAAAGGCATATTGAATGGTGTATATTATAAATAGTTAATACTTGAGATCCAATCTGCAAAGCATTCAAGCTCTGGAAGGATCTGGTATCAAAGATGTTTGGCGAAAGTAAGAAAAAGTTTTACCAAATATGTTTCCCTTCGACTGTTACAAGAAAGGATGTATAAATAAGTTGATCATGCTCACAACTAAAATGGATGAGCCATCCTCAAAAAACCGCGTACTTTCTTGATGTTATACAAGGTGATTCACGAAGAAATGCAAATTCAGGGTGATTCGCGAAGATATGCAAATATTTTAATATGTTATTCTACCAGTAAGAGTACAGAAAAAAAGTTCAGGTTTAGTTACGGAGTTACCGCTAATAAAAGATTTTGCCCGAAATGTAGCAACTTCGCTAATTAGAAGCCATCGCAAAACCGTACAAGGTTAAAGTAAAGCACGAATTCCGTTTATTTTGTTGTTATTGATCTGGTGAATCTAATAAAACACGCCCCAGGCGTGTATCTCCAGTAGTTTTCCAGGACATCTAGAGATACAAAGAAGTAAGTTCGTAAAAGTTTTAATTTATCAACTACTTGGCCCAATTTGTTTTTTAAATTTCAGACAACTGCACGAAATTTTCAGCAGAAGTTGTAAAGAATTTAAGTTTGGAAAAAATGATGGTAATAACATAAACTGAAACTGTATGAACGTGTCAGGTTATCTGCTTTTATTCATACCATAGTACACATGAATTTATGTCAAACAGGAAAAAACAACAGTTACTAAATGGTTTCACTTAAATACAATGTTGTTCATTCACTGAAAAATACAGAAAACTAACTCGTTTCAGGGTTATGAAACAACTGAAATAACTCACTAACGGTTGCCAACAATGACATGAAGGTTTATATTTTCTTAATGAAAGTAAACAAATTTACTTACATAATAATCTTTGTTTCTCTGGACGTTCTGGAAAACTACTGCGGTTACACTCCGGGGACATGTTATATTAGAATCACCAGACCAATAACAACAAAATAAATGGAAATCGTGCTTCACTTTAACCTTGTACAGTTTTGCGAAGGCTTCATATTAGTGAAGTTGATAAATTTCAGGCAAAATCATTTATTAGCCGTAACTAAACATTTGCGGACCTATGTTTATATGAACTTTACTTGAAGAATAACATATTTAAATATATGCATATATTCGTTAATCATCCTCTATATGTTTATGACCTGGCTGCTCATTTGGAATTTCCCAGCACATAATAAGCAACAGATAATACGAAATAAGCTATATTTGTTTATGTGATAAGTTAACTGCGTGCAGGTGTCACATTGGTTCACGTCTCACCGGATGTCAGTCGCTTTTAACACTGTCCTTTGAGAGAAATGCTGTGTATAACATCTATACTACTAAACCTCTATCTCTGAATCCAGGACCAGTTACAGGTTCCCATCTACCAGCTTCCAGACTATCAAAAATTTTATTTACAATACTTTGCGTAAATATTACCCCAATTTAAAAATAATCTACTCATTAACAGGGAGTATATTACGTTAAATTTTAAGGCATTAAGACAGTTGTTACAGTCAGAATTTGCATATTTGTCTTGATGCAGTATAATTGACGGCGCACAACTACTCGGACTTTACTCATCCAGTATTTGAGAATGAGACCACTTAGCGACCTTCAACAGACTCTGAATATAATTCAAACCTTTAGGAAATTTGCTCTTGCTGATACTCTCCACAAAATGATGAGATTAAAGAAGTTTATCGCTTACTATACGTTCGTTGTTCAGCATCGGGCTAGACGTTATAAGGTATTACTCCTTTACTACGGAAACATGACCTGTATGAGCAACATCTTTACACCTCCTACGTCTAAGTTCTTTGAACATAACCTACATCTTTGTACGTAAACACTGTGTCCTAGTATATCACGAGTTCACGACGTAATAATGAAGTGTACAGCTACATTTTATAAAACTGGAAATTCGACATGAAATTGATAACAAAAGTGTAACTAAGTAGAAAAACTGTCACCATAGCGTAATTATAGTAATGATGCTTCTTCCTTATGTAAGTACAGATACATTTTCTACAAATGCTGCCTTGCAATTTACAAGTGTCCCGCTTGTATCTGTTTAGTCACCAGCAAACAATTTTCTTTGTATTTATACAGTGATCTCCAGCAATATAAACATGTACACGAATGTATAAACACCAGAGGATTGACACAAGCACGAAACCGGTCGTGTGACGAATAAATCATTTTTTATTGTGACTGTCAGTGGAAATTTTTGTACACCCCAAACAACTTCAACATCGGGGATGACGTTTTAAGTTATTAAGTCTTCACTACTGATTATATTTGTAACACACTTTGGACACAGTATTTACATATGTTACTGAATGTATCTCCAAAATCATAGCTAAGGAGATACTAGTAAGTTGTCATAAACACTGAGATGCGTGAAAAACTTGACTCCGCTTCAAATGGAGCGCAAGTTACCCATAATATAATGGCCCATTGTTTCAACATGAGTGCACTTAGCTTAACAAACATTAAGCATAATGTCAAACGTTTCCTAAGCTTTTTTTCACTTAGACGCTTAATTTAAAATATTTAACAGTTAATTCATTCACAAAATACCAGACTTTTGAAGCTGTTTTATATATGAGAGCTCGAATCATTAAAGCAACCGGTGTTAATGGTTACACAGACAATGAAAAACAAGTGCCGATGTGCTTTAGGACAACTGATATGACAGGCCACAGCACCTGATCATTATTTTATGTTTAAGTTCCAGTACACCATTTGTATGTAAAACAAAATGTAGATTAGATCTGATTCAGTTTTTGTTCCATAGACCCGAAAATGATATGACCCTCGTGGGTGCAGAATATGTCAGAAACTATAACTTTAAAAATGTAAAACATAAGAATACGATACTCACTACCCCGATCATTCATCGGGGACAATCAAAATAGGTGAATGTATTACGGTAAACTAGAACAGCTAATATTTTTAGAATTAATACACTGTCAGTATGAAATATAGCTATGCAGTTTTAATAAATTTATCATATATAAAACACCTAATCTTGACTGTTGTAACCAAATGCTGTCAAAACTAAAAATCTAACACACATTTTTACTTAAGCTGGTCTAAGAATGCCTTTTAAGATATTCATCTAGAGAGGAGAAGAACTTGGCTATCTAAAAGTCATCCAAATTCTGTTTGAACTGTGCTTTACCTAATACCAAGTTTTTAATGGTTGCTGGTAACTTATTGAAAAAATGCGTTCCTGAATACCGGACCCCATTTTGGACCAAGGTAAATGACTGTTCTTATTCCAAGTATTGATACTATGTATTGAGCTATTGGTTAGAAATAGAGATGTATTACTTGCAACGAATTTCATTAAGGAATAAATATACTCAGAAGCAGCGGTTAAATACCTAGTTCCTTGAACAGGTTTCTACGTGTTGTTCTTGAATTTACACCACAAATGATTCTATTACTCGCTTTTGCATGCCAAAACTTTTGTTTGGTTTGACAAGCTACCTCAGAATTTGATCAGTTGCGGCATAATAGAATCAAAGTAAACTAAGCATGCAAGCCTTTTTTATATTAATATCTCTTACATCTGACATCATTCTCACTGCAAATGCAGACTTCTTTAGGCACTTCAGCAATTCTGTGGTATGCCCTTCCCAACTGAATTTATTACCGACTTCTAATCTCAGAAATTTTACACTGTCAACCTCTTCGATCTGCATGTCTTCACATGTTATACACATGCTGGAAGGAAATCTCTTACAGGTTCTGAACTGCATATAGTGTATCTTTTCAAAGCTTCATGATAATGAATTAGCTTTAAACCATTTATCAATGTCAGCTTCATTAGCAGCCATTTCTAAATCTGTATTTGACTTGCTACTTTTTTGCAAACAAAACAAACTTAGCATCTGCCAATGTAACGTACGAGAGGTCATCAACGTTCATAAGAAAAAGTAATGTACCCAAGATGGAACTTCCAGGGACTCCACATGTAATTATTTCGCAATAGGATGAAGACTGACTTCTTACTGCACAGGTATTCCGCAATGACGTCCTTTGTTTCCTGTTAGTTGGATAAGATTTAAACTATTTCGCAGCATTGCCGGTGACACCATAATATTCTTATTTACATAAGAAAATGCTATGATTCATACAGTCAACAGGTCACAGAAAATGCCAGTAGCCTCTAATTTGTCATGTAATGAATTACGTACATCCTCAATGCACGTGTAAATACCTTCCTCTATGCCAGAACCCTTAAGAAACCAAAACTGTGACTTGGATAATATATTACTAGCATTCCGATGTTTAAGGAGACGCTTGAAAACAATCTTATCAAATATTTTTGAAGAAGCCGCTAAAAGTGAAATCGCTCGATAGTTTCACGGTATCTCTTCGTGATCCTTCTGGTAAAGAGGCTTAGCTTCAGCATTATTTAGCCATCCTGGAAATCTTCTGCTGATAAGAGATTGATTACACAAGTAACTTAAGATAGAACTCAAAATTTACAAGTTTAAAAAACACAATAGAACTCTTTCTACAGAGCGCCACAAATTATGTCACTAGTAATTACATAGATTACAAACAGCACGTCGACGTTAACAGGATGTCAGTTTTCACAACAGTAGTACTGCTTTACAAATGCGAAGCGATGCTAGCATTAGACATTCGTGTTTCATTTAGCCTGTACAAAAAGAACATCTGAATGTAGTTGAGCGGTTATATAGAGATTTCCAAAACAAACAAAAACTAAACACAACGATGTCGCGTTACTTAGAGCTAAGAATCGGTTGCTCACCGATTATTAATATTGAATTAATACTTACTTTCAAAAGTAATTAGCAAGAGATATTTAACTGTATGTTTGATACTAACCTCCCTCGACTTACAAATAGAAGACTGTGCCTTGCCATTGAAGATCTCTGAACTGCCACAATGTGAAATGAAAATTTACTTTTCGTCCAAATTCATGTCTGACCTGCGTCGCTTATGAATAAGGATTTTTCTTCATGATGATAGCATTGACGGTCCCCTTCAACCTACCTACATCTAGTGCGCCGCAGTCTTCAATAAGCAGAAGTAAACTCGTTTCTGTTGTCTTACGCATGATGTCACTGAAGAACTCTTGATCGCGTTTCTGCTGTTTTGCGTATGACATCACTGAGGAACTCTTGGTCGTTGGTGGCTCTGTGATTTCGTGAGTGTTACCGTTTTCGCTTACTTACGTTTGCTCAGTGACTAATCTGCTACTAAAAGTGTTTCTTGTGCGTGAAATCAGTGCCAGATTGTGCTGCTGTTAAATAAATTGTTATACGAAAGACCCTGAGGTGTAGTGCTTCATCCTTTTCCTACGATGCAGGTTTTCAAAAGATATGGCTGTAGAAATGATGTAGGAAAGACATTTTAAAGACACTAATTGCATAAGAGACTGGCATCCGCCAATGTTAAATTTACCTGACTTGAAACAGCCAGAGAATTCGAATTAATTTTTGGGCACAGCCATGGATATGATTAGTTGGTCAGGGAATCTGGTGTCATTAAAACCTGTGGTCTCATGTACCGAACGTATTCCCACTGTTTGTCAAGAAAAATTGGACGTTAACATCTTTCTCCCCCTGCGCCTGCTGCCACCGAAAGACGAGGCAAAGAAAATAGAAGCAACTCACCAATGCAAAGAAAGTGACATTTGTCATCGCCTTGAGGCAGAAATTAACGATATTTGCGTAAAGTAAGTCGTGTACAAATTAACAGTAGTGACAGAAGTGAAGCTCATTTGACAAAGTTTGTTTGCTAACTGCATCTCCATTTACTTAGCAATATTCCAAGACTGGCGCTGCCAAAGTGTAGCTTACGTCCCTCGCCATATCCTAGCTTTGCTGAACTTATTTGTGTTACCTGTAAACCGCATATCGTAGCGCAGTTAAATTCTCGAGCTTTTGTCCTTTTATAGAGGTTAATTTCAAAAATTTGGATAAACGTACTCTTACCGCATTAAAAAAAAAAAAGGGGGGGAAGGGCGAGTACGACTCGCTCACTGCAGGTTCCGCACAAACGTCATTATGTGTGTGTATATCCTGGGAATAGAGAATCTTAACGATTTTGGCTGTTATCGATTCGATACCGGCAGGATATTGCTCACAGGATTTCCAAGACCACCTGAAAATCTCCGCAGCAGTTCCTCAGACTATCCCGGACATATAAAAAGAAGCGAGCAGAGGACTTCACTATACATATATACAGAGAGATGATTTAATTTAAAAAAATTCATTTGTCTACTGAAACATGATGAAACACGTATGTTGTGTGGCGGCGATGGCGAGGCATTGCAGAGTCTCTGACCAGAGAGCTATTTATCGTGGCTAGTCTGCGCTTGACCGCGCGAGAGTCGCGAGCAGTAGTCTGGCCGTAGCAGTAGGCCAGTGCAGTCTGTGGGTAGTCTGTCGGCAGTGCAGTTGTCTGTTGCACTCTTTCGGTAGCAGTAGTCGAGTTCAGTTGCGAATGGCAGTCTGTTAGCACTAGTAGTCGAGTACGGTCGCGAGCGGGACGCAGTCGCAGGCATCGACATGGGTCTCTGGTCATGATGCTGAATGAGGTATATTGTTAATTACGGTAACCAAGCTGCATTGCGCACATCAGATAATGTAAAGTTTATTTATTGTAATTAATTTTCAACAAGTGCCCCAATAATAATTTTGATTTCAAAACAATTATTAACAATTTAATTGAACGAACGATTTCCTTCCATTTCCTTTAAAGAAAAGTTTCAGTTAAATTTCAAAAAAAAAAAAAAATTACTTGCGATGCATTTCCTCCAAGCCGTGGGCAACAATAAGAGCAGAACTTTGACATGCAGTTTCGAATGAGGTAAGAAATTAATTATGATTTTTTTGCACAGGGCCAAAGACCGATATTTCGGTTTAATTGAGTTTACATTGTCACTGGAGTCTCATTAGCATTGAATTGTTTTTCATTATTTTCGTGAGAGCTTACACCTTGAGTCAGATTGCGATTCTCATTTTTATTGTCATTAAATTTAATTGCTAGGGAGGTTACGCTTGGCTCCCATTTATTATTTCTGTGTTTCGAAATTTTTGTGGGGAGGTTACACTTGGCGACACCCAGTCCAGGATCGTATTTCGTTGAGAATCTTTTGAAAAACAGTCAGATATCTGCTGTTATTTGCTTAAATATAATTAGGACTTGGCGCAACGCTTTTACTAATTTTGTGACTTTCTTTCGTCAGATCATCGGCAATTCTTGGCTCTGTTGTATTTGTGTTTGTTGCTTTTTGCATCTGTGCTTATTTTTTTTTAGAACAATTGTGACTATAGTGAAAATGCCGTGAAAGACTGTGAATAGTGTATCGCGAGGTATTTTGAATGAAATTACCGACTTAAACAACGTGACCGATAGTAATTATGACACGCAGTGTAATGATGACCATCCTGCGTTCACCGACAGTCAGTGCGTTCCAACCTCTAATGATGACTTTTGTCTTAATGACGATCAAACGAACTCGGTTAAGTCCTCTGTTGATTTGACGACAATTGATGACGCGGGGCGCTCTATTGTAATGAGCGCTGCCCAGCTCAACACAACCGGTTTACTAAATTCAAGTGACGAACACACAAATTTGTCTAATGAAAATGAACAGGATACACAAAGTACGACGGATTTATTTAATTCCGAAATAATGTCTGACAGTGTACATCCGACTGACAAACCTTTTTGTGAATCTCAGAATAACCAAATGGTTACGGAAAGCGAGACAATTCCAGGTACACCACTAAACAACACGAAGAATAGAAATGATAATTTTGTGTCGAATCCAATTATGGCATTTTTGCTACAAATGAGTAAACAACTTAATGAAAATAAAGAAGATCTCAAACAAGATAACGAAAAACTCAAACACTACTTAAATGAAAAATTAGACGACAATTCCAAGCAGCTTAGTGAACAAATAAGAGCTGTTGCCGCGCAGTGTCATGACACTAAGGAACAGCCGCGCGAGGAAATTGTTCAAGAAAAAGTAGCGAAGAAATTAGATCCGTTGCTGATGAATTAAGGGAAATGCAAACAGCTGCAACAGAAACACTTAGAGCGTTAATTAGTACAGTCGCTAAACAATGCTCTGAAAAAGCTACACAATTACGCGACGAGTTTAAAGCAATGACAGCAGAACTTTCGCGGACAATGGATGCAAAGATTGCCGCGAAATTCGAGCAACAGAACACTCAGATTGACGAACGCTTTAATCTTCACATACAAAACAGTGATACGCGTTTCTGCAAATTCATACAGGATCAAAATAAAGTAAAACGACAAGTAATGGAAACAATCACAGCACAGAGACAGGAAGACAAACGTAAAATGTTCGCGAAAGCGAAGACATATGTAGACAACAATATTGCTACAGTGTCCGACGAAAGTAATTCCATCAAACAGTCGAACACAGAATTACGTGACGAAATTTCGGATCTTAAACCGAAAACAGACACATACACAACCGATTTTCAAACAGTGACCGACAGACTCGAACAATTAGAACTAACACAGGATTCCGATGTCGTCAAAGCTGACGTTAAAAAACTGAACGAAACTACACGTAAATTGCAAAAACAGATTAATGCCTCTGATTCTAAAACCGATGATCAGGTAAAATTACTGACTGAAAAATGTGATGAACTGGCCAGTCGTATTGAAGTTATTGAAAGTAATAATGACAAATCAGACGATACTTCACCGGTTTCATTTAACCAAACACCTGAATTTCAAAATTTACAGCAGACAATTAATGAGATTGATTCGTCTAATAACACGTTGCGTAGAAAATTGTCAAGTTTACAACAAGAAGTAACAGAGATGAGAAATATTTCAGTTAATAACACATCACAACAGACGCCACTTTGCGAACATTTGTCAGACTCGCGCAACGCGTATAATGTGAGCAACTTACAGAGACTACGCGACTTAAAATACGAAAAGCCACGAGACTTAAAATCTGAAAAGCTACGTAACTTGAAATCCGAAATGACACAGACAAACAGATTCACACACAAACCTGAACGCGTTCACAAATTCAGAGACAAGAACGCAGATTACGAGCAATTTTTATCTGTAAGAAAATCTAAGGAATTTAATAATGACAGAGCACAGATACACGATTTTCACTGTATAAGACAATTTATTTTTGTACTTGCACCGCTGTTACCTGTAATGCAGAAGCTAGCTTTGAACCTGATGCGACAATTTGCTATTGTATTTTCATCAGCATTGCCTATAATGCAGAAATCGGAATTAACATGGATACAACCATTTGCTTTTGAACTTATACCGCTATTACCTGTAACGCAAGAGCTAAAATTTATTTTCAGTGCGTAATTGACCTCAGGGGATTCATTACGCTTTAATGAATATGTGCCGTAGCGTGCATAGGGCCCCGAGCTGTAGTAGTGCTGTTTCATCTTTAGTTTTCTGCACTGCTGCTTTCTCTTCTACTATCCTTTATATCTATCAAAAAAGCTCTTTAACTATTGCTCTATCTAGAATTAAGAAACGTAGTAATGAAAACCCGATGTGACAAATTTTTACCGAATGTGACAATTTTCATTAGGCACTCCAGAATCACGAGAATTTTAATAACAGATAAAACTGTAATCATTAGTATGTGTAAAATTATTAGTAACAGGAACCACATTTTTGTAACAATAGATGTTTTTCACCACAATAGCATGAAAGTCAACCGCTTAGCATACCTAACCAACAATGCAGTCTACAAGGTCAACCAAGCTTTAATGTTTCGCCGCGTGCACGTATAGTCTCAGCTACAACAAATAGAAACGCACAGCATCAAGGAAATAACTACGTATAGAAAACACAGTATTTCAATTCCTATCGCAATGCACCGTATAGAAGTGACTATCATGACCAACGTAAAAATAATGAGCACAATTTTAAGCGTACATTTAATAACAGTCGATCTTTTCAGCAGCAAGAACATCAGCAACAACACATTATCATGAATGATCCAGACAATAGGTGTCATCCATAGCGTAATACGTCAGGAAGAGTTAACAGAACAGTTCAAATAGTGGATATGCCACAGCATCCTCCCGTAAAATAAATAACAGCACGTACGATAGAATTTGACCACATACAGTACAGCTTGCATATTCCAGTAACATAAGCAATAATTTTGACAGGCAGAATCTTGTTCACGAAAAATGTTATTAATTTTGACGCCATCCGACACACGTTTGAATGAAAAATATTATCACGACGTACGTAGACGACATTCTTATTGCAGAAGCTAACTGGTCTGAACACAATATGATTCTTGAACATCTGTTGCAAACTTTTCATGATCAAGGACTTACAGTTAATCTTAGTAAACCGCACTTTGGCAAAACTTCTATAAAATTTCATGGACACGTAATTTCAGCAGAAGGCATTGCGCCTGATCCGGAAAAACTTCAAGCTCTACGTGACATTACTGTTCCTACGACAAAGAAACAATTACGCAGTTTTTTGGGCTTAATTAATTTTTTTCGTAAATTTATTCATCACTCTGCTTTAGATACGCCTAGATTTTGCCAATTAACGGGTAAAAACAGTATTTGGTCTCGGGATAAGCAAGCACATTCTGAATTTGTGAACCTGAAACATGCTCTGTTGCATGCACCACGTTTATCGCACCCAGATCTTACCAGAAATTTTTCCATTGCCACCGACAGTTCTAACACCGCTTTAGGCGTACATATTTTTCAGGAAATTGAAGAAGATGGGTCTACAATAATCAAAAACATCGCATTTGCAAGCCGCATTTTGTCGCCTACTGAACGAAATTATTCCGTTACAGAATTGGAAACATTATGTGTTGTTTGGGCTTTCACGAGATTTAGGCACTTTCTTTATGGTAGACATACCACCGTTTACACAGATCACAGAGCGATACAATTTTAACTTTCAGCTAAATTTACGCACGACAGGTTAAGTAGATGGAAACTTTATTTACAAAAATTTAATTTTACGATTGTCCACATTCCCGGCACACAAAATGTTATAGCAGACGCACTATTGCGTTCTCTCAGCAACAATCAGCAAGACGTAGCAACCAACTTCTGGAAAGCAAATTTCAGTGTCATGTGCTTTCAGCAAGTTGCATTTGAAAATTTTATTTCGTCGTCATTACAGGACATAGCACAAGAGCAAAATAAAGACAACGTGTGGAAAGAAATTAAACACCTCTGGCAAGATAAGAATAATGTTACGATTAGACACCATTACACTGTACGCAATGACATTCTGTTTCGCCGCTCTCATCCTGACAGCAACAATTGGTTATTATGCATTCCTGATGAACTGGTTAACAAACTAATCTGGTACACTCATTTAAGTTACGCACATTACGGAGCAAGAAAATGTTTTCTTATACTGAGACAGAACTGTTATTTTACCAACATGGAGAAACGTATACGACGAGTTTTAGCGTCTTCTAAAATTTGCCAGAAAGCTAAGTCAGACACCACTTCACATATTCCTCCTTTATATCCCATTGTACCTGTTAAATTAAGACACATGGCCGCTGTAGACATTTTTGGTCCAATTCCGAGAACTAACAGAGGTTTTTGCTACATATTTGTCGCTGTTGAGCTCACTTCAAAATTTGTTACTTTCACTCCGTTACGCAAAGCTACAGCTAAAACTGTTTCGAAAGCATTTGTAAAACATTTTCTATTTCATGTAGGGCATGTGATGAAAGTAATTTCTGACAATGGATCACAATTTCGTTCTGCTACATGGACACGTATGTTACGAGCTAGAAAAATTTCTCCGATCTATATATCCAAGTACCATGCTTCTTCGAACCCCTGTGAAAGATTAATGAAAGAAATTGGTAAACTGTGTAGAATATACTGCCACAAAAGACATATTGATTGGGATACACACATATTCTCATTCCAAGATGTAATTAATTCGATTCCAAATGAGTCCACTATGCTATGTTCGTCTGTTATACTGAAAAATGTTGAACCACCTCACAAAATCACAGAATTAGTAAACTTCCCTACCTGTCGTTGACTAAGACACCACGAAATAATTGACATTGCGCTGAACAACATCAAACGTGCCGCAGAGCGCCGGAGAAGACAACAAAAACAGGTTTGTACGCGCCGAGACTTTCACGTTGGACAGAAGATATTAGTACGTACACACTATTTATCCAGCAGAATAAAAGGTAAGTGCAGTAAATTTGAACTTCTATACGCAGGTCCATATCGGATTCGCAGCATCCCTCACCCCAATGTTGTACACCTCGAAACCTTGAGAACCAGAAAATCGAAAGGCAATCACCATATCTCAAACATTAAACCGTTTATTGAATGAAACCACTTTATGATGTAACATGCTATGATGCCATTTACTAATCTTTATGACCACTTATGCAATTATATTCACATGACTAATTACTGATGATTATCGTATTTTTCTTGGCAAGTGCCCGGCAAGGTAAGGTTAGCAGGTCGCTTTTCTTGTCGTTATATATCAGACTGTGCACATTTTTTTTCCAGAGACGCTTACGTATTTTATGACTAATTATGCAATGTTATCTAATGACATGTTAATTTCATTACATTTTTTCACCATTAAAGGCTTTAATTATCGCCTCTATTAACTACACTACATAAAAGCTGAACACAACGAACATCACATTTTTTCTTTCTTATATATATACGATTATTTCATGTTTTGTTCGTATGCATTATGAAATGGTGAAGACATAGCAAACACCAGTCGACTTTGACATTTTTTGCCTTATGACATCTCAAGATCGTGACTGTTTTACATTTTTTGCTGCTGCATTGTGATATTCTGTGTACATTTTTGCATTTGAACACTGTCAATGTCTTTGACATATTACGTTTTCTGTCATGTTATGCTGTATGCTTAATTATGTTACCTTAAACCAGTCATTATTTAGTGAGTATATGATGTAAATGCACGATATTAATCTCTGTTCATCATTTTCAGAAAAAATAACGTGTAAAGGAAATAAATTACACAGAAATGGGAACTTCACCTACGGAATGATCGAAAGAAGATGCAATAACTTTATGAGGAAGAGTAGATGGATCAGGATTAACAAGCATTAACAAGAATATACTATACACATCGTAGAATAGCAGTCTTAACTAATTTTTTCTTTCAGAATACAAGGTGATTGAAGCAGGCTGTCAGACAGAACTACACATCTTAGTTTTAGTGATGAAATATGCTAGAAATAAGGAATAGTTGTATAATGAGTAATGAAGTGATTTTTTTACAGATGATAATGAATACTGATGAAGAGTAATGATGAAGAATATGCTACTATGAATAATGAAGTTTTTCTTTACAGGTGATGGTGATAATGGAATTATGATGATATGGATAATGAAGTTTTCTTTGCAGATGAGGATAATGTTGAAGTTATATTTATGCTATGTAGTTATTTAAGTATTTGTTGCAGTTCGTTTTGACAGCAGGTGTTATATTGCATAGTATAATGACTGAAGGTTTTGGAAAGGACAGCTATGGAACACATTTTTTATACACATTTCACTACCAGTTAATTCGAAGTTCACTACTTTTCAGCATAAAATGCATTTCTCTTTTCAGCTTAATAATCCATTTTTATACATTTTTTGCAGGAGAAATTATTTATGAGATTAATGTGCTATAAACAGTTGTTCATTAAATCTATGAATGTGATTACATATACTCTACTTGTTTCATAATCTTGCTACAGCTGACTCATGACGAATGACGTTACACACTTTTCATTTACAGGAACAACCCAGAAGCAAAGTTTTTTTTTTTTTCTTTTTCTCTTCTTGCTTTCCCTTATAATTACCCAAAGCAATGCATTGCTAACTATCTAGCACAGAAACAAAAAAAACAAAAAAACAAAAAAAAATGAATTACCAGTCCCAAATAATGTTACTAGTTTAAGAGAATTCTGAATAATACTGATCAGCTGTGAATAGTATGTCACTTCAGTAATGAATTCTTAATGATACACAAAAAATATATAAAATAATGCTTTGTAACTGGCTAATAACTGCCACTGTTTATTGTAATGAGACTACTTATAATGCCCATGATTATTAATGCTATGACTGTAATTAACTGATTTTTAATAATGACTTCTTAATGATCTGAATAATACTGAATGATGAACAATGTTTTATACTATTCAATACTTGCTGGCCACTGAGTGCCAATAATTAATATAACTAAATGAATTATGACTTTTCATATTTTGCTAACTGGCCACTGAGTGCCAATAATTAATGTCACTAAATGAATTATGTTATTAATTATGCCATTAATTAGCTCCTGTTTTCAATGATGATTTTTCATGTTCTATAACTGGCCACTGAGTGCCAATAATTAATGTCACTAAATGAATTATGTTATTAATTATGCCATTAATTAGCTCCTGTTTTCAATGATGCCTTTTCATGTTTTGGTACCTGGCCAATGAGTGCCAATAATTTGTATAACTCAATGTATTATGTTAATGCTAGGCCAATAATTGACTTTTTTTTCAATGAAGACTTCTGATGAACATTATTCTGTCATACTACATATGCTTTGTAACTGGCCAAAGACTGCCGCTGTTTATTGTAATACGATTACCCATGATGCCAATAATTTAATTTTATGAACATTACTCTGTAATACTAAGTACATGGTACAAAAATGTTCAATAACTAGGCTATGAATGCCGCAAACTACTAATGTAATTCCTAATGAAGACTAGTATGTGACGTAATGTCCTTCACCTTCTGACCTCACTACCCTGAATTACTGCAATATCCATTTGTCCTGTACATCTTCCTGATCATGGAGCACTATATTTGGTTTTTGCACTAATTCTACATTGGTGTGCCTTGTAAGAGCATGGTGTTGACACGACATGCTGTCCGCCACTGTGAGCGATGGAGACGTTATTATGGTCCCACTGTTTGGTGTACCTGATGTACTGCCAAAATGATAACATGGAAGATTACTACGACATTTCAGTGTCTTGGCTACGCTGATAAATACTAATGGAAAAAGAACTTCAAATTGTGTCACTTGGTGTTGTACTTCTGTGGAAAGATATGGACTTTCAGAGCATCTATGTGCAATCTAAAGTGCTACAACCATGATGCAGTCCTTCCCTTTCCTATCCTAATTCTTGTCACATAGTGAAGATCATTTTTTGCTAACATCATTTATATTCATGACCTATACATTTTTTGATTTGATGATATGTTCTAAACTACAGTACATGTGCACTTATGTCATGTGTTAATATGCTTTCTACTGAACTTCAGTGCCTGTGCACTTTTCTCATTTTTCAATATGATTTGTACTCATTCTGTATACATTTTGTGATTTCCTGATATGTTCAATACTTCCGTGCGTATGCACTTGTGTCATTTGTTACTTATTGTATATACATTTCCTCATTTGCTGATACGTTCTGAACTGCAGTGCATGTGCACTTATGTCACTTGTCGACATGATTTTTTTGCCATTATGTTTATTTGTTGTGAAAATGCTAAAGACATTTTTCGATTTGTTCTGAAGTACAGTATATGTGCACTCTTGTCTTTTATATTGTATATACATTTTCTGATTTGCTGATACGCTCTGTACTCATTGTATACATTTTTGTCATTGTCTAATGTTTCGTACTCGGTGCATGTGCACCACATTTAATTCATGTACTATATCTGTATATATGCTGTAACTGTAAAGTTAATTAGTTAAAAAAAAATTCTTGCGATGGCAAGTCCAAATGACTCACCATCGCTGCCAAATTTTTGCCCCCCCAGTGGAGGGTTATGAAACACGTATGTTGTGTGGCGGCGATGGCGAGGCATTGCAGAGTCTCTGACCAGAGAGCTGTTTATCGTGGCTAGTCTGCGCTTGACCGTGCGAGAGTCGCGAGCAGTAGTCTGTCGGTAGCAGTAGGCCAGTGCAGTATGTGGGTAGTCTGTCGGCAGTGCAGTTGTCTGTTGCGCTCTGTCGGTAGCAGTAGTCGAGTTCAGTTGCGAATGGCAGTCTGTTAGCACTAGTAGTCGAGTACGGTCGCGAGCGGGACGCAGTCGCAGGCATCGACATGGGTCTCTGGTCCTGATGCTGAATGTGGTATATTGTTAATTAAGGTAACCAAGCTGCATTGCGCACATCAGATAATGTAAAGTTTATTTATTGTAATTAATTTTCAACAAGTGCCCCAATAATAATTTTGATTTCAAAGCAATTTTTAACAAAAGAACCATTTATTTGAACGAACGATTTCCTTCCATTTCCTTTAAAGAAAAGTTTCAGTTAAATTAAAAAAAAAAAAAAAATTACTTGCGATGCATTTCCTCCAAGCCGTGGGCAACAATAAGAGCAGAACTTTGACATGCAGTTTCGAATGAGGTAAGAAATTAATTATGATTTTTTTTGCACACGGCCAAAGACCGATATTTCGATTTAATTGAGTTTACATTGTCACTGAAGTCTCATTAGCATTGAATTGTTTTTCATTATTTTCGTGAGAGCTTACACCTTGAGTCAGATTGCGATTCTCATATTTATTGTCATTAAATTTAATTGCTAGGGAGGTTGCGCTTGGCTCCTATTTATTATTTCTGTCTTTCGAAATTTTTGTGGGGAGGTTACAATGACTACACCTTCCATTTTATGTTAGCATGCAATAATGTTCGTATACTACGCTTTTGACGTATGATGAACACAATGCATGTTAAAATGACAAAATACATTTCAATGTGATGTAATTACAAACGGATATCAACATACGTGGCATACAAGTCCACCTAAGATGTATAACTGCTCTGTAGCGCCACATCTCAAACGCTTCGCTTATCTTCCATTCCGGTTTTCCCACAGTCCATTTTTTCACTGCCACACGATGCCGTGCTCCAAATGCACATTCTCAGAAATTTCTTCCACAAGATAAGGTGTATGTTTGGCACTAGTAGACTTCTCTTGGCCAGGAATGTCCTTTTTGTAGTGTCGGTCTGCTCTTTATTCCTCCTTGCTCCTCCTGCCATGAGTTGTTTTGCTGTCGAGCTAACAGAGTTCCTTAATTTCATTACTTCGTGATCCCCAATTCCGAAGTTAAAGTTCTCACTGTTATCGTTTCTGACACTTCTCATTACTTTCGCCATTCTTCGAGTTATTCTCAATTCATATTCTATACTCCTCGGACTGTTCATTCCATTCGTACGGTCCTGTTGTTCTTCTTCACTTTCACCCATGATAAAACGGTTCAAATGGCTCTACGCACTATGGGACTTAACATCTGAGGTCATCAGTCCCATAGACTTAGAACTACTCAAACCTAACTAGCTTAAGGACATCACACACATCCATGCCCGAGGCAGGATTCGAACCTGCGACCTTAGCAGCAGCGCGGTTCCGGACTGAAGTGCCTAGAACAGCTCGGCCACAACGCCGGCTCATCTATGATAGCAGTGTCATTAGCGAGTCTTATCATTGATATCCTTCCACGTCGAATTTTTTTAAATTCCATTCTTGACGCTTTCTTTTATTCCCGTATATGCCTCATTGATGTACAGACTGAGCAGTAACGGCGAAAGACTATGTCGCTCTCTTACACCCATTTTAATCAGAGCACTTCGTTCTTGGTCGTCCACGCTTGTTATTCTCTCCTGGCTCTTGTTCATATTGTATAATACCAGTCTCTCCCTATAGCTTCCACATATCTTTCTCATAATCTGAAACATCTTGGCCGCCCGGTGTTTCCGGGCGGTTCTAGGTGCTACAGTCTGGAACCCCGCGACCGCTACGGTCGCAGGTTCGAATCCTGCCTTGGGCATGGATGTGTGTGATGTCATTAGGTTAGCTCGGTTGAAGTAGTTCTAAGTTCTAGGGGACTGATGACCTCAGATGTTAAGTCCCATAGTGCTCAGAGACATTTGAACCATTTGGAACATCTTGTGCCATTTTACATTGTTGAACACTTTTTCTAAGTCGATAAATCCTATGACCGTGTCTTGCGTTTTTGTCATTGTTGTTTCCACTATCAACCACAACATCAAAATTGCCTCTCTGAAGCGTTCATTTTCCCTAAAGCCAAACTCATCGTATCTTATTAACATTAAAAAAACCGCATGTGAGGTAGATTACTCTGAGACAGATAATTTAATATCAGACACATTAGACAGTAAATGTCGGGAAATTCCTCAAAAGAAGGCGAAAAACATCGATCGTGTGACGTCACCAGATGACGTACCTCGCTGTACGTGCAGCTTATCGGTCTGTCGCACATGATCATCCCAACCCAAGTCAAGTATTCACGTCGGTGTGTCACCGGGATTAAAGTGCGTGAACTTCGCGGGTGGGACTCACGGTTCGAGTGTACTAAAAAGCAGTGCGGAACTGAGTGACTTAAGAAACACGGCACCAACCTTAGCGCTACTGAACTCATGGAGGAATAGAGAGAGCTGAGTTTCGCGAGATCTCTGGTGACATTTATAGAGAATTACGTTCTCCAAAAACGTCATAATATGTGACCATAGAACATAATTCTAAAAGATTGACGCCACAGTTATAGCCTTTGGTTATATCTGTCCTAAGAGCCTTCTAGAAAACGGGAGAGAGGTGTCTTTGTCCCAGTCACCAGATACCCTACATTGCTCCATCGAGCAAATAAACTGGTGGTCGACTAGGAACAAGTTCTTTCACTGTAGAATCTTTAATTATGTCTCACGTCACTCATCTGGTTTAGATGCCTTTCTACTATTTAGAGGCTCTACTTGCTGTTCTCTTCCCTAACCACTTCCCTCCATTTATGCTGTTTGGACGTTCGTGTGATTTTTGACATCTGGAGATGTACACTGAAGAGCCAAAGACACTGATACACCTGCTTAATATGGCGTAGGGCCCCCGCGAGCACCTAGAAGTACCGCAACACGACGTTGCTTCGACTCGACTAATGCCTGAAGTAATGATGGAGGGAACTGACACCATGAATTCAGCGGGGTTGTCCATAAATCCGTAAGAGTACGAGGGGATTGAGATCTCTTGTGAACAACACGTTACAAGGCATCCCAGATATGCTCAATAACATTCATGTCTGTGGAATCTGGTGGCCAGCGGGAGTGTTTAAACTCAGAAGAGTGTTCCTGAAGCCACTCCGCAGAAATTCTGGACGTGTGGGGTGTCGAATCGTCCTGCTGGAATTGCCGAAGTATGCCGGAATGCACAATGGACATGAATGGATGCAGGTGATCGGACAGGATGGTGTCGTACGTGTCACCTGTCAGAGTCGTATCTAGAGGTATCAGGTGTCCCGTATCACTCCAGCCGCACACGCTCCACACTGTTACAGAGCCTCCACCAGCTTGAACAGTCCCCTGCTGACATGCCGGGTCCATGGATTCATGAGTTTGTCTCCATGCCCGTACACGTCCATCCGCCCGATACAATTTGAAACCTCACGCGGCCGACCAGACAACATGTTTTCAGTCAACAACAGTCCAGTTTCGGTGTCGACAGGCCCAGGTGAGGCGTACAGCTTTCTTCGTGCACTCATCACGTGTACACGAATGGGCTTTCGGCTCCGAAAGCGTATGTCGAATACGTTTCGCTGAATGGTTCGCAAGCTGACACTTGATGATGGCCCAGCATTGAAATCTGCAACAGTCTGCGGAAAGGTTGCACTTCTGTCAAATCGACCGATTCTCTTCAGTCGTCGTTGGTCCCGTTCTTGCAGGATCTTTTTCCGGCCACAGCGATGTCGGAGATTTCATGTTTTACCGGATTCCTAATACTCACGGTACACTCGTGAAATGGTTGTACGGGAAAACTCCCACTTCATCGCTACCTTGGAAATGCTCGTGCGCCGGCTATAGCACCATGTTCAAGTTCACTTAAATCTTGCCAACCTGGCACTGTAGCAGCAGTAACTGATCGAACAAGTGCACCAGACACATTTCTTATAGGCGTTGTCAACCGCAGCGCCGTCTTCTGTCTGCTTACATATCTCTGTATTTCAATACTCATGCCTATACCAGTTTCTTCGGCGCTTCCTTGTATAACGATCGGTATTTGGCCTTGTGTCACCTTCCACTTCAGTGCCAGTATGGTCAATGAGCCACTGCGTATACGATTTCGATACGCTAATAAATTTTACACAAGACCATAATGTCTTAGTTTTTTTAATCAGATCGGATAGCAATATTTTATTTTCAAATTCAGCGTACGCTTTTCTCATTGCTCTCCTTATGTTCATTACCCCTTCGTGCAGCTTTTGTTTGACAGCTAGATTTCGACGTTGCTTTTGTGATACATCTTTCTCGTTTTTCATAACAACTTTCTAACACAATTAGTAAAAGACGATGGGTCCCTCATATCCCTTGAAATCTTGCTTGAAACATTTATGTCTAACACGTCTTTCCATTTTTTCCTCATGTATATCCTCGGAATTGAATGATTTGTTTTGTGCACAAACTGATGTGAATGTTTGATGTACTCAGATACTCGGCAATAAGTGTACTCTCATTGTTGCGAGACTTTTTCTACCTTTCTTAATATTATTTGTAACACAGACGATCAAGACATTCGTAACGAAATATGTTTTATTCCCAGGCTAACCTGTTGCGTTGTCCAATGATAAACCGTAGCTTCCTGAAACTCGAGAAAACCGCTTGAAGGTGACTTGTGCCTTCAAGAATCCGTTTTGAGGAACTTTGCGAGATCGCTGTCATTAATATTTAAGGCATTGTCAACTAGAGAGTCCCTCACATCAGTCCTTACTGGCGTCTCTGTTGTGCTTCAGGCGTGTTGGGAACGAGCGCCCTTAAAGGTAGCCGGCCGCTGTGGCCGAGTGATTCTAGGCGCTTCAGTCCGGAACCGCACTGCTGCTACGGTCACAGGTTCGAACCCTGCCTCGAGCATGGATGTGTGTGATGTTCTAAGGTTTAAGTAGTTCTAAGTCTAGGGGACTGATGACTTCAGACGTTATGTCCCATAGCGCTTAGAGCCATTTGAACCATTTGAACCTTAAAGGTACATGCAGTATTTACAGACCCCTTGGTTCGGAATAGACTTTACACTGCATGTCACAAATATTACGCGGGATTCGCTAATTCTAAGATTGGAGGAACACTTGGGCATAGTAATTCCAATAGGACTGCAGTACTCAAGCTGGTCTTCAGTTCAGGACAGTTTTATCTTATTTTCAGACACTGAGTAGCTAAACAAACTCCACTGACAGACGTTACAAGAAAGGCGTTGTGCATCACGGAGCGATTTCCTATTGAAATTTCGGGACAGCACTTTTCTGGAGGATTCGGACAGCATTTTACTTCCCCCCACATACATCTCGCGTATTGACCTCGAGGAGAAAATTCGAGAGATTAGAGCCAATACAGAGGTTTACCGACAATCAGTCTTCCCATGCACTATTCGCGAGTGGAACAGGGTTGAGGGATCAGATAATGTAGATGTGATGAATCATGTTTTAGAGTTGCTGCTACCTGTGGTTTGCTTTTTGCGATGGGGGGGGGGGGGGGGGAGATGATGCCTTCGGTGTTCGCGACACGGAGAGCGCTCCTGAAGAGCTGGTTACTAATTTGGCTGAATCTGCAATCATTATTCACGGAATACATGACGGTTTTGAGCAGGGTACAATTATCAGGAATCAGATATCAGTTGTAGTTTATTAATGTAAGTGCAGGACATTTTCTGCAACATAACTAAAACAGTATTTATCACGCGACAGTTCGAACACCCTATCCCATCTGGCGCCAAAACATTCATAGAGCCCTAGTGGGGATAACGTGCACTTGTGTCATTTTTACCGGCCGGAGTGGCCAAGCTGTTCCAGGCGCTACAGTCTGGAACCGCGAGACCGCTACGGTCGCAGGTTCGAATGCTGCCTCGGGTATGGATGTGTGTGATGTCCTTAAGTTAGTTAGGTTTAAGTAGTTCTAAGTTCTAGGGGACTGATGACCACAGATGTTAAGTCCCATAGTGCTCAGAGCCATTTGAACCATTTTTCAGTTAGGTTTAAGTAGTTCTAAGTTCTAGCGGACTGACGACCACAGATCTTAAGTAACATAGTGCTCAGAGCCATTTGAACTATTTTTCTTTGGTCATTTTTATCTCTTAAAAATAGTTTTAGTTTTTATCGCCTCCAACACTTTAAAATTTTGTATCCGTAGCGTTTTTACACCCTGTGTAACCAACAAAAATACTAGTTCACTATTCAATTGTTAATCACCGTAAATTACTACGAGAAGTCTCATTTTATGAAACCATCTGCAATTCCATCGAGTAATCCTCTGGTCTGCCGATGGGAATCTTCAATGTAGGTCTTGTTTCGGATTGCCTTTTACGGTACAATCTACTTGCGCAATGACTTCACCCTGCACGTTCAAAATCGGCTGTATGAGAGTGAAGAGATGATTTGGTATGCACTCGAGAGCAACAGAATTAGAAAAAAATCAGATGGCTGTGGCGGAAAGAAAGCGCATCTTTCGTCATGCTAACTAGTTAGTAGCGATCCAGGGTGCGCATGGGACCTTCGTAAGATCTACAAAACAACTTGAAGACATCCTTCCCAAAAAGAGACGAAGCGTTGGGTTTCAACGAGAAATTCATCTGACCACGGCATTATATCTCGGAATTTTTCTGTGGTACAATGCGGGTCGTGAATGTTTACATTTCATAACTACATAGTTTTATTTCTGAAAGACGGAGATGTTTATCTGGCAGCTATTTGCAAGCGATATATGCTGTTCTTAATCTATGGCTGACTGTAGCGTAAAGCGGAGTCTAACGAAGTTGCAGTCTCTTCTGGTAACTTTAATAACGAGTTTTTTTCAGGCGCTATGGGCACTCGCGTTTTCTCCAAGAATTTTCATAAGGATGCTTTATGAATAAAGTGAGGGGTTTATTAAATGCGTTTTAAAAACTTTGTGCCACAAGACTCTGCCAGATACCTTAGGAGCAACTTTTAGCCGTCCGAGTACACTTGGTTACTTAATTCTATAGGTCCATGAGAGCGAAATACGCTCAGAATATACTTCCTGGAGGAAATTTTTTTTCAGTAACCTGTAACTAAGAGAACTGCTTCTCTCCCTGTTTAAGATTATAGGAACGAATATGTAAGCGAAGAGAACCGTTGATGGTCATTATCTGTTTTAATTTTTGAACAAAACCTGAAAATATGCCTTAACAAAAGAAATGGAATAACTGCCAATATACATTATCTGTGTCTCATTTTATCTACAAGGTAACGACTATAAATACAAATACATCGTTTTAGACATAACTGGTCATATTACATTGGTAAAACAGAAAATTATTAAAAAAGTACTGTATCTAAGAGGTGGCGGTTCCCATAGGGGAAAGATTTGAATGCTGTGGAAAACTATCTATCCCTGTGTGGAGGAACTAGGTAAGCTGTTGTTGTTGGTTTCTGCTGATAGGTCAACATAAGAGTTGCCAGATGCCTGGGCATTATTGGTAATACCAAATAAAGGAATACATTCTATGGCCTTAAGGCTAATCAGAAGCTACCTGTTATTTAAAAGAGATTTTGCATCACACAACTGTCAAAAGAAAACACTGTCACTCAAATATCAGTATGGATGACAGCTTGACTAATCTATATTTAAAAAGTAAGGGATTAATTAACTGCCAAAATACCAAGAAAAACAGATTACTATACGTGCTTCTTGAGTTTCTCCCGGCGTATTTGATAATCAAAATATCCACGGGTATGCTGCCGGTCTATAGTGTCCAACGGGCACAATATTTCTGCGATCATACATGTCGCCATCATCAGGTGAATTGACGGACTGAGCTCCTGTGAACGTGCCGGCACGGAGATCCGTACGCTATGGCTGCTCAGAGGGAACTGGGTTCGGTCGCGGCAACGGCCGATTTAAATACCCTCCGCCCGCGGCGCGCTCCCTCCGCCGTCTGCGCCCCGCGCCACGGTCGCTCGGTGGAACAGATTGCGACGGCGTCTGAGATGATGTCGGTGTGATGGCTCTGTCCGCCGTGGTCGTCACAACTATACGTTTGCTCGATTTACTCTTGATTAACCCGATCGCTGGTTCCCAAGCCTTGCTATGATTATAGCCACAGTCACGGTTTATGAGGTCGTCATTGGTGCGAATTTCGATGGCCTCTCTAACAACGCTGTCCCAGTATCTCGACGTCTGTACCAGAATCCTCGTGCGGTCATACTCCATGGCGTGACTTTCCGACAAACAATGTTCAGCGACCGCCGACTTGCTCGGATACATCAGTCGAGTGTGCCTCTGGTGTTCACGGCATCGATCCTCGACGGTACGCATCGTCTGACCAATATACGACTTGCAACATTGACACGGAATCTGGTACACGCCGGCCTTCTGCAAACCGAGGTCATCTTTGGCGCTCCCCACCAGTGCACGAGTTTTATTTGGAGGACAAAACACAGTTCCGACCCGATCTTTCTTCAGAATGCGGGCGATCTTCCCCGAGAGTGCGCCTGTGTATGGAATAAATGCAGTGCCTACCGCCTCCCTCGTGACTTCATCCATCTCAACAGGTTGTGTGCCGTGGTTGGGCGGAGAGCACGTTGAATCTGCCACTCTGACTACCCATTTTTTCGAAATACAGTTCTCAGATGTTCCAATTCCTGGGGTAGACTCTCTGCGTCAGAGATAGTGCGCGCCCTACGTACTAGAGTTTTAAGTACCCAATTCCTCTGTGAAGGGTGGTGGCAGCTGTCTGCGTGCAAATACAGATCAGTGTGCGTTGTCTTCCGATACACCCCATGACCTAGGGTGCCGTCACCCCTCCTCTTGACCAAGACGTCAAGGAAAGGTAATTTACCCTCCGTTTCAGTCTCCATAGTGAATTTGATGTTGGGGTGTATGGAGTTTAGATGTGTAGGGAAGTTAAGGAGTTTATCCATACCATGTGGCCAGATGACGAACGTGTCGTCCACGTAACGGAAAAAGCAAGTAGGTTTCCGTACGGATGACAACAGGGCTTCCTCCTCGAAGTTCTCCATGTAGAAATTCGCTACCACCGGTGAGAGTGGGCTACCCATGGCGACTCCCTCCGTTTGTTCGTAGTATTCTCCATTAAAAAGAAAATACGTGGAAGTCAAGACATGCTTAAAAAGTTCAGTGGTCTTCTCGTCAAACTTCTGACTAATCAATTCTAGTGACTCTCGCAGGGGTACCCTCGTAAACAAGGAAACGACGTCAAAACTCACCATGATATCTGACTCATCCAACCTGAAGCTATCAAGGCGTTTAACAAAATCCACGGAATTACAGATGTGATGAGGGCATTTACCCACATAAGGACTTAATATTCCGGTCAGGTATTTGGACAACAAATAAGAAGAATGGATGAAGTTCTATAGAAATCAATGGCCGGAAGAAGAGGAGAAAGAGGAAGGGGAAGAGGTGAACAGATGTCTTTCGGACACTAATCAAATAGAACTTAAGGAACTTCGAGGGGTCTTATAGTGCTGTAAATGCAGAGAAGCTCCGGGAACGGATAACCTTAAACATAGGTTTTTTTTAAATGCCTACTACATCAAGCTAGGGATAGGCTTTTAGATTTGTTGTATCGATGTTGGCGGCAAAGGAAAAGTACCAATGGAGTAGAAAATGTGGTGGTAATAAAAGCTTTTGAAAGTGGATTAAGAACAGACTGCGAAAATTACGCGGATATTAATCTTTTAAATAAAGCCTACAAAATACATGTGAATATGATAACAAACAGAATGAGAAATATCGTAGTCGAAGAACAAGCACTTTTACGGAAAGGAAGGTCTACATCTACGTCTATACCCTGCAAGCCACCTGACGGTGTGTGGCGGAGGGTACCTTGAGTACCTCTATCGGTTCTCCCTTCTATTCCAGCTGGTATTGTTCGTGGGAAGAAAGAGTGTCGGTATGCCTCTGTGTGGGCTCTAATCTCTCTAATTTTATCCTCATGGTCTCTTCGCGAAATACACGTAGGAGGGAGCAATACACTGCTTGACTTCTCGGTGAAGGTATGTTCTCGAAATTTCAACAAAAGCTAGTACCGAGCTGCTGAGCGTCTCTCTTGCAGAGTCTTCCACTGGAGTCTATCATCTCCGTAACGCTTTCGCGATTACTAAATGATCCTGTAACGAAGCGCGCTGCTCTCCGTTGGATCTTCTCTATCTCTTATATCAACCCTATCTGGAACGGATCCCACACAGGTGAGCACAATTCAAGCAGTGGACGAACAAGTGTACTGTAACCTACTTCCTTTGTTTTCGGAATGCATTTCCTTAGGATTCTTCCAATGAATGTCAGTCTGGCATCTGCTTTACCGACGATTAATTATATGTAGTCATTCCAATTTAGATCACTCCTAATGCCTATTCCCAGATAATTCATGGGATTAACTGCTTCCAGGTACTGTCCTGCTATACTGCAGCTAAATGACAAATGATCTTTCTTTCTATGTATTCAAAGCACATTACACTTGTCTATATTGAGATTCAATTGCCATTCCCTGCACCATGCGACAATTCGTTGCAGATCCTCCTGCATTTCAGTACAATGTTCCATACAGGTCGTACTGACAAAACATTTTCTCCTTAAAATAAAAAATAGAATAAGCAAAAAAATACAATTTGAAAACCTACATGGTCATTACAGATGATATTAAAACTTATGATAACGTGCCCGGAGGAAACATAGAATATTATGGGAAAAGAAGAAAACAACTACACATGATCGTAGCCAGCCGAACCACGCGTAAGGGAACAAAGATAGATTTAAAGGTAACAGGGGAAATATCGCCCAAAGTAATGTTAACAATGCGGAACGGACAAGATTTATGAACGAAACCGTTGTTGTTGTTGCTGTTGTGGTCTTTATTCCTGAGACTGGTTTGATGCAGCTCTCCATGCTACTCTATCCTGTGCAAGCTTCTTCATCTCCCAGTACCTACTGCAGCCTACATCCTTCTGACTCTGCTTAGTGTATTCATCTCTAGGTCTCCCTCTACGATTTTTACCCTCCACGCTGCCCTCCTGTACTGAATTGGTGATCCCTTGATACCTCAGAACATGCCCTACCAACCGATCTCTTCTTCTAGTCAAGTTGTGCCACAAACTCCTCTCCCCCCAATTCAATTCAATACCTCCTCATTAGTTATGTGATCTACCCATCTAATCTTCAGCATTCTTCTGTAGCGCTACATTTCGAAAGCTTCTATTCTCTTCTTGTCTAAACTATTTATCGTCCATGTTTCACTTCCATACATGGCTACTCTCCATACAAATACTTTCAGAAACGACTTCCTGACACTTAAATCAATTTTTCTTCTTCAGAAACGCTTTCCTTGCCATTGCCAGTCTACATCTTATATCCTCTCTACTTCGACCATCATCAGTTATTTTACTCCTCAAATAGCAAGACTCCTTTTCTACTTTGTCTCATTTCCTAATCCAATTCCCTCAGCAACATTCGACTTAATTCGACTACATTCCATTATCTTCGGTTTGCTTTTGTTAATGTTCATCTTATATCCTCCTTTCAAGACACTGTCCATTCAGTTCAACAACTCTTCCAAGTCCTTTGCTGTCTCTGACAGAATTACCTCAAAGTTTTTATTTCTTCTCCATGGATTTTAATACCTACTCCGAACTTTTCTTCTGTTTCCTTTATTGCTTACTCAATATACAGATTGAATAGCATCGGGGAGAGGCTACAACCCTGTCTCACTCCCTTCCCCACCACTGCTTCCCTTTCATATCCCTCGACTCTTATAACTGTCATCTGCTTTCTGTACAAATTGTAAATAGCCTTCCGCTCCCTGTATTTTACCCCTGCCACCTTCAGAATTTGAAAGAGAGTATTCCAGACAACATTGTCAAAAGCTTCCTCTAAGTCTACAAATGTTAGAAACGTAGGTTTGCCTTTCCTTAATCTTTCTTCTAAGATAAGTCGTAGGGTCATTATTGCCTCACGTGTTCCAAACTTTCTACGGAATCTAAACTGATCTTCCCCGAGGTCGGCTTCTACCAGTTTTTCATTCCTCTGTAAAGAATTCGTGTTAGTATTTTACAGCTGTGACTTATTAAACTGGTAGTTCGGTAATTTTCACATCTGTCAACACCTGCTTTCTTTGGGATTCGAATTATTATATTCCTCTTGAAGTCTGAGGGAATTTTGCCTGTCTCATACATCTTGTTCATCAGATGGTAGAGTTTTGTCAGGACTGGCTGTCCCAAGGCTGTCAGTAGTTCTAATGGAATGTTGTCCATTCCCGGTACCTTGTTTCGACTTAGGTCTTACAGTGCTCTGTCAAACTCTTCACGCAGTATCGTATCTCCCATTTCATCTTCATCTACATCCTCTTCCATTTCCATAATATTGTCCTCAAGAACATAGCCCCCGTATAGACCCTCTATTTTTACTCCTTCCATCTTTCTGCTTTCCCTTCTTTGCTTAGGACTTGATATTGATGCATGTGGTTATCTTTTCTCCAAAGGTCTCTTTAATTTTCCTGTAGGCAGTATCTATCTTACCCCTAGTGAGATAAGCCTCTACATCCTTACATTTGTCCTCTAGCCATCCCTGCTTAGCCATTTTGCACTTCCTGTCGATCTCATTTTTGAGTCGTTTGTATTCCTTTTTGCCTGCTTCACTTGCTGCATTTTTGTATTTTCTCCTTTCATTAATTAAATTCAGTATCTCTTCTGTTAGCCAAAGATTTCTACTAGCCCTCGTCTTTTTACCTACTTGATCCTCTGCTGCCTTCACTATTTCATTCCTCAAAGCTAACCATTCTCCTTCTACTGTATTTCTTTCCCCCATTCCTGTCAATTGTTCCCTTATGCCCTCCCTGAAACTCTGTACAACCTCCGGTTCTTTCAGTTTATCGAGGTTCAATCTCCTTAAATTCCCACCTTTTTGCAGTTTCTTTAGTTTTAATCTATAGTTCATAACCAATAGATTGTGGTCAGAGTCCACATCTTCCCCTGGAAATGTCTTACAATTTAAAATCTGGTACCTAAATCTATGTCTAATCATTATATAATCTATCTGAAACTTCCTATTATCTCCAGGGTTCTTCCATGTATACAACCTCTTTCATGATTCTTGAACCAAGTGTTAGCTATGATTAAGTTGTGCTCTGTGCAACATTCTACAAGGCGGCTTCCTCTTTCATTTCTTAGCCCCAATCCATATTCACCTACTACGTTTCCTTCTCTTCCTTTTGCTACTGTCGAATTCCAGTCACCCATAACTAGTAAATTTTCGTCTCCATTCACTACCTGAATAATTTCTTTTATCTCATCATACAATTCATCAATTTCTTTACCAACTGCAGAGCTAGTTTCTTTTCTTCGATTGTTTGTATCAACTCTGTTCGAAGATTTTCAAACTGATCTTTGTTTCTAAGTTCTATTTTATTAATCCGCTGATCATACTTTTTCAGTGCAACCTTTGCGACCTTGCTTTGTATTGCTTGTTCTTTCGAAATTTGTATTGCTGTTCTAGTGGCTTTTTTCTAAAACATTCCACCTTTTTGTCAACGTTTACGATGTCTAATTGGACCTTGTCCACGTCATTGCGTAATTGCAGCTGACCTTGTGTTAGTACATGTATTCATTCTCTAGATTCTTTCGCGTCTTTGTTTATCTGAGTGATCTGACTATCAATTCTAGCGATCCCTTCTTCCACCTGAATTTTGACCTGTTGGATCTGTGCCTTAATCTCTTGTCTCAAGTTTTGATTATCCTGTTGGATATGTGTCTTAATAGCCTGATTATCCTGTTTCAATTCGCGATTGTCCTGTTTCAATTCCTGATTACCCTGTTTCAATTTCTGATTAACCTGTTTCAATTCCTGATACTGTTTTATAATACTAGTGTTCATTTTTTGTAACATCTCCATGATCGCGTCCTGTCCTGTAACACTACCTTCTGCTGAACTATGTATTCTCGATCTATTGTTTTCTACTCGGTCAGTTACGTCGTTTACTGGGCTATGCTGAGGCGTTTCTAAGTTTGATAATTGCAATAACCCGTGCTGTCTGTGTTGGGGACTAGCAGCGTTTGTCATTGAACCATTACGTGGTGAAAACAACTCCGCGTTCTGCCCTCTCTGTTGTGTATGTCTAGTGTTTGCAGGTACAGTTGCGTCTGTTACGGAACCTTTTCGTGACGGTCGTAACTCCGCAAAATTCTGTGTCTGCTGTTGGGGCATATTTAGAATGTGTACAATAGGTTCGACGTATTCTAAAAGTTCCCCCTCTTCCTCACCGTCTACTTCTCTTTGAACGTTGGCTAACTGCCGGTTCATTGACTGTATTGACGCGTATTCTGTACCTGAATATGCGACAAACAAAAGCGTTTCCTGTGCTCGTTTCGCTTCTAATCTTTGTCAGTTCTACGTGGGCTATCTATTTCTGGCTCAGAATGTGCCCTACCTGGAATTTCATATTCTGGAAATTCGATGTTCTCATCCCTTCGATTCCCATCTGCCTGATCTGTCTCAATTTTATCCCAGTCTAACTGAGCCTGCTGATTCTGCCGCTCCCCGACTATTCTATTCTCTGATTCACCGTCTGTCCTATTTTCAGGTTCACCTTCTGTCCTATTCTCAATAAGCTTGTTTACTTGCTGTCTATTTGGTTAATTCTCCCTCATCTTGTCTACACGCTGTCTCTCACGTAACTTCTTGGTTTGTGCTCTCGTTAACATGGAAATTCTTTCAACACACCACAACCCTATCTACAAAACTATACGATCAGTTGGTTGAACCAACAACAACAACAACAGTCGTGACTTCTCGGCTAATGTTCTGCCAGCTCTGCTACAGTCTCCAATCTCTACCTGTGCACATGCAAAGGGAGAAAAATTTTATTTCTTAATTGTAACTTATATGATGCTGCGTCACACTGCGTCTCTGCGTCACTCTGCGTCTGTGCCTATCACCTGAAAATTCTATGCCCCAACAGCTACACAAAAATAGTAAAAAAAACCGCAAAATTGTCCAACACAATAACACACACTCTTTTCCCTACAATTCTGCTTTCTTCACTACCTGTATCTATTCTGATCCCAATCTTTGCAAATAGCTATTTAATACACGAAAGAAAGTTCTTCAAAGTGCTACTGCTGCAACCTGCCGTATGTAACTATCCTGACAATTTCCTATCCTGGTAGCTTACCAATTTCACCTATCCTGGCAATTTACCTATTTTACCTATCCTGGCAGCTTACCTCTTTTACCTATCCTGGCAGGTTACCTATTTAACCTATCCTGGCAGTTAACCTATCCTGGCAGTTTACCTATTTGATCTATCCTGGCAGGGTCGTCATTTTATGAGCATGTGTGGGGTTGATCATTATTCTGTTATTCTAGGCAACAGAATAATCTGAGACGTATCCTTTACCCTGTGGCTCGTGCAAGATGCAATTTCCACCCCTACACTACTACAGAAGTCTGACAGGTGCTCCTAACATTCTAAAGAGAAATGCATGAAAAACTTTCAGCAATAAATATCTTCTGGAGTCATCCGGTGTAAGGAAATGACACAAAAATTCACAAAATTTCTTATGTAACTAGTGGGATACTTGGGTACTTTAGTAGTGCTAGTTAGTGTAAGAAAAACATGAAACTAACGAAAGTTATTATTTATTCTGCGAAAATTCAGAAAAATCACAATCACACTTTTAGTTATGAATTGAACAAGTTATATCCTGGTTCTTTTCAGAATGTGAAGTCACCTTTCATGGATAGGATTCGCTGACGAAATTTCTATACAAAGTTTAAGATGTTGTTGCCTTGGCAGAATGGCTGAGAGGTGCACCTACTGAACTTCAATAATTATCCTTTAGAATATTGTTAGGTATGGTCGAGGCTGTCGTGTGTGAAATGCAGTGAAGTGTACTGTTGTGGAGGAAATATGGGGCTCGCAATAGCTGTAGCACACAATACCGTAAGCTGTGATGACTGCTGTCTGTGCCGCTCGCTGCTGACAAATAAGATAACTCTCGTTCGATCTGGATTGACCTTCGCCAATCAAACTCTCCCTATGCCTTGATAAAGTCAAGGACTCCTATTCGCCCCTAGTCTAGCTATTGGCGTGGTACACCGGTCAGATAACCAGTCCACCACAATGCCACTCAAAATTCGCTCGCAGGCGTTTAATTATAACCCTGTCCATTCACACCATACAATAAGTGTGTCGGCCAACACAGTGAACAACGTTTAATTGCAAGGACTCAATATAGAGCAGCCCTTTGATTCGCTCTCAACAGAGGTGCTCTCCCAGTGAAGTACTGAGGAGAGACTTGTTCCTCGCTCTTTCAAGTACTTGTACGAGCGCGCACGCTCTCGTTACATGTTCTCGCTCCAAGAGCGACAACGGAACAGCCTCTCTCCACACCAGACGTGAAGGGGTATACCAGACGTGAAGGGGTATATTCCTTCAGCTCAAGGTGTCAGAAATATCATCTGCCAATCAGCATTGCTCTTCTAAAACGGGAGAACGACGTTTCGTTTAAGGCGACTAATTCGGAAGCTTGTAGCTTTGGCGTTTGGTGTTTGCTGTCTCCCTGTGAAAATCTCTGAAACTGCATGCTATGTGTAAAGAATGCGTAGGCTGGCTGCTCCCACACAACGTAGCGGAATTTGCTTTTAAGCCAAACACGGGGTTGTTCCCCCCTTTCCACTTGGGCCCATGCTAACCGCTACGGGCGGTCACCGACCGACGTGGGCTGGGTCGTCCTCTGAAGGGCCTGGCGTCCCGTTGTGCAGCCTCTCTCCCGAACTAAAAGCCCCTGTGGCCGTCGTGTCTGGATTGTATGTGTGCACGCCAGCCTCGAGTATTTCAACCACTTTGCGCTCACTTGTCAATTGCAAATCGTTTACATGAATTTATACAACATTGACTTTAGCTTATCGAGTTTGGATTCGAATGAAGCGTCTTGATATGCGGAACATAACTGTGAGGTCGGAATATGTAAGCAATGAAGGTCAGGTGACCACGACGTCTTACACTGTCTTCCCTGTAGCTTACTATTGTTTATCTCAGAATCTCGAGATCTACCTCCATTTTTCATTGTCGAACGCTGTTTCTAGGTCGACAAGTACTATTAAGGTCTTTTGATTTTCCTTAAGTTTTGCTTCTACTACTAAATTTCTACTGTCGACCCGAATTACATTTGAAATCGTAACTTCTATTTAATTCTACTAATGAATTTCCAAAATAGCGTTAAGCCGGCTGAATAAACTTCTCCCGTCTCTGCGCGTGTTGTAAAGCGTGTTATATTCTTCTGTTTCCTTTTTTCTTTGCTGTAATCGTGTTCGTATGGATGCCGGAGATGTACGTGTTTCCGTTAACACTCTACTCCTTTTCTTTACACTTCTTCAATGATTTTCAAGCCCATCAGGTGGGATTCTTGATTTAGTTTTGTTACTTAACCACACAAGCTAGACACCAGCAGTCTTTACGTTTCAAGTAAATGTGTTATGTTTCCTTTTAATATGATTACATAAAATAAATGTGCAGTCAGGTATAAATTAAATTTCACTGTTACTGTCTTGTCCCATACATCCAATCTCTGTTTCTCAGGATCCATTAAATCGTGTTTGTCCCTTGTGCAATTCACGCAGGCCTATTTATTAGTTTGTTAAATAAAGTTCCAATATCATAAAGTACATCGCCTATGAACACATCTACTCTCTGGCTAAGAACAGAAAGCACTCTCCCATTAGATGAGAGAGGCTTAATCTCCAAGTTTTAAATTAGAAGATTGTGATCGCTTCTCAGTTTTGGTTATTGATAACTTGATACCAGAGTTTAATTTGTACACCACAGCACTGAAGATGATCACTATGTGATCGAAAATCGATTCTGCTATCAATAAAACATCAATATTACGGCCAATGCTGACCTTCCTTTTAATTTAAATTAAAATAATTTGTTGTTCGAGTGATTTTAATAGATAGAGTTCATAATTTTTACAAATACCGTTTACTACGAATCGCAACGTCAAAACAGCATCCCTGTAGCCTTCATCTTTCCGAAAGCCAAACTGACTTCCATCTAACAGATCCTCAGCTTCTTTGCCCCCTTGTTCTGTATGTTATTCTTGTCAGGAACGTGGATACATAACCTGTTAAGCTAACTTTGCGACAACCGTCTTCGAAATTGTTTACATGATATTTTTCGGAAAGTTTGTTTGATTTGTCTCCAGTCTCATAGATTCTACAGATCTACTTTATTAGTCGTTCGTTTGCGACTTCCTTCGACGATTTCATAAATTCCGAAGGAATGTTACGTTATTTAACTGCAAGTCACCGAGAGTACTTTTAGACTCTAATAATGGATCCACAATGTTATCCGCGTTGACTCTCATAACTTCTTTTAACACTTCATCTCACAAGTCCACCTTTGCAGACGCTTTCAATGTACTCTTCCAACCCAGCCGTCCTCTCCTCTGCATCTAGCAGTGTAATTCCAACTATACTCTTAATGCTTACGCTCCCGCTTCTAATTTCAATAAAGTTGATTTTGGACGAACATTTCTATTTCGATGTCCATACACTTTCTGCGACCATTTTGCGTTAAATTCACTGCAGATTCTATTTACTTCATACCTAAGTGACCTCTGTTGCTGTATTCTTGTCTTTCCCTGAATACTTTGGTACTTCCTTCTTTTGTATGTCTTTTGTAGTATTTCATCTGTTACACAAGGTTTCTTCGTTGTTACTTTCCTTTTACCTATGTTTGCCTGCAAACTACAAAAACTGCCCGTTTTACAGATGTTCATCGCTCATCGGCTGAAATGTATGTTGTGGTATCCCCCGTCGCAGTCTCTGCAACCTTTGGGAATTTCAACACGCCTTATTGATCCTCAATACTTCAGAGGTCCACATCTTTCCACATTCATTCTTGTGGATGATTCTCTTAAAGTTCAGTCTACATTCCATCATCACCAAATTGTGATCTGAGTCTATAGCTGCTCCTGGGTATGCCCTACAGTTCAACATATGATTTCTGAATCTGGTCTGTCTTTGATGTATAACATTTGGAGTCATCGCATGTCATCAGGCCTTTTCGAAATATACTTCCGCTCCTCGCGAATTTTGAACAGTGTATATCCTGTAAGTAGCTGAAATTTATAGTAGAACTTAATTAAATTGTCTCCTCTCTCATTCCTGCTACCAACCACAAATTCTACCGTAGCTTTTTACCTATTCTACCCCCTACTTCCACGTTCGATCCCTTAGGGTTATTGGTACTAGCTGTAGAGGGCAGAAACTGTAGAGAAGACAAAGAATGGAATACATCCAGAAAATAATTCAGGACGTAAGTTGCAAGTGCTACTCTGAGATGAAGAGGTTGGCCACAGGAGAGGAATTCCTGGCGGGCAGCGTCAGTTAGAAGAATGATGAATAAAAAAAGAGGGATTATTGAATTATCATCCGTCTTTACGTACTGAATTGCCCGTTCAGCTTCTTCATCTCCTTTCTCTACCTCGTAGCTTCTCCCTGTGAGACGCGCACACCACGCGTACGTCCGCAACGTGACCCACGCTCTTTTCATAGCGTAGTGCGGGCTGTGTCAGTGTGAGTGGAGCAGTGCAAAGGGACGATGGTACATACAGTAGAGCAGCGGATGTTCACTGTGGAAAGTTGCGTTATAACAAAGTCATGGAAACGGTGTAGTCAGTTGTCTGCTGAGAAACTTAATGGTGTAAAAGTGTCAGCAAAGACTGCCGTGCAATGCTTGGTCAAAAATGGTGTCAGACAGAATCTGTTTTGAGCGACTCGGAAAATATTCCTAAATGTGCCCGCACACCAAAAAATGTGGCCGCAGTTCACTAGGACGTGTTTCAGGTGCTACCATATCAACCCGAGGCCTGTCGCAAGATACTCCACCTGGACCTGCAGTCTGGTCGCGGCCCAGCTTGTCAACCCGGTTACCTAATCTGTCAGTGTGGGTTTACTTTGTGTTGCGAGCTCTCAAGATTAAGGTGTATCTCAACAACCGTCTTAGTCTGCAAGAGCTTCAGTAGAACAACTCGGGTGAGCAATTACAACACTACAGCTTCGACCCCCCTTCAAAAAACTTGGTGAAATTTGAAAATTTGTGGTAAGTTCATACGGCACCAAATTTCTGAGGTTATTGGTCCCTAAGCTTACACACTACTTAATCTAGCTTAATATAACTTACGCTAAGAACAACACACGCACCCCTGACCACGGGAAGACTTGAACCTCCGACGGGGGGAGTCGCGCGAACCGTGACAAAGCGCCTAGACCGCGCGGCTTCCCCCCTCGGAAACTTGGTAACCAATGCCTAAAAGTGCCAGCAGATGAATAGTGCTCACTTTCAGCTTCTGCTATAGTCATATTAGTACTATATTTTCTTTGCTGTGTTTCTTTATATCCAGGAACTCTGTTCTCCTGGCCATTTCTACTTTTCCGACCCGGTATAAGTGAAATACCTTTATTTTTGGTTCCGTAGGTTTTGTGTAGATTTTCATGATAGTAACCCTGTCAGGAAGTGTTCACAGCAACTCACTCTCTGACCTACCATCATATTCTTCTACGTCTCTCATCTAGACCTATTCCCCGCAAATCACTGTGAAGTGCATGGCAGAGTGTACGTCACACCGTAACAGTTATTGGGGGTCTTCCCCGTTCGATTGACGTATGGAGCGGAGGAAGATGACTGGTTAAATGTCCATGAGCACCCTGTAATTAATATAGTCTTTGTCGTCACGATCTTTATGGAGCGATTCTTAGTGGTTTGCATATTCATATCACGACTCTCACTTCCATTCTACTATTTCCTGGTGCAGTTGGTATTCATCTGACATCCTAAAATACTTCCATTTTCTTCAGTGACTCCGACGATATCCCGATTAGCGTGTTTGCATTGTCCTTTTCTAACTTCCCACATTCAGTGTTCTGAAATTACACGCTCGAACTCGTAGGATGTTACATGTTTTTGGGGCCTTAAATCTTCTTCTCATGTTCTTCCCCCCCCCCTCCCCCCCTCCCCCCCTCCCCCCCTCCCCCCCCGCCTCCACACACACACCCGGCAGTCACTCCCGTAGATACGAATGGGGGAGTAATACGGAATCTTTTGCCAATTGGAGAATCAGAAAGATCAGATTGATACGTTTCCAAGTATAAGCACATGTCTTGTTCATACACATGTCATTAATCCAGTGGTTTTCAAGGCCTTCTGCACCCTCACGCCTTTGGTTAATACTGATTCTTTACCCTTTCAGGGTCAGTTTCTCACTCCTCTAAATTTTAAAGTGTCGGCGGTCAACCTTAGGAAGAAGTACGTCTTATCAGGTCTCAGACAGCTCAATGGGTAAGATCGTCGGCAACCTGTGGTTGACCCTCCGTCTGGCAAACAGGTTTTATCTTGTTATGTGTATAGCCTGAGGCACATGATACGTACCGTAGCTTATAACGCTACATCTACATGTGTCACTTAATCGTTTAATTTTGGATTTTTTTTTCTGCTCCAGTAAAGTAACAATATTTCTGAACATTCACTTGTCACCTAAACTTCATCTTTATCAGCTTGTTCATGTAATCAATGTTATAATAAAATGCGGAGAGTGAAATGAATGATTCCGCTGAAAATATTTGTGGTATCTTATGAATTACTTCTCGAATAGTTTAATTTATCTTTGAAGTTGTAGCTTCAACTATTTACTCACGATCACAATTCGCCAAGATATCCCTCCTAAGCGTCAGGGGAGAAAGCGGGTGTCCCTGAACCCTTGTCTCGAAATGTCGCGATATTTCAGAGACGAACTCTGTCGCTTCATCGAGGGGCCAGTTAAGACAGCGGGAAGTTCCTCAGGCGAAATACCACGGCATTTGGGCACTCCTATCCGAGAACAGCGCTTTTAGGCTAACTGCTGTGGTTTGGTACACAGGTATCTGCCGACACTATGGTCTCATGAAGAGAACAAACAAACTTTGCACATAGGTTTGTAATGGATGACGAATAATACTGGCGCAGAACATATGGTGCATGTAACTCTGTAGACATCACATCGTAAAGAGATTCATCCACATCTTCTAAATGGAAACAGAGGCCGGAGTGGCCGTGCGGTTCTAGAAGCTACAGTCTGGAGCCGAGCGTCCGCTACGGTCGCAGGTTCGAATCCTGCCTCGGGCATGGATGTGTGTGATGTCCTTAGGTTAGTTAGGTTTAATTAGTTCTAAGTCCTAGGCGACTGATGACCTCAGAAGTTAAGTCGCATAGCGCTCAGAGCCATTTAAACCATTTGAAACAGATCGTAATCGATGTCACACATTTCGCAATTCCTTCAGTTTTGCAGTGCGTGATTCTAGGAGAGAACGAGGAAGGGCCCCCGCGTGTTGCTTTTATCGAACATGCACATTTTCTCTTTTTTCACCCTTACATGTAAAATTACCGGCCAGATTACTCGAGAGAAAGCTGCAGAAAAGTCCTCGTGATAGCGATCGCTCAAACAGCACCTCAGAAACGAAAGTAGAGCTTACATAAATTCTGATCACGAAACTGTAAGAACACGTGCTACAGAATGTTTGATGCACTTTTTGCATTACTATCGTGAAAAAAGCGTTTTGGTGCTGGGTTAAAAATAAAAAATCTGTATTCATGTACAGGCTGTCTGCTATAACTGCAGTCGCATTCTGTAACCTTTGGTTTTGGCGCTACGATAATAATGTTCCACTATGACGGAGAAGCGTATCGCATGCCAAGAAAATACAGTACAGAACAACACGAAGATAAAGAGAAAAAATTAGAGAATGCAACCTACAATCACTGCTGCAGCGTAACAATATTATACGCACTGTATGAGAAGTAAATAACTGAAATTATTAGCGCATAAGTAATTCAACAAAAGAACGTTGAAATAGAAAAATGGAGTCTGTTCGCGGATAGTCTGGGAATTAGAACGAAAGTGCTTGTACCTGTTCTTGTTAGCTGTCATATTTTTATTACAAGTATGAGCACAAAAGGTGGTATTCCCGAATAATTCTGTACTAAAAACTGCAGCTGTATTGGACGCGAAACAAACTCCATGATGCACTCATTAAACGGTGAAGAACCATACATCCAGGACGTGGATTTACGGAAGCACGACACATTACCATGCCTAATACGCAATAATAGAACAGCTAACATTCAAAACAGCTTCCTGTCGCTCCGGAATGAATAGATGTAGATGTCCTGTTTGTTTTTCAAGGGAATCTTGTACAATTCTTCATGCAAAATAGTGGCACGTTCCGGACATGATGATGGTGGATAACGATCAAGTACTCTTCTCATCAAAGTATACCATAAAACCTAGATATTATTACCATCTGGTGACTCTGGTGGCCAGGGTAGATGCGACAATTAATCCTCGTCCTCAGGCTACCAGTCCTCGACAATGCGAGCTGTCTGAATAGGACTTTGTCGTCTTGGAACACAGTATCAGCTCTGGGAAAGGAACACTGCACTGCAGGATAGACCTGATCAGCCAAAATGGTCACAGAATCCTTGGCAGTATTGTGACCTTTCAAGAGTAACGATTCGGTTCATGAAATGCCACGACACTGTTGTCCAGATCATAGCCGCAACCCCGGGAAGGGAACTCGGCCAGATGTTGGAAACAGTGTGAAACAAGATTTGTTCAAACAAATTACTTTGTTTCATTGCTCCATAGTGCATGTATTATCGCCTCGGGACAACATTTTCCCAATACGAGCATTTGCATCACAGTTGACTGGCTTTGGAATTCCACTCGCCCTGCAATTGTCTATTTGGGTGCTCTCTTTATGTTAATTTGGTGATGACAGGGTTCGCAAGTGCGGCATTTAGTTCTGCAGTGACTTTTGGACCTGTCGGCTTCTTATTTTTCGCCACAATACTCTTGAATGACCGTCCATCACGATAACTCAACAAACCCTATTGGCCGCTTTGTGGCTTAGAGGACGATGTTTTTTTTCCGATTTCCTGTATGTAGTATAAATCTTCGATGCGTTCCCTCGTGAAACACCAAACGCTGAAGCACCCATCAAACGAGCACCAACAGTATTTTCACGCGCTCGAACTAACTTAGTCCCGATATTATGCACTCACAACTACACAGAATACAGTCCTGACAGTGCCTGACACCTCCAACGTATTGATGACATTGTGCCACACATTCGTCATTGGCACCTGGTTATTGTGCTTTAAGCTTTCGGTAGATACCGTGCAATAAAAGAGGCAAATTGCCTACCACTAAGTGGATGTTCATTTCATAAAAGTACTCTTTGGTTGAGGATGCTCTCGTGATCAGAGAATTGGAAGTGAAAGGCAATAGTATCAAAAACAGAGCTCAGCTGTACCTCTATGAAGGGTGAAAAATGGGTACAGTCAAAGAATGCTGATCAGATATTGGAAATGTGCAAGAAGTGTTGTGTTGGCAGAAGCGCCAACACAGTGTTACGAATCGAGGCCGAAATGCACGCGTTTTAGCTTACTGACGTGAGGTCTTGAACATGAAAAAGAATCAGAATTCAGAAAGCGGACGTATTTAGTTTCATACTTAATTTTAATCCATTAATGATGAACGTTGTTATTGACGGTACATGATTCGCAATATTATTTGTTCAGAATACATTCTTGAAGTAATTAGTTGCAGTAACTGAATATGGCGCCTTGCTAGGTCGTAGCAAATGACGTAGCTGAAGACTATGCTATACTGTCGTCTCTGCAAATGAGAGCGTATGCAGACAGTGAACCATCGCTAGCAAAATCGGCTGTACAACTGGGGCGAGTGCTAGGGAGTCTCTCTAGACTAGACCTGCCGTGTGGCGGCGCTCGGTCTGCAATCACTGATAGTGGCGACACGCGGGTCCGACGTATACTAACGGACCGCGGCCGATTTAAAGGCTACCACCTAGCAAGTCTGGTGTCTGGCGTTGACACCACAAGAAGCGTCTAAAATCATATGTCTCATTGCACGTTACTACAATGGTATTGTATGAAACTGAAAGATATGCAGTGTAAAAGGTCGTGAACAGGCCCGATGTGTGTAGCCATAGACGGGTACTGTAACACTAATGGTCTAATAGAAATGACTGCGAGAGATGAGGATATATTACGAACTGGTCCAAGGGTGGTAGCGTTATCCTAAGGCACGCAGAACTTTTTCCAAGACCATGGTTATCAAAAGACTGAATAATTGTATGCGCAGTACACAAAATCTAATTCGCTGAATGTAGTAAGCGTGGTCTGATTTCAAGAACTGAAAGGTAGCATCATATTAACAGAAAGCACAATTATAGTAACAAAAAACTATAAAGCATTCGAATGTACGTAGTTTTCTTTCACTGAGAGTTTTAAGTTTTAAGTAAAGTGAAATGTAGATCGTCCGTAACTTGAAGACAGGATATAAAACTATATAACTGAGGAGGACACAAATATTCCTGTCATATACACTCACAGTTCCATGGAATGACCAGCAATAATTAACAAACGGGCACCTTGAATTTGCAGGAATAATTAGAAACTGTTAGACAAAAGCAGCATAAACCTTCAAAAGAAGAACTGTAAAAAAGCCTTGGGACACAGAGAAGCAAAAGATGGTAGGAAAATAAAAAGGAAATAGGAGATCTTTCGATGTATACAGGCAATACAGTTAGGTATGTATAAGCTGTGGTTGATGTTCTCTGGACCGATTTACCAGTGTACGAGGATAACTTACACACGCTGCAGAAAATAATCAGCATCAGTAAAGTAGGAAAAAACTACTAAAATATGGGGAGATGATGAAAATATAGGAGATGATGAAAATATACTAGGCACGACAAAGTAACAGAATGAACTGATGTTCTGTCACTCAGTACGCAAATAAAGTGAAAGTAACGCAAAATACTTCTGGTTGTAGCGTTAAGTATTGTTATAAAATTAATATGAAATTCCGGTAATAAATTGATAGGCCTCTAGCAAAGGGAAAACAAAGTTATATTTTCAGAATTTCTCTCTTCTTATTGGACCGACTCCTGGTTTCCGCTAAGGTGCATGAGCCCTCTCCACTCACTTTAACCCGAGTAGATGTATTAGTTATTAATTTGCCACAATTGCGGTATTCAACCTACTACTGGTTGTAGCGTTAAGTATTGTTATAAAATTAATATGAAATTCCGGTAATAAATTGATAGGCCTCTAGCAAAGGGAAAACAAAGTTATATTTTCAGAATTTCTCTCTTCTTATTGGACCGACTCCTGGTTTCCGTTAAGGTGCATGAGCCCTCTCCACTCACTTTAACCCGAGTAGATGTATTAGTTATTAATTTGCCACAATTGCGGTATTCAACCTACTAGATCGATGCTAATCTGAATTTTGCGTCGTCTTTGCCCGTCCTCTTTGGTTTTTGATTTGGGGCCATTTGTTACACGAACATTCCCTGTGAAATCATTATTTTGAGATGACCAAATCGTTTTATATTAATTAATCAAACGCTACACATACAGTAACTGAAAATCTATAGGAATTCGGTTCACGGTAAATATGAGATATCTCGTAGTTACATCCTTCCACCATATCTTCTGAACGTCTTTACTGCTTATAGCTCGCTCACATTTTTGTTTTTTTGGGGGAAGGTTTCACGACTGTGAACAAAAAACGTCCCGTAGAGCTTTAATATTGATCTGAAGTGACCTACCGTAACCATTAAGCTGCCTCATTAGCTGAAAAAATTATAGTTCACTGTGTACTCCTCTACCGATTGCTGCAAATGATTGATTATCGGTTGTTACTATGCTGCCAGGACAACGAAATTTATGTGCCTATCTAATATTTTTTTGCCAAGTGTGATGTTGGTATACAGGCTGCTACAGTAGAAACGCTTAATATCCACGTACATAGTATATAGCAGGAACAATCATTCGAAGGGAAAGAGTCCATAAATATGGGCTCTAAAATACGTACGTTAAGAATTACACTACTGGCCATTAAAATTGCTACGCCACGAAGATGACGTGCTATAGACGCGAAATTTAACAGACAGGAAGAAGATGCAGTGACATGCAAATGATTAGCTTTTCAGAGTATTCACACAAGGTTGGCGCCGGTAGCGACACCTACAACGTGCTGATATGAGGAAAGTTTCCAATCGATTTCTCATACACAAACAGCAGTTTACCGGCGTTGCCTGGTGAAACGTTGTTGTGATGCCTCGTGCAAGGAGGAGAAATGCGTACCATCACGTTTCCGACTTTGATATAGGTCGGATTGTAGCCTATTGCGATTGCGGTTTATCGTATCGCGACATTGCTGCTCGCATTGGTCGAGATCCAATGACTGTTAGCAGAATAAGGAGTCGGTAGGTTCAGGAGGGTAATACGGAACGCAGAGCTGGATCCCAACGGCCTCGTATCACAGGCAGTCGAGATGACAGGCACCTTATCCGCATGGCTGTAACGGATCGTGCCGCCACGTCTCGATCCCTGAGTCGACAGATGGGGACGTTTGCAAAACAACAACCATCTGCACGAACAGTTCGACGACGTTTGCAGCAGCATGGACTATCAGCTCGGAGACCATAGCTGCAGTTACCCTTGACGCTGCATCGCAGAGAGGAGCGCCTGCGATGGTGCACTCAGCGACGAACCTGGGTGCACGAATTGCAAAACTTCATTTTTTCGGATGAATCCAGGTTCTGTTTACAGCATCCTGATGGTCGCATCCGTGTTTGGCGACATCGCGGTGAACGCACACTGGAAGCGTGTATTCGTCATCGCCATACTGGCGTATCAGTCGGCGTGATGGTATGGGCACGCCATTGGTTACACGTCTCGGTCACCTCTTGTTCGCATAACGGCACTTTCAACAGTGGACGTTACGTTTCAGATGTGTTACGACCCGTGGCTCTACCCTTCATTCGATCCCTGCAAAACCCTGATTTTCAGCGGGATAAAGCACGACCGCATGTTGCAGGTCCCGTACGGGCCTTTCTGGATACAGAAAATGTTCGACTGCTGCCCTGGCCAGCACATTCTCCAGATCTCTCACCAAAACGTATGGTCAATGGTGGCCGAGCAACTGATTCGTCACAATACGCCAGTCACTACTCTTGATGAACTGTTGAAGCTGCATGGGCAGCTGTACCTGTACACGCCATCCAAGCTCTGTTTGACTCAATGCTCAGGCGTATCAAGGCCGTTATTACGGCCAGAGGTGGTTGTTCTGGGTACTAATTTCTCAGGATCTATGCACACAAATTGCGTGAAAATGTAATCACATGTCAGTGCTAGTATAATATATTTGTCCAATGAATACCCGTTTATCGTATGCATTTCTTCTTAGTGTAGCAATTTTAATGGACAGTAGTGCATGTGCAATTGTACATCTCCGATCCTGTGAAACTTATTTTTTCTTCAGAATCGTGCTTATATTTCTTAAGGTATGCATTTTAAGCTGATGTTTACTGGACTTTTTTTCCTTCGAATGAAAGCGGTGGCTTCTATATACCTTAATATTGACCATTTCTCCCGGGGCACACTGTAGAACCTCCACCATCTGCTATGTAAATCTCCAGTTTTGGAACTCCCTGTTTCAGAGAAAATTAATCGAATGCAGCAAACCACTCTTTCAGTTCCTATCGTACTTCAGTTTCATTATCGTCCCGTATTACATCATTGTGTTGGTCAGAAGCAAAGTTTCATTATCGTTCCGTATTACAGCATTGTGTTGGTCAGAAACAAAGTGAGTAAGCGGCAAGCCTATAACCTAAAGACACAGCCATTGTGGGTCTTAAGGCTTTTCCCGTCATTTGTCGTTCCTTCTCCTGTTGTTACAATAATGAATGTTAAATTGCACCACGGTTCGTAACTCTCAACTATAGGTAGTCGCTCGGCAAAACATTTCGAAGATCGAAGAAAGACAAGGGCACTCCACCTCCTGCAGGAGTAAGGCTAGTGAAGTGCCACTGCTTTCAAAACAGGTTCGTGTCGAGGACAGCTTCTCTACACTTGTATTATTACTTCATCTACTTTCTTAATTAAATTCATTATTTCTTCTATAATGGTGCTGGATACAAGTGGCAAAAAATCTGTAACATATTCATCAACATTGCCAATGGTGAAACCACATCAAGGGAGGAAGGAATAAGTATTGGGGTTTAACGTCCCCTCTATGCTAAAGTCATTAAATAGAGAGCTTCATGTCGGGTTCGGGAAAGATGAGGAGGGAGATCGTTTGAAAGAATCAGTCCTGGAATACACCTTACGCACTACAGGGAAATCACAGGAAACTTATATCCGGATGGCTGGACAGGGTGTGAATATGGGTACACTTTCTGAGAACCGTGCCACCTCGCTCACGTCGTAGACACCATTGCTTATATAAATCACTATAAGCCACGCGGGGATCACGATTTGATTCTGGTGGTGTGGGGAGAATATGGTCTCACAGTATGTTGCTATCTCTCTGGCTTTCACCCCATCCGCTACACACACATACAGTATATAACTTACCGTCACCCACATTTTTAATTTGCCGTTTACGCTTACAGCTTGAATAACAGTAAATAACAAGAAATTGCTTGATTAAACAAAATATTTAAAGTATTTTAACATAAGTTATAATCTACCACGATCTGCAAAGTAAACACGTTATCGTAATCAAGGTAGACACGAATCCCACACCCACCACAGTTTATATTCCAACTAGCTCCGCAGATGATGAAGAAACTGAAGACTTGTATGGTGCAATACATTATAGAGACTGTTAAGGGAGACGAAAATTCAATTGTGATGCGGACGGGAATTGTAGGGTAGGAAAATGAAGGGAAACAAAAACAGTAGGTGAATATGGACTGGGGGAAGGAGTGAAACAGCACGCCTACTGTTAGAATTTTGCACAGAACTTAATTTAATCGTCGTTAACACTTATTTTAAAAATCATAAAGAATGTTGTCTACGTGGAGGAGACCTGGAGACTCCGGGAGGTTTCAGACTGATTACGTACTGGTAAGCCAGAGATTTTGGAACTAAAATTTAAATTGTAAGACGTTTTCAGGGGTAGATGTGGACTCTGACCACAATTTACATGTAATGAAATGTAGATTAAAATTGAAGAAATTGCAGAATGGTAAGAAATTAAAGAGATGAGACCTTGATAAGTTGAATGAACCACACATTGTCGAAAGTTTCAGAGGGGGAACGGTTGAATGAAACGGAGAAGGAAGACAGCTGAAGACGAATAGGTAGCTTTGAGAGATTAAACAGTCAAGACAGCAGATGATAATTACAGGAGATAATGAATTTAATCAATGAAAGGAGAAAATACACCAAATGAAGCAGGTGAGAGGAAATACACACGTCTAAAAATGACATCAAATGCAAAATGGCTACGCTGGAATGGTTAGGGGGCAAGTGTAAGGATTTGGGTGCAGATATCATTAAGGAAAATATAGACACCGCGAAAAGAGAAGTAGCTGTATGAATATCAACTAAGTAAGGAGGTGAAATTTGAAAAGTGGAAGGAGCATGCAGAGTGTCCATACAAAGGAGATGAATGCAATACTGTAGAAGAGGAATAGGACATAGATGAAGATGAGATGGAAGATACGATACTGCAATTAAAATTTCATAGAGTACTGAAAGACATAAGTCGAAACAAGACCCCCGATGTAGACGACATTCAGCCAGAACAATCTATTGCTTTAGGAGAGCCAGCCATGGCGAAACTATGCCATCTGGTGTGCAAAATCTTTGAGACAGCCTTCAGGAAGAATTCAATAACTCCAATTTCAAAGAAAGCAGGTCTTGTGAGGTGTGAGTATCAGCGAACCATCACTTTAATAAGTTGTGGTTGCAAAACACTAACACGAATTTTTAACGGAAGACTGGAAAGCCTGTGGCAAGCCGACTTCCGGAAAGATAAGTTTGGATTCTGGAGAAACGTAGGAACACGTGAGACAATACTGAACCTACGTTAAAAGATAGGTTACATAAAGTCGATCCTAAGTTTATAGCATTTGTAGACTGTAGCGCCTAGAACCGCTCGTCCAACCAGGCCGGCTGAAATTCTAATGGTAACAGGGAGCGAAAGTGTATTTACAACTTGTAGAGAAACCGGAAGGCAATTACATGAGTCTAAGGGCATGAGAGGGAAGCTGTGGTTGTTGCCTATCCCTGATCTTATTCACTCTGAACACTGAGCAAGCAGCAAAGGAAACCAAATAATGATCTGGAGTAAGATTTAAACTTCAGGGAGAAGAAATAAAAAGTCGATGTTTGCGTACGACTTTGTAATTCTGTCAGAGACAGAAAAGGACTAAGGAGAACAGTTGAACGAACGGACAGTGTCTTGAAAGGAGGATATAAGATAAATATCAACAAAAGCACAATAGTAATAATGGAATGGAGTCTAATTATCAGGTGAGCTAAGGAAATTAGATTACGCAACGAAACACTTAAAGTAGTAAATGAGTTTGCTATTTGAGCAGCAAAGTAACTGATGATGGCCGTAGAGGAGAGGATATAAAATGTAGCCTGGCGATGTCAGTAAAAGCGTATCTGAAGAAGAGAAATTTGTTAACATGGAAAATACATTTAAGTGTTAGGAAGTCTTTTCTGAAGGTATTTCTATGACGCGTATCCACCACGTATGGAAGTGAAACACGAACTATAAACAGTTGAGACAAGAAGAGAATATAAGCTTTATAAATATGGTGTTGCAGAAGAATTCTGAAGATTAGATGGGTATGTCGCGAAAGTAATAAAGCAAGTACTGAATACAGCTGGGGAGAACAGAAGTCTTTGGCACTGAAAGAAGGGATCCGTTGATAGGACACGTTCTGAGACATTAGAGGATCTTGGGTTAAGTATTGGAGGGATACGTGGGATGTAAAAATGGCAGAAGGCGACCAATCGTGGGTTGTAAAAATCACAGAAGGCGACCAAGTGATGAATATAGCAAGCAAATTCAGAGGGATATAGATTGCAGTAGTTATTCAGAGATGAAGAGCCTTGTACAGGATGAAGTAGCATGGAGATTTACAGTCTTCGGTCTGAAGACCACAACACAACAACTTGTTTACGTTAGTACGTGGTAAATCTCTTTTAGTTAACGCCCAGCAAGTTCCAATTAAGAGAACTACAGTTCCTGCACTTGTTAGAATTTTGAGAAATGCAAGTAAATTACGATCTATAATAACAACGAATTCTCACAATGTGGTCAACGTCATCAGTGAGGAAGCAGTAAAAGAAACCAGGGAGAAATTATAAAGAGGTACTGAAGTTCAGGGTGAGGAAATAAATACTTTGTGTTTTGACGGTGGCATTGTAATTCTGTCAGAGACCGCAAAGGACTTGGTAGAACAGCTCAACTGAGCGGACAGCGTTTTGAAAATAGATCACATGATGAACATCAACAAATGTGAAACCTAGGCTAATGGAAAGTAGACGAATCAGATCAGGTGATACTGAAGGAATTACATTAGGCTCTCAGAAATAAAAGTAGTATGAGGGACAGGCAAATGAAAACGAGACGGATAGAAGAAAGAAAGTAAGCTTTTTATAATTTTAGGTGTAATCACCATAACTGTTTATGCATGGAATAAAATTTGCCTACGAGCCGTGGTTGTACACTGGCTTATTTGTTACCAAGGTTGTTTCGAGAACGCTGCACACGTTTTGCTTGGATCCTTTTACACATCCTCCACACAGTCCCGATCTCTCCCCAAGCGATTTCCATATTTTTCGAGTCCTGATGAAAGACATATGCCGTCGATTTGCCTCGGACGAAGAGCTGCACACCTGTATTCAATCTTAGTTTCCTTACACAACCGTAAACATTTTCTGTGAAGGCAGTGACTCTCTTGTCTTATAATAGGGTAAATGTATCAACAATTACGGCGATTACGTTTGAAATAATAAACAATTTAATTACTTTCCTTCAACTATCTAATACTCATCTGACTGCCCCTTATAAATGTGTTTATCTGTTTGAGCAGTAAAGTACCAGATGATAGCCGAAGTAGATAGGATACAAAATAAAGATCGGAAACAGTAAGTAATTCTGGGAAGAGAGAGATGTTAACATTGAACGTAAATTTAAGCGTTAGTAAATGAGAGTACATAATTTTTTTGCAGAACCTGGCTAAAAGAAGGGATCGACTGACAGGTCACAGCCTGAGGCATCATGCATTCGTTAATTTGGTACTGAAACCAAGTGTTTGTGTGGGCAGTGGCGTGATTTGTAGAGGGTGTTAGGCTCGAATATAGTGAGCAGGTTTGAAATGGATGATGGTTGCTGTAGTTACGCAGAGAGGGTAATGGTTGCATGGGATACACTAGAGTGGAGAGATGAATCATACCGGCTTTCGGAACGAAGACGAATTCGACAGCAATAAAAACATTGCGCACAACGGTAGTAAATACAGGTCCGCAGACTGTGCTACTCGAACATGTAAATGAGGCGACTGCTTTCTTTTGGAGTCGTCTCCACATACGTTCCGAACATTCTTTCTGGTATTTTGTTTTTGTTAGTGTATGGTTTTCCCTTTCTGTCTCTCATTACTTAATTGGCTGATGTCTGCCGGTTTTGGTTATGAACTCACGAGCTCTGCCATGATTGTTGTTGACAGCAGAGACGGTTAGCCATTGATTGTTCCTCCTTATCTGGCTGGAATATTATCTGGCAGGCCGCAACACCAATCACATGCGTAGGCGCTCACGTAAGTAACTAGCAAGCTACATGTAGTTGGAAACTGTAGTTCTTAGTTTTCATGTTACGGTATTCATGAAGTTTAGTGCACAGGACATTTCAGATAAAATGCCTCTGTAACTTACGACAGGAATATTTATTGAAATAGGTCCACAAACGTAAGGTTACGCTTTCTGCAGGGTTATGAATATAGTTTATTGAGTACTTTCAACATTGCAGTCCATTCATCAATCGTGATAATCTAATACTTGGGCTGAAACCTAGGTAAAGGTTGGTTACATTACCGCAATCGAGGCTGATAGTTTCTTATATAATAGTTTTTTGAGTTATTTTGCAGATTGTTGCAGCAACGAGATACCATTTTTAAATAGTCAATTACTTTTTTCTGTCACGTAGCCGATGTCTTCGTATCAGCTGTGTGCAAATCAGTTTAAATCACATTTCTGTCACGTTTAGTTTACTTTAGTTAGAGATGGATGCAACATGTTTTACATAACTCGTGGCTATGTACAGATGGGTGTTCTGTTGGCAGAATGTTGATGTAAGTGAGCTGTTAGCCGCGCGGGATTAGGCGAGCGGTCTTGGGCGCTGCAGTCATGGACTGTGCGGCTGGTCCCGGCGGAGGTTCGAGTCCTCCCTCGGGCATGGGTGTGTGTGTTTGTCCTTTGGATAATTTAGGTTAAGTAGTGTGTAAGCTTAGGGACTGATGACCTTAACAATTAAGTCCCATAAGATCTCACACGCATTTGAACATTTTTGAACAAGTGAGATGTTAAAAATTGTGCCAATGCTCCTTAACGCATAACTCAATGCGCCGTCTAGCGGGATGTAACGTCGCCTGTGTCATGGAACGCCGTTAGAAGTCGTTTTCGGTTACACAGCCGACCGTCGCCTTACATCACCTTATACATGGCAGGTCAGACCACACAAACAAACGGGGTTCACAGTATTATGGATGCTGACATCGAATAAACATGGCATTCATATCCAAGGAGTATGTTGACATGTTGCTGATGTTCGGCGAATGCCGCCACGATGTCAATGTTAATGCCGTGAGATACGTTCTTGCGTGCTAAGCAACGACTTCGGAAAAGAAGCAGTTTGAGAAGGCTCAGCAGCAATAGACGAAGACGAGCAAGAAGTGAAGGGATGGAGGCTTTTGTTATAGCTGCAATAGAAGATGATCTTCGTGTCAGCTTACGAGGCGTTGGTACATTCACTGGTTATCAGCCTTACATCTGTTTGGTGTATAGTACAGGGTTGCAGTTTTCACCTGTAACGCCTGTCGATGAGACAGGAGATGTATGGGAACGATTTCAATCTGAGAGTTACTTTCTGTAAATGAGCAGCGCGCAGTTTCACTCTGAATGCCTGAATCTGTTCTCCACTGAATCCCTGTTCACAAATTATGGCGCTGTGAACCATCATAACATACTTTACTGGGAAACAGAAGTTCGTAAGTGCGTACGTCCTATCGATCGCCAAACGGTGGTGGTCCATTAACGTGCGACTATGGAATCCTTGTGCATGAAATCGTCGGCACACACTGCTTTGCAGGTACAGTGACAGATGGCATATACAGGGTGGTCCATTGATAGTGACAGGGCCAAATATCTCACGAAATAAGCGTCAAACGAAAAAACTACGAACAACGAAACTTGTGTAGCTTGAAGGGGGAAACCAGATGGCGCTATGGTTGGACCGCTAGATGGCGCTGTCGTAAGTCAAACGGATATCAGTTGCGTTTTTTTAAAAATAGGAACCCCCATTTTTATTTCATATTCGTGTAGTGCGTAAAGAAATATGAATGTTTTAGTTGGACCAATTTTTTCGCTTTGTGACAGATGGAGCTCTAATAGTCACAAACATATGACTCACAATTTTAGACGAACAGTTGGTAACAGTTAAAATACAGAACGTAGGTACGTTCGAACATTTATTTCGGTTGTTCCAATGTGATACATGTACCTTTCTGAACTTATCATTTCTGAGAACGCATGCTGTTACTACGTGATTACCTGTAAATACCACATTCATGCATTAAATGCTCAAAATGATGTCCGTTAACCTCAATGCATTTGGCAATACGTGTAACGGCATTCCTCTCAACAGCGAGTAGTTCGCGTTCCGTAATGTTCGCACATGCTTTGACAATGCGCTGACGCATGTTGTCAGGCGTTGTCGGTGGACCACGATAGCAAATATCCTTCAACTTTCCCCACAGAAATAAATCCTGGAACGTCAGATTCGGAGAACGTGCGGCCCATGGTATGGTGCTTCGACGACCAATCCAACCTGTCATGAAATATGCTATTCAATACCGCTTGAACCGCACACGAGCTATGTGCCGGACATCCATCACGTTGGAAGTACATCGCCATTCTGTTATGCAGTTAAAGATCTTATAGTAACATCGGTAGAAATTTATGTAGGAAATCAGCATTCATTGCACCATTTAGATTGCTATCGATAAAATGGGGCCAATTATCCTTCCTCTCACAATGCCGCACCATACATTAACCCGCCAAGGTTGCTGTTGTTCCACCTGTCGCAGCCATCGTGAATTTTTCGTTGCCCAATAGTGCATATTATGCCAGTTTACGTTACCGCTGTTGGTGAATGACGCTTCGTCACTGAATAGAACGAGAGCAAAAAATCTGTCATCGTCCCGTAATTTCTCATGTGCCCAGTGGAAGAACTGTACACGACGTTCAAAGTCGTCGCCTTGCAATTCCTGATGCATGGAAATATGGTACGGGTGCAGTCGGTGTTGATGTAGCATTCACAACACCGACGTCTTTGAGATTCCCGATTCTCGTGAAATTTGTCTGCTACTGAAGTGCGGATTAGCCGCGAAAGCAGCTATAACACCTACTTGGGCATCATCATTTGTTGCAGGTCGTGGTTGACGTCTCACATGTGGCTGAACACTTCCTGTTTCCTTAAATAACGTAACTATCCGGACAACGGTCGGGACATTTGGATGATGTCGTCCAGGATACCGAGCAGTACACATAGCACACGCCCGTTGGGCATTTTGATCATAATAGCCATACATCAACACGATATCTACCTTTTCCGCAATTGGTAAACGGTCCATTGTAACACGGGTAATGTATCACGAAGGAAATACCGTCCGCACAGGCGGAATGTTAAGTGATACTACGCACTAATACGTTTGTGACTATTACAGCGCCATCTATCACAAAGAGAAAAAAAGTGGTCCAACTAAAACATTTATATTTCTTTACGTACTACACGAATATGTAATATAAAATGGGGGTTCCTATTTAAAAAAAATAAAAAAAAAGTCATTTGATATCCGTTTGATCTATGGCAGCGCCATCTAGCGGGCCAACCATAGGGCCAGCCAGATAAGTTTCGTCTTTGTAGTGTTTTTCGTTTGATGCTTATTTCGTGAGATATTTGGCCCGGTCACTATCAATGGACCACCCTGTATATGCCACCTGTCACTGTACCTGCAAAGCAGTCTTTCAGTGGTTCTTGCTCCTTGCACAGCCATTATCCATCAATATCTCTGTAGATCTGAAGATGATTATGTGATGATCGAAACCGGCCTCCTTTCAATAAATATGCTTTGCAATCTAGACTGTTATAATTATTTTCAGTGAACAATGGATTACCTGGAAGATGTTTTGAGCACCTTGGTCCTCAGGAACGGTACGCTCGGTCGCCAGATTTAACACCAGCAGACTTCTTTTCATTGATATAGCTGAAGGCCCCACAACCCATCATGAGTTCAAACGGCGAATCAAGGAAGCTTGTCGCTCCGTAACACCGACACGTAGTTTAGATGGCGCATTGCGTTGTCCACTTAGGAACATCGGCGCACGTTTGAACATCTCACTTACGTCAACGTTTCGCCACGATAACATCCATCTGCACGTAGCAAAGTATTATGTACAACATTTAGCATCCACCCCTTACACTCTGAAGTTTTCAAATGTTCGAATGTGTGTGAATTCCTAAGGGACCAAACTGTTGAGGTCATCGGCCACTAGACTTACACATAACTTAAATTAACTTATGCTAAGAACAACACACACACACCCATGTCCGAGGGAGGACTCCAACCTCCGGCGGGAGGGGTCGCGCAATCCGTGACGTGGCGCCTAAAACCGCACGGTCACTCCTTGCGGCTTTGAAGGTTTCTAGATCCCAAACGAAACGTGATACAAATATGATTTAAACTGGTTGTACAATGCTGGATCCAATACACCAGCTACGTTATAGAAAAGAAGTAATTTTCTATTTAAAAATTGGTATCCCGTTGCTGTAACGCACTGGAAAATAACTCAATAAACTGTGTTCATAATACCACAGAAAGTGTACAGTTCCGAATGTGGACCTATATCAACAAATATTCCTGTCCTATGTTTTGCAAGTTGTGGAGGCATTCACTCTATCTGAAACTTCCTGTACGTAGAAATGTGAACGCTTCTGATAAAATGCTGGTTTTTGGGTCAAGTGGTGTTTATGATTCCCCAACCTCGGGCATGCATGACAGCAAAAGGCCATCATGTGATAGAGAACCGGCTGCAAGAGCCAGTGCAGCGTAGACACACCAGACTAAAAGTCCTCGAAGCTGACATCGACGTCGTAGGCAGCCGACCGTCACGCAGAAGTCGAGAGACTTTTACCAGCGCAGCAGGCCAAGTTTTGCAGCCTCTACGTAGAGGGGGGGGGGGGGGGGGGGCGGCGCGGCTGGTGGTCCAGCCATTCATCACGGCAGCCGCGAGAGGCCGGAAAGCCCGGCGACCTACCGGCCTAGCTCGGTAGAGTGGGGGCGGCAGTAGCAGCAGAAGCAGTGCCCAGGTCACACGCGCCAGGGAAACCGGCATGCTGCTAGTAAAGCACCGTGGGAGGGGGAAGGGGGGGTGAAAGGGGAGGGGGAAAGGACCAGCCAGAGTAGGGGAGGAGCTGTCGGCGGGCAAGGGGCTGCATCCAGCCGCGCGGCGCGCTGTGGCGCGGGTTATTAATTCTTCCCGCCCGGCAGCCCGAGTTGCCAGAAACTTGAAAATGCTTCCCGTCTCTACCTTGTCTCGCCCATGCAGTGCGCAACGCGTGCACCCGTATTTCCGGGGATTATCTGGGGACGCGCCGCGCTCCACCCATTGGGGGAAATAATTTAAGAGCACCGTCGACGTGGACGTTGGGGGGGGGGGGGGGGGGACACCTGGCGGTGGTCGGGGAAGAAAACCCTCGCCAGCTGGATGGAGCGGTCTCGCACCAGTATTCGCCATAAATTAGAGCCAACGAGGATATCCCTACATGACGGGCTTACGCAGTGCAGCGCAGTAATACCGCGAGTGGCTAGACTGACACTAAGGAAGATCTTTCTTTTGTTCACAGCCGTGTTGGAGCATACGGGAATGGTTATATGCCCTCACCTACGAGCCAAATACATAGGTATTTTAATGATTAATGGAGACCACCACTGCTGTAAAATTACATGTTTGTTGTGCTACTGCCGGCTTCTGTGACCGAGCGGTTCTAGGCACTTCAGTCCGCAACCGCACTGCTGCTACGGTCGCAGGTTCGAACACTGCCTTGGGCATGGATGTGTGTGATGTCCTTAGGTTAGTTTGGTTTAAGTAGTTCTGAGTCTAGGAGACTGATGACCTCAGATGTTAAGTTCCATAGTGCTTAGAGCCATTTGAACCATTTTGTTGTGCTACGGTCTTTTTCGTTCTTAGAATACCTTCAGGTTGCTGAGATGTGGAAAAGTCATGCTATAAACGGTCTGGTTGTATCATGTAACTCTGAAGCCTGGAAGTAATATTCGCGACATGATATCAGTAATTTTGTCCAAGTATGGCGAGCAGGCACGGCATGCTGTGTACGACAACAGGGTGTGCCAAATAAAAGTGACTGCCGGGGTATGGAACTTCCTGGCAGATTGAAACTGTGTGCCGAACCGACACTCGAACTCGGGACCTTTGCCTTTCGCGGGCAAGTGCTCTAGTGAGGACGGGGCGTGAGCCGTGCTTGGGTAGCTCAGATGGTAGAGCACTTGCCCGCGAAAGGCAAAGGTACTGAGCTCGAGCCTCGGTCCGGCACACAGTTTTAATGTGCCAGGAAGATTCATATCAGCACACACTCCGCTGCAGAGCGAAAAACTCATTCTGGAGACTTCCAGGGCAACCTCACGATGGCAGATGTTGAAAGTGACTTTTGGTCCCTGGTCAGCAAGTCGTCGAAGGTGGACCGAAGCTGGAATGCTGAAATTGCTCCAGTCTCATCCGAAATGTTCTGGCTGGTTCAAATGGCTCTTAGCACTATGCGACTTAACTTCTGAGGTCATCAGTCGACTAGAACTTAGAACTAATTAAACCTATGTAACCTAAGGACATCACACACATCTATTTCCGAGGCAAGATTCGAACCTGCGACCGTAGCGGTCGCTCGGTTCCAGACTGTAGCGCCTAGAACCGCACGGCCACTCCGGCCGGCCGAAATGTTCTGCTGTAGCTCTTGAAGACGATGAGGGTTGTTGCGATACACCTTACAGGTGAGGGCAACCCACACAAAGTAATCGCACACTGACAGATCAGGTGACCTGGGTGGCCAACTAGGGTCGAGACCAGATTGACTTCTGCTAAAAACTCAGTCAGATGTGAAGATTGTGTAAACGTACCTCAAGGTGATCATGTGGCAGGCCTACATGTGGTGTGGACGTCAGGGGTTAGGGTTATTTATATACATACATTGAGGTCCTATCGTATCCACTCGTTAGGGCCACTTTTATTTTCTGAACCCTGTAGATCAGGCTGTTCCAACCTAGCTCCATGGAGCCGGAGCGCTCCGGAGCGCTCACTGCCGCAGCTCGGAGCCGGCGTGGAGGGGGAAAGCTAACTCACGGCCCCCTTGCCGCATGCAGCCGCAACTGACGCAATAATCCGTGTTCAATGACAGCTATGGCTAGCCGCGGGAGCCCTGTACCTCTATTGGGGAATACCTTTCTATTCACTGTGAGGGATGGTCGTCTGCAGTGTCTTGTATGTCATAAAGTATTTAATTCTGCGAAGAGGTACAATATACAACGACATTATACTCGTCTTCACGCAGCGCACTACGATCAGTTAGAAGGCGTTGCACGTAGAGAACTGGTAGCCAGGCTTAAGAATGACATACCAGGAGACGTAAGATTAAAAACGGTTTCGTAAAACGGAGGGTATCAAAACAAGCAAGATAATTCGTGTTCTGTAATGCGTTTATAATTTTCAGGTGAACGAGAGCGGAGAAAACACTACTGAATCTGCAATTCAAGCAAGCTACAGGGTCGCTCACATCATTGCGACAAGTGGCAAGCCGTTTTCGGTGGGACCACTCGTAAAATCGTGAATGGTAGCAGTTGTAGAATGTTTGTTTCCAAGGGAGGTGCAGGCAATTGAAGGGGTTTGCTTGTCAAAGCAAACAATGTCTCGTCGAATCCTGGACATGACAGTGGATTTAGAGACACAGCTCACGAAAAAGGCGCAGAGCTTTGTTGCATTTTCGCTAGCGCTTGACGAAAGCACCGCATATGCTGGGCTTGCAGTCTTTATTTATTTCCTGAATATCGTATTTCCTGGTGTAGCATGTCACCACGTCTTAGCAGCTAAAGTATGACGTTGTCGATCTTGTAAGACGCAGCTGGCACATCAGAACGCTTGCCTTGCCGCCTGCCTCAGCCAGCCGTGCCACGTGCCGGCCCATTTGAATGGTCACAGCGAGCAACACGGCTCCCTGGAGCAGGGAGCGCTCCGCGGCTCACAACGGAGCCGACGACCTGGAACAGCCTGCTGTAGATCATATATATCATGACTTGAGCACAACCCGTGAACCTGAAGACTATCCAAGAACGAACTGGACCTACCACGAACAATGTGTAATTATACAGCAAATTCAGTCAGTTATTCTATATTTTTAAATTCTGAAAAAAATTTTTTTTGTTGGTAATGAATTATTCTCTCAGGTTCCATTTTATTTTATTTTATTTTTTTTTTTTTTTTACTTTTCGGTAAAACTTAACCCAAACATATAAGTGTTAGTAGTGGTGTCACTTTCCACAATGTAGGTCACAATATTTTCAATCTCTCTTTAAAAAGTATGTTTCAAGTAATATTGAACAACAATTAGCGAATTTTGCATTTTTTTAAAAAACTTTGTGGCCGTCATAAAGAACCAACAGCTTGGTAGTACATAAATACTGCTAAGAATGTTCTGAAAGATATTTGAAGGTTCTGGGCCTACATTACACATTAGTAACCAACAGTGTCTCTATAAAAAGCAATTTTTTACAAATTTTTTAGGGTGAGCATAAAGTACGACCCCTGCCGTTGGTAATATGCGATATGGAAAATGCGTTGGTATTATTAGAGTTAACATGTATATCATCGAATGAAATGGGTGCTAAATTGTCTTACAAGATTCTTACTAAAACAGAAATATGGTCTTCCATTGCTGATAAGACTATGGAATATAGTCTTACAGCTAAATCAGAATGTCGGCTGTCAGGTGATGTTAACTAAACACCCATTTACCAATTCAGTTTCTGGGTGCTAACGTGGTTTCAGTATTTTATCTATTAAACTTTCACTGAAATACGAGAAGCAACGATTTTCACTTCTTATGCACCATGAAATTTTACCCGTGTCCATAGAAAGTCATTTATATATTTTCTGATATAATATACTCAAGATATGAGCATAAGGGAATAGATGCAGGAACACAACATCGCCGCTCACAGCAAGATCCTAGTGGAAGTGGTTTGCAGTTGCATTCCTCCGACCTCTGATGAAGTGTCATGCATGTATCTGTGTCGTGTGGCTGACTGTTATGAGTGCCTGTACAGTGCAATGTTGAGTTTGTGTTGTAATGGATGGAAGGAAGAGAGAGGGTAAACCAGGTGTTGGCACGTAGCTTATTCCCCTCGAATAGTACACAGGGGCAGCCGAGCTTAACATTCCCATCCGACGGACGATCACCATCAACAGTGTCACGTGCCTTCACTGCATGAGACACTGCAGGGAGGTTTGGAATTTAATCCAGCTCATTGGTGCAAAGACTGGTGATCAGGGAATTTATGACACCAGCTCTCCTTCTTTCATCGGGCAAATACTGGCAGTGAAAATTTCATCCACCACCAGGATTCGAACCGTCTTACCTCCGGGTCGAGCGCCACAGCACAAATGTGCACTAGTGACGTTGGCTACGGAAGTGGGTATGTTTCCTGTTACCATTGGTTAAATTGACGAGAAACCCGTTGCAATGTTCTATTATTTTACCTGTCAAAACAAAGCTAAACAGTTGAGGAATGAAAACGGTAAAAAGAAATAGAAATTTAATCGTTGTGAAATAGCTTGTATACTAAGGACAAAGAAGACAGAACTATTGAGAATTAGGGTCCCGAAAAATGCTTTCAAATTGGGTTTGAATTCTGAAGTTATCCGATAGTTTTTAAGTAGCAAAACATATTCTTCGAAAATCAAAAGTAAATAGCTTACATTTCCCAAACGTTGGCACACATAAATACATAGTAGCTAGATTTTATCATGGTCAAGCAAAAGCTTGGAACTACGCACCCTTCTAAAAACTATGCTCATAAGTAAATACGGACTTAGGCCGGTATCAATTAATAATTAAAGTGGCCTGAAATCACAGCCCCCAGTTAGCAAGTCCGTATCACAGATACCTAATTGATAAAGATGACAAAATTATGGTAACATGGATTTCATCCGCGGAAGAGTATAATATGATCTGTACTCGTAAATTCGTGGAAATGACACATATTTGATCAATAATAATGTAGTCTGAAACGCGTATGTATTCAGTACCAGCGATGGCCAGGCATGACAGAATCTCTGACCAGAGAGTTGTTTATCGTTGCTAGTCTGCTCTTGACCGCGCGAGAGTTCAGTAGTGTGTGTGGAGTCGGCAGAGCGAGTAGGCAGTTGCGAGTTGTACTCAGTCGGAAGTGGTGTGTGTGGAGTTGGCGGGCGACGACATGGGTCTCTGGTCAAGTTTCGGGACGAGGTATATTGTTAAATAAGGTAATGAAGCAGCATTGCGCTCAGCCAATAACATCTGTTAATTGTAATTAATTTGTTCATGAAATGCCCCAATAATAATTTTGTTTTCAAAGCAATCGTTTTTAAGAAAAGAATCATTCCAATTGAAACAATATTTCCTATGTTTTTTCCTCCCAGAATCTATTTATCAGATTAATTATTTCACAGGGCCTAAGGTCAGCGATGCTGCCCTATTATTTTGGGTTTAATGATTAATGTTCATTTCTCAATTTTTGTGTCGAGTTTACATTGGGACATTGTTTTTCAATATTTTTGTAGCGAAGGTACAGTTGCTTTTATTTCAATTTAACGATGTTTTGTGGGAGCTCAACAACATTTGGGTCATTATTATTCAGTAATCTTGCGGGGGACTAAATTTTGGCACGTTTTCATTATCATTGAGTTTTCTTTTATTTTTGCTGGGAAGTCACACTTGGGCTCTATTTCGATTAACATTCAATTATAGTCATTTAAAAATTTTGTGAGGAGGTTACAAGTCTTCTTAGCTAAATCATTATTTCAGCCGGCCGGTGTGGCCGTGCGGTTCTAAGCGCGTCAGTTTGGAACCGCGCGACCGCTACGGTCGCAGGTTTGAATCCTGCCTCGGGCATGGATGTGTGTGATGTCCTTAGGTTAGTTAGGTTTAAGTAGTTCTAAGTTCTAGGGGACTGATGACCTCAGTAGTTAAGTCCCATAGTGCTCAGAGCCATTTGAACCATTTGAAATCATTATTTCCGTTGATCAGCGAACTTAGCACTCTGTAGGAGAATCATTCTAATACAAAATGGCATAAATAACACACAACATTCAGTAGAATAGGGCAGCTTGTCCTTTTCTCACAACATATCCTGTGAGCAGTGCATCAAGAGTAACAGGCAGTTTTCTGCATTTCCGGAAAGCGTTTGACGCGGTGCCCTACTATAGATTGTCAAAGAACGTTTTAAGCACACGAATTAAGTTCCTAGAGATGAGAGCAGCTCGAAGTGTTCGTAAGTAACAGAAGGCAGTAGGCTGCCCTCGACGGCGCGAGTTTTCATCACAGAGAAGGGCGTCGCCAGGAGAGCTCCAGGGCAGCGTGAGAGGACTGCTCTTTCTCGCTGCATACATAAATGATCTGACTGACAAGGTCAGCAGCAAGCTGTGGATATTTGCTGATGAGGCTATGGTATACAGAGAGGTGTCGCAGTTCAGTGACTTTACGAGAATTTAAGATGACACAGACAACATTTTTAGTTGGTGAGATGAATGGCTGCACGTTCTAAATGTGAAAAATATGAGTAAATGCAGATGAGTCGTAGAACAAAATACCTAGGTGTTCAAATAAAGCGTTAGTAGTGTTCTGCTTCATACGGTTGTTGTTGTTGCGGTCTTCAGTCCAGAGACTGGTTTGATGCAGCTCTCCATGCTACTCTATCCTGTGCAAGCTGCTTCATCTCCCGGTACCCACTGCAACCAACATCCTTCTGAATCTGCTAAGTGTATTCATCTTTTGGTCTCCCTCTACGATTTTTACCCTCCACGCTGCCCTCCAATACTAAATTGTTGATCCCTTGATGCCTAACAACATGTCCTGCCAACCGATCCCCTCTTCTAGTCAAGTTGTGCCACAAATTCTCTCTTGTCCCCAATTTTATTCAATACCTCCTCATTAGTTATGTGATCTACCCATCTAATCTTCAGCATTCTTCTGTAGCACCACATTCCGAAAGCTTCTATTCTCTTCTTGTCCAAACTATTTATCGTCCATGTTTCACTTCCATACATTGCTACACTCCATACTAATACTTTCAGAAACGACTTCGTGACACTTAATCTATACTCAATGTTACCAAACTTCTCATCTTCAGAAACGCTTTCCTTGGCAGTGCCAGTCTACATTTTATATACTCTCTGCTTCGACCATCATCAGTTATTTTGCTCCCCAAATTGCAAAACTCCTTTACTACTTTAAGTGTCTCATTTCCTAATCTAATACCCTCAACATCACCCGACTTAATTCGAATACATTCCATTATCCTTGTTTTGATTTTGTTGATGTACATCTTATATCCTCCCTTCAAGACACTATCAATTCCGTTTAAATGCTCTTCCAAGTCCTTTGCTGTCTCTGACAGAATTACAATGTCACCAGCGAATCTCAAAGTTTTTATTTCTTCTCCATGGATTTTAATTCCTACTCCGAATTTTGCTTTTATTTGCTTCACTGCTTGCTCAATATACAGATTGAGTAACATCGGGGAGAGGCTACACCCCTGTCTCACTCCCTTCCCAACCACTGCTTCCCTTTCACGCCCCTCAACTCTTATAACTGCCGTTTGGTTTCTATACAAATTTTAAATAGCCTTTCGCTCCCTACATTTTACCCCTGCCACCTTCAGAATTTCAAAGAGAGTATTCCAGTCAAAATTGTCAAAAGCTTCCTCTAAGTCTACAAATGCTAGAAACGTACGTTTGCCTTTCCTTAATCTAGCTTCACGTGTTCCAATATTTCTACGGAATCCAAACTGATCTTCCCCAAGGTCGGCTTCTACTAGTTTTTTCCAAAAATGGTTCAAATGGCTCTGAGCACTATGGGACTCAACTGCTGAGGTCATTAGTCCCCTAGAACTTAGAACTAGTTAAACCTAAGTAACCTAAGGACATCACAAACATCCATGCCCGAGGCAGGATTCAAACCTGCGACCGTAGCGGTCCTGCGGTTCCAGACTGCAGCGCCTTTAACCGCACGGCCACTTCGGCCGGCTAGTTTTTTCCATTCGTCTGTAAATAATTCGCGTACTAGCAGTTTATTTTATCGTGTTTCTGCAAACAGCGTAAAGCATTTGCACCCACGCATCACGTTTATGCATGAAGTTTTACGTCCGTAGAGGGCGTTCGTCTGTTTTACTAAACGTGCCTGGTTAAATCTGCCTTATCATTTTGATCTTCAATAATCTACTATGATGTTAACAGATATTGGTAAAAATTGTTTTTAAGGACTTTATCTCCTTCACATTAAACATTTAGTGGATGACATAAGCACTATGATATAAGTGACTGTGCTACGTTTTAGCTTCTGACGAATTTCAGTTTGGCATGTGACAGTATTTATCAAGACGAACTTCAAAAAAATATTTTTAATTTGTTAATTTTTATTCCTAAAGTGATTTAACAATTTCGTAGGTGATATTAATGTGAACGTATTAATGCTCCTTTTCATAGGTTTTGATGGGCCGCTTACCCACTGAGATATGACAAAGTACGTTGCAATTTGGCTTTTCTTGAATATTTGAAAGTGATATGCAAGTATACTTTTTTATTTTATGTAATACATAAAAATGCTTTTTAAACTATTGTACTGAAAGAAAACATTCTTGGTTAATTCGTAAGACAGAGGGAGAAAACTGAGGCTGTTGTACAACCGCTTCAGTGTCCTTCTGCCGATACACCTGTAGGGACATATGGTAACATGGACTGCCGCGAGTATGTTGAAATGTAACAAAAATGGTATGTTGACCAGAGTGGATTGCTGCTTCATTCTATGTGAAGTACATTAATTTCCAGCCTGTAATTTTTCCTTGTATTTTAGTACTGAAGATGGCTATTTATAGCCGACATTTAGATTTGCAAGAATAATAAAAGCTGGCAGGATTGCCACTGACTGCTATGTGGCTCTCTTTCCTTATAGTCTAGGGCCGCTGTGCACGACGGTTCCTGATGGAACCACAGTTGCTTAAATTTTGATTCATTTCTTCAACTTCTATCGTTACCGAAGATAAAGTTTATAGTCGTATGTCTCAAGGAAAAATTAATTCCATTAGATCAATACAACCGAAATAGTTTTGTTTATTTCAGTTATCTAGTAGTTACGACGTTATCATCACTATGCGTTGATTCTCGTCTGAGCAATGTGTCTAACGTAGTATAGCTACAATTATTTTAATCAAGACGTTTGTTCATGGAAACTAGTATTAGAAATTACTAACATTTCTCTTTTATGAAACGTCACACTATCACTTTGAATAATGCACACAACGAAAAATGCGACTTTCATTCTGCAGCAAAGAGTGCCCTTTCACAAATTTTCTTTCGTGAGCAGTGCCGTTATCAACAGAGCTATTCAGGGACGACTCTCAGTTCGCTCTCGTAGATTCGTTTCTGCCATGCACAAGCTAAGGTTCCGCTCGCGTATGCCACACAGCTTCAATCTGCCTGGAAGTCTCAGACCGTCAAATTCGTTTATAAAGAACAATTACAACAGCTGTTAGAGGTTGCTTAAGGCTGTAATTACAACCAGAGGTGTGTGAAAGTTTCTGGCCAGAAATTACATAAACCTGGCAGTATAATTGTAGCATCCGCACATGAATACCACTATATGTCAAAACGTAAAATTTTGTGGCCAGCAACGTACATCTGGTTGTAATGAGGGACATGTACATAGATGATCTGATAATGGACAAGCCATCCAAAGCTAGTCATCAATAAACAAATAAAACTTCCTGCGTCACTTAAGACGGTTCCTCTAGCAGTTATGGTAATCACATAAAAGTTGCAGACCTGTTTCAGCAGCAGCATTCTGGAGAGACAGAAGGAAAAATTAGTTGCTCTGCAGCAAGTTACAAGGAATGCAGAGGCTAATATCTGAATTTCGAATACCTTATACACGGTGTTTTCCTGTAGATGTTATAAATATTCAGGGATTATCGAGAAGAACAAACGTGTCCGTCTGAATTAGGGGATGCTCCTCGGGAAATGATCGAGTCGAATATTATAACCGAATAACGTTCAGATATCTCTGAGGGTGGAATACATGTGAGAGTGCCATTGTTGCTAAGACTGTAGTGTCGGTAACATGATGGAGTCCTATCTCACTTAAGATCGTGGGTAAGTGGACACCTAATTCAGACGTTCCCTGAAAAGTGGATTTGCAGAGGAGTTCCTGCTTCGTGGCCAGCACATCCACTTTATCTTGCCCTACTTGATTTCTTCTTGTAAGGCTATGCGAAAAGTCGTGCCAACTCTCGCTGCCTGCAACACTGTTCAGACAACACCACGTATGTTATAACGTGTGCGAAAGAACTTTTTGTGACGATGCCGTGGCTGCATTGCCCTGGGGAAACGTCATTTTCAACAAATGTTGTGAACGTAGAAGCTTGTGAAACTTTCGCAAGTGAATGGAATTAATTATTTTTGTACCGTAGATCTCTCCCTCACATCAAGTTAAGTGTGCCGTTACTAGTCCATCACCAGACGAAATCTCCTGAGGCTATGGGGAGTATTGGGCGGGAATTCTGAACGTCAAGAGTAGGTTTCCGAAGCTGGACCCGTAGTTTAAGCGCTGAGCGAGGCTACGGCGGAACTTGCATACATTTTCGCTTATACCTTTTGACACGGTCGTTCCCAGGCTATATTTCTTTATCTCAAATTGATACATTCAACCATCATACCTGAAAGTGTGTAGTATCATCACGGAATCATCCCGTATAAAGCTTACCTCTGTTTCATTACTGCACTGAATTACAAGGAGCGTTTCCTGCAGTCTTCTGTTACACATATTCAGCCCAATTCTAGAGACTAAACTAGGTGAATAGATTACTGTAAGCGGTTCTTATTCTAGAATCTCATCCTCCATTATAATACCTGATGTCTGGGAAGTTGGTACCTTCAATGGAGTAAAAAGTGCTCTGTAAAAACTTCGCCAGGGATAAGATATGATACCTGAATGTAACTCACTTTACAGTTAGGAATTCCGTATTCTACTCCACCAAAAAGAGCCTTTGGTGTAGCTTGCACTGTTATCCCTATTTTTAACTTCTACTGCCTATTATCAGTCACACCGAAATCCAGTGCAGATGTTATGCCAACAGCCAGGCTTGTAACTTTGGCGCGAAACCCAGCGATCGAGACGTGCCTCACGATTCAGCTGCCTCTAATGTAGGACATATTTCTATGTGTAGTTGTTCGACACCAATATTGCTGTATAAATGGAGCCTCAGATACTGACATTCGGTTCTGCATCCTAAAATCTTCAATAAATTATTAACAAGTATTTGATGTTACGCGTCTCGACTAATCATCGTATAAAATACTGACGACATTTTGAATATTAGAGAGAACTGAAAGAAAGGAGAACATAAATAATACAGACAAGACAAACTAGAACCATTATTTTGTTACTGAAACAGCTGATTTATGTGTATGAGAAATAAACTTACAGCCGCCTGTTGTAACAAAAGGGCAGTCTTTTTAAATACTCAGCAGTCTAGTGAGTTGTTAAATAGGGAATAAAACTTCAGAAGATAGAAGTGAGGAAGCGACCTATGTTCATCAAACATTTGAGTTAATAGTGCACGTCAACGCAATTCAGTTTTGTCATCGTCATGTGAGATACTGCTGAACTGTGAGTCAACAGTACTATATAACACCGAATGTACGACAAGAGCAATGACCAGTGATAAGTGAGTAGCAGTAATACTGCTGAATCGCTGACAGTTGTCATTTCGATATATTTCATCCTTGGATGTTTGCTCTAGAATCACAATTACCGATGTCAAGTGAGGCCACCTCTAGCTTGCAGTGTGTCCGTTGGACGAGAAAACGAAACCGTGCTGCTCCTGCGAACTATATCGAACGTACGTGTGCTACAATCTCTCCACTCCAAACGGAATTAATCTCAGCTGGGAAGATAAACACGACATAGTTCTGCTAACAGCCAGAGATTTCTGCGCAGATAAGCTTCTCACTGTTGAAACGGAATACGGAAATGTAATTACATGCTTGATCAACGTTATTATCCCTTAGAAAGCGACCACAGTCGGACTCTCGCTAGCAGCTGAAAGGGTAGTTTCCATTTTCTTTCCTCTTTGCAACCAAGAGATACGCCTACTTCAGTGAAGGGAATTTCAAGGAAATTATATTTGTATTTTCTGTGAGCTGTGTGAGTATTAGGGTAACAATCCTGATGATAATAACTGATAACAGTTTATCCTTTGACGTGCGTCAGGCATTTAGCAAAAGTATCTTTAAGAAGGTAAGATTTTTTATCCCGATCCACATCTCTGGCTAGGTTACTGACGAACCGTTATTTGCAGTGGCGTTATCTGTAACATATGCGTTTCGAATACTGGGAGCAAAAGAAACTGTGAGCACCAATTATTTATACCTGAAACAAGAGATGGTGACTTTTCTTGACTGGCACATTGTGCCTCGATCCGTAGATTAAATATCTCTTACAATGCTCAGCACTGATGCTGTGATTTGAAATAAAGTACTGATGGGGATACGTCAGTCAAATCTATAGGCTAACTCTTTCGAGACGCATCCCGAGTCTCTGTGACATCGCTTCCCCATTCTGGTAAAATATCAAGGTTTAGAATACATAAAAATCCATTTTTTTCAGTTTTCTCGCTGCTGATGTTAATTGTCCAGGGCACAAAGGTATCACACATTAAGTGGAATTACGATCTCTGGTTATTAGGAGGCTTGTACTTACAAGGGAACCTCCCCATCGCACCCCCCTCAGATTTAGTTATAAGTTGGCACAGTGGATAGGCCTTGAAAAACTGAACACAGATCACTCAAGAAAACAGGAAGAAGTTGTGTGGAACTATGAAAAAAATAAGCACAATATACAAACTGAGTAGTCCAGGTGCAAGACAGGCAACATCAAGGATAAAGTGAGCTCAGGAGCGCCGTGGTCCCGTGGCTAGCGTGAGCAGCTGCGGAACGAGAGGTCCATGGTTCTAGTCTTCCCTCGAGTGAAAAATTTACTTTCTTTATTTTCGCGAAGTTATGATACGTTCGTTCTTTCCTTGACGTCTCTGTTCACTCGAATAAGTTTAGTCTCTGTGTTTTGCGACCGCACCGCAAAACCGCAAAACCGTGCCTCTCCAATGGGAACCGAAAATATTTGGTCGCTAGGTCATAGGTCAACCGATTCCTCCATAGGAAAACACGTCTGATATATTCTATACGACACTGGTGACGGCATGTGCGTCACATGAGAGGAATATGTTGTCGACCCACCTAACTTGTACACTCGGCGAATGGGTAAAGGTTTTCTTGTGGAGCCGGGCGCGGTGGCCGTGCGGTTCTGGCGCTGCAGTCCAGAACCGCGGGACTGCTACGGTCGCAGGTTCGAATCCTGCCTCGGGCATGGGTGTGTGTGATGTCCTTAGGTTAGTTAGGTTTAAGTAGTTCTAAGTTCTAGGGGACTTATGACCTAAGATGTTGAGTCCCATAGTGCTCAGAGCCATTTCAACCATTTTTTTTTTCTTGTGGATGTGATAATCACTCCCAAAAAAGTGATGAAAACATAAGAGTTTGTCACATAAGCTGCAACAAATGAATGCAACAGTTTCACAGTCGCACAGTTTTCCCTGTGCTCTGTCAAAACATATGTTTTTAACGTTTTCAAATTTTTCCGTGTGTAGACCGTCAAATCCTGCATATGTCCAACCATATCTAAACATGTCCTGGAATTTTGGAGAGCGAAGTTGATTATATGTGAGCGCCTGAACTTTGATAATTGTCTGAAAATAAAAAATTAAACTTTTTACTCGACTAGAACCTTAGACCTCTCGTTCCGCAGCTCCTCACGCTAAGCACGGGACCACGGCGCTCCTGAGCTCGTACTCTCCTTGATGTTGCCTACCTTGCGCATGGACTACTCAGTTTGTATATTTTTTCATAGTTCCACACAACTTCTTCCTGTTTTCTAGATTGATCTGTGTTCAGTTTTTCAAGGCCTATCCACTGTGCCAACTTATAACTAAATCTGAGGGGGGTGCGATGGGGAGGTTCCCTTGTTAGATAAATCGTTTCTGTAAAGTAAATACACAAACCAGGCACTAATTTTATTTATTCTTACACAACAATCAAATATCAGGAAGAGAGCAAAGAGGTTCGGATCTGCTGCAGCAGTTTATTTTCGTTTGATGAAGACACAAATCTCACGATCTGACGAACTATACGTCCCAAGCAGGCAGCGTAATAGACCTGTCGATTCGGCGTTTCATTTCAGGAAAGAAAAAATAAATGTGTCGTACCAACACAATATATTATTCTCTCAGTCAATTAACTCTCGCTTACCGTGAAAAGGAAATGGCTAATAAGTTGACAAAAGCAATGTGCAAATGTTCCTAGTAGAGCTCATCTACCCAAAGGACCAAAAGCCATGAGGAGGCAGCGGATGTGCTATTGGTGGTCTTCTGCTGAAACTTGTCTTCTGATTTTGTTCCCATACAGTCCTGCTAGAGACGGGTTCCTTTCGCCCCACATTCACATTGACGACATCAGATTCACGATGATCCCAAATTTCTCTGCGGAAGCGACGTAACTTCCGTTCGTTAAACACTCGTGCGCTTCGCGTGCTGTGGTTTACGTAGTTTGAAAACATTGAACTTGTGGTAAGAAGGCCCATCCAAGATAATGTGGAACTCGGAAATGCGAATTCTTCTGTAATCTTCAATAAGCTACGGCTCACGCCTCTTGCAAAAATAACACATTCAACGTCGGTTACCTCACTATGTGTGGCCACGTAAACTGCGGATCTGTGTCACAGACTGCGCAGATATCGTTTTTATACTCGTGCCGTACGCAAGCTCCACCATTCGGGAGACGAAAACGGTGCTTGTTCAAACGGAACAACGATTCCCATGATTTATGAAATTTTTAAGGAGATGAGAAGGGAAAAGAAGCCTGAATCGGTTCCTTAGCTTTTCCCCTATTTCTGATGTCATTTATCAGTCACTGGAATTGTTCGTCTATACCTTCTACCTACTCACCATTATTTCTGTTAGTTGATGTTCTGAATGACTATGAGGAACAATTTTCGTTTATTTTAGATCATGTTTTACTAATGAGTTCAAGGATACTTACGTATTTGTAATTTTTTCTTCTAATTTTCTTCCGTAACGAACTGACAAATCACACCCGTGGTCTAAGGCTTAGCGTCTTTGACTAATAATCAAAACGTCTTTGGTTCCCGGTTCGATTAAAAATCGAAAGCAATGGCGACCGAAGGCATCCGGCTTGAAAGTCACCCTCGTTCTGCCAAGGACCTTGCCAAAGAGTTCGCAGGAGCGGACTGAGGTTCACGGCACTATCTTGCCCTTGTGACGGGAAACTACCCGTCATCAGTAATGATCAATGGCATGGGCATGCAGAAGGCAATGGAAGCCACTGCATTAAGGTTAGGCCTACATCATGTGTACCCAAAGAACATATGGCCGCTAATTCAAGAAGTGTCATGACGACCTCACTATTGGCAAGAGTTCCCGTACTAGTCCTCCATTCAGATCTCCGGAATGTCACTGCCAACGGAGGAGGTGACAGTGAGAAAAAGGATCACTTATTACGAGTCGCGCCGTGGGATGTCAGGAGTTGATCGTGGTAAGAAAGACAGAATACCTGAAAAGGGACTTGCTAAGGCTCAGTCTAGATGTACTGGGGTCAGTGAAGTGAAATGGAAAGAAGACAAGAATTTCTGGTTAGAAGAGTATGGGATAATATCAACAGCAGCAGGAAATGCTATAACGGGACTCAAATTTGTCATGAATAGCATCGTAGGGCAGAGAGTGAGCTACTGTAAACAGTTCAGTGATATGATTATTGTAATCAGAATCGGCAAAGACAGATCAGGTATACATGCCGATGTTGCAAGCAGGAGATGAACAGAGAGGGAAGGTATATGAGGATATTGAACAGGTAATTGAGTCCGTAAAGGAAGACGAAATATAGTAGTCATGGAGGATTTCAATGCGGTTGCAAGGGAAGGAGTAGAAGAAAGGTTTAGGGGAGGATATAGGCTTGGTACTAGGAATGTGAGAGGAGAAAGACTAACAGAGCTCTACAATGAAATTCAGCTAGTAACAGCGATACCAAAATCAGATACTGGATGGTAAGGCGTACACATTGATTCGGATCACAATTTATTTATGATGAAGAGTAGTCAGGAAGAATCAGTGTGCAAAGAAGTTGGATACGGAAATACTATGGAATGAAGAGATTCACTTCAAGTTCTATGATGCTACAGATACTGCGATATTGAAATGTCTTAGTAGGTAATTCGGTCAAAGAGGAATGGACATTTCTAAAAGAGGAAATGATACAAGTTAGTAAGAAAAAAATAGGCAAAGGAACATTAGTGCAGGGAAACCAGGGATAACAGATAAATACTTCAGTTGATCGAGGAAAGGAGCAAGTGCAAATATGTTCAGGGTAGTGCAGGAATGCAGAAATACGAGTCACTTAGGAATGAAATAAATAGGAAGTGCAGGGAAGTTAAGGCGAAATGACTGCCTGAAAAAACTGAAGATGTCGGAAACAAATGACTGGTGAAAGGACTGACTCATCATACAGAAAGTGAAAACAACCTGTGGTGAAATTAAAAACAAGAGCACTAAAATTATGAGTACAAAGCGAATTACGCTTTTAAATGCAGAGGAGAGAATGAATAGGTGGAAGGAGTACATTGAAGGCTCCTATGAGGGGCAAGATTTGTCTGATGACGTGATAGAAGAAGAAACAGGTGTCTATAGGAAAGATAGAGGCGATCCAGTTTTAGAATAGTAATTCAAACATAATGTGGAGACTTACGATAAATTAAGACAAAAGTGATAGGTAACGCTCCGTTGGAGTTTCTAAAACCATTGAGGGAAGTGGGAACAAAACGTCTATTCACATTGGTGCGTAGAATTTATGAGACTGGTGATATACCATCCGACTTTTGGCAGAATATCAGCCACTCAATTTCGAAGAGAGTGCGACAACTATTGCAGAGTCACCTAACGGCCCACGCAGTCAAGTTGCTGAGAAGAATAACGTACAGGAGAATTTAAAAAAAACAACTGAGGATCAGTTAGATGACGATCAGTTTTGCTTTGGGACACCAAAGAGGCAGCTCTCACGTTGAGGTTGATAATGGAAGCACAAGTGAAGAAAAATAAAGATACGTTCATAGGATTTTTCTACCTCGAAAAAACCTTTAGCAACGTCAAATGGTGCAAAATGCTCGAAATTCTGAGAGAATTAGGGATAAACTATAGACAAAGACGGGTAATATTCAATATGTAGAAGAACCAAAAAGGAACAACAAGACTGGAAAACCAAGATCGAAGTGGTCCGATTAAAAATGGTTTTGAGCACTATGGGACTTAACATCTGAGGTCATCCGTCCCCTAGAACTTAGAGCAACTGAAATCTAACTAACATAACCTAACTAACCTAAGGACATCACAAACATCCATGCCCGAGCAGGTTTCGAACCTGCGTTTCCAGACAATAGTGCCTAGAACCGCTCGGCCACACAGGCCTGCTTGCAAGACAGGATTGTAGACGTTCGTACTACTGTTCAGTCTATACATCGAAGAAGCAGTAACGGCAATAAAAGAAAGGTTGAAGAGCGGGATGAAAATTCAAGGCGAATGGTTCTCAATGATAAGATTCACTGATCTCATTGCCATTCAAAGCGCAAGTTAAGCAGAATTACAAGATTTGTTGAATGGAATGAACAGTCTGATTAGTACAGAATATGGACTGAAAGTGAATCGAAGGAAGAGGATAGTAAATAACTGAAATGAGAACAGCGAGTAAATGAACGTGATAAATGGTTATCACGAAGTGGATGAAATTACGGAAGTTTGCTACCTAGGCAGGAAAATAATCCAAAAAGGATGGAGCAAGAACATAAAAGGCAGAGTAACACCATCAAAAAGAGCATTCCTGGTCAACAGAAATGTACTACAGTCACAATTTAGTTTGAGGATGATATTTCTGAGAATGTACGTTTGGAGCACAATATAGCATGCAATGGAAACACGAATAGGGACAAAACCAGAAAAGCAGAGAAACGAAGCTTTTGAGATGTCGTGCTACAGAAGACAGCTGAAAATAAGGTGGACTGATAAGATAAGGAAGGAGAAGGTTCTACGCAGAATTGGAGAGAAAAGGAGTATATGGAAAACACTGACAAGAAGACAGAACGGGATGACAGGACGCATGTTAAGATATCAGGGAATGACTTTCATGACATTGAGGGAGTGTTAGAGGGCAAAAACTTTGGAGAAAGACAGAGATTTGAATATACCTAGCAAATAATTGAGATAGTGTGTTTCAAGTGTTACTACTTAACGGTTCGTGGCGGGTCGCATCAAACCTGTCAGAGAGCTGATAACGCTGCTTTCCCCCCACCACCGCCACCACACACACATAGAACTCGTACCGGCCACTATACCTAGGAACGGAGGCGTTTGAGTATAGGTACATACTAGTATTCAGTGACAAATATTTTGCACACACTGTGCACGAGATAATCGGAATTTTATGGCAAATTTGAGGAAACGTTCTTTGCGCTGGGTTCTTTCATTGTTCAGCGTCTTACGTTTACAAACTAAACTTTAGAGTCTACTATTAATTTGTATTACATTACCTGCATTTAGTTCCACTACTTCATTACCACTGTCAACTGCAGTAAGTAACATCATGCAACAGTCAATACCTGAAAAAGAAAAGGACTGAATTACTACAGATAACTAATAATCCCACATTAATGAAAGACAAACGACAATAAATGTCAGAAGCAGAAGATTTCGTTCGAATGTGAGGTATCTTGGGTGAAGTGCAGAGTAAATGATCATTCATGACTAACTGTGAAAAGAACAACTAAATGTTTCGTCTGAAAAAATGTTATACCAGCATCCTGCCAGTATTTTTTTATGACTTTGCGTAGCATGTTTCAGGCACGACAAGAAATCCCTGGGGGGCTGTTGTCTTCCTTGCAATAACGAATAAAAGACAATATTTGTGCTCTTCCGGATAGCACCTCATAATGATGTTGATGATGAATATTAGTTCCGAAGGGAATGAAAGTTTATTTATCATTTAATAACCGGTGTATTATGAACCTCTCCAAAAAATCTGTTATTTTCGTCAGTATATCTCCTTATCTACGAGTACTGAACAGAACTGCAGAAAATTCTGGCTATATAAATTTTTGGATGTTTTCGGTGGAATATTCGGAGTGTCGCAGTTACTTCTTCTTCTGTGGCACCGTTGCTCTCGTCCGAGCCCTCGAAAATCGAGTCGCTTGTTCTACAATTTCCTTGCCATCGATTTATTCATACTGCAAGCCCTTTAGGTCGCTTACTCCCATACTACTGTCGCTCTTTTATTTTTTGTTGAGCCAGACACTCTCTACCACGAACTGTGTAGTAACGGAAAATAGCGACAGCAGTACTGAAGAAGGCGACCGAAAGGTCTTGCAATTTGAATAAATTGGTGGTGAGTAGACGTTGGAAGGAGTGATTCGATTTCTGGTTATTGAGACTATAGTATCTACGCCGTAGAAGACGAAGCAACGGGCCACTATGGAAATGTTACTGAAAATATGCAATAATTTCTGTAGACAGTTCAGTAATTGCACGCTGCTCTCGAGCTATAGCGTCCTTCGCCGATAAATGCAGAGGCGGTATCATTCCATAAGAAGCACTGTAGTTTCCCCAGGTATGACAACATCTGTCACAGTGGGAGTCAGCGTGCAGTCTGCATATCCCGCGAATCCATTTATAAGACTGCAGTGGCAGCATTCTCTCCGCACTGCGGAACCCAAGGATATGTTCACATCTCTCTGTGTCTAGGTAACGTGAGCTGTTTCGCAGCCTTTCGTTTGTCGTCTGTGAAAATAAAACCAGTACTCACTACATTAGAGAAACGACGACAATATTACTCTACTGCGTGGTCCTCCCGTTATCGATACTGCAATGCCAAGCAATGACGAATATTCTGTAGAAAGAGGATGATAGAAAGCAATTAAGACAGGTAGCTGGTCTGCGGTCTGTACAATTCACAGAAGTTTTTCTTCGTTACTGGTATAAAAAGTAAGAAAATGGATACTCGCCATCGCGACTCAAGCAAATTTAGCCGACAAACTTCACGTCCACAAAGGAAATACTAAAAATACTCCAGAGGCAACAGAAATTAGGGCAACAGAAAATGAGTCTGTCGTTGGGTACATATTAGACCTGCGTCTTGCATTTCTATCAGGGACTCATGAGGGACTAATCAGTTCGTTTGTCTGCCTTCCTCATTTCTCAGTTCAAAGTGCAAACACCTAGAGTTAAAATTCTTCCTTTAAAAACACACACATTTTCGTATAATCGATACGTATACGAGTACTGTAACGAGATTTTTCTTTTCCAGACTTCACATTATTCTCTTCAGCTCTGATTTCTTTTAAATAATATTTTCATTAAGTGCCTATTTGTGGCTTTTTTGTTTCAAGTCGACATATTGTTCTTCCCCTTTATTAATGTGGTATTTATTTGGTGTAAATGTATCGTAATCCTTTTACTTTCTCGTCACTCATCCGGGAAGGAAATCTGAAATGGAGGATGATACGAAGCGTCCCGAAACTATTTTTGATACTAGCTAGCTAGCTGTAGCCTTTCAGTCAGAGACTGTTTCTAATTTTACGATCGACGACGGAGACATCTAGGTCTCAGTCACAACTGTTTCTTGAAACAGCATCCTCCCAGTGACTTGGGTTGCATATATCATGATTTCACAAATCTTTGATGGCACGATATGCAAAACGTGAACTCTCCTCTACCAATTCCAGTGTCGTCGGTATCACCAGAGAAAAACAAATTTCCAAACATCACTGCATGTAACTGAGGTTTCAGTTTTCTAAATTTCTTGGATTTCTACATTACACATAAACCTATCGGAAACGCAGTTACACTCTTATTTTTCTGTTACAAAAGTCGTCGATAACTGCCATTTCACAAAACCGATTTCTCTGAATACTCATTAGAACTGAATAACACAAACAGTAAGGAAAAGATGTATTTTGACTTTTACACACAATGAACGACGTAAAGCTAACATAACTGATTTCTCGGTCCAGATACTGATAACAAGTTGAGTTCTAAACGTTAAGACAGTTATGCAGATACATATCATAAAGGGAGAGAAAGGAGTAGCACCCTTTTTCCAGAAGGAATATGTTAAAATTAATTGTAATACTACGATAAATGTATCGTGTGACTAGGGCCTCCCGTCGCGTAGACCGTTCGCCGGGTGCAACTCTTTCGATTTGACGCCACTTCGGCGACTTCGGCGTCGATGGGGATGATGATGATGATGACAACACAACACCCAGTCCCTGAGCGGAGAAAATCTCCGACCCAGCCGGGAATCGAACGCGGGCCCTTAGGATTTACATTCCGGCGCGCTGACCACTCAGCTACCGTTGGCGGACGATACTAAGGTGAAAACGATAAGAGGCTGATTGTGATGAGTGGGAAAAGAAAAAAATATTCACAGTTGAAAAAACAGAAGTTAAATGAAATGGAAACAGCAAATGGGATTTAAATTAGCACGTGTCATTAAGGAAAATGGATAAAAGACTTTTACGCGCTTTCCACAGCCCTTCCTAAGTAATTACTGTTGGTTCCGGTCGCTTTCACGTTCATGTTAATACGAATAGCCGCAGCGATAATGAGTCCTCATGCATTGCAGTTCGAGAGTCTACCACATTCAACACAAGTGAAGGATGTACTCTAATAACATAGGATTTTATTACGACAGAAAACATATAAGAAATTTAAAACCACGAATATTATAGACTTACATTCTCTTACTGCCATATTAGGTGAGTAAATAGACTGATATTTCCAAGTGACATGTTTGAGATGAATGAAAATGACGGTGGCAGAGCCGGCCGAAGTGGCCGTGCGGTTAAAGGCGCTGTGGTCCGGAACCGCAAGACCGCTACGATCGCAGGTTCGAATCCTGCCTCGGGCATGGATGTTTGTGATGTCCTTAGGTTAGTTAGGTTTAACTAGTTCTAAGTTCTAGGGGACTAATGACCTCAGCAGTTGAGTCCCATAGTGCTCAGAGCCATTTGAACCATTTGACGGTGGCAGATATTGATTTTATGTAGAGAACCTTCACCATGGTAATGTGAAACTTGGAAAAAAAGAAGAATGACGTTAAATAATGTGGAAAACTTTGTTTGAACCAAGAATGATCGGTTAAAGAAAATACGAAGTTCCAGTTAACGCTGAATCATGAGAGACAGTATCCGTTCATTTGTTCGGATGTGACAGAGCAAGAGTGATAACGTCGATAAGGAACAAGACAATCATTAGCCTCAAAAGGTTCTGTGAAACTGCGGAAGTTAAAATCATGATGATCGAACAGGGTGTTAAAGTCTGCTCTTGTGACACATGATTCCCGTGGATTACTCAGTTGGCCACGTAGATCGTCGAGTGGGTTTTATGCGTGAAAGAGGGGATAAAAATCGTTGAACTGATGTCAGCTTAGATGTTTTCGTATTGTGGGACAGCTTGGAAAGTGGGCATGTGGAGTGCTGATACACGGGCAATGTGTTGTTATGGGTACAGCATAATAACACGATTTGAAAGTCGCTGAGAAGTTAATGGAACACGTGGAGACAAACACGTCTGCCCTACAAGTGTTATTACCCCTTTCCGACTGCGCTGTTTTCGATAGCTGTAAGGGCAACAAGTTTTCCAGGAGCATAAAAGTTTACTGAGTTCCTCTTCTGGGAACTGTTCCCCCGTCAGACTGAGTTCGGTTAATGTTGGTGCTGGGGATAATGTTATCTGAGGGAAAGGCGATAAGCGGTAAGCGACGGAAGACATCTACGGCTTCTTAGTAGGGACACCAGCTCCTACGAAGTCGGAAAGTTACCTGCTGCGATAAAGTAGGGTGGGTCGGATATGTGGAGTGGAAGAATAGCTACCGACGGTACGAGTATCTGCAGTGGTGTGTGTGTGTGTGTGTGTGTGTGTGTGTGTGTGTGTGATAGAGAGAGAGATTGTGTATACGTGTGTGTGTGTGTGTGTGTGTGTGTGTGTGTGTGTGTGTGTGTGTGTGTGTGTGCGTTCCGACCCGGCGCCATCCACTGTGTGGAGCTCCTGCTGAATTATTTGGCCGGGATTTGCTGCTGGCGCCGAGCGTCGCTTGCCGCAGTTTACGAGTAATCCGGGGCCGCGGACGCCATTAAAAATGTAACGCCGACGACGCGGCCGTCGACGCCACCGAGGCGCTGGGCCGGACGTCCGGACGTCCGGACGTCGCGGCGCCCAGCGCCGTGTGGCTCTCTCCACCGTTCCCACAGAGATGGCCGTCGCCCATAAAGCTTTATCTGGTCGACCTGAGTTACCGACTCTCTACGCGTCCTCGCGGCGACATGCGGAAACTGTGCTTTCGACAGCGGGCTGCATAAAGTTCCGCGAGGTTCCATGCGCCAGCCACTCCGCCGTATTCCGCTGTTTGTAGCTCCAGTACGACCTGCAAATCTTCCGGCTGATACCAGATACTTCGCAGTTTCGCGTTTGTGCTCGTTCAGGTGGCCCCGCTGATTTTCAATTTCTGCTCACACTGTAAACTGCAACGTTAAGAATTTACTGCTATTTGTGAAAGAGCAGCACTCTCACGGGTTCCAGAACACTACACAACACACGTACACACATACCGAAATTTTAGTATATCTGCAGTTACTTCGTCGCGTAATAGCCGTAAGGCTAGCAGAGTACACTGTTCTTATCGAATCGTATTTTTAGTTGGTTAGATAGAAATCATCTGTATACTAGTAAATGTATATAATATCACAGGAGGGCGCTCGTTTGAAGCAAAAAACTTCGTAATGACATATGAGGAGTAACGTATTAAATAAAGCCGAGGTCAAAATACAGTTCGATGCGTTTCCACGCCAGTTGTGGTACGCTCTTTAATGCTGTTGAGTCAAACGTGGTCATTTCGTATTCTTTCCGATAGTAATTTAGTGAATCTGATCGAATCGTATTATGTACACCACTGCCGACGGTTCACAACGTTCAAGATATGTTTCCCAGCCTGCGTTATTAGCGCGCTCTTTTATTGGCTGTTCACACTTGCAGCCCGCAGTGTGATGTTGTTTGGACGACTGCAAAAAAATGGCTCTGAGCACTATAGGACTTATCATCGGAGGTCATCAGTGTCCTAGAACTTAGGACTACGTAAACCTAACTAACCTAAGGACACCACACACATACATCCCCGAGGCAGGATTCGAACCTGCGACCGTAGCAGTGGCGCGGTTCCGGACTGAAGCGCCTATAACCGCTCGGCCACCGCGACCGGCGCATGACTGCAGTTCCTATCACCATGGAGGGCTATTTACCCGTTGGAGAGCCAACGAAAGGAAGTAGAATGAGAATTAGAGCTGCGAAAACTAAAAGACAATAAAAGGTAGCTCGGTAAGTAGCAACACGTGATATGTTTTACCAGTGATCATTTACAGTGAAATCTGCTATGTCAGTGCACAGCTGTGTTATTCGAGTAGAAAAGATTGCATAAATGCACAATTTCATATTTTGTTGGGCTTTACGATCGGCAGTTACTATGTGAGGGGACGCATTTTGTTTTAGGAACTTCAACTGACATCCACATTTAAGACGGCAGATTTAAGTGTGGAAGCATAGCAGTATTGTACCTCGCAAAAACGAAAAATTAAGATTACAGCTTACCACATAAAGTGAAACAACGTCACAGAATGAGTTAAACAAAAATAAGAGTAAAATTTTGAAATGAACGTTTTAAAGTCATTTTATATGAAAACATGATTGGATCAAAAAGTACTTTGTTCAGGGAATTGGTTCAAAACGCATTAAGTGCAATTTAAATACTGAAATGGCGCCTTTATGCATTGAGAAATGTTTCATTCATGATTGATTCTGGAACATTATGAAAACCTAGGTCCTGTCGTCGAGAACTGTGACGTATTTCATTTGGTTGGGAATTGAAACATTTCCCTTTGCTTCCTGTAAAATTAGAATCTGTGCACTTAATACGATCTGAAACGATACTCCTCAGACAGTTCCCACGACAGGTCATCAAAGAACCATTTGGAATTTGGTGCATGTTATTGCTATGTGTCAGTGTCGCACTGGGAAAGCGAAGCCTACTAATTGTTAGCAGAATTCTTATAATCAGAGATTGCATCTCTTGGTTGTGCCATCCATAGATTTCAGGGGCTCCGCAAGGTAGCATATTAGGACCAATATTTTCTTGATATACATCAATGACTTTCACACTAACGTTACTCATGGTGAAAAAATCCTCTTCAGTTATGACAGCAATATTATAGTCACTGAGAAAAAAAGAGAACTCCTTGCCGAGAAAGCAATTGAAACTCTCAACGAAGTTTATGATTGGTCAACAAGTAATTGACACTGAACATAAATAAAACTAATGCCATGAATTTCAGTTTGAGCTACGGTCGCAGGTTCGAATCCTGCCTCGGGCATGGGTGGGTGTGTGATGTCCTTAGGTAAGTTATAAGTTAGGTTTAAGTAGTTCTAAGTTCTAGGGGTCTGATGGCCTCAGCAGTTAAGTCCCATAGTGCTCAGAGCCAGTTTTTTTCAGTTTGAAGAGGAAAAATGACACCGTTAAATTAAATGTAGATGACACCTCTATAGACTTTGTAACAAATGCAAAATTCCTAGGAATGAATATAGATTCTCTGTTGAAGTGGTGTGAACACACAAAGGTACTTGCAAACAGAATGTCATCAGCATGTTAGGCTCTTAGAACACCCTCAACAGTGTCCTTTAGTTACATATTATTCATACGTACACTCAATTCTTAACTATGGCATTCTTTTTTGGGGAACAAATGCACAAAATATGAACACAATTTTCCAATTCCAGAAAACTGCCATAAGAATAACAACCAAAAATACTAGTCGAGCTCCTTGTAAAGATCTGTTCAGAACACTGGGGATTTTAACTGCTCCATGTGAATACATTTACTAGTCGTTTGTACACATAAAAATAACATTGGTAACAACTGCACAAACAGTTCTGTCCATGACTATGCAACAAGAAGTAGACTCAACTTACATTTACCAAGAAAAAATAAAAATAAAACTCAGAAAAGCATTTTCTACCAAGGAATAAAACTTTACAATAAATTACCAAAAGAGATTAAAGAAATTGATAAAATATACTTATTAAAAACGCAGCTAAAAAGTACCTGTTTTGTAATACATTTTATACATTGAAGGATTACTTAGCTAAAACAGAGTAGGGGTTTGATAAAAAATGTTATACAAATAAATAATAATAATAATGATTATAAAATATCCAACATTCCACATAACACCTGGCTTTATGCATTTTTCCTTCTTTTTTTTCCTTTCTAGAAATACTTACCCCTAAGCTATGCATGGCACAATATTAACACTTCTTCCACTTTCTGAGCTCAACATCTCACTCATTATGGAGGGATGCTGACTCAGTTTTTCAAGATAGCAAATGGGAAGTTGCGGTACAGAAAATGGCCCAGAGATCACCAGTGTGTGTGTGTGTGTGTGTGTGTGTGTGTGTGTAGTGAGTGAAGTGTTATGAACCAATGTGTGTATAGTGTGTGCAGTGACATATGAGTGAACAGTGCGGCATTACGTTATTTAATAAGCTATTTGTAAAAAGAGTATTGTATACCAGGAGTAAATCTAATGATTATCTCTAACTTAATTCTGTAAATATATGTGTGTACGAATTAGCTTATTTTAAATTGATTTAAATTTGTAAATACTTTGACATGTCCTATATCCTTGTAAAATGAAATCTACGGATGAATAAAGCTACTACCACTACTACTATCTATGTCTTACCTGCCCTACCTCTTTGAAGCTTTATTCTAGCCCAGCCTACCTCGTTGCTTTCAACCTCCCTGTTCGGAATGTCTAATGTCTTTCTGCCATTAAACCAGCACGTAGGAAGTACCGTTGTTAACGGTATGTTGCGAATGAAGTAGTGCGAAAGTGTATCTGAGAGAAGCATCGGTTAATGTGTTTGTACAGGCGCTGGCTGACATACCACGCATCTGCACTAATGAAGAACATGCGAACACGGCATATGTTTACGGCTTCTGCAATGATAGTGCCCCTGCTGCTCTCGAAGAACAGTGTCGTTGCTTTTCGACACGTCGAATTCCTGACCTAGACTGTTTACCAGAGTTTTACACACAAACAGGTATTCTTCCAAGTTCCTATTTATTTCCTTGTTGCGTGCTCGACGTGCGCAGGTACAAAAACACTTCGTTGAAATAGTGCAGCGTAGTCCTACTAGTATCAGCCTTCCTGGACATATCAATGCCCACAAACTTGAGTAAAGCGCACAAAAATGGTTCAAATGGCTCTGAGTACTATGGGAATTGAATTCTCAGGTCATCAGTCCCCTAGACCTTAGAACTACTTAAACCTAACTAACCTAAGGACATCACACACATCCATGCCCGAGGCAGGATTCGAACCTGCGACCGTAGCGGTCGCGCGGTTCCAGACCGTAGCCCCTATAACCGCTCGGCCACTCCTGCCGGCGTAAAGCGTATATTAGGTTCGCAAAACTACTTCCCCTTAACGCACAACGTGTCCGGGATCTTCAGATTGGCGACAGTACCACACGACTTGAATTTTTCGCTGTTTGAAGGACAATAGTCATTTGCTTCCGTTAATACAGTTCATTGATGAAGCCACGTTTTACACGGAATGGTATCAAAAACACAAGTAACAGTAATAGATGGTCGCAGGGAAATACGTAAGCTACGTGGAAATTAATTTACAGTTGATCAGTGCTTAGTGCGGCATGGTCGGTGGCATTTCGATAGGTCCAGTCATTTTAAAAGAGCGAATCATGGCACAGAATTACTTGTATTTTTTAAAGATGCATTTGCTGAACATCCTTAGGACATCTCTTTGGCCATGTGGATTGCAATACACTTCCAGCTTGATGGGAGTCCCTCCATATTTTACCAGGCGAGTGAGGGATGAGGTCACCAGCTCTTACCCTGATCGTTGGGTTGGTTGTGGTAGTACAATTAACTCGCCACCAAAATCGCCAAAGCTCATGCCATTAAATTTTTATTTATGGGGTTGGAAGAAGTCTGAGATGCAGAAATGAAAGACGATTACACAAAATGAAATGCTCGGTCGCAACGTGGACGATGCATCCCTTATTAAGGAACTTGCAGAAGCACTCAGACAAGCAACACAACGTATTCCTCCAAGAGTGCACAAATGCACTGACGTTGACGGTATGATATAGGATGTTTTGTTGTGTACTGTACAACAACTATGATGGCACCTGTACGGTAATGTTTGGAGGTGAATGCGTTAAAAATACGTAATTTTCAGTTCCTCGCATGTTGTAATGTTTAGTAACTGCTGTATAGTCTTCTTTTATAAAATTCAGCGATTTAACTGTTAATAATACACGTATTTTCCACAGACAATATTTCGCCTGAGTAGCGATATTGAAGTGCATGTTGAATAGTTAAGACATTTGTGACATTTCTGTGACGCGTCATCGTCGAAAAAACGTATTTCCGTTCTTATAGACCAGTTTCTGTTTAAAATAGTTGTACATTTGTACATGTGTAAACCTGACAATGTATTAAGTAATACAGGAAATACACTCTAAGACAAAAGAAAAGAAAGAAAGAAAAAACAACGTGACACGAAGGAGGTACGCGAATGGGATGGAAATCGGTAGATCTGAAGTACATGTACAGGCAAACAAATAATTACAATATAAGAAAAGTTAAATGATTTATTCAGTAGAAAGAGCTTCAGAAATTGAGCCAATGAACAACGCATTAGTCCGCCTTTGGAGCTTATCCAAGCAGTTATTCAGCTTGGCACTGATTGGTAGAGTTGTTGGGTATGCTGCCGAGGGATATCTTGCCAAATTCTGTCCAACTGGCGCTGGTGATCGTCAAAATCCCGAGGTGGTTGAGGAACACTTCACATAATGCTCCAGAGAGGTAGATATCTGTCGCGTTTGGTGGCTAGGGAAGGGTTTGGCAAGAACGAAGACAAACAGTAGAAACTCTCGCCATGTGCAGGCAGGCATTACATTGCTGAAATATGAGTCCAGGATGGCTTGTCATGAAAGGCAACAAAACGCATGTTAGAAGGAACATCGTTCGTTCTTTTTAACAACGCAGACACTGGAATGTTATATTGATTCGTCTGTACCAGGCAGCGACTATCAATTAAAAATGTTCCCCCCCCTGTTCGCTACTTACATAATGTGTGCGAGTACAGACTGCGACGCAGGAACGACGACATATGGAAGTTAGAGGCTGGCCGTGGGTCGTGTACGGATAGCAAAAGCGGTAAAGGCGACAGCTCGCATTAAGCGGGGAATCCAGGTTCCAATGGTCTTCATTCCCTTATACAGCTGATGGTATTTCGCATTCGCAACTACGAATACATTCCATGCCTTTGGAATCTGTCTGCTATAGGGTGCAAAATTCTTATAAGCACGTGGCTTTGCCCGAACTTGTACAATATGGATCTCCGACTTTAGCAAGCAGCACCCTTAACAAATACAGAATACAAGCGTACATCCAGGCGCTACTCACACTTTTAGTGCTACTGAAGTTTCCTCTTATAACAGAGGTATAGTGCAAACAGAGGCTCTACCACGGGTATCTGGAAACAACTTAACTGCGTTAGCAGAGTCAGTGTTGAGCAGTCGCTCTGTCCAGAATATTTTTATGCTCCTATGAAGAACATGTAGAAGGAGCAGACTTCGTTGCTTTGTTACTGCGGGCTGTTCACTGATCTGTCTGACACAGTTGGCCACACCCGAGGGGTCGCAACTCCAAGTCGGTCGGACGGTAAGGGTGAAGGGGTCGACGACAGATGACGTGGGAGGGTGCGCAAAAACATCGCCAAAATTAACATTTGGGTCAGAATATCCAGTGCAGGGAAGACGAAAGTATTGCAAGTAAAACAATGAATGCTTGTGTTTTACCTAGTGTCGCACATACGAGGGTTGGAACTTAAAGAGTGGCACTATTCATTCACAACCGATACAAAAGAGTTACATGTTTGTACTTGTTACTGTCCTTCAAAGTAGTCACCAGTGTTGTGTAGAACCCGTTACCAGCGATGTGGAAGGCGCAGTACACCGTTAACAGAGCCGGTTCTGTTGATGGCGCGAATCGCTGGAACAGTTCTGAAGCGAATGCCACGAACTGGTTCCTTCATCTTCGGAATCAAATCAAAGTCACAAGGAACTACGTTCGGGGAGTATGGTGGATGGTACATCACTTCCCAGTCCCATGGTCTGAACAGAGCAGCCACAGCTTGCGCTGTGTACGCCCGCGCATCGTCGTGAAAAATGATGGGAGGGTTGCGCGTAAAGTGTCGACGCTTCATTCCCAAAGCTGTTCGCAGGTGACGCTCCAAAAACGAACGGTAATACTGTGCATTGACGGTCTGCCGTGGAGGAACGTAATGCGTTAGGATAACACCTTGACAGTCGGCCACGAGAATCACCGTAAGTTTCACCATACTGGGGCACTGAGGCACTTTCGACTTTCGCGGCGACCCATAATGACGCCATTCGTTGGATTGGCGTTTCATTTTGGCTCGTACGATGTGGCCATGTCTCATCCACTGATACGATGCGGCGTAAGAAAGCCTCTCCTTCGCGCTCTTACCGCTGGAAGTGCGTCTGAGCATCGTCGTAATGCATTCATTTCTGCATTTCCGCCAAGTCATGCGGAACCCATCGTGATGCAATTTTTCGCCAGCTGAAGGCTTTTACCCAACCTGCCACTGTTCTGTACGGCAATGCCGATTCCCAACAAGCCTCTTGATGACACTGTCGTGCTATATGACCTCTGGCACATTGAATCTTGATCCAACTCCTTTATTCCTGTTTCGAAAACATAGTGACACCGTTACATTAGACTCCTCGCTCACAACTGACTTTGTTTCCCTCGATTGCGAGCACGCCGGTGACATGGGACGGGCGAGTCTATTTGCTCGGAGGTAAGGTAGGTATCTCAACAACTTGTGCTGTCAGCGACAATAGTAGATTTCATTGCATAGTGTCTCCACAGCAGTGTTGCCACTATTTAATTTCCAACCTACGTATAAAGCAAACTCGTGCAATCGGCATCTGTATTACATACTAACATTTGGTGCTACAAAGAAACTGAAAAATAATTGCTACTGAAAACAAATAATTGCGGATTTCTTCTTCTGTCTATTCATTTTCCAATAAAATACCACAAGACGCACTCATTCTGCGCTTGCCACTATCTTGAAACTAAGATCAAGTTATTGGCATGTTTCTGGCAACAGTTTTTCAAACAATGAAAGCAGATCGTGACACATTTTTTATCATAAAGACTATGGGAGTAAGTGCTCAAATAATTACATTGCATCTCACAGACTCCTCCATTAACATTTCCATTTGCTGTCAGATCATCATTTAAAAATAAAAAGAGCAAATAAAGGTAAAAAATAACATTTACAGTGTCATAAATATTAACAGAATGCTCTTACACGACAGAACAGATATTCAAAAGTGACGCAGGTCGTTACGTATACGATGGCTGTCAGTTATCTACGCACGAACTGCATGCAGTAATTGTATACGCGTCTCACCACGCCAACTACCTGTACAGCTGTTTCGTTGAACAGTTTTGTCTTGAATCATTTAATGCCACGCATTTACGGTGATTTAGCCCCTATCGTCCATCCAATTCACGGTCTAATACAACAGTTAACGCAATAAAGGTACTGCAGTTCACATCAATTTTCGTAGCTTCACGTGGTGTGCTTTCTGTCTCTAGCTGTGAGAAGTGTATGTTTCAATGCCATTCACAGTTCCAGCAGCTGTAAAGCCGGCGTGTATTTGAGGTTCACTTGTTTTGCTTTCATAGCATTGCGTGTATCAGTCACGGTTGAACATTTATCGGGCATCAGAGTGCCATGCCACGTTAGTCTCTTTGTCTGTTTCTCTCTTTCTCTCTCTCTCTCTCTCTCTCTCTCTCTCTCTCTCTCGTGTGTGTGTGTGTGTGTGTGTGTGTGTGTGTGTCAATGAGCGTGTCATGGAATTCATGGTACCCGAATGACCTGCATTATGCGCGACCGTAAACGAGAGCCAGGAAAAGAAGGGAAGCTTAGGAGAGAACGAAACAAGGAGGGAGATCTAACAAGGGAATGGTCAGACTTGTCATGTCGAAACCTGTGTTGCATTTTCACCACTGTGAGTTAACATTTCAAGAAGTCTGTATGCAGAATTTTAGCTGCTGACGTGACCTGGAAGTCTGTAAACAATTTTATGAAGTAAGACATTATTGTCGCATGGTTTCCGCGCTTATAACTGCCTTTTGTACAACCCTGACCTCTCTCGCTGCGTTATACCAACGCCGTCTAGGGACAAGGTGGCGTTAGCTACGCGCCGCTCTCTTGTCACAGCAGTGAGAGAGCTGATTCCACCAGTGAAAGCGATCGTTGAGAAATATGGCTGATACGTTATCTACAACATTCTCTCCAAATAGCTATGAAATAGACACAAATAAATATACGGTTTAAAACACGTCCAAATTTTATTTCTTGTAATTACCGCAAAAATGCGAAATATTGATACAATGTTCAAAACATGGGTTTTTTGTGCACCAAGAACATACAACCAAAGACGACATATGACATCCCTGCGAATCACAGACGTTGTTAGATGTCCGTAGACAAAACTGGGCTGGTGTTAGGAATGAATGAGGCCTAGTATCAGTATATTTCGAGGAGTGCCACGCATATTTAATCAAATTCTGAAACCGTTGGGAGAAAAATTGATAACGTACTACTGATTGCAGCTTGAGAATATTGTCACGGTGATAGACAGGAAATTGCAGTGATCTGCACACAATAATTTTCTCTGTTAGTTTTCTGTAAAATGCCTTCCACTGACGGAAAAATTCTCTGTTTAATGGTTGAATTACGTTCGTCCTGCCGGGTGGAATCTGAAGTATCTCTACTCCTTTGTCACAGTGGGCTCGAAATACAGCTTTTAATGAATCAGATCTTTTATGACCTGACCACGAATCTAGAAGGAGAAGAGATTTGTCTCCGCAGAACGGAAGAAAAGCATGACGCATGAAAAGTGTAACGTTTCCATTTCCCATTTTTCCTGACTTCGATGCGTCTACCACAAGATTGTTTGCGTAGAACATTGTCCTTTTAACACGGGGCCCAAAACCTCCAGTTGGTTCTTGAAGACACACATGTAGTTTAGGCTGCAATGAACCATCCAGACTAATTATGGGCATTATAGTGTATGAATGGGAGAGAGCAGTCGTGGACTGCGCAATCGCCTCAATACGTTTTCCCCCTTTGAATGACAGTGTTCTTTTCGCACGCATTTCTTTTTGAAAACCTGACTGATCTGCATTGTACACGTAAGATTCACTGAAACTAGCGATCTTATTTTTTGCCTTCGTAAGAAAAGCTTCTATCATTACGATTTATGTCAGTTCATTTTCCGACCTGTTTCTCGATACAAATTTTGTTATTTTTCTTGCCACAATTTTATGTGATCTTTTGAAGCGACTAATCCAACTCTGAGAAGCTGTAAATTCTTAGGGCCTATCGCGTTGGCAATCTCTAACGCCCAATCACGCAAAGTTGTATCGCTGACACTAAATGACTGTTATCTGGCATCTGTAAATATCTCAAAAAGTCGCGCATTTATCTCCGTCGCAATTTCCAGTCGACTCTTACGTCGTCCAGCGATTTCCTTTTTCCATCTATACAATTCACGTTCAGAACGGACAAAGCGATACTTATTTTGAACAGTACTGACACGTAGGCGTTTCTTACCACTTTCGTTCAACCAATACGTCACCGCTTTTTCTTTGTCTGATAAGGTAATTGTAGTTGCTGGTGTTACTTTCGGAGATAATTGATGATGGTACGTGGCACTATCACTCGAAGAGTCTTCATGAGTGCAACTTTCGTCGGTGTCTTCGCCGTCTGTAGATTCACAGTCTGCGATATCGAGTGTTTCAGTTCTTTCCAGCCACATGCTCGTCTAGAAGTTTAACAACCATGTCGCACAACACATAGTCTTCACGCGTGTTTTCTATTGATTGCTTCATTTGGCGTCTGTGGTATATCTCCATGGCAAGCAGCAGAACATTTACAGGGTCCGCCATCACCTGTGAGGGGAGGTTGAATGTTCACCGTAAGGTGGCTTGCGGAGTATAGATGAACATGAACAGAACATCGTTCACATCTCTAACCAGTTTCAGGACGGTATGTTTCGAAATACGTACCAGAAATTAAAAGGACGTGCATGCCACAGAAACGAATATTCGTTTCCCCATTCCACCAAAACTGTGCAGCGATATTTCTCTTTAGTGAACGCCACGATAAGACGGCCGCACTTCCCGACCATGCGCACAACGCTCCCGACTCGCCATTTCCAGGGGTGGCCAACCGTCACTGCAAGCGCCAAGCAGGAAAAACAGCCATGTTCGTGGTTTTTTTTAGGTGACTTCCAGTTCATGTCAGCAGCTACAATTTTGCATTCGGGCCTTTTGCACAGTTAAATAACAGTGCTAAAAAAAGCAATACACGTTTCGGCATGACAAGTCTGACCATTCCCTTGTAAGGAAAATGAAAACGAAACGGGAATGAGGCAATATGATAATGGTACGGGAAGTTTAGTGTAATATCCATTGCGGGTGTCAAAATTTATGCTATAAGTAACACACTAAATTAAGCAACCCACAGTTTTGGGTGCAGTAATCTAGACACAGTGGGCCATCTACTGCTTTAAAACGCCGTGGTTGAAGCAGTGGGTTACCTTAAACATTATTAATATCCCAGGCAAATTATTAAAAGAAAGCGACGTATGGAGAAAATAATTTTTAAAGTTTTGAAACAACGGGAAAATACTCACATGAGGTGAAGAAGTACGAAACAGAAAAACCTTGACCCCTCCTGTAGAGAGGGCGCCTTCCGTTTTCTCTCTCTCTAACCCCCCCCCCCCGCCCCCCCCCCCCCCACACACACACACACCAAAAGGTAAATTTCTCCCGTTTTTTTACATTTTTGTACAAAATGATCATTTTAACAAGTGAACTGTAATTATGAAAAATATTACTCGTAAAATTTTACTTACAACGGTCTTGCACATTTTTTTAAGTGAGACGATAAGTTCTAGAGAGTTGGAACAGGATTCTGTCAATGCAAAATTTTTGTAGATTTCGCTGCATAGTCAGTACTGTACTAATAAATGAAAAATGTAATTGAGTATAAGGAAATGTTTCGTATATTTTCCACTTCACGGAATTTCTTGTATGTTCAGTGCTGTTGAAATCAGGATTAGATGCCCGAAAATGTAAATGGTAAGTTCCCTTACTATTCTGTTTCTTACTGCTACTCCTCATCTCAGTATTTTTTTGAATTTCCAATATTTTATAAATTATTTCCTCCATTTGCCGTTTTTTCTATTAATTTGCCTGGGGTAAATATGGAATGATACAACTTCGTCTCCAGAGTTCGTTGCAACAGAGAAATTCATCCTCTCCCTCTCTCTCTTTCTCTCTCTCTCTCTCACTCTCTCTCTCTCTCTCTCTCTCTCTCTCTCTCTCCCTCCCTCTCTCGCTCTCTCTCTACACAGAAACAGGAAAGAGCCCTGGTGGTGACACCTTAAATGGCATTAGGTTTGTATGTTTTAATGAACTTGTGGGTCAGGAAAGCCAGGCTGCCATGCTCTCTCGTTTGCTTTCTTCACGCCTCTTAATACCTTCTAGGCATGATGGTCACACTAACGTCAGGATATTTATAAGTATTTTTTTTAGAACCAAGATTTTTTGTCAGTACTTGTGAGGAAGGGTCAAATTGCCTGCTAAACGTCTATTATACTGTGAATGTTTGGACATGAAATTATTCATTAAGGTTGAAGAAAAAATACAGTAAGGTGTACAATGAAATCTACTACGTAAGTATATATGAAGATATTGAATAACAGCTGTATGCCAATAAGTCGGACGTACGGAGTCAGCAAGTGTGAAGGATAAGTAAGCTTTTTAAAACAGTGGAACATTTTTCGATGAAGATGCTTTAGTGCTTGTGTTCAACTAATGGAGACTGTAGCAACAAGTATAATAAAAGAAAGTGAACAATCACGCAATTAGTAGTGAACTCCGGCGACGAATGGGTACCTTTTAAACATCGACAAATGCCGCATTTAGAAATTCAAATTTGAAATCTATATTTATAATCACATACTAAGATTGAGACAAATATTTCAAAAGGCCTTACATAGGCCTGTTATTCGACACCAATAACAAGTTATAACGCAATGAGTTTTTAGTGGTTCTGTTCGTCTTCAATAATTATAAAAGGTGATAAAGCACCACATCTTGTAAAGACAAAATTCGCGTCACCGAGGTCGCTCTTGAAAAACCGATACAGATACAATAGCTACGTAGTAGAAACTAAAGTTTACACATAGCTAAAGGCAAAGGTGTAGTCATGTTTACATAGGGTTCAAAATGTTTTGGCCTCTCACACTGACGGAACACTGTATCGTTTATTAATGTTTATCTTTAAAATAACTCATGGTACACTTAGATGACATTTTGGAAAACACTCTAATCTGGAACAATTTACCGATACTGGATAAGTAGTGAGTTATTGCTTTCTGAAAAGTCAAACATTGCGGCTGGTGAATAAAGAGGCATTCGTTTTTCTTTATTTAAGACGGGCTGGATAAGTATTAGTAGCCTGGAAATGTATAACAACAACTTCACAATTTACTGAAACTTCCTGGCAGATTAAAGCTGTGTGCCGGACCGAGACTCGAACTCGGGACCTTTGCCTTTAGCGGGCAACTGCTCTACCAACTGAGCTACCCAAGCACGACTCACGCCCCGTCCCCACAGCTTTACTTCTGCCAGTACCTCGTCTCCCACCTTCCAAACTTTACAGAAGCTCTCCTGCGAACCCTGCAGAACTAGCACTCCTGAAAGAAAGGATATTGCGGAGACATGGCCCAGCCACAGCCTGCAGAGTGAAAATCTCATTCTGGAATGATAATTTACGGTTCTGCGATTGCTGTTGGAGCAGTATCTGATATACATTCGTAAATCGTGCTTTTCATTAAAAAGATTCATGTATATCCAGTCCTGAGTTCCCATATTCCCGTCCTCATTGACAGTTCATTGAAGAATACTATTGCAAAAATTGTCGCCACATTTAGTGCTCAATAACATAAGGCAGTAGACACAAACGCCACTGTAACATAGATACTGGCTATGCAAACAGCTATGCCACGTGTGTCCGCTATCTACATGAGAAATACAGAAACACTGTCCATATACGTTACAAAGAACAAACTGATGCTTTTTGCCTGAAGCGCAGTGAAAGAATACACAGTCGTGTGCCACTTAAATCTCTCCACACACTCGTTAATGGACATCCAGGACATCACGCTACTGAAAGGAGAATTTTAGACTTGTTACAACATCTTGAAATGCTTTCCCTCAAACAAAAAATTTCTGAAAACAATATGACTCAAGAAATAGTCTGTCCAGTAATTTTGTAGCTGAGTTTGATCCAGAAGAGTCTAGAACCTGACAAAAGTAATCTTATACAGCTTGGAAGTCATCTCCGAAGTATACAGAAAGCTATCCTCTCATAATGGTCAGTTCTCAGAAAACATAACAAAAAAAAAACAAAAAATGCGAAATCGTTGTATATAGTAATTCTTCGACATATCTGAACTTTTGAAACTTGAACAGGTATTCAGAATTTTATCATGTGTACGCCAATTCAACGTTTGAAACGATGAGTTATGCGTTGTTAAAGACTTTACAGTTGATGACAGGAACAGCAATTAAAGTTTGTACAATTGTTTGATTTGGTAACAGCTACAAAATCGCAAGTGCATGTGCGAAAGGATTACTACGTACAAAAAAATTTCGACATAGTGTAACTAAACATTTGAAGGGGACTTTAATTTTGAAATATTATAAGTTCTTAAACCGCCTTTGTCGATATTACAAAGTGCAGTACAACACTTGCACAGCACAAGTTGAAATAGCATGTTTTTGTGAATAAATGTATTTAGCGAAGGGGCTGTGAACATCTGCCGCTCCTTTACGTGAATTTCAAGAAATATTCATTTCTGATTTAAAGGTCTATTCCGTATTCAGTAACCCACCGTCTGTGATGTGCCGAAATGGGTTACCGGTCGACGACAGGCCCTCTGAGCTACCCCTACCTCCCTCCCCCCCCCCCCCCCCTCCTTCCACCATTGAGTTGCAGCGGCTGTTTCCTGGGCTTTGTGAAGTCACACCGAGCTCTCCGTCTCTCACTTATTTACACTGAGTAGCTTACGTGACGGCATCGGTAGCCCTTGACTCCTAATTAAACGATAGAGGGTTGGTTATCTGTTCGCCTGTGCTGAAAATACAGAGACGCTCTTTGAAGTACTTCAATAACAAACAGTTCACTCACAAGCTATTTAGCTCAAAGGTTTCGGGCGTAGGCTGCGAGATGTAAACGTGTTTATATCCTCTGACAAAACAGTAAGAAGTATTACCTCATTCAAACTGTGCTAAAGTTACAGGAAGTATACGATTTTGCAACGGCCTGACATGAGATCAAAATTAGCAGAGCGGAAGACGATAAAAGTCACCACAGAGGCTGCTGTTGAAACGGTAAGTAAGGTTATCAATTCGAGGGTGACATCTTACGGACTATTTCTGAATACGTAACCAAATCGCACATCCTCGAACCAACATTCCAACTCTGTTACGATACGATACCAAGGAGACCGACTCGCTGCTAAGGAGATATTTTAGTACTGTGGGATTTGCTTCCAATAAACATTACGCTCATTGCCTGAGAAAAGAATATATCCTAAACGGATTGTGGAATGAATTAATGATATGTAACAGTTTGCCTTGATGAACGAGTACTTCCTATGTCAGCTACAATTTAATTCAGTCTTGCGCCATCTCACACAGTTTTAATGTTATTCCATGTTCTAAATCGTAAAATGTATATACAGGGTGTTTAAAAAATGACCGGTATATTTGAAACGGCAATAAAAACTAAACGAGCAGCGATAGAAATACACCGTTTGTTGCAATATACTTGGGACAACAGTACATTTTCAGGCAGACAGACTTTCGAAATTACAATAGTTACAATTTTCAACAACAGATGGCGCTGCGGTCTGGGAAACTCTATAGTACGATATTTTCCACATATCCACCATGCGTAGCAATAATATGGCGTAGTCTCTGAATGAAATTACCCGAAACCTTTGACAACGTGTCTGGCGGAATGGCTTCACATGCAGATGAGATGTACTGCTTCAGCTGTTCAATTGTTTCTGGATTCTGGCGGTACACCTGGTCTTTCAAGTGTCCCCACAGAAAGAAGTCACAGGGGTTCATGTCTGGCGAATAGGGAGGCCAATCCACGCCGCCTCCTGTATGTTTCGGATAGCCCAAAGCAATCACACGATCATCGAAATATTCATTCAGGAAATTAAAGACGTCGGCCGTGCGATGTGGCCGAGCACCATCTTGCATAATCCACGAGGTGTTCGCAGTGTCGTCTAAGGCAGTTTGTACCGCCACAAATTCACGAAGAATGTCCAGATAGCGTGATGCAGTAATCGTTTCGGATCTGAAAAATGGGCCAATGATTCCTTTGGAAGAAATGGCGGCCCAGACCAGTACTTTTTGAGGATGCAGGGACGATGGGACTGCAACATGGTGCTTTTCGGTTCCCCATATGCGCCAGTTCTGTTTATTGACGAAGCCATCCAGGTAAAAATAAGCTTCGTCAGTAAACCAAATGCTGCCCACATGCATATCGCCGTCATCAATCCTGTGCACTATATCGTTAGCGAATGTCTCTCGTGCAACAATGGTAGCGGCGCTGAGGGGTTGCCGCGTTTGAATTTTGTATGGATAGAGGTGTAAACTCTGGCGCATGAGACGATACGTGGACGTTGTAGTCATTTGGACCGCAGCTGCAACACGGCGAACGGAAACCCGAGGCCGCTGTTGGATCACCTGCTGCACTAGCTGCGCATTGCCCTCTGTGGTTGCCATACGCGGTCGCCCTACCTTTCCAGCACGTTCATCCGTCACGTTCCCAGTCCGTTGAAATTTTTCAAACAGATCCTTTATTGTATCGCTTTTCGGTCCTTTGGTTACATTAAACCTCCGTTGAAAACTTCGTCTTGTTGCAACAACACTGTGTTCTAGGCGGTGGAATTCCAACACCAGAAAAATCCTCTGTTCTAAGGAATAAACCATGTTGTCTACAGCACACTTGCACGTTGTGAACAGCACACGCTTACAGCAGAAAGACGATGTACACAATGGCGCACCCACAGACTGCGTTGTCTTCTATATCTTTCACATCACTTGCAGCGCCATCTGTTGTTGAAAATTGTAACTACTGTAATTTCGAAAGTTTGTCCGCCTGAGAATGTACTGTTGTTCCAAGCATATTGCAACAAACGGTGTATTTCTATCGCTGCTCGTTTAGTTTTTATTGCCGTTTCAATTATACCGGTCAATTTTGAAACACCCTGTAGATACATATAAAAAAATTATGTCTAAAATTTCTGAATTATATTTAGTTGCTGCATATACTTTTCTTCTTTTGCGTGGTATAGCGTCACACTATAGCACAGCTATTGCTCAAACTTGTTTCAAGGTGACTGACAGAGCGTACCGTCTTGACAGTCAAGAGTTTGCACAGATGTAGAGCAATGTAAAATTGTTGTCAGCCCGAAGGTAGGCTTGAAAACAACAGTGCTTTGCCAGAAACGGTCCTGAAGAACGTGATATGTCCTTGCTTTCTCTCTCCTTTGATCTGACAAAGGTGAAAGAAGCGCCAGGTCAGAGACAAAAGTCGTCAGACCAGCAGAGTTTTCAAACTTAAGCTTGGACTTATCTCATACTTGCCAACAAATCTACCAACGTCAAGTAGGTTACAGACATTATGTTCGCAACTGTCAGGTTGCAGTATTGCGGTATAAATTCACATAATTATACATCCATACACCGAAATAAAAACAAGGAATAAAAGTGGCCACGACAGATGTCTGATAGTACATTTTCACGCAGCTTTTTTTTTTTCTTCTTCTTACTGACCTTTTCTAAGCCTGCTTCCCTTTTTTTTATTTTCATCGTAGCATTGTCGATCTTTAGAAGTAATGGAATATTGAGATTCATCGACCATTTCTCAGAATAATACGTCTGGTGTGGTGTAGTAAATCTTTCAGTAATTGTTTTCTGGTTGATACTGTCCAAAGATTTTATCACAGAAAAAACTGTAAGGTCAGTGAGTTCATTCTGAAGATAGCAGATTGCATAGGTGGCTGAAATAGTCCTGTAAGACAATAAGTAATTCCTTTATCAGCACTGTTATAGTCAATTGTTTGTGAATATGACCAGATTCCAGGTATTCAAACACATTATGGGATGTTATGTGGATCATAATGCACAACCGTTTTAGCGTTTCCCATAATCGCTTTACAAAAGGCTATGGTTCGTATTCATACATACATCAAAAACGTTTTGCATCATCCTGGTTCCCAGAAGTCCTGAAGATAGACGTTGACTGTGGATATTGTATCACAGACACAGTCCCTTTGACTGTTCAGAGATGTCACTAAACCCGCCCAAAGATGTAAACAACCATACATGTTCAGCGCCTATTAGACACAGGGGGTTCAACATACCAGCAGTTCCAGTCATTTCACCAGGAAGGAGGTACACGGCTCTTGTTATCTGTAGTTCAACCATGCCCAGACGGTCAATATCGCGTTTCGACCGCATCCGCATTGTTACATTGTGCCAGTAAGTTCTCTCGACAAAGTAAGTGTCGAGACGTCTCGGAGTGAACCAAAGCGATGTTGTTCGGACAGAGAGACAGGAACTGTCGATGTTCTAGACGCTTCATCCCGGAACCGCGCTGCTGCTACGGTCACAGGTTCGAATCCTGCCTTGGGCATGGATGTGTGTGACGTCGTTAGGATAGTTACGTTTAAGTAGTTCTAAGTCTAGGGAACTGATGATCTCAGATGTTAAGTTCCATAGTGCTTAGAGCTATTTGAACCATTTGAAGCGCAACTTCACTCCCGACGTCCATGGTGAGGTCCATCTTTGCAACCAGGACACCAAGCAGCGTGGTACTGATGGGCCCAACCACATTCCGAATGGAACGCTCAAGATTGGCATCACGCTCTCTTCACCGATGAGTGTTGCATATGCGGTCAACCAGACAATCGTCGGAGACGCGTTTGGAGGGTACCCGATTAGGCTCAACGCCTTAGACACACGGACCAGCGAGTGCAGCAAAGTGGTGGTTCGCTGCTGTTTTGGAATGGCATTTTGTGGGGCCGACGTAAACCGCTGGTGGTCACGGAAGGCGGCGTAATCGCTGTACGAAACGTCAGTGCCATCCTCCGACCGACGGTGCAACCATATCGAAAGCATATTGGCGAAGCATTCGTCTTCATGGACGACAATTCGCGCCCCCATCGAGCACATCTTGTGAATGACTTACTTCAGGACATCGCTCGAAGAGAGTGACCAGTGTGTTCTCCTGACATGAACTCTATCGAACATGCCTGGGATGGATTGAAAAGGGCTGCTTATGGACGACGTCACCCACCAACCACTCTTAGGGGTCTACGCCGAATAGCCGTTGAAGAGTGGGCCAATCTGGACCAACAGGGCCTTGATGATCTAGTGGATTATTTAGTTGTGGATAGTACGCTACGACGAATACAGGCAAGCGTCAATGCAAGAGGGCGTGCTACTGGGTATTACATTTACCGGCGTGTACAACAGTCTGGACCACCACCTATGAAGGTCTCCCTGTATTGTGGTAAAACATGCATATGCAAAACTTCTTTTGATGTGTGATTTTCAGCTTAGCTTCTGCTTCTGCTTGGATGGTTGCGAGTTTGAGGCCATCAGCAGTCTCATATACTATAGGCTGAGTGCACTCTGTACCAGTCGTTCCACCAGGGACAAATCCTTGCCAGTACCGAACCAGACACCAGCCTCGTGGTGCCATTTGAGGAGATACTTAGCTGAATAGTAGCGGTTCCACTGACTAGAAAGTCAACAAACGGCCGGGACAGCTATGTGTTGACCACATAGCCCTACATACTGCATCCAGATAACGCCACAAAGCAGAGGATGACACGGCCCATCCCTTGAGCCCTCGCGACCTCGACGAGTAGCTTGATTTACTGACACACGTGATATCTGATATTGTGACTGAATACATAGAAACTGTTATTTTGAATAAATGAAGTAGCTCCTAAAAATGTTTTCTTCTTTGTTTTTCTGCACCTTTTTCAGCAGTTGTGCATATTCAAGCTGACGGCAGTTAACCTAAACGACTTGCTACTAATGGTTTTATATGAATTATTCACTATGTCGTTGATCATACTTCTCTGGCATTAGTATTTAAGTGGGCTAAGGAAAGTCTGTAACCGGTTCTGGCACTGGAAATGTAGTATAGTACCATTCCAAGTACAACAAGCCAGGTATTTAGCATATTTTCGTGCTCCTCGAGGTCTCTTTCATTCTGCAGCGTGCAATGTTTGGAAACTCCCTGGCGTACGAAAACGGTGTGCCGCACTGGGTCTCGAACACTAAGCACACCCCTCTCTCCACTCCTTGCTTCACTTCCGACGGTCAGTCTCCTTCGTTCCAAACTTCACAGAAGTCCCCCCGCAAACCTAAGGTGACTTGCACTTCTGGATGAAAGGATGTTGCTGAGAAATTTTATAGCTACAAGCCGACAGTATGTGCTCTAGGTGCTGTAGGTCGATTAAAACTGTATTGAGTACAGGGTCTCTAACCAGGAACCACGCCTTTTGCAGGAAATGCCCTTGCTGATTGAGCTGCATTTTCTTCTTGGACTTTTTATTCATTACGAGATAGATAACGACGACAGTGAATCTGTGTGTTTGTTTATTGACTCGGGAGAAGGGACCAAACGGCGAGTTCATCGGTCCCGTCGGATTAAGGACGGGTTAGAAAGGAAGTCGGCCGTGCCCTTTCAAAGGTACCATCCCGGCATTCGCCTGAAGCGATTTAGAGAAATCACGGGAAACCTAAATCAGCATTGGCCTGACGCGGGTAATCTGTGAGGCCGGGGTCTCGCAAGGAAGACAAGATTTCGGTTTCGAGTAGGGTCTGGACAGTGTTTGTCAGCCAGTGATGTTCATACATCTCCCTACTACGATGATTAAACGTCGTCTAAATTGGTGTTGAACAATAAAGTGAGAACAGAAGATGTGAAAAAGATTAAACTTTCCTACGCGAAGAACGTCCTACCACACGGTAGTTACACAGTTGCGTTTACCAGTGCTCCAGACCTCCAAAAGGCGATAACTGTCGGCTTCACAATATGTGGAACGAGCTACGGCACGTTTCCATAATACGTCGCGCCAACCGCAAAGAAGACAGCCGGCGCGCAAGAAAAGGCAGCCGTGCGGGATACTCGCGGCTCATATCGTATCGGAACGGATATTGGAGGACCTGAGCTTTGGGCTGTCAAAGCGGCGTGGCGCGAGCTGGCGTACTGAAGCTGCCAACCTCCACCATTCCCCCCTCCCCCCTCTCCATACCCTAGAAGTGACAGGCCCGCACTCGAGTTCGATTTTCGTTCCCCTCGGCATTCTCTTCCCTCCGCGGCTACAGTGTTAAGTGTCAATCGTGCAGCGCCCCTGCTTCACCTTGCGATCCAACAACTACCCCCGAGGCTGTCACCGCTGCTGCTGCTACTACTGCTGCACCCGCTGTGCGTCTTTTTAATTGACTTTTTCTAACCAAACAGACAAAACGATTGCGGTCGTAACACCCTATTACTCACGCTGAAACCAAGTCTAATATCTCCCTGTCATTCTAGTGAAGCTAGCCACTACCCTTAAAGAGTAGCTCCTTTTCTATGTCACCGTCAGCCACATTTCTTTAGTAAATATCGGCCCAAATATTTCATGACCATTGGACTTCAGGACGTCGCGCTGGAAGATTAAATGCGAAGCCGTTTTATTGTCCATGCCACACAGTCTGCACTTATGAATTCCTTTCTCTATTCCCCTTGTGTATAGGAACGTCTTGAAGTTATTAAGAGTACTGCACAATTGTCAGGAATAATTAGCCACAATATCAAGAATTAATTACTACATTCGACACATTTCGGGTGGTACCTATCACAAGATTATCATGAACATCTTGGTGATCATGTATATAGATAGTTTGTAACAAACAAAGCTACCGTGACAGCTTCGTTCGTTACTTACTGTCTTTATGTATTTGATGACCACGATGTTCACGACAATTTGATGATGGATTCTAACCGAGAAGAGTCAAATTAAGTCATTAGTGTATGAGTTAGTGACATCGAATTCCTTCCCCAATAGAACAATTGTGCAGTACTCCTATTGATTCGCAATATGGTCGCGTTCTTCCTCTGTGACTTTTTGTTACAATTACATCTTGAAATTCCCATGGCGAGTCATTAAACCTATCATCAGTTTAATCTGCTTCCTTTTAAGCCCAAGATTACAAAAATCCTCTTTTAAGCCTGGATTCGGCATCATTAGCTTGCCATGTTTTTGTGTTTGGGTTTTAGTCCAACGTTCTTCATACCACGTTGTTTAGAGTCTACCACAGCTTTAGTGAAAGTTCGGACATGTCCCGGTACAGGAAGAGCAGATATCGGCCCTGGTCTGGCTAACGCAGCAGCTTGTTTCTTACGATTAAAACCCGGGTGACGAAGGGCCCATAGCAGATTTACCCTGTTGCTTTCCCCTGGTCTCACAAGAGTTTGATGGCATTTACAACTATCTTCGATCTCGTTGCACGGTCTGTGTCACGATCTTACTTTTCCTGTTGTGTTCCACCGTATCTTGCTCCATTTTCCTTGAAGCGGGGTCTTTTATCGAGTATTATATCCACATTCAAATTTATATCAATTATGGGTGCGGCGTATTTCTGACGAACCGTCCAAGTAACAATGAGGACATTAAGGACGTGGCACAAGCTCGGAGGAAAGATTGAGAAGAAACTCAGTTGTGACTATTCCTAAATCTAGTCGAACATGGGGATTGGGAACGATGGCCACCACAATATGAATCCAGTATCTTTATCACGGGGTCCCTTGCTCGGTATATGAAGAGGGAATCTGCAACTTTCGATAGACCCAATAGAACGACCAACCCAGTTATTTCTGTATCTCGGAAAGATTCATAGGTATTAGAAGAAATAAGCAACAATAGGAGACAACAATGAGAGGATGTGACCATATCGTCCCTCGGCCTCTTAAGCTTGCCTGAGGGTATGCCAAAACGTAATTAGGTAGCGCCCCAAGGTAAAATGCAGTCACCAACTGTAACAGGACATCAATTTGTTAATGAATCCAATGCATAACTTCTTTTTTTTTTACAACAGATCAATACAAGAGACTTTCCAGTACGGATATTCATGCCGACGGGGAAAAAAATCGCGGCACCAAAAAATAATTAATGTAGACTAATGGAATTTCAGGAATACATTCACCTAGGTGAAATTTTTAAGTTATTAACATTGCAAAATCACAGGTGCGAGAGAAACCATTGCGAGTATGAAATACTGGTACATTAATAACGAGAGAAACCGCACAATATTGAACGCATGCTTGCAAACGTGCATGTATTGTGTTTCAACAGATGCCAGATGTCAATTTGTGGGACAGAGTTCCTTGCCTGTTGCACTTGGTCGGTCAGTACAGGGACAGTGATTGCTAGTTGTGGATGACTGGAGTTGCCGAATGACGATATATCATATGAGCTCGACTGGAGACAGATCTGGTGATCAAGCAGATCAAGGCAACAAGACCCCACACTGTAGAGCATGTTCGGTTTCAACAGCGTATGGGGGCGAGTATTATGCTGTTGGAAAACACGCCCTGTAATGCTGTTCATTTCAAACAGACTGAATCGATTTCAGTTGTTACCGGTACTGCTAGGATATTGATCGTTGCAGTTAGTAGCTACTACGCTTTGAAAATCCTCTCCAATCTCCGCCCAGTATATTTGTTACATTTTCCTCTAACATCTTGCTGTACTAAGGGACACAAGAAAACACATATCTTTACGAAGTTTCGAATTACTAAAATTTAATATCCTAGTTGTGGTTCTGTTTCATACAGATACACCTCCAAAGTCAAGTGTGTAGAATACTTACGAGAGACAGGTTTACCAGTTTTGTTTTTAGGCCCTTGTCAACATTAAAATAGGTAGTAACATGGTTTCGTAAATTATTATTTTGAAAGATTGCATTAATTATCAATGATGTGCAGTATATTAATACAGTAAATCAGTAATGACTTTAACGATATTTGCACTACGAAGATACGATTATGACCGTACGGCAATAAAAATAGGAATACTTTTGTTTTTCTATGAGCAACATAATAGCTGTGCACTGCTACACTAATAAATTCTTGAACAATATACGGGCTGATTCCATGATGTTGTTACAAACTTTCAGGGACGATGAAGAAGGGTAAATGTATCAGTTTGTGGCATCCTGGTCCTAAAACGCCCGAGTCAAAAGTTAGAAGCGTAAATCGTTCTGACAGTGCCATACATACATCGATGCTCTTGTTGAGATTGTAGGGTAGAGAACTTTGAGTATGGACCAAAAGAAGAAACACAAAATCTAGTAAACGCGGGCCCTATGATAGTGTAGAACATCTCTACTACTGCAACCTCTTTGGTTTCCATGTGTGTGGAGGTGGTGGTGTCAACAATATATATATATATATATATATATATATTTTTTTGTTGACACCACCACCTCCACACACATGGAAACCATATATATATATATGTTGTGTCTAGACAAGACAGCCTAGACTCAATGAGAGGAAGCCAAAAGGCACGCGCTAAGCTAAAGCAGGATGGCGTGAGGTCTGAAACAGGATACGTAATGAATGCTATAAAGAAAAGTACGTAGCTTCTGTAATACTTAACTTTAATCCATCCTTTTGGTACATCTGGAGATTGTGGCGATACAAGTGAGACTCTTTAGATACATGCAATGTTACTAATGGCGCCTTGCTAGGTCGTAGCCATTGACTTAGCTGAAGGCTATTCTAACTATCTGCTCTGCAAATGAGCGAGGCTTCGTCAGTGTGCATCGCTAGCTACGTCGTCCGTACCACTGGGGCGAGTGCTAGTCAGTCTCTCGAGACCTGCCTTGTGGTGGCGCCCGGTCTGCGATCCCTGACAGTGGCGACACGCGGGTCCGACATGTACTAATGGACCGCGGCCGATTTAAATGGCTCTGAGCACTATGGGACTCAACTGCTGAGGTCATTAGTCCCCGCCGATTTAAAGCTACCACCTAGCAAGTGTGGTGTCCGGCGGTGACACCACAATATATATATATATATATATATATATATATATATAAAAAGCAAAGATGGACTGTAAAATGCATTCCTTAAGAGCTCTAGGCACTTTTTGCGTAGAAGAGATGTGTTTCACAGTGGAGAAAATGAACGAGTGCTCATAGCTCTTAAGGTATGAATTTTAGAGCCCATGGCTATTAGACTTTTTTTTGTTTCGGTCCATATTACCACCTACGAAAGTTGTCTACTCTACAAGCTTAGCAAAAAAATCACCGGTATATGGGTTCCTCTGTCAGAGATATTAGAAATATTTTCGCTTATAACTTTCGACTAGGTCGTTTCCGGGCCAGGGTCCCTTATCCCAAGCTAATACAGTTTCCCCTTTTTTACCATCACGGAATAATCCTGTACAGCGCGAAACACAGTTTATGAAATTAAAAAATTCCATGTCGCACCATAGAACATTTATTTTGCACAGAAAGAAAACCATTTGTCAACAAAGCTGCGTTAGGATTTCTGAGTTTCGTGTAGAGCACCGTTTTCCGCAGTTTTAGTGTTTAGTTGCTGGAAGGATAAGCATCGTGAAGTTATTTTCTTTCCTACTTTTACAGCAAACAGTGGAAGAACTTAGCATGGATCTAGACTGTCATGCATAATTACGTCCACCATAATAGTTGCAACTAGTAAGTCACCGTCAATCAAAATTAGTCATACAGAAACTGCTGTGAAAATGTAGTTCGCATGCTATCGCAACAGAGCAGACTTTTAGAGTGACTTAGTAATGATATTAAATTATGTGATTCAAGTGACAAAGGACATGTAATAGCGATGCGTGACGGTCCATATTCCAGTATAAATATAATACATCACGTAACTGGTGTTCAGAGCATTATGGGAATCTAAAACAGTACCGCACGCATTTCACTTTCCAAAATAAAAGCAATATTAAAATTCCTGGCAGATTAAAACTGTGTGCCGGACCGGCACTCGAACTTGAAGACCTTAGCCTTTTGCGGGCAAATGCTCTTCCGTCTAAGCTACCCACACACAACTCACGCTCCGTCCTCACAGCATTACCTCTGTCAGTACCTCGTCTCCTACTTTCCAAACTTCGCAGAAGTTCTCCTGCCAAATTTGCAGAACTAGCACTCCTGGAAGAAAGGATATTGCGGAGACATTGCGTAGCCACAGGCTGGTGGATGTTCCCAGAATGCGGTTTTCACTCGGCAGCGGAGTGTGCGCTGATATGAAACTACCTGGCAGATTAAAACGGTGAGCCACACCGAGACACGAACTCTGGACCTTTGCCTTTCGCGGGCAAGTGCTCTTCCGTCTGAGCTAGCCTAGCACGACTCACGCCCCGTCCTCACAACTTTACTTCTGTCAGGACCTGGCCTCCTGCTATCCAAACTTCACAGAAGCTCTCATGCGAACCTTGTATGATACTTATTAAACTATTATGCATGAAAATTAATACTATCAAATTGTTAAAGAGAACAATTTATTTAAGAATAGCGATAAAAGAAGTTTGGATAGATTGAATGGTAGATGTTTCTTCATATACGTTGCCCAAAGAGGCGGTCTCGAAATATGACCTCGAGCCCTACATCCCTGTGCAGTATCCCGTACAGTTGCTTACTATAATATGTTACTATGCAAGTTTACTTAATACTAGGTTAATGTTTTCCAGATTTACCGTGGCACCTGGCACAATAACCAGCCACACAGGGGCAATACATTCTACGTAGTATTTGTATTGTGTGTATTGTGTATTGAACCGGGGACCTAGAAACAACGGAGAGGCTTTGTCCCGCCGTAGCCCTCAGTGGTTCACAACCCCACAACAGGCCACAGCAGTCCACCCACCCCACCGCCGCCGCACACCGAACCCAGGGTTATTGTGCGGTTCGGCCCCAGTAGTGGAACACCCCCCCCCCCCCCCCTCTCAGGAACGTCTCACACCAGACAAGTGTAGCCCCAAATGTTTGCGTGGTAAATTTTGCACAGCAATCGCTGACATAGCGTAATGTCGCGTAATAAGAGGAACCAGCCCGATTTCGAAGAGGCAGATGGAAAACAGCCTTAAAAACCATCCACAGGGTGGCCGGCACACTGGACCTGGACATTAATCCGCCGGGAGAATTCGTGTCGGGGACTCGTACGCTTTCCCGCTCGGGAAGCAGCGCGTTAGAGCCTGGAGCAATTCCGAGTTGTATGGTCGCGGTCAATGAGACTTTTCGTTCCTGACGGTTTGTCCGGAGCTACGCTAGACATCTCTGGAGGTGCTCTGATTCCGCTAAGTCCTGCCAACAGCGGATCCACGAGGAGCCCCGAAGATTCCCATCACAGCTCTGGACGAATAGTCAGAAACCAAGAAGTCTCATGGAACACAAATATAAAACCTGGAAGATTCACCCGCATCTCTAGTCTTTCTGTTCAACACACTTTCAAAATACATTACGAACATCAGTCCTGTGCTCGAGATAACAATGTCGTCCGTTTACAGCTCACTACCAGCAATAACTTAGCTGAAGACTCATCTGTCGTGTTGCTAGGCAACCGGCGCTCGATTTGAATGCGTCATCTCCAGGGGAGACTTCAACAAAAGTGCAGGTTTGTAATTGTAGTAACATTACAATTAGAAGCAAGGGACAAAATTCATAGATATACAATACACCTTGAATAGCAAGCCAAACAATAAACACTGAAATGTGTGCAATATTCGGTATACAAAACATCTTTTTACCTTATGACTAAATTTTCGATGTACGCAACAATTTCAAATCAGGAGACTTTCAACAAGGACAACAAGGTTGTAATATAAACCACAGAAAGCAAAACATAGATAAATCTCACTCTGCAGTAACCTGAAAAAAATGTCATACTATGAGACATGTGTACAAGGGATACGTTCTGAGATAACAAAAAGCTATGAGTAATTCGATCTTGGCTGTCATACGTCTTTTGCTGAATAATTCATTTAAATACGTTCCGGATCATCAACATTTCTTTCCATTACCAATCTACATATAGTGAACACATCCCAGAAGAAAGTACAAACAGATTCTGTTCTTCAGGGCTAAACACAGTTTTCGTGATTGTTTCCTTTGAATGCTGGAATCTGATCCGCCATCAAATACTTCTTAGAGTCAGTTCCTCCACTCACGGATTGCTGGAATTTAGCTGTAGAGAGGAGAGTCTGGAATAACTTATCCCGCTCTCTTCTTTACGGAACGAAAGATAAAAACGATAGAAAAAACACTGGATCCTTAACAAAAGTTTCGAAGAGTACATTTGCCCGTCCCGAATGGTATACTTGGCTTTGTGCTTCAATAGCGTCCATAAATTTAGTGAGACTGAAAATGAAGGTGTCCAGCAATTCCATGGCATAACAAGCTCCAAGATCGTCGTAGCTCTGGTACATCTGGTAGAGTTGGTAAAAAGTGGAAAACACATGACTGCAGAACAGTTTAAGGCAAACATTTGAACATTTTAATTGATACCGTTTTCGGCATATTATTCAAGACGAAATGGAAGGGAAGCTTTACTGTTACGAGAGACAAGGTAGTTTCGAAATGATTCATCAGGCTCCAGCAACAGTGTAATAATGTTGCCTACAAACATATCCTGGCGAGTTACTTCGTTCCGTTATAACATAATCCTTACGTGTCACTAATAACGGTGACAAAGACTGTTGAAGCATCGTCTAAAGTGAGCCCCAGTAAATGTATTCACGAGGAGCTGTCAGGATATTTTGAAGTGTTTGACATGACACTTGGTCCAATTAGGCGGAGAAAAAAGCCACATCTCGCTATTCATAGAATTTCTCGCAACTTTTAGCGTTCTGCACCACAAGTTTAAGGCAGCCACGCGGTTGTTTTTGCCCTGCTGTTACCGCTTGCCTGCACACACAATACACGCAGTTGTTTGCCAATAACGAGTTTCTTTTTCTTCGATGTCACAGTGTTTTAACAATAAGTGTGTGCTAAAGACGAAACTTTGTAGAAGTGATTTCATCATGGACAAACAATAAAAAAAATTCGGAACAATACCGATTTTTACTAGTAGTTACGTTTTTTTTTTTATTTCCGTATATCCTTATAACCAACTGCTTCATCAGAGCACAATTGTCAACAAAAACCTGAAATACAGATGTTGACGGATTTTTATTAATGAAATGTGATAATAACGCGATGTGAAAGATTTATTTTATCGTTTTCAGATGTCCCATACTATTAATCACGATTGTTACGATGATGATAAAGATGAAAAGGTTTTTTCTGTTTACCAGTGGTACGTGTAGCGGCCTTACTAAAGCGGTGTGAGACGTTTAACCTTACAATGGGATAAAGAAATATTTTTCTATAAATAACGTTTCACACATTCAAAGCAAGCAAACAAGCGTACACCCATACACGTGCGCACACACAAATGCAAGCACGCGCATGCACAGAAGCACGCGCATGCATTCTCTCTCTCTCTCTCCCTCTCTCTCTCTCACACACACACACACTCACACACACACTCACACACACACACACACACACACACACACACACACACTCACACACACACAGCGGCACATAATAATAGGAAGCGAGTGGTGAAGACTATATTACAGCAGAATTCTTGAAATGGTGAGGAACAAATACTATAAATGATCTTCAACTGCTTTCTGAGAACATTTGGAAAACTGAAGAGATTCCAGAAGAGTGAAAAATAGCGTAAATCCACCTGCTACATGAAGATGGAGTCAAACAAAACGGCAACAATTATAGAGGTGTTTTACTTCCGCCACTGGCATACAAAATATTATCAAAAATTCTCCTGGACAGAGAGATAGAAACTTAGGCAAACAACTAGGGTAATATTCGGGGTGTTTTCGAAAGGGGAGATAATGCGCAGTACAAATTTGTAATCTAAATTCAATAATTCGCCACAGAATGTTAACTAGCCATCCTGTAACAGTATCATTTATTCATTTCAAAAAAGCATTTGATTCGTTAGACAGAGAGACAATATATGTGACTGTAGGCTTTCCCGGCGTAAACTACTAATGAAGGTTTCTCGGGTCTCCAGCTGGGTGGTAGCGTTGATATCTCGCGACGTTTCGGGAAGTGTCATACTACCCATCTTCTGGCGAAGTCAGAGTTCGCCAGATGTTGGGAAGTATGACACTTCCCGAAACGTCGCGAGATATCAACGCTACCACCCGGCTGGAGACCCGAGAAACCTTCATCAACAGAGAGATAATAGATAAAACAAATTGGGAAACATATTTCATGAAGCTCAAACAGAGGCCATATCTAAAAGTAGTTTTATGGGAGAACTATCTCAGCCATTTGAAATAAAAACTCTTGTTAGACAAGGGGGACTATTTATCACATTCAATGTTTAACTGCGTTCAAGAAAATAGTGTAAGGATCTGGAATTTGGAGCTAAGGAATCACAAAACTGAACCAACAATTCTAGCAAGGAAAATAGATGACGTTAAAGTAAACTGCCTCGCTGTTGCAGACGATTTTGCAAAACTTTCGGAAAATCTGACAGACGCAGTTCTTCAAATAAGTATTCTGGATGATAAGCAAATAGAATAACTAGTCTCAAAATTTCAGCTGAAAAAACAAAATTAATGACGAAGATAAAAAATGCAGCATATATAGAAACACAAATAGGTAAAAAAAGCGAGTAAATAAATCCGAATATCTAGGAGAAACTTTACAACAGAATGGACTAGACATTCGCAGTAAATGTAAGAGTTAACAAAATGGAGAGAGCATATCGTTTGACAATGAATGTTTACAACAAGAAATCCATAACCAGAAAAACAAAACTAAAACAGTATATCACAGTGGTACGACCAGAATGTTTATTTGGATGAGAATGTCCAACGATGAACTATAAGCTGGACAGAATAGATGTACTTGAAAGGCCGATAATTGGAAAAATAATGGGTGCTATACAAACTACATACTGCAAGAAAACGAGAAGTAATGAGGATATCCACAAAAATGTAGAGAAAGTATCAAAAGTAATCGCTAAAAGAAGATTAATATTTTTGGGTACCTCTATCGAACGAATGTAAACAGGCTCACGAAACAAAGATACCTGTATTTCCGGAAGAAGAAGTCGACAATAGAATGGATTAAAGAAATAAGGAAAGATCTAGAAAAAATCAACATCACAGAATCGAAAATAACATACAGAATCATTTGAAGAAAAATTTTAAATCTGGAAGCTTTCAATGTAGATGAAGTAAGATATATGGAACAACAAGGACAGAAAAAATCAAAAGACAACATGGGGAGTAGATGAAGAAAAACTGGAAAAACGGAAAACAACAAGATTGAAGAGGAATTGAGTTTTTATCGTGACTCTAGCTGATCAATACGACAATTTGAGAAATAGGAAGCATTATGTGATTAGTTGATTTGTTTCTTTAATTAATTTATGAAACCTGGATGCGTTCATGTTACTGCAACCACAGCTGGTAATGTGACCTGGTCACAAAGATTGTTTGTTGTGAACGATAAATTACTGTGAAATTAGCACTCCGAAGAAATTGAGCGTTACGTAGCTTTGTATACATTTTCGCCATTGCTTGTCATCTCTTCACTATTCCACCGCACGTAACGCTATAATGTTCTCTTTCCTATAAAATTATAAAGAAACGGTCTCAACTGAGGCCGAGCGGATCTAGGCCCTACAGTCTGGAATCGCGTGACCGCTACGGTCGCAGGTTCGAATCCTGCCTCGGGCATGGATCTGTGTTGTGTTCAAAATGGCTCTGAGCACTATGGGACTTAACCTCTGAGGTCATCAGTCCCCTACAACTTAGAACTACTTAAACCTAACCAACCTAAGGACATTGCACACATCCATGCCCGAGGCAGGATTAGAACCTGCGACCGTAGCGGTTGCGCGGTTCCAGACTGTAGCGCCTAGAACCGCTCGGCCACCCCGGCCGGCGATGTATGTGATGTTCTTATGTTAGTTAGGTTTAAGTAGTTCTAAGTTCTAGGGGGGTGATGACCTCAGAAGTTAAGTCCCATAGTGCTCAGAGCCATTTGAACCATTTTTTTGGTCTCAATTGCAGTGTCATCGGCTAATAATATGAGCGGTTTTGGCCTCTAGTAATAGGCCGTCTTCTGACAATGCACAATAAAGATACAGATTAAAAGTCCTGAAATACACACTGAGGTCAGAAAACATTAAAAACAATATACGTTAAAATGATGTTACGTCACCCATCTGGCAGTGCTGCCTCCTGTGGCAAAACTGCAGCTGATTGCTGAGCAGCCAGGGATTAAGTAAAGGGGAAGAGGCACGCATGAACCACATGATGTCCATGTCAGCCAAAGGGAAGCGATTTACATGTCGTTTGTTAAGATTTGATGGTCACTTTAAAAATGTACGTAGATTTAGCTATGAACGTCAAAAAACCAGGAATTTCAATACCCTATGGACACCGTACGTGTGAAAAGCAGGCAACACAAGGCGTCCATAGACTTCATCTTTAACACTCGACAGCCCTTTCAACCACGATGTCTCCCTGTAAACGCGTCCTTAGGCATTCTAAACAATGCCACGGGACGGCGCTCATATACCAGAAAGCTTCTAATTTCTCGTATTACTTTGAAGTATTCTTAACAAACCAATTATACAAATGTGAATACTGGTGTGTTTAATCATTACACAGATACGTTTAAATCTTATTGTATTACGAATGTATTACTGATGATTTAATAGTAACTGCTATGAAAGCAGCGTCTTCATAGTACTAACTATTGCCTCCAGCTGTTTTGGATTACAGCCGGCCGAAGTGGCCGTGCGGTTAAAGGCGCTGCAGTCTGGAACCGCAAGACCGCTACGGTCGCAGGTTCGAATCCTGCCTCGGGCATGGTTGTTTGTGATGTCCGTAGGTTAGTTAGGTTTAACTAGTTCTAAGTTCTAGGGGACTAATGACCTCAGCAGTTGAGTCCCATAGTGCTCAGAGCCATCTGAACCATCTGTTTTGGATTACACTTTAACCTTTCACGATGGCTTATTATTTTTACGCTTATAAAGCTGGTTTTAACGTATACGATATCCATAGGGCTATGAAATACTGTTTTTCAGCCGTTTACAATACGCAAATTCATAAAATGGGAGTTAATATCTTAACGTACGACATTTAACTCGCTTCGCATTTTCTGACAATGACGTCATGGCGGCTCATGCGCGTCTACTTCCCCTCTATTTAACCCACGGCTGCTCAGCCATCAGCAGCAGTTTCACGCCTAGGGTCAGCACAGCTGTTCCAAGCGTCATCATCGTCATCATCATCATTATCAGCATCATTATCATTGTCAGCATCATTATAATTGTCATCAGGGTGGGTAGCGATACAGAGTATATTCTTTTTCTCGTATATCATCTGACTTCCCTATGTAAATCAACACTCTTAATTTTTAACTTTACAGTGGATTATTTGAAGATGGCCTACTACTAGAGGCCAGAAACGATCATATTTTAAATAAATAACTGTGCGATGGAGACAGTTTTTACCAATTTTAAATCACGGTTCAAATGGCTCTAAGCACAATGAACTTTTAACATCTGAGGTCATCAGTCCCCTAGACTTAGAACTACTTAAACCTAACTAACCTAAGGACATCACACACATCCACGCCAGAGGCAGGATTCGAACCTGCGACCGTAGCAGCAGCGCAGTTAAGGACTGAAGCGCCTAGAACCACTCGGCCATAGCGGACGGCTTTACCAATTTTATTTAGGTGACAGATCTCTCTTTCCCAATAATATTATCACCTTTCCTGGAAAAGGCATGGAAAACTGGCGCGGTACCTGGTGTATGATAATGGTGATTTGTTCAGCTTTGATGATCATTAACGGCAGTGAATGTCGACACCCCTGAGGAAATTTCTGACACAATAACCCTCGAATGCGAAACCTCACCTTTCGTTGGCATTTCTCTTAGCGACTTAGCTATTAATGCACTACTCATGACCCTCTCTCACAGCTTTAGTTCTGCCAGTACAATCAGCTAATTTCTTATTTTCATACATCTCCCGCATACCTTGTGAGGGTAAGAACTGCCGGCACAAAGGCTAACAATTAGAAACGGTTTAGCCATTCTTATTTCCAGAGTGGATTATTCGGTCTGCAGAGCCGTATTGTCGAAGATGTGAATACAGAGTTAAACTCTGTGTACATTCGTAATTTGTAACACGTGTCCTTTTTCGGGTAGTGGTCTTGGCGTACCGTCTCATGTAATATAAAATGACATAAACAAAACTTCTAGCTGGCGTGATGAATGGCAGCTAGCTCAAAATGTAGAAAAATGTAAGCAAATCGAGATGTGTAGGGAGAACAAAGCCGTCATGTTCGAGTACAGCATTAGTAGTGCGCTGTTTGACACAACCACATCGATTAAATATCGATGCGTGACGCTGCAGAGTCATATGTATTGGAACGAACATGTAAGAATCTTAGTACGGAAGGTGAAAGGTCGACTTGGCTTTATTGCTAGAATTTTAGGAAAGTTTGGTTCATATGCAGAGAAGACGGTACATAGGACACTAGGGTGACCCACTGTTGAGGAATGATCGAATGCTTAGGATCCGCGTCAGGTAGGATTACAGGAAGAAATCGAAGAAATTCAGAGGCGGGATGCTAGATTTTTTTACCGGTAGTTTCTAACAGGCTTGTATTACGGAGATATTTCAGGAACTCTAATAGGAATGACTGGAGGGAGGGTAACGATCTTTTCAAGAGCAGTATTGAGAAAATTTTGTGAACCAGCATTTGAAAGCTGACTCAGAACGGTTCTATTTCTTAGAACGTACATCTCGCGTAAGGACCATGAAGATAAGGTTACATAGATTACGGCTCGTACGTAGGCATATACATAACCGTCTTCTCCCTATCTACATGTGAGTGAAATAAGAAAGGAAATGACTAGTAGTGGTACAGGAGACCCTCTGCCACACACCATATGGTGGCTTGCGGAATGTGAGTGAAGATCCAGATCTAATAGTAGGAACAATTCTGACGTTCCAATATGCTCAACATTACGGCGACGTACCTGTATATATTTCTGAAAGAACGTTAATAACATTTTATTCTAGTATGATCATGGTAAATGTTGATTAATCAATTAAATTAAGTTTTTAAACAATTGTAATAAAGTGTTCCTTCTATTTATAACTAACTTCGTGTTGCTATGCGAGTCACGGCTATTCCTTACCGACAGTGTTGCGTTTGCTCAAAATGGTACTAAAACACGATTTCAGTCCCACAGAATTTCGCCAATGGATGGCAATGCCACACGACGAAAGACGAAAAAAGGAGTTCACAGGATGCACACAAAGGGTTTCACGTGGGCATTTCGGAGCTCCCAAAACAAATAATGAGTGGTATCAACATAGAGGATGACCGGAAATTTCTGTTACGAACGTCTAGTACTCGTAGAGAGGATTGAGTACACAATATTTTGAATTGGAACCCATGTCCGGAAACGTACCGTTTCCTTTGTACGACGGTTACAATTCAGATGTTTACACGTGCGGAGTGGCTGCGCGGTTTGAGGTGTCATGCACGGATTGCGGGGCCCCTCCCGCCGGGGTTCGAGTCCTCCGTCGGGCATGGGTGTGTGGGTGTTGTTCTTAGCATAAGTTAGTTTTAATAGTGTGTAAGTCAAGGGACCAATTCCCTCAGCAGTTTAGTCCCTTAGGAATTCACACACATTCGAACATTCAGATGTTAAACTCATTCATTTCTGCTTCAGGAACTGAGTTAGGGGTGACGTGACGCAGTACCGTTAATATGTAAGAATTCGAAAGGAAATATAAAGAAACATCCATTTATCCCTTAAGCACATTTATTTGTATTAACACTGAAACATTACATATTTACAATATTACAAAACAAAAACGAACTCAGTACACCCCACGTGCAGAAGACTACTGATCCGTTAGAATATCAGCTCGATGCGACGACCACCATCGTTGTTACATACGTTGTACCTGCAAAACACGTTCTGGTACACTCTCTCCATCCCACCTGGTGTCTCTCCAGTTTCTAGTGCAGCGGCCAGAGCTCTTATCAGCAAATCTTCCTCTGTCTCTACAACAGTCTCGTAAATTCAACTTTTCATACGACTCCATAAGAAGTAGTCCGTAGGAGTTAGATCCAGCAATCGCGGACGCGCCGCTTTTGGACAACCTTGGAGTATACGTGTTTCACCATATCGTCTACTGAGATGTCTCCGAACCGCACGTGGCGATTGAGTTGGTGCGCCATCACGCTAAATCCATATTTCCTGACGGAAATTCAGTGGCACAGCTTCCAAGAACCGGTCTACCCAATTGCACGCCAGGACAAGCAATTCTGAGACTTTTCCCTTTCCCTCAGTAGACGTGGGAGTGTTATACACTTGAATCGAAACCGCCATGGAATGAGGAACGGCACGTTTCCCAACATGGATTCCTATTGAAAATGTCGTGTACTCACTCCCCTCTACAAGTCGGGCAAGTTTTTAATGGGAATTTCCGAGCACTCTTCCAAAGCTTACATTTATTCATAATGATATCATTAACTGTGAATACAGCCCCTTCATAAGCATATAGCAAACATTTCGGAACTGACCAGTGCTAAAGCATCAAGCCGAGGCTTGCAGTTCAGGTATCACGTGACAGCTAAGGTACAGTATGAGGGACTTCGGCCTTGAGTTTCGAAGACCACGAAGATATCAGCAGCGCCATCTGCCTCGTCAAAAGGACCTGGTTGCCCAACGGTGGAGAGTCCTTTCAGCTGTCGTGTAATCCCACATCGCCTATACGTGTCGCTGTCAATTCTGGGAGAAAGCATGTACGCCTGTCGTTTAGTGGCTGCGTATCGGCGCGGGAGAGCGGAAGTGGTGCGCCAGTGGCGGCAACTTTGGGGCGGCTGCAGCTGCGGCGGTAGGGTGCCTTATCGCTGGCCGCGGCTCGCCGGTCGATGGCTGCCAATAGCAGCGGCAGCGGCGGAGAACGCGGGAGGCGGGTGCCTAGCACGGCCCAGCCCGGCCTATGATTGATGATGATTGCGGTGTTGGCTGCCCTGCGAGAAGGATCACGAGTCCCTGGCGTGCGGCCGCGGGCGCAGCGGCACCAGCGCCGGGAATACCCGGCGGCAGGTGTGCCAACTCCATCTCCGGCCGCCGCACTTAACTGGCAATTATAGCGGCGAGGAGCTGGCCGATAAATCAGCCGTGGCACTGTGCCGATAGCGTTGCCCGCCCAACGGTGTTATCGGGCCACGTCCACGCACAAGTGTAGAGGACCGTGACAAGCCGCGGACGCTCTCCAATAGGCTGACCTGCACCACTCTCTCTTTTTTTTCTGAATGGAAAACAACGACAACGCCGTTTACGTGCTACCGTGGGTTTCGCGTTACATGATTACGTCGTTACTAGTTACCAGTGGCTACTCACAACATAGTTAATACAGTAGTAGAAATCAGTATAAAGGCAAAGTTAGCCGGCCGTGGTGGCCGAGCGGTTCTAGGCGCTACAGTCTGAAACCGCGAGACCGTTACGGTCGCAGGTTCCAATCCTGCCTCGGGCATGGATGTGTGTGATGCCTTAGGCTAGTTAGGTTTAAATAGTTCTAAGTTCTAGGGTACTGATGACCTCAGAAGTTAAGTCCCATAATGGTTCAAAAATGGTTCAAATGGCTCTGAGCACTGTGGGACTCAACTGCTGTGGTCATAAGTCCCCCAGAACTTAGAACTACTTAAACCGAACTAACCTAAGGACATCACACACATCCATGCCCGAGGCAGGATTCGAACCCGCGACCGTAGCGGTCGTGCGGTTCCAGACTGTAGCGCCTTTAACCGCTCGGCCACTCCGGCCGGCTAAGTCCCATAATGCTCAGAGCCTTTTTTATATATATAATTGTCAATTGTTGAGTAACCCCAGAAAGTATGTAACCCGATCTGATAAAAAAGGGCTAATTACATGTTTCAATTATGTTTTGTTTCTAAGATTTGTTAACAGAGCTCTATGTAAGTTGATAATGTGCATTTATGCGGGTTTAGTGAGGTTAGATAACGCTTGCTGTTTGAACCTCATTGTTCGTGAATCAATTAGTAGATATGATGTATTTTTCTAATGTATCTTCAATTGTCAGATGCTTTTTAGAAAACAAACTTAACTTGCGACATAATTTTGCTAAAAAACTCAGTGTTAGTAATTTACCACAATCAATACCGCCTCCCTACCCAGGTCATATGTTTTTCAAAGAAGTTGGACTTTTTTTAAAATGTTTTCGTTCATCAGCTAAAAGAATTTCATGTCCATTTCAAAATATTATGACCAGCACTGCACACTGCTGAGCCTGTAGTCAGCATATTCTGTTTTCTTTTCTTCATGGGAGACCAGAATGTCACCGTTGCTGCTTTGGAGGTAATACAATTTACTTGTTATGTGCACAGTTCATTCAAAGTAATATAAAAATATTTTTAAAGGGCTTTACAATACGTCTCGCCGCTCAAGGATTTGGACGCCCGTACTCCCATGCAGCATTTTGTTTCTCCACACCTCACCACCTGGACCACCAAACCGATCGTGTTCGACATGCGTGAACTAGGTGTACCCACCTCCATCGTATGAAAGTACGCCCAGAATCATTGCTCCGACTGAATCTGCTTTCATCCGAAAAGACAACTAGATCCCACATCTCTTTGGCCCAGTTCCTACTCTCTTGGGGCCTACCCGTGTTGCCGAGCGGTTCTAGGCGCTTCAGTCTGGAACCGCGCGACCGCTACGGTTGCACGTTCGAATCCTACCTCGGGCATGGTTGTGTGTGATGTCATAAGGTTAGTTAGGTTTAAGTAGTTCTATGGTCTAGGGGACTGATGACCTTAGAAGTTAAGCCCCTTAGTGCTCAGAGCCATTTGGACCAAAGGCAAAGATATTTGTAGAAAATTAACATTGTCGGTTGGAATAGTCGTGCACAGTGTATATGCAATACTATGAGAACCAGCATACGGACACAAGTCACCAAATGGTATCGCATTTGGTATCATTAGTACAGTACATAACAAGACATCAATGATTCAAGTCGTAGGGGGTGCAACTTGGTACAGAGGCCGTTGGCTCTGTGCCGTGTTAGTGTGTGCCAACATGCCTTTACTGCAGACAGGATACATGAACCATTAGTGACACTGCGTGTTGTGTACATAAATGACGACTGTGACAATGCCACAAGGAAAAAGCAAAAATCGGTTTGTACAAGGAAACAGCCCGCTCTAAACGTCAAATCGCCAAACAAATGGAACCGTTCTAGTACAGTTATTGATAATTTCGTTTGAATGGGCGCTGTATGTGCAGAATGAAAATATGAGCAAAGCAAAAAAAAAAAAAAAAAAAAAAAAATACGTGTCATGGACTTCAGAATGGGATAAAGTGATCTTAAGTGGTGAGAAAAAGCTGCTGAAAAATACGTGTCATGGACTTCAGAATGGGATAAAGTGATCTTAAGTGGTGAGAAGAAGCCTAATTTACAAGGGCCAGATGGAATTAGTATTGTTGGCATGATCTAAGAACGGAGCAGCAGGTAAGAACGAGCAAAAGTCTTGATGAAGGAAATGGTATGATTTAGAGTCTTCTGCGCCAAAGGTAAATCACAACAATGAATTCTTACATGTACACTGAGATGCTAAATACGGAACTGATTAGAATGTATGAGGACCTGAGAGACGAAAGACTAATGATTCAACAAGATTATGCATCAGCGCATGTTTCTGTTGCAACCAAAACGTGGTTTGAAGATAAAGGTATCAATGTTTTCCTATGGCCTGCACGTTGCCTGGACATAAACTCCGTGGAAATCCATTGGGGAATACTTGCAAGGCATGTTTATACAAATGGAAGTGATTCTGAGGCCGTATGTGAGATGAAAATGATGATACGAGAAGAGTGGGTGACAATTTCACTGCAGGAACTGGAAAACCTAACAAAATCATGCCGAAGAGAATTTTTGCGGTGACGGAAGACTGGAGCTTGGATAAGGTACTAACAATTCAATAACACAACAAGGCCCTGAGTGCCATTATACTAATTTCCACGCAGGAAATGCATACAAATTATTTTGCTCTTCTTGTTACGAAAGAAACTATGTAACTCCGTCAGGACTGGTTATGTCTTACCCGTATCTACTAGTTTCATGATATATTTGATAACTGTATGCTTTAGACTTTGTACTATTACCTTCGTAGGTGCCCGCCTTTGTAGCGATTTCCACCACTGTATTTTCCTCCGACGTAGGAGTATCTGCTTGCACACTTGATTACACTTCGAATAAAACAACACTGTGACTGACAGATTGTCATGGCGAAGAGGAGGGTGTTGGGGGGAGGATTGTAGTGGTGCTGGTGCTCCGCCAAGCCTAATGAGATTCTTGTTTGGAACAAAGTGAACACGTGGTATTCGAGAAAGACAGCTAGTTCCTGCAGCTAGACTCGCTAAAGCATCACTCTCAACGTTACATTGAACTTACTACACAACAGAAATGATGTGAATTGTTAAAAGGGTGCTGAGTGATGGAAAGCTGACAAGAATTATATGGATATTTTTGTAGCATTTGTGAATATGTAAACTGTCTTTGGCAATGTAAATGGAACAAGATCACAATTATTAGAAGTTTGGGACTACTGTACTGAGACAGGCAAATAACACAGATAACCTGACATCTCAGACGGAAGTATAAAAGTGGAATATTAAGAAGGAGAAATTGAGTAGGGAGCTATCAACGTGCTATCAACGGTGACCGACTTTTAGGCTGAAGAAGTCTGAGAGGAAGCGACAGGATAATTCATAAGATATACTAAACTGCAAAGAGGGAAAGAGGGCAATGCGTACGTCCGCTGCATTCAAGGAAGACTTAACCCTGCTGGCAGGAATGCACAGCGTACTAAGTGCGCAATACGACTTAAGAACAAACAAAACGGAGACGACGATGTATGTCGAGTGACAGAACGCAGAACAATAATTTGCTTCGCTTTAAAACTGGGAGAGACGCACTAGCCGAGGAACTGAAGATATTATCTTGCGTTTGAAGTCCGATTACGCGAGATGTCTGAAGCAAGGAAGATTACAGGCCATGGTATGAAATTTAAGTCAGGAAATAAGGAATAGTTCCTGAATGTGGGTGTCTAGAGCATAAAATAGTACTGAAGTTCAACATTACTTGGCGGAAGGACAGAACAACAGTTGCTTAGTAACAAAATAGAACCGTCATTGTAAAATTTCTGCACACTGTAACATAGGATTGAAGAATATAATTTTTTTTTACAAATCACCTTTACAGGCCTTCAATATAATCTCCATTCCTGCTTATGAGAGCTTCCGAACGTTTTGGCAGCTTCTCTTTCCCCAGTTGGGCACCTTCGTTTCTCAAGTGTCTGATTACTCACGTCATGACACCAGAGGCTTCATCAAGTGTATCAAAGCGTTTTCCACCGAATTGTTCCTTCGATTTGGGAAGCAAATCTAAGTCTGGCGAGTTCATATCAGGACTGTATGGTGGGTGGGAAAGTACTTCTCATACCTATTTGTCGAGGGTTTCTCTCACTGGTAGTGCAACATGCGAGGTTGCATTACCGTGCAATATGAGGAACCCATCTGGCAGCAGCTTTCCTCGTCTTCAACTTTTCAGCTATGATTCTGTAAACTGAAGTGATAGACATTTTGACATCATATGCAATTTGCTCATGTTTTTTGACTATCTTCCCTTAAAATGTTGTCAACAATATCCTGAGTGGTGTAGTCTGTGGCACCTGATGTTCTTCCCCTTCTCTGGCTGTCCTCAGGGCTTACCCGAACATCACGGAAAATAGCACGCCACAGTGACATCGTTCTACGATCCACTACATTATTCCAACATACCTCTCTCAAGGCAAGGTAAATTTCCGTCGTGTTTTTTCCACATGGGAATTCGATTTTGATATAGACAAGCTGGTCATTACGTGTAATCGGACCCGACTTAGTTTCAGCTTCCATTTTAAAACTGAATTACCCACGCACCAATAAACACATATAAGGACCGTCACGTCCATGAAGTCTCGCTCACAGCTGACATAAATTTCAGCTTTATCACGCCACCGTAACGGTCGCTCATGCGCGTTGTGCAAGACTTTTTAAATGCCCCTCGCATTATGGAGGATCTTCTTCTCCTTCTGCACCTTCCGATTTAGACCAAACGTTACGATTCCCATCTTTCTCGCCGTCTGCCTGTATTTCTTTCCCTCTTTGATTTCATTCTCTTTATCTGTCGTGGTGGTCTCTGTGGAGCTATTCGTTCTAGATGTTTATTCCAATTTACTTTGTTTTAATCCAGTGTTGCTTTCACAATCCTAATTTTCAACAGCTTTCGAATATCTGCATGTCACATTTTATCTATTCTTTTACATCCCTTCACTGCTAAAGGAAACTGAATGCTCAAAGTTCACTTCCATAGAAAAGTGTTGGCAATGCAAGTGATCTATAAAATTTCAGTAGTCTTTTTTTTACGTGTTTCACGCTTTAAAGTTCTGTTAACGGCTTCACACGCACACTACCTAATCTATTCAACTTAATCTGCATATCTTCTTCGTATCCACAGATATTTACATCCAAGCAAGTTGAAATATTTTTCCTGCTCAATTGTTTCTTCATTAAGTACTATCATAGTTCTTACTGAATATATTTCACGAAATACCATACACTTAAGTTTACTAGAAGGTATTTTTGTATAATATTCTGTACATGTTTTATGTATTTCTTAAATTCCTTTTTGTAAATCATCTCCTATTGGAAACATCAAGGTAATATCATCAGCATACCGACATGATTTTAGCTTTACCGAATTGTTTAGTTGTGCCACAGTTGCTAACCTAGAATTCCATCTACGAACAGCATTCTCAATGCAAATACAGAATACTGTAGGGAGAAACTACAATTTCGCCTCACCTCCTAATTTGATTGTACATTTTCTGTATATACATTCCTTCTATATCTAAGATTACTATCGTCCCTATATATAGACTTTCAGTAGTTCATACAAGTTATAAAGGGCAATCTCTATGATCCATTCTTTTCTGTATCTTGTCTCTAACCACATTAGGTTAGATTTAGTTTTCGTTCCAAAGACCCAAAAATGAGATGATTCTCAAGGGTGTGGAACATGTCAGAAAATATAGAAAACATAAAACATTTTAATATAATACTTACTATCTTGACTATTGGTCAGGAGATTGTCAAAATAGTGAATACACTGCGGTAAACTGGAACAGCTAATATTTACAGAATTAATATGCTGTCAGAATGATACATTGTTACGTATTATTAATAAATGCACAAAAAACACAACCTTGACTGCTGTGACCAAGCGCTGTCAAAACTGAAATATAGTGGAGTGCGCTCAGAACAGCAACTCCGGTGTGAGCCAGTATGTGAATGAAAGCAGTCCTTCAATTCAGCTGTCGACGCCGTGGTCGAGGCTGCTCTAGTTCAAATCCAGGCGTATGTGCACTGTCACCACGACCAGGGGATCACCAGTGAGTAAAGTTTGATCCAGTCTCTCAAGATCATTTCAATCCATGTTCAGAACAGTGGTCAGCGGAAATGAAATGACTATGCCACCGCAGATTAGTTGGACCTTGAAAAGCGTGTGTGTCCTTGGTGACATGCTCAGTTGCATTTGAACACATTGTAACCTATATAAGGGTAACAGCTGAAATCACCTAGTTTAGTGTGACTAGCAGTCATAGGGTTTCCAACTCGCAGCCTTTAACACATAAGCCTGGTCAACTGAAGCCACACCAGCAAACTTGTATGGTTTACATCAACTGTTCGAAGTAGCAGCACCTATCTCCGTTTCTGTTTTAACATCGTATCTTTGCGGGAAGGGAAAGAACGGATGCAGTGCTATGAATCTCAAGCTGTCTTTGACTTTTTGTCAGCGAAAAATCTTCTGGGAACTGCGAATTTCTGTCAAAAAAAAATTAAAATAAAATAAAATAATCAAATCTGTCAAACAAAAAGATTGGTAACATAAAAACAAGAGTGAAAGATCGTAGCATTTTAAACAACATGTGCCCGAGTGTTAAATTAAGTGTTTCATCTCTCATGGTTCTCTCAAATCTACACACTACGACTGCTGAGTGGCTGCAGGCTCAATGTAAAATTTCGGAGCCTGAAATTAACGCTTTTGTAATTTTACTGGTTGTTGTATCTCATTGATGCGTGTCCAAATTTTTGTGCGCATTGTCAGTGTAACCCACGTCTGAACGCAATAATACAATACTTGTGCCTGAAATGTAGCTTGTGCTACTGTTACATAATTGCCTTTGTCCGAATATATGTTAATAAAAATAGCAACTACGCAATATGGTTCTAAGTACTACGCAGTGCTGACCTGCCTCCATCTCATCCTGTACCAGTTAGATGCAGTTCGCAGCATGTGGTCAGTAAATAGCGCTCCTAGCCATTGTCAAATTTCCCTATTTTGGAGACGCTATTTCTCACCGTAGTAGCTCCTTAATTTGCCTCTCGAGTCTCAGTGCACACGATCCAAAGCACTCATTCATTCACCAACAAAAAGTCATTGGCAATACCGACAATTTAAGGCACGTACTCCGAACTGCCGGCAGGCACGCTGATGCTGTTGTAAAGAAATAAGAAAAGGAATGATGGTGGGGATCGTATCTTTCTGCTATTTAATCAATATTTCTAGATAGAAGTAGTACAGTACTATTACACTAGAGTGTTTCACTTGAAATACCGGTAGGCCGTGTCGGTATAATGGTCTGGTTAGAGTGTAATAGGTTTCCATCGCTCTGCCAAGGACATTACTGGAATGACCGTAGAACAGGGATACAACCTGTCCAATGTGCCAGCCTTTTCCGTAAGGCTATTCTATATTTAGAGAGTGTCATATCTATTTGATGAAGAGACAAACATAAAACGTAGGAGGAGATGTAGAAAGAATGAAAATAGAGGATGAAAGGTGGAAGGCAAGGAAAGGGGTGGAAAAAACGAGAGGTATTGCTCTTACAAGGGAACCTCCCCATCGCACCCCCCTCACATGTAGTTATAAGTTGGCACAGTGGATAGGCCTTGAAAAACTGAACACAGAGCAATCGAGAAAACAGGAAGAAGTTGTGTGGAAGTATGAAAAAAATAAGCAAAATACACAAACTGAGTGGTCTATGTCTATGATATGCAACATCTTGGAAAAAGGAAGTCCATCAGCGCCGTGGACTCGTGGTTAGCGTGAGCAACTGCAGTGCGAAAGGTCCTTGGATCAAGTCTTCCCTCGAGTGAAAATTTTAATTTTTTATTTTCAGACAATTATTATCTGTCCGTTCGTTCACTGACGTCTCTGTTCACTGTAATAAGTTTAGTGCCTGTGTTTTGCGACCGCACCGCTAAACCGTGCGATTAGTAGACGAAAGGACATGCCTATCCATTGGGAACCGAAAAATTTGATCGCAAGGTCATAGGTCAACCGATTCCTCCACAGGAAAACACGTCTGATATATTCTATACAACACTGGTGACGGCATATGTTGTCGAACCGCCTAACTTGTACACTTGGCAAATGGGTAAAACGATTCTTCTACCTCGCACGATTTAGGTTTTCTTGTGGATGTGATAATCACTCCCAAAAAAGTGATCGCATCGGACGGACGGACGGACAGATAATTATTGTCTGAAAATAAAAAATTAAAATTTTCAGTCGAGGGAAGACTTGAACCAAGGACCTCTTATACTGCAGCTGCTCACGCTAACCACGGGACCACGCCGCTCGTGCGCTCAAGTTGTCCTTTATGTGCATATAATGTGCATAGACTACTCAGTTTGTATATTTTGCTTATTTTTTTCATACTTCCACACAACTTCTTCCTGTTTTCTCGATTGATCTGTGTTCAGTTTTTCAAGGCCTATCCACTGTGCCAACTTAAAACTAAATCTGAGGGGGGTGCGATGGGGAGGTTCCCTTGATTTTGATTACGATATCAGTGTAGATTTCCATTTTACGTTCTGCCTGTACTGCCCTTCTTATCTAGGACTGGGTGGAGGAACAGGGCTTGCAAATGTGTTTCATACACAACGTAGTATGAGCGCAAAATTTAAGAAAGCTCTACCTGTCTCCGAACGTGTTTAACAAATCAGATGTAAACAGGTAATACAAATGTATTGTTCTGGAGTTACGATGCGAGTAACAGCATAGACCTGAAACACTGTTACAGCAACCGCATTCATCACCTTCAGAAGAATAGTCTGATTCCTGTAGTATGTGACTTTTTAAGAAAAGGTTGAAAAATCAGCCAACCGGTTGCAAATAAAGATTTATTTGTAAAATTGTATATATTTGTAAAAATAACTTCTTCAGAAGATGTGGGCCTGCTCACATCAGAAGATTTTACAAATATGGAAGCCCAGGTCAATGGATAATAAACCCTTATTTGCAACTGGTTGGCTGATTTTTCGACCTCTTCAGATTTACGCAGTTGCTGTTTCGCAGCCACGTTTAAGATTTTGTCTTTTTAAGAATATTCGACTGCAGCCGCCTCTGCCGAGGGAATGTTGGGTGGCCCAGTGGTGTGCGTCGGAGGAGAGAGCATATCCTATCGTGGTAGTGCTGAGTTCGGGCAACGTTTCCTTGATGTCGCTTGTTCACTATGCCCGCAGCCTGCGCCACTCTACGATAAGAGGGTTTGGACGAATTTTCACTAACGCTGTGTCCCTTATCGAACTAAGCAGAAAAATGTGAATGTCCGGAACACGGCAGGAGCGCATATACTTTATTTATTCACTTAGTTTCTTCAGCACATTCATGTTCGTACAGAGAGTTAGTTATATTTGCAACTCAGATTTGCTATTCTTCAGTAGCATTCACATATGTGTTATAACTAGGCAGGTAAGTTTTCTCTTCGACGACGGCTCGATGTCGACCTCCGTGATCCAGGGTCGTGAAGAGAGTCCTGCAGTTCGTTGAATTTTGGCAACACTTACCATTTAGATATAGGAGCGTGGGAGTTTTTTTCCTGCAGGGGAATTGCATCGACGTGTCTTCCGGACTCTTTATCAGAATGTAAGGGAAAGGGAAGCAATCATTTTCCTCAACCTTCATGGTGCTGTAGTTAACGCTGTTGAGATGTTTCCAGAATTCCCACAGGTTTTCCTCATGCTGCTAACGTATCAGGTTCTTCAAATGGTTCAAATGGCTCTGAGCACTACGGGACTTAACATCTGAGGTGATCAGTCCCCTAGAACTTAGAACTACTTAAACCTAACCAACCTAAAGATATCACACACATCCGTACCCGAGGCAGGATTCGAACCTGGGACCGTAGCGGTCGCGCGGTTCCAGACTGAAACGCCTAGAACCACTCGGTCACAACTGCCGGCCGGGCGCATTTCTTCTGGGCGACTTTAGTTTCTTGGTTCACAATTTGTACAGTAGTTTCCTCGAAGTGCTCCACACAGAAGTCGATTCCTCAAGCAGGGGTAGATGTGGATTCAAGAAATTATCGTGATTAGCTAGAAAAGGTGCTGTCACCCTAGAGACTAACATAGCGAGTACAACGTGAACGCGGAGATAACGCTTTAAATAGTGTTCTACCAGTGAGCGATAAACTATCGCTCAACAACAACTTGTGCGGGAAATACACTGCAGACAGATCCCCAAACGACATCATGTACATCCGCAGTCGCGTGGTGCCGTGATCTCTTATGCCTCATGTGAGAATTTAGAAACTACTGCTTCGTTATAGTTGTGATACAGCCGTGAATGTTAATCAATTTTAAGTGTACTGCACGGTATCGCCTGTCACGGCGAGTATAAGTATTTTACGCAAGAAAATAGTGGGAAAAGGTTTGTCTGAATGTTTTTGTTTACTTTTGTGTTCTTTATCATTTTTTCAGTACATTCCGTTTAGTAATATTAAAACACGTAAAAGCACGATAAGTGACGCTTTGTCCAATATTTCACAGCACAGTTTATCCTTCAGGCAGGAACACGACAGGCTTCGCAGTGAGGGAAAAAATGCTGCGAGTGTGGTCGGTGTTTTCGTTAAATATTCATCAGCGAATGCTTCATATTTTCCTCGGCGAACCAATTATGGTGCTGCCTGAAGCAACGGGAATCTGTTTATTATTTATGATGCCTCTGCGGTCTGTGCGTAGTATTTCTGTTTTGTGACAGGCACGATGGAAACAACGTGGGCGTTCACAGATTGTCGCAAGGTAATCAAACTCCCCTTCCTGTGAGTCTGCATTGTGGTTACTATTTCCTGGCATGTGTCACGTTTATTCTCTCTTTAAACAGCGGTGACTCAATCCAGTGGACTGCATGATGGCGTAGGCAGCATCATCCCCTATTCTATATGAATTATATATTGGGCACTCTGAGGTAGATTTGATCATAAGTATTAAACTGTGACGTAAGAAAATGCGGAATATTGTAGTTAGCTACAGTGAGCTGTATGCTTATGATGCACATGTGTATAGCAAGACGACACCGTTACTAATGTGATATGAAATGCTTGTAGACTTACAGCGGCTGATGCAAAGATTAACAGGTGATAATCAGAACAAGTAAATGTGAGATATTGCTAGTATATACGGATGAAACCATACGACACTCTTTCACTACACAATCTACTATTGTTACAGCCAAGAGGCTACAAGTTCTGTTCGGAAAGATTTACACCGAAACATCCATGTACATCACGCCGTAGGCAAGGCAGAAGCCACACTCACGTTAAAGGGAAAAATGGCGACCAAGCCTATTACAAGGAAGAAATGGATCTAGCAAGTAACTGGCGTTTTACTAATTATTGATTATTGTTCGACGATCTTGGACAGTTGCTAAGTTGAATTATCGAAAGAAGTAGAATCGATTGAAAGAAGAGCTGTGCTTTTTGTCACTCATTTGTTCGTGAGTGACAAAGAAATATTCAGTAAGTAGCAGAGGGAGACTTTCAACGAAATATGTCGTTCATCGCGGAAATATTTTCTCAGAAATATGTGACTCCGTACATTCACAAACGTCTCAAAAAGCGTATTAATTCCTTCAATAATACTACGACTAGAACTGCAACAGTGAAATTAAAGATTCTATGGATTACGCAGGGATGTTACGACTCTCTTTATTCCCTAGTCTACTGTGTACGATATATGGCCACCGGAAGTGTTCGTAAGATTGCCGTCTTATACCAGTGACTGTAATATTACGGAAAGCTTCGCGTACAATGTATCCTCGACCATGAAGAATTATGAGAGAAGAAGGCCTCCATGTCGCTTGTTCACAGCCCTCGGTATCTGCGAGATGAACCTGTGACATTAATGCCATTTTCTCAGCTTCCAACAATAAAAGACCCATAATGTGTCATTGTAAACGGCTCCGGCGATGTCCTACCTGCTACATCCGAGGTTGCATGTAGCAAAAACTGATGTAAACATTCTTAAAATGATAACAAACACCTCTGATCTTGCGAATACTCCCGAAAAGTAATCCATTGATTACATCTAGGGTATGGCAGATAGGAAGCTTCCTCGTCGCGATCCTCTAATGAGCGCTATCGAGCCTTTGTGTACCCACAAAGACTGCTTGTCACGCGTCAAAACATCCTTTAACGTCTGATTACGAATTTTGGAGATGAGGATCCCTGTACGTGAGGGCTAAAAACTATACCTAAAACTCAGTCACATGTCATTTTCGAAGCAAATCGTTTATTTTTGTGTATCTAATCTGTTGTACGCCAATATTCATTGAAGAGCCAAAGAAACTGGTACACCTACCTAATGTCGTGTAGAGCCCCGCGAACACGCTGAAGTGCCGCAACACGAAGTAGCACGATTTCTGCTGATGTCTGAAGTAGCGCTAGAGGGAACTAACACCATTAATCCTGCTGGGCTGTCCATAAATCCGTAAGAGTAAGAGGGGCTGGAGATCTCTTCTGAACGGCACGTTGCAAGGCAACCCAGACATGCTCAATAATATTCATGTCTGGGGAGACTCGCGGACAGCGCTAGAAGAGTGTTCCTGGAGCCACTCTACAGCAATTCTGGACGCGTGGGGTATCGCATTGTCGTGCTGGAGCTACCCTAGTCCGTCGGAAGGCACAATGGCCACGAATGGATGCAGATGAACAGACAGGACGCTTACGCACATGTCACCTGCCAGAGTCGGATCTGGACGTATCAGGAGTCGCATATCACTCCAACTACACACGCCCCATGCCATTACAGAGCCTCCACCAGCTTGGACATTCCACTGCTGACGTGCAGGGTCCATGGATTCGTGAGGTTGTCCCCATACCCACACACGTACATCCGCTCGATACAATATAAAACGAGACTCGTCCGACGAGGCAACATGTTGCCAGTCATTAACAGTCCAATGTCGGTACTGACGGACCCAGGAGAGGTGTAAAGCTTTATGGAAAGGTACACGAGCGGGCCGTAGGCTCAGAAAGTCCATATCGATGATGTTTCGTTGGATGGTTCGCATGCTGACGGTTTTTGACGACCCAGCATTGAAATCTGCAACAATCTGCGGAAGGGTTGCACTTCTGTCACGTTGAACGATTCTGTTCAGTTGTCGTCGGTGCTATTCTTGCAGGATCGTTTTCCGGCCGCAGCGATGTCGGAGATTTGATGGTTTACTGGATTGCTGATATTGACGGTACACTCGTAAGATGATCGTACAGAAACTCCCCACTTCATCTTTACCTCGGAGATGCTGTGTCCCACCGCACGTGCGCCGACTATAACACAACTTTCATACTCACTTAAATCTCGATAACCTACCGTTATAGCAGCAGTAACCGATCTTGCACCAGACACTTGCCTTATACAGGCGTTGCCGACCGCAGCCCCGTATGCTGCCTGTTTACATATCTCTGTATTTGAATACACATGCCTATATCAGTTTCTTTGGCGCTTCAGTGTATATCCTTCATAGTGTTTCCATTTCATTTTAGTCAACAGTGTTTCGATTGGTTTGAAGCTGCCCTTCATCTGTTAACATATTCTGATAACCTGATGTTAAGACTGTTACATCCAATCTCGTCTACATACTGATTTGCGTATAATAGTGTAGTTCCCGCAACTTTCCCCCTCCTTTTCGTTGTATTTGATTCGTACTTTGTCGGGAGATTTAATTATTGGCGTATTTAGATAGAGCGACCTTTTTTTTTTACTGCTGTATAATTCTGATCTCCCGACGTGCTCTTCCAAGACATCTTTCTTAATTTCCATGGAAATGTTTGACACAAGCAACGCTCTTTCATTGAAGATAGCTTTCTCAGTCTGTGCCAATCTGCTTCTGGTAACTTCATTGCCTCGTCCAGCCAAGATTTCAGATCTCCATCGCTTCTTCGAATGCTGTGTTCAAATGGTTCAAATGGCTCTGAGCACTATGGGACTTAACATCTGAGGTCATCATTCCCGTAGAACTTAGAACTACTTAAACATAACTAACCTAAGGACCTCACACACATCCATGCCCGAGACAGGATTCGAACCTGCGACCGTAGCGTTCGCGCGGTTCCAGACTGAAGCGCCTAGAACACTCGGCCACACCGGCCGGCGAATACTGTGTCCTTTCTAATTGTATTGTTAGACAAGTAGTGTTCACCTTTCTACTATTCTTCATAAACGTTAGTCATTGCAGAGTGATTTATATTTCAAGTCAAACCAATCTGTTTTTTTACATATTTGCAGCAACTGCAGAGAAGTTTTTATCTATAGCACTGTTGTCTGTATTCGGTACTGCAGTTAAGGTATGGGACTGTCAAGGAGAAAGCTTGATATCTTGAGAAATTCGTTGATTACCATTACCTTTATCAGAAATGCCAGATGAAAAATATCTCTTCAGTTCTTTATCATCAAACAGTGGAGCCTGAGATGGCGGAAACCACACTACCGAGTTACGAATGCGTGAGGCACCAACTCTCGCAGAAGCCGACGAAGTTTACTCAAAGAATGAAAAAGTAAATTGGAAAGCCACCATGTTTGCAGAGGACTTTACGTGTTTAAAATGTTTCACAGGTCTGCAGGGAGAAGAAGCCGTCCGTTGAGATAAGAGGATTATGCGATTATCCCACGCGGCTGCGTCGCTGTCGTGTTCAAGAACGTCGGAATCCCTAATTCGGTGTGACACTGTAAGCTCAATGCTTAACTCATTTCATGCAGGACTTTTTTTATCGAATTACAAGAATATTTCTATAGTGAATTAGGAAGGCTTTGCATCTGATTGTGCAACTGTTGAATACTGAAATATGTTGTGTAAATAAATTCAGCAAACGTTATATAAACCTCTTCATCGCTGGCCCATATCGTTGGAATATCTGAGGTCAATGTTAGTGACCATATGGCTTGGAAATAAGAGAACCAAAATACAAGTGGAAAACTTCGTTTCACGGACATGAGGCGTCGCATGTTGTCAATATGAGCGTAATTCCGGATGTGTCACTTATAAATTAGTTAAACAAAGGAATTATTTTGACTAGGAGGCGTTAAGTGATTAAAAATACGATGTCAATACCATCATATTGTCCGATCCACAATTATGTTCATCACACCTAAACCTTAAAGTTTATTCTCGTTTGCAATATTTAATGAGAGTAAAATACCGTCGTAGGTACTCAATATACCCCACATCTGTTGGATCGAGCAGTCTATAATCAAGTTTTGAAATCTCAAGGACAAATAAAGAAAGAGTACCACGATATCTGGGGATGGGAGATCTTAAAGGCCACACTCAGAAACTTAATTCGGAATGCGTCTTCACCCCCGAGCCCAATTGCCACATACATCGCGGCGTATGAGAGGTATGTATTAAGCGTATATGGTGAGAACAGGTGACTCAAACGTGTATGTATATTATGGAATTCATGTTCCATTTGCATGGTACTGAGAGAAGAGAAAGTGTAAAACCATCTCCTTTCGAAAAACGCCAAATGGGTCTCCGAACTTAACGTTCACATATGATGATGATGATGTTTGGTTTTTGGAGCGCTCAACTGCGCGGTCATCAAGCCCGTACGAAGACCCAATTTTTACACAGTCCTGTCTAGCCACTGTCACGAATGATGATGATGAAATGATGAGGACAATACAAACACCCAGTCCCTGGGCAGAGAAAATGCCCAACCCGACCAGGAATCGAACCCGCGACCCCGTGATCCTCAGGTAGAAACGCTAGCCACCAGACCAGGAGCTGCGGACTCACATCCGATGGACGTATCACTCTCAACAGTTTCACATGCTCTCATTCCATGATGTTTAATTTAGGATATTGGCGGAGTCTGAAGACATAAAAAGCCATTACACAGCCCCCAGGAATGAGTTTACTATCACTCTCTTACAACGATTACGCAGTTTGTTACGGGAATATCGGAAAAAGAAATGATGATGTCCCCGGAGCACATTAAGGTGGCGTGTTACTATACCACTTTACTTGCTGATAACCTCATTGGCATTTCTGGAAGCTAGTGATCTGAAACCTATGTTACTCACACGTAATATATATACAACCTAAACAAAAAAAAGGGAACGAAAAGAAAACCACCCTGAAGAAAGTATCCGATGGGATGGAAATCTGTAGACCTCATGTACATGAACCGACAAACAACATATTATAATTTCAGAAAAATTGATTAATTTATTCAAAAGAAAGAGCTTCAGAAGTAGAGCAGCCCGTAATGCATTGGTCCACCTCTGCCCTTTGTGGAAGCAGCAATTCGGTTTCACATTAATTGATGGAGTGGTCGAATGTCCTCTTGAGGGATATCGTAACAAATTCTATCCAAATGGCGCCTTAGATTGTCAAAATCCCGAGATGATTGGAAGCCCTGTCCATAATGCGCGGAACATTCTCAATTGGGAAGACACCTGACAATCTTGCTGGTCAAAGGAGTGATTGTCAAGCACGGAGACAAGCAGAGGAAAATCTCGGTGTGTGAGGGCGGATAATATCTTGCTGAAATATAAGCCCAGACTGGCTTGATATGAAGGGCAGGCCGAGCTGTTCTAGGCGCTTCAGTCCGGAACTGCACTACTGCTACGTCGTAGATTCGAATCCTGCCTTGGTCTTGGATGTGTGTGATGTCCTTAGGTTAGTTAGGTTTCCGTAGTTGTAAGTCTAAGGGACTGAGGACTGATGACCTCAGATGTTAAGTCCCATAGTGCTTAGAGCCACGAAGGGCAAAAAAACGGTGTAGGATATCGTCGACGTACTTCTGTGCTGCAATTCATTTCATAGTAGGACCCCTTTGGTAGTCAGCGTTGCAGCACAGCGATACGTTGACAATATTGTATTCCTCGTTGTCCTCGTTTTCTTGCTCTTCACGGTAAGCCATCCTGGGCTTACATTCCAGCAAGATAATGCCCGCCCACACAGCAAGTGTTTCTACTGCTTGTCTTCGTGCCTGCCAAACACGAGTTTGACAAGGAAGGACGCCAGATTTCACCTCAGTAGAGAACATTTAGAGCATTAAGGAGGTCCCACTACCCATCTCGGGACTTTGACTGCACTACTGGCCATTCAAATTCCTACACCAGGAAGAAATGCAAATGATAAACGGGTATTCTTTGGGCAAATATATTATACTAGGACTGACATGTGATTACATTTTCACGCATTTTGGGTGCATAGATCCTGTGAAATCAGTATACAGAACAAACTCCTCTGGCCTTGATACGTCTGGGCATTGAGTCAAACAGAGGTTGGATGGCGTGTAGAGGTACAGCTACCCATGCAGCTTCAACACGGTACCACAGTTCATCAAGAGTAGTGACTGGCGTATTGTGACGAGCCAGTTGCTCGGCCACCATTGACCATACGTTTTCAATTGGTGAGAGAACTGGAGAATGTGCTGGCCAGGGCAGCAGTCGAACATTTTCTGTATCCGGAAAGGCCTGCAACATGCGATGGTGCATTATCCTGCTGAAATGTAGGGTTTCGCAGGGATCGAATGAAGGGTAGAGCCAAGGGTCAAAACATATCTTAAATGTCACGTCCACTGTTCAAAGTGCCATCAATGCGAACAAGAGGTGACCGAGACGTGTAACCAATGGCACCCCATCAAATCACGCTGGGTAATTCGCCATTATAACGATGACGAATACACGCTTCCAATGTGCGTTCACGGCGATGTCACCAAACACGGATGAGACCATCATGATGCTGTAAACAGAACTTGGATTCATCCGAAAAAAATGACGTTTTGGCCTTCGTGCACCCTGGTTCGTTATTGAGCACACCATCGCAGGCCCTCCTGTCTGTGATGCAGCGTTAGGGGTAACCGCAGCCATGGTCTCCGAGCTGATACTCCATGCTGCTGCAAACGTCGTCGAACTGTTGGTGCAGGTGGTTGCTGTCTTGCAAACGTCCCCATCTGCTGACTCAGGGATCGAGACGTGGTTGCACGATCCGTTACAGCCATGCGGATAAGTTGCCTGTCATGTCGACTGCTAGTGATACGAGGCCGTTGGGATCCAGCACGGCGTTCCGTATTACCCTCCTGAAACCACCGATTCCATAATCTGCTAACAGTCATTCGATCTCGACCAACGCGAGCAGCAATGTCGCGATACGATAAACCGCAATCGCGATATGCTACAATCCGACCTTTATCAAAGTCGCAAACGTGATGGTACGCATTTCTCCTCCTTACACGAGGCATCACAACAACGTTCCACCAGGCAACGCCGGTCAACTGCTGTTTGTGTATGAGTAATCGGTTGGAAACGTTCCTCATGTCAGCACGTTGTGTGAATGTTCTGAAAAGCTAATCATTTGCATATCGCAGCATCTTCGTCCTGTCGGTTAAATTTCGCGTCTGTAGTACGTCATCTTCGTAGTGTAGCAATATCAATGGCCAGTAGTGTATCTTTCTCACCAAATGGACAGAATTTGGCATGATATCGCTCAGGAGGAAAACCAACTACTCTGGCAATCGGTGACAAGTCGAATAGCTGTTTGCATAAGCTCCAGAGCTTGAAGCTCTTTCTCTTCAATAACTAATGCAATTTTCCAGAAATTGTAATCGCTTGTTTGTCTGTACATGCACAATTCATCTACCGACTTTTGTTCAGTTCGAATAATTTGTGCGCTATGCGTCGGTCTCCTTTTTTCTTTTCTTTTTTCTTCTGTCTTAGAGTGTATACACGACAAGATAATGATATGCCTACGGTGAGACTGATTGCCGTTTAGTAGCGTAGCGGGGCATGAAGCTGTAAATAACGTACATAATCGGAGCAGAGACGAACCGAGAATCATTGTAAAGACGGTTCGGGCTACAAATGGGTAAATACAATGAAATAAACGACCTTGAGAAAGGGCAAATTATAACTACCTAGCGCCTGCGAACGAGAATCTCATAAATGGTGGAGATAGTCGGCTATTAATTTGCTGATGGAAAGTGGATGAAGGGCAAAAAAACCACGAATAGGCGATGAAGTGTGGGACGTCAGTTCCTCGTAATAGCTCGTGGAGGTAGGAGGCTTGTCCACTCTGCCGCAGATCTACTGACAGAGTATTAACGTGGTGTACGCAGGGTATGAAGTTAACCCAACGACCTCACCATTTACGACTATGGTTATCATCGACACTGGACCGTGAATCACCGGAAACGTGAGACCTGGTAGACGAATGGTGTCTAGATACGCCGTCATTCCAACGAATGACTGATCGAAACATACACCGCTCACACATGAAAGGCATTGGGAGGAATATTACTCTACGTGGGACATCAACGATGGTTTCCGTGAGACGAGTGGCAGATATGGAAAGCAGCATGGCCACTGCGAACTTCATGAATGCCATTATGGGTCACCTGCATCTCTTCATAGTTGATGTCTTCCCCGACGGCAGGATAACTGTCGTTGTCACAAATCCAGAACCGTGTTACAGTGGTTAAGGAGCACGGTAGTGATCTTTTTTCGATATCTTAGCCACCAAATTTGCCTAGTCTGCGCAAGTGGGACATAGTCGACACGCTTTCTAGCAACAGCATCATGGCCATGACCCACCGGCTGATACGTTACCGGAACAGCGTAATAGGTGTGTAGGCTTCGGCTGTTAATACCTTAGGTAATTTACCAAGGACTTGCCGAATCCACCTCAGGCAGAATCGGTGCTATATTGGGTTCAAAGGTGATCAACGCAGAACATGCACAGGGTGTCCTAAGAGTAGTCAGGCGCATTTCCTCTAGTTCAAATGGCTCTGAGCACTATGGGACTTAACTGCAGTGGTCATCAGTCCCCTAGAATTTAGAACTACTTAAACCTAAGGACATCACACACATGCCCGAGGCAGGATTCGAACCTGCGACCGTAGCGGTCGCGTGGTCCTTCACTGTAGCGCCTAGAACCGCTCGGCCACTCCGGCCGGCTTTTCTCTAGTATTGCGGAAGATATTTGCAGTTTCGTTTTTTCAATTGAAACGCGTACGTTTCATATGTATTCATTACCAGCGATGGCGAGGCATGACAGAATCTCTGACCAGAGAGTTATTTATCGTTGCTGGTCTGCGCTTGACTGCGCAAGAGTTCAGTTGCAGTTGTGAGATGGAGTCAGTCGGAAGTTGCGTGTAGCGAGTCGGCAGGAACAGTAGTTGTGTGTGAGGAGTCGGCGGACGACGACATGGGTCTCTGGTCACGGTTCTGGACGAGGTATGTTGTTATCGAAGGTAATGAAGCAGCATTGCGCTCAGCTAATAACATGTGTTAATTGTAATTAATTTGTTCAAGAATTGCCCCAATAACAATTTTTCTACAAAGTAACCTTTTTTAAAGAAAGAGATTCATTTCAAGTTAAATAATATTTCCTATGCATTCCCTCCAAGAATCAAAATTAAACATGGGCCAGCATTGCACGGAGCTGTGCCGAAAAATAAGAGCAGATACTGATGCAGTTTTAGCGAGGTAAGAATTTTGGTTTTTGTGTTCAGGTTTAATTATTGCACAGGGCCGAAGGTCAGCGCAGCTGGCCTTATAAAATTTATCAGGTTCATCTTAACGTTAATTTTGTGGGGACTTAATATTTTTGCACCTTTTTATTATCATTGAGTTTTATTAATGTGGGGAGTTTACATTTGGGCCATTATTATTCTTTAATTTTGCAAGGAGGTTACGCATGACTCATTTTTATTATTTAATTTTGTGGGGACTTAACATTTGGCTGGGAGGTTACAATTTCACTATTATTGACTTTTTAATATTTTTGCGGGGAGGTTACACAATATGTAGCTGGAATTAACCCAAATAAATACTGTTTATCACATCTTTCACGCATCGCCCAGCGTCGACAGAAAGTGCCAAAATTTTTCCCGGTACGAACAACACGATTTTTAAAGAGGATCCTTACGTGCCCATATTATAGAGCAGTCCAAATTAGTCTTGCGTGATATTCCGTTTATCGACATGTATTGAGTACAACATTAAAACGCGAGAAATAATCAGTAATCTAGCAGCGACTAACAACGGGAACACGGCGAGTGCATCACCCGATATTCCAGAAACATCGCTTTGTGGAAGAGAGGTCAAAATAAGCGAACGTATGTCTCGGATTGCTCGTAGATACTTGACCGTTTCAGAAAAAACGACGATCAAAGTTTTCGTCGCAGTTTACATGCCTTTTGGCACGCACTAAGGTCGACCGAAGTGGTGGCACAATTGCTCGTGCAGCAGCTTCATACTTTTTGAGCCCCGTGTTCGAAACTCGGTTACTGTTTTTACTCTTCTAGTTTTAGTGAATAATTTATTAATTTCTTCCTTTATCTACTCATGTCCGTAGAATGAATGCTACCACATGAATATTTCTAATAAAGGTAGTAGATACAAACGCGTTACGCTAGTTGTAAAATTACAACTGTATATCACAATAAATGTCATACATTTATTACATAATATATGTGTGAGTGTTATTTTTAGGCGTTATAATTTTCATAAAATCTCACATTCTTGTATTTCATTCCCATATTAAATCTTATGTTTTATTTTTATGTTTATTCTTGGGGAAGATCTGGTGCACTTCCTTGGATGATGCCAATCGCATAAAAATTCGAAACATAGGAATTCCGAACATCACGAACATCACGCGATGGTAGCTTCAACAAAGTAACATTTTTTCGTATGACTCTCACTTGGGAAAGAAACATTAACATTGCAAAAGACTTCACGTTTTGGCCACAACTTCGCGACAAATCACGCTTAACTGAGCATTTTCCCGAAAACTGGTACTTGTAATTGAATTTGTATCAATGCATGGATTTTTTGCTACTTCTCTTCGGGTTAAGATACCACTTTGCTGTACAGTGAGGGTAGGGGAATTCTGCAGTTTTCAGATGACATGTTTCATTAGCCTATAAAAGTATACATTACAGGGAAGACATAGCAGCGTATATGTCGGAAGAATTACTTTCAATAAACAGACTGGTATTCTATCTACACTCCTGGAAATTGAAATAAGAACACCGTGAATTCATTGTCCCAGGAAGGGGAAACTTTATTGACACATTCCTGGGGTCAGATACATCACATGATCACACTGACAGAACCACAGGCACATAGACACAGGCAACAGAGCATGCACAATGTCGGCACTAGTACAGTGTATATCCACCTTTCGCAGCAATGCAGGCTGCTATTCTCCCATGGAGACGATCGTAGAGATGCTGGATGTAGTCCTGTGGAACGGCTCGCCATGCCATTTCCACCTGGCGCCTCAGTTGGACCAGCGTTCGTGCTGGACGTGCAGACCGCGTGAGACGACGCTTCATCCAGTCCCAAACATGCTCAATGGGGGACAGATCCGGAGATCTTGCTGGCCAGGGTAGTTGACTTACACCTTCTAGAGCACGTTGGGTGGCACGGGATACATGCGGACGTGCATTGTCCTGTTGGAACAGCAAGTTCCCTTGCCGGTCTAGGAATGGTAGAACGATGGGTTCGATGACGGTTTGGATGTACCGTGCACTATTCAGTGTCCCCTCGACGATCACCAGTGGTGTACGGCCAGTGTAGGAGATCGCTCCCCACACCATGATGCCGGGTGTTGGCCCTGTGTACCTCGGTTGTATGCAGTCCTGATTGTGGCGCTCACCTGCACGGTGCCAAACACGCATACGACCATCATTGGCACCAAGGCAGAAGCGACTCTCATCGCTGAAGACGACACGTCTCCATTCGTCCCTCCATTCACGCCTGTCGCGACACCACTGGAGGCGGGCTGCACGATGTTGGGGCGTGAGCGGAAGACGGCCTAACGGTGTGCGGGACCGTAGCCCAGCTTCATGGAGACGGTTGCGAATGGTCCTCGCCGATACCCCAGGAGCAACAGTGTCTCTAATTTGCTGGGAAGTGGCGGTGCGGTCCCCTACAGCACTGCGTAGGATCCTACGGTCTTGGCGTGCATCCGTGCGTCGCTGCGGTCCGGTCCCACGTCGACGGGCACGTGCACCTTCCGCCGACCACTGGCGACAACATCGATGTACTGTGGAGACCTCACGCCCCACGTGTTGAGCAATTCGGCGGTACGTCCACCCGGCCTCCCGCATGCCCACTATACGCCCTCGCTCAAAGTCCGTCAACTGCACATACGGTTCACGTCCACGCTGTCGCGGCATGCTACCAGTGTTAAAGACTGCGATGGAGCTCCGTATGCCACGGCAAATTGGCTGACACTGACGGCGGCGGTGCACAAATGCTGCGCAGCTAGCGCCATTCGACGGCCAACACCGCGGTTCCTGGTGTGTCCGCTGTGCCGTGCGTGTGATCATTGCTTGTACAGCCCTCTCGCAGTGTCCGGAGCAAGTATGGTGGGTCTGACACACCGGTGTCAATGTGTTCTTTTTTCCATTTCCAGGAGTGTACATCCCTGAATTTCTAGTCGTAGAATCGAAAGATCGCTGTCCACCCGACGAATCAATAATGAACCATAATGATTCGATTTTAACATACGGTGGTACAACTTTATCCAACAAATGATTATACATTTCTTTTGTCAGTTTTCAGAAATTTGTGTCGACTGCGTACATGTTCTGGTGTGGTTCCATTACTTGAATCACGTCTTGCTGCGCTCGAGGACACAATTGTCCGCTAAGTTAGTAAAGACAGGTGAAGACTGTCGGCAGGAGTTTTATGGACAATGTTATGCAGTATTGGGCGTTATACGGATGCGTCAAGTGATGTAACTGGTTGACGCCAACCTCCGTGACTTTTTCACCTCGGTGCGACAATGTTCGTTTACAACTGATGCGAAATTCGCATCCGGTTGATCCGTAGTGATTACACAATCAGAGTCGAAGAGCCGAATCATTGCAAGTATCTGCTATTTGCGGTAATTCTTTAAAGGGCATTTCTCCCTTATACTGATATAATTGGTAACATATCGCTGCCGAATCCTGTTTTACCTTGAAGGTATAACACCACACTTTCGAAGCTGCGGCCACCACCCATTGCCTCAACATTCAGGTCGTAATTAGATGTGTGGTGTCACCGCCAGCCGCGGTCCGCTAGTATACGACGGACCCACGTGTCGCCACTGTCAGTAATTGCAGACCGAGCGCCGCCACACGGCAGGTCTAGAGAGACTAACTAGCACTCGCCCCAGTTGTACGGACGACTTAGCTAGCGATGCAACACTGACGAAGCCTCGTTTATTTGCAGAGAAGATAGTTAGAATAGCCTTCAGCTAAGTCAATGGCTACGACCTAGCAAGGCGCCATAGCAATTGATAGTTATCTTATGAAGCATGTCTCATCAAGAACGATGTATACAAATGATGGATTAAAGTTAAGTATTCCAGCAGCTACGTACTTTTCTGTATAGCATTCATTACGTATCCTGTTTCAGACCTCACGCCATCCTGCGTGAGCCTATAGCGTGCATTTCGGCCTTCGCTAGCAAGATAACAAGATGTCCGTCCGTTCTCGCTTCTTCAACACGATCGTATGCGACAAATCGACCAGTTTGTATTTTTCGTGCTTTGTTTCACTCGTATTCACTTGGTTCTTCAATCGTCGTAGTTATTTATTACACAGGGTGTCCGAAAAGTCTTTCCCTCATTACACAAACTAATAACTCAGGCTAGAAGTAAGATACAAATATGAAACTTGTGTCGAATTGTTTACAACTATCAAAGTGTTTTTCTGTTTTAGGTTCGCAGTACGTAAGTAGCGGATGAAGTGCAGCGCCCAAGAAGACATGTTAACCAATCAGGGAAGGCACAGTGTGTCTTGTGGTACCATGAGACACGATCACCAACCACAGTGCAGAGACACTTCCAGACAACATTTGGAAGGAATCCACCTGATGTCAGGAGCATTAAAGACTGGTGTGAGAGGTTCAAGAACACAGGATCGGTTTCTGACCTTCCGAGGTCTGGTCGACCAAGAACCTCAGCAGACAGGGTGGAAGCTGTAAGGCAGTCTTTTCTGCGAAGTCCGAAGAAACGGTGCGCAGGGCCTCACGTGAATTACAGATGCCAAAAAGCTCTCTCCATGACATTTTACACAAATATTTATTGTTTCGTGCATACAAAGTGCAAATCGTTCAAGCCTTGTTGCCCAAATGACAGTACACGTCGATATGACTTTGCGGTCGAAATACTATCACGTATTGAGGACGATGATGGTTATCTCAGACGAATTTCCTTTTCCGACGAAGCGACCTTTTTTGTCAGTGGAGTAGTGAATCGCCATAATGTGCGCATTTGGGGTTCACAACTCCCTGGCGAGTTCATGGAGTGCACCAGAGGCAGTCCAAAGGTGAACGTTTGGTGCGCGCTATTGCACGATGGAATTATCGGGCGATTCTTCTTAGCTGAGGCTACCATCACATCTGCAGTGTATCTGGACATGTTGCAACTGTATGCTGTTCCTCAGCTGCTTCAGTATCACCCCGATGTCTTGTTTCAGCAAGACGGTGCACCGCCTCATTGGGGTTTGGACGTCCGTGCCTATCTCGATATGATCTTTCCTCGGCGATGGATTTGTCATGACGGGCCAACGGTTTGGCCTCCACGCTCTCCTGACATAACCCCATTAGACTTCTTTTTATGGGGTTATGTCAAGAACGAGGTCTACTGAACACGTGTACCAGATCTTGAAACCCTGCGGAAACGGGTAACCACAGTCGTTGAACCGATTCCTCCAGTGATGTTGGCTAATGTGTGGACGGAAATTGAAAATCGTCTAGATGTGCTACGTGCTACCAAGGGTGCTCATGTGGAAGTTTACTGATGTATGAAAAAAAAACTTTGATAGTTTGTTAACAATTAGACACCTATTTCACATTTGTATCTTACTTCTAGCCTGAGTTATCAATTTATGTAATCAGGGTAAGACTTTTCGGACAACCTGTACTTTAGATTGCGCATGTTTTTTGGCGCGATCGTTTCCAGAGTCAATTTTGGATGTAGTTCTGAAAGGCTCACTCAAAAATGAAATGCTGCTCATTAATCTAATGAATTCCTGGCCCAGAATTTTAACATTACGTGAAAGTAGCATGAGATATTTTTTTTAAAGATCAGATTTCAAATTATCTCCTATTCTAGTGGAACTGTATTGATTTCTGGCTCGTCTTAATTTTTTTATGATGAAGGCTTCTTTCTGATGATTGCATTTCCAGTGTGCCCTCACATACTAACGTCACAATTCCCTTCGCAGTCAAGAATTCTGTTTCATTAGCCAATGATAATGCTGGAGAACTCGCTATTCTTCCTGTTCCAGTATCCCTGTTAAGATATATTGATAAAACAAGTACCGCACTGGACTAATATGCGACCGCTCTACTGAATGGGCACGCAAAATTGGACTTTAAAAATAATTCTCCTTGTAACGGGAAACAAACCAACGGTTTTAACGTACTGTGTGTCGAAGAATGATGATGAACAGTGTTTGTTTGAGCTTGCTCCAGCTACATAAGGCAAATGCGAAATTGCCGTGACGTACATACTCAAACAGGGTGTCTCGAGGTCTATGCATCAAATGCAAATGGAAATGATCAAGTCATGGAGAACAACTTTTGTTTCAGGCAAAATCTTCACTGACGCTTCCTGCTGACGCTAGTTCTCCTGTAGTATTCGCCAGCCAATGGACGACGTCGTGTCACCGGAGTAGCAGGGTTTTGTAGCCAGGTTCGCTTCTTCTGTACAGTAAGCACCCCAATAAATTGATAGAGTCATTTTCAATGAAAGAAACAGTTTCTCCATGCGGAGAAAGATATTTTAGAATCGATCGGGATTTTTTATTTTGGTCGTCCTGTCCTCTTTCACCCTGAGCGATTACAGGTAACGCAAGGCTTATGCAAGCCGCAGAGCTCTTGCACACTGTTGCCTGACAGGGGCATAACCATTAATAAAATATTTCTATTATAGCTGGGAACAATCTGCTATCTTTTGTCTCTAATAAAAGTTGTTCCCCACGATGTGAATTAACACCATCAGATGTTTCATGCAAAGACTCTTTATAATTGTCATAAATATACTTCAGCATTTTCATCGTGTTGATCGTGTTCATTTAAATGCTTGTCCGAAAAATAAGTCCCTCGTAAGGGGATCATGTGATAAAGATATCTCTCACTTCCGCTTTTTCATCGTGTTCTTTTAAATGCTTGTCCGAAAAATAAGTTCCTCGCAAGGAATCATGTGATAATGATATCTCTCCTCCTGTGCTACCCACAAAAAATAGTTACTAGGAAGGAACATGACTGTCGATTCCTAAATTCCCTTATCTTGACCTAAATTTTACACTGGTTACGAATGTCACTTCACTATAGTGTTTCCGTGAAAAAGGTTGTTGTCCTTTTAGAGTTCACATAATTTTAGAATTTTTGAAAGAATTTACTGGTACCAAGACCAACATTCAATTTTCAGGAAAATTTCTCTACTTAGTATGGTGTGTGCTACAGCAGCAGAAGATTGAGTGCTAGGAAGAGTGGCTAGAAAGCTTATAAAACAACATTAAGGGATTTGCTCGTCAGACTGAGACACAAACCGCGTTGTGTCAACTGATGTGAAATATGCTCTGAAGAGCCAAAGAAACTGGTACACCTGTACTCGCTTAATGTCTGAAGTAGCGCTGGAGGGAACTGACACAATGAATCCTGCAGGGCTGTCCATCAATCCGTAAGAGTACGAGGAGGTGGAGATCTCCTCTGAACAGCAAGTGGCAAGGCATCCCAAATATGCTCAATAACATTCATGTCTGGGAAGTTTGCTGGCTAGTGGTAGTGTTCAAACGCAGAACAGTGTTCCTGGAGCCACTCTGGTGCAATTCTGGACGTGTGGCGTGTTGCGTTGTCCTGCTGTTGTTGTCCAAGTCTGCCGGAATGCACGATGGACATGATTGGATACAGGTGATCAGATAGGAAGCTTATGTGCGTGTCATCTGTCAGAATCGTATCTAGACCTATCAGGGGTCTCACATACTCCCACTGCACTCGCTCCACACCATTACAGACCCTTCATCAGCCTGAACAGTCCACTGCTGACATACAGGCTTCATGGGTTCATCAGCTTGTCTCCAAACCTGTACACGTCCATCCGCTCCATACAATTTGAAACGAGACTCGTCCGACCATATAAGATGTTTCCAGTCCTCAAGAGTCCAATGTCGGTGTTGACAGGCCCAGGCGAGACGTACAGCTTTGCGTCGTGCAGGCACACGAGTGAACTTTCATTTCCGATAGCCCACATCATTGAATGGTTCGCACGCTGACAGTTGCTGATGGCCCGGCATTGAAATCTGCAGCAATTTGCGGAAGGGTTGTACTTCTATCACGTTGATCGATTCTTTTCAGTCGTCGTTCGTCCCTTTCTTGCAGGATCTTTTTCCGGCCGCAGCAATGTCGTAGGTATTTCCTGATATTCACAGAACACTCGTGAAATGGTCGAACGGGAAAACCCACACTTCGTCGCTACCTCGGAGATGCTGTGTCCCATCGCTCGTGCCCCGACGATAACACTACGTTCAAACTTATGTAAATCTTGATACCCTGTCGTGGTAGCAGCAGTAACCGATCTAACAACTGCGCCAGACACTTTTCTTCTTATATAGGCGTTGCCGAGCACAACGCCGTATTCTGCCTGTTAGCCTATCTCTCTATTTGAATAGCATGCCTGTACCAGATTCTTTGGCGCTTCAGTGTAAATATCGCGCACCGTGTCTTCAACGTATGGTCCCCAAACAAACCTTCCAGTCAGGTGCTATTGGAGAATAACGGCCCAAGGAAGGATTACAAGTTTTTTTCTAAACGAGACGTTACATTTATCACCTTAGAAGAGAACGATAGAAAAATTTGTTGGTATCCTTTCTACAGGCTGTTCCTCCCAGAGGCATCAGGCTCTGAACTTTACTTTGATATTAGGTGATACGTACTTTATTATCAATGACTGTGTCGTTAACGGGATGTCGTGAGAGCAGTAAGCTATATCTGAACCTGGGGGAGTTGAATTTTTGCTACTTTGATACAGCTCCCATTGGCTGCTTCATCCTCTAGCCAGGTGACATGATGATAATCCTATGAAACAACTTCCGACGAGTGGAGGTGTTACTCGCAGGGGGTTGGCACTGTTCCGCCCCTGTCTGAAGGGCGGTCTCAGTCTTCTGGGCAGTGGTAGGAGGAATCTCTGTATTTTAACTCGACTGACATATAGGTCGATTATTTACCAGGTTTGTGCACGCTGATTCCCGCGGCAGCCGCCCGAAATATTTTGGCAGTTGACCCCCGACTTGTCATCTCATTTACACTGAGAGTAATATTCCTCCCACATTTCTCAGACACCTGAAGCTTTGTAGGTGTCGCAGGAGTTGGGAAGAAATGGTGGTGATTCCGCTGTTACCACGTATGTGCAGCCGATTTTTTCAGCTGACACTATCCGTGTGTTGTTCACAATTTGAATCACATTGGAGGTAGGATTATTGATCTTGGAATAATATCCTTATCGACAGACGCTGCTCGAGTTCTAAGATCTCGTTATTAATCGTATAAAGGGAGAAGTGTCATCACCTCTATAAGTCCATGACTGTGAGCTGGAAGAGTTTACTTTTGCTGCACTGTGGCCATTGCTCAGTCTCATTTTTGTGTGGTGAGGATGTATGCACTCTGGATTTTTTACACATCTGTTTACGAGTATTATAGTGATGTAGCGCACTAATATGTACTGAGAGAGTTACATGCCTTTATATTTTTCCATGTAATCGTGACGGATCTCATAATCCACCATCAGTGTTCTTGCAGATAGTATTTACTAGTCTTACAGCATCTCTACGTACTGCAGTATGCTAGCTGTTCAGTGTGTGTGTCTTTGGAATTCAATGGCTCATTCAAAATTATATTGATAGTGATGACCATATTCGGATTTCCCTTTAGTTCGTGCACGAGACTTATAGAAGAGTCACATATACGAAGAATATTTCTGGGTTTATTTTGTTCAGACACTGCAGCTTTGATTGCGTGTGCTCATTCCACCCGTGAGTACTACCAGTCTGACATTTGGATCGCCCACGGAAGTTGTAAATCATTTTTGTTGGGTAAGAAGGTGAAGCTTCTTTCTGGATGGTCCAGAGGGATAGGGGATAAGGAGGGATGAGAGTGCTTGGCTCAAAAATGTTAGCAACGATTATCTTCAAAGGCATCCTCAGATTTCCTCTGGTGATCATGTACGTGTCTGCGACTTACGACTGGTTTGCCTAGGTAGGATGCTACCCCCTGTCTTGAATGCTTGAGAATGTTTCGTGCTAGCCACCAGATCGGAGATGATTAAATCTATAAGTATGCAACTTTCTCTACCACCCCAGCATAGATGGTCTACCAAGTGTTGATCAGGCATATGGAGCACTCTATGGTCTTAGTAAGGGCAAGGGCAGCCAATTTAGCATATCCATTCTGTACTAGCATCTCATTTGGCTCGGTCCACTGCGAATGCAGGGATAGTTCCTCGTAATCTAGTTGTGTAGTCGTAGAAGCCTTTGATATTTGCACTGACGTTTTGGGATCTGTGCCTTTGTTACCGCAGACAGGGATCCGTCGGTCAGAACTGAAATAGCATCTGTGATCCTTTTGTGTCAGCCAGTAGGTCGGAGAAGATTATGCGTCTTATAGATCTCTGCTAGTGAGTTATTCGCAGTAATGCTCAACACGTTGGAATGTGATTGGTGGGTTGTCTTGCAGGAGACTTGCTTTTCGCTGGAATTGTTGCAGACACATCTCTCTAGAGGCGTATTTTGTAGTTCTGTGCTACACATACAGTATTTTTGGCTGGTAGAACCAGAATATTACGATAACGCCACACAATCTAAGTGGCGGTTTGGCAGACGTTTATCTATTGTGGTGTGTTATTTCTTATACATATATTTACCTTGGTTAGAAATCAGCAGTGCTTACAGAATTTGCTGTGGCATTATTTATATGATGTGACGTCATTATGCCTAATAATGTGTTCGTTTCTAACACGAATTATGACGACTCCCACACTTGAAATATAGGAGTGGCTCACAAGATACGTAAGTCTGGACCATGCTGCACTGTGCTTGACTGAGAGCACCATGAAGTCGATGCGATTTCGAGACCAGTGGGGTAGGTCTTGCGTAGTTGATAGAATACGAGAAATGTGGGAAATTTGGTAACACTGAAGAACATTCGAAGAAATATACGAAAATGTGTGAAAAAAATTTGAAGCTGGCGAAATTTATAAAAAAAGGTGGAAAATATGGAAAAACACACAAAGTTGTGGAAGAATGAAAGTAATTAGGTATCTATCAGGGTGCGGTCTCTGCATATGCCTCGAACGACGTTATATTAAATTGTTATGAACAAAAAGAACTCAAGTGATTTTACTTCACGTAATTTGTTTTTAACAGATAGGCACAGTCTGATCCTCTCCCTACGCTGCTCAACTGCAGGGTCAATCACTCCCACTCAAGCTACCCAGTTATTAAAGATGATGATGTGGAGGGGGAGGTGCTTGATCCTCATTGGTCAAGAGGAGTGTTGAAGGGATGTGGAGAGGGGGAGGATGGGAGGGGCTGAGGATTCTCCTAGTGACCTCGATCAATTCCCGTTGGTTCTCTGGGGAGAGGAAGTGGGGAACACCTATGAGCCCAAGTGAGTAATCTGACACAAGATTTCCTTATCAGTGTAACCTGATACTCGAGGTCAAAGTCTTCTCTGCACTGTTACTGATAACATACTGCTATCAAAAGCCCGTACTGACAACTAGACTCCAGGCTGCTGAGAACCTTGAATTTTTCTCAATGCCTGTCAAGGTGGTTTTGAAAAGGCCCTCACCGGAACCAATACGGCGCCCGATGTTTACCTGTCCTCTTACTGGTACTGCTATCCAATTTGGGATACTTGAAAATGAAGAGGTAGATGTCCTAGTAATGCAAGCATTTGGACAGGGAACTATTAAATACGATTAACTCACGTTGTAACCTCCCCCTCGCTTATCGACCTTAATGATAGTGAAAAATTAAACCGCGTGTACCTAATGGAAATTTGGGAAAAGCAATCGTCACCGAAGTCAATTTGTCGGTAAAGATGGAGGAAAGGGTTACATCTAAATGAAAGGAAAAATGCAAATGAAACTGGTGGAAATTAATTTTGAAAAGGGGTAAAGTTAATAAAGAAAGTAAATGTGCGGCCGTTACGTTAACAATTAACTAGCGGTAATTAGATATTTGAGATTGGGGGGCAATTACGGTCGCCAGTCCTAAGGACAATTACTATAGTAACTGAAAAAAGAGAGGTTATTACACATATAATTAGCACTAGAAGCGCGGCAACTGAAGGATGACACGTGTAGTGTGAAAACTGAAAGTTTGTCAGAAGTAATAAATTTCGCTACACTCTGACTCAATTTAGCAAAAGAATTAATAAAACCGGAAAATCGAAAGTTAGTTTAGTGACTGAAGTTAAAAGTGAGCTTTCTTTCTGAAGCACATCGAAATTCAGTAAAATACGGTTAGTCTTGGACTACCTCAACAATCATTTCAAAAGCCACTTCAATCTACGCAATTTAGAAATAAGAGATTTAACTTTGAACTTGAATTAAATGATTCTGAACAAATAACAATAGTAAAATTTAGTACGTACCAAGCTGAGCTGCAGTCACAGGTAAGCTAAAAATACGGTAACAAAACTCGCACTCTTAATTTGTGACTGTGTACTCTAAATATTGTAGCCAGCTATTAATACCTTAACTGAGCTTTGAAATTAAAGCAGTGAAATGGAATGATGCTAGCGTTTGAATTTCAACGACACTCGGGTTCATTCCGGAAAAGGAAGGGACCCTGCTTGGTAATGCAATTGGGACAATGAGCAACAAAGGTTCATGCTACATTGCTGTTGGTTTAGTTATGAAAATGTATCAGTTGAAAAGCTGAGGTCTGCCATACAGTTCTAAAACTTTACGTGCTTCCAGTCTTCCTTGTTGGTTGATTGAAGGTTTGAAGCCGTCGATCGAGGAGGTGGCGACAGTCACTCATTGTCGGCCGTCGCTGTTGCAGAAGCTGGATGTTGGCGCGCCTTCTTCTCGACACCGTCACCAGGCGAAACTGGCTCTTGATGTGCGCCAGCTAATGCTTCCCGTCCGCGACACCGTCTCAGAAACTATCATCGCGAGTCGAGCGCAATTACATGCTTCCCAACCCCGAAAGCGCGGCAACTCGCGGGAGCGTCACACCACACACCTGCTCCACTGCACCACCCCAGCGAGACTCTCTCTGCTCTGCCCGCGCTCCACGCGGCAGAGTTAACACTACCAAAGATCCTAAACACTTTGGTTCTCCACACGACCTATCGATGTAATGGTTCGATAGCATAGTTTCCCTAGGCTAGACCCAGCGTAAAAATACAAATAATCTTTACACAACAAACCAATTACACACTGACATAAATGCATATATATACAAATAGTAAATCAATTACAATATACAAAGACACAGAAACGTCATATATTCAGGTAACAAAATAAGGAAAAAAAATTATAGTACAATAGATGGAAATACGAGGATATGCATTTCTGGCGTTACAATGTTCACAAATTTGATACCCACGCTGTGAAAGAGGTTGTAATCGGACAGGCAAGAGGAATGGTCGATGACATCTCAAATTAAAGACAGTCGCTACACATTAATTCATCCCACGATTCCAAGTGCACCATTTTATAATAAGTCACAAACACGGGGGAGCTTCGCGACAGTTACAACACAGCTGAAATTTAAACAGTGGAAGTCTATCAAACATCTATATGGCTTCTCTTAATAGCCACTCCTCTACATGTTCGCAGAGGATTCAAACTAAATATTCCTACAATGTCCTCGGAACCCGAATCACGTAAACGTATTTCCAAGTAATCTTCGGGTTCCTGATCATCAGTTTCTACGCAGCGTCCAATGCTTGTTACCATCCAACGATGTAGCAACGTATAAACCACTACACGAATTCGTCAACGATAGCAACATCCCGATATAGCTCTCGGCGCTGCCAATATAATGTTCTTGGTAATTAGAATACCATGGGAAGACCAAGGCACAATTAGATGACTATACTGCCACGTGCTACTCAGCACAATGTGGAACGCTCAGTCTGTAAATGTGTGTGACTACATCACATGTATGAGTCTGAATATTGGTGTATCGTGCGTATGACTGTAATATCCAAATCTAGTAACAGTACATGCCGTTCTGATGTAGTATCTAGATTATACTTATAGAACTGCATAAATATTCAATTCTCTATCCGTAGCTTTTGAAATAATTCTTACAGGATATACAAAAGAAAATTTTTGTTAATTTAGTGACATAGTCATGAAAATGGGCTCAGCTGGGAACATGTGAAGTGTGTACCAACGGCGATTCATTGTGTTACACGTAGGATTTTAATAGCGCACTACCTCTGTGTATCCTGTGTCACATATTATTCTTGTTTACATGTTTTAGTGTGATGTAGATGCTTAATATGTCTTACGTCAGAATTTGTCGTTTGTTAACCTTCATACCAGGTTACGACTTAAGCTACTGTATATTCTAAATTGTTAAAACGAACAGTAGTGTAACATTTCCAGCGTTGAGATGGCTGTATGGTCACGTTCCGGAAGAAAATAAACTAAGAAAAGAAAAAAAAACAGACCATGGACGAATGGGACTTTTCCCATGTCGCCGCCATACTCGTCTAAGGTGGTTATCGCCGACCGCGGTGGTCTCGCGGTTCTAGGAGCGCAGTCCGGAACCGTGCGACTGCTACGGTCGCAGGTTCGAATCCTGCCTCGGGCATGGATGTGTGTGATGTCCTTAGGTTAGTTAGGTTTAAGTAGTTCTAAGTTCTAGGGGACTGATGACCACAGCAGTTGAGTCCCATAGTGCTCAGACCCATTTGAACCATTTGAAGGTGGTTATCGCGGTTTGTGCTGAACCCTGATGCGTCGCTGAATACAATGGGTAGCCATTCAGCACCAGTCGTGGTCACGATTATTACGCTAGGCGCAGCCGTTTATTACAAACAACTCTGTGTTATGGACACGCTGCTGTGATTGTAGATCTTGCAAAAAGAACAGCGCGTACAACTGTATTGCGACACGACCGGTTTTGTGACATATAGCCACGTCCTCAGGTGTACATAATAATACAGGATGTTTATAAATGAATATAGGGGTTTTAACGCTGTATAATATTTATTATATTGAACTTAGAGTTATAAATGGTATGTCAAATGAAAGAGCAACTCAAACAGTTTTACCAAGAACCTTACAAAAGTTCACTGTGAGCACCATTTGTCACAGGGTACACATGAAGTCTATAGCCGAGTTCTTCCCAAATGGTTATAAGTGTGTCTTCAGTGATTGTAGCAACAGCTGCTTCAATCCGGTTTCTTAATTGAGGGAGGTCTGCTGTCAGTTGAGGCACGTACACACGATCCTTGATGAGGCCCCAAAGGAAAAAATCGCATGGCGTTAGGTCAGGTGAAGGTAGAGGCCATGCAAGGCAAACCCTGCCACTGGGCCCCTTGCGGCCTATCCAGCGCTTGGATACAGTGAAGTTCAACCAGTCACTTAGGCCACTGTGCTAGTGAGGTGGCGCACCAACTTGCTGGAAAATGAAGTTCTCTGGCTCATCTTCTTCCAACTGAGGTAAGAGCCATTGCTCTAGTGTATCAAGGTACGAAGTGCCAGTTACAGTAGGTTCACCAAAAAAGAAAGACCCATAAACTTTCCACCAGGATACAGCACAAAAAACAGTCACTTTAGGGGAATCATGTAGCATTTGTACCACCTCATGATGATTTTCTGAGCCGCAGATGTGCACACTGTGAGTGTTAACATGACCAATAAATTGAAAGGTCGATTCATCACTGAAGACAACATGATCCAGAAAATCTTCATCGTCATGAAACAACATTTCGTTTGCGAAGTTGGCACATGGTCTGCCGGTCTGCCGGCTTTGGAGCCTGTAGTAACTGTAAACGGCAAGGACGTCGTTGTTCGCGTTTTCTTAAAACTTTCCGAACAGTCGACACGGGAAGTTGTAATTCACGACTAACATTCTGGACTGATTTCTTTGGGCTACGAGTGATCGACTCAACAGTCTCTTCACTAACTCTTGGTCGTCCTGTGCTCTTCCCTTTACAAAGGCAGCCGGTATCTTCAAATCGATGATACCATCTACCACTGTTATTATCACTTGGAGGATCACAACCGAACTTCAGCCGGTACGCACGTTGCACAGTAACTACAGATTCGGTCTCTGCCAACTGCAAAACACGAGACGCTTTCGGTTCACTGGTCGCCATCTTCGCTGCTACCGCCGTCTAGCTGCGCATGCGCGCTGGTGCGAAACAAAACTGAGTTGTTCTCTCATCTGATCATTTATAACTGTAAGTTAATGCAATAAGTATTATAAAGCGTTAAAACTCCGATATTCATTTATAGCCAATCTGTACTTTAAGTATTTATATACAGAGTGGTCCATTGATACTGACTGGGCCAAATATCTCACGAAATAAGCGTCTAACGAAAAAACTACAAAGAACGAAGCTTGTCTAGCTTGAAGTGGAAAATCAGTTGGCGCTATGATTGGCCCGCTAGATGGCGCTGCCATAGATCAAACGGATATCAACTGCGTTTTTTAAAGTAGGAACCCCCATTTTATTACATATTCGTGTAGTACGTAAAGAAATATGAATGTTTTAATTGGACCACTTCTTTCGTTGTGTGATAGATGGCGCTGTAATACTCACAAACGTATAAGGACGTGATATGACGTAACATTCCGCCAGTGCGGACGTACTTGCTTCGTGATACACTGCCCGTATTAAAATGGACCGTTTACCAATTGCGCAAAAGTTCGATATCGTGTTGATGTATGGCTATTGTGATCAAAATGCACAATGGGCGTGTGCTATGTATGCTGCTCGGTATCCTGGATGACATCATCCATGTGTCCGACAGTTCGCCGGATAGTTAGGTTACTTAAGGAAACAGGATGTGTTCAGCCACATGTCAAACGTCAACCACGACCTGCAACAAATGATGATGCTGAAGTTGATGTTTTAGCTGCTGTCGCGGCTAATCCGCACATCAGTAGCAGACAAACTGCGCGAAAATCGGGAATCTCAAAAACGTTGGTGTTGAGAATGCTACATCAACATCGATTGCACCCGCAGCATATTTCTATGCACCAGGAATTGCATGGCGACGACTTTGAACGTCGTGTACAGTTCTGCCACTGGGTACAAGAGAAATTACTGGATGATGACAGATTTTTTGCACGCGTTCTATTTAGCGACGAAGCGTTATTCACCAACAGCGGTAACTTACACCGGCATAATGTGCACTATTGGGCAACGGAAAATCCACAATGGCTGCGACAAGTGGACCATCAGCTACCTTGTATGGTGCGGCATTATGGGAGGAAGGATAATTGGCCCCCATTTTATCGATGGCAATCCAGATGGTGCAATGTGTGCTGATTTCCTACGTAATGTTCTACCTATGTTACTACAAGATGTTTCACTGCAAGGCAGAATGGCGATGTACTTCCGACATGATGGATGTCCGGCACATAGCTCGCGTGAATTTGAAGCGGTATTGAATATCTGCCACCGTGATCCACCGACAACATGCGTCTCGCGCATTGTCAATGCATGTGCGAACATTACGGAAGGCGAACTACTCGCTGTTCAGAGGAATATAGTTACACGTATTGCCAAATGCATTGAGGTTGACGGACATCATTTAGAGCATTTATTGTATGAATGTGGTATTTACAGGTAATCTCGCTGTAACAGCATGCGTTCTCAGAAAAGATACGTTCACAAAGGTACATGTTCACATTTTAACAACCGAAATAAAATGTTCAAACGTACCTACGTTCTGTATTTTAATTTCAAATACCTACCTATTACCAACTATTCGTCTAAAATTGTGAGCCATATGTTTGTGAGTATTAATAGCGCCATCTGTCACAAAGCGGAAAAAGTGGTCCAACTAAAACATTCCTATTTGTTTACGTACTACACGAATATGTAATAAAAGAGAATGGTTCCTGTTTTAAAAAAAACATAGTTGATATCCGTTTGAGCTGTGGCAGCGCCATCTAGCGGGCCAACCATAGCACCATCTGGTTTCCCCCTTGAAGCTAGATAAGTTTCGTTCTTTGTAGTTTTTTCGTTTGACGCTTATTTTGTGAGGTATTTGGTCCTGTAACGATCACTGGGCCACCCTGTATAGCTTTCATTGCTTGGCTTGGCACTAACGATCGGATTTGATCCATTATGAATGGTTTTTGAGAGGCTTTCAAAAACCATTTGTAATGGGTCAAATCAGAAATACGCCAAGTCAACACAGACATCAATGTACGAAAGAAGGAAGAGCCAGCCTTCAATGGTAAAATGGCACTATCAGTCAAATGCAGATATAAAAGGGGGCCAAATGACACGTACCTCAGCTTCCATAATAACAAGGAAGTACAGATTATCCAGCACATTCTAGTGGCAGCCCCGCGACTGGTAACAACACACCAGCCACGCTGAGCGCTCAGCAAAGCCAGTGCAAACCACGTCCAGCACCTTACCGTTCGCACCTCCATGTTCCCTACCATTTGAGGTAATGAACTGATAACCACGTTGCATAGTTTTTGTCTGTGGCAAAACTCCCTGTGGAGATAACTGTACAAGGGGCAGTAATTCATGAGATGCTTGTTTATTTTGGTAAATATGTGGTCGTCTGAAATATTTACCACAATTCACCTGCCTTTCTCATTTATTGTACAGAGACTACATCAAGACAAAATACATCATCATTTCGTGTAGTACTACAAATTGAATCACTAGATTATAATGTTTTGGCTGCTGCACTATCAATAAACCCGAAAAAATAAAGAACAGAGAACACTCTTTCCTTATAACGTCAGCGAAATGTTGACTAGTGAATAAAGTGATAGGCAGACTTCACTAATGGTTTCCTTTTTCAATCAAACAACATAAAACCTTAAGGCAAATTTTCTTATAGTGGGCGGCATTCTTGTGTGGTTACTATTCACTACAACAATCAGCTCATTACCAAAAGGCAATGAATGACAAAATCGCTAAGTTGGAAAGAGAACAGAAAACTGGGCCCGCACAATCGACAAGCCTCCCAACCCTGGACCTTCTAGATGGACAAAAATGAATGGAATTAATTATGTCGATTAGTATTTCACGAGATAAATTTGAGATGAAATGTGGAACTGTGTAACCGAAGAGTCGATTTGTTGGGCTACTGAGATAGAAAGATTATGGCTAGACGTTATCTGGAAGAACTGCCAGTATTTCAAGAGATTCTAATCTTCGGTGGTGCAGACAATACTTTAGATGGAGCTACACAAGAACATTTCATGTCTCCTAAAAAAAAAAATTACTATCGCTCTCACTTCTCAGGAAGCGGATATCAGGAAATAAGTCAGATGGTTAGGTTTGATTAGAGAACAACTAAAGTAAGACGTCTCAAACTGTCAAATTAGCACCTGTCACCAGTATGTATGGACAGTTTATGAACAGCTGTAAATTGTCTTAATCCAAGTGGCTATTAAAGAATTTTTTTTTTTTCTTTTAGCGGAAGTTGTTTGTAAACAATGCGAGCCAAAAGCCCACTAAAAATTGTGTTCTGTTTTACAGATGCAAAACAGATATGCTAAGTGAATAGCTTTCTTATGCACTACAAGGAAGAAATAGGAAGAACTTCAGAATTTTTTTTCTGCACCTAACTGCCTGGATGAAAAATTCTGGGATATATGTAAAGTTAGATAATTACCATTGTGGTTATGGGATATATGTAAAGTTAGATAATTACCAGTGTGGTTCTTGTAGAGAAACTTTTTAAAGAAGACCAACCATAGTTTGACCAATAAAGAAGAACCGGTGTTATATTTTCTCCATAATTAAGCCTAAAAACGTTAGAGCAAAATACTCCAGTGAGTAATTTACTTCGGTAAGCTATATACCAACTGTGAACAAGGTGATAATGATGCTAATTACTATCCACCGTGTTAAAAATGTAATTCTTGTGGTGGAAAGTAAGCCGAAAATTGTAGTAAATTAAAATGAAATAAGGTGCTGACTAAATGAATAATAGTTATACTACAAAATTACAGAGAATTGGTGGCCACTCTTTTTAATCTTCAACATGTTGGATACAGAATGTCTGAAAGATTTCTACATATATCAGTTTGAATTGCCAGATGTCAAATAGAAACTACATAATCCAAAAATGTCCTAGCAACCAACTTGTCCCGTCGAGCGTTGTGGAAAGTAGTAAACTGATTAATCAGGGGAATGTAGTAAAAGAATCAGTAACCCTGTGTGGTTTTCAGTTCAGCGAAAATAAGATTCGCAGGACGCCCAAAAAAAGCAAAAAGTACATAAGGTGCTACGTGTGGTCACTAACCAGAGATAGTAGATAATCGAGCATGGTCAGCATGCGATTTCATTACTCAAATTGTGATAAACGTAGCATTTCTGACAGCAGTCTGCTACGTAATGTGCTTTGTATTTATTTTGGTTACATTATATGAGAAATACGTGTTGAGTAATAGTACGTTACGATATAAAATTTATTTGAGAAAGGATTTCGTAAGCAATACTAATGTCAGCTTTGTAGGCTAAGCGTGTAGCGAAAATACCTACGATCTTGAGGGCTACGCTTTTAGGTAAGATTCCGTCTTACTTCATCATCTCTTCAGTTTATATTACGGCCTCTGGTCATTGTAGTTCACCTTACAGGCAAATACAGCAAAAGTATTGTCGTTCAGGTTCCATATCATTCCTCGACGCAATACGGCGTCAACGTATCTGTCCTAATTCTGCTGCCTTTGCGACATATAAAACTAGTTTCACGGCCTGTCCGACAGCATAATACTCCGTAATTTAACCGGCGTTTGAATGACGGGCTCGGGAATCGATATTCCGCGATTCAGGGCGTCCGTTATATTGCGTGGCCCGCCACAATGGGCCGTGACAGCAGACAGCTGCCGAGTGCGCTCCGATGAATTCGGCGGCTCCTCCGCGTCCGTATCGGCTGCCATTATGACAGATCTCCGCCGTGCACCAACCCCACGGTACTAAGGCCACCGCTAATCAACGCTACTGCAAATCTCGTTACACCTCGTGATCTCAGCCTATTTCACACTTAAGCACACATTTTTGCTCTTCTTTTAATCGGAGGGCCTTAATTCTTCCCCCCTTCTGACCGTACTTGTCTACATCTAGAAGCGTATGATGATTACATTGTTCATGATTCTCATGACCGTCTTTTAAACACTTCAACGACGAAGTTCTTTCAGTTCAAAACGTCTGCAAAATATTTATTTGGCAATACCGCTTTTTATTCAATAAAGCAAATATTTTAAAACTGTAGCAAGTTGAATGGAGATATATTACACTGCTGCTGTGTAGTCCTTAGTTCGAAGACTGGTTTGATGCAGCTCCCATGGTACTCTATCTTGTGCAAGACTCTTCAGCTCTGAATAACTACTGAGATCTACAATCATTTGAACCTCTTACTGTATTCATCTGTTGGTCTTCCATTATAATTTTAATCTCACCAACTGCGAGATAGTCGCATATACAAACAGTGATCCAATACTGTCAAATGTTTTTTATTCCAGTCTTTGATCACAATATCAATTCTTTAGACGATGACCGGTTTCAGTCTGTAACGACCATCCTCAGATCTACAGTATACAAAGATATACACCTAGTGAGCAGTGTGTCTTTCACCATAATATAGCAATACGTATCACATTAGGTACTATCAAACAACCAGGGAAATGTGGAGATAAAATACGGTAAAACGTACCTTTTTTACACCATGTCCTAAAGTGATAAATCCATAATGGCATCGTCAAAACATATAAATATCATCAGCACAGCATCGTCACACAGGTCTAAAATAAGGTGTAGAATAGCCACATCGTCCACACAGTCATTATTGCAACCTGCTACTGAAGTACAGTAGCGACCAGAAATCTGCTTAGATCCTTCCTAGATGTCGCTACTGTGGGCTTAGATGAAGTCATCATTTACGCAACAAATATAATCTGATAAAAACACATTAGGTAAAATACATGTAGGAGACCTTTAAACTTGATAACTATTATAGAAAGCAATTGTGATACATTGAAAGACGAATACAGTTACCCATACAATATTATTAAAAGGACATATATGAAGAGAATAGGTCCCACCCCTTTTTAAGGTAAATTTATGGTCAACAATTAATATACGTAATACATTGCCTGTAGCAACTTATAAATTGCCTATGAATGATCAAATGTCTATATGACAGCTGAAAAAAGACAGATCAATGATCAGCGGCCTGTGTTGGGTATTATATTACGTATTACGTATATTAATTGTTGGCCGTAAATTCACCATAAAAAGGGTCGGACCCATGCTCTTCATACGTTTCCTTTTAATAGTTTACAATATGTCACAATTGGTTTCTATGATAGTTATCAATTTTAAGTGTCTGCTACATGTATTTTACCTAATGTGTTTTTATCAGATTATGTTTGTTGTATAAATGATGACTGCATCAAAGCCAACAGTAGCGACATCTAGGGAGGATGTAGGCAAACAGATTTCTGGTAGCTACTGTACTTCAGTAGCCAGTTGCAATAATCATTGTGTTGACGATGTGTCCTATTCTACACTTTATTTTATATCTATGTGACGATGTTGTGCTGATTGTATTTATATGTTTTGACGATGCCATTATGGCCTTATCACTTTAGGACATGGTGTAAAAAAAAGGTACGTTTTACCATATTTTATCTGTACATTTCCCTGGTTGTATGATAGTATATTGTGACACGTATTGCTATATTGTGTTGAAAGACACACTGCTCACTAAGTGTATATATTTGTATATTGGAGATCTGAGGATGGTCATTACAGACTGAAACCGGTCATGGTCTCAAGAATTGATATTGTGATCAAAGACTGGAATAAAAAACATTCGATAATTTTAATCCCCCAACGTTTCCCTCCAATGTTGCGCTGATCCGTACTTGATGTCTCAACATGTGTCCCGTCAACAGATTACTTCTCTTAGTCAAGTTATGCCATAAATTTATTTTCTCCCCAATTCTATTCAGTACAGTGATCTAGGGGTAGGGCCTTTGAATAGTAATCTAAACCTCCTAGGCCCCAGGTTCGGAACTAATCACTATGGAAAAAGTCATCAGCAACTGCGACTAAATATTTTATCCTCGTTCTGACAACGGCCTGATCAGTGACGACAGAGGAGCGGACAGAAGCACTATCTTGTTGCCTTGGGATGTGAAACTGCCCGTAAAATGCGGATGAATCAACAATGATGAACGGAATGAGGATGCAGAAGGCAACAGAAACCAGTGCATCGAAGACACATGAGGTATACCCAGAGGATATATGTCATGATGACCTCTAAGGCAGAAATATACGGATTCCCAGTTGGGAATCTCCGCCAGGGGACTGCCAAAGAGGAAGTAACCAGGAGAAAAAGATGTAATAGCGAACAAAAGGGTAACATTTTACGGGTCGGAGGGTGGAATATCAGAAGTTTGAATGTAGAAAACAAGCTAGGACATCTGGAAAAGTGAATTCAAAGACTAAATCTAGGTATAATAGGCGTCATTGAAGTGAAGTGAAATGGAGAGTAAACATAGATTCATGGACCGACGAACATAGGTTCATGTCAACAGCAGCAGACAATGATATAACCGTCGGAGGATTCGTTATGAATAAGAAGACAGGGCCGATATTGCGTTATTGGGAGGTTTTGGGGAACGTTATTCTCATTAGCATCACCAACCAACCAATGCCTAGAATAACAGTTCAGCTATACGTGCAGACGACGGAAGCCGAAGATGAACAGACAGAAAAACTGTATGAGGATACTGAAAGGGTAATTCAATATGAGAAGCAATGAAAATCCAGAAATCATGGAGAATTGGAATGGGGTTGTAGCGGAAGGGGGAGAAAAAAATACTTTGAGAGAGTAAAGGCTTGGTAAGAGAAATGAGGGAGGAGGAAGAGTTCTTCAATAAATTTAAGTTACTAATGGCGAATACTCTGTTGAAGAATCACAAGAGGAGGAGGTATACTTGGAAAAGGCTCGGAGACATAGAAGGATCTCAACTGGATTACATCATTGTCGGACAGAGATTCCGGAATCAGATATTGGCCCACACGTAGATATATAATCATATCAGAGTTTCATAATGGTGAAGAGTAGACTGAAGTTTCAGAGAACCATACAGAAGAATCAATGTGGAAGGAAGTGGGATGTACTGAGGATGGACGGGACGTGTATGATGTTCTCTAAATATTTCAATACTGCAGTGAAGAACACCACGGTAGATACGTCAGTTGAAGATCGCTGAATACCTCTAAAAAGAGGAATCATGAGTGTGGAATGACAAGCATAGGTACTACGAAAGTAACTGTGAAGAAATCTGATCGATGAAAGAAGGAAGTAAAAAAAAATTCAGGGAATGACAGACACACAGAATTATAAATCCCTTAGGAATGCAATAAATGCGAAGTGCTGGGATGCCAAGGCGAAATGGCTGCTAGAAATACGTGAAGGAACAAAAAAAAATGATGGTTGGGAGGACTGATCCCAGGTACAGAAAAGTCAAAGAAACCTTCGGTGAAATTAAATTAAATGACAGCAATGTCATGAATGCAATGGAAGTCCCCTGTTAAATGCAGAGGAGAGGGCAGATGGGGATGTAGCCTGTCGACCGTATTCGGCGAAAAAGCAAGCAATCACAGATCCACTCGCAGACAGGCAAGAGTATTATGCTTTGTGAAGCAAAGGACAGCCGACAGACATTGCAAAGCAGAGCCAGCCGGGCACGTTATAGCAACAGGCTAAGCTGAAAACTGCTAGCAGAAGGAAGTTCCTCACTTGCCACCACGGAAGTCTTTAAAGATGTGCCTTAAGCTCTAAACTATCATAGTCAGAGGCGTGTAAGTACCCAGCTATTCATGTACTAAAATTTTCTCATCTCAGTATCACTGCCACACTACGGGTCTGTGATAACTGGAGTAACAACCTGGTATGCAGTACAGGGTCCGCTGTTCGACCATGGGGCAGGGCAGCTTATCCTGTATCCTGAGTCATGAAAGCAACCGCCGCGAGAGCAGAGAGTCGCCCGCTCACTGGGGGGAGGTCACAGCCGCCTCCGAGGAATCAGGCTGTTTCATAAAGATGCAACTGCACGCCTCCGCCAAGCTGTTCCTAATGCAATGCGGTCAAGGGCCGGAACAAAAAAGTTATTTACTGGAATCTGCTGTTGTCCTGACGTCTCATTTCATCTCCACGGGTGACAATGCTTTGGTTATCCAACATTGGTAATAACATTGGTATCAGGTAATTGACGTGTCCTTCTCAGAGCAACGTCTGTACATGCAGTCCATGGTAAGGCGAGTGCGAGAGATTTTGTATTTTGGTCATGGATAAAAGGTTTGGCGGTGGTGCATTTTTTAAAGTAGATTTTATTGCTTGTAGAGAGATAGTGGATTTGTCTGGTTTTGTATTTAAGAAGTCACGACCAGCTAGTGTCTGTTACATGGGCAAGGTGTAACCTTGAGGGCCAGTCTATCCCAAGAATGTAAGTAGCTCCGGTAAAATGTTAACATGAAGTAGTTGGGGTGCATGTGGCTAAGAAACGCCGTGTATCAAGATGGATCATGATTAGCCACAAGAATTAAGATAATGTACTTGGTTTTCTTGGTTTGTGAGTTTTAGTTCTCAAAATCAGTATTGTCAAAGTCAGATCTTCGACAGGACCAGAGACGCAAGGTGTGTCAGAGCTGTAAGCAGTAAGCATAGTGTTAGTAAAGTTAGCACAATTAACAGAAGATAGTAGAGGACTCTGCTGGTTGGTAGAATCGCGACCGTCACAACGGGGTGTACATTTGTCAGTCGTAAGTTTAATTGCTCCTTTTTTCGGATAAGGCAACCGAGGATGTGCAGGTCTCTTTGGGAGACCTTGTAAATGTGGCTGTGATGGAAGGTTGGTCTTTTAACGAATTATTGAGTTTTGCAAAACTCAGACTAATAGTGGAAGTTAATACTTATTTTAGGTATACAGAAGATCTTAAGGGAGACACAGCAGTCGAAGGATTTAAAGAAGGATTAATTCAGAGAGACACGAAACGAAATAGTGCCAGCCTCTATAGAGACAATTAGGGGTAATAACTACGTCTACATCTACATCCATACTCCACAAGCCACCTGACGGTGTGTGGCGGAGGGTACCTTGAGTATATCGGTTCTCCCTTCTATTCCAGTCTCGTATTGCTCGTGGAAAGGATTGTCGGTATGCCTCTGTGTGGGCTCTAATCTCTGATTTTATCGTCATGGTCTCTTCGCGAGATATACGTAGGAGGAGGCAATATACTGCTTGACTCCTCGGTGAACGTATGTTCTCGAAACTTCAACAAAAGCCCGTACCGAGCTACTGAGCGTCTCTCCTGCAGTCTTCCACTGGAGTTTATCTATCAACTCCGTAACGCTTTCGCAATTAGTAAATGATCCTGTAACGAAGCGCGCTGCTCTCCATTGCACCTTCTCTATCTCTTCTATCAGCCCTATCTGGTACGGATCCCACAATGCTGAGCAGTATTCAAGCAGCGGGGGAACACGCGTACTGTAACCTACTTCCTTTGTTTTCGGATTGCATATCCTTAGGATTCTTCCAATGAGTCTCAGTCTGGCATCTGTTTTACCGACGATCAACTTTATATGATCATTCCATTTTAAATCACTCCTAATGCGTACTCCCAGATAATTTATGGCATTAACTGCTTCCAGTTGCTGACCTATATTGTAGCTAAATGACAAGGGATCTTTCTTTCTATGTATTCGCAGCACATTACACTTGTCAACATTGAGATTCAATTGCCATTCCCTGCACCATGCGTCAATTCGCTGAAGATCCTCCTGCATTTCGGTACAGTTTTCCATTGTTATAACCTCTCGATACACCACAGCATCATCCGCAAAAAGCCTCAGTGATCTTCCGATGTCATCCACAAGGTCATTTATGTATATTGTGAATAGCAACGGTCTCACGACACTCCCCTGCGGCACACCTGAAATCACTCTTACTTCGGAAGACTTCTCTCCATCGAGAATGACATGCTGCGTTTTGTTATCTAGGAACTCTTCAATCCAATCACACAATTGGTCTGATAGTCCATATGCTCTTACTTTGTTCATTAAACGACTATGGGGAACTGTATCGAACGCCTTGCGGAAGTCTAGAAACACGGCATCTACATGTGAACCCGTGTCTATGGCCCTCTGAGTCTCGTGGACGAATAGCGCGAGCTGGGTTTCACACGACCGTCTTTTTCGCAACCCATGCTGATTCCTACAGAGTAGATTTCTAGTCTCCAGAAAAGTCATTATTCGAACATAATACGTGTTCCAAAGTTCTACAACTGATCGAAATACGGAAGCTATGGAACAATTCGCAAAATAGGGTAAGGAAAATTGATGGATTTAGCAATGAATTAGGACATAATGCTGCAGTCAACGACATTATTTTGCAAAATGTTGAGCTGAGGGCACTCGACGCCTTTTTAAGAGGACTGCGTGCGGAAATGTGAGGGCATATGTGGACAGGGAATCCGACGGATATTTGCACAGCAGTGAGGTTAGTTACAGTGTGAGGATATCGATTTGTGGACTGCAGTATTGGGTAAATAGACAGTGTTTGCAGCTAGTATAAAATGTTTTAGGTGTTGATGAATGGGGCGTATAAGAAGGCAGTGCCGTGAGGCTGAGGGTGACGTGAATTAGGTAAGAGGAAGCTATGCTGTCATCACGGTCGCAGCAGGAGACGTCGCTGGCAGTGGCATTCGCTCTTTGCACTGTCAGTAATGCCTGGCGTCTATTGTTTCGTACGAGAGGCAACCGGACGCCTCCACCAAGCTGTTCCTGATGTACTATGGGTGAGGTTGAAGTTAATGAAACGAATCTACTGTCGACCTGATATGTCATTTCACTTTCCACAGATGACAATCCATGGGTCATGTAACAGTGGGAAGACTGCACTTAAGCTGCCCATGGGGGATGGGGGAGGGAAGTGTACAATGATGTGATAGAAGGAAACGTTGGAGTCGATATGGAAGAGATAGAGGATCCAGTATTAGAGTCAGAATTTAAGCGAGCTTTCATCTACATCCACAGGGTTACTCTGCAGTTCACGCTTAAGTGCCTGGCAGAGGGTTCATCGAACCATTTTCATACTACTTCTCTATCATGCCTCTCTCGAATAGGAACACCTGAATGTTTCCGTTCGAGCTCTGATTTCTCTTATTTTATTATGATGATCTTTTCTCCCTACATAGGTGGGTGTCAACGAAATACTTTCGCATTCGGAAGAGACAGTTGGTGACTGAAATTTCGTAAATAGATCTCGCCGCAAAGAAAACCGTCTTTGTTTCCGTGACTGCCACCCCACTTGTGTATCACATCAGTGACACTCTCACACCTATTGCGCCATAACACGAAACGAGCTGCCCTTCTTTGCACTTCTTCGACGTCCTCCGTCAATCCTACGTGGTAAGGATCCCACACCGCGCAGCTATATTCCAGCAGAGGACGGGCAAGTGTAATGTAGGCTGTCTCTTTAACAGGTTTGTCGCATCTTCGAAGTGTTCTGCCAACAAAGCGCAGTCTTTGTTTCGCCTTCCCCACAATATTATCTATGTGGTTTTTCTAATTTAAGTTGCTCGTAATTGTAATTCCTAGGTATTTAGTCGAATTGACAGCCCTTAGATTTGTGCGATTTATCGTATACCCAAAATTTCTTTTAGTACCCATGTGGAAGACCTCGCACTTTCCTTTGTTTAGTGCCAATTTCTACTTTTCGCACCATACCGAAATTCTCTCTAGATCATTTTGTAATTGGAGTTGATCGTCTGATGATTTTACTAGACGGTAAATTACAGCGTCATCTGCAAACAATCTCACGGAACTGCTCAGATTGTCACCTAAATCATTTATGTAAATTAGGAACAGCAGAGGGCCTATGACTCTACCTTGCGGAATGCCAGAATTCACTTCTACTCAATGATTTACCGTCTATCACTACAAACTGTGACCTCTCTGAGAGTAACTCACGAATCTAGTCACACAACTGAGACGATACTCCATATGCACGCAATTTCACTAATAAGCGCTTGTGAGGAACGGTATCAAAAGCCTTCTGGAAATCTAGGAATATCGATCTGAGATCCCTTGCCGACAGCACTCATTACTACATGGGAATAAAGAGCTAGCTGTGTTGCACAAGAACGATATTTTCTGAATCCGAGTTGGTTATGTATCAATAAGTCATTTTCTTCAAGGTGATTCATGATGTTCGAGTACAGTACATGCTCCGAAATCTTACTGAAAATTGAGGTTATTGATATGGGTCTGTAATACAATGGGTTACTCCTATTTCCTTTCTTGAATATTGGTGTAACCTGTGCTACTTTCCAGTCTTTAGGAACAGACCTTTCGTCAAGTGAGCGGTTGTATATGATTGCTTACAAAAGGCGCTATTGTGTCTGCATACTCTGAAAGGAACCTGATTGGTATACCGTCTGGACCGGAAGACTTGCCTTTCTTAAGTGATTTGAGTTGTTTCGCAACACCTAAAATATCTACTTTTATGTCACTCAAGCTAACACCTGTTCTGGTTTCGAATTCTGGAGTATTTACTTCGTTTTCTTTCGTGAAGGAATTACGAAAGCTGTATTTAGTAACTCCGCTTTAGAGGCACCATCATCGGTAACATTTCCATCTCTATCGCGCAGTGATGGTATTGACTGTTTCTTGCCACTGGTGTACTTTACATACGACCAGAATCTCTTTGGATTTTGTACCATATTTTGAGATTTAAAATAAAATAAGGCGTAGTGGATAGATAATATTCTATCAGAATTTCTAAAATCATTGGGGGAAGTGGCAACCAAACGACTATTCGAGTTGGTGTGTGGAACCTATGAGACTGGTGAGAAAACATCACACCTCCGGAGAAACATCATCCACATCCTCCACGAAATAGCAAGAGCTGGTAAGTGCGAAAAGTATCCCACAATAAGTTTAACAGCTCATACTTCTACGTTTCTGACATGAATAATGCACAGACGAATGGAAGAGAAAATTGAGGATCTATTAGATGACCATCACTTGGAATTTATATAAGCTACAGGCACCAGAGATGTAGTTCTACCATTGCGGTTGGTAATGGAAGCCAAACTGAAGAGAAATCAAGACACGTTCATAGGATTTGTCGGTCTGGAAGAAGCGTTCAACAAATGGTAGAACATGTTCTAAATCCTGAGAAAAATAGGAGTAAGCTGTAGTACAAGCGCCAAGAGTTAATAATAAGATTGGAAGAGCAAGATCGAAGTTCTTGGATTAAAAAGGATTTGATGTAGGATTACAGTATTTCGCCCCTATTGTTCAATTTGTAGATCGAAGAGCAATGAGGGAAATACAAGATAGGTTCAACAGTAGGATTAAAATTCAGGTTGAAGGGACATCAATGATCAGATAGACTGATGGAATTGCTATCCTCAGAGATGGTGTAGAATGATTTCAGGGTCTGTTGAACGGAATGAACAATCTGATGACTGCCGAATATGGTTTGAGCATGAACCGCAGAAAGAAGAAAGTACTGAGAAGTAGCAGAAAAGGGAACAGCGAGGAACTTGACATGAAAATTGGCGAACACGAGGTAGATGAAGTTAAGAAATTCTACTACCTTGGAGACAAAATAACCCAATACTGACGAAGCAATTAGAACATAAAGAGCAGTCTAGCACAGCAGAGAATGGCATTCCTGTGTAAGAGAAGTCTGGTAAAGTCAAACACGGGCCTTAATTTGAGGATGAAACTTCGGAGGATGTACATTTGGTACACAAGATTTTAAGGCAGTGACTCGTGGACTGTGGGAAAACCAGAAGAGAAGAGGATCGAAGGATTTGCGATGTGGTTGTAACAACAACAACGTTGTACTATTGTACATATAATAATTTTTTCTTCTGAATTTCGATAGATTAGTGTAATCGATGTTCTGATTTCATTTCTTTTTTGTTTCATGCCATTATGTTAAAGAAACTGTAAACAATTTTCGATGTGAATATTAATGTTTATGTCAAATTTCAAGCAATATTGTAATAGAATTGAAGTGTAACAAAAGTCGAGACTGTTGTAAGATGTTAAAGTTGTAATTGTGTGTCTGGTCCATACGTAGGTAATGTATTAGGATATGTAGAATGCAAAACCTCAGGTGAATACCCTGTCTGTAGGGGAACGGTAAAAGGTGGATGGCAGGCGAGCGCGGGAAAATGCACACGGGCGCTGCACGGCATAACGGGCTCAGCAGTAGTAGTCGGAGTTGGGCATCGGTCTGAGAAACACGTTCTGGATCGAGGAGGCTCTCCTGGAAAACGTGATTTCGTTGAGCCTCGGATGTGCCGTTTCCGACGCCTATACAGCATGGCAAAATTCCATAGGCGCTAAATGGAAAAGTATTGCGACGCTAAGAAGAAGATAAGTGCCGATACATCAAGAGCCATTGCTGTGATTGTATGTGTGCTCTGTGCCTCGCCATCTCGCCGCCCGCCAACCGCCGCATCGATACGAACAGGTTGAAACTTTTAGTACTGTATTCGTGTGGACCAGTGTTACTTTTATTCCATACTGTTCAATAACAACTTAAATTTTACCAGAACTGTCCTATCAGTTAATTATCATCACAACTAACCTAGTCAGGGTCCTTCCCACAAGTTGTGCAATCCGAGTGTCACGTAATGAAGATTTAAAGTTTATGTTAATAATAATTACCTGCAGACCTAGCTATGTTAGAATGATGTTTAAAGAACTTTGTTGTTAATGAATCGATAGGTAAATAACTAAGGAATGACAAAGTTGGAAGACAATTTTGAAATTGATTCAGTAATGAAGTTTAATTATTTTGAGGCAGATATAATGATAATTAAATGAGCAGGAAATAAGCTAAAAAGAGTAGCAATTCATATATTGGAAATCTTGAGCACTTACTGATTTCAATAATCAAAAGTTTCAATACAGTGATCATAACAGTTTAAGGTTCCACCCCCCCCCTCCCCCCCCTCTTTCTTATTCAATTGGATTCTGAAATATACTGAACTGATTTGACAAGCAAAGTTAAAGTCAATATAAAACCAAAATTTATCAGTGTTTTACCCTTTTCAAAATTGACATTGTATGTGTGTTTCGAAAGTGCTATTTCTAGGGTAACCTACGCCCGATTTTAATCCGGTCAATAGACAGTACGAAGTCTTGTAGTAAACATTATAGTGTAACGTTATGTATTTATGATTTATCCATATTGGTACAGAAAGTGAAATTATCAGTTCAGTAGATTTTCCAGTTCTAAAATTTACCATATTATGCAGTGTTACTACGTGTTGCTATGCTTGAACGTACATCCACTTGTACAGGGAAGAAACTCAGTTAATGCCTAATTAGGCTGGCGACCGTATTATTAACAATTTGGTAGCATCTGCTGTGTTGTTTCTTGTCCGTCCTAACGTGTGGTTGCACTCCGGAATTGCTTGACGTATCATTGTTAGTACTGAGTGGGTGTAAGTCTGATTTGCCTCCATTCAGGTACACGCGGTCAAAATCTATACAAAAATCCCTTCTCTTGAGGTGAAGCCCGTCAACTTACCATAGTACAGGCTTTAAAGAGTATCGTGTGCATTAGCGCAGCGTTACATGGTGACAGAGAAGAATGTGGAAAAATTGTTGGGCGGTTAAGTTACGAAATGAGAAGTGTCTCCGCTGAAGAACGGAACTTACGGAAAACTCCGACAAACAGAAGGGGCAGGATCATAGGACATATGTTAAAGACATCAGAGATTAACCACATGATTCTAGAGGAAGCTGTAGAGTGTTAAATCTGTAGGGGAAGACAGGCACTGGAATACATCCAGCAAATAATTGATGACGTAGATTGGAAGGGCTGCTCTGAGATGAAGAGATTAGCACAGTAGAGGAATTCGTGTCGGACAGCATCCAACTAGTTTGAAAACAGAGGACAGAAATGTGATGATAGTTCCCCATTAGTTATAGGATATGTCTGTCTGGTCTTCAGCATTCCTGTATAGCGCCGGCCAGTGTGGCCGAGCGGTTCTAGGCGCTTCAGTCTGGAACCGCGCGACCGCTACGTTCGCAGGTTCGAATCCTGCCTCGGGCATGGATGTGTGTGCTGTACTTAGGGTAGTTAGGTTTAAGTAGTTCTAAGTTATAGGGGACTGATGACCTCAGATGTACCATAGTGCTCAGAGCCATTTGAACCCAGTCCTGTGTGGCACCACATATGAAACGCTTCTATTCCCTTCTTGTCTTAAATGCTTAGTGTCCACGTTTCACTCCTGTATAAGGCTACTCTCCAGATAAATACCTTCAGAAGGACATCATACAACTCACATTTGTATTCTACACCCTTAGCGCCCAGTATTGTTTCGCTCAAATAGGCTGCATGGTCTCCGCAGAATATTTTCTTTGTCTTTAATTGAATTTTTATGTTGTTCACAAACTGCAACGCCTTCTGAGGTTTTCACTCTAATGAAGGTGTTAGAAGGAAGTTATTTTCCAAATGTACTTCTGACCAACAACCGATTCTGGTAACTGGAAGGGGACTGATGACCATAGATGTTAAGTCCCATAGTGCTCAGAGCCATTTGAACCATTTTTTGGTAACTGGAATCAAGATTTTGCGTTCTTGTGGTGATATTTCCACAGAAACTTTCATTCCCTAACACAATTTCCCAATATCCAACAGATAAGTGAAATACCAGTTGTCATAAATTTAGCTTTAGAGATGTTTTAATGTAGTGGAATTGTTTCTTAACAATTTTCATCTCCAATTTCACACTCTTAGGAAAACACGAAGTCTTTTATTTCCAAACGAGAGGTCAAATACCAATTTTCATAGCTGTAGGTTCAAAAATGCTTTAGTAGATCATTTATAATGATTTACTTTCAAAAAAAATCTGTGATTGTTTTACCTCTTAGTAGTTGAATTTTCAAAAATGTTGAGATATGTGAGTTTTTATTTCTGACTGAGAAATCAAGTAGCATTTTTCGTAGTTCTAGCTTGAAAATTGCCCTAATAGTGACATAATTAAAAAAAATTTTTCAACCCTTACTTCACCCTCTTAGGAGTGGAATTTTGGACAATACATTCTTAAACGATGCCTACAATTATAAGTTCCACATTCTTTCAAAATTTCAAGTGGCTGTCCGTAGCGGTTTGGACTGGGAAAGGATGAGTCAGTGATTCAATGTGGCCTAAGAGCCTTAGAACATATTATGAGCTCAGGTCTTATGAGCTGTCTCAAACAGAATGACTTTGCCCACGTGAACCACCATGGATTTTGAAAACCTTAATCATGTCACACTCATTTTGCACTTTTCTCACATGTCATACAGAATCATGGGATCAAGGCAGTCAGGTAGACACAGTGTGTGCTGATTTTAGTAAAGCTTTTGACTCAGTAGCACATCTGTGCTTATTATAAAAAGTACAATCATAAGGGTCTATCACGGGATGTTTTTGGCTTGTCTGAGGGTTTCTCGGTAAAGAGGATGCAGCATGTTATCTTGGACTGAGAATCGTCGACACATGTACGAGGGTCCTTCAATTAGTAATGCTCCACATTAAAAAAAAAGGCATTAATATACGTAGAGAAATGTCTTTGTTGGTGCTTCACATTTGATTTCTGTTCTGTGCGCCGGTGATTCTGGCAGATGACAGAGCCGTAGTGCAGCGTCAAAATGGTGTCTACATACGACTGACGTTATAAACAGCGTGCTGTTATTGAATTATTGTGTGCAGAAAAAGAAACCGTGGTGAACATCCATAAGCGTTTGTGTGCAATGTATGGTGATGATGCAATTGATAGGAGTACAGTTGGGAGATGAATAAACATAGTTACAGCCTCAGGAAATGCAGAAACCGAGCTCCATGACAAGCCACTCTCGAGACGCCCTGTCATAGCCACTGCTGCAGACGTGTTATCTCGTGCAGATGCCATTATTCGTCCCTACCGGCGCATCACGACTCGACAATTGGCCCTACAGCTGTCGGTCAGCATTGTAAGTGCGTCTGTATTGATCGAGACTCTCGGATATTCAAAGAGGTACTCACGATGGGTTCCACGATTGCTCACAGTGGACCACAAGATTCAAAGAAAGGCCATTTCATATGAATTGTTGGAACATGTTGAGACCGATGGAGTGGCCTTTCTGTCAGGAATCGCTATGGGGCACGAAATCTGCCTGTACCACTTTGCGCCTGAACCAAAAACGCAATCCATGGAGTGGCATCACCCTCATTCACGACAAAAGAAGAAATTCCAACAACCCCCTCTGCCGGAAAAGTCATGGTGACAGTCTTCTCGGATTATGAAGGCGTCATTCTCGTTGACGAGGTGGCAAGTGGGTCAGCCATCAATTCAGAGGCATACGTGAACACTCAGAATAAACTCAAGAATCGTATCCGACGTGTCGGATCGGACAAGAATCCAGCAGAAATCTTGCGTCAACACGATAATCCACGCCCATACACAAGTCTGACAACAGGGAAAAACATAGCCAAATTAAGCTGGACATTGCCTCATCCACCCTAAAGTCCAGACCTGGCACCCTCGGTCATCCATCTCTTTGGGCCGCTTAAAGAGTTTCTATGGGGAACACACTTTGAAGATGATGAGTGTCAGTCATGCAGTGAAAACATGCCCACGCCTACAGGACAAGAGCTTTTACCAGCAGGGAATACATGCTCTTCCACCAAGTACGGACATAGAACGTGATGGAGACTACGTAGAAAAATAGGACATGGACAAGACATGTTGATGTATATTGTCACTGAATTCTGATTCTTTACAATAAATATGTTCTGAGAAAAAGAAATGTGGGGCGTTAATCATTGAAGTACACTCGTAGAAGTAACTTAGGGTGTGCCCTATGGAAGTGTGTTGTATATTAATGACCTTACAGATAATATTAATAGTAACCTGAGACTTTTCGCAGATTATACAATTATCTATAAAGTAGTGCTGCCAGTAAAAAGCTCCACAAACATTCATTTCGATCTTGACAGGAGTTCAAAGTTCTCTAAGGATTGCTAACTGGCTTCAAATGTTCATAAATCTAAAATTGGGCATTGTAAAAAATGAAAAACACCTGACTACAATTTCAAGAGTCAGAAATGGAATCAGTCACTTCATTTGAATACCTGGTTGTTAAAATATGTAGGAGTATCAAATGGAACGATCACATAGTTCCAGTTGTAAGTAAAGCTGATGGAAGACTGCGGTTCGTTGGTGGAATACGGGGGAAATGCATTCGTTCTGCAAGAGGGATTGCTCGCAAATTATTCTTGTGATCCAGCCTCGCTTATTGCTCAGTTGTTACAGAACCTTACCAAACAGAACTGACAGAGCTTACAGAGAAGCGTAACGCGAGTGTTCACAGGTTTGTTTGATTCGTGAGAGAGTGTTAGAAAGATGCTGAAGAAAATGAACTGCCAGACGATTGAAGATAGATGCCAGCAGTCCCGGAAAGCCTACTTAATAAGTTCCTAGAATCAGCTTTAGATGATGAATCTAGTAATACTGTACAAATAGCTTACGTATCACTCGCGCAGGGATCGTGAGAATAGGATTACATTAATTACATCGGTGCAGTGGCATTTAAACATTCTTCCCCCATCCCTTAGGAGAATGGAACGGGAAAAAGCCCTCATAGCTAGTACAACGGAAAGTACTCTCGGCCATACATTTTACAGCGATTTGCAGAATATGGATGTAAACGTACATCTACAGACGATGCACATCAGAGTGTGCTAATTACTACATTTAGTTTTCCCCTTTTACTCCACTCGCATCTCTTCTTAAATATAAACTTCATCCATAATGTTTGTGAGTACTGATTGTTCAATGATAAGATAATTTTCAATTAGAAACGTGTTTGAGCAATATTCAATAATACTGGAGTGGGCTACAAGATAGTTAAAATTTCCATACGTTCATAATTTATCTTGAACTATTCACCACATTGTTTCCTCCCAGCTCTTGAATCTTGTTCTGCTTCGGCTCCTGGATAATGACAGAGACGTATCCGTAGTGCTGCGCACTGTTAAAAAGTCCACCGACACTTTCACTCCAGCAGGGACAGTGATTTGTGGACACCTCGGTACCGGGTTTCCAGACGTTGTTACGCGCGCTCCAATTACGAAGGAGAAATGAGAAGAACCACTCCAACAGCTTCTATGATTATGTTGTTGGGGGAAATGTCAAAAGGTGCTCCACTGTGCGAGTGCAACAAGGGAAGTATGCTCAGGGGGAATGTCAACGCCGTTCGTTAACGATATATCACTAAAGAAGGTTGGCAACCGTCAGCCTAATTCTCTATACAGTACAGATATTTAGATATTTGCTTTACATGTTTTTTGTTTTTTTGTTTTTTTTTTTTTGGTCATCAGTCTACTGACTGGTTTGATGCGGCCCGCCACGAATTCCTTTCCTGTGCTAACCTCTTCATCTCAGAGTAGCACTTGCAACCTACGTCCTCAATTATTTGCTTGACCTATTCCAATCTCTATCTTCCTCTACTGTTTTTGCCCTCTACAGCTCCCTCTAGTACCATGGAAGTCATTCCCTCATGTCTTAGCAGATGTCCTATCATCCTGTCCGTTCTCCTTATCAGTGTTTTCCACATATTCCTTTCCTCTCCGATTCTGCGTAGAATCTCCTCATTCCTGTCCTTATGAGTCCACCTAATTTTCAACATTCGTCTATAGCACCACATCTCAAATGCTTCGATTCTCTTCTGTTCCGGTTTTCCCACAGTCCATGTTTCACTACCATACAACTTTACATGCTAAGAAACCTATAACATTAAATTATCAGTGGTGTCAGTGGTACAGCTTCGTGGCTGTAGCCTAAAATGGTTGAAAACTACAGCAGCCAGACAGTTTTCGTTTAGGTTGTGGTTGTCCTTATCTTCAGTTCGAAGATTGGTTTGATGCAGATCTTACACTAGTCTATCCTGTGCAAAACCTCTTTACGGTGCAGCCTACTTTCATTGGAACCTTCTAACTGTTTTCAAGCTTTGATGTCCCTCTTCAATTTTAGTAGCCCACAGTGCTCCGCAAATCTAAACAAACTATTTCTTCAGTCCTCTTGATGCACTCTGTCCACTGGGGCCTTCTTTTAACCTCGCCGAGGCCCTAATTTCTATCTCCTCCCCCCCTCCCCCCCCCCCCTCCCCCACACACACACCACCACTACAACCACCACCTCCACCACCAATTCGATTCTGTACATCCTCATTACTTCGATCTGTCCATCTAATTTTCAACACTTTCCGCAGCAACAAACTTCAGAAATCGTTTTCACCCCGTCTAAACCGTTTATCGTCCACGTTTATCTTTCCGCTAAGACCACACTCCACACATATACTTCGAGAAAAGACTTCATAACATTTAAATTTATATTCGATGTTAACAAATTTCTCGTATGCAGAAACGCCTCCCTTGCTATTGCCTGTCTTCATTTTAAAATCCTCTCCATTTCACACATCTTCAGCTATTTTACTGCCCAAACAGCAAAATTCAGTGAGCACTTACAGTGCCTCAGTTACTTACCTGAGTTTACGAGCCTCATCGTATTTAGTTCGAGAGCATGCCTTTAACCTCGTTTTACTTTTCTTACTATTAATGTTATAACCGACTTTCAAGATACAGTGCAGTCCGTCCAACAGTCCTTGCAAGTCATTTGCCGTTTCTGGCACAATATTATTTGTACCAAGAAGCATTTACGAGTTTCATCCACTTTTAACAGGTATGATTTATTTGTATCTTCATCAATATAACGATTTGTCTGCTGCGTTTGTGCAGCTTTTGTTCTACAATTTGCAGCTTCTTTTCTTACATTTTGCTGCACTATATGTAAACTTTAACATCTCCTGATGTGCTAATATACAGGGTGAGTCACCTAACGTTACCGCTGGATATATTTCATAAACCACATCAAATACTGACGAACCGATTCCACAGACTGATCGTGAGGAGAGGGGCTAGTGTAATTGGTTAATACAAAACATAAAAAAATGCACGGAAGTATGTTTTTTAACACAAACCTACGTTTTTTTTAATGGAACCCCGTTAGTTTTGTTAGCACACCTGAACATATATACAAATATGTAATCAGTGCCGTTTGTTGCATTGTAAAATGTTAATTACATCCAGAGATATTGTAACCTAAAGTTGACGCTTGAGTACCACTCCTCCGCTGTTCGATCGTGTGTATCGGAGAGCACCGAATTACGTAGGGATCCAAAGGGAGCGGTGATGGACCTTGGGTACAGAAGAGACTAGAACAGCACATTACGTCCACATGCGAAAACCTTTTTATTGGTCTTTTTCACTGAAGCAGATGTACATTAACATGAGGGGGAGGTACACGTACACACGAACACGTTGCTCGAAAATCTCCCACAAGAAACGCGTCGACGTATGTGGTATCAGCATGATGGTGCACCTGCACATTCCGCAATTAACACTAGGCTGGGCGTCGACGTATGTGGTATCAGCATGATGGTGCACCTGCACATTCCGCAAGTAACACTAGGCTGACCCTTGACAGGATGTTCGACGGGCGTTTCATAGGACGTGGAGGACGCATAAATTGGCCAGCCCGTTCTCCTGATCTTACACCTCTGGACTTCTTTCTGTGGTGTACGTTAAAGGAGAATGTGTACCGAGATGTGCCTACAACCCCAGAGGATATGAAACAACGTATTGTGGCAGCCTGCGGCGACATTACACCAGATGTACTGCGGCGTGTACGACATTCATTACGCCAGAGATTGCAATTGTGTGCAGCAAATTATGGCCACCACGTTGAACATCTATTGGCCTGACATGTCGGGACATACTCTATTCCACTCCGTAATTGAAAACGGAAACCACGTGTTTACGTGTACCTCACCCCTCATGGTAATGTACATGTGCGTCAGTGAAAAAGGCCAAAAAAAGTGTTAGCATGTGGACGTAATGTGCTGTTCCAGTCTCTTCTGTACCTAAGGTCCATCACCGTTCCCTTTGGATCCCTAAGTAATTCGGTGCTCTCCGATACACACGATCGAACAGCGGAGGAGTGGTACTCAAGCGTCAACTTTAGGTTACAATATCTCCGGATGTAATTAACATTTTACAATGCAACAAACGGCACTGATTACTTATTTGTATATATGTTCAGGTCTGCTAACAAAACTAACGGGGTTCCATTTTTAAAAAAACCTAGGTTTGTGTTAAAGAATATACTTCCGTGCATTTTTTATGGTTTGTATTAACCAATTACACTAGCCCTTCTCCTCACGCCCGGTCTGTGGAATCGGTTCGTCAGTATTTGATGTGGTTTACGAAATATATCCAGCGGTAACGTTAGGTGACTCACCCTGTATAAGGTCTGTCACATGGAGAATGTTGCGGTACATCACTGCAACAATCAAGCCTAGAGTGTGTGTATTATTCATATAAATGTAAAACAAAAAGCAGTACATTGCAAACTAAAAGGCAGGTGCAGCGTTAAAAATTATGTCGTTACCAAACGTGCTGATGAAGATTGAAATGCCCTAGGCCAACGAAAATCGACTGTGTTCCTGAAATTCTCGTTCGCATGAATAAAGCTATATAAATAGTGGCTGGTTGCTGTATTCTTTCACGTTAGGGAATAAATAAAATAGGGTATGGAAAGCCATAAAATATTTTGTGACATTATAACACGAAAACCTAAAACCTGGCAATGGCTAATCAATATATGTTCTCAAAGTACGTATACAATGAGAAACTCAGAAATGAGTCCCGATACGATCGAGAAAGTTATGTGGTGTGGTATTCCTCTATCCCGCATCCATGAAGACGGTTCCCGTTCTTACGTAAAAGACGTGCTTCTGAAGATATAAGGGCTGGGAAGTTTAGCCCTCTAGAAATTTCTAGAACATTCGAGAGTGTTTGAGAACATTCAACAGTATTCGAGAGCATTCCACAACATTCTAGAATGTCTCATAATGATCCGGGACGTTTTGGTAAGTTCGGGAATAATCTGGAACATTCGTGAAGATACCAGAACGTTCGGGAACATCCCGGAACATCCCAGACCATTGTTGAACATTCCAGAACACACTGGAATGTTGTGGAATGTTCTGGAACGTCGTGGGCCCTTCGAAGGCTTTTTTGTATTTTATGGAATTCGCCAGTAGTTGGGAAGCCAATTGGTATCGGTGTACAGTGCAAGACCCGTCCTGCATTCGAAAGTCAGTTTCTTATCAGTGACCAAGAGCGAAGCAGTGCAGTGAGTGGATGCAAACAAACAGTGAAGTGTGAGTAGTCGAAGTGACACCGTAACTGAATATAAATCGAAAATAAAGTGTGATAAGTGTGTAAAGTGTACTTAGTGAGTTTATTAATAAAAAGTTGATTTGATTTATGTTTCAGACAGTCACTAAACGTAAAGGAGGAGTAGAATTTGACAGTTCTTAAGCGAAACGCCAGAAACGAACGAACAGCGAAAAAACAAAACATACCAAGAGCTCGAAGCATGTTTAAGTTCCCTACGAACAAGAATTAGTACCCTGAGAAAAGAGACCGCATAACAAGGAAATGAAGGGATAGAAGAATCAAGAATTGCGACACAATCTTATAATAAAAGACTGCACACTCAATTCAGCCATGAAAATATCATCCTACGATAAGCGCGGACGAGGACAAATAAACACCTCAAACTAACAAATTAAACATTCCACTACGACCCGAGGAAACAATATAAAAAACACAAAATCAACGTAATCCGACAACGTAATCCTGCCAATTTCGCAACGCGAGAAAATTCCGTAGAGAAATACCAGGATTCTGTTGCGTGAATGGAAAAATTCGATTACCACTAACGGAAGAAGCTCCGCAGGAATTTGTACATTACACGACCGAGAAACTCCAGAATCAAAACACTTCCTTAGAAATATAAAAGCGTACAGCACCTGTTTCATACTATTCAGAAATCTCAACTCACCAGAAGTATGTATTGGAACGAGGATAATCGTCAAACAGCTATCGAATAAAATCATCGACGCCGAAGTTATGACTGGGAAGTACGAATGACACATCCAATTTATCCACAGAATACCACTGATCTCTACTGAACTGCCACTGCAATTTAAAAGACTGAAATTTCTTATCAGATTAGCCTACAGTTTTGCAAAGCCCAAGGACAAACTGTACAATATTGCAGCATCAACCCCAACGACTCCTGTCTGCAACTCGTGGTCTAGTGACTAGAATTACCGCCTCTGAATCACGGGATCCCGGGTTCGATTCCCAGCCAGATTGGGGATTTTCTCTGCCCGGGGACTAGGTGTTTGTGTTGTCCTCATCATTTTAACATCCTCATCATTCGTGGCAGTTGCTACATTGGACTGAGTAAAAATCTGGACTGTGTAAAAAATTGGAACTTTGTACGGGCGCTGATTACCGCGCAGATGAGTGCCGTACAAACCAAAAATCATCGTCACCATCAAAGACTCCTGCTTCTCTGAAACTAAACAATACGTAGCTCACCCTTGTGTAGGAAATTCGAAAAGTTCCTATATACATACCCCGGACAGCGAAATAAGGAATGTTGTTTATAAACATGTATTGTGAACAGAATATATTTTCAATAAAAAAATTTACCTCTTTAAAAAGTGTTAGAAAGAGATAGAATATGTTTTCAATAATTTTTTTTTTACCTTTTATAAAGATTATCCTTTTATTCCAGCTACCACACTATCTCGTATCAACACACAGAGCGAAGCTGTTACCGCAGCTAGTACTACACTAAAGCCCATCTTAAGTCGGGACAAAGGGTAACGATACTTTATCGGGAACCAGTCATGCCCTGCGAACAGTGGTCAACTGAAATGTGGCCAAATCGTGGACTATTGTGTAGCGTGTTTCAAGTTAGCAACAGTAATGGTGTTGTATGTGCCTCAAACATGTTGGTCATTCGAAGTGTCCGTATTGCCTGAAATTTTCATTTCCAACCATCGGTTCCTTACCTCAAAATATTCACTTTGGGATCCTCTAACATCTGTTTAACTTAGATCATAAGGATTTCGGAAATGTTGTGACTGGAAACCTTAACGTGAGATACGAAACTTATAATTTATTTACGAAGTCGTATGTTTTATTGTTGGTTTCGGCTCGTACTCCACAAAAACTTCTCGCTTATTCTGTGGTGTTATGGAGAGTACGAGTCCCAGTAGAGGACCTTAACACAAATCAGCTATGCAACTAATAAGTAAGTTACCCAGTATACACTTCTCTTCCTTCTTAAAGACTGCGTTAAAATGAACTACACGTCCAAGGAACGAGAAATATTCACGTACTTGTACGTTTCAAAATATTGAACGATGCGGTGAGTCATGAAGCAGTGAGAAAGACATATTACGAAATCTGGTTCACGTACCGGTGGAACAAAAATATCGACTTACATCCAGAAGTAGTCCGGGCAGGTGTTAAAGACGTTTCGTATTTCTGACTGCTGGGAACCAATGAAAGAGTGCGTCAGTCCCGGGCAGGTGTTACTTCACATCTGGGCTACCGTGCCCGCGAAATGTGGACCATCTCCAGATTCGTGACTGAACTGCACACATGTTACCGCGGCTAATTTTCTTGTTCAAGCCAAAATAGGCTGACAGGATTTGGTATCCACGGCAGCGCTGCTTTGAGCTCGTCTATCCGAGCGCGTAAATCACTTCAAGTCTTTAAATTAATATTTCGAACATTAGTGCCACTTTCATTACATAGAATAAATGGACCACTAAATTCTGCTCTGCTGAGTGAACAGTCATTCACCGCCTGTCACTCGCGACAACTTTGACGTATACGAGTGGTTTGCGAAATTGGAATAATGATGTAAGTTAATTTAAATTGCTGTGCAGTTATGCAAATCATATGAACTGTTCGCTTCAATTGGCAGTGATTTGTAAATCTGCAGGAACATTATCGTTAATATTTCACGCGGAAAGGACGCCAATATTATGAATATTAATTCCAGGAAAAGTATCGGTAGAACATTTGCAGCTTCCTGCTCATTACCATGTTCGACATCCTCTTTTGGTGATTTTGAAAGCCATAATTCGTCTCCCATAATTCTTTTCTTTTATGGAATGTATATCCGTTTGTGTACAGTGAACACAGATATATTCCACGATGAGCGAAAATTTACACACGAGAGTGAATTTACCTATGGAGGGTCTCTCTCTCTCTCTCTCTCTCTCTCTCTCTCTCTCTCTCTTTCTCACGCAAGCGCACACACACACACACACACACACACACACACACATTGTAGTCAGATGTCTTTCAGCCTACATGCAAGGCAACTGACGCTTTTTGTTTATTTTTGAATACGAAAAACCTAAGTTTTATAATATTTTTCCCCCGCAGTTTCAAAATGCACTGTTGTACATTGGAACGCTATTTTTCTCCATCAGATGCAGTATATATATATATATATATATATATATATATATATATATATATATATAGAAAATCAATTCTTAGTTAATTTTATGTGTAACAGCTAGATGACTTCCCAGTTGTACATCAGTACATATAACAATGGATCAGACATTGCGGTGAACAAACGATCTATTTTCACGCAGCCTCTCACAGCAACGATTGGTGTTCATTAACGCATTTTGTTTTCTCAGCCAATTTCGCTTCATAAAATGCGCATTTGTTATTAGACATTGTGGAACATCGATCGTTTAGATAATGACTGACTTTGTAACTTTTTTAATGAGCTAGAATCTTTATTCGTGTGACCGGCATAATGCAACTCTTGTATGTAGATCTGATTTATGTCGTACATGGATCCTTGGCAAGGACAACGAGAATAATGGAAAAAGTTAATCTGCTACACGTACTTATTTGCAGGCACACAAATAAATCTTGCAAAATCTTGGTGGAATGGGTGAAATTGACAGTCTTTTCCCGAGCCCGCCGTAGCTCTCAGTGGTTCACAACCCCACAACAGGCTACAGCAGTCCACTCACCCCACCGCCGCCCCACACCGAACCTAGGGTTATTGTGCGGTTGGGCCCCAGCGCCCCCTCCACCCGTACCTCCCCCCCCCCCCCCCCCGTTTGGCAGCGTCACACACCAGATGAGTGTAACCCCAATGTCTGTGTGGTAGAGTTCAAATGGTTCAAATGGCTCTGAGCATTATGGGACTCAACTGCTTTGGTCATCAGTCCCCTAGAACTTAGAACTACTTAAACCTAACTAACCTAAGGACATCACACACATCCATGTCCGAGGCAGGATTCGAACCTGCGACCGTAGCAGTCGCACGGTTCCGGACTGCGCGCCTAGAACCGCGAGACCACCGCGGCTGGCAGGAGCGTGGTAGAGTAATTACGGTGTACGCGTACGTGGAAAAAGTGTTTGCACAGCAATCGTCGACATAGTGTAACTGAGGCGGAATAAGGGGAACCATCTCCCATTCACCGAGGCCAATGGAAAACCGCCTTAAAAACCATCCACAAACTGGCCGGCACAGTGGACCTCGACAATAAACCGCAGGGCGGATTCGTGCCGTTGCCTGCATGCATTCACGCCCAAAAAGCTGTGCGTTAGACCGCACGACTAACCGGGTGTCCCCCCTCCTCGGCCCCCATCACCTGCTCCCCTAGATCCGGGCCTGGCTCAAATGGCTGTGAGTACTATGGGACTTAACTTCTGAGGTCATCAGTCCCCTAGAACTTAGAATACTTGTCATCAGTCCCCCAGAACTTAGAAAACTTAAACCTAAGGACATCACACACACCCACGCCCGAGGCAGGATTCGAACCTGCGACCGTAGCGGTCGCGCGGTTCCAGACTGTACAGATCCGAGCCTGCGCCAGACGCACAGCGAGCACGTTCCGCGCCAGTGAAAGTAATTCCTGGTGGCGGAGTAGGGGTATTGATGCACTGTGTGAATCAAACTTGAGGCTGTTTGCTACACAATGACACACCTACCAGTTCCTCAATAAATTTCTATATATCATTCTAAAGTTGAATATTCCTTTTTGACTCACCCTGTATTATTTAACCCTCGCACAGAGGTCACGTGGAAGGACTTCACCGTCAACAGATGACCGCTGACGTCGCCGGTAAGGAGGACAAAGCGGCTGTATGGCTGGCTGCCCACCAAGGTGTGAAGCAGAGCGGCGCAGGGCGCGCTGCATTATTTAGGCCGCTGCAGACCGCCTGGCCAGGTCGCAGGTGCTGCGGCGGCGGGGTGGATGGAGGTGGTGCAGGCGCGCGCAAACACCGGCCGACGCGCCCGCTGCCGGCTCACCTTGCAAGAGTGTATGCTGGTGCAAGTAAGCGTTGGTTACGGTCAACACGCCGGTCGTCAGGTAAACAAGGACCAAACAACGACAAAGTGTCGTAGAGAGCTTCCGCACCACCCCCCTCTATTTCTCAACTTTTGTTATGAGCTTCTCCAGAATTACTGTGAACAGTTCTCAAAGTTCAATTCGTTCCCGTGTGTCGCGACGAACCAACTCGGAACACAAACTGTGCTCAAACTGTCTGAGTTGGTACACCGGCTGCTTGAGTGCGGATTTTAGGCAGTTTTCCAGGCTAGCATCAGCAAATGCTGGGCTGGTCTTCAAATTACGTCTTAGTGAACACGATACACCAACAGCTGAAATACAGCAACTCACAGAAGACATTTTATGCGATTGACAGACAGACACTACTTCCCTCCGTGGCGACGAATGGCACATCTGCTTATTATCGCCTCCTTGAACCGCGCTGGTGGTACCATCACGACTTGCAAAGCAGAGGAGCGCGCAGGTAAGTAGTCACAGAGTAGAGAGAGTACTGAAAGGAAAGCAGAAAGTGGCTCCATTGATTTACATGAAACCAAGTGTTGCGCTCGACACCATATTGAAATCGAGTAAAAGCTGAACAAAGCGGCTAGAAATTGACATTCTTACGAAACAAATGTAAGCTAACTGATTAAATGAAAACCTTTATGAAAGGAAACCGTAATTTATGAAAGGAAGCCTAATGACTCGGGTTACGATAAATCTTTAGCTAAAAACTTATCACCTAAGTTTTTAAATTCGCAGACGTGCCACACATCGGCAGAAGGGGAAGTTGTGTCTGTCTGTTAATCGCGTAAAATGCGTTCTGTTAGTTGCTATGGTTCCAGCTGTTTGTGGAATGTAACCTTTTGCTCCCGCTCTTCGGTCTACACGTCGAACAAACAATGACGGAGATAAAAGAAAGGTTCAAGAGTGGGATTAAAAATTTGGAAATTTGTGGTAAGATCTTATGGGACCAAACTGCTAAGGTCATCAGCACCTAAGCTTACACACTATTTAATCTAACTTAAACTTACGCTACGGACAACACACACACACTTATGCCCGAGGGAGGACTCGAATCTCCGACTGGATGAGCTGCGCGAACCGTGACAGAGCGTCCTAGAGGGAACGGCTACCCCTCAGGGCTAGGATTAAAATTCACAATAGAAGTATGTCAGTGTTTTGCTGATTCCACTGCTATCCTCGGTGAAATTTAAGAAGAATTGTAGGACTTGTTGATTGGAATGAATTGTCTAATGAGTAAATAATGTGGACTGAAAGTAAACCGAAAAAGGACGAAAGTGACGAGAAGTTGCAGAAATGAGAACATCGAGAAAATTACCATCATAAATGGTGATTCTTCGACCTACGGAGCAATAACCCATGGCGGACACAGTAAGGAGGACATAAACAGCAGACTAGCACTGGCAAATATGGCATTCCTGGCCAAGAGAATTCTACTAGTATCAAACATAGGACTTAATTTCCGGAAGACATATCTGAGAATGTATATTTGGTGCACAGCGAGAATGCAGTGTGGGAAAATCGGAGAGAAGAGAAAAGAAGCGTTTGAGATATGGTACTACAGAAAAAAGTTGAAAATAAGGTGGACTGATAAGATAAGGAATGGGGAGGATTTTTGCGGAATCAGAGGAAAGAAATACATGGAACACACTGACAAAAGGGAAGGACAGGTTGATAGGACATCTGTTAAGACATCAGGGAATAACATTCATGGTACTAGAGGAAGCTGTGGAGGGTAAAAACTGTAGAGGAAGACATCTGGAATGGGTGATATGCCAGTGCCTACCCTTAGTTCTTAAATATAACTGAATAATACCTCATGGATTACCGAACCAGATGTCAGTTACACTCATTGATTTTGTTTAAATAATTAATCTATGGTGGAGAAGAGGATTTGTTGTATTTAAATATATGAGTACTGTGAACTGTTTCAATTTCATGTTCTCAAGTCGTCCACTTCGAGAGTAAAAATTTTGAAGAATGAAGTTATTGTTTAGTTTTTATAAATGTTTGAATGTTTTAGTCTACCTTTTGGGCACACTTTTCTCACTCCGCTTGCCATTTGGTACAAAATGAGTGAGAAAGATGAATATTCTTCAATGAACTGCGCCTGAATCAACTATTATAAGACATCTCATCACGCATATTAAGCCATCCGTCGAGATAAACGCTGGCATATCATCAAAGCCAGACCAGTTCCATTCGCCAGACGATCACTTTCAACTCATCACCACTGTTGGTATACTGCGGACGTCACTGTCTCGGTCTACAAGCCTTCCAGTGCTCGGCCTCCAATGGAAAGGCTTTTTCGTAAACGAGACCCTAGAGGATTCGCGCAACGGACTGCCTTTTAGAGATGGGTGGGGCCGGTGTTAACGATTTTCATCGTGCCTGAAGCAGATTTCCATCTTGGCTCCTCTAAAGGTCCCGACTATTACAATTAAACTTTCCCTATATATCTCGTAATAAAATGGAAACTAATCACCGCACGAGTACCAAACTTGGTACCATTAATTTAGAGGGCATGGGAAAGAGAAATAATACAGAATCACTTCAATTGCAACACTGCTACACAATACTATTACATACCGGTAGCTACAAAAGGGCTCAATATGGCGCTCATGAGTGCCCAGAAGAGTCTGAGAGCGCAGGATTGCATTCTGCACAGCATGCCGGTAGGTATGCTGGCTACCTCTCTTGATATGCTGCTCTTCAGATCAGCACATGTGTGAATGTTACCCTGGAAAACCCTGTCCTTCAGGTAGCCCCACAACCAGAAAACACAGAGAATGGGATCAGGTGACTGGGCTGGCCAAGCACTTGGAAACGATCGGCTGATAATTCAATCGTTTCCAAATGTGTTTTGTAGAAGCAGGCGAAATTCACGAGCGATGTGCGGTGGGGCCCTATCTTGAATGAAAACTGTTGAGTTCAATGCGTCTCTCTCCCGTGCGTGGGTATGCCATGCTGGCGAAGCATATCGCAGTAACGCTGGCCACTCACACTGCACGTCTTTGGTCCTTGAGCGCCAGTCTGTTCAAAAACGAATGGGTAAATGACGAACGTAGCCGTGAAGCCACACCATACGGTGACATGTTCATCATACACAAGAACTTCATGCACAGTGACTGGACTTGAAGGTCCCCACACTCGGCAATTCTGTGTTTCACCTCCCCCGTCAGAGAAAAATGAGCTTCGTCTGTCAATAGGATGGCCCAGGGTCAGCCTTCGTCAACTCCAGTCATTGCGAGAACGTGGAGAGCGAAGTCAAGACGTCGTCGTGTGCCCTGTGGTGCAATCTGCTGTACGATATGGATCTTCTAACGATACCATTCGAGAACGATTCGAAGTACCTTCCGTACAGTGGCTCAAGGTGTGCTCGTGACACAGCACGCGTACTACCTTATGATCGAGAATTGCGCGCAGCGTTGTCTGCCATAGCAACAGCGATTTCATCAACCACCTGTGGAGCAACCGGTAGTCGGCCTCTTCCCGGATAGACGCCCAATTCTCCAGTTGATTCGAACTTCTTCATCATGCCCGGCACAGCAATTGGTGCAAGAGGACCTTTCCGTAATCCTTTCAGCTGGCGATATTTTCGAAGTGCAGCTGCCTCATTACTGTTGTTTTGATAATACAGCTTAAACAATAATGCCCTTAACCATTTGGTTGGTTCAAATGGCTCTGAGCACTATGGGACTCAACTGCTGTGGTCATCAGTCCCCTAGAACTTAGAACTACTTAAACCTAACTAACCTAAGGACATCACACACATCCATGCCCGAGGCAGGATTCGAACCTGTGACCGTAGCAGTCGCGCGGTTCCTGACTGCGCGCCTAGAACCGCAAGACCACCGCGGCCGGCCTTAAACATTTTGTTCAAGCTCATGTTGACACGTCAAAAAGTGTACTGCGACTGGTCAAGTGTGTGAGACCATAAATCACGATGAGTGATCACGGTATATGGTGGCCATAGTTGAACTGGACGGTGGCGTTGTGACGGATGGATATCATGCACCCCACGCTCTTGACATTCATGCTACCAAGTTTGGCATAAGTACGGTAATTGATTTCCGTGTTACGTGTTAAATAGGGAAAGTTTTACTATAACCACCCGGTATTTTAGACTTGACCGGGTTTTAAAAGAGACCGTACGTCAGATATCATATTTCAATCTCTGTTTTTTTAACATTCTACAGATGCATCACGGTTTCAGCGTGGTGTACACTGATGGTGGTTGCAAGCAAGCCAATTCCCTTGGCTGCTCTATCACGGTCCCCGACCGTGTCATCAGGATTCGTGATGAGTATACCGTTTTCTCAGCGGAGCTTCGCACTATCATGAAGGTACTGGAGGAAATGTGACGTATTCGGGGTAAATGGTTTCGTATCTGCTCCGGTTCCTTTAGTGCATTACAATCGTTACGGGTTCTCTAGCCAGCTGAGAAGTTGGCCCAGCTGATAAATGACCAACTATACTTGCCCCAACGGCAGGGAAACAAGGTGTCATTCCGCTGGATGCCAGGTTATGTAGGGATATGGGGAGCAAAATAACTGGAGTTTTGCTATTTGGGGAGCAAAATAACTGATGATGGTCGAAGTAGAGAGGATATAAAATGTAGACTGGCAATGGCAAGGAAAGCGTTTCTGAAGAAAAATTTGTTAACATCGAGTATAGATTTAAGTGTCAGGAAGTCATTTCTGAAAGTATTTGTATGGAGTGTAGCCATGTATGGAAGTGAAACATGGACGATAAATAGTTTGGTCAAGAAGAGAATAGAAGCTTTCGAAATGTGGTGCTACAGAAGAATGCTGAAGATTACATGGGTAGATCACATAACTAATGAGGAAGTATTGAATAGGATTGGGGAGAAGAGAAGTTTGTGGCGCAACTTGAGCAAAAGAAGGGATCGATTGGTAGGACATGTTCTGAGGCATCAAGGGATCACCAATTTAGTATTGGAGGGCAGCGTGGAGGGTAAAAATTGTAGAGGGAGACCAAGAGATGAATACACTAAGCAGATTCAGAAGGATGTGGGTTGCAGTAGGTACTGGGAGATGAAAAAGCTTGCACAGGATAGAGTAGCATGGAGAGCTGCATCAAACCAGTCTCAGGACTGAAGACCACAACAACAACAACAACAGAGCCTTAGGCTATATCCCATAGATTGCTGTGCAAATTATTCTACTCGTTAGTCCACGACATCCTACATAATGATTCAGCAACGTTGTTTGGCTCACACTCTCACCTTAAGTAGGTCTACGTGGTTGCTTGTTGTGGGGACAGCTAAAATCTGAAGTTTACAGTCGCAAATCTCGTATGTTAGACGACCTTAGAGTTGTCATTCGTGGCGCATTTACATGTGGGCACGGGAGAAGTACCATGCAAAATTTAAAGGAGAAGCCGTGGATGATCGCACAGGAATGCAGATATACGGTTTGATATTCCATAGTTCAATTACAATGACAGACCTACTTTAATTACTGACTGTTGTGGTGTTAGTACAATTTGTAATACAGAAACTGTATGTCGCGAAACCTCTTTGAAAACCAAACGTCTATTTTTATATTTATATATATACCTTGTTCGATGAAATGATGGCACAATAAGTTAAGAGACTTCACACAGTAGGTTTTGAAATGCTACATGTCATATCGAGACAACTGTAGCCCCTATAAGGCTACTGAGGTGCAATTTATGAATCAAATAGAGATCAACTCTGGAAGTAAACAGTTAATTTTCGATGTAACACCTCTTCTAACAACCTGCTGCTTGAGTTAGTGGTGCCCGTCTTTATCCTAAGGGCGCAGGGCAGTAGAGGGAAATGTCGTCCAGGGAGTAGTTGCAGTGTAAACAAGTGGCACCAACACTAGTAGAACGTAAAGTGTGCATCCACTTCTCAAATTCGCATGCGTAAGGTATGTCTGCGTCGTGGTGTACGAAGCAGCAGTTGCGACAGATATTTCTTCCACTAACCCCACGTGGTCAAACTTCCACGACTATTTTGTAAATAGCCCTCATTGCGTAACAGTTGTGAGATACAAATAAGTTCAGAAACGTGTCAGCAGTAAACAGGAGATATCTAACTTTTATTGTAGTGACTGATCCCATTATTTTATGTGTGATATTTATGGGAACAGTTCTACAGATGTCTTAGGCCCTCAGTTTACGAGCCCTTGCTCAGCAGCCGATCGCCTTCGACTATTTCATTTGACATGATACCTGTAATGCCCAATTGGAGACGTCTCAGGATAGAATTAGACTTTAGCGTAGACCCTGCTGCGGGTGTATATATATATATATATATATATATATATATATATATAATACAAAGTCTTTTATTCATAATCAAAACGTCTTCGGTCTCGGGTTCATTCCCCGCCTCTGCCTAAATTTTGATAAATAATCAGCATTGGCGGCCGAAGACTTCCGGCATAAGAAGTCAGCCTCATTATGCCAACGGCCTTGTCAAAGAGGGCGGAGGAGCGGATAGAAGTTCAAGGCACTCTCTTGTCCCAGGGGTGGGAAATTGCCCCTAAAGGTGGAAGAATCAGCAATGATCAACGACATGAGGATGCAGAAGGCAATGGAAACCACTGAAGCCAAGTAACGTGTATCCACAGGCCATGTGGCCTGTAATTGAAGAAGTGTCATGATGTTCTCACCATTGGCAAAAGATTCCGGAATAGTCCCCCATTCGGTTCTCCGGGAGGGGACTGCCAAGGGGGAGGTTACCATGAGAAAAAGATTGAATAATCAACGGAAGGATAAGGCTCTACGAGTCGGGGCGTGGAATGTCAGAAGCTTGAACGTTGTAGGGAAACTAGAAAATATGAAAAGGGAAATGCAAAGGCTCAATCTAGATATAGTAGGGGTCAGTGAGGTGAAGTGGAAGGAAGACAAGGATTTCTGGTCAGATGAGTATCGGGTAATATCAACAGCAGCAGAAAATGTTATAACAGGTGAAACACGTATGTAACATAGCAGCGATGGCGAGGCATTGTAGCATCTGTGACCAGAGAGTATGCGCTTGACCGCGCGAGTGTTGCGAGCGGTTCTCAGTCTGTCGGTCAGTCGTTGCGAGTCTGTAGCTCTGTCTAGTTGAGGGCTGTACTCTGTCAGTAGTCGTCGCGAGCAGTAGCTCTGTTCAGTGGCGTGCAGTACGCTAGTAGTCGTCATGCAGAGCAGTCGGTCAGTGGTAGCAGCCCAGTGGGGTTGTGTGATGTGGTCTGTCGGCAACACTGGTCAAGATGCTGAATGAGGTATACTGTTAATTAAGATAATCATCGGATAATGTAAAGTTTAATTATTGTAACTAATTTTCAACAAGTGCCCCCAATAATAACTTTGATTTCAAAAGCAATTTTACATAAAATTTTCATTTTTTAATTGAAGTAACTATTTCGTTCCACTTCCCCTAAACAAAAGTTTCAGTTTTCAATTAGATTACAAAAAAATAAAAAGGGGGAATATTATTATTTGCAATGCAGTTCCTCCAAGCGGTGCGCAAGAACAAGAGCAGAAATTTGATTAGGTGTTGTAATGAGGTAAGAATTTAATTTAGTTTTTTTGCACAGGGCCAAAGACCGATATTTCGGTTTAATTGAATAATCATTATCACTGAATGGACTTTCATTATTTTAGTGGGAGCTTACACCAGAGTCAGATTGCGAATTTCACATTTTTGTTGCCTTTGTTAGTACATTTCATTGCACGGAGGTTATTCTTGGGTCCCGTTTATTATTATAATTTTTTATTTAAATATTTCTGAGGGGACGATATTGCCACTTGGCTCGCATTTCTATTAAGTATTGTCACTTTTCCTTTTAAAAAAATTACGGTGGGGAGGTTACTTTCGGCTAAATTTACTCACGACAGGTTAAGTAGATGGAAACTATATTTACAAGAATTTAATTTTACGATTGTCCACATTCCCGGCACACAAAATGTTATAGCAGACGCACTATCGCGTTCTCTCGGCAACAATCAGCAAGACGTAGCAACCAACTTCTGCAAAACAAATTTCAGTGTCATGTACATTCAGCAAGTTGCATTTGAAAATTTTATTTCATCGTCATTACAGGACATAGCACAAGAGCAAAATAAAGACAATGTGTGGAAAGAAATTAAACACCTTTGGCAAGATAGGAAAAATGTTACGATTAGGAACCACTACACTGTACGCAATGACATTCTGTTTCGCCGCTCTCATCCTGACAGCAACAATTGGTTATTATGCATTCCTGACGAATTGGCTAACAAATTAATCTGGTACACTCATTTAAGTTACGCAAATTACGGAGCACGAAAATGTTTTCTTATACTGAGACAGAACTGTTATTTTACTAACATGGAGAAACGTATACGACGAGTTTTAGCGTCTTGTAAAATTTGCCAGAAAGCTAAATCAGACACCACTTCACATATTCCTCCTTTATATCCCATTATACCTGTTAAATTAAGACATATGGCCGCAGTAGATATTTTTGGTCCGATTCCGAGAACTAACAGAGGTTTTTGCTACATCTTTGTCGCTGTTGAGCTCACTTCAAAATTTGTTACTTTCACTCCGTTACGTAAAGCTACTGCTAAAACTGTTTCGAAAGCATTTGTAAAACATTTTCTATTTCATGTAGGGCATGTGATGAAAGTAATTTCTGACAATGGATCTCAATTTCGTAGTAGCGTATGGACACGCATGTTACGAGCTAGAAACATTTCTCCGATTTATATATCCAAGTACCACGCTTCTTCGAACCCCTGTGAAAGATTAATGAAAGAAATTGGTAAACTGTGTAGAGTATACTGCCACAGAAGACATATTGATTGGGATACACACATACTCTCATTCCAAGACGTAATTAATTCCATTCCAAATGAATCCACTATGCTATCTCCGTCTATTATACTGAAAAACGTTGAACCACCCAACAAAATTAAAGAATTAGTAAACTTCCCTAAATGTCGTCGACTAAGACACCACGAAATAATTGACATTGCGCTGAACAACATCAAACGTGCCGCAGAGCGCCGGAGAAGACAGCAAAAACAGGTTTGTAGACGCCGAGACTTTCACGTTGGACAGAAAATATTAGTACGTACACACTATTTATCCAGCAAATTAAAAGGTAAGTGCAGTAAATTTGAACTTCTATACGCAGGTCCATATCGGATTCGCAGCATCCCTCACCCCAATGTTGTACACGTCGAAACTTTGAGAACTCGAAAATCGAAAGGCAACCACCATATCTCAAACATTAAACCGTTTATTGAATGAAGACACTTTATGATTCAACACACTATGATGTCATTTATTAATGCAATTATTTCACTTGACTAATAACTGATGATTATCGCATTTTTTCTTGGCAAGTGCCCGGCAAGGTAAGGTTAGCAGGTCGCTTTTCTTGTCGTTACACATCAGACCGTGCACATTTTCCACTTTTTTGTGTATATGATTGTACTCCAGTTTTGTTTGTATGCACTGTGAAATAGTGAAGATATAACACACCTGTTGACTTTGACATTTTTTGCCTTATGACATCTCAACATCGTGACTGTTTTACATTTTTGCTGCTGCATTGTGATATTATCTGTACATTTTGCCTCTGAACACTGTCAATGCCTTTGACATATTACGTTTTCTGTCATGTTATGCTGTATGGTTAATTATGTTACCATAAACCAGTCATTATCTAGTGGGTATATGATTTAAATGCAAGACATTAATCTCTGTTCATCAATTTCAGTAAGAAATGGTGCGTGTAAGAAATAAATTCAACAGAAATGGGAATTTCACCTACGGAATAAACGAAAGAAGATGCAATAACTTTATGAGGAAGAGTAAATGGATCAGGATTAACAAGCATTAACAAGAATATACTATACTCATCATAGAATAGCAGTCTTAACTAATTTTTTCTTTCAGAATACAAGGTGATTGATGCAGGCTGTCAGACTGAACTACACATCTTAGTTTTAGTGATGAAATATGCTAGAGATAAGGAATAGTTGTATAATGAGTAATGAAGTGATTTTTTGCAGATGATAATGAATACTGATGAATAATGATGAGGGATATGGTGTTATGGATAATGAAGTTGTTCTTTACAGGTGATGATAATAGTGAAGTTATGATAATATGGATAATGAAGTGATTGATAATGAAGTTTTTTTCTTTACAGATGAGGATAATGTTGGAGTTTTATATTTATGCTATGTAGTTATTTAAGTATTTGTTGCAGTTTGTTTTGACAGCAGGTGTTATATTGCATAGTAGGATGACGGAAAGTTTTGGAACGGACAGCTATGGAACACATTTTATACACATTTCACTACTTGTTAATTCGAAGTTCACTACTTTTCAGCATAGTGTGCGTTTCTTCTTTCAGGTCAATAATCCATTTTGTATTTTTTCCAGGAGATGCTTGTCATGATACTTACTAAAACTGTTACTTATTATACCTGTTCTAGTACTCGCATTTTTATTTTTTTTTACCCATTTGTGTCTATCATTTATAAATGTAATCACATATACTGCCTTGTTACATAACCTTGCTACAGCTGACTCATGACGAATGACGTTACCTATCCTCATTTGCAGCAATAGGTCAAATGCAAAAAGTGTTATGCCTCAGCAATTAATTATCGATCCCAATGCAATGCATTGCTAACAAAAAAATGTATTAACAGTCCCAAATAGTGATACCAGTTTGAGAAAATTCTGAATAATACTGATTAGCTCTGAATAGTATTTCACTTGAGTAATGACTTCTTAATGAGACAACAAAAATACACAAATATATAAAATAATGCTTAGTAACTGGCTAGTAATTGCCACTGTTATTGTAATGAGACTACTTATAATCCCCATGATTATTAATGCTATGACTATAATTAACTGATTTTTAATAATGACTTCGTAATGATCTGAATAATACTGAATGAGGAACAATGCTTTATACTATTCGATACCTGATGGACACTGAGTGCCAATAATTAGTGTCACTTAATGAATTGTTATTAATTATGCCATTAATTAGCTCTTGTTTTCAATGTTCATACTTTGTAATTGGAAATGAATGTGACTGTTTCATAATGCTATGTAATTAGAAGGCTAATGATTCTTACTATATTGAAATGACAAATGATTAATTAACGATGCTTTATAATTGGAAATGAATGTGACTGTTTAATAATGCTTTGTAATTAGGAAAAAGCTAATGATTATTACTATTGGAAGACAAATGATTAATTAACTATGCCATACTTTGTAACTGGAAAAGAATGCGACGGTTTAATAATGCTTTGTAATTAGAAGAAGACTAATGATTCTTAATTATGCTTTGTAACTGGAAAAGAATATGACTCTTTAATAATGCTTTGTAATTAGAAGGCTAATGATTCTTACTATATTGAAATGACAAATGATTAATTAACTATGCTTTATAATTGGAAATGAATGTGACTGTTTAATAATGCTTTGTAATTAGGAAAAAGTTAATGATTAATACTATATTGAAATGACAAATGATTAATTAACTATGCCATACTTTGTAACTGGAAAAGAATGCGATTGTTTCATGATGCTTTGTAATTAGGAGAAGGTTAATGATTAATACTATATTGGAATGACAAATGATTAATTAACTATGCTATACTTTGTAACTGGAAAAGAATGCGATTATTTAATAATGCTTTGTAACTAGGAAAAGAAGATTACTGATTCTATGTAAAACAATTAATGAACATTTTTCTGTAATACTACATACATGGTACAGAAATGTTCAATAACTGGGCTATGAATGCCGCAAACTACTACTGTAATTGACAATATTATGTGACTTAATGTCCTTCACCTTATGAGCTAACTACCCTGAATTACTGCAATGTCCATTTGTCCTGTTTATCCTAGTGATCATGGAGCACTATATTTGGTTTTGCACTAATTCTACGTTGATGTGCCGTGTAAGAGCGTGGTGTTGACACGACATGCTGTCCACCACCGTGAGCGATGAAGACGTTATTATGGTCCCACTGTTTGGTGTACCTAATACACTGCCAAAATGAGAACATGGAACATTACTACGACAGTTCAGTGTCTTGGCTACACTGATAAATTCTGAGGGGAAAAGAACTTCAAGTTGTGTCACTTGGTGTTGTACTTCTGTGGAAAGATATGGACTTTCAAAACAGCTGTGTGCAATCTAAAGTGCTACAACCATGATGCAATCCTTCCCTTTCCTATCCTAATTCTTGTCACATAGTGAAAATCATTTTTGCTAACATTATTTATGTTCATGGCTATACATTTTTTCAATTCGCTAAACTCCAGTGCGAGTACACTTATGTCACTGGTCGACATGATTTTTTTTTGCTATTATGTTTATTTATTGCCAAAATGCTAAAGACATTTTTTTTATTTGTTCTGAAGTACAGTATATGTGCACTTTTGTCTTTGATATTGTATATACATTTTTTATTTTCTGAACTACAGTGCATGAGCACTTCTGTTAGGTGTTAATATGTTTTCTACTGAACTTCAGTGCCTGTACACTTTTCTCATTTTTCAATATGATTTCTACTATTCTGTATATTCAATACTTTAATGCGTATGCACTTATGTCATTTGTTACTAATTGTACATACATTTCATCAATTACTGATATGTTCTCAACTGCAGTGCATGTGCACTCATGTCACTTGTCAACATAATATTTTTTGCCAGTCTGTTTATTTGTTCTGAATTGCTGAAGCATTTTTTTCAGCGCCTGTGCACTTTGTTATCTGTCAAATAATTTGTATATACATTTTTCTGATTTGCTACTATGTTTTGTACTCACATTTTGTCTTTGTCTGATATATTTTGTACTTAGTGCGTGTGCACAACATTTAAATATTCTGTAAGTTGTAGAATTTTGTTAATTAAAGAAATATTTTGCCGCGCTTGGCAAGTCCAAATGACTCACCATCGCTGCCAAATTTTTGCCCCCCCCAGTGGAGGGTTATGAAACACGTATGTAACATAGCAGCGATGGCGAGGCATTGTAGCATCTGTGACCAGAGAGTATGCGCTTGACCGCGCGAGTGTTGCGAGCGGTTCTCAGTCTGTCGGTCAGTCGTTGCGAGTCTGTAGCTCTGTCTAGTTGAGGGCTGTACTCTGTCAGTAGTCGTCACGAGCAGTAGCTCTGTTCAGTGGCGTGCAGTACGCTAGTAGTCGTCATGCAGAGCAGTCGGTCAGTGGTAGCAGCCCAGTGGGGTTGTGTGATGTGGTCTGTCGGCAACACTGGTCAAGATGCTGAATGAGGTATACTGTTAATTAAGATAATCATCGGATAATGTAAAGTTTAATTATTGTAACTAATTTTCAACAAGTGCCCCCAATAATAACTTTGATTTCAAAAGCAATTTTACATAAAATTTTCATTTTTTAATTGAAGTAACTATTTCGTTCCACTTCCCCTAAACAAAAGTTTCAGTTTTCAATTAGATTACAAAAAAAAAAAAAAGGGGGAATATTATTATTTGCAATGCAGTTCCTCCAAGCGGTGCGCAAGAACAAGAGCAGAAATTTGATTAGGTGTTGTAATGAGGTAAGAATTTAATTTTGTTTTTTTGCACAGGGCCAAAGACCGATATTTCGGTTTAATTGAATAATCATTATCACTGAATGGACTTTCATTATTTTAGTGGGAGCTTACACCAGAGTCAGATTGCGAATTTCACATTTTTGTTGCCTTTGTTAGTACATTTCATTGCACGGAGGTTATTCTTGGGTCCCGTTTATTATTATAATTTTTTATTTAAATATTTCTGAGGGGACGATATTGCCACTTGGCTCGCATTTCTATTAAGTATTGTCACTTTTCCTTTTAAAAAAATTACGGTGGGGAGGTTACACAGGTGTAGGATTCGTTATGAATAGGAAGGTAGGGCAGAGGGTGTGTTACTGTGAACAGTTCAGTGACCGGGTTGTTCTAATCAGAATCGACAGCACACCAACACCGACAACGATAGTTCAGGTATACATGCCCGCAGTATGTAAAAGGCGACGAAAATCTAATAGTCATGGGTGACAGGAATGCAGTTGTAGGGGAAGGAGTAGAAGAAAAGGTTACTGGAGAATATGGGCTTGGGACAAGGAATGAAAGAGGAGAGTTCTGTAAGTGGTTTCAGCTAGTAACAGCGATTACCCTGTTCAAGAATCACAAGAGGAGGAGGTACACTTGGAAAAGGCCGGGAGATACGGGAAGATTTCAATTACATTACATCATGGTCAGACAGAGATTCCGAAATCAGATACTGGACTGTAAGGCGTACCCAGGATCAAATATAGACTCAGAACACAATATAGTACTGATGAAGAGTAGGCTGAAGTTCAAGACATTAGTCAGGAAGAATCAATACGCAAAGAAGTGGGATACGGAAGTATTAAAGAATGACGAGGTACTTTTGAAGTTCTCTAACGCTATAGACACAGCAATAAGGAATAGCGCAGTAGGCAGTACAGTTGAAGGGGAATAAACATCTCTAAAACGGGCCATCACAGAAGTTGGGAAGGAAAACATAGGTACAAGGAAGGTAGCTGAGAAGAAACCATGGGTAACAGAAGAAATACTTCAGTTGATTGATGAAAGGAGGAAGTACAAACATGTTCCGGGAAAATCAGGAATACAGAAATACAAGTCGCTGAGGAATGAAATAAAGAGGAATTGCAGAGAAGCTAAGACGAAATAGCTGCAGGAAAAATGTGAAGACATTGAAAAAGATATGATTGTCGGAAGGACAGACTCAGCATACAGGAAAGTCAAAACAATCTTTGGTGACATTAAAAGCAACGGTAGTAACATTAAGAGTGCAACGATAATTCCACTGTTAAATGCAGAGTAGAGAGCAGATAGGTGGAAAGAATACATTGAAAGCCTCTATGAGGGTGAAGATTTGTCTGATGTGATAGAAGAAGAAGCAGGAGTCGTTTTAGAAGAGATAGGGGATCCAGTATTAAAATCGGAATTTACAAGAGCTTTGGAGGACTTACGGTCTAATAAGGCAGATGGGACAGATAACATTCCATCAGAATTTCTAAGATCATTGGGGGAAGTGGCAACAAAACGACTATTCACGTTGGTGTGTAGAATATATGAGTCTGGCGACATACCATCTGACTTTCGGAAAAGCATCATCCACACAATTCCGAAGACGGCAAGAGCTGACAAGTGCGAGAATTATCGCACAATCAGCTTAACAGCTCATTCATCGAAGCTGCTTACAAGAATAATATACAGAAGAATGGAAAAAAATATTGAGAATGCGCTAGGTGACGATCAGTTTGGCTTTAGGAAAAGTAAAGGGACGAGAGAGGCAATTCTGACATTACGGCTAATAATGGAAGCAAGACTAAAGAAAAATCAAGACACTTCCATAGGATTTGTCGACCTGGAAAAAGCGTTCGACAATATAAAATGGTCAAGCGATTCGAGATTCTGAAAAAAGTAGAGGCAAGCCATAGGCAGAGACGGGTCATATACAATATGTACAACAACCAGGATGGAATAATAAGAGTGGACGATCAAGAACGAAGAGCTCCTATTAAGAAGGGTGTAAGACAAAGCTGTAGCCTTTCGCCCCTACTCTTCAATCTGTACATCGAGGAAGCAATGATGGAAATAAAAGAAAGTTTCAGTAGTGGAATTTAAATACAAGGTGAAAGTATATCAATGATACGATTCGCTGATGACATTGCTATCCTGAGTGAAAGTGAAGAAGAATTAAATGATCTGCTGAACGGAATGAACAGTCTAATGAGTACACAGTATGGTTTGAGAGTAAATCGGAGAAAGACGAAGGTAATGAGAAGTAGTAGAAATGAGAACAGTGAGAAACTTAACATCAGGATTGATGGTCACGAAGTCAATAAAGTTAAGGAATTCTGCTACTAGGCAATAAAATAACCAATACCGGACGGAGCAAGGAGGACATCAAAAGCAGACTCGCTATGGCAAATAGGCATTTCTGGCCAAGAGAAGTCTACTAATATCAAATACCGGCCTTAATTTGAGGAAGAAATTTCTGAGGACGTACATCTGGAGTACAGCATTGTATGGTAGTGAAACATGGACTGTGGGAAAACCGGAACAGAAGAGAATCGAAGCATTTGAAATGTGGTACTATAGACGAATGTTGAAAATTAGGTGGACTGATAAGGTAAGGAATGAGGAGGTTATATGCAGAATCGGAGAGGAAAGGAATATGTGGAAAACATTGATAAGGAGAAGGGACAGGATGATAGGTCATCTGCTAAGACATGAGGGAATGACTCCCATGGTACTAGAGGGAGCTGTAGAGGGCAAAAACTGTAGAGGAAGACAGAGATTGGAATACATCAAGCGAATAATTGAGGACGTAGGTTGCAAGTGCTACTCTGAGATGAAGATGTTAGCACAGGAAAGGAATTCGTGGCGGGCCGCATCAAACCAGTCAGTAGACTGATGACAAAAAAAAAACCATACAAAAAAAAAAAATATCTCTTATTCTTATCGTCTGAGGAGTCACTTGGTGTCATGGGCGATCCTGTTCCTCCAATCCTTCCTGACGAATTAAATGTCACACCATTTCAAAGACGCAGCCTCAAAGGCGATACAAAATTTTCAGTGAGCTGATGCTCTATAAAGAGTATTGTTGAGCTATCAGCTTATCTTTCCAGACGTCGTCTGTGGGTGACAAACAGATCTTCTGCTCAAGCTCTGCCTCTTTCTTTTAACTTGACAAGCAGTTCATTTATCTGTTACAGTATGTGCCATGTCAGTTACCTTCTCTTGACAAGCACCCTTTATATACTTGTATATCTTAACTTCGTACTCAGTTTCTATTGAGATTTCCATTCCTAATTCACATACTTAAAAATTTGTAACCTTTAGACGTTGTGGCAATGACTTCAAAGAACAGATAATTGGGACATTAATAATCCACTTTGGACATTAATAATCCACTTTACATGTAAGTCTCTTTGTTTCATACAGTCTTGGAATTGATATTTTTACCTTTCTTCAGTTTTTGTTAATTTTTAGTTTTTCTCTTCGTTCAAAACAGATCTCATGTGCAAATATTAAAAATAGTATGCGGTTATTGATGTTATCTTTTTAAGGGACAGGCCACTGATTTCCCACGCTATTCTGTGGAGAGTTCTTGGTGCCTCAGTACTGTCGTTTTTGGATCTCCTTCTCTTTAAAAAACATAGATTAAATAGGTTAATATAAAGAGAATAATTCAACAGCACTGAACTGATCGAAAAAGCAAACACGAAAGTGGTAACTTTTTTTAGCACGTCAGATCCTTTATCGCAGTAACTAGAAGAAATATCTGTATGAGGAAACAGATATTTTACAAATGAAAATCTTCATTTAGTGACAGCGAACATTTCTGAAGGTCAGAATATTCTGACAATATTATTCAGACCGATTTCTGTTCATAGAATTCAACAGGCGGTTGATACTTGGCCTTCTACCTGTCGTTCATTAACATTTTTCCTTCCCAAAGTTATACTACTAACCGTTATTAGCATTTTTAGGATTCACCTTTTTAATGTGGTGGCTATCCACACCTGAAAAACGTCAATAAGAAAAAAATGTTTGTGGACGACACCGAAAGAATCCAACAATCAACCACTAGCTGATATGTTTATTTCATAAAGCTCTCTCGAAGAAAGTGTAGTTCATCTGAGTCGGATATACACTCCTGGAAATGGAAAAAAGAACACATTGACACCGGTGTGTCAGACTCACCAAACTTGCTCCGGACACTGCGAGAGGGCTGTACAAGCAATGATCACACGCACGGCACAGCGGACACACCAGGAACCGCGGTGTTGGCCGTGAAATGGCGCTAGCTGCGCAGCATTTGTGCACCGCCGCCGTCAGTGTCAGCCAGTTTGCCATGGCATACGGAGCTCCATCGCAGTCTTTAACACTGGTAGCATGCCGCGACAGCGTGGACGTGAACCGTATGTGCAGTTGACGGACTTTGAGCGAGGGCGTATAGTGGGCATGCGGGAGGCCGGGTGGACGTACCGCCGAATTGCTCAACACGTGGGGCGTGAGGTCTCCACAGTACATCGATGTTGTCGCCAGTGGTCGGCGGAAGGTGCACGTGCCCGTCGACCTGGGACCGGACCGCAGCGACGCACGGATGCACGCCAAGACCGTAGGATCCTACGCAGTGCCGTAGGGGACCGCACCGCCACTTCCCAGCAAATTAGGGACACTGTTGCTCCTGGGGTATCGGCGAGGACCATTCGCAACCGTCTCCATGAAGCTGGGCTACGGTCCCGCACACCGTTAGGCCGTCTTCCGCTCACGCCCCAACTTCGTGCAGCCCGCCTCCAGTGGTGTCGCGACAGGCGTGAATGGAGGGACGAATGGAGACGTGTCGTCTTCAGCGATGAGAGTCTCTTCTGCCTTGGTGCCAATGATGGTCGTATGCGTGTTTGGCGACGTGCAGGTGAGCGCCACAATCAGGACTGCATACGACCGAGGCACACAGGGCCAACACCCGGCATCATGGTGTGGGGAGAGATCTCCTACACTGGCCGTACACCACTGGTGATCGTCGAGGGGACACTGAATAGTGCACGGTACATCCAAACCGTCATCGAACCCATCGTTCTACCATTCCTAGACCGTCAAGGGAGCTTGCTGTTCCAACAGGACAATGCACGTCCGCATGTATCCCGTGCCACCCAACGTGCTCTAGAAGGTGCAAGTCAACTACCCTGGCCAGCAAGATCTCCGGATCTGTCCCCCATTGAGCATGTTTGGGACTGGATGAAGCGTCGTCTCACGCGGTCTGCACGTCCAGCACGAATGCTGGTCCAACTGAGGCGCCAGGTGGAAATGGCATGGCAAGCCGTTCCACAGGACTACATCCAGCATCTCTACGATCGTCTCCATGGGAGAATAGCAGCCTGCATTGCTGCGAAAGGTGGATATGCACTGTACTAGTGCCGACATTGTGCATTCTCTGTTGCCTGTATCTATGTGCCTGTGGTTCTGTCAGTGTGATCATGTGATGTATCTGACCCCAGGAATGTGTCAATAAAGTTTCCCCTTCCTGGGACAATAAATTCACGGTGTTCTTATTTCAATATCCAGGAGTGTAGTTTAAGGAAATACTATTAAGTTCAGAAAAAACAAAACACCTTGAACGACAGCAAATAGGACGTTCATATACACAGGACACCTACATTAACATATTCTGCAGAAATGACTAGCATTTTCAATCGCGTCGTTTCAGCAAGTGTCCTATTGCCCAGTATGCACAGGGTCTGCTATATTCCAAGATGACTTGTTCCATGCGTAATGACATCGACAAGTACAAAGCGCGAATGGCGTCCTGTAGTATAGCCACCGATGCTGCATTCACCTGGTTCCAAAGTTCATCTGTGGTGGTTGGCATTGGGTCACAGAGCTGTACCCTTCGTTTCGCTGTATCCCAACATTTTCGATTTGCGACAACTCTGCTGATCTGGCGGGACAGGGCTGAAGACTGACGTAATGTGACACTAACAAGGATCGTGTTCATGTAGCAACATGTGGTCATGCATTGTATTTCTGAAAAGTGGCGTCTGAGTTTATAATCAGAAAGGGTGTTGATAAGGGTCTCAGGATGTCGAATGGTTCAAATGGCTCTGAGCACTATGGGACTTAACATCAGAGGTCATCAGTCCCCTAGAACTTAGAACTACTCAAACCTAACTAACCTAAGGATATCACACACATCCATGCCCGAGGCAGGATTCGAACCTGAGACCGTAGCGGTCGCGCGATTCCAGACTGAAGCGCCTAGAACTGTTCGGCCACACCGGCTGGCTTTGGAGGATATCATTCACTTAGGTGACACCAGTCACAGAGCACTGTACACACACCTACTGTGATTTGTGGTTGTATGCAAAGCACCCCACGCAATAAGGCCTTGAGTTGCCGCTGTATGTTACTTATTCTCGAAAGAACAGTTACTGTTGATGACCGTGCAGCTTTTTCCTGGAATAAATATGACTAACTAACAACCTCAGCTGCCGACATCGAGGTATATCAACAACACCTGTCGGCAGCTGAGGTTGTTAGTTAGTCATCATTTATTCCAGGAAAAAGCTGCACGGTCATCAACAGTAACTGTTCTTTCGAGAATAAGTTACTGTCTTCATATATATATAGTTAAAGGCTACCCAGCCATTGACCTTCGTCTGTGCGAATGCGCACAAGTTGCCCAAGCTCTTACGGGAATCGCCAAAGCGCGCGCGAGTAATGAATGGGTGGGCAAATGTCTATAAGGTACAATACATATGTGGAATTGTGGACAGTTGGGAATGTGAGTCTCACGGGAAGCGTGCAAGGGATAAGTCCCTGCAGTCGCGCTATTCATCTGTGTCCTCGGTGGCTCAGATGGATAGAGCGTCTGTCATGTAAGCAGGAGATTCCCGGTTCGAGTAACGGTCGGGGCACACATTTTCAGCTGTCCACATCGAGGTATATCAACAACACCTGTCGGCAGCTGAGGTTGTTAGTTAGTCATCATTTATAAGTGTAGTTACTCGACCAACTATAGATTCACTGGTCTGCGAACGGTAAGTTGAAAATATATATGTGTGTGTGTGTGTGTGTGTGTGTGTGTGTGTGTGTGTGTGTGTGTGTGACAGAGAGAGAGAGGGAAGGAGAGGCTTGTGGGAGCAATTATGTAATTGGAGAGAGAAAGACGTTTCAAGAAAGAGCTGCGCCATTTACAATTTTACATGTAACGTGCTCGAGATGTTCAACAGATAATGTGGAGGTGCGATACTAGAAACGCGTTGCGATTCGCAGAGATGTGCTCTGACGATTCAGAGACCACGATCCAATTAGAGAAACACATTAATTTGAGCGACATTGCAATTAGAGAAATTTTGACTAGTACAGAGACGTATAGACCATCATTCAACCCACACACAATTTCCCGATTAAATGGAAAGAAGAGGGCAAAGATTCTTGTACAGTGCGTGTTCTGCGCCGCACTCCGTACGATGCGTAGCAGCACGAACTCAGAATGCGGAATGTAACTCTCATGCTGAATTACTGCAGTCAAAATTTCGTAATTACACTATCGTTTTCAGATCTGGATAAGCTAGGAACGCAATTTGTTTATGCTACGTCGGTAAGAGCCACTCCAGCAATAAATGCGTAGTAGCTGAAACATCTCATCTCTAGTGTGGATAACGGATAAGGCGAAAACGGGCAGAATTTACTATCATACGCACGCCTTAAAATATATGGAAGCGTCTCATAAGCTTCTTCTGTAAAACTTGGCGGCATTTCACATTTGCCTTTCCACTGGGAATTAAAACTGTATAATCTAGTCACTGGCAGTCCACGAGTTCCCCTCAAGCTAACTCCGCCTGTGCCTTTACGACCGAAATCTAATCTCCAGGTCGTGGGGATTGGTTCCCATTGTCACTTGAAGAGCTGTTAGTGGAAGTCTGCCAGCGGCTATCCCGCTCCAGATAACAACTCTGCTCGGAACTTTGTTCAAGTGCTGGATATCTGTGGCTCCCTCAAACTTAAGTCTTCAGTCGGGTACTTCTTTCAACATGTAAGTCATTTTTACAGGGTAAAGATAATTAAAGCAACTGGACACAAACGACGGAAGGAACTGGTGTCCCGCAAAGTAATTTATGAAAAAAGTGACAATGGCGGCAACAGTGGCCAATTTTGGCTCCTAAAAGCGACTACAGCTTCCCAAAATCCTTCAGAATTGTTGATTGTTTCATGATGTGAAATACTGTAAGAATCCGCGTTTCGGGAACGTGAAGGTATACTTCATGGGTGTCTACCTGGCACCTCTGTTGTTATTTTAATACCTTGAAGCAGTCACGGGAAAATTTAACAGGAAGTAGGACTGCGAAAGCATACATTAACAAAGTGCGGTACCTATTCGCGAATTTAATACCTGTATTCCATACATAAGTTCGTAAAGAATTCAGAATAGCTATATCGAGCACTGTAACCATTAACAATTTCTTTACAGGACGTGCTGTAAATTCATATATGCGGACATATTGAAAAAACATCAAAAATGTGCTAAAGATAAATTAATGACATTTTATGGGAGAAATAGTACAACAAGCAGCTACTTTTGAATACTTACGATGCAATTTTACCTGAAGACGAAATTGATTCTTCAACGTAATAGAGAGAGCTTTAACATCATGATTGATACCTAAGGAACCTAAGGAGGGGGATACTCCCGAAATTGTACTTGAAATTGTCCCTCCGACGAAATCTTTTTTTTTATGTATGTACTAAAAATGAATGGCATGAAAATGACATATGTGAGCACACAAAACATTCAAAGCGAAATTCAGAAATAAGAGTAGCAGTATTGCTAATTAATGTCTCTAAATGAAGACAATGAAATACAGACGTAAACAGAAACTTCATATCCGTAGGGTGGAGGATGGCAGACGATGAAAAGTACAATACAAACGCTAACCAAAACGCCGAAGAAACGCAGTAAGACCTCAAATCAGTTGGAAGGCCTTACACTAAGCAATACAAGCAGGCAAAATAGGCCAAGCCTAACATGCAAACAAGAAGAAGAAGAAGAAAAGGAAAAAGAAGAAGGTGACGATAGTGATGATGATAATGATGTAAAACAGTGTAAAGTCAGCCACAGTATTGGAGCATATATAAATGATACGTCAACTACGTGGCAATACTGCACTCACTGCTGGGTATGTTGGCTTGCTATAAACCAATGGATTTCTGGAACGTTTTTGCGCGCCTTGCACTACTCTCTTAGATTCCGTCCTTGTCGACTGGGGTCGGCAATACTGGGGAATGAGAAAGGAATCGCGATCGGCAAGGAAATTTTTTCAAGAGGCCGAGAAAACTGAAACAGCACTAACCCAATGATATCACCTTGAACCTCGCATCAGAAAATAAATGTCTCACTAAATGATCATCGACATTTCAAGAGACTGTAAGTCGCGCATCCATTAGAGAGAACATCTGACATATAACTCAATGTTTGTCATATAATGGTGCCATATTGACTGACTGCAGCAAGCCACATTTACGTAGCAATTAATTTTGAGTCATCGGGTAACGAGATGTTAACTTCGCAATGTCTTCAGAACAAATTTGCACTGTACCTTGTCTATTTTTTCGTCAGTAATCTAATTAAACAGTACTTTTTCTCCGTTGTCGTGATGTTCTGACCTGTTACCAGCTGCTATGTGCATTCTAAGCTCACCGGAGAAAATATTAGTCACGTGCTTAAACGAATTTACTGGCCGTTTAGGAACACAGTAGGTAGTGTCAAACTAACCCTCAAAGCTGACGAATGTCATGACAGTGAGCTGGAAACTATACTAATGACACACCGACAGAGAACAGTCATTTCTCATTTGTATATCATTTGTCTTTTTAAAAATTTCAGCTAAACCTGTTAAAACTGCATAGAATCATTTGAAAGAAGGTGAGACTGCCAAGCAACATGTAGAACGTCACCTGATCAGAATAACATTTTGTACATCCATAGAACGAGGAAGCGCGAAAAGCTAAGTAGCCAGTTTTATGAGTGCAGTTCGAGACTCAACGGTGTACCTATTCTGTGCTGTCTGTGAGGCGAAAAGAGTATTGGATCTGATAAAATGTGAATACTTTCTGCTGCTATATCACGAAAAAATTCGGCTCGCGAATTGCAAAACTTTTTTAAAGTTTTATTCGGGTCGCTTCCAGGCAATTAATGGGCTGAAAAATGGAACGCGTGGCAAAATCATAACATGGCTTGCATCACACAAAAGCCACCTGGTTTTGACCTACCACGCAAAACGTGGTCCACTCTGAATAGGATTCGAACTCGTCATGGCAGATGTGCTTACTCCCTGTATAAATGGGGCAAAATACCATCCCCTCAGTGTGCCTGCGCAGAAAATCAAACTATAAGCCACATTGTTGACGAGTGTTCCAGAAGAGCCTATAATGGGAGCCCCGACGACTTCCTGCTCGCAATTCCAGAGTCGATAGATTATGGTAATAGACTTGAAGTTTGTTTGTAATCCTTAAACTTTGTTATATTAGTGATGTTTGTTTGCAACTATTAACGTTTGTTATATTAGCGATTTGTCTGTGTTGCCGTACGGTAATTAAATAAATGAAAGAGAAGCCAGCTCAGCCAGACGTGCTGATCAAGTAGGTCACTGGGCAGCACTGCTTACGGTACGACAAACACTCCGTCCGCACGGTTTTGTGACGTCGTCCACGGGCGAAGAGCATGGAGCAACTAGTGCTGCATCACAGTGTGACCAAGAGTGAAGTAACATCGTGTAACTTGGGGAACTTCTATGCAACAAAAACTCCACATTGCAAGTGTGATTGCGCCTAGCAACCAGTATTTGTTGCGGAGCCCTGGCGCAAGCCAAGAAAAGCTGACGGAGCAAGTAATATGGAACATATCCTTTCGTCCTCCCCATTCCCTTAGTAAGCCTACGTCAGAATTGTAGCAATAAGTGAATAAATAATGGACCATAGAGGCTCAGCGATACCAATGATGCTGCCATTCTGTCTACAGTTGTAACTGGAGAGAATGACGGCCTGTTGACATTCAGATAAGCTGCGAATAACACTGGTGAAGAAGATCTGCTGACTACCTGCCCACTGATCAGCTTGTGTAGTAGCGGCCCGAGGTGCACCACACTCGTGGTGTGACAGCTGCTGGACGTGGAAACTTAACCCATGTGAGAAACCCGTGAGTGGACATTCTCCGCTCTGAGGTACTGAGGCCAATGGACTTCAAGTTGTCTACAGTCCGGTTGCGGGAGGCCCGCCCTCGCAGCTTCATAGCCATCGTCCACTGTCCTGGTGACTGAAGGGGGCAGTACCTCTCGGCATCGACCGTCTAGTATAGGCTGTCGCACCCAAGTGCTGAATATGGGGACCATTGACAATCACGTGGGTGCATAGCTGGCCAAACTGCGGTGGCCCTCAGCGGACATGACGTCTTGCATGCCACACGGCGCTGCAGCAGAAACAGCTCACGACCCACGGCACTGGACTCGTGGGGGTATCAGAGCATTCCGCAACCAACTGTGCTGGTATGTGAGACCTGAGTTTCTCCTGGCGTATACAACTTTCAGATAACTTCCGGGAATTCAGCCAGGTCGCTGAAAGTGTTACCTGGCTGAATTCCCGGAAGTTATTTGAATGTGCTGGTATGGTTGCTGGGTGGTGTAGAAGACGGATGTCGCATTGTACACTGCTGCTGGAAATAAACATTTGTTAATGCTAGCCGGCCGGAGTGGCCGTGCGGTTCTAGTCGCTACAGTCTGGAACCGAGCGACCGCTACAGTCGCAGGTTCGAATCCTGCCTCGGGCACTAAGAAAGCACAATACTCTTACCTCACCGTCTATAATGCACTAATATAGGTTTAATTAGTTCTAAGTTCTAGGCGACTAATGATCTCAGAAGTTAAGTCGCATAGTGCTCAGAGCCATTTGAACCATTTTTTGTTAATGCTACTACCGTGTTAACGCGACCACTGGTTTTCAGTATCGTCATCGAAATATCCTTACAGTGACATTAAGTTTACCCTGTCATCACTACAGTGCAGCTCAATAAGTTTATCGATGTTACTTTACGCTATTATATCGATAGTAACCCAGTAATGACGTTCCTCTATTTCTTCACTGTAATTACTTAAGTTTTGTTCAAAATATAGTACGTTGGGACTTATAATTTCTGCTCACTACACACTGCGTGACATCGCTCGGTGAGAATAGATTAAGGAACGCTCCACAGACATAACGGCAGATGTGTACTCACTACGTAAGGCGATTTTGCTCCTGTTCAGTATATAGGAGCGTCCGTCAAGCGAGATGTGGAAGCCCGATACATCAAGGTTATTTGTTTAAATGGATTTTACTGCTGAAGGCATTTCAGGTCCGCACAACAATTTTACTATGCATTCTGACACAGCTGTAAGAACAGTATCATAAAGGCTGACGTAAATAACTTTATGTTACCTCATGACAATCGGTTGTTCTAAACCACTTCAATGTGTCAATTTAGTTAATATGATTTTAAAAGTTTTAATACTTGCATACGCTTCAGAACGCACTAAGAAAGCACAATACTCTTACCTCACCGTCTATAATGCACTAATATAGTTCAGCTTACTGTCACACATAATTAATGTGCAGCGAGGCCACAACGGGCCACTCGTAACTAGATTTATCTGGAAGTGCCATACCCCTTTAATCTGATGCAGCTTATTACAAGATCCTGAAGGTATTTGCGTTCTGTTGATGCAACTAAAAGAAATAGACTTTTTTTCTACCAGTCGCATTTCGCCTTACTGATGTAAAGTATCATCAGTGGTAGGTAGTTAAAGATGTTTAGGAATTCATTTGTTTATAAGGATGAAAAACAGTTCGTTATCAATGTGTTGCTTTTTACTTACGGTGATTTTTGCATGGTTTCTCGCCCACAGAAGCAGAGACCACCGTAAGTAAAATGCAACATATTGTTAACGTACTGTTTGTCGATCTTAAAAGGCAATTAGATTGTTAACATCTGTCATTACAGACCACTGATGATGAATTACCTCAATAAAGCGAAACGCGTCTGGTGAACTAAAGATGCGCTATTTCTTATGGTTGCAATGACGGAACGAAAATACGTCCAGCAATTGTAAAGCAACACTGACAATATGGCAACACAAATAAAAAATTTAACACAAGATGTTTCAGTACTGAGTGAATATATCTATAAAGTCAATTTGTAGCTCATTTTCCTCCTACTTTCGTCTGAGACGGGCAGTGACACAATTACATACCTTCATTCACGCTCACAAAATAACGGGTACAAATATCTACATATATTTATGTTAGCATGTCAGGAATAATTATAATTACTTAATAGGTTATTTATTTCATCCCGAAAGTGTCTTTGTTGTTAAGAATAATGGTTACGTGCAACATTTTGTGAAACTAAAAGGAAGTCAAGCAATGTGTAATGAACACTGTTAAATAATCTGTTGTGTATGAAAGTGTAAAAGTTAAAATGATCTAAGATATCGTAGTGTAAAATGACACTTCAACAGAACTAATGAAATCACTTCGGTATAAAATCTGAGATTCAGGATTAACTGTGAAGTAATTCTTATGTTATCTTTAGGTTGTGTGTCACGTTAAGTTCTATCTATAATCCTGTTCTTCCTCAACAAAAGTGTACTGGTAATTTCCTATACACGTTGTTAACATATTGAGATAAATAAACTTACTAATTTCAAGGTTAATCATTATCCTAAGATGATACAAAGTCTGATGCTTTACACATTACCACATACTTTCACAGTCTCTATGGTAAAATTACACATTCTAGTCGCGAGTAACTTTTATGCTGGTAACAACAGGCCATAAATGTCTGTTCATTTTCTTAAGGAATGCAAAAATACAGTTCTTATGACTTTTTAAATGTCTACATCATCTCCGGGCGGGGTCTACTCGGGAAGATGTCCGCACCAGAAGAAACAAAACCTGCGTTCGACAGATCGGAGCGTGGAATGTTCTATCCCCTAATCGGCCAGGTAGGTTAGAAAATTTAAAAAGAGAAATGGATGCGATGAAATTGGATATGAGGGAATTAGGGAAGTTCACTGACAGGTATATTTGGAAATTAGTGGTAAGTTCCGATGGGATCAAACTGCTGAGGTTATCGGTCATCGCTCCGTAAGCTAAACTGCGCGACTCAGTGACGTGAGGAATAGGACTCCTTGTCAGGTGAACACAGGGCTATAAATATAAAGTCAAATAGAGGTAATGCAAGGGTAGTTTTAATAATGAATATGAAAATAGGGATGCGAGTAAGCTACTACGAACAGCATAAAGAACGCATTATCGTAGCCAAGATAGACACAAAGCCCACGCCTACCACACCAGTACAGGTTTATATGCCAACTAACTACGCAGATCAAGAAACGGAAGAAGTGTATGATGACACAAAAGAAATTATTCAGACAGTTAAAAAGGAGACGAAAATTTAATTGAGTTTGGGGCCCGGAATTCGATTGTAGGAAAAGGAAGAAAATGGAAAATTGTAGGTGGACGTGGACTGGAGGAAAGGAATGAAAGAGAGAGCCGCCTGTTAGAATTTTGCACAAAGCATAGTTTAATAATCCCTAACAATTGGCTTAAGAACCATGAAAGAAGAGGCCTGGAGACACTGGAATGTTTCAGGTTGATTATATAATGCTTAGACAGAGATTTAGGAACCATATTTTTAATTGTGAGACATTTCCGTTACAGATGTGCACTCTGATCACAATTTATTAGTTATGCACTGTAGATTAAAGAGAAAACTGCAAAAAAGTAGGAAATTAAGGAGATGGGACGTGGATAAGATGAAAGAAGCAGAGGTTTCTGAGAGTTTTAGAGGGAACATTAGGCAACAGATGACTGCAACAGGGAAAAGAAGGCGAATGGGTAGCTTTAAGAGATGAAAGAGTGAAGATAGCAGGGGATTAAATAGGTAGAAATCCAAGGCCTAGTAGAAATCCTTGTATAACACGAGATACTGAATTTAACTGATGAAAGAAGAAAATTAAAAAATGTAGCAAATGAAGCAGCCGAAAGGGAATACAAAGTTTAAAAAATGAGAAAGTGCAAAATGGATAAGCAGGAACGGCTAGAGGACAAAAATGGTTCAAATGGCTCGGAGCACTATTGGACTTAACGTCTGAGGTCATCAGTTCCCTAGAACTTAGAACTACTTAAACCTAACTAACCTAAGGACATCACACACACCCATGCCCGAGGCAGGATTAGAACCTGCGACCGTAGTGGTCGCGCGGTTTCAGACTGAAGCGCCTAGAACCGCTCGGCCACACCGGCCGTTGGCTAGAGGACAAATTTAACGATTTAGAAGCACATTTCACTAGAGAAAAGGTAAGTACCGCCTACAGGAAATTTAAAGAGGCCCTTGGGAAAAAAGGGAATCAGTTGTATGAATATCAAGAGCTCAGATGGAAAACCTTACTTAAGGAAAGAAGGGAAAGATGAAAAGTAGATGGTGCTCATAGCTGGTCTGAAAATGAGAGATGGACTTCAAGGCAGTATTGTAGGAAGGAGAGTGGACGTAAATGAATATTAAATGCGAGATATGATACAAGAAGAATTTGACGGAGCTCTGAACGGTCTAACTCGAAATAAAGCGGGTAGATGGCATTCCGTTAGAACTACTGATAGCCTTGGGAGAGCCAGCCATGACAAAACTCTTCCATTTGGTGTGCAAGATGTATGAGGCAGGTGAAATACCCCCAGACTTCAGGAAGAATGTAGTAATTCCAATTTCAATAAAAACAGTTGGTTACAGGTGTGAAAATTACCAAACTATCAGTTTAATAAGTCATGGTAGCAAGATACTAACACGAATTCCTCACAGAAGAATGGAAAAACTTACAGAATCCGAAGCCGACCTCGAGGAAGATTTTTGGATTCCGGAGAGATGTAGGAACACGTGAGGCAATACTGACCTTACGACTTATCTTAGAAGATAGGTTAAAGAAAGACAAACCTACGTTTACAGCATTTTTACACTTCGAATAAGCTTTTGACAATGTTGACTGGAAAATTCTCTTTCAAATTCTGAAAGTGCAGGAATCAAATACAGAGAACGAAAGGCTATTGACAATTTGTACAGAAGCCAAATGGCAGTTATGAGTCGAGGGACATTAAAGTGAAGCAGTGGTTGAGATGAGAGCGAGACAGGTTTGTTGCTTATCCCTGATGTTATTCGTCTGTACATTCAACAAGCAGCAAAGGAAACCAAAGAAGAATTTGGAATAGGGATTAAAGTTCAGGGAGAAGAAATAAAACCTTTGAGGCTTGCCGATGAGATTGTATTTCCATCAGAGACAGCAAAGGAGTTGGAAGAGTAGTTGAGTGGAATGGACGGTGAAAGGTGCAAAAGATGAATATCAACAAAAGCAAAACAAGGATAATCGAATGTAGTCGAATTAAATAAGGTTATGCTAAGTGAATTAGATTAGGGAACGAGGAATGTAAAGTAGTAGATGAGTTTTGCTATTTGGGCTGCAAAATGACTGATAGTGGCCGACGCGTAGAGGATGTAAAATGTACATTGACAATGGCAAGAAAATCCTTTGTGAAGAAGAGATATTTGTTAACATTTAATACAGACTTAGGTATTAAGAACTCTTTCATGAAGACATTTGTATGGAGTGTAGACTTTTATGGAAGTGAAATACGGACGATAAACGGTTTAGACAAAAAGAGAATAGAAGCTTTTGAAATGTGGTGCTACAGAATAACGTTGAAGATTAGATATGTCGATGACGTAAGTAATGAGGAGGTACCGAATAGAATTTCTTTAGCGCTCAATGGAATTGTACCGATCAGTCTCGGAATGCAGTTCTTCCAAGGGTTGTATCTTATACACCGACATAAGCTATGGATCTGGATACCTTTCTGGGGGGGATCTATTTAATTCGGAAAATTGTACATTGAAAGCCAGCGAAGGCCTTAAAGGCCTTTCTTTCAGACTTTCACAGCAAACGACCAGTTATCCAACTTGACCACCAGCTGATACGGAGGCATTCAAAAAGTAATACAACACACTTTTTTCCTCGCCCAGTTTCGGTTGACAAAATGCGCAATCCGTTGTGGCACATCACGGAATACGCCACCTTCATCCCCTATACTTTCATGAAGTTCCGATAGGTTGCAGCGCTATGAATAGCCTTCAAAATGGCGTCTGTAACAGAGGTGCGTTCCAAGCAGAAAGCTGTCATTTAGATTCTTCTGGCGGAAAACCAGAGCATCGCCGAAATTTATAGGTGCCTGGAGAATGTCTGCGGAGACGTGGCAGTGAACAGAATCACGATGAGATCATCGAAAGAACTTAGTGCAATCCTGACAGATCTCCCGCTTGCGGCCAGCCGCACACAGCAGTGACTCTTGAAATGCCGGAAGTTCGAGGTGATGGACGGATGACAACTGGATGCCTCTGATGCTAGTGCTGGCACATTCGTCCGCCAGTTGGAATACGCACCAGTGCGTGCCTGGTGGGTTCCTCTCCGCCTAACAAAAGCCCATAAGGATGAACGAAGGATTACATGTGCAGAATTGCTTGCGCGTTGCGAGGCTTACCGTGACAGTATTTTGTCTCGCACCGTCACAGGCGATGAAACGCTGATTCATCACTTCGAACTGGGAACAAAATGGCAATCCACAGTGTGGTCTCACACCACCTCCCCTCCTAAGACGAAGTTCAAAACCATGGTGAGGCTCGTCTGCGACTGTGGAGGGGTTATTCTGTTTGATATCCTCCCTTTTGGTGCAACGAATAACTTTGAATTCGACTGTGCAACCCCAGGACATGAAGAAACGTTTTCATCGTGTTCACAGCCACAAAAATGCAAACGAGTTTCTCCTTTTCCAAGACAACGCAAGGCCTGCGCCGTCTTGAGCAGCTCACAAAACTTTATTGGATTGTTCTTCCTTGTCCAGCCTACAGCCCGGCTCTTGCAACTTAGGTTTTCATCTGTAATGTACAATGAAGGGTGCACTCTGTGCGGAGCAGTGCGTGGACGATATGGAGGTTATTGATGTAACAAGACGTTGGGTCCGTCGTTGCTCAGTGCAGTGGCACAATGTGGGCATACATGCCCTACCCGTAAGCTACCGTAATGCCGTGAAACTGCACGGAGATTATGTTGATGTGTTGGGTTTTTAACCAAAAGAGTGGTGAACAAAAAGGTATATTCGAAGCCGGAAAAAGAAATACCTGCTTTCAGAAAAATTTGTTACATTCGTTACCGAACTGCTCTCGTAGAATGGGGCTGAGTAGGTGCCAATGATTATTTCTGAGTTCACCCTCTAACAACCCTACCACAACAAAGGTCAAAATTTAATTGTGATTATAGTGTTGCTCACGCTACTAAATATTGCATTTACGGGCAACAACAAAGTTTTATTATGTGGCAGGTGCAATTAGAGCACAGTAAATTAAGCCATTTCATGAAATAATGGATAAACTAGGCACTCATCATTTTGTGTTTCCCACGCAGGTCTCGTTGTGAACTCATGGCTCAATCTCGAAAATCTAGGTGGTGATGATTCCAAGCTCTGATGCAAAGAGGCCTAGGTGTATTTCTGCGATATAAAAAACTTTTATACATGTGTTTCATAAACCATTCTTGAAGATTAAACTTTTGCAAGTTAGCACAATGGTGATGTAAAAAAAGTAATCAGCACTCCGAATTTAAGTTACACTTCTTTTTTATTACTTTTGTTGCAACGTCACTTCACAATATAAAACTTACTTGAAAATATCTTCCTCTTTGTTAAAGATCACATTTCATAAACTGACTACAATTTGCGTCTTTTCAACATGACGACCAAGACTTGACTCTCTAATAACCGCTTACGCGCCCAAAAATCTGAGTTACAAGTACGTCAAAGATCATAGTGACAAAAGAAAGAATACACGTAAGAATAATACCATTACAATATAAACATATCGATGTACCAAAGTACCTCTACATTAATGAAATTAAATCTGAATGTTGTCACAGAAATGTGTTAACTATTTTAGAGAAACACAGTAGAATATTGGTGGTATCGAGAGGTTGAGGTGAGGTGACGTAATGGTTACGTAATTCAAGTACCATTACAACCCACTCATTTTAAAATCAATCATGAATTGGTATGGTGTAAATACAAGCGACATAGTGGTTTCCTCAGGCCCGAGCTGACATCAGCAAATGCGGAACTGAGAGACTTTCTAAACTTTCTCAGATTTATTTGTTTGTATTAAACTCACCAGCTGTGAACTGTTAAGTGGCGTTTAGTTACAACTGAGAAGAGAGTGCTAGCAAGTGACTGCGGCATTCTGTGCGTCGCACTCGTTCCTGACCTGTGGCTCTTAGTCAGACTCCGGGTCTCCTGCCCGCCGCCTGCCCGTTGGCTCGGTCGGTCGCGTGGACACTCTCAGGTTATTAACGTATTTTTGGCAGCTGTAGGAAGCGAGCAATGATCAGACGCTCCAGCTGCTGTGTGCCAAAAATACTGGCTGCCGCAGCTGTTCGCAGCTGGAAGCGGGACTAGGGCACCGCAGCACCGGCGTAATCTCGGCGTCTCATTTGCTCTGCCTCAGGCCGACGTCGTTCAAATTACTGCTGCAGCGGTAAAACGGCTGTGGTGCTGTCCCGTTTTGGCACGCGACAATCCACTACAATTAATAGCCCGGTTAATACCTCTTGCGTCCAAAAAGCATTTCCTTAAAGACTATGGTTTCGTAAAATTAAAGAACAGAGAGGACAATGACCACCAATTTTTTCATCGTAGATGATGTAAAATAACGCAGACAGCTCTAACTATAGGACTCTCACAGTAGTGCGTTGGTGCACTGCTCTGAAATACAGGGTGGTCCATTGACAGTGACCGGGCCAAATATCTCATGAAATAAGCATCAAACGAAAAAACTACAAAGAACGAAACTTGGCTAGCTTGAAGAAGGAAACCAGATGGGGCTTTGGTTGGCCCTTTAGGTGGCGCTGCCGTAGGTCAAACGGATATCAACTGCGTTTTTTTAAAAAATGAACCCCCAATTTTTATTGTATATTCGTGTAGTACGTAAAGAAATATGAATGTTTTAGTTAGACCACTTTCATCGCTTTGTGACAGATTGCGCTGTAATAGTCACAAACATATAACTACGTGGTATCACATAATATTCCGCCAGTGCGGACGGTATTTACTTCGTGATACATAAGCCGTGTTAAAATGGACCGTTTACCAATTGCGGAAAGGGTAGATATCGTGTTGATGAATGGGTATTATGATCAAAATGTTCAACGGGCGTGTCCTATGTATGCTGCTCGGTATCCTGGACATCATCCAAGTGTCCGGACCGTTCGCCGGATAGTTACGTCATTTAAGGAAACAGGAAGTGTTCAGTCACATGTGAAACGTCAACCACAACCTGCAACAAATGATGATGCCCAAGTAGGTGTTTTAGCTGCTGTCGGGGCTCATCTGCAAATCAGTAGCAGACAAATTGTGCGAGAATCGGGAATCTCAAAAACGTCGGTGTTGAGAATACTACATCACCATCGATTGCACCCGTACCGTAGTTCTATGCACCAGGAATTGCATGGCAACGACTTTGAACGTCGTGTACAGTTCTGCCACTGGGCACAAGAGAAATTACGGGACGATGACAGATTTATTTGCACGCGTTCTATTTAGCGACGAAGCGTCAGTTACCAACAGCGGTAACGTAAGCCGGCATAATATGCACTATTGGGCAGCCGAAAATCCACGATGGCTGCGACAAGTGGACCATCAGCGACCTTGGCGGGTTAATGTATGGTGCAGCATTATGGGAGGAAGGATAAATGGTCCCCATTTTATCGATGGCAATCTAAATGGTGCAATGTATGCTGATTTCCTACGTAATGGCCTACCGATGTTATTACAAGATGTTTCACTGCATGACAGAATGGCGTTGTACTTCCAACATGATGGATGTCCGGCACATGGCTCGCGTGCGGTTGAAGCGGCATTGAATAGCATATTTCATGACAGGTAGATTGGTCGTCGAAGCGCCATACCACGGCCCGCACGTTCACCGGATCCTACGTCCCCGGATTTCTTTCTGTGGGGAAAGTTGAAGGATTTTTGCCATCGTGATCCACCGACAACGACTGACAACATGCGTCAGCGCATTGTCATTGCATGTGCGAACATTACGGAAGGCGAACTATCCGCTGTTGAGAGGAATGTCGTTACACGTAATGCCAAATGCATTCAGGTTGACGAACATCATTTTGAGCATTTATTGCATTGATGTGGTATTTTAGGTAATCACGCTGTAACAGCATGCGTTCTCAGGGCCAATCAAAGCCCCATCTGGTTTCCTTCTTCAAGCTAGCCAAGTTTCGTTCTTTGTAGTTTTTTCGTTTGATGCTTATTTCATGAGATATTTGGCCCGGTCACTGTCAATGGACCACCCTGTATTCACAAAGATACATGTAGCACATTGGAACAACCGAAATAAAATGTTGAAACGTACCTACGTTCTGTATTTTAATTTCAATAAACCTACCTGTTACCAACTGCTCGTCAAAAATTGTGAGCCATATGTTTGTGATTATTACAGCGCAATCTATCACAAAGCGAAAAAAGTGGTCCAACTAAAACATTCATATTTATTGACGTACTACACGAATATGTAATAAAAAATGGGGGTTCCTATATTTAAAAAACGCAGTTGATATCCGTTTGATCTGTGTCATTGCCATCTAGCGGGCCAACCATAGCGCCATCTGGTTTCCCCCTTCAAACTAGACAAGATTCGTTCTTTGTAGTTTTTTCGTTTGACCCTTATTTCGTGAGGTATTTGGCCCGCTCAAGATCAATGGACCACCCTGTATACATGTAAGTAGACAAAGTAGCATAACGCATCACCAACTCGGTGGAAGTGAATCAAAGTGCGGGAGCATGTTGCCAAACGTGTTCCATTTGGGCACAGAACATTGAACGTCAAGTCAGAGGCAATATCTGAACGATTTCACACGGGGAAGAATATTTGGGATACAGGAAGAAGGACGAATGTAGCCCAAGATTTTGGTACTGCTCACATTTGTCTCACATGCTTGGGCAGCATTCCGAGCCGCGGACACCGATGCATGAAGGAGAGGAGGTGGTTGAACACGGTCAGCTGCAGCAGCAGGTAACCGCTACATTGTGCAGTAGACATGATAAGCGACGGATCAATTTGCAACCACATATAACGGACAGTGAGACACACAATCTCACGATGCACAGTACCACGGCGATTCGCTGGGAGTGATCTGTTTGTCTGATGACCAGAACGTTGTGATACCAATACATCAATGAGCTGTTTGCGATGGTGCCAAGGGAGAAGGGACTGGGCCAAAGAGATGTGAGGTCTAGTACTCTTTTCGGATGAAATCAGATTCAGTCGGAGCACTGATTCTGGACGTACTCTCATACGATGGAGGTGGGTACACGTAGTTAACGCATGTCGAACACGATCGTTTTGGTGGTCCAGGTGGTGGGGTGTGGAGAAACAAAATGCTGCATGGGAGTACGGGTGTCCAAATCCTTGAGCGGCGAGACGTATTGTAAAGCTCTTTAAAAATATTTTTGTATTACTTTGGATGAACAGTGCATATAACAAATAAATTAAATTGTCTTACCTCCAAAGCATCAACGGTGATATTCTGGTCTCCCATGGAGAAAAAAAAAAAAAAACAGTAATCTGGCTACAGCCTCAGCTGTGTGCAGTGTTGGCCATAGTATTTTGAAATGCACATGAAATTCTTCTGGCTGATAAATGAAAACATTTAAGAAAAATCCAACTTCTTTGGAAAACATTTGACCTGGGCAGGGAGGCGGTATTGATGGTGGTGAATTACTAACACTGAGCTTTATAGCAAATTATGTCGCAAGTTAAGTTTGTTTTTCAAAAACATCTGACAACTGAAGATACATTAGTCAGTAAAATACATCAAATCTACTAACTGACTGACGAACAATGAGGTTTGAACGCAGAAATGCACATCATCAAGTTACATATAGCTCAGTTAAGAAATCTTAGAAACAAAATAAAAGCGAAACATGTAACTAGCTCGTTTTTATCAAATCGGGTTACATACTTTCTCGGGTTACTCAAACTATTGACAATTGTCAGCCAACTCACCTATTCTCGGGTTACTCAAACTATTGACAATTGTCAGCCAACTCACCTATAATAACTCGCTGGCTTAACAAAAATCATAATCATGTAACATCTTTACGTTGTTTGTGAGAAGACTTCTACTTTCATGTTCTCGTAATTTCTACATTAATCTAACACTTGGTGGCCTCACAGAGCACACCACAGAAACTGCCTACTCCATCTCCTTTCGCTCACAAACAGCTACCTACAACTGTGCGCCAAGCACTCTCTTACTCCAACACTACAAACTCAGACCAGAGGCAGTAAGTTTGGCTCTACGGTCGTGCACAGTCAGCGATCAGCATTATAAAGCCAATCGAGACATACATAGCTTATAGTATAACAGCTTCATTTTAGTCTAGTTTAGTATTATTACCATATTCGGGTGCCACATACAAGTATGCGCCAGTAGACTCTTTTCAGTATAGCACTGGTTAGTACACTGTACGTTCGCGAAAACTACTGTTCTAATTTGCGTCCGGTCATCTAGATTTAGGCGATACAGTCTGGAACCGCTTGACCGCTACGGTCGCAGGTTCGAATCCTGCCTCGGGCATGGATGTGTGTGGTGTCCTTAGGTTAGTTAGTTTTAAGTAGTTATAAGTTCTAGGGGACTGATGGCCTCAGAAGTTAAGTCCCATAGTGCTCAGAGCCATTTGAACCATTTTTGAACCATCTAGATTTTGTTTTTCCTTGATTTTCGTCAATCATTCCAGGCAAATGGCGCGTGTTTCTTCAGAAAGGGTGTGGTCGATTTTCTTCCACATCGTCGAAATAATTCGACATAGTGCTCCGTCTCTGATGATGACGTTGTCTATGGGATGTTAAACCTCAATGTTCGTTCCTTCCTTCTTTCCTTCCAAAGCCCCGAGGCAGTATCTTTGGCTCAGCGGTCGTGCTCACTCAGCGATCCAAATTATAAAGGCAATCAAGACATACATAGTTTATAGCATCACCCGCCATCGTTTTAGTAACATTTTGTTCCTTCCCCTGGTACGTCTTTCCAGAAGTGCATTCAGCCCTCACTTAATTTTTATTGATGACTAAGCGTGACTGGAGCGAACCGCGCAGGTGAGAGATATTCTGCGAGTAGGCTGACCTGCCAGTATCCCCGACATTAATCACATCGAGCACGTGATGGGTAAGTTGGGGAGACGTACCAGGAGAAGTAACACAGTGTTACTCTAACAATGGCCGGTGATACTATAAAATTTGTATGTCTTGATTGTCTTTATAATTCGGATCGCTGACTGTGCACGTCCACAAGCACCAATGACCATCCAGCAGTTACCAACAAAGTTGGTGGAAGAATGGAAATCCCTACCATAAGAACTCCTTACCCGGCTTTATAGTCAGATTTTGAGAATGTTGCAGAACATGCGTTACATGTGGGTTTCGCGAGGACTAAGGTCCAAACCCGCGTCTGCCCATCCACATTTATTTTTTTCCTTTATATTCCTAAATCGCTCCAGGCAAATGCTGGGATGGATCATTTGGAAGGGGAAGGCCGAATTTTCTTACCCATCTTTGAAACAGAGATTGTTCAAAAATGTTCAAATGCGCGTGAAATATTATGGGACTTAACTGCTAGGGTCATTAGTCACTAAGCTTACACACTACTTAACCTAAATTATCCTAAGGACAAACACACACACTCATGCCCGAGGAAGGACTCGAACCTCCGCCGGGACCAGCCGCACAGTCCATGACTGCAGCGCTTGAGACCGCTCGGCTAACCCCCCGCGGACACACAGATTGTGATCCATCTCTAATGACCACGTTGCCGATGGTACGTTACATACCAATGTTCCTTCCTACCCTCCCAAGTCCAGAGCATAGTACATTCACTGCTCAGTTCCATGCGATGTTATATCCCAATTTTCGTTCGTCCCTTCCAAAGCCCTGAACACGGTACCCTCGTCTGTCAACGTTATTGTAGCACTGTACCCCTTCCGCATGTGCAATGTTTCAGGCGTGGATTTTGCCATTTGTTAAGCTTTATGGATGGCAATGTGCGACCGTATCGAAATATGTAGGTGGAAGATATGCCGCGCACGGATTGACCTGTCCGTTCCCCCAGCTTACATACCATTGACCACGTCTGAGATACGTTGGGGATACGTGCTACAACACTTCCACCCGCACCAGCGACCATCCAACAGATACCAAGAGCGCTGGTGGAGTGGAACGCCGTGCGACAAGAACTGCTTACAAGCCTTGTTGCCAACACGTGAGAACGTTGCAGAGCATGTATTGCCAACCGTGGTGATCACACACACTTTTAAAAACCATTTTCCTCCGTTTGCAAAGTCCAGGGCACCATCATGAACCGCGGAGGCTTTAGTGTAACTACTGTCTCTGACTAAAAGTGTCATTTGTGTTCGTCTCATAGCGTGTTTTTTCCAGTACCGTCTGCAATATACTATAGCTGATTTTTCTATGTATGGTCCAAGTTTCATCGAGCAGTTTTACTTGGCAGTGACACATCATGTCAAGTTAAGTTTTGTACAGGAGTGTATTTCTGAGAGATCTCCTTTGACTGCTTTTACTTCGCTCGATAAAGCCAAAGAAGCTTATGATTCCAGTGAAAGACAAAATGGATTTATTCGAACGACTTTTAAGGAACGAGGACGCTGCTATGCAATTTGTTACAGAGGAGAAGCATACTTTCCGTAAATTCTTTGAAACTCACTCCGCATGGCAGCAGGCTACCATCAATAAAGTCGGTATTTGTTCCGTATTTCCGGCTCGCACGCACTTATTGCTACGGATACAGAGCCGTACTGCTCAGTAAGGAGCGACAATTATCACAGTCTGTCTTCTTAGCAACATATTAACTAAAAATGGGATTCATACAAACTCGAGCTCTTCGAAGATTCTCGAGTTAACTTTGTGATCGGTGTCTCTGTTGTCAACTGTCTGAAAGAATAGATACACCTTTCATTCCTTAGAAACATAGTGAGGAAGTCACTGGAGATATTTTACATATTTTATGTATAAAACAATCAAAACTTACAAAAAACTTGTATTCATATCAATACGTATAATTTCTAGACTTTTATACACAATCATCTTTAAAAAAAGTTTATTGTTTACAATGCTGCGCTAAGGACGCACAGAGGTCGGATATCAAACAGAATTAATGATAGGTGGTACTTTTCATAATATAATATATAATTATATATATCTCTAATGGCTCTATTAAGGACTCAGTCAATGGATTCGTTAAAAATAAATCTTAATTTTTATGGTTAACGGCAAACTGGCAGATTAAAACTGTGTGCCGGACCGAGATTCGAACTCGGAGCCGTTTCCTATCGCGGGCAAATGCTCTACCATCCGATCTACCCAAGCACGACACACGACTCTTTCTCGCAGCTTCAATTCTGCCAATACCTCGTCTCTTATCTTCCAAACTTCACAGAAGCCCTTCTGCGAACCTTGCAGAAGTAGCACTCGTGGAAGAAGGAATATTGCGGTGCCTTGGCTTAACCACATCCTGGGGGATTTACCATGGTAGAGCTTTTGCCCGCGAAAGGCAAAGGTCCCGAGTTCGAGTCATGGTCCGGCACACAGTTTTAATCTGCCATGGAGTTTGATATAGGTGTAGACTCCGCTTCTGAGTCAAAATCTCATTCTGGAAACGGCAAATAATAGAAAATTTATGTTCTTGAATAGTGGACACCTTCCACATCTACATCTACTTCTACATCCATAATCCGCAAATCACCTGACGGTGTGTGGCGGAGGGTACTATGAGTACCTCTACCGGTTCTCCTTTCTATTCCAGTCTCGTATTGTTCGTGGAAAGAAAGATTGTCGGTATGCATCTGGGTGCGCTCTAATCTCTCTGATTTTTTCCTCATGGTCTCATCGCCGAGATATACGTAGGAGGGAGCAATATACTGCTTGACTCCTCGGTCAAGCTATGTTCTCGAAACTTCAATAAAAGCCCGTACCGAGCTACTGAGCGTCTCTCCTGCAGAGTCTACCACTGGAGTTTATCTATCATCTCCGTAACGCTTTCGCGATTACTAAATGATTCTGTAACGAAGCGCGCTGCTCTCCGTTGGATCATCTCTATCTCTTCTGTCAACCCTATCTGGTACGGATCCCACACTGCTGAGCAATATTCAAGCAATCAAAATATCCACGGGTGTACTGCCGGTCTACAGTGTCCTACGGGCACAATATTTTGGCGATCATACATGTCGCCATCGACAGGTGAATTGACGGACTGAGCTCCTGTAAACGTGCCGGTACGAAGATCCGTACGCTATGGCTGCTCAGAGGGAACTGGGTTCGGTCGCGGCAGCGGCCGATTTAAATACCCTCCGCCCGCGGCGCGCTCCCCCCACCGTCCGCGCCCCGCGCCACGGTCGCGCGGTGGAACAGATTGCGACGGCGTCTGGGATGATGTCGGTGTGATGGCTCTGTCCGCCGTGGTCGTCACAACTATACGTTTGCTTGATTTACTCTTGATTAACCCAATCGCTGGGTCCCAAGCCTTGCTAAGATTATAGCCACAGTCACGGTTTATGAGGTCGTCATTGGTGCTAATTTCGATGGCCTCTCTAACTATCTCGACGTCTGTACCAGAATCCTCGTGCGTTCATATTCCATAGCGTGATTTTCCGACAAACAATTTTCAGCGACCGCCGACTTGCTCGGATACATCAGTCGAGTGTGCCTCTGGTGTTCATGGCATCGATCCTTGACGCTACGCATCGTCTGACCAACATACGACGTGCCACATTGACACGGAATCTGGTACACGACGGCCTTCCTCAAACCGAGGTAATCTTTGGCGCTCCCCACCAGTGCACGAGTTTTATTCGGAGGACAAAACACAGTTCCGACCCGGTGTTTCTTCAAAATGCGGGCGATCTTCCCCGAGAGTGCGCCTGTATATTTAATAAACGCACTGCCTACCTCCTCCCTCGTGATTTCATCCATCTCCACGGGTTGTGCTGTAGTGGTTGGGCGGAGAGCACGTTGAATCTGCCACTCTGAGTACCCATTTACCCATTTTTTCGAAATACTGTTCTCAGATGTTCCAATTCCTGGGGTAGACTCTCTGCGTCAGAGATAGTATGCGCCCTATGTACTAGAGTTTTAAGTACCCCATTCCTCTGTGAAGGGTGGTGGCAGCTGTCTGCGTGCAAATACAGATCAGTGTGCGTTGTCTTCCGATATACCCCATGACCTAGGGTGCCGTCAGCCCTTCACTTGACCAAGACGTCAAGGAAAGGTAATTTACCCTCCTTTTCAGTCTACATAGTGAATTTCATGATGGAGTGTATGGAGTTTAGATGTGTAAGGAAAAAGATCCTGCAAGAACGGGACCAACGACGATTAAAGAGAATCGTTCAACGTTACAGAAGTGCAAGCTTTCCGTAAATTGCCATAGATTTCAATGCTGGGCCATCAACATGTGCCAGCGTGTGAACAACGAAACAACATCGATGTGGGCATTGAAGACTGCACGACACAAAGCTTTACGCCTGGCCTGGATGTTAATGACTGAAAACATGTTGCCTGGTCGGACGAAGGGCTGGAACTGTACGGGTGTGGAGACTATCTCATGCATCCATGGACCCTGCATGTCAGCAGGGCACTGTTCAAGCAGGTGGAGGCTCTGTAATGGTTTGGGGCATGCGCAGTTGGAGGGATATGGGACTCCTGGTACGTCTAGATACAATTCTGCCAAGTGGCAATTACGTAAGCATCCTGTCTGATCACCTGCATCCATTCATGTCCACTGCGCATTAGTCTATTCCAGCAGGACAATGCGACCCCCATCCGTCCAGAATTGCTACGAATTGGCTCCAGGAACACTCTTCTGAATGCTTTGATGTATTAATTTGATACTGTGTTAAATTCTTACGTCTATTTGATTATTTATGCATAGTTTTTTCCATCTGTTTAAAATTTGTATCACTTCTTACTAAAACGTAACTCGATGATACATCCAAGCTTTTGTAGACTGCTAGCCATTGTAGCCGAGCGGTTCTAGGTGCTTCAGTTTGGAACCGCGCAACTGCTACGGTCGCAGGTTCGAATCCTGCCTCGGGCATGGATGTATCTGATTAGTTCTAAGTTCTAGGGGACTGATGACCTCAGATGTTAAGTCCCATAGTGCTCAGAGCCATTTGAACTTTTTTTTTTTGTTGACTCTTGGATGCTTTACTCTTACGACTGCTACCTTATCTGCAAGAAGATGAGTCCAGAATGTTGGGCTAGATAATCATCTATCAGGCGCATCTCAGTATGGCGAATAGGGAATGGTCACCGCATATGGCTGGTAGTGACTTTTTTTTTCCATCAGTCTACTGACTGGTTTGACGCGGCCCGCCACGAATTCCTTTCCTGTGCTAACCTCTTCATCTCAGAGTAGCACTTGCAACCTACGTCCTCAATTATTTGGTTGACGTATTCCAATCTCTGTCTTCCTCTACAGTTTTTGCCCTCTACAGCTCCCTCTAGTACCATGGAAGTCATTCCCTCATGTCTTAGCAGATGTCCTATCATCCTGTCCCTTCTCCTTATCAGTGTTTTCCACATATTCATTTCCTCTCCGATTCTGCGTAGTACCTCCTCATTCCTTGCCTTAACAGTCCACCTAGTTTTCAACATTCGTCTATAGCACCACATCTCAAATGCTTCGATTCTCTTCTGTTCCGGTTTTCCCACAGTCCATGTTTCACTACCATACAATGCTGTACTCCAGACGTACATCCTCAGAAATTTCTTCCTCAAATTAAGGCCGGTATTTGATATTAGTAGACTTCTCTGGGCCAGAAATGCCTTTTTTGCCATAGCGAATCTGCTTTTGATGTCCTCCTTGCTCCGTCCGTCATTGGTTATTTTACTGCCTAGGTAGCAGAATTCCTTAACTTCATTGACTTCGTGACCATCAATCCTGATGTTAAGTTTATCGCTGTTCTCATTTCTACTACTTCTCATTACCTTCGTCTCTCTCCGATTTACTCTCAAACCATACTGTGTACTCATTAGACTGTTCATTCCGTTCAGCAGATCATTTAATTCTTCTTCACTTTCACTCAGGATAGCAATGTCATCAGCGAATCGTATCATTGATATCCTTTCACCTTGTATTTTAATTCCACTCCTGAACCTCTCTTTTGTTTCCATCATTGCTTCCTCGATGTACAGATTGAAGAGTAGGGGCGAAAGTCTACAGCCTTGTCTTACACCTTTCTTAATAGGAGCACTTCGTTCCTGATCGTCCACTCTTATTATTCCCTCTTGGTTGTTGTACATTTTGTATATGACTCGACTCTCCCTATAGCTTACCCCTACTTTTTTCAGAATCTCGAACAGCTTGCACCATTTTATATTGTCGAACCCTTTTTCCAGGTCGAAAATCTAATAGTCATGGGCGACTTGAATGCCGTTGTAGAGGAAGGAGTAGAAGAAAAGTTTACAGGAGAATATGGGCTTGGGACAAGGAATGAAAGAGGAGAAAGACTAATTGAGTTCTGTAACAAGTTTCAGCTAGTAATAGCGAATACCCTGTTCAAGAATCACAAGAGCAGGAGGTATCCTTGGAAAAGGCCGGGAGATACGGCAGGATTTCAATTAGATTACATCATGGTCAGACAGAGATTCCGAAATCAGATACTGGATTGTAAGGCGTACCCAGGAGCAGATATAGACTCAGATCACAATATAGTAGTGATGAAGAATAGGATGAGGTTCAAGACATTAGTCAGGAAGAAACGATACGCAAAGAAGTGGGATATGGAAGTACTAAGGAATGACGAGATACGTTTGAAGTTCTCTAACGCTATAGATACAGCAATAAGGAATAGCGCAGTAGGCAGTACAGTTGAAGAGGAATAGACATCTCTAAAAAGGGCCAATACAGAAGTGGGGAAGGAAAACATAGGTACAAAGAAGGTAGCTGAGAAGAAACCATGGGTAACAGAAGAAATACTTCAGTTGATTGATGAAAGGAGGAAGTACAAACATGTTCCGGGAAAATCAGGAATACGGAAGTACAAGTCGCTGAGGAATTAAGTAAATAGGAAGTGCAGGGAAGCTAAGAAGAAATGGTTGCAGGAAAAATGTGAAGACATCAAAAAAGATATGATTGTCGGAAGGACAGACTCATCATACAGGAAAGTCAAAACAACCTTTGGTGCAATTAAAAGCAACGGTAGTAACATTAAGAGTGCATCGGGAATAGCACTGTTAAATGCAGAGGAGAGAGCAGATAGGTGGAAAGAATACATTGAAAGCCTGTGTGAGGGTGAAGATTTGTCTGATATGATAGAAGAAGAAACAGGAGTCGATTTAGAAGAGATAGGGGATCCCGTATTAGAATCGGAATTTAAAAGAGGTTTTGGAGGACTTACGGTCAAATAAGGCAGAAGGGATAGATAATATTCCATCAGAATTTCTACAATCATTGGGGGAAGTGGCAACAAAACGACTATTCACGTTGGTGCGTAGAATATATGAGTCTGGCGACATATCATCTGACTTTCGGTAAAGCATCATCCACACAATACCGAAGACGGCAAGAGCTGATAAGTGCGAGATTTATCGAACAATCAGCTTAACAGCTCATGCATCGAAGCTGCTTACAATAATAATATACAGAAGAATGGAAAAGAAAATTGAGAATGCGCTAGGTGACGATCAGTTTGGCTTTAGGAAAAGTAAAGGGACGAGAGAGGCAATTCTGACGTTACGGCTAATAATGGAAGCAAGGCTAAAGAAAAATCAAGACATTTTCATAGGATTTGTCGACCTACGCGCCTACAACGGCATTCAAGTCGCCCATGACTATTAGATTTTCGTCCCCCTTTACATACTGCATAACCTTTTCAGTATCCTCATACACTTTCTCTATCTGTTCATCTTCAGCTTGCGACGTCGGCATGTATACCTGAACTATCGTTGTCGGTGTTCGTCTGCTGTCGATTCTGATTAGAACAACCCGGTCACTGAACTTTTCACAGTAACACACCCTCTGCCCTATCTTCCTATTCATATCGAATCCTACACCTGTTATACCATTTTCTGCTGCTGTTGATATTACCCGATACTCATCTGACCAGAAATCCTTGTCTTCCTTCCACTTCACTCCACTGACCCCTACTATATCTAGATTGAGCCTTCGCATTTCCCTTTTCAGATTTTCTGGTTTCCCTACCACGTTCAAGCTTCTGACATTCCACGTCCCTACTCGTAGAACGTTATCTTTTCGTTGATTATTCAATCTTTTTCTCATCGTAACCTCCCCCTTGGCAGTCCCCTCCCGGAGGTCCGAATGGGGAACTATTCCGGAATCTTTCGCCAATGGAGAGATCTTCATGACACTTCTTCAATTACAGGCCACATGTCCTGTGGCTACACGTTACGTGTCTTTAATGCAGTGGTTTCCATTGCCTTCTGCATGCTCATGTCGTTGATCATTGCTGATTCTTCCGCCTTTAGGGGCAATTTCCCACCCCCAGGACAAGAGAGTGCCCTGAACCTCTATCGACACCTCCGCCCTCTTTGACAAGGCCGTTGGCAGAATGAGGCTGACTGCTTATGCCGGAAGTCTTCACCCGCCAATCCTGATTATTTATCAAAATTTAGGCAGTGGCGGGGATCGAACCCGGGTCTGAAGACGTTTTGATTATGAATCAAAGACGCTACCCCTAGACCACGATCGAATGGTTGTGACCATCGAGGGAAAAAAATACTTAGATGGGGTACAGATCTGGAAACCTTACGGAAGGCAGTACAGATCTTGAAGCCGTAGAGAAGGCAATCTGTCTAGCGCAGATCAAGTCTGAAATTTAATCAGCTGGGATGGCAGCTCAAAGGCGGCAGCCCCACAAATGTCCTTACCCTGCGCAGAGTTTGCGACGAGACCACGGCGTACTGAAATTGCTAAAACTCGAACGGAAATTTCACGCCTGACTGATCGTTACATGCCGGCCCAGGAAAGAAATAAAGTAAGGAGTAAGAGCAAATCACTTGTATCAGAAATGTTAAAAATAGTTACGAGGAATGTGAAAATTCTCGCACACAGAGAAATGAATTGGAACAAGAATCAGGCAAACCTAGCTTTGGTATTGCTTCCATTTCTGAAGCAAAAGAGCAGTTACAGGAATCGACCCAATTGCTGAATTATGTGATACTTTATAATGGCGTATCATAGGAGAAAGAGCTGCCGCTGGAGTTTCCATCTCGGCTCGGAAAGCATTAAGGAATAGAACAAATTCGTGCACTTTTATAAATGAAAGAGTAACAGCGCTACGTTTTAAAAGCACGTCTCCATATTGTCTTTGTATGCGCCGGAAGAAGGTAGAACTCCTAATTCTAACAAATTTTGTAACTTGTTGTAAAACACTATAGAAAAAATAAATAAAAATTATTATGTATTTCTCTTGAGAGAAGTATATCATAATTTCTACGCCGATCCCGAGTGGGAGTCAGACTGTTAAGGATACATTGTCAATGGGGAGAAGCTAATAGCTGGCCACACAAAATAAATGAAGAATAACAAACTCCAGATGGGAATATGTGTATTGTGAGGCTGTTGTCGGTAAGCACGATAGTTTGATGATCTGTCTCTAAGAGGTTGTAGAGTGAACACCACATATTGCTCTTTGTACTAACTTTTGTGCAACAAAGTTTCTGCCAATGTACCCAGCAATAAGATGCCATCAGACATTAGTGAAAATTGGGAAAATAAGACAGCATTTTGACGTTTCCATTCATAAATGTGACATCATCCTAAAGCAAAGACTGCAGATCTTAGTTCTTGGCGCTCAGTCCGGAACCGCGCGACTGCTACGGTCGCAGGTTCGAATCCTGCCTCCCGCATGGATGTGTGTGATGTCCTTCGGTTAGTTAGTTTTAAGTAGTTATAAGTTCTAGGGGACTGATGGCCTCAGAACTTAAGTCCCATAGTGCTCAGAGCCACTTGAACCATTTTTGAACCATCTAGATTTAGTTTTTCCTTGATTTTCGTCAATCATTCCAGGCAAATGGCGCGGTGTTTCATCAGAAAGGATGTGGTCGATTTTCTTCCACATCGTCGAAATAATTCGACATAGTGCTCCGTCTAGATTTAGGCGATCCAGTCTGGAACCGCTTGACCGCTACGGTCGCAGGTTCGAATCCTGCCTCGGGCATGGATGTGTGTGGTGTCCTTAGGTTAGTTAGTTTTAAGTAGTTCTAAGTTCTAGGGGACTGATGACCTCAGATGTTAAGTCCCATAGTGCTCAGAGCCATTTGAACCATTTTGCAGATTTTAGATGTTGGTAAGGATCTGCAATATGAGATTCTCAGGGTAGGTCACCTAAGAATTTACAATACTCTGCTTCATATCTTGTGTATGAAATTTTTCTAACATGTCTTCTGTATGAAGTTCTTGAATTCACACCACAAGTAAGTGGTGTAAACGCTTTATGTCCAGCTAAATACTTAGTTATTAGTTACGCCTGCAGCGCGGAACACCTTGAAGCGTGTTGGATAAGGGATCCGTAATATCACTTGCAAATAATTTGAAGGTAGTCTTAAATCTACTTGAAATTAATGCCGGTAGTACAGTGCATAACACGTTGAGTTTCCATTACATTTACCTGGCGTGTCTCTGCTTCCACAAGGGATAAATGCGACTGGCATTCGAGCTAAGTTGAACACGGGAGGGAACGGCTTAGGTGGGCCATCGTTACACGCTCGTGCAGAATGGCTGCGGTTTACAAAGGCTCTGAGGCTCTCAGGTACACTGACAAGCGGTCTGTTTACGTGAGGCAGTGACTTGGCTTTTGGGTATCGAAACATCTTTATTTTCCGTTCACATTCATTGTTAGTGTCAATCTGCCTTTTGCACAGATAAACAAGCTATATAGATACAGCAAATTCGCAGTACATCAGTTACTTTAAAAGCCGTCTTTTGCGTTCGCAACTGCGACGAATGATGGGTAAGTTAGCACAGCGCTGAAGCCGCGCGGGATTAGCCGAGCGGTCCTGGGCGCCACAGTCGTGGACTGTGCGGCTGTTCCCGGTGGAGGGTCGAGTCCTCCCTTGGGCATGGATGTGTGTCTTTGTCCTTAGGATAATTTAGGTTAAGTAGTGTGTAAGCTTAGGGACTGATGACCTTAGCACTTAAGTCCCATAAGATTTCACACACATTTGAACATTTTTGAACAGCGGTGAACAACACTTTACGTGACAATGTCCATTAATCGACAGATGGTTGCTGTAGTAGCTATGCGGAAAGGAAGTAGCTATCAATCCCTTTGTTCTGCTGAAACAGGTAGACACGGTTTAGATGCAATTCGCCTTTGTGGCTTCCAGTGCTGGGTAAAGAATTATCTGGTATCATTTTCATGGATGCCATAACGTCTGCCACGTCAAAAGACGATTTTAGGCAGAGGCAGAGCGAGAAGAGGAAGAGAGGGAGGGAGAGAGAAAAGAGAGAGAGAGAGAGGGGGGGGGGGGGTGGGAAGATGAGAGACAGAGAGAGAGAGAGAAAGAGATAAGGAAGCTAAGGAAGCGTGGCTACAAATAGGTCTGCTTACGCGTAGTGATACAATTCCCAAACCTTACAATTTTTTGCTACGGAAAACTATAAATGAAATGATATGCGCAGTGCGGAATATAGTCGTAATGTTACTCACGGCAAGATTGGGACGGAGACAACATTTAACTGGCTCCTGGTGTAGTGCATTACCGTTCAAGATTAGGTCACCAATTAATGGGACACTCGCTCTATTACTACAGTACTAAAGTATAGAACGTTGCCCGCTTCTTCCACTTGAGAGTGCCTAAATTAAAAAGATATATATTCTCAAAACGTACACCGTGTTCTAAGAGTATTTATGTACGGGAATTTACCGAAATTTGATCGATGCACGGACTTCAATGTGAGATGCCTTTAATAGGTTCCACAACGAAACATTGTCTCGAAATTTGGTAGAAAATCCGAAGAAATTCTGGTCGAATGTAGAGTACACAAGCGGAAAGACGCAGTCAATACCTTCGCTGCGCAGTGCCGATGGTACTGTTACCGACGACTGTGCCGAGTTATTGAACGCAGTTTTCCGAAATTCCTTCACCATGGAATACGAATGGAATATTCCAGAATTTGAAACACGAACACCTGCTAGCAGGAGTATCTTAGAAGTAGATACCTTAGGGGTTGCGAAGCAACTCAAATCGCTTGATACGGGCAAGTCTTCAGGTCCAGATTGTATACCGATTAGGTTCCTTTCAGATTACGCTGATACAATAGCTCCCTACTTAGCAATCATATACAACCGCTCGCTCACCGATAGATCTGTACCTACAGATTGGAAAATTGCGCAGGTCGCACCAGTGTTTAAGAAGGGTAGTAGGTGTAATCCATCGAACTACAGACCTATATCATAGACGTCGGTTTGCAGTAGGGTTTTGGAGCATATACTGTATTCAAACATTATGAATCACCTCGAAGGGAACGATCTATTGATACGTAATCAGCATGGTTTCAGAAAGCATCGTTCTTGTGCAACGCAGCTAGCTCTTTATTCGCACGAAGTAATGGCCGCTATCGACAGGGGATCTCAGGTTGATTCCGTATTTTTAGATTTCCGGAAAGCTTTTGACAACGTTCCTTACAAGCGACTTCTAATCAAGCTGCGGGCCTATGGGGTATCGTCTCAGTTGTGCGACTGGATTCGTGATTTTCTGTCAGGAAGATCGCAGTTCGTAGTAATAGACGGCAAATCATCGAGTGAAACTGAAGTGATATCAGGTGTTCCCCAGGGAAGCGTCCTGGGACCTCTGCTGTTCCTGATCTAAATAAATGACCTGGGAGACAATCTGAGCAATTCTCTTAGGTTGTTCGCAGATGATGCTGTAATTTACCGTCTAGTAAGGTCATCCGAAGACCAGTATCAGTGGCAAAGCGATTTAGAAAAGATTGCTGTATGGTGTGGCAGGTGACAGTTGACGCTAAATAACGAAAAGTGTGAGGTGATCCACATGAGTTCCAAAAGAAATCCGTTGGAATTCAATTACTCGATAAATAGTACAATTCTCAAGGCTGTCAATTCAACTAAGTACCTAGGTGTTAAAATTACGAAGAACTTCAGTTGGAAAGACCACATAGATAATATTGTGGGGAAGGCGAGCCAAAGGTTGTGTTTCATTGGCAGGACACTTAGAAGATGCAACAAGTCCACTAAAGAGACAGCTTACACTACACTCGTTCGTCCTCTGTTAGAATATTGCTGCGTGGTGTGGGATCCTTACGAGGTGGGATTGACGGAGGACATCGAAAGGGTGCAAAAAAGGGCAGCTCGTTTTGTATTATCACGTAGTAGGGGAGAGAGTGTGGCAGATATGATACGCGAAGTGGGATGGAAGTCATTACAGCAAAGACGTTTTTCGTCGCGGCGAGATCTATTTACGAAATTTCAGTCACCAACTTTCTCTCCCGAATGCGAAAATATTTTGCTGAGCCCAACCTACATAGGTAGGAATGATCATCAAAATAAAATAAGAGAAATCAGAGCTCGAACAGAAAGGTTTAGGTGTTCGTTTTTCCCGCGCGCTGTTCGGGAGTGGAATCGTAGAGAGATAGTATGATTGTGGTTCGATGAACCCTCTGCCAAACATTTAAATGTGAATTGTAGAGTAATCATGTAGATGTAGATGTAGATGAAGAAACTTTCACGTGTATCTTCATATACCGATTTATCGTTACTCTAAACTTATATAATAATGAATCATGCAAATTATGTAGCTTAGCTCAAATGGCTCTGAGCACTATGCGACTTAACATCCATGGTCATCAATCCCCCTAGAACTTAAAACTACTTATACCTAACTAACTTAAGGACATCACACACATCCATGTCCGAGGCAGGATTCGAACCTGCGACCGTAGCGGTCGCGCGGTTCCAGACTGTAGCGCCTAGAACCGCTCGGCCACCAAGGCCGGCTAGCTATACTCTGCAAACCACTATAACGTTAATGGAAAACGGTACATCCCATTGTACCACTTACTAAGGTCTCTTGCCGTTTCTTTCATGGATGAAGCGCGGGCAGATCGATTGTTTAAATGTCCCTGTGCTTGCTGTAATTAGTCTCGTCCTTACGATCCCTATGTGCGCGATACACAGGCGTTTTACTTCACGAGATGTGTGAGAAAAGGATTCAGACTGATTTTTTATTTACAGAAATTTTTTTAACAACAATACCGCCCACTACAGAGGGGTTCCCTTCCGCAATTACACACCGGCGAAGTTGTTGTTCTTATCTTTGGTAGCAACGCTTATAAGTTTCAACTAGTAGGGCCTTTAAAATGACGGTCACATTCTTTTGAATGTTCTCCTCTGTCCCAAATTGACGTCCTTTAAAGACATTTTTCAAATTCAGGAAAAGAAGTCTCGGATCAGGTGAATAGGGGAGGCTTTGGAACTCGATTCACTCGATTCACCCTTCACCTGAGCCTTTCTTTCAAGGACATCTTTACAAAACTCTTGGTTGACACTTTATCGTGGAGGAACTGATTCTTTCCGCACGATACCCCTAATGTCGAAAAAGTAACTCAGCCTTTTTTCATCTTTGATTAGCTAATTCGAGCTTTTCTCAGTCGATGACATGTCTCAGTGTGCCTTCACTTTGCTATTTGATCCCACGATAGTACTCAAAACCCATGATTCATCACCTGTGATCAAGAAGATCAACACATACGTTTCTTCGATTGCCCTTCTGCACAGTTTTGAGGTTTTCCAGCACCATTTGTGCACAGTTCTTTCGCATGTGCAAAACTTCAGTCAAAAACTGATGTGCGGGAAAGTGTTTAACATTTCACCTTCTATTCTTATTGTTAAACGTCGGTCTGATCTCACAAGAGCACGCACACGTCCGGTGGTGTCGTCGGTTTTTGAATATGAAGATCTCCCTGAGAGAGGTACGTCTTCAACGAGTTCTCTTCTTGTGCTCTAGATAAGGAATGATCGCCACAACCCTCGTTTCAGCATTTCAAAGATCGCACTCGTGGATTCTCCACGTTTCACACAAAACTCGATGGCATAACATTGCTCTAAATTCCGCTGTCCCGTTTTCATAACACTCAACAAAAACACAACTTCACTGATGGTGCTCTCAGAAATCATGTGATGGCTTTACGGAGCTGAAATTCGGACTGAGCAGCTGTAAGGGATGAACACACTGGTCTACACAAGAAGCACAGTAGAGCTTTCCAGACACACTATATGATCAAAACTATCCGGACACTCCCAAAAATATACGTCTTTCATATTAGGTGCATTTTGCTGCCATCTACTGCCAGGTACTCCACATCAGCGACCTCAGTAGTCATTAGACATCGTGAGAGATCAGAATGGGGTGCTCCGCAGAACTCACAGACTTCGAACGTGGTCATGTGATTGGGTGTTACTTGCGTCACACGTGTGTACGTGAGATTTCCACACTCCTAAACATGCCTAGGTCCACTGTTTGCGATGTGATAGTGAAGTGGAAACGTGAAGGGACACGTACAGCACTAAAGCGTACAGGCCGCCCTCGTGATGTTGACTGACAGAAATCGCTGACTGTTCAAATGGTTCAAATGGCTCTAAGCACTATGGGACTCAACATCTGAGGTCTTCAGTCCCCTAGCCTTAGAACTAATTCAACCTAACTAACCTAAGGGCATCACACTAAACCATGCCCGAGGCAGCATTCTAACCTGCGACCGTAGCAGCAGCGCGGTTCTGGACTGAAGTGCCTAGAAGCGCTCGGCCACAACGGCCGGCTCGCCAACAGTTCAAGGGGGTCGTAATGTGTAATAGGCAGACTTGTATCCAGACCATCACAGGAATTCCAAACTGCATCAGTATGCAGTACATGTACTATGACAGTTAGGCGGGAGGTGAGTAAACTTGGAACATGGTCAAGCGGCTGCTTATAAGACGGACATGACGCCGGTAAATGCCAAACGATGTCTCGCTTGGTGTAATTAGCGGATACCATTAGACGATTGAACAGTGGAAAAATGTGTGGAGTGACGAGTCACGGTACATAATGTGGCGATCAGATGCCAGGGTGTGGGTATGACGAATACCCGTTGAATTTCATCTGCCGGCGTGTGTAGTACCAACAGTAAAATTCGGAGGCGGTGGTGTTAAGGAGTGGTCGTGTTTTCCATGGAGGGGGCTTGCGCCCCTCGTTGTTTTGCATCGCACTATCACAGCACAAGCCTACTTTGATGTTTTAAACACCTTCCTGCTTCCCACTGTTGAAGAAGAATTCGGGGTGGAGACTGAATCTTTCAACACGATCTAGCACCTGTTGATAATGCACGGCCTGTGGTTACACAACAATAACATCCCTGTAATAGGCTGACCTGCACAGAGTCCTGACCTGAATCCCATAGAACACCTCTGGTATGTTTTGGAACGCCGACTTCGTACCAGGCCTTACCGACCGACATGGATACCTCTCCTCAGTGTAGCACTCCGTGAAGAATTGGCTGCCATTCCCCCAAGAAACCTTCCAGTACCTGATTGAACGTATGGATGCGAGAGTGGAAGTTGTCATCAAGGCATTACCGATGGAGAGCGCCACGAACTTGTAAGTCATCTTCAGCCAGGTGCCCTGATACTTTTGATCACTTAGTGTAGCTCGCAGTGTTAGCAGTCTCATTACTTTTCTCATACACCGCGTATTCGTAGATCCATCAGTTAAAATCGGTTCTTGAAACTTTGTGAGTAGGCTTTCTCGGGATTGTATATGTTTCTTCAGTATATCTGTGGCACTTCAGTATGAGTCGAACTAACTTGAGAGCATTCGTGCTGCCATTCACTGTATACGTTCATTATCGCCCGTTGGTCCCACACACTTGAGCAGTATTCTAGAATGGGCCTCAAGAGTATTCTTTTAAGCAACCTCCTTCATAGACTGATAGCATTTCCCCAGTATTATATCAATAAACCTAAGAATACTCCCGACTATGTGATCATTTCATTTAATATGCCAACAAAGTGTTACACCCAGGTATATGTACGAGTTCGACAATTCCACCTGTGCGATGTTGATATTATAGTTACGGAATACTACGTTTTACGTTTTGTGAAATGCACAGTTTCCCATTTATGAACATTTAAAGCAAGTTGTCTATCTTTGCACCACTCCGAAATTTTATCAACACCTGACTGAATATTTATGCTTTCGGAAAGTATTTAATGATAGATAACTAAAACATTAGCAAAAATTCTGAGAGTATTATTAATATTGTCCGAAAGGTCATTAACATATAACGTGAGCAGTAAGTGTCCCAGTACACATGCCCTAGACAAACCATAAGTTATTTTTACATCTGATGCTGACTTTCCATCCGAGTAAACCCGCTGCGTCTTTCCTACCAAAAATTCTCAATTCAGTCGCAAATTTCACTTTATAAGCCGTATGATCGAATTTTTTTAATTAAGTGTAGGTGTGGTATTGAGTCAAATGCTTTTCGGATATCAAGAAATATTGCATCTATATGACTGCCTTGATCATGTGCGAAAAGTGTGAGTTGGGTTTTGCATGATCGATGCTTTCGGGAACCATGCTGATTGGCAGTGAGGAGTATTTTGTTTCAGATACCTTTAGAAAAAGACTCTGAGCTCAAAGATTGTATAGTAAATCGATGTCAAGAATACTTCGCGATAGATTTGTAGGTCACTTCTACTACACTCCTTGTGAACGGGGGTAACCTGTGCCCTTTTTTTTTTCAACAACAGATCACGATTAATTGCTCGAGGGATCTACGATAGAATACAAATTAGCAAAGGGGCTAACTCATCCACAAATTCAGTATAAAATCTGATAGAGTTTCCATCGGACCCTAGAGCTCTGCTTAGTTTTAACGATTTCAGCGTTTTCATAGCAGAGCTGACACTAACATTTATTTAACTGATATTTCCACTGGTACGAGCATTATATTTGGGTAATTCTCCTAGGTTTCCCTTGGTAAAGGAACGTTTGAAAACAGAGTTTTGCGTTTCACCACAGCCTTTGATTTTTTTACCCTTAGTTTCAGTCCCTGTCTCATTCACGAGTGATTGAATTCTGACTTTGGTGCTACTAACATATATTGCATACTACCAGTATTTGTTTGGGTTTTTTGGAAGATCATCTAACATTACTCTGCTACAATAAACATTGTATGCTTCATGAACTGCTCTCTTGATAGCCAAACGCGTTCCATTCACCATCTCTCTGTCTGTAGCCCTATTATTATTTATTTAAAGTTACTGTATACCAAGGAGGATACTGCGGTGTCACCGCCAGACACCACACTTGCTAGGTGGTAGCTTTAAATCGGCCGCGGTCCATTAGTACATGTCGGACCCGCGTGTCGCCACTGTGTGATCGCAGACCGAGCGCCACCACAAGGCAGGTCTCGAGATATGGACTAGCACTCGCCCCAGTTGTACGGACGACATTGCTAGCGACTACACTGACGAAGCATCGCTCATTAGCCGAGCAGATAGTTAGAATAGCCTTCAGCTAAGTCCATGGCTACGACCTAGCAAGGCGCCATTAGCCTTACATAGCTATTGATAATTGTCGTCTAAAGCATGTCTCAACAAGAACGATGTATACAACAAAGATGAATTAAAGTTAAGTATTCCAAAAGCAACGTACTTTTCTTTATAGCATTCATTGAGCGTCCTGTTTCAGACTTCACGATATTCTGCGTGAGCTTATAGCGTGCCTATCGGCCCCCTCAAAATAACACTGTGTCGGCACTTCTGTCGACACATCAGATACCTCCCATGATGTACTGTTCTACTGGGTACATATCTATCCAGTGCACTGTCAACTATTCATTTAACCTTGGGCCATAGTTTCTCTATACGCTGCCGCCCTGTAGTGAAAATCGTAATTTCCTCATTCAGATATGACCCTAATGCTTTTTAACTGCTTTACCGAACATACATACCTCCTACACGGGGTTCCAAAATTAAAGCAACAATCCACTATTTCCCCGTTCTGTATCTAAATGACGATATAATCGTACAAACTGTCAACAAATGTCCGTACGATCGTGTCCTGCACGGAAAATGGCATTCCATTCAACGGACAACCACACCAACGACAACGTCAGGGCACCTATCAAACGGGACAGTGTTTGCTGGGTAGTCCCACAGCCACAGTCACTCTGTACGCAGTCACAGACTGTGAAGAAGACGCCTACCAGGCTCTCTGCGGTGGAGGGTCATTGGAAGAATGGAAGCAGGACAGTCGCAAACTAATGTGGCCCGATGGCTTAAAGTGAATCGCTCTGTTGTTTTACGGATGTGGAGACAGTTTAGAGAGATCGAAACTATCCCGAAGACCAGGACGGGGCAAACCACGTGTAGCATCAGAAAGAAAAAAACCATTATTTGGCTGTAAGGGCACGATGGTTCCGCCTTAGTAGTACACGGCAGCTGGCATATGACCTCGCAGCGTCCACTAGACATGTGGTAGCGAGGCAAACTGTGTATAGAAGGCTTCAGCAGAGTGGCCTTTAGTCGTCAAGATGCCATCAAGATGGTCAACAGTTCGCCAATGTTCTTTCACAGATCAGTCCCAATTTGGTCTGGACAGTGATTATCGACGGATTCGTATCTGCTTGGAACGTGGAACACGATTTCGGGACCCAAACACTATGCAAAGAGACTGATATCGAGAATGGTCCCTGATGGTGTGGACAGGGATTATGTTGACCACTCGAACAGCTCTTCATGAAATTGTACTGTTATACCGGCAAGGTTTTACCACTGCCAGGTATCGTGACGAGATCTTGTTGCGAGGCCCAGACTTCGTATTGCTGGACAATAATGCTCGACCTCTTTTAGAGCACAGGTGGTTGGTGTTCTAGTGGAAACGGAAGATACTGCACTCATGGAGTGGCCTGCTTCCTCTCTCGATTAGAATCCCATAGAGCACGTCTGGAATACACTAGGGACACGGGTTGCATCACGTCAGCATCCACCCGCCACACTCCAAGACTTGCGAGCAGCGTTGCAGGAAGAATGGGAGTTATTGCGTCAACATTAGACTGATGGCATCATTCACAGCATGCCCAATCGTTTTCCAGGCCTGTATTTCTGCCGGAGGTGATCACACTCCATACTCAGGGCATTACAAGTTGTCGGAATGTATGTGTAGATACGTTAAGTCTGAAAAAACGAAGAAAATTTTTGTCTACCGTTATGTTTGTTGCAGTTGTTTACGTTCTGTATGCTGTATGTTGTTTCTACTTTATTATCACTGGATTATACCGTTTGTGGCGAAATAAACGCAACCTTGATCAATTCAGGTTTGTTGCTTTAATTTTGGACGCCAGTGTTCTCGTTTTAGTTGTCCTTTGTACTTTGGTAATTATTGTTGGCACAACAGCACAATGGTCACTGACACCGCTTTCACATAAAAACAGTGTAATGTAAAGATACACTCATGCTCATAAATTAAGGATAATGCTGATACATGGTGAAACAATGCTCTGGTGGCCGGTTTGCGGGTTTAAATCACCTCGGGATATGACCATGCCGTGCATTTGACCTGTGATCGTCGCAAGGTCGCGCTGGCAGCAGTCCACATACGCAGACGTGTGTTGGTGCATGTCAGAGTACGGTGCAGCGAGTAGGTGTGCAGACGTTTTCAAACGTGCTAATGGTGACTGTGTGTTGAAAATGGCTCAGAGAACACATATTGATGACGTTATGAGGCGTAAAATACTAGGGCGACTGGAGGCTGGTCAAACACAGCAGGTCGTTCTAGCACGGGGCCTCCGTGTGCCACAAAGTGTGATCTCAAGGTTATGGAAACGATTCCACCAGACAAGAAACGTGTCCAGGCGCTACAGTACGTGACGTCCACAGTGTACAACACCACAAGAAGACCGATATCTTACCATTAGTGCCTGCAGACGGCCACGGATTGCTGCAGGTAGCCTTGCTCGGGACCTTACCGCAGACACTGGGACAGTTGACTCCAGAAACACAGTCTACAGACGACTAAACAGACTTGATTTATTCGCCTGGAGACCTGCAAGGTGCATTCCACTGACACCTGGACACAGGAGAGCCCGTAAAGCGCGGTGTCAAGAACACAGTACATATTCGCTGGAACAGTAGTCCCAGGCTATTTTCACGGACGAGTCCAGGTATAGCCTGAACAGTGATTCTCGCGGGGTTTTCATCTGGCGTGAACCAGGAACCAGATACTAACCCCTTAATGTCCTTGAAAGGGACATGTATGGAGGTCGTGGTTCGATGGTGTGGTGTGGGATTATGATTGGTGCCACGTACACCACTGCATGTCTTTGACAGAGGAAATGTAACAGGTCAGGTTTATCGGGACGTCATTTTGCACCAGTATGACCGCCTTTTCAGGGGTGCAGTGGGTGTCACCTTCCTCCTGATGGATGATAATGGACGGCCCCACCGAGCTGCCATCGTGGAGGAGTATTTTGAAACAGAAGATATCAGGCGAATGGAGTGGTCTGCCTGTTCTCCAGACCTAAACCCCATCGAGCACGTCTGGGATGCTCTCGGTGGACGTATCGCTGCACGTCTTCAAACCCCTAGGACACTTCAGGCACTTCGACAGGCACTGGTGCATGAATGGGAGGCTATAACCCAGCAGCTGCTGGACCACCAGATCCATAGTATGCCAACCCGTTGAGCGGCCTGTGTACGTGTGACTGGTGGTCATATCCAATATTGATATCGGGGTACATGAGCAGGAAACAGTAGCGTTTTGTAGCACATGTTTTTCGGGACGTATGCAGACGTACATGGTTAGCAGAGGTGGTTAAGGCGACCGATCGCTTTAAGCTGGATATGGGGGTTGAGTCACGGTCTGATATGTGCCACAAATATATCGCATTAACACTTATTCGCAGACTGCGAATTCATTTATAATATTTACAGCAACTGTAATCCTCACGAACGGTTCTTGTTCCTTCAGACATGAACTTCACCAGTGCTATAGTCTCTGTCGCCGTTTTCGATCTACAACGAAACGTGTTATTCATATGTTGGTCCACTGAACTGTGAGGCGACACTTCAAATTTTCTACGTTCCGCAAAATTGTTGAGCCCTTCGTGGCCACCTGGTGACGTAGTGACAGTTGGCAATTGTCTCGCGACTGTTAAACGATTTTTCTGACATTTCACCGGCACTAGTTGCTAGGATTATCAAGATTTCACCCACCCTTCATTACGGGTGGCAACTCCGTTCTACTGGTCGCACAGATAGATCTGCTTCTAAGTAGTATAGACAAAGGTTCTCGCGTTATTCCTAACATGCATGCGCTTGTAAGTGATATCCATAAATGTTTTCATTTAGTTGGGAATCTGTTTTTCGGACCTCGTATCGGCAGCAGACATCAACTGATGTAAAATCATTTCAAAAAACCTGTAACCTGCTCATTTGTTAGTAACGCTTTGTCTTACTAAACAGCAACATAGTTTTTATTGGTACTTGTTTTAGTCTCAGTAACAACCTCACATTTCTTGTCGACAGAAGAGGAACTTAAATGTCTCTGAGAGAGGAGAAGATACTATTTCTCTGAATCATTTGTTTTCCTCTAAGCCAGTCGTTTTCAGTCGCAGCAGCAACGTGGACAATCAGATGACAGAGTCTGGAATTCCAATATAGGGTGCACATGCGAGCACATTACTGGCTATCTCTGTCGCCATGCGAGTGCTCAACTTGTTTTGTTTCCACGCCACGCTACGTGACTGCCATCAGCCTCACGCTAGCGGTGACTAGTGTTCCAATACTCTGGCTACGTTTCTACACCCTACTACACAGTGCATTCACGATCGAAGTCAGTTGCCAGCAGAGTTCTCTTTTTCTGTATTCTTCCCCACTCTCGAATGCTCCCTATTTTCTCTTATCTCTTGTGCCTTCATCTATATTCCACGCACTCTTCTCTCACCGCTTTTCTTTCTTCCATCACTCTCTACTAACACTTCATCCTCCACTTCCAACCTCTCAACGTCTCTCCGCTTCTTTATTACCCGTACTCCCAACTCTTTGCCCGTTTCACCTTACTCGTTCTTCTTCTTTTTATCTTTTTTGTTATCTTTCTTTAACCTAAGGAACTGACGACATGGGGTTATAGATTTGTTTAAAAGATGTTTGAAATTGTATGGTAGTAGTAATTCATCAAGAAACGCCTTCAACTCATGATGTGAAACGAACAAATAAAAATACAAAATGGCTCTGAGCACTATGGGCCTTAACATCTGTGGTCATCAGTCCCCTAGAACTTAGAACTACTTAAACCTAACTAACCTAAGGACATCACACACATCCATGCCCGAGGCAGGATTCGAACCTGCGACCGTAGCGGTCACACAGTTCCAGACTGAAGCGCCTAGAACCGCACGGCCACACCGGCCGGCAATAAAAATACAGATCTGATCAACTAAGACTATAGTGGCGTTTTGTAACCTGACGGACTGGCGTGATATTTCAGTTATACTCATCACATGTATGTGGAATCGTAGCGGTTACGGTATGTTAACGTGCTGAATAACGTCATCTGAAACAAAATGAAGTGACGAAATTTACCTGAACGAAATCTTGTGCTTTTGTAAAATGTATCCGCATCGCAAAAAGCACTACCCATACAATCACATAGATTTAACAGACTTGCAATGAATTTGTTAGTTGAACTCTGACAGCGTTCGCCAGAATAAATTAATAATGATTGAAAATGGATGTATCGTACCAATTGGTACTTTGTGAAAGGTGTCTTTTACAATTAAACTATAACTGACCTGGATGACTTCTTTTCCTCCACTATTTACGCGGCGGTTATCTGTTGCAAGCTCATCATGTTTCATCAGTCAATAACGCTGATGTGCGAAGGAAAAATAAAAGCTGCGTGAAATACGTGCTTGGAGTGGTACTTCTGATATCGATAAAGTGCAGACTCTAACAAATATTTTGTTTCCACCTAAATTTTCTTTGTCGACCTGTAGCAAACATTATTTTCATGACAAACTACTTTTCTGAGTGCTAATAATGATCTTCCCTGATGTTAAAAACAACTGGTCATTTCAAAATGTAGTGTGTAATGAATTTTGACACATCTACGCCGGCACTATTTATGTTTAATTGAAAGCAATTCATTCCAGCGACGTAAAGAGTCGAAAAACTATTAGAGGTTTACCCTCAGGTAACCGGGAGGCAAACTTAGCAAGAAAAAGAACATTTAATTGAACAGATGTATTAATTTTTGTTTTAAAGTTATGTTACAGAGTGTTATGAAGTAACCGATTTGAAATTAAAAAATATATTGGTGTTTGATGAGTGAAGCACCGAAGCTGAAATCGTTATAGGTACAGAAAGCTGGCTGAAGCCAGAGATACATTCTGCCGAAATTTTTACAAAGGTACACACGGTGTTTAGAAAGGATAGATTGCATGCAACCGGTGGTGGAGTGTTCGTCGCTGTTAGTAGTAGTTTATCCTGTAGTGAAGTAGAAGTGGACAGTTCCTGTGAATTATTATGGGTGGAGGCTACACTCAACAACCGAGCTAGGATAATAATTGACTCCTTTTACCGACGTCCCGACTCAGCAGTATTAGTGGCAGAACAACTGAGAGAAAATTTGGAATACATTTCACATAAATTTTCTCAGCATGTTATAGTCTTAGGTGGAGATTTCAATTTACCAGATATAGACTGGGACACTCAGATGTTTAGGACGGGTGGTAGGGACAGAGCATCGAGTGACATTATACTGAGTGCACTATCCGAAAATTACCTCGAGCAATCAAACAGAGAACCGACTCGTGGGAGCCGGCCGGTGTGGCCCTGCGGTTAAAGGCGCTTCAGTCTGAAACCGCGTGACCGCTACGGTCGCAGGTTCGAATCCTGCCTCGGGCATGGATGTGTGTGATGCCCTTAGGTTAGTTAGGTTTAATTAGTTCTAAGTTCTAGGCGACTGATGACCTCAGAAGTTAAGTCGCATAGTGCTCAGAGCCATTTGAACCATTTTGAACCGACTCGTGGAGATAACATCTTGGACCTACTGATAACAAACAGACCCGAACTTTTCGACTCTGTATGTGCAGAACAGGGAATCAGTGATCATAAGGCCGTTGCAGCATCCCTGAATATGGAAGTTAATAGGAATATAAAAAAGGGAAGGAAGGTCTATCTGTTTAGCAAGAGTAATAGAAGGCAGATTTCTGACTACCTAACAGATCAAAACGAAAATTTCTGTTCCGACACTGACAATGTTGAGTGTTTATGGAAAAAGTTCAAGGCAATCGTAAAATGCATTTTAGAAAGGTACGTGCCGAGTAAAACTGTGAGGGACGGGAAAAACCCACCGTGGTACAACAACAAAGTTAGGAAACTACTGCGAAAGCAAAGAGAGCTTCACTCCAAGTTTAAACGCAGCCAGAACCTATCAGACAAACAGAAGCTAAACGATGTCAAAGTTAGCGTGAGGAGGGCTATGCGTGAAGCGTTCAGTGAATTCGAAAGTAAAGTTCTATGTACCGACTTGACAGAAAATCCTAGGAAGTTCTGGTCTTACGTTAAATCAGTAAGTGGCTCGAAACAGCATATCCAGGCACTCCGGGATGATGATGGCATTGAAACAGAGGATGACACACGTAAAGCTGAAATACTAAACACCTTTTTCCAAAGCTGTTTCACAGAGGAAGACCGCACTGCAGTTCCTTCTCTAAATCTTCGCACAAACAAAAAAATGGCTGACATCGAAATAAGTGTCCAAGGAATAGAAAAGCAACTGGAATCACTCAATAGAGGAAAGTCCACTGGACCTGACGGGATACCAATTCGATTCTACACAGAGTACGCGAAAGAACTTGCCCCCCTTCTAACAGCCGTGTACCGCAAGTCTCTAGAGGAACGGAGGGTTCCAAATGATTGGAAAAGAGCACAGGTAGTCCCAGTCTTCAAGAAGGGTCGTCGAGCAGATGCGCAAAACTATAGACCTATATCTCTGACGTCGATCTGTTGCAGACTTTTAGAACATGTTTTTTGCTCGAGTATCATGTCGTTTTCGGATACCCAGAATCTACTATGTAGGAATCAACACGGATTCCGGAAACAGCGATCGTGTGAGACCAACTCGCTTTATTTGTTCATGAGACCCAGAAAATATTAGATACAGGTTCCCAGGTAGATGCTATTTTTCTTGACTTCCGGAAGGCGTTCGATACAGTTCCGCACTGTCGCCTGATAAATAAAGTAAGAGCCTACGGAATATCAGACCAGCTGTGTGGGTGGATTGAAGAGTTTTTAGCAAACAGAACATAGCATGTTGTTATCAACGGAGAGACGTCTACAGACGTTAAAGTAACCTCTGGCGTGCCACAGGGGAGTGTTATGGGACCATTGCTTTTCACGATATATATAAATGACCTAGTAGATAGTGTCGGAAGTTCCATGCGGCTTTTCGCGGATGATGCTGTAGTATACAGAGAAGTTGCAGCATTAGAAAATTGTAGCGAAAAGCAGGAAGATCTGCAGCGGATAGGCACTTGGTGCAGGGAGTAGCAACTGTCCCTTAACATAGACAAATGTAATGTATTGCGAATACAGAGAAAGAAGGATCCTTTATTGTATGATTATATGATAGCGGAACAAACACTGGTAGCAGTTACTTCTGTAAAATATCTGGGAGTATGCGTGCGGAACGATTTGAAGTGGAATGATGATATAAAATTAATTGTGTTGAGATTCATTGGGAGAGTGCTTAGAAAATGTAGTCCATCAACAAAGGAGGTGGCTTACAAAACACTCGTTCGACCTATACTTGAGTATTGCTCATCAGTGTGGGATCCGTACCAGATCGGGTTGACGGAGGAGGTAGAGAAGATCCAAAGAAGAGCGGCGCGTTTCGTCACAGGGTTATTTGGTAACCGTGATAGCGTTACGGAGATGGTTAATAAACTCAAGTGGCAGACTCTGCAAGAGAGGCGCTCTGCATCGCGGTGTAGCTTGCTCGCCAGGTTTCGAGAGGGTGCGTTTCTGTATGAGGTATCGAATATATTGCTTCCCCCTACTTATACCTCCCGAGGAGATCACGAATGTAAAATTAGAGAGATTAGAGCGCGCACGGAGGTTTTCAGACAGTCGTTCTTCCCGCGAACCATACGCGACTGGAACAGGAAAGGGAGGTAATGACACACCGTTGGATGGCTTGCGGAGTATAAATGTAGATGTAGATGTAGATGTAGACAGCGGGAAGAAAGGTTCTCTGGCTTGTATTTCTCGAGACGAATTAGACACCAGTTATGTGACGAGTTAGCTGCTTTGTTAGGTTTCCAAAATTAACATGTGTCTCACCAACTTAGGCGACAAAAAACGGATCACCCGTAAGACATGGTCAATGTACCATCGTACACATACACACAATCGGCAGTGGCGTGAATGATTAGAGTTGAAGTTCTCTGTAACAAATAGAACGGCCACAAGGTTCGTGTTGTTCGTGCTTTACCTGGCTTGGCAGGGTATATAGGGGACGAGAACAGGGGTTGGGTGATTACTCTGAAGGTCACGGTGATGCCGCGTACTCTTCTGAGACATTGTTATCTGCACCTGACAGATTTCGATATGGGCCACGCTATGGGTGTCGATATGGTAGCCTGGTTGTACCTTTCAATATCCAGATTTGTGAGAAATTCGGATGTCACAGTGACAGATGTTGTCTGCATGGGAACATGACGGTAAGCGAATAGAGTAGCACAGAGAGCTGAATGAAATCGTTCTTCGGACTGAAGACCACAACAACAACAACAACAACAATAACTTCAGCTTCGTATCAAATGTAAGATAAAGGTAAATTTATGCTGGAATATCGACATGATTTCAAAAAACGCTATGCATATAAAGAAGGATACAAATCTCTACACGGGGAATACTTGATAGTGCAAAAGAAATAAAGTTTAAGATTTCGGTGAGATGGCGTATTAAGAAGACCTGTAGTATGGATTCTCACCTAATCTGAAATTTCTAAATTCCGCCTATGTCATTCACTACAGAGCCAACAAAAGAAGGGATAAGTGAAAGTAGATAATTGACAATAAACATTCTCAGCGTCGGAGGACGAAATAACATGTCGAGATCAAAACCGTGTCTAATAACGTATTTTGATTACGGTGACATTTCGGAATATGCAGATCCTGCTGCGGGCGCGATCCCTGTACGAAGCCAGAAGGCGAAGACGATAATGCCAGTTACTGGCCTACTCGAGAAGCCTAAAATACGGCATGACTGCCTTCTTAACCCCACGTCCAAAATGCGTCGCGCTGCTATTATTGTAATGGTAACTCTATGTTGGTGCACAGTAGTGGATATGGATCTTTCACTTCGACGGTTCGACGTCATCTGATGGTATGTACGTCATCGCGTTAGCTTTTATAGCTCAAACGCTTACTAGACGCGTGAACGCTATCGTAGACGTGCTGGCCGCTAATACGTGTAGTTTTCGGTCAAAACCCTCTTCACTTTGGCCTCCGGCCATTTTTTCCGTCCTCTATTACTTTATGTGTTTCAGTAAAACCACCTTTTAATCACCAGACCAGGAATACTGATGGCAATATTTTATTTCGCTGCTATACTCTGTCCACATTCCATCATGTAGTTGACATAGTATGACAGCAAATATTTATCTAGGATATTCTATGACATCAGGAACGTTGGTGCAAACTATGACTTCTAGCAAAAAAGTCAGTACCGTCCAAACATAGAGATCACATTTACGAATAAAGGTACGTGTAGTATTAAGTTACAACAGATATTCCTTAATACACACCCAGCTTGTTCTTATGATCGTGTATTTGATATCAAAAATCAGGTTTTAGAGCTACAATGGCAAATGAAATATGGCTGACTGCATTGCTAACTTGATTGTATTGTTAACTGATATTGAGGTAACACGTATTTTTTTACTGTTTGAGGTATAGTATTTGTTTCAGTAACAATATTATATAAACTAGTATAGCTTGTGGTCGAAATTCGAGCAGTTCTGTTTATTCAGTAACAGAAGTCCAATTTCTTTATTTAATTAAGTGGAATTTATTCGCTAGCAGTTCTTACCCGAACAGATGGAGATTTTCGTTCTGAATGCTATGAGGAAACGAGTAAGAAAGTGTGAGAAGCAAGCAATGTCGGTGTCATACAAATGTGACTGCCCATAAGCTGGCGAACGACCACACAGGTAAGTCATCGGACCCGATCTATGACAAAAAACGGTGTATGTCTCAAAGTGATAAACTCCACCTAACACTGTATCGGAAATTTTAGCCCCAGAATCGAGCATAGCAAATGCTGCATTGTCACTGCGAATATTACTGAAATAATTATTTGGTTTCTCTTTAACTGTTCGATTAATTCAAGTGAGTCATTCATACAGTCCGCTGAAAAACAAATTTTTCGTCAGCGGTGGCACATTGATTTTTCTCCTATGGTGACACAATGTGAATGCCGTTGAATCGCGTTATCACAGGTGTGAATTGTTTGGCATTAACAAATTCTTCACTGTAAATTCATCAGCCTGCATTTATAATTCACATATTTATTTGCACTTACTTTCAGTGAATGTTTAAATGTATCTACCAAAACAATAATAGTATTCAGAATGAGATTTTCACTCTGCAGCGGACTGTGCACTGATATGAAACTTCCTGGCAGATTAAAACTGTGTGCCGGACCGAGACTCGAACTCGGGACCTTTGCCTTTCGCGAGCAAGTGCTCTACCATTTTTTTATATAATATGAATGGACTCGAACCTTCGGCGGGACCAGCCGCACAGTCCATGACTGCAGCGCCTTTTTTTTTTGTTTTTATTTTTGTATGCTCTATCCATTTTATTTAAGTAAGAAAAAATGGGGTAAAGGTGGTTTGAAGCTCAGACTGAGACTTCAATGCTACTCTTTTTTTTTGTTTTTTTTCTCCAATGTCAGACTTACAACCTTTTCTGACGTACGTTTTGTTGTACTACCCCATAAATAGTGTCTATAATGTCCAAATATTGACAATTAGTGGCTAATTCGAAAATTAATTAAGTAAGGAAATGAATAAAACTCCCGGGTTCCCGGGTTCGATTCCCGGCGGGGTCAGGGATTTTCTCTGCCTCGTAATGACTGGGTGTTGTGTGTTGTCCTTAGGTTAGTTAGGTTTAAGTAGTTCTAAGTTCTAGGGGACTGATGACCATAGATGTTAAGTCCCATACTGCTCAGAGCCATTTGAACCATTTTTTTTAATAAAACTGAAAATGTCCAAATGAAGAAGACGAAGAAATCGCGGATAGTACAAATACAAAAGAAACATGCTCCTCTAACAATGAAATGATATTCGTGACAGGGGCGACATCTGCTCACGACCCGACGTTCGATAGAGCAATAGAGCCATCTATCGACCCGTTCTCCTGACGTTGGTATAAGACTGAGTCGTCTTCTCGAAATTGTCATCTGATCTGCCCAAGAACGACTCACGCCCCGTCCTCACAGCTTTACTTCTGCTAGTACCTTGCCCGCGAAAGGCAAAGGTCCCGAGTTCGAGTCTCGGTCCACCACACAGTTTTAATCTGCCAATAATAGTATTATCGTTATCAATGATAACATTATTCCTATTACTTCATCGATGCAAAAGTTCTCTCTCTCTCCAGCTCTTTGTGTTTCAGTTCGACCCTTTAGCATTCTCCTTCGAGGCGTAAATGTAGTTTCCATATAATAAGTGGAGTCAGAAGTTGCAGATATTCAAAATGAAGAAATTGGATATAGGGCTTATTTCAAATTTTCTGCTAATGGTGCCAAATGACCACAAACTTATTCATCCTCAAAAGTAAGCGAAGCAACGACGGCAATATACAGCGCTATTTACAGACTTCGTTAATACTATATTTCGATTTCTGGTTCTGGAGACATCAGCATCCTAACAGTTGTCGCATTGTAGGTGCCCTGTAATCGTGTCTTACTGCGAATGAATGTAGTAGTAGTAGCATTTTACCAATACAATAAGAAAATTGGACGTACATACACATGAGTTGAGCCAGAGTGATGAAGCAAACGAAATTTTCTACGGAAGGCTGAGCAAAGAGCGCTAAATCATTTCCTAAGAAGCCTGTCATCAGATATGTCGAGAAGGGTGCACAGGGGCACCTAGGTATGTCCATTTCGCTGTTAAGCTGGTGATGGAATGTGAAGAGACTGTTGTGTCAAAAGATGTGGTTGACAGGAGAAGAACGTTTTTTGCGAATGTGAGATGTTACGGATGTTGGTGTACAGGGCATGTGGAGAGGCAGTTCCGCCAACTTCAGTGGGGTGTTTTACATCAGCAACAGCGTTGTGGTGATGGTAATAGAAGTGGGCATGGGGGAAGGTAGTAGCTGTAGGCAAGAGAAAACTGAAGGTCACTGTAAGGCACTCCTGTTCAAATTAGCAGCAACAAGTGCGTATGCAGACACGTCATGTGCAGTAGTAACGTTTTAAGGGGCACGAAATAAGATTCAGTGGGTGGAAGATAATGATGTAAGGCCTAAAAAGTCAATGGAGATAGGCATTCAAGTCACTCGTGCAAGCGAAGGTCACAGTGTGAGCCAGAGCTTGGATTTTTTACAATAGCATCATGCCTAAATTGACCTTTGACGATATGTGGTGGAACTTAGTGGGAAGACGTTCCGGATAGCGAAGCCGTTGCCAGTATAAACCTGTCACGAGTTGCTTCTATCAGATATCCAGTCCGATTAAACCGCACATAAATATTCTAAAGCTTGATTAATACCATTGCGTGTAATGTGGCACCGGGAAGTTGCTCCAGGTAAGTGTGCAGCCTGTCTTAACCGCCGACATGGTGTGTGGTCTAAATGGCTCTGAGCACTATGGGACTTAACATCTGAGGCCATCACTCCCCTAGACTTAGAACTACTTAAATCTAACTAACCTAAGGACATCTCACACATCCATGCCCGAGGCCAGATTCGAACCTGCGACCGTAGCTGCAGCACGGTTCCGGACTGAAGCACCTAGAACCATTCGGCCACAGCGGCCCGCCGACATGGTGTATAATAGAGCCACTAGAACGTAACGATGTGTTAGATTTAGAGAATTGTTTTGTTAAAATGTGTATCGCACTTGTACAGCAGAAGAATGCTGGGAAGTTTGTACACATCATTTTCAACAAATCATGAGCCAGAGAAGTAAAGCTGGCGAAGGTGACGTTAATACCGACTTAGGGCATTGCGGAGAAGGACGGATGGCACACGGAAAGTGTAAGCCAGGGGCAGTCACAGAACGCCACCAAGATTTTATTTCGTTCGAAAGGACTGGACATAATCTGAATGGAAGAGTTGTTGTTGGACTTAGAGGCCCGCGTTTTCCTCAGGTTCCACTTCTAGCTACAATCATTACACAGCACCGAAATCTGACAGAAAGTGAAGCACCTGTGTACTGAAAACCATACAGAATTCCTCGATTTTTCCAGCTGATTCTGAAGGGGTTTATGAGCCAGGAGTTGCCTAGTGGGATAACAGAAGAGAGTAATAGTCCTTGGGATTGGGGGGGTCTAGGAATTGCGATTTTGTCAAATTAGCCCACAGACAGCTCTAACGTCTACAGATTCTGCTGTGATTACCATCACCCTAATAGTGAGCTACACCGGGTGTCAATTTGCTTCAAGAAACAAGAAGAAACTAGCTGCCACAAAGGAAGAATGGTTAGGCTTATATGTGTATGGAGTGACGTATTTTCGATGTTACCTTTATGGAAAAAATTTTGAACAGTCACTGCTCATTCTGCTATAAAATGGTTTTAGGGTTGAAGGATCCATCCAGCAGACAAATAACATGGGTGTTGAGGCTCAGTGGGTTTGTTTATGAAGTGGTTCACAAGCCAAGAGAACAACCTGGAAGTGGTGATGCTTTAAGTGGGAAGTTAGCGGAAGTGCAAGCAGTGTGTCAGCGGCCAGTGGTGAGGTAACTGAGTTAGAGCTGCAGGTGGTGGTTCCAACTAAGATGAAGGAGGATATTCTTACAAAGCCATATGATTATGTGCTGTGTTTTCACTGAGGATGCAGAGCAAACAAATCGAAGGGTGTCTGAGAGACACTGGTGGAAAGGAAGAATGGCAGATGTGGTTAGGTATGTAAGGAAGTCTATGCAGTGTGCGCAATGAGGAGACTTGCGTCATATATGAATATTGTTACAGAGACTGCCAGAAGCGTCAAAGTCATTTGAAATGATTAGGATGGTTGTGTTGGGACGCTTTAACTGGACTCCTGTGGAAATCATTTCTTGCTGTCAACAGCAGACGACCTTGCTTGGTTTGTAGAGATGGTTTCCATGCCCAGCCAACAAGCTGTTACAGTCTCACAAGCAATGGTCAACAAGTGGATACTTAAGTCTGGGGTTCCAGAATTGATGATTATTGATTAAGGTCCTTTATGTAGGACTTTATGAAGAAATTAAGTTGTTTATTACATGTGAAGAAACTGAGAGCTAGTATCTTCCATCACCAGACAAATAGTAGAGGAGAAGGGGTGCATCAGACGATCGGAAGGAATGCAACTCACACTGTTATTATTGGAATAATATCATTCGTTTGTTGTGGCCTCGTTTGGCTTAAACGTCCACAACAGTACAGGATTGTATCCACACTAGTTGATGGATGGAAGAAAAATACCACTGATGTCTCATATGATGAGAGTCAGTTTGAGAGTTCATGAGACCAGTGAGAGAGGTACAGAAACGAGTGCAGAAGGCCAACACAACGGCACTAGAGAAACAGGAGGAAGACGTGGAAAGCACAGGAAACTTGCCACATTATAGACTATGGTATTGGGTGATGTTATCCAGCCCTTATGAACTGAAGGATAAGACAAAGTAATTTGTCACGAGTTACACAGGACAACATCAACAAACAGAGACTACGCCACTAGTCAGTGTTAGGCTATAGTTGCCAACGATATCGACAATAATACATACTGGTCTTTCACAGCAGTTGGCGCTCTGAGTTGATCCCAGGGCAGTCAGAGTGGAGTCGGAGAAAGAGGCAAAGTGGATGAAGCATAAAAGTACACTTGAAAGTATAGGTGAGCTTGTCTGAGAAGTACTGAAAACATAAGATAAAGGAAGTAACAGTGGTACTTCTGTATTGTGCTTGTTGGTGATTATATAAGGTATTATAAGCGAGGTATATAATAAGTTAAATGCGAACAAATAAGTTTTGTGTTACAATAAGGGTTTCTTTATTTTTATTTTTACATGACGTACTGAGCAGTGACAGCAGGCTTCTGAGTGAAGTGGAAGATGATGTGGGTCCCTGGCCTCAGGCTTGTGTGAACTGAGACAGAGGATGTGTCCAGCTCAAGTGCATCAAACTGGCACAAAGGCATATGCGAGTCTGCTATTAATGGACAGGAAGAATGGATTGTCTGAGGGATTTTGTAGAATCTAGACAATACTTCCAGCAATCAGGACTGCACGGATTTATTCTGTGTACAACTATGTAATGGTAGCGAGCTGCTACGAGCAAGAACGGATCATGAGAGTTAGACGATTATAATGAGAGGTGGTGAGTTGTTGATTAATGCGACATTATGCGACATAACAAGGCCGACCATACATCTACCAGCCACAATGATAGGAGTTAGTTACTTGAATATAGCAAAGCTGCAGCTGTACTGGGCAGATGAAGAACCAGAATACCCCCCAAGCAGAATCTAATCTTCCTAAACCATACCAAACCTGATGCATTCCCTGAAGCTGTTAATAGCCGCACAGGAGGGGACGTTTCTGCTGAATAGTTGATGCATAATGATAAACAATATCGGGAAATGCAACGATAAGTAACTGTGTCCTTGAGCATCGTGGCACCTAACGCTATAGAGGCTCTAATTCTGCTCTGCACAGCCTATATCTATTTGAGGTGGACAGTCGCCCAGAAATAGAATCTACTGGTAATACAGATCCCGGCAGACTGGATCCCTCGAGCATGACAGTCAATGAACGAGGAATATTGTAATGTAAATGTCCGCGAAAAATGTATTTCGTACTCTTTAAGAGGGTGTGAAACCACATAATAAGCCGTGAATATTTGCAAAGAAAGTTGCCAAAGCCACATGACCGACAGAATGTGAGAAGTATAAGAGCATGAAGTAAGGAGTGTTGATGATTAACTAATGAACTGTTATGTGGGTAGTCATGAGCAACTAAGTACCGTAGCGTAAGAAGAAATGTAGCTAGTGAGGTTTGTAAGTTAAAGGCAGACTCGGAGCTGTATAAAGTGAGCCGCCTGTGATTTGTATAATAGAAACTTGCGTACTGTAAATGATAAAACTGTGTAGGCCAGGCTTAAAGGAAGCCTAAGTGGCCACGTCTTTTCCGAGGAAGGGGGCAGTGTAGCGCCCCTTCGATTTTAAGGGAAAAACCTGCAAGATGATGCGGTGGAATATTGCCTTAGCCACTGGTAGCTCGTGAGCATGGTATGTCGTCATTTGGGCTAAGGGAATAAAGATTTTGATTTAGTGCAAGACGGGCTATGCTGCCTCTATGTATGATATACAGGTCATAAAATGCCGGCTGAGGCCTGCGATTATTTTTATGTTAGCAACTGGAAGCCAATGCTGTGCAATCCCAATAAACTCATGACATGTTCAATTGATTCTTTTATTAGAACATGTTGCACGTTTCGGGATTGAACCCATCTTCAAACATCTGCTACAAAAAGTACAAAACATAAGTGAACAGCACACTCAACTCGTCTCAACGTTACAGAAATGAGATCGGGTCATATGAGTTACATACCACAAACTTCAACTCCTCTCTAACCAACCAGGCGTACACCCTTGACAAATCAAAGAAGGTGTCCAATAGCATATGACTATAACTGCGAGACAAAGCAGTCTTGAAGCAGAGCGTATTTGCCTCGGTGTAACCTGCCAGCACACCAGTAATGCACAGGGGATTTCTACAAACATGCAGCTTCGATGATGTTGCCGAGTGCGTGATCAGAAGCAGCAAATTGGCATACCATGTACAGTGGTATGCGGAGTAAATAGCAGCCGATTTTGTGGCGGAATCATACGCAGCCCGGCAGTCTACCATGACGAAGGGACTACGCCAGACGAAGAGGAGACATGGAGCCGCCAGCATGAGCAACTGGTTGAGCGTCCGTCGCAGTTGTATGAAGTCCGCCCTCCAGATCTGGTGCCATAGTGCAGCGGGCCTTCCTTTCTCACTCCAGCAGCAGCTGGACTCATATCCAGAAGCAGCAGGTTTTACCCTGAGAACAGCAACTACCTTCCAACAACGCAGTAGACGCATCTGCTCGCTGTATGCTCCGTCCGCCCGTGCGCATGCCAGGCGTCGAGTGCAGACATCAGCAAAGTAGGGCGCGAGCATGTGTTGCTGGCAGATGCCCAGTTTGTGACAGCTGAAAAGCCAACTAGCGCCCCTCTTCGCATAAGGGCAGGGATGTGGTTGCCTCCCATACCGACGCAGTACTGATGTACAAGCAGCATATAAATTATTGGTTTTGACAGCCGCTTCTGTCCGGGCCTTTATCGACCTGCCACGCAGTGTCAGTCCTCAGTCGTTCATCTTCCCGACAATATATTCAGCCCACCACCCATGGAATCAGCTATACTATACCCAGGTGCTCCCACTAACAGGAATCAGCTATACTATACCCACGTGCTCCCACTAACAGTCCAGGTATAATTTACACAACATAACGGTATAAATCACCAACTGCGGATGTTGCTAACAAGAGACAATTCTACTTTCGGCCTTTCGTAACATAGTGATAAGGTGTGCTGAACGAGGATTCAGACATTCACGACGGCAAAAGCTTTTGCTCTGTGTCGTTCCATGGAGCGTTCTCATGCGATTTAGCTGGATGAGAACGAGATTAATATCCAAGGCATCCTAAGCACTTATCAGATAAAAATATTGGTGTCTGGACTGCAACCAAGTAACTGAATGTTTATAGAAACTATCGCGTTTTATGTACCACCATAAACTTCTCACGCAATATCATCCCTACCCTTGAAACAACTACATTCTTTGTTCAACAATGAGGATCGTGTTATGCTTGATTAATAAAGCGTAGGGACGAGAATGTCCTAGAGGGAGAGCATCGCGTTGGACGTTTGGTTGGTGCTTCTAGCTCCCATAACATATAGGCAAGCATCTACCCTAATACGATACGGTACCATACCTGAAGAGAGCCAACAATAACCAGTTATGTATTGATTCCCCAACTGCAGTTATGATAATAAGACTTACGGACTTTGAAGTGTGTACAATTACCGAAATCGCAGATTTAAAAAGTTGTTGGTTACTGTAAAAGCTAAGATATACTTTTCTTCTGTCTCCCAATATATTACTGAGTATCCCTGCTGCGTGTCCGACTTTGGAGGCCGGCAGTAATAAATGCTCTTCTGCGCTGAGGACTACCAGTAGCTCTTCCTGACGCCACTGTACTAGGCTCTCGAATCTCCCACGCTGCTCTGCTGGATTTCACTAATGGAAACTACATGGGAAACGTGCATTGCGTTTTCAGTGTGTTGTGATAGAGTAGTATTACTGTGTAAAGTTTCGTATTACGTGAACTCAATACGAATTTCGTGTGACTATATACGATTTACTTTAACTAAAAGACGGCATTATGCTGTCATGGGGAACTACAGTAACCGATATATTTAGACTACCTGAGTAACACACTCTAGATTACAAATACATTTACCTTCCACCACCGGCTACTGCCAGTACCCGCTTCCTGAGATCTAAAAACTAGTCGCAGCAGCTCTTACGCCATTTGAAGATGGCCTATAGTGCTGAAACATACATATATTTGTGATGTAGACTGTGTTATTCAGACGATTTACTTTAATATCCGAAATACTAATTTTCGTGGTATTTTACGCTACTGAAAGAGGGCTTAGTTGGTAAAGATTCTGATACAAGAATAGGTTATTTAGGCACGGGCTTAAAATGATGAGATAAAGAAGGCAGAAGTCGAGGAACGAGCTGCTCAGCAATTGATACTCTAGGATTTGTCAAGAAATACGAGAAAGTAAGAACGACGACAGTGAAAATCTTAATCTTTGATGGAGAAGGGATGTGCTACGAAGTCGTATTTGTCAGTTTTAAAAGACAACATGTCGTCTAATCACTTAAGCGAGTTAGGAAATTCAGGTATAGCTTATATACTGATGCACTGGGGCTGATATGGACACCAGTCTTAGTGAAAAAGAGTCCACTGTCTTATGCTGTGTGTCACAACGCTCGGTTACTATGAAGGAATAAATTTCCATGAATTATTCGTGTTACAGTTACTAAGTTTCTGTTACGCTGTCCTAATCTTTTCCCCCAGCCTTTTACATAATTATCGATTAGCGTAGTCTCTAATCTCGTGATCTAATCACCTCTTGTTAGTATTCACCGGTTTTGTAGTATGTTACCTCGTTAGCTTTGTTAACTTATTGACATACATGTCACTCGCAAACAAAGTTCGTAATAAACCATAGTGAGCAAGTAAGATCATGCAAGATAATGATAATCCCGGGTTCGATTCCCGGCGGGGTCAGGGATTTTCTCAGCCTCGTGATGACTGGGTGTTGTGTGATGTCCTTAGGTTAGTTAGGTTTACGTAGTTCTAAGTTCTAGGGGACTGATGACCATAGATGTTAAGTCCCACAGTGCTCAGAGCCAAGATAATGATAATCTCGTCGATTATGCTTGCTAACAGAACAATTCCAATTTACACTGTCTCCAGCCAACAATGTCAGTTATTGCTAATTAGCTTGTTCTCCCGTACTGCAATGTGTTGACTCGATACTTCAGTTAACCTTTAGCTATATAGAGAGATAATTATGGAAAATGCTCCATAGACATTATGTGCCGTCCAGACCTCGGCTCTACAGGGCGCAAGTACGAAGACCCATTCATCAGCGGGAATATAATTCCTATATACTTCAAACCATTAACACTCTGACGGAAATGGTTTTCAGTCGCCGGTGTTATTTTACGTAATATGTAATGTACATAAAGAATGGAAAGTACGTAAAGAAACACGCGCAAATATTTAGATTTTATAAGTCAGTGATGTACAGCTTTATTCGAGTCAGTTGAGATGAAGAGCTCGAAAACCGTAAAAGAGCCGAACCAAAGGTAATTCACATTGTCGTTTAAAGTGTAACGAAGTCTTACTTCAAATAATACAATATGATGGAGATAATTGACCAATTTGCGTAATTATTCCCCAGATACTGTTCGGAGAGTACACCAAAAGAGACTCGGATGACACCAAAACTCGTCTGTAAATTGACAGAGAGCTCGCGATCAGAAACGTTGTCAGTTCTGATCGGGGACAAAAAATTTCAATCTCCGTTTAATTAATTGATTTACGTGACACAGAATGTCAAAGCTATGCGGCGGCGTTGAAAAAAATCCGTATAGTAAACGTGGAGGGTTATTTAATTCGTGTACGTAGTCTAGTTTCGTCAGCGCAAAAACCGTACGAATTTTGAATTTTGATTAACGTGAAAGCCACAGTGTGGCCGTTAGAGAACCTTCGGCTGACGGGGGGATTCACGGAACTACATTATTAATTTAATATTCTTTGACAGAGTGTGCAAGATACAGTAATCGTTTCGACTGCTTTAAATATCTGATCAAGTTCGCTTTGCTTTTGGGAAGTTTGACCAGCAGAATACGCTTCTTCCTTTAGGCCACCAGTGCCCACTCCCCCAATAACAGTTCAAAATAATTTCAGCTGATATCAATAAATTATAATTACTAGTTTTCATCACAGACCTAATTTCATTCTACAGTCACTACAGGGCCCACTACTCCTGTAACCTCCCCACAAAAATTTTAAAAGAAAATAACGATACTAATTAGAAATGCTGATGGACATGGCTCTATGCGTAACCTGCCCACAATGAAATGTACTGACAATGGCAACAAAAAAATGTGAAATTCGCAATCTGACTCAAATATAAATCCTTCAAAAAATTAAAGTCCATTCAGTGACAAAAAAAAATTCAATTAAACCGAAATATCGGTCTTTGGCCCTGTGTAAAACAATCAGAATTAAAGTCTTACCTCAGAATAAATGGATGTCACATATCTGCTCTTGTTGTTGCGCACCGCTTCGAGGAACTGCATTGCAAATAATAATATTCTCTTTTTTTTGTGATTTTAGTGGAGTTTTTCTTCAAAAGAAGTGGAATGAAATGGGAAGTGCAACGAAATCTTGAGTTCAATAAAAAATTAAATTTTTGAGAAAATGCTTTTGAAATAAAAAATTATTATTGGGAGACTTGTTGGAGAATAATTACAATAAATAAAATTTTTCATTATCTAATGATTATATTAATTAACAGTATACCTTATTCCTCATCTTGACCATTGTTGCCGACCGCCTACATCACACAACCGCACTGGGCTGCTACTACTGACCGACCGCTCTGCATGACGACTACAGACTGAGTACTGCTCTCAACTAGACAGAGCTACAGACTCGCAACGACTGAACTGACAGACTCGCAACGACAGACTGACTGCTACTCTGCATAGCGACAACTAACTCGCAAAGACTACTACTGACTGAGAACCGCTCGCAACACTCGCGCGGTCAAGCGCATACTCTCTGGTCACAGATGCTACAATGCCTCGCCATCGCTGCTGCGTTACATACGTGTTTCATAACCCTCCACTCGGGGGGCAAAAATTTGGCAGCGATGGTGAGTCATTTGGACTTGCCAAGCGCGGCAAAATTTTTCTTTAATTAACAAAATCCTACAACTTACAGAATATTTAAATGTTGTGCACACGCACTAAGTACAAAATATATCAGACAAGGACAAAATGTGAATACTAAACATAGTAGCAAATCAGAAAAAAGTATATACAAACTTTTTGACAGATAAAGTGCACAGGCACTGAAAAAATTCTTTAGCATATGCAGAACAAATAAACAGACTGGCAAGAATAATTAGATGTAGTACATAAAGTAAATGTTGTGCACACGCACTAAGTACAAAATATATCAGACAAAGACAAAATGTGAGTACAAAACATAGTAGCAAATCAGAAAAGTATATACAAATTATTTGACAGATAACAAAGTGCACAGGCACTGAAAAAATTCTTTAGCATATTCAGAACAAATAAACAGACTGGCAAAAAATATTATGTTGACAAGTGTACATGCACTGAAAAATGTCTTTAGCATTTTCACAACAAATAAACATAATGGCAAAAAAAAAATTCATGTCCAAAGTGCACATGCACTGAAAAATGTCTTTAGTATTTTCACAACAAATAAACATAATGGCAAAAATCATGTCGACCAGTGATATAAGTGTACTCACACTGGAGTTTAGCGAATCGAAAAATGTATAACCTATGAACATAAATGATGTTACCAAAAAAAAATTTTTTCTTTATGTGACAAGAATCAGGATAGGAAAGGGAAGGAATGCATCATGGTTGTAGCACTTTAGATTGCACACAGCTGCTCTGAAAGTCCATATCTTTCCACAGTAGTACAACACCAAGTGACACAACTTGAAGTTCTTTTCCCATCAGAATTTATCAGTGTAGCCAAGACACTGAACTGTCGTAGTAATGTTCCATGTTTTCATTTTGGCAGTACATTAGGTACACCAAACAGTGGGACCATAATAATGTCTTCATCGCTCATGGTGGTGGACAGCATGTCGTGTCAACACCACACTCTTACAAGGCACACCAACGTAGAATTAGTGCAAAACCAAAGATAGTGCTCCATGATCACTAGGATAAACAGGACAAATGGACATTGCAGTAATTCAGGGTAGTTAGCTCATAAGGTGAAGGACATTAAGTCACATAATATTGTCAATTACAGTAGTAGTGTGCGGCATTCATAGCCCAGTTATTGAACATTTCTGTACCATGTATGTAGTATTACAGAAAAATGTTCATTAATTGTTTTACATAGAATCAGTAATCTTCTTTTCCTAGTTACAAAGCATTATTAAATAATCGCATTCTTTTCCAGTTACAGTGTATAATTAAGAATCATTAGCCTTTTCCTAATTACAGTTAATTAATTATTTGTCATTAATTAATCATTTGTCTAATTACAGTTAATTAATCATTTGTATAATTACAGTTAATTAATCATTTGTCGTTAATTAATCATTTGTCTAATTACAGTTAATTAATTAATCATTTGTCATTTCAATATACTAAGAATTATTAGCCTTAATTAATTACAAAGCATTATTAAACAGTACCATAGTTAATTAATTATGTGTCATTCCAATCTATTAAGAATCATTAGTCTTTTCCTAATTACAAAGCATTATGAAACAGTCACATTCATTTCCAACAAGAAAGTATCAACATTGGAAACAAGAGCTAATCAATGGCATAATTAATAACAATTCGTGGAGTGACATTAATTATTGGCACTCAGTGGCCAGCAAGTATTGAATAAAATCATCATTCAGTATTATTCAGATTATTACGAAGTCATTATTAAAAATCAGTTAATTACAGTCAAATCATTAGTAATCACAGGCATTACAATAAACAGTGGCAGTTATTAGCTAGTGACAAAGCATTATTTTGAATATAGTCTCATTAAGAGGTCATTACTCGAGTGACATGCTATTCAGAGTTGATCAGTATTATTCAGAATTATCATAAACTAGTGACATTATGTGGGACTGGTAATACATTTTTTTGGTAGCAATGCATTGCGTTGGGATCGATAATTAATTGCTGAGGCATAATACTTTTTGCTTTTGACCTATTGCTGCAAATGAGGATAGGTAACGTCATTCGTCATGAGTCAGCTGTAGCAAGATTATGTAACAAGGCAGTACATGTGATCACATTTATAAATGATAAACACAAATGGGTAAAAAATATAAAAATGCAAGTACTAGAACAGGTATAATAAGTAACAGGTTTAGTAAGTGTCATGAAAAACTTCTCCTGGAAAAAATACAAAAACGGATTATTGACCTGAAAGAAGAAACGCACACTATGCTGAAAAGTAGTGAACTTCGAATTAACAAGTAGTGAAATGTGTATAAAATGTGTTCCACAGCTGTCCTTTCCAAAACTTTCCGTCATCCTACTATGCAATGTAACACCTGCTGTCAAAGCAAACCGCAACAAATACTTAAACAACTACGTGGCATAAAGAAAAAAAAACTTCATTATCCATATCATCATAACTTCACCATTATCATCACCTGTAAAGAAAAACTTCATTATTCATAATACCATTTCCTTCATCATTATTCATCAGTATTCATTATCATCTGCAAAAAATCACTTCATTACTCATTACATAACTATTCCTTATCTCTAGCATATTTCATCACTAAAACTAAGATGTGTAGTTCAGTCTGACAGCCTGCATCAATCACCTTGTAATCTGAAAGAAAAAATTAGTTAAGACTGCTATTCTGTGATGAGTACAGTATAGTCTTGTTAATGCTTGTTAATCCTGATCCATTTACTCTTCCTCATAAAGTTATTGCATCTCCTTTCGTTTATTCCGTAGGTGAAATTCCCATTTATGTTAAATTTATTTCTTAGAATCATCATTCCTTTCTGAAATTGATGAACAAAGATTAATGTCTTGCATTTAAATCCTTATACCCACTAAATAATGACTGGTTTATGGTGACGCAATTAACCATACAGCATAACATGACAGAAAACGTAATATGTCCAAGACATTGACAGTGTTCGGATGCGAAAAAATGTACACAGAATCATACAATGCAGTAGCAAAAAAAAATGTGAAACAGTCACGATGTTGAGATGTCATAAGGCAAAAAAAAAAAAAAAAAAAATGTCAAAGTCGACTGGTGTGTGTTATATCTTAACTATTTCATAGTGCATACAAACAAAACTGGAGTACAGTCATATACACAAAAAAAATGGAAAATGTGCACGGTCTGATGTGTAACGACAAGAAGAGCGACCTGCTAACCTTACCTTGCCGGGCACTTGCCAAGAAAAAAAATACGATAATCATCAATAAGTAGTCACATAAATATAATTACAGAAATAGTCGTAAATGTGTAAATTCATCTGGAAAAATATGCACGGTCTGATGTGTAACGACAAGAAGAGCGACCTGCTAACCTTACCTTGCCGGGCACTTGCCAAGAAAAAAAAATACGATAATCATCAATAATTAGTCAGGTGAATTAATTGCATTAGTAAATGGCATCATAGTGTGTTGAATCATACAGTGGTTTCACTCAATAAACGGTTTAATGTTTGAGATATGGTGATTGCCTTTCGATTTTCTGGTTCTCAAAGTTTCGACGTGTACAACATTGGGGTGAGGGATACTGCGAATCCGATACGGACCTGCGTATAGAAGTTCAAATTTACTGCACTTACCTTTTAATTTGCTGGATAAATAGTGTGTACGTACTAATATCTTCTGTCCAACGTGAAAGTCGCGGCGTGTACAAACCTGTTTTTGCTGTCTTCTCCGGCGCTCTGCGGCACGTTTGATGTTGTTCAGCGCAATGTCAATTGTTTCGTGGTGTCGTAGGCGACGATTTTTGGGGAATTCTATTAATTCTTTAATTTTGTTCGGTGGTTCAACGTTTTTCAGTATAACAGTCGGAGATAGCATAGTGGATTCATTTGGAATGGAATTAATTACATCTTGGAATGAGAGTATGTGTGTATCCCAATCAATATGTCTTTTGTGGCAGTATATTCTGCACAGCTTACCAATTTCCTTCATTAATCTTTCACAAGGGTTCGAAGAAGCGTGGTACTTGGATATATAGATCGGAGAAATGTTTCTAGCTCGTAACATGCGTGTCCATACACTACTACGAAATTGAGATCCATTATCAGAAATTACTTTCATTACATGCCCTACATGAAATAGAAAATGTTTTACAAATGCTTTCGAAACAGTTTTAGCAGTAGCTTTGCGTAACGGAGTGAAAGTAACAAATTTTGAAGTGAGCTCAACAGCGACAAATATGTAGCAAAAACCTCTGTTAGTTCTGGGAATCGGACCAAAAATATCTACAGCGGCCATGTGTCTTAATTTCACAGGTATAATGGGATATAAAGGAGGAATATGTGAAGTGGTGTCTGATTTAGCTTTCTGGCAAATTTTACAAGACGCTAAAACTCGTCGTATACGTTTTTCCATGTTGGTAAAATAACAGTTCTGTGTCAGTATAAGAAAACATTTTCGTGCTCCGTAATGTGCGTAACTTAAATGAGTGTACCAAATTAGTTTGTTAACCAGTTCGTCAGGAATGCATAATAACCAATTGTTGCTGTCAGGATGAGAGCGGCGAAACAGAATGTCATTGCGTACAGTGTAGTGGTTTCTAATCGTAACATTATTCTTATCTTGCCAAAGCTGTTTAATTTCTTTCCACACATTGTCTTTATTTTGCTCTTGTGCTATGTCCTGTAATGAAGATGAAATAAAATTTTCAAATGCGACTTGCTGAATGTACATGACACTGAAATTTGCTTTACAGAAGTTGGTTGCTACGTCTTGCTGATTGTTGCCGAGAGAACGCGATAGTGCGTCTGCTATAACATTTTGTGTGCCGGGAATGTGAACAATCGTAAAATTAAATTCTTGCAAATATAGTTTCCATCTACTTAATCTATCGTGAGTGAATTTGGCTGAAAGCAAAAATTGTATGGCTCTATGGTCAGTGTAAACGGTGGTGTGTCTGCCATAAAGAAAATGCCTAAATCTCGTGAAAGCCCATACAACACATAATGTTTCAAGTTCTGTAACAGAATAATTTCGTTCAGCAGGTGACAAAATGCGACTTGCAAATGCGATGTTTTTGATTACTATTGAACCATCTTCTTCAATTTCCTGGAAAATATGTACGCCTAAAGCGGTGTTAGAACTGTCGGTGGCAATGGAAAAATTTCTAGTAAGATCTGGGTGCGATAACAGTGGAGCATTCAACAGAGCATGTTTCAGGTTCATGAATTCAAAATGTGCTTGCTTATCCCAAGACCAAATAGTGTTTTTACCCGTTAATTGGCATAGTCTAGGCGTGTCTAAAGCAGAATGGTGAATAAATTTACGAAAAAAGTTAATTAAGCCCAAAAAACTGCGTAATTGCTTCTTCGTCGTAGGAACACTGATGTCACGTAGAGCTTGAAGTTTTTCCGGATCAGGTGCAATGCCTTCTGCTGAAATTACGTGTCCAAGAAATTTTATAGAAGTTTTGCCAAAATGCGATTTACTGAGGTTAACTGTAAGTCCTTGTGCATGGAAAGTTTGTAACAGTTGTTCAAGAACCAGATTGTGTTCAGACCAATTAGCTTCTGCTATAAGAATGTCGTCTACATACGTCGTGATTCTGTCTTTAAGTTTTGTCGGAAGTATAGTGTTCAAACCGCGAATAAAAGCTGCAGAAGAAATAGTTAAGCCGAACGGTAGTTTGCAAAATTGATAACAGTCGCCGAAACAGAGAAAAGCTGTATATTTTCTGCAGTTCGGATGAAGTTGAATTTGCCAAAATCCCGATTTCAAATCTAGTGTAGAATAAATAGCTGTACCATGAAATTTCTGTAAAAGTTCCTCTAGTGTCTGTGGTCGATCTGTTTCGTTAATAATAATGTCATTAATGTGACGTGAATCAAGTACAAGGCGAAGTGAGCCATCTTTTTTCTTAACAATATGTAGCGGGTTTATGTACGGACTAACTGCTGGTTCAATAATTCCCTGATCAAGCATATCCTGCAATTCTTGTTTAACCTGTTCTCTGTGAATGTATGGAATAGGATAATGCTTTGCTTTAAATGTGTCGTGCGGTTTGACTTGAAATTCATACATAAAGCCGGACATAGTACCAGGAATGTTGTCGAAAACTGGAGCTTGCTGTAAAAGAATTTTGTGTAATTGCGTTCGTTCGTCGTCTGTACTTGCACTGCTCTCTTTAACCTTATCGGAAATCATTTGCATTACGTCGTAGTCAACTTCATCTGGAGTATTATATTTGTGTACGTACGTATCCGTGAACAATGTGGGATTACAGTCTATGTTACGTGTTGCGGAAATGACCTCTGTGCGGTTAATTGTTTGTTCTTCCGTAGATAAAGAGTGCTGAAATTCTAAAGCAAGTTGTACACTTTCATCCTTTAACATTAAATAAGAATTCTGAAAATCAATAACTGCGTCGTGTTGTACCAAAAAATTCGTACCTAAAATAACGTCTGTTGTCAATAAAGGCACAATCCAAAAATTAGAGTGAAAAGTATGACCTCCAATACAAAATGATAAATGCGTCTGTAATTTAACGTCTACACCTTTACTCGATACTGCTCCTTTCACTTTTGTTTTGCCTAAAGGTAACGTCGGATAAGTATTCTCTTTGTTGCACTCATTAAAAGTCTCCTCATTTATTACTGATATTGGTGATCCGGAATCAATTACTGCTGAAAATTTCGATGAACCAATTTTAATTTCGATAACAGGATGTGAAATGGTTTTCTGAATAACTGGCCTTTCCTGTAAAAGAGTGTCTCTGATGTCGTCAAAAGTAATTACATTTTCGTGAACAACACTTTGCGTGTCTAAGGTAGTGCTTGTATTATTGCAAGATGCGTCCTGTACATTATCTAGTCAGATTCTATCTGACGTGTTATTATTATTAGGAGGATTCTGTGGCATTTCGACTATTTGAACTGTTCTATTACTTCTTCCAGGCGTATTACGCTCTGGATGGTACCTACTGTCGGGTTCATTCATGACAATATGTTCTTGCGTATGATTTTGCTGTTGGTATGACCGACTGTTGTTAGATGTTCGCTGAAAATTGTCCTCATTATTTTTACGTCTGTCGTAATAGTCATTCCTATACGGTGCATTACGATAGGAATTGAAATACTGTCTTCTTTGTACGTAGTTGTTTCCTTGCTGACGTACGTTACTATTTGTTGGACCAGGGGCTATACGTCCACGCGGCGAAACATTAAAGCCTGGTTGACCTTGTGTATTCCATTGTTGGTTAGGTATGTTAACCGGCTGGTTTTGATGTTGTTGTTGTGAAACACCTCTATTGTTACTAAAGTGTTGTTCCTGTTGCTGAAAATTTTGACGGTATTGATAATTAGAGTTTTGTCTGTTATTAAAGTTTTGGTAGTTGTCGTTCCTAAAACGTCTGTTATCTTTCCGATTGGAATTACGTCCCTGATCATAATTGTAGTACTGTTGTTGACCTTGGTTGTTACTCGAAAAGTTTTTGTTTACAAAAGAATAATCGGATTGCTGTACTTCCAAGAGCTGTAAAAGATCTCTGAATGCTGAAATGTTTTCTTTTTGCTGGCCCGTTAGAAGTGACACTCGTAATGACCGTGGTAATTTAGAGATGCATAGTTGTATAAGTGCGGATTCACTGTACGGTTCACTTAGGTACTGGTTTTGTTGTACCATGTGCTCAAAAAATTGCGTTACACTGGGAAAATTTGAGTTTTCATAGTTTGGCAAACTAATTAGTTGATCTTTAATTCCGCGCTGTGTCGTCTTCGACCAGTACGCTGACAGAAAAGCATTCTGAAATTCCTCTACCGAGTAACACTGTCTCGCGATCGGTCTCATACGAGTTGCCGGTTCGCCTTCCAAAAAACTGCAAATAAATTCAAGTTTATGTGTTACAGGCCAAGTCGGTGGAAGAGCAAAGCTAAACTGTTGAATCCAATCCAGTGGGTGAATCTGCGTTCTATCGTTTTTAAATATTTTGAACTTTCTTACTGACAGAAAATGTTTATAGTCGAAATTATCATCTCTGTGTAATGAAACAGGTTCAGGATCATAAGAGAATCTATTGAACTGCGGTTGATCGGAATCTAAGTCCCGTACTCTCTGTAGATTACCCAAATTATACGCGCTGCGTGAGTCTGACACATGTTCATAAAGTGGCGTCTGTTGTGGTATGTTATTAACTGACATGTTTTTCATCTCTGTTACTTCTTGTTGTAAATTTGATAACTTCCGACGTAACGTGTTGTTAGATGAATCGATTTCATTAATTGTCTGCTGTAAATTTTGAAATTCAGGTGTTTGGATAAAAGAAACCGGTGCAGTATCGTCTGATTTATTGTCATCAGTATTTTCGATAACATCAATACGACTGGCCAATTCATCACATTTTTCAGTCAGTATTTTAACCTGATCATCGGTTTTAGAATCAGACGCATTAATCTGTTTTTGCAACTTGCGCGTAGTTTCGCTCAGTTTTTTAACATCAGCTTTGATGACATCGCAATCCTGTGTTAGATCTAGTTGTTCGAATCTATCTGTCACTGTTTGAATATTTACTGTGTGTGTATCTGTTTTTGATTTAAGATCAGAAATTTCATCCCTTAATTCCGCGTTCAACTGTTCTAAGGTATTAATTTTGCCGGACACTGTAGTAATATTATTATCTACATACGTCTTCGCTTTCGCAAACATTTTACGTTTGTCCTCTTGTCTTTGTGCAGTGATTGTTTCCATGACTTGTCGTTTTACTTTGTTTTGATCTTGAATAAATCTGCGGAAACGCGTATCACTGTTCTGTATGTGCTGATTAAAGCGCTCGTTAATCTGAGTGTTCTGCTGTTCGAATTTCGCGTCTATCTTCGCGTCCACTGTGCGCGAAAGTTCTACCGTCATAGCTTTGAACTCGTCCCGTAATTGTGTAGCTTTTTCAGAGCATTGTTTAGCGACTCCGCTAATTTCGTCTCTGAGTGTTTCTGTTGCGACTGTTTGCATTTCTCTTAATTCTTGCGCAACAGATTTAATTTCTTCGCTGTTTTTTTGTGAACACGCCTCAATTTCCACGCGCAACTGTTCCTTAGTGTCATGGCACTGCGCGGCAACGTCTCTAATTTGTTCACTAAGCTGCCTGTTCTGTTCCCTAAGTTGTTTGAAATTTTCATCATTATTGTCAAGTTTTTCGTTCTGTTGTTTGAAATTTTCATCGATTTTATTAAATCTTTCATTAAACTGTTTGAAATTTTCACTCTGTTGTTGTAGCAATCTTACCATAATTTGTTCAAAGCCAAAGTTAGCGTTTATACTCTCTGTGCTGTTTAGTGGTGGATCTGGAACTCTCTCGCTTACTGTAACCATTTGGTTATTCTGAGATTTACAAAAAGGTTTGTCAGTCGGATGTACATTGTCAGACGTTATTTCGGAATTAAATACATCTGTCCTACTTTGTGTGATCTGTTCATTTTCATTAGACAGATTTGACTGTACATTACTTGAATTTTCCAAATCGGGTGTGTTAAGCTCTACAGCGCTCATTACCATAGAGCATTCTGCGTCATCAATTGTCGTCAAGTTAACAGACGAGACAATTGAGTTCGTTTGTTCATCATTAAGGTGAAAGTCATCATTAGTGGTTGGAATGCACTGATTGTTAGTGAACGCAGGATTGTCATCATTACGTTGCGTATCACAATTACTATCGGTCACGTTGTTTAAGTCGGTAATTTCATTCACAATACTTCGCGATACACTATTCACAGTCTTTCGCGGCATTTTTACAATAGTCAAAATTTTTCACAAAACAAATAAGCACAATGCAAAAGCAACACACAAATACAACAAAGCAGCAAATTGCCGTTGACCTGTAGAAAGAAAGTCACAATATTATTAAAAGCGTTGCGCCAAATCCTAATTATCTAAGCAAATAAGAGCAGATATCTGACTGTCGCTCAAAAGACTCTCAACGAAATACGATCCTGGACTGGGTGTCGCCAAGTGTAACCTCCCCACCGCAATTTTAAAAGAAAGAAAATTGACAATACTTAATAGAAATGGGGGCCAAGTGTAACCTCCCCACAAAAATTTTAAAAGAAAATAACGATACTAATTAGAAATGCTGATGGACATGGCTCTATGCGTAACCTGCCCACAATGAAATGTACTGACAATGGCAACAAAAAAATGTGAAATTCGCAATCTGACTCAAATATAAATCCTTCAAAAAATTAAAGTCCATTCAGTGACAAAAAAAAATTCAATTAAACCGAAATATCGGTCTTTGGCCCTGTGTAAAACAATCAGAATTAAAGTCTTACCTCAGAATAAATGGATGTCACATATCTGCTCTTGTTGTTGCGCACCGCTTCGAGGAACTGCATTGCAAATAATAATATTCTCTTTTTTTTTGTGATTTTAGTGGAGTTTTTCTTCAAAAGAAGTGGAATGAAATGGGAAGTGCAACGAAATCTTGAGTTCAATAAAAAATTAAATTTTTGAGAAAATGCTTTTGAAATAAAAAATTATTATTGGGAGACTTGTTGGAGAATAATTACAATAAATAAAATTTTTCATTATCTAATGATTATATTAATTAACAGTATACCTTATTCCTCATCTTGACCATTGTTGCCGACCGCCTACATCACACAACCGCACTGGGCTGCTACTACTGACCGACCGCTCTGCATGACGACTACAGACTGAGTACTGCTCTCAACTAGACAGAGCTACAGACTCGCAACGACTGAACTGACAGACTCGCAACGACAGACTGACTGCTACTCTGCATAGCGACAACTAACTCGCAAAGACTACTACTGACTGAGAACCGCTCGCAACACTCGCGCGGTCAAGCGCATACTCTCTGGTCACAGATGCTACAATGCCTCGCCATCGCTGCTGCGTTACATACGTGTTTCACTCCCCTGAATAACATTTGTGGAGGGAAGTTGTTGCTTGACTTAGGCCGACTAGAGCGTATTTTAGGCTGCATGTGTACAGTTAGTGTCTTAGGTTAGTCTCGTTTTTTGGGAATCGACCCACGTCAAATTTTCATTTGAGTTACTGTTTTTTACTTAAGCATCACTTTTGATTCCTAATTCCATTCTGTCGCCTTAGACATGACTTTCATCAGTGATGATGGTCTTTTTTTATCTTTTAGCGATGGTGTTTTATCAATCAAGGAGTGCTGAAATCATTACCGAGCCACATCAGTAGTTACATTGTGGCTTTCTGTAACCTATGACACAGCCTTTGTAAGTACTTTCTTTTGATATGAATTTACAAGTTGCATTTATTAAGTGTATATAATCACGTTCCTGTGGAGCGTATGTGATCCAGTTTCCTATCTTCATACGTAATATTTTCATCCATGTTTGACCAGTCATCCAGTATTTTAGGATGTCTCAGAAACATTAATTTTTAAAAACTATTTAGTACAAATACGAGGGCCGTTCAGAAAGTAACCTCCGGTTGATTTTAAAAAATACACCAAGTTAAATAAAAATATTTTAATATATACATCTTACAACTACATCTTTGCACTATTTTTCTACATAGTCTCCATAGCGATTGAGGCACTTATCGTATCTCTTCACAAGCTTTGAAATTCCTTCTGCATAAAAATCACCCGCTTGTGCCTGGAGCCAGCCTGTGACCGCATCTTTGAGCTCTTCGTCGTCATCAAACCGCTGTGACCCGAGCCATTTCTTCAAATGCATGAAGAGGTGATAATCACTTGGCGCCAGGTCTGGGCTGTAGGGTGGATGGTTGATAACGTCCCACTTGAAGGACTCAAGATGGGCCGTTGTTCTGCGAGCAGAGTAAGGACGGGCGTTATCGTGCAAAAAAACGATACCGGGAGTTATCATACCACGGCGTTTGTTCTGTATAGCCCGTCGTAACTTTTTTATTGTTTCACAGTACACGTCTTGATTAATGGTCGTACCACGTTCCATGAATTCAACCAACAACACCCCTTTGGCATCCCAAAACACCGTTGCCATCAGTTTTCTGGCAGAAAAATCTTGCGAGGCTTTTCTTGGTTTGGTAGGCGAATTTGAATGTGCCCACATCTTTGATTGTTCTTTTGGCTCAGGGTTCACGTACTTAATCCAGGTTTCGTCACCGGTCACGATTCTGTTTAACAATGGTTCTCCTTCGTCCTCATAACGTGACAGAAAGTCTAATGCAGAGGCCATTCTTTGAGTTTTGTGGTGGTCGGTAAGAATTTTGGGTACCCATCGTGCACAGAACTTACGGTAACCCAATCTTGCTGTCACTATCTCGTACAAGAGAGTCTTAGAAATCTGTGGAAAACCAGTAGACAACTCCGACATTGAGAAACGTCGATTTTCACGAACTTTTGCATCAACTGTCTGGACGAGTTCGTCAGTCACCAATGATGGTCTACCACTCCTCTCTTCATCATGAATGTTTTCTCGTCCACTTTTAAATAAACGTACCCATTCACGGACAACTCCTTCACTCATAACTCTTGGTCTGTACACGGCACAAAGCTCACGATGAATAGCTGCTGCAGAATATCCTTTGGCTGTAAAAAACCTTATGACAGCACACACTTCACATTTGGCGGGGTTTTCTATTGCAGCACACATTTCAAACTGCCACAACTAAACTAGCGCAGGTACGACGTTCACTCGACCACGGCTTGATGCCGACTGACCTGTTGAGTGCGTGAACGCACAGATGGCGTCGCTACTCCCCCCACAACCCGCACTGTGACCAATCGGAGGTTACTTTCTGAACCGCCCTCGTATTTGCACCACAAGACGGAACTGAAACAGTTGAGAAACTGGTTGTATGGATTTATAAGTGACCTGAAAAATGCAACTACAGAGGACCATCTGTCATTTCATTAAGTTTAATTTTTCTAGTTTTAACACTTGTATTAAAAAAAACTGTTCACTGTGGGAAGTGTCAGGTAATTATGTGTAACTGGGAGAAGTAACGGTGACCTTTTCCCATTTTTAGCAAGTCTGAGCTTGATCTCCGTCTAAATGGCATAGTCGTCCACGTGACACTAAACCATAATCTCCCTTCGTTCAATTTTCACGTAGTTTCTGGAATATTCTTCAGATACGCGTTTCAGGAGGGATGGGAGCACAATTCTTAAAGATGCGAAAGCACAAGCGATTTTCTGTTTTATGACGATAGCTGAAAATACACACGAGCGTTAATGTGTACAGTTTGGCCTGTACTACTTCGTGTATAAAGTCGAACTTCCAGTCCTAAAGGCAATGCATGGACGTCAAGGGACTTGGAAACAGATAAAGAAACGATATTCCTGCATAAAGGCGTTCGATGAATCTGATAAATGAATTGGTAGAAGGCAATGCAGTATGGACGAACAGTAGACAAATATTAATTTTAATCACAATATTAAGGCACAGCTTCAGCAACCGATACTGAGTTACGCGGGAGCCTTCGTCTGTTAGAAGACTGGGAGACGAGAAGTTTGTGTGAAAGGACACCGATGCTTCCAGAGGAAGAATCACTGTCACCGACAAGCAATGCATCATTTTTTTCTTTTTTTCAGTTATCAGTCTTCGGGCTGTTTTGACGCAGCCCGCCACGAATTGCTGTCCTTTCACAACCTCTTCATCCCAGAGTGGCAATTGCAACCAACGTTCTCAATTATTAGCTGGATCTATTCCAGTCTCTGTCTTCCTATACAGTCGATACCTTCATCTGCTCGCTCAGAAGCATGGACGTTATTTTCTGATGTATTAACAGATATTCTATCATACTGTCAGTTCTTCTTGTCAGTGTTTTCAATATATTTATTTTCTCGCCGATACTGCGGAGAACTTCCTCACTCCTTACTGTGGAGAATATATAAGTTTCAACATTCTTCTATAGCACCACATATCAGATACTTCGATTAAACTTTTTTTTCATCTGGCCCTGGAGTTTTGTAGGATATTTGCTATTCAGCGGTGTCTCAAAACAGCTGACACTAGTATCGATATTCTGTACATCTGTAGTGGTGCAAGGATTAGATTGGGACAATGCTCCAGTATTTTGGTTCGTACAGGAAGATTTGAAAAGAGAATTAATCATTGCTACTTTCTCTTTGCTACCCTCAAATTCCCGTTTCGTTCATGAGCGCTATACACCGCTGTGCACCTCACTCGGCAGTTGAAACCATGGCTTGCGGCGTCTTCTCTTTGCGGCAGAGGAATTGTGGGGCATCAAAGCCGCTGATGGCAGTGCCACAGCGAGTCAACCAGGGGCGAGGTCGACAGCAGGAGAAACTCTTGTGTGTGTAGACGTGGGTGGCAGCAGATTGTCAACACATCGAGTGCGGTGCTGGATGTATGTAGCGGATGCTATCTGGCGTGTCTGTTCCGAAGTGGTTGGTTGACGAGCTGCTATTGAATAGTGGCCGAGATGTTGTAGCGTGCACCTGGGGAGTCTAGTGGCGCTTATTGACTGACGCCGTGAATGAGTGGCCAGAGGGTATTCCCTCTGTCTGGCATCGGACAGCAGAGTGCACGCTGAGTCTTGGGGAGCGACGCAGTATGCTAGGAAGGCGGTGTTGCTGCTGTTGTATTGGTGAGGGGAAGTAATTCTATTGTGGTGCAGCAGTGCAGAGTCCAAACGTACGCTGCAAAGCTAAGTGGCAGCTGGCAGTAGGCCGCCACCGGGGGGGGGGTTGGCAGACACAGGAATAGTGGCACGGAGAACTTCTTTTGGTGGTTCCCAGGGAGAAGGTGCCTGGAGTGCACGAACATGGTTGTGTCTAGTACTCTGTGCCCTATTCCAGGAAGCTTTCAGTAGCGTTGCAGTGTGCAATTAGCTGGCTCTGATACTCGTTACGTATTTCGCGGCTTACCATAGTGGACTGATTTGGTTCTGTGCTTGTGGTTTGATACTGGTCTGATTAGTCACTGTCACAGTGTAGAGCCTACACCAGACACATTGTCGTTAGCACAGTGACCTTCCCCACCTTCTCATTGTTGCAGTTACTGGGAAACCAGAAGGGAAGATTCGTGTTTGTGCTGATAATACATACTTCCTAAATTATCCTGTTCCATATGCTCATACCTTCCTTAACAGCCTGCAATGGGGCAGAGTGTGAAATGCTTTCCGTAAATTTAGGAATATGCAGTTTGCCTGTTGCCCTTCATCCATAATTCGCAGTATACCATATGAGAAAAGGGTAAGCTGAGTTTCGCACTCGCTATGCTTTCTAAAGCCATGCAGATGTTAGGGTTATTCGACTGTAATTTTTCGGGTCCGTTCTATTGCCCTTATTATATAAAGGAGTAACCTGCGCTTTTTTCCAGTCCCGCTTGGGGCTTTGCGTTGGGCGAGCGATTCACGATGAATGCAAGCTAAGTAAGGAGTGACACAGATTGGTTCAAAAGGATCTGAGCACTATGAGACTTAACATCTGAGGTCATCAGTCCCCTGGAACTTGGATCTACTTAAACCTAACTAACCTAAGGACATCACACACATCCATGCCCGAGGCAGGATTCGAACCTTCGACCGTAGCGATCGCGCGGTTCCACACTGGAGCGCCTAGAACCGCTCGGCCACACCGGCCGGCAGTGCCACACATTAATCTTTTTTAAAGCCAAAGTGCGATTCCATCCGGACTTGGTGACTTATTTGCTTTCCACTCTTTCAGTTGTTTCTTTACACTACGTATCCGTATTACTATGTCGTCAGTTATAACGTCAAACGATGGTATGTTTGTACTATTCTCCTGCGTGAGCGATTTCTTGAATGCCCAATTTAACACATAGGCTTTCGTTTCGTTATCTCCAACTGCCATACCACGCAGGTCAACAAGGGACTGCATGGAGGCCTTGGACTCGCTTAGCAGATTTACGTAGGACCACAAATTTCTCGGGTTCTCTGCCAGACCTTTTACTAAGGTATGACGGTGGTATCCGTTCTATGCGTCGCACACAGATCTTTTCACAGACGCACGAATCTCTACTGACCTTTGCTTGCCGTTATTTGCACATTCTCTTTTGAACGGCCTTTGCTCCATCAGAATTTTTCTGATTCCGTTATTAAACTATTCTTAATCCACTTATTAGGCACATGACATTGTAATTCTGTCAGAGACAGCAAAAGGACTTGGAAGAGCAGTCGAACGGAATGGATGGTGTCTTCAAAGAAGAATATAAGATGAACATTAACAACAGCAAAACGAGAATAATGGAAAGTAGTCGAATTAAATCGGGTGATGCTGCGTTAATTAGATTAGGAAATGAGACGCTTAAAGTATTATATGAGTTTTGCTATTTGGGGAGCAAAATAACTGGTGTTGGTGGAAGTAGAGAGGATATAAAATGTAGACTGGCAATGGCAAGGAAAGCGTTTCTGACGGAGAGAAATTTGTTAACATCGAGTACAGATTTCAGTGTCAGAAAGTCGTCTCTGAAAGTATTTGTATGGAGTGTAGCCATGTATGGAAGTGAAACATGGACGATAAATAGTTTATACAAGAAGAGAATAGAAACTTTCGATATGTGGTGCTACAGAAGAATGCTAATGATTAGATGGGTAGATCACATAACTAATGAGGAGGTATTGATCAGAATTGGAGAGAAGAGAAATTTGTGGCACAACTTGACTAGAAGAAGGGATCGGTTGGTAGGGCGTGTTCTGAGGCATCAAGGGATCACCAATTTAGTATTGGAGGCAGCGTGGACGGTAAAAGTCGTAGAGGGAGGCAAAGAGATGAATACACTAAACAGGTTTAGAAGGATGTATGTTGCAATAGGTACTGGGAGATGAAGAACGTTGCACAGGATAGAGTAGCATGGAGAGCTGCATCACACCAGTCTCTGGACTGAAAAACACAACAACAACATAGGCACATAATTCTACAGACTACGATTTGTAATCTGCTTAAACTTTGGCCATAATTCATAATTCCTCTCCGTCTATCACGCTGCAGCTAAGAGATGTCAGTTCACTACGTGAGATGCTAACAGCTGTTTATCTGTGTTTTCTAGCAGAAACACTCTCCTAGCCTTCTTCACTGGTTTGTTAACTTTCTTAACCATAAATGCTGTAATGACATCATAATCATCGTTTCTATACTGACGTTGTCGATATAGCCACAAGGTTTAGGATGTTTTCATTGCGTGTGGGCTGCAAAACTAGCTGCTAAAGACAGTTATGTGATCCACGGGGCCGTATATTTTGATTGCATTTACTTAGCAGCTTAATGCTTTTACAATACCTAGAGACCACAATGTTTAGTATGCGACATAAGTTTCAATTTGATACATCTACCCGTTCCTCAGAAAAATGTTTTCAACTGTTGCATTGACAGACGGATGGAAAACGAAGTGATGCTATAAGAGTACCGTCTCCACCGAGTGAGGCACAGAACCCTAAAAAATTAGGAAAATAAAAGATCCCAAAATATAGAATGTGGATATAATGAAAATATTATAGAAAAAGGGGATGCATATATGAAACATTTTAACAACCTCACAGCTGAGAAGTATCAATACTATAAGGAGAGAAGAAATATCGCTAAACGTCTATTTAGAAACGCACAGAAGGAACACTGAGATGAGTTTATTCCTAATATCGAAAATGAGGTTCAAGAGAGACAACACGTGTCATAAAAGGTTTTAAAAACTTTGAACACGACGGAAAAAGAGAAGATACAAATGAAGGAAAATAATGGAAAATTGTTATGAAAGATTACGGTATGATTATCCAGCACAGGAAACTGAAATTGAACCAATAAATGAGAAGGGATTAGATGAAATGAACTCTGATGAAATAACATCTGCCTTAAGATCACTTTAGAACCAGAAGTGAGACGAAAAGATGGTATTAATGGTGAACTGCTAAAATATGAAGGAATCATGCTACATCTACGACTGTTCATCTCTTAAACGCGTGCTGGAAGTCAAAGAGTACCCGCGAAGACTGGAAGATTGCTAGAGTGATACCAGTTTTAGAAAAACCAAACGGTAGCCTATGCACTACACAGGAATAAGTTTACTAAACTCAGTATACAAGATACATACTAAGATTGTAAACAAAAGATTTAGAAACGCAACGGAAGTAGTACCATATGTGGAAGAAATGGGCTTTAGGAAAGGATTCTCTACCAAAGATGCAGTTGTTTTTTTCATCAGATAATATGAAAACACAGAGACAATATAAGGAAGCACACATTGCATTCATTGATTTTAAAAAAGGTATTGACAATGTCAATAGACAGAAATTCTGGAAGGGAATGACGAAACGCCGGTATCCGAAACATTTTATAACCGCTGTAAAATGTTTGTATTACTACAAGATTGTCACTCAAGAGTCTAGATAGCACTAAAAGGTTGCTGCTTCTCTCCAACTGGATTAAGCATTTACATGGGTGATATAAAGCACATATGAAAAACAGTATTTCAGAAAGTTTTACATGTAGACATGATTTAAATAGCTTACAGTATCCTGAAATGCTGTGCTCCTAGCAGATAAACAAATGAACTTTGAGAAAGGAATTTACTTACCGAAACAATTAAGAGCAAAATTTTACATGGAGATCGCAACATAGAATCTAAGACAATTACCTTCATGTGGAGGGAACACATAAAAACCAAAACAGTGAGAGATCAGACGATTTTAGAACAAGCATACCATTTCAGATACGTTGGATGTGATGTGACATACGGCTACAGCAAAGACACCGAAATTAAGCTCAGTAAATGGAGCAGGATATGTGAAACAATTAACACAAACCTTGAAAACAAAACTAGAAATGATACTCAAAATAAATTCTACAATCTGTTGCAATCCTTACAAAGCTCTATGAAATGGGGACCTAGGTGATTATCAATCGGAAATAAAGCTTTATGAATTAAGAGATTTATAAATGAAGAACAGTCTTTTTTGCCATCTGTTCATTTATTATTAATAACGCGTTTCACCTTCGTATGGTCCTAGCTTGCACGAGTCTAGATGTTCCTAATCAATTGGTACTGAACTTAAAATTTTCTTTTCACAAATTTTCAAAAACTATAAAACGGCTCTGTGCTAGAGTGAAGTACGAACCAAAGGCTATGAACGCGCAGAGACGTTTCCGGTAAATAACATCTAAATATCATAAAACGGCTATTTGCTGGACTGAAGCATGCGTCGAATCAGATGAACTTGCAGAGACCTAGTCATAGATAACTAACGTAATATCGTGTAACTGCGGGGCAGAATGTTAAATAAGTAATCAAACTGAACGAGACATACGTTAATAAAGTCGTACCAGCAGGCCAGTATGGTGCAATGGTAGGACCACACTTACGAAGAAATTTACACATTTAAACACACTACACAGTGCTGCCGCCGTTTAAATGTGTACACTTCTTTGTGAGTGTGGTCCTACCATTGCACCATACTGGCCTGCTGGTACAACGTTATTAACTTACGTCTGGTTCAGTTTGATTATTTATTTAACATTCTATCTCGCGGTTACACGATATTATAGTAGCTGTTTTCGACTAGGTCTCCAGATGTTCATTCGGTTCAATGCTTGTTTCAATGTAGCACAGAGTCGTTTTTAGAGTTATTAAAATGTTGTTAAAGGAGAATTTTATTAACAGTAACAAATCCTCAAGCACATTTAGAATTACGTTATGTCTGTAGATAATCTGAAGATTCCCTGCGAAGGTGGAACTCGTTGTAAATAAAAGAATAAGTTGCCACCAAGACTGTTTTTAATTCAAATATTCTACATACCGCCTACTGCAGTCGAGGAAATTTTTAGAAGAAAAGCCTTTTCAGGCACAAGAAATGAAATGCTTGAGAAGAATTAAAGGCTGCACAGACTAAATAATCGATGTATATTGGAAAAAAAGTAAAAGCTTTTAGAGTAATTGTTAAAATTCTATATTATAGACAGAAGAGGAACGAACACCTAAAAACAATGGAGAGTGAGAGACCTCCCCCTTAAAATGTAGAAATTATAAGTGCTACGGAAGAAGAGACAGAAGATTCGGCGAAAGTGGTTGACGTAATAGATGGTTTCGTCCAATACCTGAAGAGAAGAAGAAGAACGAAAGAGAATATTAGCGTCCGTCACCTTATTTGACATGGAACTCAAATAGCCACTGCAGTGCAGTCTAAATGTTGACTGTTTTAGTATTCTGAGTAACACACACAGGATGTTAAGTAGGCGGATGCGTCAACGGAAGTACTGCAGCTTTAAAGGCAGAACTTTGTTCCACAGTGACATGTACACAAGTCAGGTCAAACGCCGCAGCGGCACATCGTACAGTGGTGATGGTGGGGATTTGGGGGGGGGGGGGGGGTGGAGTAGCAGTGAGCGACGCATCCCTTGGCAGCGCGCGCCACCGGCCACCGCGGCCTGGCGACGGCGGCCGCCCCCCCCCCCTCCTCCCCCCCCCTCCCCGCGACCACAGCGCTCATCACGCCGTCATCGAATCGCCGCCCATGTCGCCCGGCGACCGCTCGCCGCAAACGTAATTGAAAACCGCTGTGGGTACAGGCACAGCCGGCGCATTGTGCGGCCGCTTCAATCAACACATTTCATTGGCCGTTCCCCTGGGACTGTCCACCCCCGCCTCCGCCCCCCGCCGCAGCCCGCGATTCGGTCTGGACCGTCGCTAGCCTGGTCTGCCATCTCTACCTCGAACCCCTTCAACTCCATATGTCACTCCAACCCTTACCTAAACTTCCCCTTTCCACTTACAGTGCGAGCCATACAAACCTGAACTACTTTAATGAGTCATAACATTTGAACCAATAACGGGACACATTAGCAAATTTAGGAGACGGTAATACACAATTGTAGACTACATACAAACACAAAAGTCCTCACAGCAAAGGTTGGAAGTGCTCTACGCCATCAACGATGAAAAACTGTGCTCGTTCCACCATGTTCGGCGCCATTCAGTGAGGCGTACCCTCGGCAATGTTGCTTATTTCGTGCGCAATGGTTTCACGAAGTCCTGCTGTTCTCTGTGGTCTATTCTTGTACATTTTCTCCACTGTCTGTTCTTGTATATTCGGCTTTTAAGACAGCCCCACAAGAAAAATCCGGGGTTGGGGGTGGTTAGGTCAGGTGATGGGAGGGGCCACAAATTTTTTGAAACTATTCAGTCGCCAAAGAAACTGGTTATTAATTGCATGTGTTGAGTATGAAGTAGAACTTAGGGCCTCATGGAGAAAGGGTGACCCGGCTGAGTCACGCAGTTTGACTCTTAGTCTGATAAAGAGGTGTGGCCATTAATTGCACTCATTGATCACGTAGGCTGACGTGAGGATCAATGAACTATACTTGACGGGATGTATCTCGAACATCTTAGGTGGTAAGAAAGTTAGTAGATAGGAATACAATTAAATACTTAGCTTTAATTCAGCATTAGCGGTGAACGCTCTTGACTTGGTACAATCATACTTACAAGTGCAGTTATAGACTGAACTGAGAATACTTCTTTACAATGCTGATAGCTTCAGACATATAGATCAATTGTCAATGAGTAACTGTAGGTGGCACCTGACTAGGTCCTAGCTACTGACTTAGCTGAAGGCTATAGTAACTAGCGTCTCTCCAAATGAGATCTCTGAAGCTATAACAAGTGAACCAATCCTATTAAAGTCGGCTGTAGAACAGGCCGTGCGCTAGCTTGTCTCATCAGAGCAGCCTAGTGGCGGCATTCGGTCTGCTAGCGTCGACAGTGGTGACTCGCGGGTCCAAAGAGTACTGATTGGCCGCGGCCGATTTGAAGCCTACAACCTAGCAAGTGTGGTGCCTTGCGGTGACACCACAGCTTGGAAGCGTTAACGAGTCTCACATTGCTCTATCTTGTTGGCAATAACCTCCTGCAAGTTCGGCATCATCCAGCTGCTCCACAAATGTAATGAAGATGCCCCTACAAACTGTAGTGCCTACAGTCATATCAAAGGAAATCCAGGAAGCTGACACCGTACACCACACTCCAATCATTTCATCATGCACTGGTGTTTAGTGGATGATAAGGGGCTTACACCAACACAGTGTAAGACGTCGTGGTCTCCTGACCTTCATTGCTTACATATTCCGCCCTGACAATCATATTCCACACATCAAGACGCTTCATTCGAAGCCAAACTCGATAAGATAAAGTCAATGTTATATGAATTAATGTAAACGATATGCAAATAACAAATAAGTGCACCATGGTTGAAATACTCAAGGCTGGCATACACACATGCATGTTTGGCTTAAAAACAAATTCCGCTACATTGTGTGCGAGCCGCCCAGCCTACGCATTCTTTACAAACATAGCACGCAGTTTCAGAGGTTTTCACAGGGAGACAGCAAACACCAAGACAAGACGGTAACAAAAGCTTATAGTTCAGGAGAGGCAAAACGCACCGCATGCCAGGAGGCCGGTCCCTTCAGAGGACGAGTTAACCTATCTACGTCGGCCGGCGACCGCCCGTAGAGCAGACAGCGTTAGCCCAAGTGAAAGGAAGAATGACCCCATGTTTGGCTTAAAAACAAATTCCGCTACATTGTGTGGGAGCCGCCCAGCCTACGCATTCTTTACAAACATAGCACGCAGTTTCAGAGGTTTTCACAGGGAGACAGCAAACACCAAACGCCAATGCTCCAGATTTCCGGATTGGTCACCATAAACGAAACGTCACTCTCCCATTTAGAAGAGCAATGCTGATTGGCAGACGATATTTCTGACGCCTTGAGCTGAAGGAGTAATGGAAGAGACTGAAAGATATACCCCTTCTCGTCTGACGTGGAGAGAGCCCGTTCCGTTGTCGCTCTTGGAGTGAGAACACGTAACGAGAGCGTGTTCGCTCGTACGTGTACTCAAAGAGCGAGGAACAAGTCACTCCTCAGTACTTCAGTGGGAGAGCACCTATGTCGAGAGCGAATCGGAGTGCGACTCTATATTGAGTCCTTGCGATTAAGCGTTGTTCACTGTGTTGGCCGCCACACTTATTGTGCTGTGTGAACGGACAGAGTTATAGTTACACGCCTTTTTTTGAGTGGCATCGTGGTGGACCGATTATCTGACTGCTGTACCACGCTAATAATCAGACTATGGGCGAATAGGAGTCCTTAACTTCATCAAGGCGTAGAGAGAGTTTGATTGGCGAAGGTCAATCCAGATAGAACGAGAGTTATCTTATTTGTCAGCAGTGAGCGGCACAGACAGCAGACATCGCATCTTACGGTATTGTGCGCTACAGCTCTTGCGAGCGGCATATTTCCTCCATGACAGTACACTTCACTGCATTTCACAAGCGTCGGCCTCGACCGTATCTAGCAACATTCTAAAGAATAATTATTGAAGTTGAAGAGGCGCGGCCTCAGCCATTCTGCCAAGTCAATAACAATGTTAAACTTTGTATAGAAATTTCATTAGCCAATCCTATCCTCAAGAGATAACTTCACATTCCGAAAACAACCCGGAAATAACTTGTTCAGTTCATAACTAGAAGTGCCATTGTGATTTCTCAGAATTTTAGCAAAATAAATAATAATTTTCGTTAATTTCATGTTTTTCTTACAATAACTAGCACTACTCCAGTACCCAAGTATCCCACTAGTTACATCAGAAATTTTGTGAATTTTTGTGTCATTTCCTTACAGCGGACGACTCCAGAAGATATTTATTGCTGAAAGTTTTTCAGGCATTTCTCTTTAGAACGTTAGGAGCGTCTGTCTGACTTCTGTAGTAGTGTGGGGGTGGAAATTGCATCTTGGATGAGGCACACGGTAAAGCGTACATCTCAGATTAATCCGTTGCGCAGAATGACAGAATATCACCCACACGCTCGCAACAGTATCTGCTGTTTTGTGTGTTGGCGTAATGTGACAGAAGCAAACATGCATCATCCGTAAGCCAAATTTCGGAAAATGTAGATGTTGAATAAGTCATTGTTGAAACCATCGACAGTAACGCATTCTTTTCTCATGATTTGTTTCTTGCAATATTCATCATGTGCACTCTGTATGGTAGCAATGACGATTAATCTTCAGCTGTCCGATATGTGCCATATGTAATGCCTCTATCTGGCTCAGTCGGCGCCACAGTTTCTTTGGAGAGGTTTTCAAGCACTTTGAACATTATCAATAACCTGTGCTCTCAGTGATGGTACATCTTTACCACCGTCATTGTTTAGTACACCAGCTGCCTCCAGATTCCTTACAAACGATAAAATTTTTGACATCGTTGTAGCATCAACGCACTGAACTCTCCGGAATTTCCGTTGTGTTGTAACAAGTGAATCTGCCTTCCAATATGTATTCACAATAAAAACACGCTCTCGAAGTGTCTACTGCATGTTTCTGCCTGGTAAGACTGCGAAAGAGTCACTTATGTGCTCCGTATTGTCACGCGGCCCGAACTAGACACTCGGAGACTTCACAAACCGCTACCGACGAGGCTAGTAACGAACTAACAACAGCCAAGAAAGCGCAGAACTGCATCAGACGAATGACATCACGTTCAGAAAGAAAATCAACTTGCCAACAACGGGAGGTACTTCTGATTGTTCTCGACGTACTGAGATCATTAAAGCTATTTCCCAGTATCTGCGAGCTTTCGGAGGCAAATTAGGACCTGTTGAAGTAGTTCAGGTTTATATGGATCGCCCACTACAATGCGCGTACACACCCACAAGCACATACCTGACCTACAAATTCGATAAATTCGATCTGAATAAACACTGTACTGAATGCGCACACTAAGATGGCACTTCCAGATAGGGCTGGTTGGTGTGAATGTAAGGCACTCCTTCGCTCCGAGCGTCCCCCGAAAGAGGCACCTAGCTATTGTTGGCATAAAGAAGGCACAGTTTGTAGTCTGGATGCCACGACAACAGTGAAAAATGACGTAGGGTACAGTGGGAACCTTGAACAAACAGCGTCTTCCTTCGTAACTGCGTACCTGAAACTTTTCTTCTCCTTCGTCCTCTTATTCTTGGCCGTTTAACGTTTCTCCACGGAGTACATATTGCTATATAGGATTTGTCAGTGTAAAGAGGGTACCAGATGACGATCCGCTACGTGCGGTACTGGTCTAGCGCGACAGCCATCTGGCGCTACAACAGGTGGAGCTAAGACAACTAGTATTAGAGTTGTGCTCTACCTGAACTGCGGTGTGGTAGTTTTGGTACAGTACACAAATGATGTAGTAAATGGTAGGATAACCGGTGGTACTGGCAGCACTGTTAGGGAAGGAAGCATAAATGACTGTTTTAGACACGATCTGAGAGCCGATGATTTCTTTGTTTAAGTTTATTTTTCTGGTTGCTTAGCACATAATTGGAACTGTACATTGTCTATAGTTAGTTCATAGTGTATTTCATATGCTTACAAAATATTGATTGCATATTATAAGTAACAAAAATTAGTTGCTCGCTTCACTTCTACGCGATTACTTTTGATGCAAGTAAAATTTACATGCACAAACACAAAAACTGTATGCAATAATTTTTGTTGTTTAGTACTCAGTAATGTTCTTCGTCATGATCAAAAGCAAGAGTTTCCTGTTTTATGGATAAGTGCGAATGTTGTGTAGCCATGACAGAAACAAGCTCAACAAAGTACTGAAGCTGTATTTGACATGTTCTTGTTTTGCATTTTTTCTAATGTAAACTTTTTTTTTAGAATATGGAGTTCTCAAGCAGCATATGATAAATCTGTATTTAAAAATAATACTACATCATCTCTCTGTTTTACGTTACAAATTGAGATGTTGTATTTTCACACCCCCACATCTCGTCACATAAAACACTGATCTGAGTAATGAAGGAATCCAAGAGCCATTTATTTTCCAGTGTATAATATTTAGCTACGCATTGTAATTATGTATTTTGACGATTTACGAGGAGAAATGAATCCAGTGCTACTGACGTGCCAAAGCAACTATGGACTAATTCAGCGCGCACGTGAAAATATCGATATTAAGTACAGACTGAAGACCTTCGAATATTACAAAAAAAGGGCGCGCAAGCCATCGTCCACTGCCGGACCATATCACTTTCTTTTTATCTCCTGTATAATATGAACGCACCATTGTATAGGCGTCATTATAAGATTTGTAATTTGTTTAAATCTACAGTTGCATGTGAGACTAGTATGTGTGAAAAACGCAGAGTGGTTAATGAATGAACATTTCCACGTGATTTCTAAACTTTTCAAACCACTTAGTTTCTGTCATTGTTACTGACATAAGTGTAAACATGTTATATGTGTTTTAAATCCAAGCTGGTAATTGAAGTGACAATTACTCTAAATTTGTGTTTGCTTTGGTAGTTGGACAATCTTAATAATTTACTTTCTATGTGCCAAGTTTTTTGCACAGAACCAACCGTGTCCGACGTGTCATTGTGTGCACAGAAAAGTCGAGGCCGACTTTAGCATACTACTTATATTCCCCCTTGTAATATTCCTCAAAATCAGTTTTAAACTGGCCCTTAGGTACATTTTCAGTGCGACTGACGTCCGGGAATTTCTTAGCAGACTTTACTTCTCAAGTCGCACATCGCTCGCACAAAGCGTCGCTGTTCCACAATGGTACGTGGCACTTTCTAAACGGGAAACGGAGCCACGCAAGTATATGTTGTTTCCCCTTCTCAATCTGGTGCTTCATAATAATAATATTTCCTTACATTAGAAAATCAACAAATTTCAAATAAAATCTCAATTAAATATTAACAGTTTCAAATTAGCTGTAAAGACTATTTATTTTTTAGAAACAGACTGGAGGATGTGAACACAAAACAAAAATGTTCTGTAAGTTACGTGGCTGTCTATATATCCTCATTGAGCTTGTAGACAGTGCACCGCTCCCATTTTCTAGTGGAATCTAGTAAGAGAGTCATCGCATACGCCTAAAAAGTAAATGAAGTGAGATAAAGCCCGATATGTATGCAAAACACGTAACGTACAGGTAATGCGATTTCAATCTTAACTATCGGAAGCTACCAGGGAAACTACTTTTGTCTACGATTACTTACGATACTCTGCGGTAGCCTACGGTAGTTTCAAAACTCTAATTAGCACACATCATTCGTACTCGGAAAAAGAAAGCAGTTCTGTACTTCTGTGAATCCGTACATGCGTCCTAGACGATGGTAGCTTGGACATGGGCATAATTGCGTACCCCGAGTGCTTCTTGTGGTTGATGGTTTACTATTGTTGTTGGGATCTATGGCTAACGGCTAACTTTAGATTTTCATGTTAGAGCTTTTGCGAATTTTTATGTGATTAAGTTTTCATAAATGCGGTAATTACAGAAAAGCAGTATTTGTCGCAAAAATTTTTATTATACAAGAAGTTTTCAAGTAGCATTCTTAGCACGATTGCTTCATACTCCAGAAATAGAATTGATAAAGCAGGCCTTACGCATCGTAATTCAGGCGTATAACAAGGAAAGTCTTTTGCTTTATTTCAGCGTGCCAGGAAGGAGAAATTGGCAAACGTCGGCGACAGAGTCCGATCGCGAAATGAATAAACGAAGAGTTTAATTTTTACTTCTGATTACTAGCAACTGCTTCTTACCTTACTCTGTCACGTGAATGATTCCTCGCCGGCCAGGGTGGCCGAGCGGTTATAGGCGTTACAGTCTGGAACCGCACGACCGCTACGGTCGCAGGCTCGAATCCTGCCTCGTGCATGGATGTGTGTGATGTCCTTAGGTTAGTTAGTTTTAAGTAGTTCTAAGTTCTAGGGGACTGATGACCTCAGAAGTAAACTCCCATAGTGCTCAGAGCTATTTGAACCACTGAATTCCTTCTTTAGTGTAACTCTTCCCCATAGAAAAGGAGGAAACTTAAATTCGAGAAAAATTTTGCTCATGTGTTATTCTCCCAAATCTTGATTTTTCGGAACTTAGAAAGAGTCACAGGGACCACTGCAGGAATGAAATATACAAATAAGTGATAAATTAAGTAAGGGGGATGTTGCGTTGACTATTGTGGGAGTCAGCACCAACACAAACAATGAAGTCAGAATATTACCTTTAAGATCTTACAATATACATATTTAAATTGTTTGCGATGCTTTAGAAAATCGCGAGATTGCGGATAGATCGATAAAGCTCAGTAAACCATTTAGCGGTGCAGATTTGTGCAAGAAACTGAGGTATAGGATTTGAGGCTGTTGATAGGAAATTCAAGAAGAGCAATAAACTGAGGACCAACAAATATCGCGGTTACTGACGGCGGTCCAGCAGCTCATTGATGCATAACCCGCTGCTGCATTAACTCCGCCACGACAGATAGCCACCTCCACGGCACCGCCTTCGTGCATTCTACCGTCCCGGCGTTTCAATGAACAAGAGGAATGGAAGGAGTACTATACCAGATCGACGTTCATTGTGCTACACATCAAGCGCAAGGTGCTGTGAAACTTTCTTATTTCTTGTCGAAGGCCGGCGCAGGAGTTTACCACCTCGCTCGGAAGTTATGCCCAGCTGGTAGACCAGACTTGCCACTTTTTGAAGATTTAGTTTCCACCCCCACTAAGTACAGCGAGATTCAGTACAGGTTGCTACAGCTCCCCACGAATTCCTTCGGCTGCCGAAAAAGCCAGAACAGACATTGAGCGTTTGATACCACAGCGTCGTCTTCAATGTAGCTGTGGACAGTAAGTACTATAGTGACGCACAGACTCCTGATGGAATTGCATAGAACGAGCCACACAGTAGAACTCTGAACAAATTCTCAAATATTTTGACACTAAATTGAGACAAGAGATAAAAATTACTGAACGTCAGGACTCGTGTGATGGTGCCGTGGTAGCCGAGGTAGCTCCGATTTATAGTGCAAAATAGAAGTTACAAACAGGTACTGCCCTATGACGGATCACCGTGTGCAAACGGGCCACCACGCTGTGGCCAGAGTAAACAAGAATCAACGCGGGTGTCTGCAGTGAAATCGTATCCCCGTTGCTTTTTCCACGCATAAAAGGAAAAATTGCCATTCATGGAAAAAGACGCTTTGCCTGTTGGAAGCCAGGTCATGTACAATCTTTTTGCGTGCAACTGACAAAGAACTCTACTGAAGTTCGCACTCGTAAGCGCGGGGCGCCTTCTCACTCAGTGAACGTAAATTTTTCCTAAACCTGCTACCAGTACTAGTGATGACCAAATACAGGATGTGCCTTCACCCCACCAAAGTGCTGTGCAACGACTGTCAAACAAACTTTTTGTGAACCTAGTCACTGCCAGGCGTCGTGGGCGATGTCAGTTAAACACTGGCGCTTCCGTTACATTGCTTCATCAGATTACTTATGAACAGTTGGGCTGATCACAGTGGACAACAGCTGCTACCATATAGCTTGTACTTCGAATGATCTGGTTTGTCAATTCGTTTAACAGATGTTCTGTTAATCAGGTGCTGAACCAATGTTGGCAACCAGATACGTTTGGTGAGTGCAGATCATATTTATATTAAAATAATATATGGACACCTTAGGTGCATCGAATAACATTGGTTTCCTAACGCCAACACTCCCGGCGGGACAAAATCTGTGTACCCTACCTGTCTTCTACTGGCGTAGTAGAACCTGTCCTGCTCTCTGCTATTTGTTAAATATCGGTTGTCGGAATCTGCGATGCAGTAATTACGTGACAATAAACTCGCCGCAGCCGATAGCAAAAGAGTATTTCAGTGAGTTCTCATCAGACGATGTAGGCAAGCAAAGCGTTCTCCACCAAATGGAGTGCCGCGGGGGTTAGCCGAGCGGTCTTAGGTGCTGCAGTCATGGACTGTGCGGCTGGTCCCGGCGGAGGTTCGAGTCCTCCCTCGGGCATGGGTGTGTGTGTTTGTCATTAGGAAAATTTAGGTTAAGTAGTGTGTAAGCTTAGGGACTGATGACCTTAGCAGTTAAGTCCCCATAAGATATCACACACATTTGAACTAAATGGAGTCTGCTGCTTTCAGCCATAGGAAAGAAGGAAATCAAGGATCAACGGAGAACAATCTAGGCTATTGGAGGATTGTGAAAGTATACCAGCCTCTTCACTTTCAAATAAACCATCCTAACAGTTCCCTTAAATCGTTCGAAGCGGCGCCCGAGTCTTACTCGCGCACTGGCAAAGGCTAGTACCCGAGTCAGGCTCGGGTGCCCGTCTCGAAAGGGTTAACATTATGACAAAGAGAATCATTCACAAGAACAGAAGCACCTATATCGTTATTGCCAGAATCACTTGTAAACAAGGCCACCTTACATTTTTTTACAGGTCCAACAATGTCCTTAGGGCCATGGCATCATTCATTACGCTGTCATCTGATCTTTCATTTCCGCAAGACACATCTGAAAAACCATTGCCAAAAATCTGCGAACGTTTTACAGATTCGTCCATTTTCTACCGTTGTCGGATTCGAGCCATTTCGAAAAGTAGGAAGAACTTCAAGACGCCAAAATAATAATTCTTTGAAATAGCAAAATACAATCAAAATGCAAAATATGCAAACATTACGTGATTACAGTTAAGTCTGATACACTGACAAGTGGTGTAAACACCGAAATAGACGAATTAGTTGAAAAATATTACAGTAGCTGACACCTATAGGCAGCATGTTGAAAACCCGAGTTTTATCGAGATGCGTCCGCAAAGGATGGCGAGTGAAACCAAAATAATTTTGAAATCCGTCCGCAATGTGTTAAGCAGCTTGGTGAACTTACAGAAAACCTAAATCTGGATGGTCGGATGAGATATTAAACCTCCGTCCTACAGAGTATTAGTACAATCTCTTAGTACTGCTCCGCATCTTCTGGTCAGCGAAAGAGATTTACAGGAATGTAATGTGGATCACAACAATGTACTGAAAATGAATTAAGAACTGTGGGAATACTGGCAAAGAAGAGACCAAAGCGTTTGGGGTGTGGTGTTGTAAATGGATAATAGATGAGGTTCATTGTAGAAACGGAAAGGCATTCTTGAACAGTACTAACTAGATAATGGTATAGGATGACTGTACATGATTTAAGAAATGAGGAAGTACTAGTCACCATATTAACGTGAGCTGTAGATAGCGATTGATATATGCAAAACAAATGATTGCCGACTAAGGGTGTAAATACTATTTCGGTACTTGACAGGAAATCTACGGAGGCCACGTCAGTCGAGTTACAACACTGATGAGGAACGAAAGTGTATTTCAAATCTCGTCGTAGGTTTAATAGATGAACATATGAACGAATTACTTTTCATTGATGCTCCTGCGGACATGTGAGCCGATTTCTACGACAACCGGGAGTACAATATCAGTATTCGAAACTCCAACCAATGATTTGTACAGCAGTTTGCGTATGGATCACTACTGCAGAACAGACGAAGAAACTTGTGGATACAAACACTGCATGTGTACTTGTACCAAAATACCACTCTTACAGGCTATCAGGCTAATTTTGAACCGCATTTCAACAATGGTAGAGTGAAGCTGGATAAGCGATCGTGTATATTTATTTTTAGCTCTCTATTACTTCCGTTGCTTTAATTAAAAACATTTCATTGTTTGCGGCAGAACTCGAACAGTGCGCTCGGCGATGGAAACTGAAAGTATAAAAAAGAAGATGTATAAACACCAGTTGCACATCGTAAACTGATATTTCATGTGAATATACATTGCCTATTGTTTGCGTTGTATGACATCATTTTGTCAGTGTATTATAATTATTAGACAATGTATTATTAGTATTGCTCTGGGTACTGAGTAACATATTACTAACAGAGTAAATTAGTACAGGCCTGACTCATCTAATCTTTAGCATTTGTTCACGGCTGCTTCGCGCGTACGTTGGCACTATCAGAACAACAAGACAGATTAGTGTCCTACCGATTTCACCCTTGTACGTATGCAGCATTATTAAATACCTGTCGCAGTGACAGATTTTTAACTTTTTGAACTAAATGTGCGACATCTGAAGCAGAAATGATAGCCGTACTGATACACTCTAGCTTCATTGAAAGCTTTTATGCACTTTTGTACTTGCGAAGTACTGTTCCTGTTGTCGGGCAAATGAAAGTGGAACATTAAACAATTCCAGTAGTTCGGTTAATACCTCATAAGAGGCAAGTGATAAGCCAACGAAACGCAAAACACACCATTTTTTTCAGTCAGACATCGCTTGGTAAGTGTACTCAGATATCCATAGACATGACGGCATTGATGTATGCATTCCACAACTGTTTATGATAACTGCACCAGTAAACGTATTTTATGTACGTGATGTGACTAGGAAAACGAAGAATGTTGTGGTGCTCTGGAAATTAATGATGTGTAAAACTTGTAAGACTGATGCAATCAGTCCCGTTTTTGGGATCTCCGCGTCTTATACTTTGTGGCCATATTCCACTGCTATCGCCTCATCATCACTTACCCTAAAACTCGAAGGAACGTCATGAACGCCGCCTCTCTGGCAATAAATCAAATGTCACTGTGCATGATATCAGCTTTCGACGGTAGAGTATATTTGTTAGGTGGCGACGGGGAAACAGATACATTCAGGTGGCTGGGTGGTGTAGTAGGCCCATGGTCGTTGATTACGTCTGGTTCATCTTTCTACCTGGCAACTAAAGCGCTGAGCGTTGAACTGTATGAGAAGTCAAAAACTGTGAGACTGATTCTGAATATATAAGTACAAGGACGGAGGTGTAGGAATAGAGTTCTGTCATAAGTGAGAAATACGACCACAGAATGGTTTATATCTTTGTTATCCAAGCTACTTTGTAATCGTTTTTTATTAATTTCTTCGCTTATGGAATTAATTTTCACTCTACAGCGTAGCGTGTACGTATTTGAAATATGCTGGTGGATTTAAACTGTGCATTTGTAATACATGATTGATACACGAAATCATGATTGCATAGTATTCGTCCAAACCAGTAGTTGATGATCGACTAGCAACGATCCCTCTATCAAATATCAAATGCCATAACATCCTGGGTTAGTGGTGACATTCATAGCAAAATTTTAAACGAAATACGGACTGTCTGTCTGTTTGAATTCACTGGAAATTAGTGGAACGCTTGACTCCTTGGAAACATGGAAGCACAGTGCCCGAACGAAACAGTGTGGGAAGAATCACTATTTGTCTATAAGTACAAAAAATATACCGTGTGTGTGTGTGCGTGTGTGTGTGTGTGTGTGTGTGTGTGTGTGTGTGTGCTCGTTTTACGGCATGCCGCTGGAGCAATTTAAAAACTAGGTGCTCATCTGATTTAGCAGGCGACAACTATTACGGAATAAGTTACATCTATTTGAAGAGTAGCGATGGGATTATTAATACTCTACTGGACGGTTAGAGACATAACGCATAATGGCGGATTTTTTATATTAAAAATCATCACATTCGATACGCTTTTGGGTAAGGACCATGATTCCTAAAGAGTTTTTCCACTTGTTATAAATCTAGATGTTTTCGTGTATTATTCGCTTTTCTAATAAACAAATAACAATAAAAAAATAAACTCACTCCAATATAGAATATCCTGAAACAAAAAATTTTGCATTATCCTCGTTGCACTGTTATTTTACGCTTCAGCTTCGAAGTACCTTCGCACTGAATCAGCAATGACCGCTGTGTAGTAGACACCAGCAGACCACAACTGCATTCACCGTGAAATTGATACGACTGGTGATACCAATAAGAACTTACGGTACTTTACAGCAAGATACTGGAAGTGGAACACTCAGCAACTCAACCAAGCTAGATAGAAATGACGTAAAAACATGATTGGAAAAGTTAACAGTGGGTCTATGGCACTACCAGCACTTCTAGAGGGGAGGTGAAAGAAGGATAAGAAATGAACTGTCTTTTAATCACAACTCTGGAAAACATTAAGAAATTTTCAGTCAGACTTAATAGACATAAGTCTTCGCATCCGAAAACAAAAAATAATTATGGAAGTACGTCAGTAACATTACCATGGACGGGACTGAGGGCGAGGCAGGGGAAAGCGTAACGTGTAAGCAAATTAAATATTAAAATCACATTTCAATATAAGAATCTTGCAATACGCTACCTTTCCCATAGGGCCGCGAAGACAATTTTTGTCTTGTGTCCAAAACGTGACGTCATTTGTTTTTATCAAAAAGTTAGGAAATATTGTGCAGCTTAATATAAAGCCATTATGACCACTTAAAATATCTACCTTTCCCATAGGGCCGCGAAGACAATTTTTGTCTTGTGTCCAAAACGTGACGTCATTTGTTTTTATCAAAAAGTTAGGAAATATTGTGCAGCTTAATATAAAGCCATTATGACCACTTAAAATATCGTTCTGTCCGTGGCCTGGTTATAAAGGAAAATGTGGGGTCATGGGGGTTACTTTTATTGGAGACGATATTTTGTGCTGTGATGGATATTTGCTTCTCTTTAAGATCAATTGGAATGGTATCTTTCCATCATTTGTCTATTTTTGTAACGTTGATTTAATGTACTTTTTTGCCTACTCAAATCCTAAAGTGAAAGTTATAATTAATTGCATGTAATCTCATCTCTGAGCATACGTTTTGTTACTGCAGTTTTATATGTCTGTGTACTCGTATGGTCTTTGCTTAGGAGAAAATGTATGGTCATTGTCTAATACAACAGTAGTTACGAGCCGTCCCTTTTTTTGTTGACCGCTGCGACTGCAGCGAGCCAAGCGGCCAGGAAGTTATACTATTGAGTTCGGCGACATCTTGTGAAAGCGAAAGCCAATCGTAATTATTTATATTGGTTTGTAGCGCAAGAAACTGCAGCCACAAGCAGAACAAGACACCACATTTGTCTTTTTTCAGGTTTCCAAACGACCCTAGGAGTGATGAACCGCTACATTATAGAACAGTTTATTTATGATTTTCTTGTAACCTACAGATATTTACTAAAGAGTGTCGTGTTCTTTCAGAAAAAAAATTGCTAGTAAACAGCAGAAGACTTGATCTTTTGCAGAAAGGCTTCCTGTATCTACTCAAAAATGTTAAGTTTCCTTCACTACACATCCCGTCAAATCGGTGAACGTGCAGCATAGGAAACGAGTATGGAATGCAATACCTACATCATTTAACGTAACAGATATGGTACCACAACTCTAGAAGAATGGAAAACCACATAGAGGTAAAAATAAAGCAACAAAAACAATAACACTGTTTCCAAACACAGAAGAAATAAATTCCACAGTTATTGCCGCGTCTGAGCCACAAACAGCAAGAATCTTCAACACATTCGCTTTCGAAGCACAAGTAATTACAAGAATACTTATGTATTAGAAAATCGAGTGAAGTGTAAGACGGTGTGAAACATTAGGCTCCCTACAAAGTAACTATTTTTTGAGGAAAGTGCGGGTCATAATAAGAACAGACAACAAAATAAATATATTCTTCTCATGTATGAAATATTTGTTTATATTATCTAACTTTCAGAGGAGTAAGCTGCAATTATATGCACATTCGCAAGTGTTTCTTAATTACGAGCTTCATTATAGCTTACGTCACTGAATCAGTGAGATTCGGCTGATTTTACGTGTATTTCGTGATCATTCACGTCTCTTGATAGTTTACTTATGCTTGGAGCGTAAAACTGTAATGACTATTTCGGCTAATTAACTGTAAAAATAATTACAAACAAACTTTAATTTTATAGCTTCTTTCTCTCCGCTTGGGGCGCTAGTATTGCACCAGCTGTCGAACGGTACCGACTTTCACAGCAGCAAGTGTCGCGATTGTTTATGTTAGACTGTGGTATAGCTGTGCAATTAAAGACGAACACGAAGACAGTTGAATTGGGATAAGGAGATTATGACATTGAAAATGGTAATGGAGTAACGAATTCTATTTTGAGGAAGAAAAAAATATTTTGTGGCAATGGACGGACGGTAAAGTGTCGACAAGGATGTTGTTACGGGATAGTGATAAACTGATGACGTTTCTCAGCAGTGTGTTAGCGTAACGAAGAAACTGTCGGAGACGGGGTAGTTGCATCATGCTATGATGGATCAAGAAACTTCTCTGCAGAACTAGATAGAAGATAAGTTGAAAGAAAATTACTGTCGTCGCAAAAGTATACAGAAGGGAGAAGAGGAGAAATGAAGACATTGTAGAAAGATTAATAACGGACAGCAATTAAACTGTCGTGATGAAAATTAGTTCCTTACTGGTAATGTGTGGACGGGACGAGTGAAGACTGGGTTTAACAGCAAGTGTAGGCGTCAACTCACTTATTGATCGGCTAATCGAAGTTGTGTGTATGAACAATGGATAAATGCTTGGACTGTTCTACAGCGGGAATTCAAATTTCGTGTAGATTGTCGTAATTTACGAAGTGATTATAGCTACATTGATGCTAGTAAGGGCATAGCACGTACTCTGAGAGTAAAAAGTTTAAATAAATTGACACCCCGGCAGATAAAATTAATAATTATGTTGGTCCACATTGTTGCCAATAACAGCTGTATGTGTTCTATGAAATAACTCACTGGATCCCATCCATCAGTTCCAGATGAAGTGATTTAAGTTATTTATGGCCGCCGAATAGTGTTACAAAGCTGTATTGTGACTTCAAGAAATTTCAGTAAGTTACTTTATTTTTGAGGTGAGACATCGCCATATTAGCCGTCAGCGCTAATCAGTAACGGAGTTTAGAGCCAGAGATCATCTGGTTAATGGCTAGAGACAGCGGAATGTCGGCAGCGCAAGGTACGAAATTCTCTGATATCACGCCGTTGGGTTTCAGATCAAAAGAAACAAACAGCTAGTCCACAGTTGTACAAACGCTATAGATCTGCATAGAGATTTCAGCTCAGTTAAGAAAAATTACTGAGAGTGTAAATTTAGTAAACAGTTTATCAGCAGAAAAAATATTCGTGTGTTACAATATGAACCACACTCTCACTCGCACATTGTTCTACCACAGTCTAACATAACACTCGCGGCATTCCGTGCTTAGCGTGCAGCATGTGATATTTCAGAATACGATAACGGAAAACTTCGAATACGTATGTTCATAGTGAATTCTGATGTAATTCTCGTAATAGCGAGACTTCGCAGTGCCATAAAGGACAGTAACATTTACTATATAACAGTACATTTTTCAGTCTTTAGTATCCTAAGTATCCTGAAGGTACGAAACTGTGTAAGAAAGGACAGTTCATTTACGATTCTCTTGTGATGTTCAGATATTTACCGAATACTGTCCTTTACTTTAATAACAAAAAATTGCTGGTAAACACCGGAAGATCTGACCTTTTGCAGAAAAATATTGTGTACCTATCCAACTAAGTGGAGTTTTGTTTGTTACACTTCCAGCCAAATCAATGAATATGGAATGTAGTACGAACAATATTTAATGTGCGGAATAAGCCGCCACAGCTGCAGAGAAAACGACACAGACGTGATGATAAATCGTCAAAAGCAATAAAACTTTTCCCAACACAAAAGAAACCAGTACCACAATTATTGCTAAATTTGAGCCATAAACGGAAATAATGGCCTTTGGGGCAAAAGTAATTACATTTACAAAATTATTTGTGTAATAAAAATGTGAATTGTAAGAATCGGCGAATCATTAAACTTCCAAAAATGTTTAAGTGTCAAGGAAAGTGCCTATGATAATAACAGACGATAACATAAATATCGGCTTCGCATGTAAGAAATACATGTTTATATTCTCTTGCTTTCAACGGAGTAAGCTGCAAATATACACAGTCTACATACGAAAATAATTCTTCGACAATAAGCTGTAGCTTATTTCACTGAATCTTATGTGAGTGATTCGCTGCTTCCACAGGTATTTCATGTATCCTGGTTATTTAATAATGCATGGAACGCTCACTTATAAGAATCATGTCATCAATTAAGTAGCAAATAATGAAAAACGTGCATCATAGTTACGATGCATGTGACTGCTTTTCGTCGCTTGGAGCTCTACTGTCGCTACAGCTGTCGAACTGTAACAACTTTCACATTAGAGTGTGTCGTGACTGTATATATTAGACTGTGGTTCTACTTTCTTACTGTATGTAAAAACACATTAGAATGACTTATGGCAGTGTGATTTCAGAAAAAAGTTTCTCAATTATTAGCCCAAGTAAGACCAAGTTCCAAAGAGCACAGTGCCTTTGTTCATAACATATTTTTTCGTTAAAACATAGTCAGTCTGTTAGCTGTCTGGAGTACATTTACGACATACAGAGCTTACGTATTTATGTTAGCCCCGCTGTAGTGCCTCGATTGATTATACAGAGTAGGCATCCTCTTGAATCTTTTCCTGTAAAAATGCAGTGTGAGAAAGAAAGTAGAAAGGTTTAGTGTTTTATATCCCGTTGGTGACAATCTCAAATCAGATGGAACGCACTATAGGCTAACTGTGAACACAGACAACATAACATTTAAAGACACGTGTAAACGCACTTACAAAGCGTGGAAATCTCCGAAGCGAGATATTGCAGTTAATGCTAGTTGAAAGCCGTGATGGACACATGTTTGACTTGAAATCTACGGCAGTATGAATTTTACGCTGAATGGAATTATAAGACACTTATGTCTACATATAGTTATATTTTTTGACACGTGCTACTGCATGCTTGATAATTTGTCAAACGTGAAGGTCTTTAATACCGTGTTTACAAAGTAAGACAACAATTATGCAATCAGCATATCTCCAAACGTGGAGTTCTGCATTTATACCTAACACTGGGAAAAATCTAACATAGGTGTAGGCTGCCTTAAGAAAGTGACGCAAAATGCAAACTATCTGCGCGAAGTGGAAGAATTGAAAGTTATACTGAAGCCTAATAATTCACACGCCAACGGAATTCTCAATCAATAATTTTTACTGGCGATGTCTGTTTCAGAATGACTCGTGTTTGTACTCTCAACAGCAGTACAATGTAGTTGATGCAATCCAAACACAGCAGTTCTGCGAGCCATCAGCGATAATAGTAGTTACACAAAGGGAAAAGGGAGGGCGAAAATGAAAGAAACGCTCTGGAATAATGTGCATTTCGTTTGTTACTATTGACCCGATGATCGTTGTAGAAGATAACACCGACAATCGCTTGTTTATAGAGTGTTACGAAAATTGGTCGCCTATTTACTCAACAGTGAAACGCCTTTCACAAACGCTCCCCAGCGCTTATACTAACGTTTTTTCCATTCTCAACATCGTCGTGCTGAAGAATATTGGGAACTGACAGAACAGAATATTACCGAAGTTCACTTTCTAGGCGTGACATGACGAGAAATTGCGCAGACTACCTGTCGTTTCTGTTACATAATGTGCCGTTGAAATTTTATCATTGTCGTCGCCCTTGCCGTGCTGAATATCTATACTCACTTTATTCCCTCTATGTAGAGTACGACAACGTCAGTGATGACGTCAGCTGTAGGCTCACGATCCAGTTTCATCAACATGAACTGAAGATTAGCAGTTTCTACAGTAAAAGTTCATTTTGGCGTCATGTCTCAGAGAGAAAACACATCAGTAACAAAAATAACGAAGTGGCGTAAGGTCCCATTTCATTATTTCGCAATCGTAAAACCTTACTAATATTTTTGCCGTATAAATCTTAATGTCATGCCATATAATTCGTAATCTAAAGTTTCAGTAGATTTATTTACTTTATTCACAGGCGAATAATGCTGCAGGAGGAATAAAAGAATACTTCGGCATTGCACATTCAAGGTTCACAAATGTTGAGATTCCATCTTTCACTTTCTGAGGACTCCCAATTCGGCTTCTTCGAAAGGATTACAGCCGGAAGGTTTTGGAACAATGAAGTTTCTCCGTTTTGCTAAGTGTTTTTCTGGTTTTCTCTATACCCGCATAAATTTTTTGAAATTGTTATTGTTTTGAAGCCTTGTCAGTTAATCATAATCGTCAAAATAATCCGTTATCGCGAGTGTGTCCGTCTTCTAGTGATAGCTAAGCACTTCAAAAATACAAAACACAGCAGATCAGCTCACCCAATTCTGGCGCCAATTTTAGAGATTAGATCGCATTTCAGGATTTCGTTGCGAGTCACATGGAAAATGAAATGAAAGTCCATCAAAACTCATCGAACTCACTCCATACGCCCATTGTCGTAACGTGAGGTCGAAAAATTGGTCTTCTATAATGGCCTAAAACTACTCTTAACAAAATTTACTAAATTTCAGTGTAACGTAGAGTACTGACATATACACGAAAATAGCTGCAATAGCACCAGAATCACACATTTCTATTTTATTAATGCTGATTTCTTTTATATTTTAACAATAAATTGATTTGTTTTATTTGTAATGAGACATCAGCTGTATGCTATGAGCAGAAGACTAAATAACATCAGTGTACTTTGATGTGATGAGAGTATGAAAGAGGAAAAAAAAAGCTGTTTTTCGAAAGAGCACGGATGTAATTGACAATTAACTGTGAAGCGCTGGCACATTTCGCCAACATTTAGGGTCAGTGGTAGTCGTGTGGAACGTTTCGGATATTCACGTTCTGTATACACTGCGCCGTATTTACACTACTGCGAACGTAGGTTGCTGAAGACTATGAGCATGTTACCAGGAACAAATTTATTTACTTATTTATTTATTACTTATTTAAGCTAACCAGATTAGTACCCTGTAGATAAGAGGGTGGGGAAAGAGATGGGGCCGACAGTGAGTTGCGGGAAGTCATATGGAGGAGATAACGGTTGTGATGAAAGGTGGGCCATCAGTTGTCTTTTGAATTTTGAAAGGATTTTAATTTCTGTAATAATTTGTGGAAGATTTTTCTACAGTCGGGTTTTAATACAGAAAATAATTTAGAGAACGTGGCTATGTTGTTTGGTGGTATAGAGAGGATTTTATTTCGTTGTCAACGAGTATTTCTGATGTGTAGTTCAGACAGTAGGGTGAGGTTTGAGGATAAACAAGAGGGAGTACAGTTATTGAGAAAGCGATGGAGCAAACACAGGGTATGGTAATCTCACGCTTATCGGCTCTTAGCTATAATAATTGTTCCTAGACACGAGTTATATGGTCGAAACCAAAAGCGTTCGTCACAAATCTATCGCACACAAGCATTCAGCGCCAATACCAGTCGGTGTGAGCTCTTACACGAAAGTCCTTGGACAACAGGATCCCCATAATCAGCGCTGGAAAGTATAAGCGTCTCTACGAGATGCTTTTTAAGCTCGAGAGGAAATACTTTTTTATATTTTCGTAAGTGAATAATGCAATGCTGACACAGACTGCAGTCGTGTATTCGGTCCCGTCACAGTGATTGTCCTGAATTATTCTCATGTCCTTTGCAGAAGAATCAATGGTTATATATGTGTTGCTTAGGAGTAAGGAAGGACGTCCTCTGAACTGTGGGCTAATACATTCTTCGTGAGCGACTGTGAATGCTTCAGTTTTAGACGGGTTAAATTTCAAACCTAACGTTGTGTGCCCACTCTGATAAAGAAAGTAATCAGTTTTTATGAGGCGGATGGATGTCCGCAGGTCTATTATTCTAGCACTTAGGTATAACCGAAGGTCGTCAGCGTATAAATGATATTTGTTATTGAAGATAATACTCGAAACATCATTAACATATGATAAGATAAGTAATGGCCCAGTACTAATCCATATGGGACACTGATACTACTTTCCTCCACTATGATCTCTTTGTTCCGATCATTACACACTGTGGACGAGATGTAAGGCGTGAGTGGAGCCACTGTACATCTTTTTAGGTAAGGTTTTATGCAGATATTACGGTTCAAAAGATATTCATTGAGGTATTGCACCAGGATGAGCTTAACGCAATTGGAAGTGCGCCATGGCCTTCGACAAAATCAAAAACAAAGCCGCAGAACGAAGAAATAGCTAAAAAAAGTAACTGTGTAGATAATAAATGCAACATTCATTTCCTTTAATAACTCTACAGTTCAAACGCAGGTTACTACTTCCTTAAGAATTTCATGATATAGTGTAGTTAATAATGGAAAAATGCATAAGGGGTGAATTATTGTCCCCACGGTATCCCAGTGGTTACATAGATTATGTTCGTCATTTATTTAGGGAGCGTTTACTCTGTTGACCACATGTACTATATTGACACTGTATGCCAAACTGAAATTCGAACCTGAATAGGCGACATTCTACGTGCTAGTTTCCCACACTCATTGGAAGATTCTTGTGGCAGTTAGAAGCTTCTATTCGGACCGTGAACAACAGTGGGACAATGAAAGTGGAGAGGTGATAAGTGGTCTAGGGATTGCCGGCACGGTAGCTCAGCGTGTGCGGTCAGAGAGCTGGCTGGCCTGTGTTATGAAAAAACTGAGTGAAAGGATCACCAAAGAACTTCAACGGATGTCATATGACGGCCGCTACGATTAAATACACCGAAAAATAACGAACAAAATGCAAAAAAAATGGGGTAGCGTCTTTGATTAGTAATCATAACGTCCTCGGTCCCACGTTTGAAATCCGCCACCGCATAAATTTTGATTAATAATCGGCATTGGCGGCCGAGGACTTTCGGCATAAGAAGTCACCTCAATCTGCCAACGGCCTTGTCACGGAGGGCGGATGAGCGGACAAAAATGTTCAAATGTGTGAGAAACCTTATGGGAGTTAACTGCTAAGGTCATCTGTCCATAAGCTTACACACTACTTAACCTAAATTATCCTAAGGACAAACACACACACCCATGCCGGAGGGAGGACTTGAACCTCCGCCGGGACCAGCCACACAGTCCGCTCGGCTAATCGCGCGCGGCTGAGCGGACAGATGTTCAAGGTACACTCTAGCCCTTGTGATGGGAAGCTGCCCCTTGAGACGGAAGAATCAGCAATGATCAGCGACATAAGAATGCAGAAGGCAATGTAAACCACCACATTAAAGACGCTCAACTTGTAGCCACAGGACATGTGGCCCGTAATAGGAAAAGTGTCATGATGATTTCTCCATCAACAAAACACTCCGGGATAGTTCTTTATTCGTATCTCTGGGAGGGGACTGCCAAGGGGGAGCTGATCATGAGAAAAATGTTGAATAATCAAAGACAGGATAAAAAGATAACGAACTACGAGTTGGGGCGTGGAATGTCAGAAGCTTGACTGCACTAGGGAAGCTAGAAAACCTGAAAAGGGAAATGCAAATGCTCAATATAGATATAGTATGGGGTCAATGAAATGAAATGGAATGAAGACAAGTATTTCAGGTCATCTGAGTGTAGGGTAAATCAACAGCAGCAGAAAATGGTATAACGGTTCAAATGGCTCTGAGCACTATGGGACTTAACTTCTGAGGTCATCAGTCTCCTAGAACTTAGAAATACTTAAACCTAACTAACCTAAGGACATCACACACATCCATGCCCGAGGCAGGATTCGAACCTGCGACCGTAGCGGTCGCGCGGCTCCAGACTGCAGCGCCTAGAACCGCTCGGCCACGCCGGCCGGCTGGTATAACGGAAGTAGGATTCTTTATGAACAGGAAGGAACGGCAGAGAGTGTGTTACTGTGTATACTTCAGTGATATGGTTACACCTATCAGAATCGACAGCAAACCAACACCTACAACGATAGTTCAGGTATACATGCCGGCGTCGCAAGCTAAAGATGGAGAGATAGAGAAAGTATATGAAGATATTGGAAGGGTAATACATTATGCAAAGGGAGATGAAAATCTAATAGTCATGGTGGACTGAAATGCACTTGCAGGGGAAGGAATAGAAGAAAAGGTTACCCGAGAATAAGGGCTAGGAACAAGGAATGAGAGAGAAGAAAGACTAAATGAGTTCTGTAATACATTTCAGATAGTAATAGAGAATACTCTGTTCAACAAGCACAAGAGGAGGAGGTATACAGGAAGATTTCAGTTAGATTACATTATGATCAGAGAGATATTCCGAGATCAGATATTGGATTGTGACGTTTACCCACGAGCAAATATAGGTTCAAATGGCTCTGAGCATTATGGGACTTACCATCTGAGGTCATCTGTCCCCTAGAACTTAGAACTACTTGAACGTAACTAACCTAAGGACATCACGCATGTATGCCCGAGGCAGGATTCGAACCTGCGACCGAGCAAATATAGACTCAGACCGCAATGTAGTATTGATTAAGAGTAGGATTAAGTTTAAGAGATTAGTCAGGAAAAATCAATACCCAAAGAAGAGGGGCACGCACGTACTAAGGAATGACGACAAACAGTTGAAGTTCTCTGAGGCTATAGATACAGCAGTAAGGGATTGCTCAGTAGGCAGTACAGTTCAAGAGGAATGGACATCTCTAAAAATAGCAGTCACAGAAGTACGAAAGAAAACCTGGGTACAAAGAAGGTAACTGCGAAGAAATCATGAGTAACAGAAGAAATGCTTCAGTTGATCGGTGAAAGAAGGAAGTACAAAAATGTTCAGGGAAGTTCAGGAATACAGAAATACAAGTCGCTGAAGAATTAAACAAATAGGAAGTGCAGGGAAGCTAAAAATAAATGGCTGCATGAAAAATGTGAAGAAAACGGAAAAGAAATGATTCTCGGAAGGACTTGTTGAGCATGCAGGAAAGTCAAAATAACCTTCGGTGAAAAGAAAAGCAAGTTGGTAACATTAAGGGTTCTACGAGAATTCCACTGATAAATGCAGAGGGGCGAGCGGATAAGTGGAAAGAGTACATACAAGGCCTCTATAGGGGGAAGAGTTTTTTGATGTAATAGTAGAAACAGTAGTGGATTTAGAAGAGGTAGGGAAACCAGTGTTAGAATATGAATTTAAGAGCTCTGGAGGACTTAAGATCAAATAAGCCAGAAGGGATAGATAACATTCCATCAGAATTAAATAATTGGGAGAAGTGGCAACAAAACGACTATTTATGTAGGTGTGTAGGATGTATGGGTCTGGAGACCTTCGGAAAAATATCATACACTCAATTCCGAAGAGTGCTAGAGCTGACAAGAGCGAGAATTATCACACAGTCAGCTTAACAGCTCATGCATGAACAATTACATGATCTGCTCAATGGAATGTACAGTCTAATGAGTACAGAAAATGGACTGAGAGTAAATCAAAGAAAGACGAAAGTAATGAGAAGTAACAGAAATGAGAACAACAAGAAACTTAACATCAGAATTGATGGTTAGAAAGTAGATGAAGTTTAGGAATTCTTGGCAGCAAAACAAGCAATGACGGACGGAGCAAGGGGGACGTCAAAAGCAGACTAGTCATGGCAAAAAGGGCATTCCTGGCCAAGAGAAGTCTACTAGTATCAAACATAGCCCTTAATTTGTGGAAGAAATTTCTGAGAATTTACGTCTGGAGCACAGCATCGCATGGGTAGTGAAACATGGACTGTGGGGTAACGAGAAGAGATGAGAATCGAAGCATTTGAGATGTGGTGCTACAGGCGAATGTTGAATATTAGGTGGACTGATAAGGTAAAGAATGAGAAGTTTCTGGACAGAATCGGACAGGGAAGGAATAGATGGGAAACACTGACATGGAGAAGAAACGGGATGATTGGACGTCTGGCCGTGTGGGCATGACTTCCATGGCTCTAGATCCAGTTGTAGAGAGAAAAAAATATGGAGGTAGAAAGAGACTGGGCTACAGCCAGCAAAGAATTGAGTATCTAGGTTTCACGTGCTACTCTGATTGTACAGGAGAGGTATTAAATAAAAAATCTACTTCTTGTTTAACGTAAATGTTAAGGTTCTAGCGCCAGTCATATACCCAACATTAGTTCGCTTTACTTTATATTATTTTACTTTTTTTTCAGTCAACAGTCTGCTGACAGATTTGATGCGGCCCGCCACGAATTCCTCTCCTGTGCCAACCTTCTCACCTCAGAGGAGCACTTGTAACTATAGCCTCAATTATTTTTTAATGTATTCCAACCTCTTCTTTTCTCCACAGTTTTTACCCTCTACAGCTCCTTACAGTACCATGAAAGTTATTCCCAGATGTCTTAACACATGTCCTACCATCCAGTCCCTTTGCCTTGTCATTCGTTTCTGTATGCTAATCCCCTTGCCACCTCACTCCCTATGTCTAATTTTTTACATTCCTTTGTAGCACCACGTCTCAGATGCCTCCATTCTCTTCTATTACGGTTTTCCGACGTCCATTTTTCACAGCCATACAATACCGTGCTCAAAATGTAAACACACAGAAACTTCTCCCTCTAATTAAGGCCTTGTTTGTTATTAGTTGACTTCGTTTTGCCAAGACTGCCCTCTTTGAATGCACTGGTCTGCTTTTTATGTCTTCTTTGCTTCGTCTGTCATGGGTTGCTTTGTTTCCAAGGTAGGAGAGATCCTGAAGTTCACCTACTCCTTTATCATCAATTTCGACATTTAGTGTCTCGCTAAACTCTTTTGTGCTACTACTGCTAACTTAATTCTTTCTTTGGTTTACACCACTTCATTCATCAGAGCTTTTAATTCTCCTCCTCCACTTTCACTGAGGATAGAAATGTCGTCAGTGAATCTCATCATTGATATTTTTCCATCCTGAATTTTAAGTCCACTCTTGAACGTTCCTTTCATTTTCGTCATCACTTCTTCGATAGATAGATTAAAGAGGAGAGACGAATGACAGATTGCCTGTCTTACACCCTTCTAAATTCGAGCCCTTCGCTCTTGGTCATCCAGTCTTAGTGTTCCTTCTTGGAGCTTGCACATATTGTACATAAACCACCTGTCCCTGTAACTTACCCCTATTTTTCTCAGTATTTCGAAGATATTTCTCCATTATACATACTTGACAGATGGTTTTTCATCAGTCTTGCTTCATTATTACTACGTCTTTGGTGCCTCTGCCTTTCCTTAAGCAAAATGATCACATTTTCTTCCGTTCTTCTGTATATAGTCGTACTCAGCTTCTTGGGTTCATGAACTGTTCTGCTGATATTGCGATAGTTCTCGCATTTAACTGCCCTCGCTATTTTTGGAATTGTGTGGATGATGTTTTTCTGGACGTCTGATGGTATGTCGCCAGTCTCACATATTATACACATCCTATCACTTCCATATCGACTCCAATTTCTCCTTCTACCACACCATCAAACAATTTCTTCCTTTCATAGAGGCCTTCAGTGTACTCATTCCACCTATCCGCTCTCTCCTCTGCGTTTAACAGTGGATTCCCTTATGTATACCTGAAATTGTCAGTCTGGGGGCGGTCTGCAGGGTATGGTAACTGAAGAGAACTTCATAAGCCAAAATTGCTAAAAAAGCATTTTACTGGATGATCGATTTCGACAGACGTGTGGTGTCATCGTCGAATATTATGCTTGTTGTCTTAAAAACTCAAAAGCATAATGACAGCACTGCTCCGTCGACACCATTCTTCCACTAAAATACATTTTTAGTGACCTTGGCTTGTGAAGTTTCCTTCAGGTGCCAGTGGAATTCCCATTAACGTTGCCGCCCTTGGATTTAATTTCACGGAAGGTAGCTTTGACTTTTCTATAAACTGAGTCAGTCCTTCCAATGATCGTTCCTTTTCCTAATTATTCACTTTATTTTCGCAGCTATTTCGCCTTGGATTTCTATTTATTTCAAACGTAAGTGATTTATATTGCAATATTCCTCTGTTAAATATACTGCCTTACTGATTAAAACAGTGTTCACGATTGGGTGCTTGGGTGCTCAACCAGGTCCCATCTTTTCGTGGGTAATCCTCTTACCAATTCAGCTCACGAGTCAGGAATCGCCTTAACGGCTTGATTTCCGCCAGTATATCTGAACTAAGTTATAAATTTCGTAGTAGCTTACTTGCATTCCTTGTTGGACTGAAAATGATGGAAAAAGGAATTTCGCAAAGTAATTGCGTAACTACACCTAAGGGCGTGGTTTCCAGACTTATCCGTTCTGCAGCAGAATGTCAGCTTTAATTTTTTCAGCCGTGTAACATTTCATTCAGCCTACACGCCTGGAAACGAGCAAAACACACACACACATTAGGTCACGATTCTAGTCATTTCTCATGTCTTGAAAACTGGAAAAGAAGTGCATTGTTCCCAGTGACTTGGTACTAGTTTAAGTGACCGACATATCCAGTTTCATTTTTATTATAGTCAAAGTTATGAATTTTTCTCTTCAGTTCTGTGGCGCTGACGACAGTGCTGGGTAGTATCTCATACTCTTTGTCTGTGGTAGCGTCCACCTGACTGGGAGGGTGGGAGGTCGGGTGTCGGAACAACGCCCGGTACGATCCTCTCATCCCAGGTGTGTGGATTTCCAAGTGGGAGCAAGAGAAAGTCCGGTCACACTCCGTTTGGAAATAAACAGCTTAAAAGAATTTGGGGAACATAACTCGGCAGCTGCCATACTGCATTGGGCAATAACTGAGGGCTTTGTATCTTACCAAAAGATACCTTTATCTTTCAGAAATTATGTACACAACAAAACATCATTACATCTTCTATTGCTTGCATAAAAATGACTTAAATGTCCGACAGGTGTCGAATTGGAAACAATCATTCGTTCCGTCATCCTGGGTGCTTTCCATTGAACTTTCAGAGCTTCAATACCGTGTATGCCCTTCGTGAGCGTTTATCACTGCCTGACATCTAGACTGCATGCTCTGTATTAGTCTGTGGAGGTCACTCTGGGATATTGGTTCCCATTCTTCAGAGAGAGCATATGATAGTTCTTGGAGATTCTGTGATGGGTCAGGACGTCCACGAACGACTTCCAAGTACGTCCCACAAATGCCCGATTCTTTTAGGTCGGGACTCACCGCCGGGTCACTCTGGGATATTGGTTCCCATTCTTCAGAGAGAGCATATGATAGTTCTTGGAGATTCTGTGATGGGTCAGGACGTCCACGAACGACTTCCAAGTACGTCCCACAAATGCCCGATTCTTTTAGGTCGGGACTCACCGCCGGCCTTTCCATTACTTCACTGTCCATGTTTCGCAAGACCTTCTACTGGAACGGCCGATGTGGCCGAGCGGTTCTAGGTGCTACAGTCTGGAACCACGAGACCGCTACGATCGCAGGTTCGAATCCTGCCTCGGGCATGGATGTGTGTGATGTCCATAGGTTAGTTAGGTTTAAGTAGTTCTAAGTTCTAGGGAACTGATGACCTCAGATGTTAAATCCCATAGTGCTCAGAGCCATTTTTGAATCTTCTACTGACGCCTGAAACTTAGGCCCTGGCATTAGAAGGGATTCGGGGCCACCTCCGTGTGCAGCAGCACCTAACGATCCCACGGGATCTGTTGGACGTACTGGCTGGCGCTAAGGCGACCAAGCAGAACGGCAAGATTCGTACGGCTGTCAGCAGTACAGCCTCCCGACAACAACAAAGAAACATGGAAACCTGTCGACATCCCGGACAAAATTTGGCACTTGTCGCTCATCACGGGTCTCCGCCCACGAACACGGCTGTCACCTTGCGCCAGAGGATAACTGGGATTGTCTGTGAGTAACAAGTTTCACGAGTGTCGAAGTTGCCAATTGACATGGGAACGGCAGAACTGAAGGTGAGCTACAAGATGTTGTCATGTCACGAGAGGTACTCGAAATGTATGTCTGGGTCGTAAGGTCAACTGTCGTAATCTGTTCATTACACTCTGCTGGAATGGAGCGGCTCCAGTGGCCCTTCTGAAATAGTATGGCTGCGCTCCGGTGGTATCCGTTCGACGCAGCAACGCAGAGATGGTCAGGTATCGGTCTTCATGTGGCGTTGTAATGTGTCGGTGACCTTGTCCGATACGCCTTGTGTACTGATCTGTCTCCCTCTAGGATGTCCACAACAGATGGATAAAACGTGGATGGGCATTGGCATCTGCAGCACCACCATCGAAATTCCGTCTTTATTGGATGAAACAATCATTGCACTGCGCTGAGGTTATAACACTACAACAGCGTATTTACGTAGCTTATTCAATCAAATACCAAGTTTGCCTTAACACGTACGATGCCCCAACAGAACAAATCAGTCCTGTCACGGAAAAGCCACGTACAACACTCCTGTCTGCTACTGCTGTACCATAACCTTGAAGCTGGAAACCGGTTGTGAAATAAAACTATTTTGTTAAAGCAATTATGGTATAAAGCAACAGAGCAGTGTTACCCTCTGAGAGGAATTTTGTTATGTTGACCGTGTTGTTCCTAACGGAGGTGGCTTATCGGAAATGAAAGTCAGAATTACGTAAATATTTGAACAGTAACAAACAAAATTTTGCCTATCTGCACTGTTAACGGATAACGAAAACGGTCGCCAGCCTAACTAGGCAAGAGAACGATTAACATTCTCGTTCAAGAATATAGTTATTAGTAACTTTAATGGATAAACACACCCTATACTTTGTCACACGCGAGTGCAGTGAACTCTGACACATACATATGTTTACGGTAAGATTGAAACTAACAGTTAGAGCAGCACAAACTATTTGCAAAATTATAACAGGTACAGAAAAACACTATCACTTTCAGGGCTTATACAAACTGAATGGCCTTTATAACGTTATTATTACTATTCACTGCAGAATAATTAATTGGATATAGGTTAAGTCTCTCTCGGTTAAATACTTTACTATTTAAAATGAAAGTTAATTGGAATCCACTAACAGGTTGCGTCTCACTATCATTTTAATAAAGAAATTATGGTTTTCATAATAAGTGGTCTTTCCGTCACTGGTTACCGAACATTAACACACTAGCCAAACTGTGGATCCTGTTATACTGTTAATATGCACTTATAATACACAAGAGAGACCAACACTTAGTAAACATGTGTATATAACGTTTCACAACTGCAGTTTTCCACTTTTACTACAGTGAGACACAAAATTAACACTTATGTAAGATACTGACTCACCTTCTGCGATTTACAACAGGCAGTAATGTGATCATTCACTAAGCAAAACTTTATAAGCCTCAATCTTAAGAACTTTTAATTTTGAAGTTGGCATCAGCACATTAATAAGCAGTTTTACTAGGAAAATTATTTTCAGCAAGCTACATTAACGTTAACTTTCTTTTTACTATGTTCAAGAGGCATCGATTAGCAAAACACTGGGATTTATTGTTATTTCAGTAGGGACACTCGGTAATCACTTTAGTTCAAACGGAGAGGAAACTGAGAGGTGTTATGACGAGGAGAAAAATCAAGGTAGGTGCATAAGTTCAGATATAAATTACCTTATATTTGAGCACAATAACACATCCATTAAGCTGATCCTTCACTGTACATCATTATAGCATTCCAGTGCAATGATTGCGCAATGTGGTGGCAACTGCATGTTGGTAGGTGGAATTGCAGGCAGAATTGCTGGACTCTGTCATTTGTTGGTGGCGATGATAGATACAAATTCCAGAATAGTTCCAGCTATTTATCCATCCATCCGAGGCATTGGAAAGTAGCAGAAAAAGCCTCTCTCGGAACCAGCACTGTGCAACTTTTGCATGGCAGTTCACAGTTTGGTAGTTAGTTCCCGACTCGTAGCTCGTCCCCGACTGGCTCTTGTTTCCTCCTTTTTTACTTAGGCCAACCACAATTTGCGCGCGCTACACAGTTCCGTTCCCGAGGGAACCACAACAACTTTTACATACAGAATAACTAAGAACCCTAAGTGAGGATCAGCAGTTTACATAACAGCAAACAAACATTTTAAATAAAACAGAACATTTTCACATATTGACATTTCTACAAAAAATTATTCACACAGAAATTACAATTATATATAGTAAGTTTTGTTCCCTCCAAATGGGAAAAAGAATTTAAATGTCAGATGCACTGCATTGCATAGAATCAAACCATGACATCAAAGTTCTTACAAAGAAAGGAGTATACAGTTTTATGTTATCGATTCAATCACACATATTTACAGAAGCTCAACAAAGTAACATTAAATAAACAAAAGCAAAATAAGTCAATAGAGTACTAGAGTTATGGTGTTACAAGGTGTCGAAATGCATGTGCTTGGATGAATACAACGTCCACAGATGACAGCTGCCGTCTCAATACCGCACCGGTACTACTTCGTTCCGTTCGTTCACCTAACTCTGTAGGCACAACACAGCTATCAGGTGGCAAATGGTCGTAATAGTTGCCTACACTGAAAACGAAGATCTAAACCCATGCAATCAGACCATAGGTATCGCCTGTTCAAAAATAGATTCACGTACCGGACGTTGATACATGTGTTGTGATAATTGTTTTGAACAGTGTAGTAGATGAAGTCTCTCGTATAGCATACATGGATGGCTACGTGCTGGAGGCAGGCACTGGGCGTCGAACCTATGATCCTTGAGGACAGTGCACTGATGCGCTTACGGGATGCAATGATAGCTATAAACAGCGTATTTTCTGACTTGTATTGTTACGTGATTCCTTCCGCAATGGACCGTTCGGTGATTTGCGGAGCACGTACGTAACCAGATGTAGAAGTAATTGTAGGCCCTCAGCCGGTCGAAGCTGATGCTGGATCTTACAGCAAGCGGTCCCGTACAAAGAAAGACGCTGATGACTGCGCCACCGGACGGCAGTACAGCGATGATGCTTCTCGGGGCCGATTGGCAGTAGCTCGTACACAGCGGCAGCTGACTATGTCTTTTATCGTCTGGGGGGCCAGGGCCAAGGCTGTTGTTACACGTACAAAAAATGGTTCTAATGGCTCTAAGCACTATGGGACTTATCTGAGGCCATCAGTCTACTTAAACCTTACTAAGGACATCACAAACATCCATGCCCGAGGCAGGATTCGAACCTGCGATCGTAGCAGCAGTGCGGTTAAAGACTGAAGCGCCTAGACCAGCTCGGCCACAGCGCCCGGCAACACGTTCAGATACACCAGGCTTCACGTAGTTCCCCTGGCACAATGGTGCAGAAGCATCCCGGATTTCTACAACACTGCTGGGTGATGAATGGATGGTCTTAACAACGTACTGAGGGGAGGCATGATGGTAAAATACTGTGCCAGCTGATTTCTGCAACCATGGCGTTACGGACTTGGTAGTTTGCGTCAGCCAGCGGCGCTGAAGTTCTCTGATTCATTTTGCGTCTTTTCTAATGTCTCCTAGTAGCTCCCAACACACATCTGTCCATTTATCGCCGAGAATTCCAGAGTTTTGGAATAGCTTTTGCTATTCGGACCACCTCTCAAAGTCGTACGCGAATACTCATAAAAATATGGCACTAGAACACACAGGGTGATTATAATTAAACTTTCTCCACTTGAGACAGTGGAGAAGGAAAATTATTTACCGTACAGTTACCGAACTTTATAGGAATGAGGTTCAGGCTGTGCGCTAAAGGATTAGCCTCGTTGGTATTGTTAGTGTAAAGACTTGCCGCTGGGCGTGGGTACTAGTACGGAAACATGGGGCTCAACATAAGCGTTAGTGTGTATTTCACTTGTAGACAGTCAACACGGATCCGGAAAAGGTAAACAGGGCTTTACGCATGAAAGCAACAGCAATAGTACTGCTGTTCTTAGTGACTATCGCCGCCTTAAAGGAATACGAATAGGTCCTTTTTCCGCACGTGTTTTGAAGAACATGATTCGGAAGTTCCAATTAATTGATGATTTTGGAGTTGCTCCTGGAACAGGCCGACTGCCAATAGCGCCACAAACTGTTTAAGACGTTACTATTGTTATAGTTGAGAATGCTGGGCGCAGCGTGCTGTCTTCAAGCATTGTACGGGCTGTGTCACGGCAACTAAATATTGCATGGTCCCCCTTTCGAAAAGTGCTGCGAAAAACTGTAAAACAGGATCTTTAGTGTGGTTCCAGGATATTAAGTGCTTTATTTGTTATTTCTCTTCAGCATGTCCTCACAAGTGTGTCCACAAAGTTTCACTGTCGTACGATCAATAATTTTTCATGGAGAACCTCTCAGATTAACAGCAGCACTCCGTCTTCAGGCCACAAGTGGCCCATAGGGACCATCCGACCGCCGTATCATCCTCGATGACGATGCGGATAGGAGGGGCATGTGGTCAGCACACCGCTCTCCCGGTCGTTATGATGGTTTTCTTTGACCGGAGCCGCTACTATTCGGTCGAGTGGCTCCTCAATTGGCGTCACGAGGCTGAGTGTATCCAGAAAAATGGCAACAGCGCAGGGCAGCCCGGATGGTCACCCATCCAATGGCGGGCCACGCCCTGCAGCGCTTAACTTCGGTGATCTGACGGGAACCGGTGTATCTACTGCGGCAAGGCCGTTGCCCAACATCTCAGGTAGCGAAAGTTTAATTATAACTACCCTGTATGTTAAGAAAAATTACTGATCTTGAAATGCAAGATAAAATGCTTCACAGAATTCCAATTGCCTCGATAACTTTGTACCTGTAAATCATCAACACACTTACTATGTTGCCTTTTTGACCATTGTTGATTTCTGATACAAATACTGACTTGCATTACACTGTTTGTATTACACAATATCTAAATCTCGGGCTTAATAGAAGTAAGTGCCAGTACAGCTTCCTGAAGAAACTGTTGTTCAGTTACTGAGGAGTGCACGGCTAATTCTCATTAAATGCACACGCCTGCATTTTGTTTATGCCTAATAACGCCTTAGATGGTCCCCAACTGGGTGAGGCATTTATACAGTTATTGCTTGTTTCATCACAGTCGCTATATGAGGGTGGACTTTATGGGCCAGCTTATTTGCACAGTGAGTCACGTAACACGGCCATTAAGGCAGGTGTGATGCTGCAGTTAATGCTGTGCGCGCATTAGCCGGCGTTTGGCCGCGCTGTTATGTGCCATCCGCCGCAAAGAAATTAGATTTATACAGTTTATGCTTCTTCCCGGGTAATTTCAATACACCGCCGAGCTACGAGTCTACGTTGCACCACGACAGATTTTTATAGTAGGTGTGCTAAGAAGACCGTTATTTCTGACACAATCAGTACAGTAAAATATTTCCTGTTAAATTGCCTCTATTAATTTTCTGAGCTGCACATATGAAGTGTGCTTTAAGGAATATCTTCACTACTTCTGGTAATGTTACTTAAATCGGTTGTACTTTATGAAAAATATGAGTTTCGACTTTGGTCAGAAATGTTGCGAGAAGGAATCAAGGTAAAAGCTAAGAAATGCCTGCCCTGTTTGCACGTTTAACCAATTTGTTTTTGTTAGTAGTCACACATATATAAAGTTATCTTCATATGAAGAGACAGAAAGTTAGAAATTTAGTTGGTACTTCGTTGCTCTTAGCCACAGTACTGAATGCAGGCTCGCAACACGTCGACATGCACTGTAAGCTCAAACTTATTAGGACACACATTAGTGGCCGTTAATACAGGTTGTGTCCACCCTTCGCCTTTAGTGCTGAACTCTGCTGAAGACACATTCAATGAGGCGTCTATCCATGGAGAAATGGCAGCCCGTTCTTCCTTAGGAGAGGGGAGTGATGTTGGATGCGGGAGTCTAGAGCGAAATCTATGCTCTAACTCATTCGATCGTTGTTCCACTTGGTTCGGATTGGGAGTCTGGAAAGGCTGGTCCGTTTGGAAACTTTGTTGTCCGCAAATCTTTGCCTTACAGGTGTTCTTTTATGAGAGAATGCATTGTCATGCTGATGCACCCATTCTCTCCGAACTTCTTTTATGAGAGAATGCATTGTCATCCTGATGCACCCATTCTCTTCGAACTGTTCCTCTACATCACAGTCACAATGCTGTAAAGTATTCATTTCGTTCCGAATTTAGCTGTTTCATAAGCACAATATGGCGGCTATATCGGACCCAAGAAAAATACGCGTATACCGCTACATTTCCGCCGCCTTACTTTAATACTGGCCCTACACATAATGGGAGATGACGTTCTATAGACATTAACCAGACCCAGACCCATCCATCGCATACAGCGCGATACTTTACTCAACACCACTCGTTCCCATCAATCCACTGTAAGGTGGCGTCGCTCTTTAGATAAACTCAAGAGTCGCTTAGCATTGACCGCAGAAATGTGTTGCTTATCAGGAGCTCCTGTACCACTGCATCTTATTCTCTTTAACTCCTCACGCACAGTCATCGTGCCAGCTAGGCTGCCGACTTCATGTGAACCTTTACAGACACCATCCACAACTCTTGACGGCCCCTGTCCGTCGACACTTAAAGGTCTACATGGTCATTACTTAGCTGTGGATGTTCCATCGCGGCGCTTCTGGCTCGCCATCAAGTCACCAACGGCCGACCTGGGCAGTTATTTACCCTTTTTTTTTTTTTTTTTTTTTAGTCATTAGTCTTCTGACTGGTTCAATGTGGCCAGCCACGAGTTCCTCTGCTGTGACAACCTCTTCATCTCAGAGTAGCACGTGCAACCTACGTTCTGAATTATTTGCTGGATGTATTATGAACACCAACAAAAGCAAAACGAGGATAATGGAATGTAGTCGGGTGGTGCTGAGGGTATTAGATTAGGAAATGAGACACTTAAAGTAGTAAAGGAGCTTTGCTATTTGGGGAGCAAAATAACTGATGATGGTCGAAGTAGAGAGGATATAAAATGTAGACTGGTAATGGGAAGGAAAGCGTTTCTGAAGAAGAGAAATTTGTTAAGCGGCTCCGGAAAGGCTCAAAATCATGAAAAGTTCAATTTTTACTTTTTTGCGTTTTCTGAATCTGCAGACTATTACCTTTTAATAGATATATAATTTATTCAATTCCGAAGACTACAACTATTTTTAAATTTTTTTTGAAATGTGTTCTACATGGGCGTGATCACCTGTGACGCTGTTAAACTGCTGTCAAATGGTGTTATTATTAACGTCCGTGTTCATCAGGTACATTTTAGTGATGTGAGATAAAGTATGTGTTGTGGCTAACCTGTGATAGTTCAATATATATCGCTGGTGTGATTGTCGATTGTTTCACGTTTATTTACTCTGTCATTATCTCGAAAATATTCGTAATTAATTCTGTTTCTTGAGTCTCTGTTTTGTTGAAGTATAATAATGAGTAAAACTAAAGTTATTAGAAATCCTCTGAAGGCTTTTAAGCAAAGAAGAAATGTTGGAAAGCGAAAGGTATGTGTTATTACTGTAAACAATAAAGACGATAACCAAGTGAGTGAACCTAACCTCTCAAGTACACCTGCCCCTAGCAGTCAAAGTGGGAAAGAAAATACTTCACAGAAGAAGCTTGGTTCAATGAGTGAAAACTATGAATGTTTTATGGGCGAATCGGATGTGAATGAAATATTTGATATGTCGGTTCTCAAAGGAATTTTTTCAAACTGTGTAAGATGTATTCATTGTAGTGAAGTTGGTCTGGAACTCTCCATAATAAAGCACGTAGGACTTGCTAGTCAAATACAACTGAAATGTGATATAAGTGTTCATACATGACCACCTTTTGGAACAGTGTTGCAGTAACTGCCACTGAAGAAAATGGTAGCAAAATCTACGAACACAACAACGAGCGATGCTTGCTTTAGACAAAGAACGCCTTCGGGCTGCAGACAGGGCTGTAAAGAGTCTAGAAATACAAGCAAGAGTAAACAGGAGGAGGAACAAGAGGAAGCTGGAGGAGGAGTTTGCAGAGGATGAAGATAATCCATCCTATGGACCTGGAATGCACTAAAAAGTTAATCCAATCTTGGTCGCTCGTTTCCCAAAACTTTTATTTTCTCATACTAATTACATGTTTTCTAAGGATCTTCCAAACATATTTGTTTCAAACTTTCAGTAAATGTTACACATTACCTTCTGCATAATTTAACACAGCCTTTTTCCAAAAAACTGTATATTTTTGAATATTTAAATAAAAAATTGCAAAAAAATGTTGTGAATTTTCATTACAATTGAAAAAAATCATCTTTAATAACAGAACTAAAATTTTGTAAAATCCCTGTGTTAAGTTGTAGCCCATATTCCAATAAATAATCTGTAAAAAATTCAACTTCCTACCTCAAATACTTTGTGAGGAAAGATTTAATTTATAAGCGTTATTTTAACATTGCAAGTATAGGGCGTTCCGGAGCCCCTTAACATCGAGTATAGATTTAAGTGTCAGGAAGTCGTTTCTGAAAGTATTTGTATGGAGTGTAGCCATGTACGGAAGTGAAACATAGACGATAAATACTTTAGACAAGAAGAGAATAGAAGCTTTCGAAATGTGGTGCTACAGAAGAATGCTGAAGATTAGATGGGTAGATCACAACTAATGAGGAGGCGTTGAAGAGGATTGGGGAGAAGAGAAGTTTGTGGCACAACTTGACTAGAAGAAGCGATCGGTTGGTAGGACATGTTCTGAGGCATCAAGGGATCACCAATTTAGTATTGGAGGGCTGCGTGGAGGGTAAAAATCTTAGAGAGAGACCAAGAGATGGATACACCAAGCAGATTCAGAGGGATGTAGGCTGCAGTAGGTAATGGGAGGTGAAGAAGCTTGCACAGGATAGAGTAGCATGGAGAGCTGCATCAAACCAGTCTCAGGACTGAAGACCACAACAACAACAACTTTCGCATCGTACATTCTCCAGAAATTTTTTCCTCAAATTAAGGCCTATCTTTGATACTAGTAGATTTCTCCCCCCGTTTCAAAAGTGCTAGTCTGCTTTTGATGTCCTCCTTGCTCCGTTCGTCATGGGTTATTTTACTGTTTAGGTAGGAGAATTGTTTAACTTCATTTACTTTGTGACCATCAATCCTAATGTTAAATTTCTCGCTGTTCTAATTCCTGCAACTTCTCAATACTTTCGTCGTTTTTCGATTTACTCTCAATCCATATTCTGTACTCCGTAGACTGTTCATTCCATTCAACAGAACATGTAATTCTTCTTCACTTTCAATGACGAAGTAAGGTCATCAGTGAATCTTATCAGTCATACAGTTTCATCTTGAATTTTAATTCCACTCTTGAACCTTTCCTTTATTTGCATTATTGCTTCTTAGATGAATGGACTGAACAGTATGGGCGAAAGGCTACATCGCTTTCTTTCGCTCTTTTTGATCCGAACACTTCGTTCTTGATCTTCCACTCTTATCAGTCGCTCTTGGCTCTTGTACATGTATGTTACTCGTCTTCACCTATACCTTACCCCTATTTTTCTCAGTACATCGAATATCTTCACCATTTGACAATGTAGAACGCTTTTTCTAGATCGATAGATCCTATAAACGTGTCTGAATTATTCTTTAAATTTGCTTCCATTATCAAACGCAAAGTCAGAATTGCCACTCTGGTGATTTTACTTTTTCTAAAGCCAAACGGATCGTCATCTAACACGCCCTGAATTTTCTTTTACATCCTTCTTTATATTATTCTTGTCCACAACCTGGATGCATGAGCTGTTAAGGTGACTTTATGACAATTCTCGAACTTGTCAGCTCTTGCAGTCTTCTGAACTGTGTGGATGATATTTTTCCTAAAGTCGAATGGTGTATCGACAGACTCATACATTCTACACACCAAGTGAATACTAGTTTTGTTCCCACTTACCATAGCTATTTTAGAAACTATGATGAAATGTTATCTATCCTTTCTGTCTTATTTGATGTAAGTATTCCAATGCTCTTAAATTTTGATTCTAATACTGGATCCCCAACCCATTCTCTATCGACTGCTGTCTCTTCTTCAACTACATCAGACAAATCTCCCCCCCCCCCACCCCCCTCCCCACCATAGAGACTTTCTATGTACTCTTTGCATCTATCTGCTCTCTCCTTTGCATTTAATAGACGAATTCCCATTGCACTTTTAATGTTAGCACCCTTGCTTTTAATGTACCGAATTCTGTTTTGTCTTTTGTATACGTTGAGTCATATTTTCCTACAATCATTTCTTTTTAGATTTCTTCACAGTTTTTAAGCATCTATTTCGCCTTAGCTTCCCCGCACATCCTATTTATTTTATTCCTAAGTGACTTGTATTCCTGAATTGCCTGTACACTTTTGTATTTCATTCTTTCATCGATCAAGTGAAGGGTTTCTCTCTTACCTACGGTTTCTTCACAGATACCTTCTTTGTACCTATGTTTTTCCTTCCAACTTCGGTGCCTGCCCTGTCTAGATACGTCCATTCTTCTTCAACTGAGTTGCCTACTGAACTACTCCTTAGGGGAGAAAATACAAAGAGATTCTGGTCGTATGTGAAGCATGTTAGCGGCAAGAAACAATCAATGCATTCTCTGCGCAATAGCACTGGCGATAGTATCATAGTTAGTGCTGCCAAAGCACAGATACTAAACACAGCCTTACGAAATGCCTTCACAAAAGAAGACGAAGTAAATATTCCAGAATTAAAACGGAGAACACCAGCCAACATGAGTAACGTAGAAGTAAATATCCTCGGAGTAGTGAAGCAACTTAAATCACTTAACAAAAGCAAGTCTTCTTGTCCAGACTGTATAACAATTAGGTTCCTTTTGCTGATGCATTAGCTCCATACTTAACAATCATATACAACTTTTGGCTCGACGAAAGATCCGCACCCAAAGACTGGAAAGTTGCACAGATCACACCAATATTCTAGAAAGGTAGTAGCAGTAATCCACTAAATTACAGGACCATATCGATAATGTCGATATGCAGCAGGATTTTGGAACATATATTTTGTTCAAACATTATCAATTACCTCGACGAAAACTGTCTATTGGCACACAGTGAACATGGGTTTAGAAAACATCGTTCCTGTGAAACACAACTAGCTCTTTATTCACATGAAGTGCTGAGTGCTATTGACAATGGATTTCAGATCGATTCCTTATTTCGGGATTTCCGGAAGGCTTTTGACACTGTACCAGATAAGTGCCTTGTAGTGAAATTGCATGCTTGTGGAATATCGTCTCAGTTATGTGACTGGATTTTTTATTTCCTGTCAGAGAGGTCACAGCTCGTAGTAATTGACGGAAAGTGATCGAGTAGAACAGAAGTGATCTCTGGCGTTCCCCAAGGTAGTGTTACAGGCCCTTTGCTGTGCCTTTTCTATATGAACGATTTGGGAGTCAATCTCAGCAACCGTCTTAGGTTGTTTGCAGATGATGCTGTCGTTTATCGACTAATAAAGTCATCAGAAGATGAAAACAAACTGCCAAACGATTTAGAAAAGATATCTGAATGGTGAGAAAAGTGGAGGAGGAGGAGGAGGAGATTAGTGTTTAAAGTCCCATCGACAACGAGGTCATTAGAGACGGCGCACAAGCTCGGGTTAGGGAAGGATGGGGAAGGAAATCGGCCGTGACCTTTCAAAGGAACCATCCCGGCATTTCCCTGAAGTGATATAGGGAAATCACGGAAAACCTAAATCAGGATGGCCGGACGTGGGATTGAACCGTCGTCCTTCCGAATGCGAGTCCATGAGAAAAGTGGCAGTTGACCCTAAATAATGAAACGTGTGAGGTCATCCACATGAATGCTAAAAGGAATCCGTTAAAATTCGGTTACACGATAAATCACTCTAATCTAATAGTCATATATTCAACTAAATACCTAGGTATTACAATCACGAACAACTTAAATTGGCAGGAACACATACAAAATGTTGTGGGGAAGGCTAATCAAAGACTTCGTTTTATTGGCAGGACACTTAGAAAATGTAACAGATCTACTAAGGAGACTGCCTACACTACGATTGTCCGTCTTCTTTTAGAATACTGCTGTGCGATGTGGGATCCTTACCATATGGGACTGACATAGTACATCGGAAAGTACAAAGAAGGGCAGCACGTTTTGTATTATCACTTAATATGGGGGAGAGTGTCACTGAAATGATATAGGATTTGGGTTGGACATCATTAAAAGAAAGGCGATCCGAAGAGGATTTCTTCACTTAATTTTTGTGCTGGCATAAGCTGTCGCCAGGGCATTGGTCAGCAAACGTGAAGCACGCCTTCATGAGAGAGGGCAGAGACACATCCACAAGCAACATGCGACCAATGCCCTCTCGTCAGCATGTCTTAGGCCGCCACTGCTGGTTGTAGGGCCTCACTCATTCAATTATTCAGCTTGGAGTCTGTCAGATTACTCGCAAAGCAGGTTTAGTTCGTCACAGGCTACAACAGTACACAGAGACCACATTAGTGACTGCAATGAGATTAGCAAAGAGAAACTTAAAGTTTGTAATAGCAGGGTTACCGAGATTGAGAGGACATCAGTCTGCTCGAGAACTGTTTCTGATGAGCTTGTACTACAAAACATGGACACAATGAAAGTCACATAACGGCTTCCTGTTCATGTATATAAAAAACTGTATTAAGCCACAGGAGCATTTGTGTTGGAGAAAGAAGATACTGGCCACCCGTAACAACATCCTCTCCCTTGTGGTACAGGACTACAATTTTGATTCCTGTAAAATGGTAGGTAGGTTTTCGCAGGTTAGTCTACATTTAAGCCTGTTCCACCGAACTTTTTTTTTCTCGGCATATCCTTGAATCTGCCACGGGTCTAGTAAGATGGTGATCATACGTCGATCCCTCTTTTGTATACATCTAATGTTAACATAATTCTTCGAATGGCTTTACTTGCTGTGGCCAGTTTGCATTTTGTATCTGATTCAGCCATCGTTTAATTTTGCATTCTAAATGGCAAAATCGGTCTTCTACTTTCGGCGTATGTCATTTTCCGCCACCTGCTGTCAGCTTTCGTCTCGCTCGCCCCATTTTGATCGGTCGCCCATGCCAGTCGACCACGGACGCTACCACCTGGGGTAATAAATAAAGGAGCGCAGACGCGGTGCGCTGCCCGGCGGGCCGACAAGTCACGGAAGTTGGCCGCCGCGCGAACACCTCGCCGCGCTCTGCCTTGCCCTGGCGTGGGGTGGCGTGTTCCCCTAAATGAGCAGACGGGGCGCGCGCCTGACGGCGGCACGCGAACGATCGCGCCTCACGGAAACGCCGGCTGGAGACCGCGCCGCTTCGCTTGCAAGCCGATCGTTCCGGGCTGCGCACGAACACTGATACCTCCGCACTCAGTGGCTGCGATACCAGCGTGCGAGCAGCGCCACGCCATCAGCCGGAACAAGTTGATACACTTCGTGCTGAGTTACGGACACTGCCAACAGTCGTCACCTAGAGCAGATTATTTTCGCTAATTTCTCTGCAGCACCTGTCACCTGACCTAGTGAGTGTCCAGGAAGGAAAACTGGGGATCTACTCGTCATATGCCTAGGTCATCTACCTCTCTCACTCGTATTTCATTTAGAGAGATCCGATCCAGTTGTACTAATTATTTATTCAAAACACGAGGCCGGCCACTGTGGCCAAGAGGTCCTAAGCGCTTCAGTCCGGAACCACGCCACTGCTACGGTCGCAGGTTCGAATCCTCCCTCGGGCACGGATGTGTGTGATGTCCTTAGGTTAGTAGATTTAAGTAGTTCTAAGTCTAGGGGAAGTCCCATAGTGCTTTGAGCCATTTGAACCATCTAAACACGACCGAGCAAAGTAAAAAAATGGTTCAAATGGCTCTGAGCACTATGGGACTTAACTTCTAAGGTCATCAGTCCCCTAGAACTTAGAACTACTTCAACCTAACTAACCTAAGGACATCACACACATCCATGCCCGAGGCAGGATTCGAACCTGCGACCGGAGCGGTCGCGCGGTTCCAGACTGTAGCGCCTAGAACCGCTTGGCCACCACGGCCGGCCCGAGCAAAGTAGCATAGTGGTTGGCAACCTGGAGTCGCCATCGGGAGAACGACGGTTCAAACCCGCTGATATGTGGCGCGGCTGGCGCCAATACCCGTTTCTTGTAGGCTTATCTTTGCCGTCGTTTTCGCTTTGGGCGGCCGCGAGTCGGCTGTTGACCACGGGTTCGGTTATTTAAGTCTGCAGCGTCGAGGAAGCAGCTCTCACTGTGTAGTCTGTCGGTTGCGGCTACAACACGATTGGGAGATTGGCCACGACTTGGTGCGCATGCTCATTACTCGTGATATTCCTGGAGCGCTGCGGCCGGAGACGGCAGAAAGGCTTTGGGCTCCAACTCGAGGCGTGGTGTTTTGGCTTTTCTCGCCACGCAGTGTATGTAGAGAAAAAGAGCTTTCCGGATCACCGCCTGGCATTAACAGTCCGCCTGGGCATATGGTGTGTGTTCGATTTAAACAGGTGCAATTGTGTGCCTATATACAGCGTGAGTCACCTAACGTTACCGCTGGATATATTTCGTAAACCACATCAAATACTGACGAACCGATTCCACAGACCGAACGTGAGGAGAGGGGCTAGTGTAATTGTTTAATACAAACCATACAAAAATGCACGGAAGTATGTTTTTTAACACAAACCTACGTTTTTTAAAATGGAACCACGTTAGTTTTGTTAGCACATCCGAACATATAAACAAATACGTAATCAGTGCCGTTTGTTGCATTGTAAAATATTAATTACATCAGGAGATATTGTCACCTGAAGTTGACGCTTGACTACCACTCCTCCGCTGTTCGATCGTGTGTATCGGAGAGCGCCGAATTACGTAGGGATCCAAAGGTCACCGCTTTCACCCGTTTCATGTGCCGCTACATCAGCAACTACATGGTGATGACTTTAATCATCGAGTGCAATTCTGTCAATGAGCATTAACAGAGAATGCGTTGCAGTTCTACCTGTTTACCGATGAAGCGGATTTCACAAACCAAGGGGCAGTGAATCTACGGAACATGCATTACTGGTCCGTGGACAATCCTCGCTGGCTCAGACAGGTAGAGCGACAGCGACTGTGGACTGTAAATGTATGGTGCGGAATCATTGGCGACCACCTCACTGTTCCTCACTTCATTGCAGGGGCCCAAACAGTTGCAACATACATCGCGTTTCTACAGAACGATCTGCCAACGTCGCTCCTAAATGTCCCACTGGAAACGCGTCGACGTATGTGGTATCAGCATGATGGTGCACCTGCACATTCCGCAATTAACACTAGGCTGACCCTTGACAGGATGTTCGTCGGGCGTTTCATAGGACGTGGAGGACGCATAAATTGGCTAACCCGTTCTCCTGATCTTATACCTCTGGACTTCTTTCTGTGGGGTACGTTAAAGGAGAATGTGTACCGTGATGTGCCTATAACCCCAGAGGATATGAAACAACGTATTCTGGCAGCCTGCGGTGACATTACACCAGATGTACGCGGCGTGTACGACATTCATTACGCCAGAGATTGCAATTGTGTGCAGCAAATGATGGCCACCACATTGAACATCTATTGGCCTGACATGTCGGGACACACTCTATTCCACTCCGTAATTGAAAACGGAAACCACGAGTGTACGTGTACCTCACACCTCATGGTAATGTATATGTGCGTCAGTGAAAAAGACCAATAAAAAGGTGTTAGCATGTGGACGTAATGTGCTGTTCCAGTCTCTTCTGTACCTAAGGTCCATCACCGTTCCCTTTGGATCCCTACGTAATTCGGTGCTCTCCGATACACATGAGCGAACAGCGGAGGAGTGGTACTCAAGCGTCAGCTTTAGGTTACAATATCTCCGGATGTAATTAACATTTTACAATGCAACAAACGGCACTGATTACGTATTTGCTTATATGTTCAGATGTGCTAACAAAACTAACGGGGTTCCATTTAAAAAAACGTAGGTTTGAGTTAAAAAACATACTTCCGTGAATTTTTTTATGGTTTGTATGAACCAATTACACTAGCCCCTCTCCTCACGTTCGGTCTGTGGAATCGATTCGTCAGTATTTGATGTGGTTTACGAAATATATCCAGCGGTAATGTTTGGTGACTCACCCTGTATATTTGCTAATGGTTAACTAATGTTGTCTTCAGTGACCAGTCTGATATGTCAGAGTTATCTCACACGTGATGTGGTAAAGGGGCTTTGGGTTTCCACCACTTGATGACGGATCTGCAGCTATGAGTAAGGAAACCCGGTGAGCTCGTCATTGTTGAGTAATGGTATATTTAAAATTGTTGTAATCTTAGTGATTAAGTACCAAAATTTGCACCTCAATTAACGAGTAACAAAATACTATGTTGTAAAACTACATCAGATTCCATGAAAGTGTAGTTCTGGTGGACTCCTGCCCGTTTGAGGTAATACTCAGCTGTTATTATTACGTTTCAAGGACCAATCTTATTTACGCGTGTATTGCAGTGTTTAAATGAATTCTTAAGGGTTGAGTTTAAAAAGGAAAAAAAAAAAAAATTTGACGAAACCGTCCACTTTCAATTTTTTTTATTCTTTTGTGTTATTTCAATGTGCAATTGCAAGTGTGCTGTTGTAGTTGATTTATATTTCGGTTGGGCGCAGCGCTGTGTCTTTCCTCCGGTACGGTGGGACGTGGCACCGGCGCTTGAAGATTTGGCCGCTGCCAGTGGAACTGTGCTGCATTTGACCGGGCTCCATGTTTCTGGCTTTCTGTCTCGATCTAGTTCTTGAGTATCTCTTTGTTCATGACTCTCTCAGGTCGTTAAGCTGTGTAGCAAAGTTCCTCCGCCGCCTTGGTGGATGCACCTTTCTCTCGAAATATTATTTTAAACTTGAAAATTGGGTCACTCTGTAATTAGTGCCCGATCAGATTGCTGGAGGCTCCGCATTATTAATTACGTATTCCCTTATCAGCCATTTTTATAATATTTGTACCTTGTATGCTGCTTGTGAAAATGGTTCAAATGGCTCTGAGCACTATGGGACTTAACAGCTATGGTCATCAGTCACCTAGAACTTAGAACTACTTAAACCTAACTAACCTAAGGACAGCACACAACACCCAGCCATCACGATAGCTGCTTGTGAAGTTTAATTCTTATGAAGGAGGATTTCATGTGCGTATGTTCTGAGAGAATGTTTAGATGCCGAGGCGCCGTTTCTATTAATTGTTTGTTTCTTAATTTGTGCCTACCTGCACTGGCATCAATTGGATTAGTCCTTAGCCAGAAGTTCGTGCGCCCGGTGTCTTCATTGCCGAGCGTTCAAGTATGAGAAGTTGTCTTATTGTCACTTGTGTTAATCATGTTATGCCTTAATGTTATGCTTCACTCTACACCACCAGATTTCTATTCTGTATTGTAAGTTATGTCTCGAACTACTAAGTTCCAGCTGTTTTAGTTGCAGGTTAACAATGATAAACTGAAATATGCACAGGTTTACTGATGGTGTTTCCTCACAGATGGGAAGACACCAGTTCTTTAGCAGCCTGGACCATATCTTGCATGGGCGTTTTGCCATCTGATGCGAACAGTAAATTTGTTGCTCTACAAGAAGTGCCCAGATGAACAAAGTATACAAGGCATGTCCGAACGGTACAGTTCAAATGGGTGATTTGGGACCGTTTCCTGATTAGATATAGGAACCTGTTGGTCTCTTATGTCTTATCACACAGGAATTCATTCTGTTTGATATCATAGTCGTCTTAGTTTTTTAATTTATTTTTACCACATTTCGTGGACCTCTCGAACTCGCTGTGTTGTGTAGTATATCAGTATCTTCCAAACATTATGTATTTTACAATTGAAAAAATAGCTGAACTCCGTTAATTTAATTAACCGTGTTTCTGTGATATATAATAACGATACGTACAGATAGAACGTATTCATAACAACATGGAATAGAATTCATCAACAGAAGTTATTTATTTCAATATGTTTTTTAAACCAGTGTCCGTTTCCTGCCCGCTCAAGGGAGTTAAATATTTATGTGGTGACATATTTTGCTCTTTTCTGTGCAAGGAATTAGATTATGTCATTGCCAGTGGATGCTGCTGTTTTCAACTGTATTTATTTCTTTACACTAAATTTCTTATGAGAATAAAGGTATTGTAAAGCTTTGTCATTATGGGTAGTTTTTCAAACTTATCTGCGTATATTTTAGATGATCATCTTGTCCATCCCGACGAGTTGAACGAATTCGCTCATGGAAATGGTGTTTCTGGTCATACTTGAAACCAATGCTCTGTCAGTTTGTAATGTTCGCTAGCAGAATCCTGGGACAGCATCTCAAATACACTCTAAGGGAAACAAATCAGGAGACATGGCAAGCGAATCAATTACCTACGACTATATCAAGGTGTTTGTGGCGTGGAATGCAGTGTGAGGTCTTGCATTATCCTGCTTGTATATGCCAAGTGGTAATCTAGTCATGAAAGGAAAGACGAAAAGTGTTACCATTCTTTCCATCAATTGGAGAACATTCAGTCTGCCTTCAGTAATTATCAAATAACATCTCCTGTGCTAGGTTTATCCATGAGGTTGTGGTGCCCACTGTGTCCAGATGTCGCAGTGGTCAGCGCATCTACCTAGTAAGCAAGAGACCCAGGTTCGAATCCCAGTCTGGCACAAATTTTCAACTTGCCCCATTGATATAAATTAATACCAACTCACAAGCAGCGACATAGTCGCGAATTGACCAGTGACCACAACACAGAATGAATTTCCTGTACTTTACGTCTATTGTCACAAATTTTTTGTCATCAGACTACCGGTTTCGGTCTATAATGGCCGTCTTCAGATCTGTTTTATAAAATCATTTCCTAATATAGCGGAGCCAAAGTGGCGTCTTCAAATGCTAAACCCAAAATCAGCAACACTGCCACTGACAGGATGACTCTCGTATATTCCATTATTTAAATATATTTGACGATGCTGGCGCAGATATTTGGGTTTAGCATTTGACGATGCCACTTTTGCTCCATTATATTAGGACATGGTTCTATAAAACATATCTGAAGATACTCGTTATAGTCCGAAACTGGTAGTCTGATCACAAAAATTTTGTGACCATAGACGAGAGGTAAACGGAAATTTATTCAATGCCAACTAGCAGCTAATATATTTAATTCGTTTGTGTCTTGACCACTGTTTTAGTTTCAATGATTCACAATTGAATTGGGTTGTTGGAACTATGACCAGTTTCTTAATTCTGTTGTTTACATACCACAAAAACCAGACAAGCGCAAAAATTCAGTAAAAGTTTCAGTGGGTATACTCACTACAAACCTTTTTTTTATTTCACACCTCACAGTTTACAACAAAGTTATATGAGCAATATTCTCTACACAACTCACCACAAACATGAAGTGTAGGACAGCTCGAAAACCACATTTACGAAATGCAATCCGGTAATCTCAGTTTTTGCTCCCAACAACGAAAGATCAGTAGGGATGACGCGGACATGTGAATTGTTCCAGGTATGACGATTAAGAGAGTTTTTTTGATTTCATTGGACAGTGTTAACAAAGTACTTTGAGCCACCTACTTCACCACATAATAGTGAATACTAACACGAATCTGTCAGCACAATGATTGTGGTATGCAAGGCTTATCACATAGTTGTGTTATTCGAGACAAGTGATTCCTGTAAATGTTGAACGTTTAAGAATTTCTTATTTTCTTATTTTTTACATACAACCTTTTAATAGTCCTGATCGCAAAACTTTAAAACACGCACTGGTTACTGGTTTCGGCTGAGCAGTCAGCCATTTTCAGATCAGTTTATGAAATGAGTACAGTGTCTAATCATGCAGTCTCGTGATTGGACACTGGACTCATTTCATCAACTGATCTGAAGGTGGCTATTGCTCAGCCGAATCCAGTAATCAATTATTGTTAAGATATTGCGACCTAAACTATCAAAGGATTTTACACAAACCATCTTTATTGTTTAACATTGTTACATAGTTGTTGCTCGTGTGTTAGCTCGCTTAGGACAATAAAAGTATAATAATAAAATGTATAGCGGGATAAAAGGTAACAGAAATAATGAGTGTCTCTGGACTTCAGTGCTAATTATCATTGAAGCTAATTACTTTCTTGATAATTAAAATACGCTGCTTAGCTTCTGACGTAATAGCGTTCTTGTGGTGTTTATCAGTATTTCCAACACAATGGAGTAGCTCATCTGCAATCCATCATCATACGCCGTTATTGTAATCAAAACTATTTTTATACTTTTACTCAATATCTTTGTCAGTACAGCTAAACACGTTACTCAAATGAGCATACTTAAAGTTATTATCTTAAAAATGAACGGATGGAGTATAGTCTGAATAACAGATCTGGGGATACACTACATCTACAAGATGTGGTCAGCTAGACTCATTATGAAAACTCAGAAAGGAATACGTAGTTATTAACAGGATGGGCTTCATGTAGTCAAGAAATATATTCGGCCCCTCGGTGCCTCCTAGCCACCTTCACGGGGACATGGTACTAGGCAATGAAGCTGCTGTAGAAGCTATGAACACAGAAGCTAAGATTTGTAGCTTTCTGGTCATTTTACAACGGTGTAGAGACTACCGCGTCTTACTCCGGTTTACAGAATTTATGCATCCAGTAAATACGACAGCAATTAAAAACCTGGGCAAGTACGAGCATTTCTAGCGCTCTGGGGCTTCTGTATAAACTCAGTTATGTATACAGATAGTTCATTCATAGTTTTTAATGAGTGGTTCTGCGAGTATCATAATCCATAGAAGTTATACAAATGGACGTCCGTCTCCGTCTAAACCAGTGGACCGACTTCAGCCAAACTTTATACACATACACACATCAAAAAGTTTTGCACCACCTCGGTTGCGAGAGTTCCAGAACCTGTACAGAAAATTGCAATAGAGATCAACATAAACATCATTTTCGCCCTATTTATTGCCTACGAAAACGACACATTGCATGTTGTACCACCACACAGCGCGACCTACAGAGCTGGTGGTCCAGACTGCTGTAGACACCGGTACCTCTAGTACCCAATAGTACTTTCTCTTGCATTGATGCATGCCTGTATTTGTCGTGGCATACTATCCACAAGTTCATCAAGGCACTGTTGGTCAAGATTGTCGACACTCCTCAACGGCGATTCGGCGCAGATCCCTCACAGTGGTTGTTGGGTCACGTCGTCCATAAACATCTCTTTCCAATCTATCCCAGGTATGTTCGATGGGGTTCATGTCCGAGGGACATGCTGGCCACTCTAGTCCAGCGATGTCGTTTTGCTGAAGGAAGTCATTCACATGATGTGAACGATGGCGGGCGAGAATGGTCGTCCATGAAAACGAACGCCTCGCCAATACACTGTCTATATGGTTGCACTATCGGTCGGAGGATGGCATTCACGTATCGTACAGCCGTTACGGCACCTTCCATGACCAACAGCGGCGTACATCGGCCCCAAATAACCCCACCCCAAAACAGCATTCGCTGGAGAGCTTGTCTAAGGCGTCCAGCCTGACCGGGTTCCCCCCAAACACATCTCCGACTACTGTTTGGTTGAAGGCATATGCGACACTTATCGATGAAGAGAAGGTGATGCCAATCCTGAGCGGTTCATTCGGCTTGTTGTTGGGCCCATATGTACCACCCTGCATGGCGTCGTGGTTGCAAAGATGGACCTCGCCGTGGACGTCGGGAGTGAAGTTGCACATCAGGCAGCATGCTGCGCACAGTTTGAATCGTAACGCGATGTCCTGTGACAGCACGAAAAGCATTATTCAACATGGTGGCGTTGCTGTCAGGTTCCCTCCGAACCATAATCCATAGGTAGCTGTCATCAGCTGCAGCAATATCCCTTGGGCGGCCTGAGCGAGGCATGTCATCGACAGTTCCTGTCTCTCTGTATCTCCTCCACGTCCGAACAACACCGCTTTGGTTCACTCCGAGACGGCTGCACACTTCCCTTGTTGAGTGACCTTCCTGGCAGAAAGTAGCAATGCGGACAGGATCGAACCGCAGTATTGACCGTCTAGGCATGGATGAACTACGAACAACACGAGCCGTGTACCTCTTTCCTGGTGGAATGACTGGAACTGATCGGCTGTCGGACCCTCTCCGTCTAATAGGCACTGCTCATGCATTGCTGTTTACATCTTTGGGCGGGTTTAGTGACATCTCTGAACAGTGAAAGGGACTGCGTCTGTGATACCATATCGACAGTCAACGTCTATCTTCAGGAGTTCTGGGAACTGGGGTGATGCAAAACTTTTTTTGATGTGTGTATATTTTGCTGTCCGGAAAGAATCACTCTGTGGGTAAGAACTAATGGGGTGGGAGTGAAATAGCAGTGTAGCCCACGACGCGGGAATACCCTCACTTCAGTCAGTTTAGAATGAGAGCGCTTAGAAACTTGCAACAAACTTTACACATAATTTGAAACGTTTACGAAACTTCTCTCGCTGAAGACTTAAACAAAATGATGAAAAGAAAAAAGTCTGTCGCTAACTACATTTCCGTACAATAAAGATGCATCATTAAGCACGCCTTTTCTTTTATTAATTTTTTATTATCATCCGCATGCATGACAAATTTTCCAAACAGTAGTTAATGTACCATCGAATGTACCAGGTACATTACATCATTGTACGACACTTAGTTCACGAGGGATGACCCCATAAACACTGCATGCATGAAACACTACCGCATCATGCAAAACGTTCATATTTATTACTTAATTGTTATTAACTCTATTCGCAACACAATTCGCAGACAGTATTCACAAATCCTGCTGAATGTAGCTACAGAAATATATCATTGCGTGGCAGATAGTTAAGGAGATATGACGTAATAAACACTGAGACGTAAAAGAAACTGCCCCATCAAGCATGACGTTTTAATTTGTTACTCTTTAGGACCAACTCTGTTCGAAATACATTTTGCAGACAGTAGGAACATATAACAATGGATGTACCTCCAAATTATATAGTTGTACACCATATAGTTCACGGGATACGTCGTCATAAACAATTTGCTGCGTGAAAATAAAACTGGAGGGTGAAATTCGCTCCATATACAGGTGAAATATATTTGTTAAATATGTGTGAAACATATATTACACGTGCATACATGGGCAAAGTCACGTATAGAAAGCTCATCCTAAATCTGTGAAACGATATCAACCATATTTCACAAGCACAGTAGTTACAATTTGAAAATAAATACTACAGGTGTGAGAACCACCATCCTCTTATTGAGGTGAGTGCGATAACGTGAGGAGAGAAGGAAATACGAGGAGATGGACAGAGAACGAAGTAAAGGAGGGGATATACACATGTAGGAGGAGAAGGAGATTGACAGAGATAGGGGAGGGAGAAATGGGCAGAGAGAGGGGAGAGAAGCAAAAGGAAAGAGAAGGGAAGGAGGAGGAGATGGACAGAGAAAGGGAGAGGAAGAGATAGGCAGAGAGGTGAGGCAGGAGAAGGTGAACACAGGGGGAGAGAAGGAAATGGGCAGAGAAAGGGAAGGAGGATGTAGAGAGGGGGAGGAGATGGAATTAGAGGGGGGAGAGGAGCAGGGACAGAGAGTGGGAGTGTTGGAAGGTAGAAGACGTGGACAAAAAGGGGAGGGGTTGCAAATGGGCAGAGTGAGGGGGAAGGTGGAGACTCGGACAATGCTGGGTGCTCAGCTGGTATGCGACATACATAGCCATATCTTTTCATTGCATTGACATAAATGCTTAATTTTTTTACACCGCGAAGGGACCATAGTCCTCTGTATTTGACATCAGTTTCCATTGATATCTCTACCCGTTCTTGAGAGACAAACTTCGTAACAGACGCTCAGACAAACAGACAAACGGACAACAAAGTTATCCAACAATGGTTCCGTTTTTACCGATTCATATACAGAAGCCTAAAAACGGATTTAACGGCACACAGACATGATTGTTACCGCTTCTGTGTCATACGCACCTCGCCATGGAACTTTCGACAGATACATGACCGTTTGTGGGTCGTGCTGCAGCGCAGATAGGGATTTCCGTAAATGACGAGACACCGATTTAAAGAAGAATGTACCGCAAACTGGCAAACGAGAAAACGCATATTGTAAATCTAATTAACGACAAAACCAACTGTTTATATTCCTCATTACCATTTTATTACGCAGGCCACCTTTCATATCCGCAAAATGCTACATTCTAACTGCAATGCTTCAGTAACATTTTTTTTTTATTTGGTAAAATATCTTATACCAGAAATATCTTATACCAGAACTCTTACTGTAGTTCGTTGATGAGAACCTGGGTGTTTCAGAGGTTTTCTTTGTTTCAGAAACTCTGCAGTTGTTTCCTGGTGAGAGTAATGCCCACATACATTCTGCTCTTTACTCCACCCTTTTATAGTATTATGTAATCTGCATCCTCTTTTCTGCTACTTCTTGTCCTTTACTTGTATTTTGCATCTTCTCAATCTAATTAAAATGTTTTTATATCTTACTTTAAAGCATTCCTACCATAAAATTTCAGTGATCCGTATTTAAGGACTGTTTCAAATATAGAAATAACGGGCAGTCAAATGTAAAAGAGACATATGCGTAAGATTTAAGTGAACCCTTTATTAGAGTGCCTGTGTGGAAAAATGTTTACAGTTGCCTACGGAACAATGATTGTATCCATGTGTCCGGAGAGAAGTCTTCCGAAATAAGAGTGATTTTAGGTGTGCCGCAGGGAAGTGTCGTAGGACCGTTGCTATTCACAATATACGTAAATGACCTTGTGGATAACACCGGAAGTTTACTGAGGCTTTTTGCGGATGATGCTGTAGTATATCGAGAGGTTGTGACATTGGAAAATTGTACTGAAATGCATGAGGATCTGCAACGAATTGACGCATGGTGCAGGGAATGGCAACTGAATATCAATATCCACAAGCGTAATGTGCTGTGAATACATAGAAAGAAAGATCCTTTATCATTTAGCTAGAATATAGAAGATCAGTAACTGGAAGCAGTTAATTCCATAAATTATCTAGGAGTAGGCATTAGGAGTGATTTAAAATGGAATGACCGTATAAAATTAATCGTCGGTAAAGCAGATGCCAGACTGGGATTTATTGGAAGAATCCTAAGGAAATGCAATCCGAAAACAAAGGAAGTACGTTACAGTACACTTGTTGGCCCACTGCTGGAATACTGCCCACCGGTTTGGGATCCGTACCAGTTAAGGTTGATAGAAGAGATAGAGAAGATCCAACGGAGAGCAGCGCGCTTTGTTACAGGATCATTTAGTAATGGCAAAAGCGTTACGGAGATGATAGATAAACTCCAGTGGAAGACTCTGCAAGAGAGACGCTCAGTAGCTCGGTACGGGCTTTTGTTGAAGTTTCCAGAACATACCTTCACCGTGGAGTCAAGCAGTGTATTGCTCCCTCCTACGTGTATCTCGCGAAGAGACCATGAGGATAAAATCAGAGAGATTAGAGCGCACACAGATGCATACCGACAATCTTTCTTTCCACGAAGAATACTAGACTGGAATAGAAGGGAGAACCGATAGAGGTGCTCAAAGTCCCCTCCGTCACTTACCGTCAGGTGGCTTGCGGAGTATGGATGTAGATGTAGACGGTCACGAATGTCTTTCCTCAGGGCTCCGAAACATATGGAAATAGCGCGGGACTGTGTAAAGGATGAGTAAGGGCTTCCCAGCGAATCTTGTGCAAAACAGCCGAAATGTGTGTGGGCATTTCCTGCAACAGAATGGTGCCATCCGTCAACATTCCTGGGCGTGTGGACCTAATGGCGCGCTTTAATTTGTGGAAAGTGACCACGTACCGCTCTACGTTAGCTGTGGCACCAGGTTCCAGAAAGAAATTCGCGACGAGCCCTGGCAGTGAAAGAAGAATGTCATGGCTGTTGTTTCGATTGGACTGCAGATGTTTCGCTGGGAAGTCCTTACAGATCCTCCATACAGTCCCGATCTTTCCCCATGTGATTTCCGTAGGCAACTGCTAACATTTTTCCATGAGGGCACTGACCATCTTGTCTCGCAGTGAGATATGCAGGGTGTTTCAAGAGGTAAATATCTTAGGAGATGGTATTATAGATGAACGGTAGTGAAAATGCCATACACCATGTGTCCAAAAAATGGTGTGCAATTTTTATACAATACAGAGATACAGCTGTTAGTATGTAACCCAAGCAAACCTAAAGCAAAGGCGAAAGAAGACGTCACAGTTGATTTTAAAAAATTCCACCGCTAACTTCAATGCACTTTTGACTTCTCTTGATAACATCACGTGTAGCTCTTCCAAGTTCGTCTTTGAGGTTTGTTTTTTTTTTTTTTTTTTTTTTTATGAGGGCTACACAACTCATAATGCATAGGATCAAATCGGGTTTTGTGGTTACTTTTTCTTTATACATTTCGCCTATCAACCAACCCCACAGGCAAACATCCAAAGGGATAAGGTCAGGGGAACTTGGTGGCCTAAAAACGTGCCCGTATCTACGGATCCATCTTTCGGAGAATGTTAGGTTTCGATGATGTGTCTCCTGACGGCTATAATGTACAGGAGACCCGTCATGCTCGATGAACATACGCATATTTGTAGCCAAAGGAATCTCATCCAATAATGCTGGAAGCTCACTTTCAAGGAAGCGTAGACAACGGGGTCCTGTAAGACGATGCGGTAACACAACAGGCCCAGTCAACTGATTGTCTGTAAAACCACACCACGCGTTTACAGAGAAGCGTTCTTGAAAATGTGTCTCCACAATAGCATGTGGGTTTTCTTCAGACCACTGATGTGTATTACGTGTGTTACTGATGTCGTGACGAGTGAAAGTGGCTTCGTCAGTAAAGAGTAAGAACGGGATTACTTGGCGATTTTCAAACATCCAATGGAAAAATTCCAGTCGTCTATCTTCATCTCCTGCTCGAAGGTGCTGAATGAGCAGTAAATGATACGGATAGAAACCCTGCACCGATAAGCGCAGAAATAGCATGAGTGCTTGTTGAAGGACTACGTTCTACCTACTGAATAGTATCTCTGCTTCATCCACAGTTTGTTCATTTACATGTTGAGATGCAATATGACTGCTGAGCATTATACTAGTGTCACGCAGTGCATTGACACACACGTAAAAACTCTTGAATTTGGTAGTTTGCTGTTAGAAAATCGTACGCCGTGTTCGCACATGCGGCAGCAGAGTTTCCATTACAAAACCCAAACACAAATACCATATTAGCATACTCAATATACGCAAACACGGGCGACATGTTTACACGCTACATTACAGTAAACTTTTCCAACAAATCAAATTGAAAACTTCATGTAAACTAAAGCAAAACTTCACAACGTGAATATCGACAGCTTACGGCTGACATTTGACAAATATGCCCATAGCAACCAATGTACCAACACACGAAACGAAAATGCATTGAACTTAGCTGTATCTCTGAACTGAATAAAAACTGGATACATTTTATATGACCACCACTTTCTAATATATTTGCCATTTCTCCTGAAACACCCTGTACTCATATACTGTTGTGGTGATAACTTTTGAAATAATAAAAAGTTTACTTACTTTTTTCCATCAGTCTCGTTAGCATTTCAGTGCCCCTTATATCATTACAAAATGTATGACCTTTGTAAAAAGCTCAAAGTAAAACAGAATCTGTTTCTTATTGTTTCTAAGAGCTGACGCAATTATCTTTTAGTACCATGTTTAATGAAGAAAAGGTTTCGAGTTGCTCCTCACAAATTTTTAATTGTAAATAAAAGAAAAATTGCTGTAATTAAGAATTGACAAATTTACCTCATCTACATCTACATCTACATCCATATTCCACAAGGCACCTAACGGTATGTGCTGGAGGGTACTTTGAGTACCTCTATCGGTTCTCCCTTCTATTTCACTCCCGTATTGTTCGCGGAAAGAAAGATTGTCGGTATGCCTCTGTGTGGGCTCCAATCTCTCTGATTTTATCCTCATGGTCTCTTCGCGAGATACACGTAGGAGAGAGCAATATACTGCTTGATTCCTCGGTGAATGTATGTTCTCGAAACTTCAACAAAAGCCCGTAACGAGCTACTGAGCCCCTCTCTTGCAGGGTCTTCCACTGGAGTTTATCTATCATCTCGGTAACGCTTTCGCCATTACTAAATGATCCTGTAACGAAACGCACTGCTCTCCGTTGGATCTCTATCTCTTCTATCAATCCTATCTCGTACGGATCCCACACCGGTGAGGAGTATTCACGCAGTGGGCGAACAAGTGTACTGTAACGTACTTCCTTTGTTTTCGGATTGCATTTCCTTAGGATTCTTCCAATGAATCTCAGTCTGGCATCTGCTTTACCGACGATTAATTTTATATGGTCATTCCATTTAAATCAATCCTAATGCCTACTCCCAGATAATTTATGGAATTAACTGCTTCCAGTTGCTGACCTGCTACATTGTAGCTAAATGATAAAGGATATTTCTTTCTATGTATTCGCAGCACATTACACTTGCCTACATTGAGATTCAATAGCCATTTCCTGCACCATTAGTCAATTCGTTGCAGATCCTCCTGCATTTCAGTACAATTTTCCATTGTTACAGCCTCACGATATACTACAGCAATATCCGCAAAAAGTCTCAGTGAACTTCCGATGTTATCTACAAGGTCATTTATGTATATTGTGAATAGCAACGGTCCTACAACACTCCCCTGCGGCACACCTGAAATCACTCTTACTTCGGGAGACTTCTCTCCATTGAGAATGACATGCTGCGTTCTGTTATCTAGGAACTCTTCAATCCAATCACACAATTGGTCTAATAGTCCACATGTTCTTACTTTGTTCATTAAACGACTATGGGGAACTGTATCAAATGCCTTGCGGAAGTCAAGAAACGCGGCATCTACCTGTGAACCCGTGTCTATGGCCCTCTGAGCCTCGTGGACGAATAGCGCGAGCTGGGTTTCACACGATCGTCTTTTTCGAAACCCATGCTGATTCCTACAGAGTAGATTTCTAGTCTCCAGAAACGTCATTATACTCGAACATAATACGTGTTTCAAAATTATACAACTGATCGACGTTAGAGATATAGGTCTACAGTTCTGCAAATCTGTTCGACGTCCCTTCTTGCACACGGGGATGATCTGTGCCCTTTTCCAATCGTCTGGAACGCTACGCTCTTCTAGAGACCTACGGTACACCTCTGCAAGAAGGGAGCAAGTTCCTTCGCGTACTTCCGAGAATTGTGTTATTTTTATAATTTTACTTTTCATTTCCTTGCTTTGAGCGAAATAACGTTGTTGAATGCCTCAGTCATCTCAAGTTTAGCAACTATGGCGTATTCCATCGACAAAAAAGCTAAACTGGACAGTTTGCTTTGATCCATATTCAGTCGCAAGTGGAACTGATGAATAAATGGAGTGTAGCTGTTTATTGTCACAACTGGGTGCTATTCGCGGCTCCGCTCGCCTATCTCTAGTTTCGTTATGCTGAGTGTCGCTGATTAACGAAGCCAGTAATTCATAACTATCTTGGCATACGAGTATAGTGGTGTAGATGTGGATCACATTGAAACGCAGCCCCACTAAGAGCCCCCACGCTCTACATGTAAAGCCATGACGTCTCTTTGGATGTCGTACAGCATTTAAATGTTACCATTGTTGTAAGACTTAAGCATCTCAGAAGCTATAAGAGGTGCGTGACGCTCCTCGTCTGAAATGCGACGGGCTGTTCTAACGTCTCTTTAACCGGAGGAGGAGGAAATTAGAGTTTAATGTTTAGTCGACAACGAGGTCATTACAGACGGAGCACAAGCACGGATTAGGGAAGGATGAAAAGGAGAGCGACCGTGCCCTTCTGAAGGAAACATCCTAGAAATTGCCTTAAGTGATTTTAGGGCAATCACGGAAAACCTAAATCAGAATGGCTGGACTAGGGTTTGAACCGTCGTCCTCCTGAATGTGAGTCCAGCGTGCTAACCACTGCGTTACCCCGCTCGGTCGTCTCTTAAGATGCTAAGGCCGCACGACTTTTGGCATTTAAGTTCTGGCGGATCTGAGATTGCGTCGTGGTTTTGTTCGGTTAGAATAACTTGGGCACCTGGAGCTTTGTTACAGATGAGCGCTAAAAGTAAGATTGCGAGGTTTTTCGTAAGATAAATAATATTAATACATTTCGTAAGGGATTCCGTCATAATATTTATAAATACGGTTCTCGGATTTTCCGTCAGATTTTATTATTGCACCTCCACAACGTTTCGTGGTAAAAGCTGTCTAGCTTCGCCAGGTGGGTGTGGCAAGTGTTTTGAAAATTTCAGAAACCGCACACACAAGTGAACAATGGGTTACACTGACACGGAATGATCTATAAACACCTCGAGGAGCCGAAATCAGCGCAAACGTCATCTGCAGCCCGATCACGGAAACCGTAGTTAAAAACATGAATAATTCTCAAAGAAATAATACAACTCGTGCAGCAGCCTGTGTTATTCTTTAGATTCAAGCTGTTTCAATAAAAAATTTCATCGAAACTGGTTCCGCATATTAGTTGTGAAAACGTAACAGCCAGACTTACTTTTGCATTTGTAACAGTATCAGTACTGCAACTGGTACTAGTATTAGTATCGATTAAACACACTGAGGATTGTACAAGCATTGTATTCATTACGTTGAATAGTATTACGTAGAACATATCAACCAATAAAAGCATTTCCACAAATATGATAAAATTCTGAACCCTAGAGTAAACTGCGTTTTTAAACAGTACATATTTTTCTCTAATTCGATTAGTAGTCTTCAAATCAATGAATAACTCGTAGAACACAGTTCCTGAAGTAACCTATGTTCTTCCTAAGCGTTCAAGCTAACTCTATAACAAATTTCGTCGAAACTGGTTCCGAAGTTTAGTTGAAAAACCTTAACAGAGTTACTTTCGCATGTGTAGTATTAACATAGATGTCTAAAGCATTCCCATAACGTTAATCACGCACAGAAGGTTTTTTTTTATTCCTTTCTATTTACACAGCAAGCTGAACGAATATAAACCTTACTAAGACAAGGACTTGCCAGAGCGGATAATAAACAGCACATCCCATACAACGGCTTTTCTCACCGCCCCCGCTGCCGCGCCTCGATCCATTGAGTCGGCAGAAATCGGAGGTCTGTGGTCGAATAACACATATGTTACATCAACCGCTCGCCGATATCTGGCATTCTGCAATACCGTAGCCAAGTGAAATAACGCTGGAGAACGGATACTGTGACAACAGCCAGTGTCTCCAGCTGCTGCATAAATCTGAAGCTTTCGCTCAAACAGCATCTTTGCTATAGCACCCGATCGCCGACCTTTGGGATGGTACAGTGGCGTGGCGAAATGAAACGATACTGTAGAAACGACACTGTCAAAACATCGTTACGACCCGAGGCAAGAACTTCTTATTATAGCCAGAATACAAGGGGGTAGTACGCCGCACCAACCCTTTCCAGTTAATTTTCAAACCATCCTTCATTGTTTTTTTCGGTCAGTTCCTGCGCCCCCTCTTTGGCTGCGCCCTTGGCCGGGAGTCTATTTCACCACAGCATCGGTGTAGCCCTGCGTGACGGAGAACAGCCCTGTCTGCTTGGGCACTCTCGTAGCAGCAGCATACAACAACTCCACTGAAACGCCAAAGAAACTGGTGTAGGCAGAATACGCCGCTGCGGTCGCAGCGACTATACAAGTGTCTGGCGCACTTGTTAGATCGGTTGCTGCTGCTGCAATGGCAGGTTATCAAGATTTAAGTGAATTTGGACGTCGTATTATAGTTTGCGATGAGACACAGCATATCCGAGGTAACGATGAAGTGGGAATTTTCCCGTACGACCATTTCACGAGTGTACCGCGAATATCTGGAAGCCGGAAAACATCAAATCTCCGACATCGCTGCTGCCGGAAAAGGATCTTGCGAGAACAGGATCAACGACGACTGAAGAGAATCGTTCAACGTGACAGAAGTGCAACCCTTCGGCAAATTGCTGCAGATTTCAATGCTGGGTCACCAACAAGTGTCAGCGTGCGAACCATTCAATACCATAGATATGGGCTTTCTGAGCCGAAGTCACTATCGTGTACCCGTGATAACTGCACGACATAAAGTTTGACGTTTCGACTGGGTCTGTCAACACCGACATTGCAATGTCGATAACTGGAAACATGTTGTCTGGTCGGACAAGTCTTGTTTCAATTGTAACCTGATTGAATGTACGGGTATGGAGACAATTTCTTGAATCCACGGACCCTGCCTGTCAGCAGGCGACTGTTCATGCCCTGTAATGGTGTAAGGCGTGTAGAGTTGGAGTGATATGGGACCCCTGATACGTCTAGATACGTAAGAATCCTGGCTGATCACCTGCATCCTTTTATGTACTTTTTGCATTCTGATGGACTTGGGCAATTCCAGCAGGACAATGCGCCACCCCACACGTCAAGAATTGCTACAGAGTGGCTCCAGGGACGTTTTTCGGAGTTTAAACACTTCCGCTGGCCACCAAACTCCCAAGACACGAACATTATTGGGCCTATCTGGGATGCCTTGCAACATGGTGTTCGGAGGAGATCTCCAACCCCTTGCACTCTTACCAATTTGTGGACAGCCCTGGCTGTCAGTTCCATCCACCGCTACTTCAGACATTAGTCGAGTCCATGCAACGTCTTGGTGCGGCACTTACCCGTGCGTGAGTGCACGATATTAGGCAAGTGTATCGGTGTCTTTGACTCTTCAGTGTATAATACGGACAGCAAATCTTGGTAAGGATTTGGCTAGCCAGTTGGCTGCGCTCGACAAGTCTCGAATCTGCGGCTCGTCGAGCTTTCTGTTTTCAGTCAGCTAAAGCTTACTGTGGTCTTGAGTATACTGTCCGTATGTTCTGCTTTTTGTACGTTTGGTTCTGTAAATACAGATCCCGTTCGGAAAATAGAAAAAGTAGTTGCCATTTTGTGCACTGCAGTAATAAAAGCGTATATCTCCAAATTGCCCGAGATAGAAACACGATAATGAAAATTTTCGTAAGGAATAACAATGCTCGCAGATGACTGCTTACGTTTTCTTTACATCAGGAGAGTGAAAATCAGCTGATAAGCCAAGGAATACAGGTTTATATTGAACCCACTTGGCCTTACTTCAGATTATACATATCCAGGTCGTCTTTCGTGACTTTCACTCTTGAATGTCTCAAGTCTTGCTATCCCAGGAAATTATGGAAAGTCTGGTGTTGCCATAATGTTATTCTAACCACATATATTGGGCTTCTCCTGTGTGTGTAGTTTAAACCAAAGTTCATGAAAATCAGGAGTGATAAAAAAAAAATTATTTAGTTGATAAATCTGATATATAACGCCTCATTTGCTGTATGGCCAATTTAAATACCTCATTTCTGAGACCCTTTTAAGTATAAAATCGTATCAAAGACACATACTTTCACTTACTTTATCTTGGCTCTAACCATAAAAGATGTACTTCAACAATTTGCTTTATTTGTTAAACTCGCTGTCTTTAACAGTGATGATTTTCAATTTATTTTCATTTACCAGCAGAAACACTAATAGGATTGAGTCTGCACAGGCTGTTTTCAATCTATACTGACATTGTTGTATTAAAGTAGTGTTAACATGAGGAATACAGAATTTCGGCAATACAGTTTGCAGATTACGGGCGATTTCTTCAACCGAAACGGCCTTAGAAAGAAAATTTAATATGTAACTACTGCCGAAACTATGCACAGTTCGACGAATTTTCGAAATATTTCGAAACACTGGCAGAAACCGCTAGACACTCGTGTAGTACAGAACTTGCTCTAATAATAGAATCATTGAGCTACATAGCTTATATTACAAGCCTGTCAGCTGCTTCCGGTATCCCACTCCAATAAAATATGAATACTTCTGGAACTCCAAGATTTTCAAATAAAATTACAAGAGTCTCTGTTACTGGCAGATTCATTTCGCTGAAAGTAAAGGTTAATAAAAACACAAACTACTGTGAAACGTCCCCTTGGAACAATTATACATGACTGTGCTTAAACTGACACACAATATTCTTAGAGCAACGCAATCTGACTTTCAATAATCCCTACAAAAGACTGGCCCTGTCTAACATTAACCTATACCTCTCACAAATCACTTACCTCACAAAAATTTTCGTTACTCAAGCTACTGCAATACAGCGAGCGCCACTACTGCCAGCTAAATAAAAGATTCGAACTACTGAAGGCACTAACTACTGATAGGCATACTTAGCAAATGAAAGATTTTGATAGAGAACAAACAATGTATTTACCTCAATAGTTTTAAAAAGTCACAATGTATATATATCAATTCATGATATCCAGCCTTACAAATTTACTGTCTCTGTCCAGATCATCCGCTCTCAAAACTCCGCCATCTCACTCCCCACGTCCACCACTGCTGGCGGCTCACCTCCAACTGTGCAACGCTACGCTCTGTTAACATCCAGCTGCCCAACACTACAACGGCAGACAGCAATGCAAACTAGCCACAGACTGCACACAGCACAGCCAGTGGCGTTACCAATATAAAAACCTAAACAGCCTACTTACAACTGCTAAAATGCTATAGTTGCCAACTAGTTTCGAAATGGGATGCACATAAAGGTCCGCTGCTTAAGGATCAGTTCAGCAACAGGTTAACGAAGGAAGGCAATGTTCATGACGTTTGTGCTGCCAACGATGATGAAGTCGGGATTCAGAGCAATCTTCATACGTAGTAGTCCTCTTTGTTATGGCGTAACGTCAAGCGCCGCCACGCCAGTCGGAACGAGAGAGAAGGGAAGGCTGTGAGAAGAGGTCAGCCAATCGCACGGTGACCGGACCTCCTACCAGGGCGATAACGCGACAGTAGCGGCCTCTACGCGACGAGGATACAAAGCGCCGCGCCCGACTAGCCGGGCACAGTCGAAGGGAAGCATCAAAAATACCGACCTGACTAGAAGAATCAGATCTACACTACTGGCCATTAAAACTGCTACACCACGAAGATGACGTGCTACAGACGCGACATTTAACCGACAGGAACAAGATGCTGTGATATGCAAATGATTAGCTTTCCAGAGCATTCGCACAAGGTTGGCGCCGGTGGCGACACCTATAACGTGCTGACATGAGGGAAAGTTTCCAAACGATTTCTCATACACAAACAGCACTTGACAGGCGTTGCCTGGTGAAACGTTTTTTGTGATGCCTCGTGTAAGGAGGAGAAACGCGTACCATCACGTTTCCGAATTTGATAAATGTGGGATTGTAGCCTATCGCGATTGCAGTTTATCGTATCGCGACATTGCTGCTCGCCTTGGTCGAGATCCAATGAGTGTTAGCAGAATAAGGAATCGGAGGGTTCAGGAGGGTAATACGGAACGCCGAGCTAGATCCCAACGGCAATGTTCATGACGTTTTTGCTGCCATCGATGATGAAGTCGGGATTCAGAGCAATCTTCATACGTAGTAGTCCTCTTTGTTATGGCGTAACGTCAAGCGCCGCCACGCCAGTCGGAACGAGAGAGAAGGGAAGGCTGTGAGAAGAGGTCAGTCGAGATGACAGGCATGGCTATAACGGATCGTGCAGCCACGTATCGATCCCTGAATCAACAGATGGAGACGTTTGCAAGACAACAACCATCTGCACGAACAGTTCGACGACGTTTGCAGCAGCGTGGACTATCAGCTCGGAGACCATGACTGCGGTTACCCTTGACGTGGCATCACAGACAGGAGTGCCTGCGATGGTGTACACGACGACGAACCTGGGAGCATGAATGGCAAAATGTCATTTTTTCAGATGAATCCAGGTTCTGTTTACAGCATCAGGTTGGTCGCATCCGTGTTTGGCGACATCGCGGTGAACGCATATTAGAAGCGTGTATTCGTCATCGATATACTGCCGTATCACCCGGCGTGATTGTATGGGGTGCCACTGGTTACACGTCTCTGCCACCTCTTGTTCGCATTGACGGCACTTTGAACAGTGGAAGTTACATTTCAGATGTGTTACGACCCGTGGTTCTAACCTTCAGTCGATCCCTGTGAAACCCGACATTTCAGCAGGATGATGCACGACCGCATATTGCAGGTCCTGTATGGGCCTTTCTGGATACAAATAAAGTTCGACTGCTGCCCTGACCAGCACATTCTCCAGAACTCTCACCAACTGAAAACGTCTGGTCAATGGTGGGCGAGCAACTGGCTCGTCACAATACGCCGGTCACTACTCTTGATTAACTGTGGTATCGTGTTGAAGCTGCATGGGCAGCTGTGCCAGTACACGCCATCCAAGCTGTGTTTGACTCAATGCCCAGGCGTATCAAGGCCAGAGGTCGTTGTTCTGGGTACTGATTTCTCAGGATCTATGCACCCAAATTGCGTGAAAGTGTAATCACATGTCAGTTCTAGTATAATATATTTGTATAATGAATACCCGTTTATCATCTGCATTTCTTCTTGGTGTAGGAATTTTAATGGTCAGTAGTGTATTACTTCGCTTTTATTAGGATTTTCTATACTGAAAAAAATACCTTTATTTTGCATGTTGCCCTTTGCTTGCGACACATATGTGTAATATTCCAAGTTAAGTATTGTCATGTACTGTTTCGTAATAAAACTCATTATCACGATTTGCTTGAATTGTTGTCTAGCGAACCGAGAAAGCAGGTTTCCCAGACACCCCCATATTTGACTAGTAGGCAGGTTTTAACACTCTTCAGACAGAAACGCATAGAATTGGTTAAGATAGAAAGACGTGGAACACTTTTCTCATTAAAAATTACTCTTAGTTTGGCGACAATATAAATGTAGCTTTTCATTGTGGGTAATATTTCAAGGAATTTTTGTATGAAGTGTTTCATTACCGTAAACTTTAGGTCCCAAAAACTGCGTAAGCCTGACATTTCGACACATTGTGAAGACTGTGACAACGTAAGCGAGATTAAAAGCTTCGGTAGTTTGGTTAAGGTTTTGAATTTCGCTCAGAATGAATCAAACATCTCCCTGTCCTACGGGCGAATGTAAGCTTTAACTACCCGCCACCAGGAAGTGTTACGACCTAAAGACCCGATGACGGCTGAGCACAAACGATCGGCTGATTTGACCGGCGTTAAATTCGGTGTCCCTAGACACAAGTCATACAACACACCTGATCGGGCGGTGCTAGGCTTGCGGCTTGTGGCATGTCTGAATAAGATGGCATGCATGTGCCCTGGGCATTGGACAGCAGCAATTTGACCGTACAAGCCAGCGGACTGCACGTGAGCAGCTGGGAAGCTACGTGGGCTAAACTGGAACCCACGGCTCACCGGGTACTAAATAGGTGACCGTCAGCAAGTGACTGATCGGTGTAATGGCGACAAGCTAACTGCATGCAGACTTCAGCTAACGGCAGTAAATTCTAGAGGCGGCGGCTAGCTACTTCATCTTGCGTTGCGAGCGGTCTTCTCCGCATAGTGATCGGGTTGGGCTGACTGCATCGCTAGGCATACCGTGCACACTTCGATACGGCGGAGACCACCCGGGAATAGCAGTTTTATAATTTACAAATGACAGAGCACAACAGTCACTTGTCCTTTTCTGCAGGCTTTATTTGGCAAATCTCGATTGTTGCTAGTGCCGAGCCATTATCAACGCACTGTTTCATAGTATCAATGCATGTCAGTTCCCTGTTGTTCAGGCGTGTGACACAGCTCTTACAAGGCAACTGTATCTTGTAGTCTTGAAAAAACACTGTGACAGACGCCCGAACTACATGGAACTGACATGCATTGATACTATGAAATAGTGCATTGATAACGGCTCTGCACTAGCCGAAATCTAGATCTGCCAAACAAAACCTGCCAAAACTGACGACTGATTGCTGTGCTCTATCATTTATAAATCATATCACAGTAACTGAACGCACCCACGTTCCTAACGGTAGGTAACCTACTTTTTGTAATTTTTTTATATTTATGGTTCGTGAAATTCGAAACTCTAATATTAATACACCAGAACAGGTCGATGCAAGTCTAAAAAATTCTCGGCATGATAGATTGTGAAGTTTTCTACGGATTTTTAATTCAATAAAATTAAGGCAATGTTCACGACCGGCGGTGTAGGTTACTCGATAGCGTTGCAGTACTGTAATCACGTAATATATGGATCGCTTGTTCGAGTCTGGCTGTTGACTTCCTTCTCGCTTTATTTCTCTCGTTTTGTTCGGATGCCCACGTCATTTAATTACAAAATTCATCAAATGCATGCTCATTAACACACATTTTATCATCGTTTTTATGAAAAATTCGCATCTTATTTCCAATTACATATCAAAGGCAACAAACATACAAAATTTGTAAAAGATTAATAATAAATTAGTTATCTGTAATTTAAACAAAAACACGTGCATGTTGATGATCAGAAAACTGCTGCGGAAGCAAAGGGAACTTCACAGCGAACATAAACATAGCCAAAGCCTTGCAGACAAACAAAAATTACGCGAAGCGAAATGTAGTGTGAGGAGGGCTATGCGAGAGGCGTTCAATGAATTCGAAAGTAAAGTTCTATGCACTGACTTGGCAGAAAATCCTAAGAAATTTTAGTCTTATGTCAAAGCGGTAGGGCCGGCCGAAGTGGCCGTGCGGTTAAAGGCGCTGCAGTCTGGAACCGCAAGACCGCTACGGTCGCAGGTTCGAATCCTGCCTCGGGCATGGATGTTTGTGATGTCCTTAGGTTAGTTAGGTTTAACTAGTTCTAAGTTCTAGGGGACTAATGACCTCAGCAGTTGAGTCCCATAGTGCTCAGAGCCATTTGAACCATTTCAAAGCGGTAGGTGGATCAAAACAAAATGTCCAGACACTCTGTGACCAAAATGGTACTGAAACAGAGGATGACAGACTAAAGGCCGAAATACTAAATGTCTTTTTGCAAAGTTGTTTCACAGAGGAAGACTGCACTGTAGTTACTTCTCTAGATTGTCGCACAGATGAAAAATTGAGATACCGAAATAGACGACAGAGGGATAGAGAAACAAAATCGCTCAAAAGAGGAAAGGCCGCTGGAACTGATGGGATACCAGTTCGATTTTACACAGAGTACGCGAAGGTACTTGCCCCCCCCCCCCCTTCTTGCAGCGGTGTACCGTAGGTCTCTAGAAGTGCGTAGCGTTCCAAAGGATTGGAAAAGGGCACAGGTCATCCCCGTTTTCAAGAAGGGACGTCGAACAGATGTGCAGAACTATAGACCTATATCTCTAACGTCGATCAGTTGTAGAATTTTGGAACACGTATTATGTTCGAGTATAATGACTTTTTTGGAGACTAGAAATCTACTCTGTGGGAATCAGCAAGGGTTTCGATAAAGACGGTCGTGTGAAACCCAGCTCGCGCTATTCGTCCACGAGACTCAGAGGGCCATAGACACGGGATCAGAGGTAGATGCCGTGTTTCTTGACTTCCACAAGGCGTTCAGTACAGTTCGCTACAGTCGTTTAATGAACAAAGTAAGAGCAATTGGACTATCAGACCAATTGTGTGATTGGATTGAAGAGTTCCTAGATAACAGAACGCAGCATGTCATTCTCGATGGAGAGAAGTCTTCCGAAGTAAGAGCGATTTCAGGTGTGCCGCAGGGGAGTGTCGTAGGACCGTTGCTATTCACAATATACATAAATGACCTTGTGGATGACATCGGAAGTTCATTGAGGCTTTTTGTGGATGATACTCTGGTAAATCGAGAGGTTGTAACAATGGAAAATTGTACTGAAATGCAGGAAGATCTGCAGCGAATTGACGCATGGTGCAGGGAATGGCAATTGAATCTCAATGTAGACAAGTGCGATGTACTGCGACTACATAGAATGAAAGATCCCTTATCAATTAGCTACAAAATAGCAGGTCAGCAACTGGAAGCAGTTAATTTCATAAATTATCTGGGAGTACGCATTAGGAGTGACTTATAATGGGATGATCATATAAAGTTGATCGTTGGTAAAGCAGATGCCAGACTGAGATTCATTGGAAGAATCCTAAGGAAATGCAACCCGAAAACAAAGGAAGTAGGTTACAGTACGCTTGTTCGCCCACTGCTTGAATACTGCTCAGCAGTGTAGGATCCATACCAGATAGAAGAGATAGAGAAGATCCAACGGAGAGCAGCGCGCTTTGTTACAGGATCATTTAGTAATCGCGAAAGCGTTACGGAGATGATAGATAAACTCCAGTGGAAGACTCTGCAGGAGAGACGCTCAGTAGCTCGGTACGGGCTTTTGTTGAAGTTTCGAGAACATACCTTCACCGAAGAGTCAAGCAGTATGAACCTTCCTGGCAGATTAAAACTGTGTGCCCGACCGAGACTCGAACTCGGGAGCCGGCCGGTGTGGCCGTGCGGTTAAAGGCGCTTCAGTCTGGAACCGCGTGACCGCTACGGTCGCAGGCTCGAGGTGGTGGTGGTGGTGGTTAGTGTTTAACGTCCCGTCGACAACGAGGTCATTAGAGACGGAGCGCCAGCTCGGGTTAGGGAAGGATTGGGAAGGAAATCGGCCGTGCCCTTTCAAAGGAACCATCCCGACATTTGCCTGAAACGATTTAGGGAAATCACGGAAAACCTAAATCAGGATGGCCGGAGACGAGATTGAACCGTCGTCCCTCCGAATGCGAGTCCAGTGTGCTAACCACGGCGCCACCTCGCTCGGTTCGCAGGCTCGAATCCTGCCTCGGACATGGATGTGTGTGATGTCCTGAGGTTAATTAGGTTTAATTAGTTCTAAGTTCTAGGCGACTGATGACCTCAGAAGTTAAGTCGCATAGTGCTCAGAGCCATTTGAACCATTTTTTTTTCGAACTCGGGACCTTTGCCTTTAGCGGGCAGGTGCTCTACCAGTTTTACAAGGTTCGCAGGAGAGCTTCTGTAAACTTTGGAAGGTAGGAGACGAGATACTGGCAGAAGTAAAGCTGTGAGGACGGAGCGTGAGTCGTGCTTCGGTAGCTCAGATGGTAGAGCACCTGCCCGCGAAAGGCAAAGGTCCTGAGTTCGAGTCTCGGTCGGTGCACACAGTTTTAATCTGCCAGGAAGTTTCATATCAGCGCACACTCCGCTGCAGGGTGAAAATCTCATTCTGGAGTCAAGCAGTATATTGCTCCCTCCTACGTATATCTCGCGAAGAGACCATGAGGATAAAATGAGAGAGATTAGAGCCCACACAGAAGCATACCGACAATCCTTCTTTCCTCAAACAATAGGAGATTGGGATAGAAGGGAGAACCGATAGAGGTACTCAAGGTACCCTCCGCCTCATACCGTCAGGTGGCTTGCGGAGTATGGATGTAGATGTAGATGTAGACATGTTAATTAGCAAATTAACAGGCTGTAAACGGTTTAAGCTGCCCAAATTATACAGACGGTTCATCTCGGTGTACTTTACAAGAAAGTCTAATGAAATGTCGTTGTTTCATGTGCTTTATTTTTGCATTTCTAAAAGACAGATATTTGTCGGTTTGATAGTAGACACATATTTGTGTACACTGTCAGCTGGCAGCACACGACCTTGGTTGTGTATTATCAACATCGACGCACCGCTCAGAGAAAGTTTTTTTAAAATAACGGACGAACCAGAGCTGTGTAAACTTTGGACGTGTACAACTATGGGGTGCGGCGGCTAGGTACTACCGAAACAAGCAATGTAAACAGCCACTTGGTCATCATGAACGAGTAATTCGTTTTTCGTAAACAATAAATTAAACACAACGACACGTTTTCCCTTTTACAACATTACCATGACAAAGGTCGAGCTATTAAAGAAAAGCTAACATCAAATAAAACATGTTTCCATTTGTATAAAATCAACAAGTTACCACGTAATTCTACGTGTGTTATTTGCAATCAACTATTTCCTGTTTTTAACAACAATAGATAGATACTGCCTACAGGAAAATTAAAGAGACCTTTGGAGAAAAGAGAACCACTTGTATCAATATCAAGAGCTCATATGGAAACCCAGTTCTAAGCAAAGAAGGGAAAGCAGAAAGGTGGAAGGAGTATATAGAGGGTCTATACAAGGGCGATGTACTTGAGGCCAATATCATGGAAATGGAAGAGGATGTAGATGAACATGAAATGGGAGATACGATACTGCGTGAAGAGTTTAACAGCGCACTGAGAGACCTGAGTCGAAACAAAGCTCCGGGAGTAGACAACATTCCATTAGAACTTTTGACAGCCTCGCAAGAGCCAGTCCTGACAAAACTCTACCGTCTGGTGAGCAAGATGTATGAGACAGGTGAAATACCCTCTGACTTCAAGAAGAATATAATAATTCCAATCCCAAAGAAAGCTGGTGTTGACAGATGTGAAAATTACCGAACTATCAGTTTAATAAGTCACAGCTGCAAAATACTAACGCGAATTCTTTACAGCCGAATAGAAAAACTGGTAGAAGTCGACCTCGGGGAAGATGAGTTTGGATTCCGTAGAAATATCGGAACACGTGAGGCAATACTGACCCTACGACTTATATTAGAAGCTAGATTGAGGAAAGGCAAACCTACTTTTCTAGCATTTGTAGACTTAGAGAAATCTTTTGACAATGTTGACTGGAATACTCTCTTTCAAATTGTGAAGGTGGCAGGTGTAAAACACAGGGAGCGAAAAGCTATTTACAGTTTGTACAGAAACCAGATGGCAGTTATAAGAGCCGAGGGACACATGAAAGGGAAGCAGGGGTTGGGGAGGGAGTGAGACACGGTTGTAGCCTCTCCCCGATGTTATTCAATCTCTATATTGAGTAAGCAGTGAAGGAAACAAAACAAAAATTTGGAGTAGGTATTAAAATCCATGGAGAAGAAATAAAAACTTTGAGGTTCGCTGATGACATTGTAATTCTGTCAGAAACAGCAAAGGACTTGGACGAGCAGTTGAACGGAATGGATAGTGTCTTGAAAGGAGGATATAAGATGAACTTCAAAAAAAGCAAAATGAGGATAATGGAATGTAGTCGAATTAAGTCAGATGATGCTGAGGGAATTAGATTAGGAAATGAGATAATTAAAGTAGTAAAGGAGTTTTGCTATTTGGGGAGCAAAATAACTGATGATGATCGAAGTAGAGAGGATATAAAATGTAGACTGGCAATGGCAAGGAAAGCATTTCTGAAGAAGAGAAATTTGTTAACATCGAGTATAGGTCTAAGTGTCAGGAAGTCGTTTCTGAAAGTATTTGTATGAAGTGTAGCCATGTATGGAAGTGAAACGTGGACGATATATAGTTTGGACAAGAAGAGAATAGAAGCTTTCGAAATGTGGTGCTACAGAAGAATGCTGAAGATTAAATGGGTAGATCACATAACTAATGAGGATGTACTGAATAGGATTGGGGAGAAGTTTGTGGCACAACTTGACTAGAAGAAGGGATCGGTTGGTAGGACATGTTCTGAGGCATCAAGGGATCACCAGTTCAGTATTGGAGGGCATCGTTGAGGGTAAAAATCGTAGAGGGAGACCAAGAGATGAATACACTAAGCAGATTCAGAAGGATGTAGGTTGCAGTAGGTCCTGGGAGATGAAGAAGCTTGCACAGGATAGAGTATCATGGAGAGCTGCATCAAACCAGTCTCAGGACTGAAGACCACAACAACAACAAACACATGACAACGAACATTAAATTCAGATTATTTTCCTTTTCTACAACACTGCCGTGACGAGAATGAAAACCACATTACTTTGTTTCCTGTTACACCAACACAGATATAAGTGTTCAAAATGCCCACCACTCGATGCGACACATGCTTCACCACGGAGAACCCAGTTTCGTCACACTTGTTCACACACACGCACATTTACCTTTATGGTCTTGACAGCATCGGAAATCCTCTGCGTAAGTTTATCCACATCATCTACTTGCTGTACATGAATAAGTTCCTTCATATGGCCCAAAAGTAAAAATCCAGTGGATTTAAATCATCGACCTGGACAAGAACGTCGTATCAGTCACCCTGGAAACATCCTATTCAGAAATCTTCGTACTGTGTGACTAATGTGGACTGAACCACCATATGTTCTGACGTGCGGCTAACGGAACATTTTCTAATAAAGCTGGTAGCAATGTTTCCTCGAGAAAGGTTCGGCAATTGTTAGCAGCCAAACGTGCAAAATGGTTCAAATGGCTCTGAGCACTATGAGACTCAACTTCTGAGGTCATTAGTCCCCTAGAACTTAGAACTAGTTAAACCTAACTAACCTAAGGACATCACAAACATCCATGCCCGAGGCAGGATTCGAACCTGCGACCGTAGCGGTCTGGCGGTTCCAGGCTGCAGCGCCTTTAACCGCACGGCCACTTCGGCCGGCCCAAACGTGCAGGTAAAATGTAAGGCCCAATACTGCAATCATCGATTGTACCAGCCCATGCATTTACGGAAAAGCGGCGCTGAAAATGTGTTGCTACCACTTGGTACAGACTGTGTACGCTCCACGTGTACATGCTACGGAAATTAGTTATTCCGTCGCGAGTAAAACACGCTTCATCTGAGACGAATATCTTATTTACAAAATCATGCTGCACACTTCATAACAAAAACCACTCTCAGGGAAATCAAGCTCTTCCAACGCTTGTACGTTTTGAATGTAGTAAGGCTGCAGACGCTCCTCTTTCAAAGTGAGTTGAACGACAGTGTGCGATACACCCATTTGGAGGGCTATACTTCTGGTACTCTGAGTATGATCTTTGTGGATGCGATACAGAATTTGTTCCTCAGTGTCCAACGTACGTTCTTCGCGTTGTGGGCCTCTGCCTTCCGCACACGGTAGTGAAGAGCCACTCTCTCTCATTCTTTGCAAATTAAATACATACTCGTAAGCTGTATTTTGTCATGATTTAGTTAATAGTAAAACGAAAGCACATCAGAACAGACAATAACTTTCGCATACAATATGAAAGGTAAAGGTAACTACAGTACTGTACTTTGTTACGAATGAATTGTAAAACAATCGAGTAAAAGTAGAGAATTTTAATGATACAAACCTTTGGTGAACGGCGACAAATGTCGAGCGTGCAGGAAACCTTCGTTGTGGGCAACGTTCTCGATAAAGTCGTACAGCTGCCCTTGCAACATCTCTTACCTCGTCGTAAATTCAATGAATATCGCCTATTTTAGTGATAGAAAATCTCCCTTCCACCCTAACGTTTAACTGAGTAGCAATAACGTCCGCACAGGTAACTCTACGCTTGCCGACAATTGGTGTATTATAGGGACTCCACGCTCAGGCCGTTGTGGTCTACGTGTTTGCGACTCACGCTCGCGATGTCAATAAACGAAGCGGCAATGTCTTCTTTTCCAATAACATTGTCCCGAGACGAGCCCTGGGACACCCGTAGGAAATGGACAAATATATTACTAGACGTATTAAATTAGTTACTTGTCTTCCACTAACAGGATTTTTTCGGTGTCTGCCTCTACCCCGTATAATGAGTTTTATTTTCAAGTGATGTAGAGTTCAAAATAACGAAAGAAATAAAACGAAAAGAAAAAACCAGAGTGAGATTGGAACCAGATATCCATTGATTACCCAGTTACCACTCTCCGACGGTACCCAGTCAGTCTCAGAATACGTCGCGAAAAATCACCCGAACTCTATAGACAGTCAAAGTCGACTTCCTATAGAACTTTAGAGTGTCGTAGAGAAGTACTTTGGTAGCTCGATATTCAAGTTGCAAACTTCGCATACGATATACATATATACACTGTGTCGACCCACAGAACATTGGTAATTTTGGTTCCTACTGGCATCAGCTATGCAGGGTTAAAATTTCGTGGTACAATTTTTCTCCACCCTGTATGTATACTAAAATCCGACTGTCTGGTGGTTTCCGCGAGAGCACAAACTGACAATAAGCGTCTGACATTGTTGGTACGAGCGTGGTTTGGTAAGTCTGGTAAATTTCCAAGAAAGAATGAAACGTTTTTGTTGCGCCTTCATGGCTGGTAAGCTAGATCATTCCAAGGATCGCAAAAAGAGTTTCAACAGTGTATACAGTACAACAGTTCAGTGTTGACAGCTATCTGAATTGGTCAGTTTGTTGACTGCGATTCGAAATAGAGAAAACCGAGGTCCGTGCTGTTATTAAACATTTTCATTTGAAAGACTGGACTGCCGCCAAATCAAAACACAATTGGACGAAGTTCACGTGAACTCTGTAACATCGGAATAATGAATCTAAACATGGTCAGACAAGCAGCGAAGACGAAGCACGATACGGCCTGTCCAATTGGAGTCACCACAGAGGGAACCACTGACAAAATGCGCGATTGATTATGCAAGACAATCGAAAAAGAAATTGTGAGATTGCTGAGACTGTGGACATCTCAACTGCGCGACAGCATAATTACCTTGACGAAGAATTGGCTGTGAACAAGCTGTCTGCGAGATCGGTACCGCGATTGCTCACAGTCGATCCAAAGAGCATCCAGCACCAGATTTCAACATGATTCCTGTTGATGTTTAATCGCAAGCGGCACGACCTTTTGCGTCGTTTTGTGGCTGTTGGTGAAACCTGGATCCATTATTACGCATCGGCGTCAAAACGGCAGTCAAAAGAATGGACAAACGCTAGTGAAAGTGCAACAAAAAGGCAAAGGCCGTTTCGTCAATTGGTAAGGTGATGGCCACTATTTTTTGGGGATTCCCAGGAATAATCGTCAAAGATTACTTCGCAGAACCATAATTATACAGTGCTGGATTACTTCGCCTGTATAATGCCCCATCCCACACACCAGCGATAACAATGACGAAAGTGGATGAAATGGGCTTTGAATTGTTCCTCATCCACCCTACTCACAATACTGGGTCTCAAGTCACGCCCTCCTGTTCCCTAATATGAATCACTGGCATGCTGGGAAGAAATTTTCATCAAATGAGGAAGTGATAGTTACAGTCAACGATTATTTTGCAGAGTTCGCAGAACCTACTTTTACGGTGGCATGAAAAAGCTGGAGGACCGATGTACCAATTATATATCCCTCAAATGAGACTATGACGAGGAGTGAGGCACATTATTTACGAAACCAACATTTTTTCTTGCTTTTTTATCATATGTGAGCCATCTGGATAACGTTTCTCGATTGGCAGCGCTCCCACCATGGAAATCATACCAAGCTGCCTGGTGTCAGTATAGGTGTTTGGCCACGATGACGTCTTGACTAATCAGCTCCTTCGTGAGCCCTCCAGATCCTGTAAATGCCGCAACTTCAGAAAATTCCTGACACCTGGCAGCGCTATGGATAGCTTTCTACCGAGAAGCGCAAATGATAGTAGGCGAAAACGATAGCCGTCTATAGAGATATGAGACGTTGCAAAAGAGACGATTATAAAATCACATTGTGGACAAGCGAAGCTGACATGGATGTCCGGGATCACATTTCTTAATTTGGATGCTTTACTTATACGTTTGTGCATTATGCAAATTTCTCTGTACGACTGTTTTATCATTTGAAATGTTTTAACTAACACATGGAAGTGGAATAAGAGAAAAGTGGGAAAATGAATACCTAGACAATGCTGGGTTTATCAGCTAGTAATTTTATAAACTGCTTGCTGCATACAGAACACTGAGGAATTAAGGTGCTTGTGGAAAATAAATAGAATAGTTCTAAAGACGAATGATTCCATCAGCATATCTACCATGGGCATGGGCAGGGATTAGTAAAGGTAATGAATCAAAGCAGCGTTCTACCGGCCGAGACGCAGCTTTTGAATTCGATGTGATTAGTCCGTTGTTCGAGCGTTATACTGAGTAACTAAACACTACAAAACATGCTGGCATGGATTCGACGAGCCCAATTTGCGTATTGCGGACCTATGGGAGATCTGATTGTTCTCCCAAGAACTTCTTCGAAATTCTGGCTGCGTGGTTGAGCTGTGTATCAGTGTTCGTCCAAGGACGAGGCACATGAGAATTATCCTGGCTATTCACTGGACTCAGTCGACATTGGTCTGTGGTTGAAGAGGTGTTACACCTTAACCATCACTCCTTTCGCTCTTTTCTAGAGAGCAGTGGCCGACAGTTCAGCCCGTGAGACAAGCATCTAACACCTCACTGGATGCTGGGCTTCGAATCAGAGATGCTTGGCACGCTGCCTTGAACACCTCAACGGCTTGAAGCCCACCTCATTGTTGTTGAGAGCCTTGACGGGAGCGGTGAATGGCGCAATTTACGTTTCCATCAACTTTCCTCTTCACTTTCGACCAGAGGTGGAAATATATTTTTTTAAAAACTTTAATACAAGTATTTCACCCGCACTTATCATATACCTCCTTTAACATGTTCCTTGCAGTCATATCGGAAACATCTACATCTATATCTACACCTGTATCTAGACCTGCGATGAGAAATGCATGGCAGAGGGTACCAGTATTCACAAGTAGGGGAAAAATAATTTTTTAAATGCCCCTGTGTGTCCTGTAATTAATCTTTACGATACCTATGGGAGCGATATGTAGCGGGTCGTAGCATATTCCATTTAAAGCCGTTTCTTCAAACCTTGTTGGTAGACATTCGTGGAGTATTTTCCGTCATTCTTAAACAGTCTGCCATTTCAGTTCTTTAAACACCTCAATGTCACTCTCCCGGGGCCCAACATTCATGACCATTTGTACTGCCCTTCTCTGTATACGTTCAATATCTTCTGCTAGTTCTACGTGGTGCAGGTCCTACACACTTGAGCAATATTCTAGGATCTCTCACAAGAGTGATTTGTAAGCAATTTTTTTTTTAGACTGTTTGCATTTCCCTGGTTTTCTACCAATAAATCGAAGTCTGCTCCCTGCTCTATCCTCGACTGAGCCAATGTGATCGTTCATTTCTCTACTTAGTGTTACACCCCCGGATTTTTATGATTGTACAGTTTCCAGTTGTGAGCCAATAATATTATATTCATAGGATGCTATGATTTCTCGTTTTGAGAAGTGCACAGTTTTACATTTTTGAACGTTTAAAGTAAATTCCCGACTATTTACCACTTTGAAATCGTATCAAGACATCTGCATCCGCAGTGCGGGATACCCGTGCGGTCTGGGGCATCTTGCCACGGTTCGTGCGGCTCCCCCAGTCGAAATTTCGAGTCCTCCCTTCGGCATGGGTGTGTGTGTTGTCCTTAGCGTAAGTTAGTTTAAGTTAGATTAAGAAATGAGTAAGCCTAGGGACCGATGACCTCAGCAGCCTGGTCCCATAGAACTTAACCACCAATTTCCAAATTTCCATCTGTGTCTTACCAAAGCATTTCGTCATTCTGAGGCATATATAGTGTGTCTGAATCAATTTTTCCTTGGATCTTACGTAAGCAGGGAATGTCGAGCGGGCAAATATTAAACTTACGACAAATATTCCTGCGTAAAATTGTATAAAAACAGTTTAAAAATAACAGACACCAGAACAATGTCCACTATTAGCCAACGATAACAAATAGAACCAGCAATAGTGAAATACAAATTCCACATTGCGTACAAACATTTAGGAACTTAGATCTACTGAAACCGTATATGTAAAGCGGAGACGCATATAAAATACATCAGTAAAAGAAGCCTTTAGGAAGTGGAGCTGGCGAGTCCCTCTCTCTCTCTCTCTCTATCTATCTATCTCCCTCCGTCCTTCCTTTCTTCGTCAATGAAAGTGCGCAAGGCAGGCGAACGCCGTAGAAAAATTGACATTCTCCGCCTCCCACTCCGTCAGGCTCCTATGTGTATGTGTGTGTGAGGAGGGACAGTGATAAATACGCGCTACTGCCCAGAAAAAGCCCTATTCTTCAGCTTCCTGTTGCCACCTGCTGCTGCTGCTGATGTGCCGAGTCCTTCTCAAGGCGGAGTGTAACTCAATCACTAGGTCAACAAAAGACACAAAGCGGTGACGAAATAGACTATTTGCCATTACGGTTCTGTGTGGCGTTGACGCCAAGCTTTTATACCGCGAACAGGCGAGCCTTACAGTCGATAGATCGATTATCACTTAGCACTTACCAAGCCACATTGTAGTTACGTCAAGCAATTGTTGCGCTGTATGTTCTTCTAGTAATTATGGCGCTTCATAACCATCGCATTTCATGTCAGACGAGACAGCAACATCAAAAGCTGAAATAAGCGAAGAAGTACTAGGTGCTATTCCTGGTCTCTCGACATCACGTTCAGTTTCAGAAGTATTTCGTCATGACTGTATAGCAGCTTACGTCATTTCATCCCTGAATTTCTGATCATTCACTAATAGAATAAGCATCTGAAGCCGAAACTATAATAACTGTATTTTAAAATAGATAGAAAAAAATGTTATGAACCAATACTTTTTATATGGCAACTAAGATAAGTGCTATTGTCGCTCCAGCTTTCAGACAGTAAAGGCTTTTATAGCAGTGAGTCTAGTTGACTGTGACTGTGCCCACAGTTTCTATATTGTGCTATTAACACTATATAATTTTTACAAGTTTCAAATTCACAAAATTTCAGCTTATTTTAAAATTGTTAATACAGTAAATGCAACTTGTTTTTCATCTATCACGTGTTCTTATGGAGGTTTCATTACATTATGCGCGAATTGTTTTGGAACTGCCATTGACAAAATATGAAACAAGATAAACATCACAGAAGGTCGACTGAAATTTATACAAATATTAACTGTCCTTTACTTGTAAGCAGTTAAACAGTTTCCAATATGGAGACGTTACACATTTCAAATACTGTAACGCTGTTAAGTGCTTATGAACAATTTACTTCGTTGGTTTATTTCAATGCAGATTCGACCGATACTTGAAAACTGCTCGGCAGTGTGGGATCCTCACCAGATACAACTCATAGAGTAAATAGAGAAGCTCCATAGAAGAGTAGCACGTTTCGTTACTGGTTCATTTAGTAAACAAGAAAGCGTCGCACTCACCTGACTCCAGTGGCAAATGCTGCAAGAGAGGCATTCTGCATCGAGGTCTACGAGATCGTACGTTCCTACACAAGTCAGCCGATATCTTGCTTCCTCACACGTATATCTCGCGAAAAGACCATGAAGATAAAATAAGAGATATTCGATTCAACACGGAAGCTTACTAGCAGTCGTTCTTCCCGCGAAACATACCCGAACCGAACAGGAAAATGGGAAATATACTGGCTGGCCCATTGATAGTGACCGGGCCAAATGTCTCACTTAATAAGCATCAAACGAAAAAACTACAAAGAACGAAACCCGTCTACCTTGAAGGGAGAAACCAGATGGCGCTACGGTTGGCCCGGTAGATGATGCTGCCATAGGTCAAATGGATATCAACTGTTTTTTTTTTTTTTAAGTAGGAACCCCCATTTTTATTAAATATTCGTGTAGTACGTAAATAAATATGAATGTTTTAGTTGGACAACTTTTTTCGCTTTGTGATAGATGGCGCTGTAATAGTCACAAACGTGTAAGTACGTGGTATCACGTAAAATTCCGCAAGTGCGGACGGTATTTGCTTCGTGTTACATTAACCGTGTTAAAATGGACCGTTTACCAATTGCTGAAAAGGTCGATATCGTCTTGACGTATGGCTATTGTGATCAAAATGCCCAACGGGCGTGTGCCATGTATGCTGCTCGTTATCCTGGACGACATCATCCAAGTGTCCGAACTGTTCGCCGGATAGTTACTTTATTTAAGGAAACAGGAAGTGTTCAGGCACATGTGAAAATTCAATCACGACCTGCAACAAATGATGATGCCCAAGTAGGTGTTTTAGCTGCTGTCGCGGCTAATCCATACATCAGTAGCAGACAAATTGAGCGAGAATCGGGAATCTCAAAAACGTCGGTGTTAAGAATGCTACATCAACGTCGACTGCACCCGTACCATATTTCTATGCACCAGGAATTGCATGGCGACGACTTTGAAAGTCGTGTACAGTTCTGCCACTGGGTACGAGAGAAATTACAGGACGATGACCGATTTTTTGCATGCGTTCTGTTTAGCGACGAAGCGTCATTCACCAACAGCGGTAACGTAAACCGGCTATTGGGCAACGGAAAATCCACGATGGCTGCGACAAGTGGAACATCAGCGACATTGGCATTATGGGAGGAAGGATAATTGGCCCCCCTTTTATTGATGGCAATCTAAATGGTGCAATGTATGCTGATTTCCTACGTAATGATCTACTGATGTTACTACAAGATGTTTCACTGCTTGGCAGAATGGCGATGTACTTCCAGCATGATGGATGTCCGGCACATAACGGTTGAAGCGGTATTGAACAGCATATTTCATGACAGTTGGACTGGTCGTCGAAGCACCATACCATGGCCCGCATGTTCACCGGATCTGACGTCCTCGAATTTCTTTCCGTGGGGAAAGTTGAAGGATATTTGCTATCGTGATCCACCGACAACGCCTGACAACATGCGTCAGCGCATTGTCAAAAATGGCTCTGAGTACTATAGGACTTAAAATCTGTGGTCATCAGTCCCCTAGAACTTAGAACTACTTAAACCTAACTAACCTAAGGACATCACACACATCCATGCCCGAGGCAGGATTCGAACCTGCGACCGTAGCAGTCGTGCGGTTCCGGACTGAGCGCCTGAACCGCTAGACCACCGCGGCCGGCTCAGCGCATTGTCAATGCATGTGTGAACATCGCGGAAGGCGAACTACTCGCTGTTGAGAGGAATGTCGTTACATGTATTGCCAAATGCATTGAGGTTGACGGACATCTTTTTGAGCACTTATTGCATTAATGTGGTACTTCTAGGTAATCACGCTGTAACAGCATGCGTTCTTAGAAATGATAAGTTCACAAAGGGACATGTATCAGATTGGAACAACCGAAATAAAATGTTTAAACGTACCTACGTTCTGTATTTTAATTTAAGAAACCTACCTGTTACCAACTGTTCGTCTAAAATTGTGAGCAATATGTGTGTGACTATTACAGCGTCATCTGTCACAAAGCGAAACAAGTGGTCCAACTAAAACATTCATATTTCTTTACGTTCTACACGAATATATAATAAAATATGGGGGTTCCTACTTAAAAAAAAACAGTTGATATCCGTTTGACCTATGTGCCAGCGCTATCTAGCGGGCCAACCATAGCGCCTTCTGGTTTCCCCCTTCAAGCTAGACGAGTATCGTTCTTTGTAGTTGTTTCGTTTGACACTATTTTCGTGAGGTATTTGGCCCGGTCACGATCAATGGACCATCCTGTTCCCTCCTACTATAAGCTGGTTTGCGAGGTATGCTTCTAGGTGTAGAAGTATTAAAAGCTGAAATCTTCTTAAGATTCTCATTCCGACTACCATCTGATAGGCGAAATTTTTTATAACTGATATATCGTAAATTGAAATATCTCTATAACCTAGAATTATACGCCCATTATTAAATGATGTGGAGTTGTCTAAGTTAAGTTTTTGATGAATAAAACTGTCCTATCGCACGCTATTCGAAACATAACTCTGTGTTACTATTTGAATGCAATATTAACTGTGCAGTAAGTGTGTCTAATCCTTTGAAGCCATCTACGCTATGTACAAACAGCAGCAGAACAGGAGTGCGGGAGCTTTCGTGGACATTTGTAGACGTAATGCCTGTTGGAATTCGATTCGAGATCTTTGGTTAATTATTTTTCTGACGTTCCGTCAACACAAGTGGCTGGCGTTGTCAAAGATTCTCTGTCCATTGCCACCAGCAATGATAATTCCAGCCACTCATGCTCGATAAACATCAGAAAAATCACTAAACGGATGTCGGCCGAAGATGCTGAGCCGAAAACCTGCAAGCAGTAAGTGATAGGAGAGTTTGATTATAGTAAATAACGAGTATACAGCGATTACTGTAATTAATAACCACTATTCACCGTTATCAAGATCCTTATTTAAAATAAGTCTGCCCAATGTGTATAGGGATTTTAGAATGAAATTTTCAGTGTGCAGCGGAGTGTGTGGCGATATGAAACTTCCTGTCAAATTAAAACTGTGTGCCGGACCGAGACTCGAACTTGGGACCGAAACGAAGTACTGGCAGAGTTGAAGCTGTGAGTGCGGGTCGTGAGTGTGCTTGGGTAGGTCAGACGGTAGGGCACTTGCCCGCGAAAGGCAAAGGTCCCGAGCTCGAGGCTCTGTCCGGCACACAGTTTCAAGCTGCCAGGAAGTTTTATGATGAATTTTGTTTATTAACTAGCTACACGCCCATGCTCTGTAAATATATTGAAGAATGGCCTTTGCACACCACAGCATTTTAAGGTTGCGTACATCAATAGGTGAAAAACGGAAAAAGTGGTACCCATGTAGAATAACTTCGTTAATAAATTCGTTTCATCTGGCCAAGGAGTCAAATATAAATGAAACTTATCGAAATAAGAAAAGCAATGTCGTTAAGCTTTTAATAAACAAAGCGAAATCAGTAAGCCTTTTATCCAAACCAAGCAAACCCAATGTTAGTTTGTATTCGTAAAGATATAATTGCAAATCGTAATTATGTCACTGACGTAAACTTCCGGAAATGCTTGTGTCACGGAGGTAAGAAAGGTAACAGCGCTATCTATTTCTTCTTGGTGCATTACGAAATTAACAGTGCAATATTTCGTCACTTAGGTAAACATCCGAACTGTACTAAGCTGAACAGACTCCTAACGCTCAAGTTACTTGCGAAGATCTCTTGAAAATTCGTCAAGCAGTTTTCGAGATTAGCGTGTTTAAACAGACAGAGACGACGGTTTTGGACAAAATATACATAGTTCGTTACCTGGTTTTGATGAAATGAAGCCTATATGTTGTTCTAAGCTAGGCTCCAGTTAACTGAGAAAACCTCGTGAAAATTCACCTAGTAGTTATGGAAATTAGAGTGTTCAGAAACGATGGTCAGTATTAGTATAGATATATCTCTTTCCCGTTAATGTTTCTCAGAGAGAGATGGCGTACAACGTGTTGATAAATCTAGTATTCCTCTATTCAGACGCGCATTTACCTAAAGGATCCAGAAAGCAGAGTCTTCACGTATTCTTTGCTAGATGTTTTGAGACAGTTTTCTCGCTATCATACACCCGTCTGATATCAAATGCTAACTATACGAAAGTGAAGGCAGAACAACCAAGCAAACCTTTGTGGGGAACCAGGAAGGTAGAAAATCAGTGTTTAACGTCCCGTCGACACCGAGGCCATTAGAGCGAAAGCTTGAATTAGGGAAAGACAGTGAAGGAAATCGGCCGTGCCCTATCAAAGGAACCATCCGGATTTGGCTTAAGTGATTGGGAAAATCACGGAAAACGTAATTCTGCATGGCCGGACTGGTACTTCAACCATCGTCCTCCCGAATGCGAGTTCGGTATGCTAACCATTGCGCCTCCTAGCCATGAGCCACATTGGAGATCGCTAAAGAACAGTATTATGCACTCTGGATGCCACGTTTCTGTAACATTTTAACATATACGACTGGTTAAGTATGTATAATGGATTGCAGTGCAGTGGAGTGTAGATAATGGAAGACTCTTAAATCGCATGAGCGTTTCCGACTCAAGATGACACTTCCGAGATGGTGTCACGTGATAGCACGCCATTAGTAGTGTACGTATGGCGTACATAAATTTGAATGTAAAGAAAGGAGCGAGACATGTACTCAAGCGTGCCAACAACACGGCCCCATGTATGAGAGTCGCTTGTCAATTATTGCTGCGGCATCGCCGGTATGGCATATTCGTACTGTCAGCTACAAGAAAGCCCTTTGGATCAGTACCATCGATATTATCCGTAGGTCCCCAAAGAGAAAACATGCTTATTATGTGTTAGCTACATTTCATTCTGGAAAAGCGCATTTGGCTCTTTTACATTGAAAACATCACTTATGACATCACTGCGAAAAAACAGACGAACTGGCCTAAAATCTATCGTCATTAAACGACGTTATGTTTTACAATTCTACTGTGTTATAATCGAAGTAACCGAAGGTGGAGCGAAATGGTTCAAATGGTTCTGACCACTATGGGACTTAACTTCTGAGGCCATCAGTCCTCTAGAACTTAGAACTACTTAAACCTAACTAACCTAAGGACATCACATACATCCATGCCCGAGGCAGGATTCGAAACTGCGACCGTAGCGGTCGCGCGGTTCCAGACTGTAGCGCCTAGAACCGCTCGGCCACTCCGGCCGGCGGTGGAGCGATGCGGGAATTTTGTGTTATTCTATGGGCATGTGAACGAATACGTGACAGTCTGCTATGATTTCATACACACAAAAATATACACTCAATGTATAACTTTTTTTTTGCATAGGAGCTACAGCTTAGCAGTATTATGTAGTGAGACATAATCGTATGGGGATACCCGTTATTGCTACAGTTATCAAAAAATTTATTTAATTCCTTACACACTTTTTTCGTACATTCTGATAATAGTTTAGTGTCAGGATCTCACTTACAAACCGTAATCCAATTCCTGCCACATCAGTTATCCGCTTTTAAACGTAAGCGATCCCTCCGCTTTATGTCGTATCGGGTTCTCATTTCCACAAACCATCATCTTCTTGGTCTCAGGACAGGAAAATTTTAATTGAAGAGATTCCGTTGAAAACTAAACAATCTTCTACTAGAGAAACACGCTTTGTAAATATGCATCTGCATAATTACGAAACTTATACTTCAAAATTTGAATGGCAGTGGCTGAATGGCAATTTCCTGCTACAGAGGTTGTGTAGCTGTCTCTAAGTTGCCATTAAGAATACCGCACGCTACTGCGCTCTGCTTTTCATTTCTATCCGTACCACGTCCTGTCGGTCTCTGATTGTGATCGTAGTGCTGTTGCTTTATCTACCAAAAGTCCCAACCGACAAGTTACCGTCTGTCAAGCTGGCAAAACTTTTCTTAAATAGTGGTGGCTTCACGAAGGTTTCCAGAGGAAAAACCGAAATTTCTAACAATGGAACCTCCCCATCGCACCACCCTCAGATTTAGTTATAAGTTGGCACATTGGATAGGCCTTGAAAAACTGAACACAGATCAATTGAGAAAAGAGGAAGAAGTTGTGTGGAACTGTGAAAAAATAAGCAAAATATACAAACTGAGTAGTTTGGGGGAAGATAGGCAACATCAAGGACACAGGGATTGCAGGAGCGCCGTGGTCTTGTGGTAACGTGAGCAGCTGCGGAACGAAAGGTCCTTGGTTCAAATCTTCCATCCAGTGAAAACTTTAGTTTTTTATTTTCAGTTTATGTGACAAACTCTTATGTTTTCATCACTTTTTTGGGAGTGATTATCACATCCACAAGAAAACCTAAATCGGGCAAGGTAGAAGAATCTTTTTATCCATTCGCCAAGTGTACAAGTTAGGTGGGTCGACAACATATTCCTGTCATGTGACGCACATGCCGTCACCAGTGTCGTATAGAATACATCAGATGTGTTTTCCTGAGGAGGAATCGGTTGACCTATGACCTTTCGATCAAATGTTTTCGGTTCCGATTGGAGAGGCACGTCCTTTCGTCTACTAATCGCACGGTTTTGCGATGCGGTCGCAAAACACAGACACTAAACTTATTACAGTGAACAGAGACGTCAATGAACGAACGGACAGATAATAACTACGCAAAAATAAAGAAAGTAAAATTTTTACTTCTGCGAAGACTTGAACCAAGGACCTCTCCTTCTACAGCTGCTCACGCTACCACGAGACCACGGCGTTCCTGAGCCCACATGCTCCTTAATGTTGCCTATGTGGCCCATGGACTACTCAGTTTGTATATTTTGCTTATTTTTTCACAGTTCCACGCAACTTCTTCCTGTTTTCTCAATTGATCTGTGTTCGGTTTATCAAGGCCTATCCACTGTGCCAAGTTATAACTAAATCTGAGGGGGGTGCGATGGGGAGGTTCCCTTGTAAGTGTCAGGCTGACACTGCATCCTCTTACATCACAAGTGCAATGGCTGTGATTTGAAATGTACTTGTTATTTTCTAACTACTCGCTAGCTACTACCCATTATGTATGACATATCTGAGGTGGTGTTACGTGCACGCGCGGGTGATGGTTAACGAAGTAGTGAGGTAGGTAAGATGTGGAATGACTAAGAAGTTTTTACATTCGGTGCCCAATCAGTAAGCTTATAGTATGCTGTAATTCTGCGAAATATATGAAGTTCCAGTGTCACTTCTAACTATATTCTAGGCGGCACACAGTCTTACATTACAGTTCCGTATTAAAACGTTATTCTGGCGTGCCTCAATGATCTTTGTAATACGAACAGATTCCATGTGTCATCCTCGGCACATCTCTCCTGACAAATGTAGCAATTATATTTTAATAGTGCGTTCGTTAAATACACTCTGGACAGAATATGAATACGTGTTATCCGTGTTAATGATTAATATTGTGGTTTCCCCTGGACTTTAAGCCTTTACCAGAAATTTAAAATTAATTTTTGTTTCACGGCTGACCAGTGGATGTCTCATAAGTGATTGTGAAGTGATCCCGAGAACAAGCCTATACATTGATGTATGTTGTTGCTTTTTGTTTCACTGGCCAATGGCCCCCATGGACGAAAACCGCCAATCGTGATAAACAAAAACCTTTTCATTTTTGACAGATGCTTCCAGCTCTTGCGGAAGCATGGCTTCAGCTTTCAAGTTCAACAAAAATTTAAGACGACTGACTATTTTTATACGGAGGACGAAGAGGAGATTGGTGTTTAACGTCTCGTCGACAGCGAGGTCATTAGAGACGGAGCACAATCTCGGATGAGGGAAGGATATCAAACGTGCACTTGAAGAAGGAACAATCCCAGCATTTGCCTTAAGCAATTCAGGGAAACCAGAAACCTAAACCAGGATGGCGGGACGAGGGTTTGAACTGTCGTCCTCCCGAATGCGAGTGCATTGTGGTAACCACTATCTCGCTAGTCTGCTTAAAGTATATGTCTGGTACATAATGTGTCAAAAATAACTGCTTAAATTAAGACCACTAATTAAATTACACTGAAATATCGTTACCATACCAATAATATCAGTTGCTCAAAAAATGCAAAAAATAATATTAACCAAGCCTGAGAGAGTTGTTTGTATTGGCGTATGCATATATTATCGTATACTGAGCTTTGTCGGTCAATAAGCAGGCGAGAGAACGAACACGAGTGGAATGAAACGTATGTGAGTGTAACGACTGGAAGATGACATTTACGATGTGTGGCACGGACTGTGTATCGCGAGAAAGATCCGATAACGAATCGTTTTAGAGGTTTCGAAATGAGAATCATCAGTAACAAATGAAAACAAAATACTTCCTACTGCCTTAACCAGCGATCCCAAATGAATACAGAAATTTATCGCAAATCGTATTGTACCGTAATTATTTATCTTGAGAAACCATCATTTGCCTTGAGAAAGCTCGTTACCTTCATAACAGTTTTCAAAAATCATCATTAGGCAAAGGAAATTTCTCACGCGAAGTATTTGTGTAGATACAACACATCACCACCTGACAGTCCGCCCCGGTAGCTGAGTGGTCAGCGTGACAGACTGTCAATCCTAAGGGCCCGGGTTCGATTCCCGGCTGGGTCGGAGATTTTCTCCGCTCAGGGACTGGGTGTTGCGTTGTCCTAATCATCATCATTTCATTCCCATCGACGCGCAGGTCGCCGAAATGGCGTCAAATCGAAAGACCTGCACCAGGCGAACAGTCTGCCCGATGGGAGGCCCTAGCCACACGACATTTCCATTTCCATTTACCACCTGACACACGCAATAGTGTCAAAACACAGTCTGAATATCAGAAAAAGACAACTAAATGTTATTCAGAAGAGTCAAGACAGCAGCACAAATGCTCCCATTGCCTGGATGAAGGTAAAGCGTTAGATCACGTTGCTATTAAAAGTATGAAGCATGATTCGTTGTTTACTTGTATATGTGTTACAGTTTATGAGTTTATGTAGAGGGAGTTGAACCTTATGTATCTAGACATACGAACAGGGTTAGTGAAAATCTTCCTGTTCCTGATGATCACATGTAACAACTGAAACTCGTTATACTGAAGTTTTTAATATCAGCGGATTCTTAAAAATTCGAATCTTTAAATATTTACAAACTGTTGGGCCCCAACTACCGAAAACATTTCATGATTCGTGCATTTTCCATAGCAGGAGCTGTCTGCACTAGGATAATCAGTAGGCACGATCTGTAACAGGCCGACGTTCGCACATGCAGTGGTGTCAGCAGTGAGAGAGGCGCAGTGGGCGTCGTCGCTTGGCTTACCTTGGTGCGCCACTGAGGTGATGACGAGCAGGTGCACGAGCACTGCGACGGCGACCAGGGAGAGCCCCCACTGCGCCATGGCGGCGCGGACGGCCCTGCTGCCGCTGTGCTGCGGCTGGTGCTGGTGCTGGTGCTGGTGACGCTGGTGGTGTCGCTGCTGCAGAATGGTGCTCGCGCAGCAGAAACCGCACGCCGCCAGCCCGGCTCCTCGACTATGCTGCATCACCTCGCCTCAGCGCCGCATTCCCCACTTCCCAGGCTAGCTAGCTGTCACCGCCGCTGCCACTGCCCACTTCCCCCTTAGCCGCCCGGGCCAGTTGCAGCGATTGGAAGACCGCCCAACTTCGCGACGCGACAATCACTCCGCAAAACCGCCTAACTACGCGAGGGTCCGTCTGCGCGATGGGCTCACTCGTGTCCGTCGCGAACTGTCTGGCCGTTGTCACCACTGTGACTTCAGGAACGGGGTGAGTCAGCCCTCACTGGGATGAGTGTCTAGAGAACCTCCGTGACGTCTCTTTTTACAGCCTCTGTTATTATTTCCGTCCCCGCGTCGCCGGGAACCCTGCGCGCTCCTGATGGCGCCTTTGTTTATGTATCCGGAAGGCCCTCTCTCTCAAGCCCTTCTGCCTCTCTCACTCTCTCCTTATCTCTCCCTCTCCTGTCTAGCGCCCTACTCTACGCACACGGAGGAGTTACACCACGCTGCGGATAGAAGCACTTCGCCACCGCGCATTAGAAAGGAGCAACGCGCACGGCCACCTTGTCTGTCACCACCCTCTCCTACTCACGCCCTGACACTTTGTTATTGTTACACGGTGTAAACCTGGCGAAGACGTCGCTTCCGCACTACCTCAAAGCCCGAAGTCTGCACCTCTCGCTCAACCTCTCAGCTGGGCGCACAGCAACTACTCGCCTGGCTCCGGTCCACGTGTCTCCCCAAGCGGCTGCTCACGTGTGTATATTTTCGTGCGTGTGTGCGCCACGCCGTCTCAAGCTGCTGCTGAGTCCAGTACTGCGCGGCAAAACATATCCGCGCTGCACCCGCTTCCACCGCTTCAGTGGACGCGTCTGGAGGACAGAGAGTCTGAGGATATAAACTGCTCGACAGCTGCAGCCGCTCCTATCACACGCGCGACCGCCCGACTGTTATTTCTGGTATCGGTTGCCACACGAAACCGCCACCTCGGCTCACCTCGGAAAACTTTTTTTTCTCCTCCTCCTCGTCTCCCCGACTCACTTTCCTCTCCCTCTCCCTCCTCCTCGATCTCCCTCACTTCCCGAGTCCCTTTCGCTCTCTTATGAATAGGATCCTCTCGGGCAGCGTGACAGCGGAAATGACGCACGTGCTAACGAATGTTTTTCATTTGCGGCACGCCAGCTGCCATACGTTCAGAGGCGAAGGGGAGACATATATCACAGGAGTGCACGCGCGTGCACCTAATGACACCAGCAGCTCAGGTGAGACCAGCGCATCTATAGAGGTATGTACAAGGAAGATTCTTCCTTCTCTTCCAGCCTTGCACTTTTTTTCTACACAACACTATTACTCCTGGATCTCCAAATCCGTTACAATCGCGGCTCGATAATGCTGAACCATGTAATAATAATAGCCCATATAATTGGAAAAATAAGATGAATTTAGTACAACTTTATAGGTAACACTGGAGGGCCTCTAAAATTTTATAGCCTACTTTCGCCTCTAATTCTGGTTAATTATAACAGAGAATTTTATTTCCGGTATCACTACGAACTTTTTAGAAAATTAGTCATTCAGTTCACGTGATACAACATGGTGAGAAGAGGAATACACGAGAAGCAAAGCACATTACAACTGTTCGACTTCGAATGCCGGAGCTGTAGACGTCGCCGAGCCGTTCGCTAACGGCGAGAGACGGGCAGATTCCCTCGTGCGCGAGACCACGCGCGCGAAGCTAACCGCCCGGAGTTCGGACGGCGACTGCCGTGGGCGTGGCGAGCGCCCCACGCGGTGCGCAAAGAAAGCTGCAGTTAACACCGAGGCGCCGTCAGAGGCGCCACCGTCCACTTCTTCCGATGGGCGCTGTATGACTGCATCGAGTTACCAGGTACGCTCGCAGTCGGGTTACCAACTTTGACGTATTTCCGGGGATCTCAGCTGTTACAGCAATGTCTTTATAAATCCTGCCGGATCCCTTATTGACCAACAGCTTCTACCGTATATTTCTGCTGCTATCAAAGTTGTAAATGTTAATACTGCGTAGCTGTACCGATAATTATCGAATTATAATTCAAGGTCCCTGACCGACAGATTTCGAAAAGCTTGCGTGTAGTAAGAGATGCTATTGTAGATGTAATCTTTTGCAAGTAGCGGGATAAGAATGACATAGCCTATAGGGATCCTAAGAGGGGAAATATTTATTTGGTAAACTGTCAATACTGGCAACCGACGGATGCTCTCTCCTCTTACCAGTCAGCAGCTATTGTACAAAGAAGACACGAAAGTAACAAGGAACTGCGAAATCGGATTGTAGAGACGTTCATGTCCAAAAACACTCCTTTCATTACTTATTTCTCAACTGACTGACACAACACAACACATTTCGCAATTCTTCGAATGAGCCAGTACACACTGATAGTATAAGCTGCCAGCAGTCGAGAACAGAACAGTCGTCAGGAAATCTACTGTTTCGTTTGGCCTTTTTGTAATCGTACCTAATACACTGTAGTGAGCCTTTTGACCTCTAAAAATGTCTCTCAGGTTGTGGAGTTTTTTCAAAACATGACACAGTACGGCATATATCACTAGAGTAAAGGTAAGCGAAGTATGCCAGTTTTTTAAGTTTATATCTCCATTGTCAACCATTCTAAAAATATGCGCTGCAGTTGTGCAACTGAAATTTAATGCGACTAAATCGTCGTTTAACTTCCCCTGGAATCATTGTTACATGCTGGTCGACTCCCTTAAAACCATATACAAGTGTTGGTCCCTCTACCTCATGGTGTAACACAATTACAGTATAATCCACGATATCACGTTTAAACAATATGGTGTCTAAATAGCGCATCATAATAAACGCGGTATTCTACATATACGAGACTCTAAGATGCAGTTTATTCTCCAAGGATGAGCCAACTTTTTGGAAAGAAATTGAATGATATGCGTTACAAAGCGACGATGGCGTAATGGTCGTGATTTGTAATGATTTTATTACTTCCCGGACAGCGTATGCCTACGATATTCACGACATTGCATTGTCTGTGTTATTCTGACTGCGATTCAAAGTTCCTTTGGACATGCATTCATGCATGCACTGCAGCATCGTATTTATCTGCCGATACCGCACAAGCGACTATCAAGTGCAACGACTGACCTTCACGGAAATATACATAACAGATATCCGAGTACAGGTCATAGACGCAAGGTTGACGACATGTGGAAGCTTGGGTCTGGCCGTAAGTCGTGCACGGATAGGCAAATGGCAAGGGGATCGCGGGAAACCTGGGTTCGAGTCCCGGTCCGCTACAAGTTTTCATTGTCATCATTCTTTTCTACAGCTGATGGTAGTCCTTATTTACAATTACAAATTCATTTGTTGAGCGTATGCCTATGTCTTCACCAGACAAATACTGTTTATTATGACCGAAGGGTTTCGTAACTACTAACAAGCATGTGTAAGATGTCATTCTATATGGCCCAGTAAACCGTTTGTTTGAAAGGGATTTGTTATATGAGGAGGACAAAATTACCTTCATGTCATGTACACAGTATCCTAACTCCTTAATCTACACGAACAGCAATGGTATCCTTTTAGTATTTTAAGACTTTCTAATTCTTTCAATTTACCTTTCTCTCCTCACTTATGAAAAACTAGTTTTACTCTTATATATACACTCCTGGAAATTGAAATAAGAACACCGTGAATTCATTGTCCCAGGAAGGGGAAACTTTATTGACACATTCCTGGGGTCAGATACATCACATGATCACACTGACAGAACCACAGGCACATAGACACAGGCAACAGAGCATGCACAATGTCGGCACTAGTACAGTGTATATCCACCTTTCGCAGCAATGCAGGCTGCTATTCTCCCATGGAGACGATCGTAGAGATGCTGGATGTAGTCCTGTGGAACGGCTTGCCATGCCATTTCCACCTGGCGCCTCAGTTGGACCAGCGTTCGTGCTGGACGTGCAGACCGCGTGAGACGACGCTTCATCCAGTCCCAAACATGCTCAATGGGGGACAGATCCGGAGATCTTGCTGGCCAGGGTAGTTGACTTACACCTTCTAGAGCACGTTGGGTGGCACGGGATACATGCGGACGTGCATTGTCCTGTTGGAACAGCAAGTTCCCTTGCCGGTCTAGGAATGGTAGAACGATGGGTTCGATGACGGTTTGGATGTACCGTGCACTATTCAGTGTCCCCTCGACGATCACCAGTGGTGTACGGCCAGTGTAGGAGATCGCTCCCCACACCATGATGCCGGGTGTTGGCCCTGTGTGCCTCGGTCGTATGCAGTCCTGATTGTGGCGCTCACCTGCACGGCGCCAAACACGCATACGACCATCATTGGCACCAAGGCAGAAGAGACTCTCATCGCTGAAGACGACACGTCTCCATTCGTCTCTCCATTCACGCCTGTCGCGACACCACTGGAGGCGGGCTGCACGATGTTGGGGCGTGAGCGGAAGACGGCCTAACGGTGTGCGGGACCGTAGCCCAGCTTCATGGAGACGGTTGCGAATGGTCCTCGCCGATACTCCAGGAGCAACAGTGTCCCTAATTTGCTGGGAAGTGGCGGTGCGGTCCCCTACGGCACTGCGTAGGATCCTACGGTCTTGGCGTGCATCCGTGCGTCGCTGCGGTCCGGTCCCAGGTCGACGGGCACGTGCACCTTCCGCCGACCACTGGCGACTACATCGATGTACTGTGGAGACCTCACGCCCCACGTGTTGAGCAATTCGGCGGTACGTCCACCCGGCCTCCCGCATGCCCACTATACGCCCTCGCTCAAAGTCCGTCAGCTGCACATACGGTTCACGTCCACGCTGTCGCGGCATGCTACCAGTGTTAAAGACTGCGATGGAGCTCCGTATGCCACGGCAAACTGGCTGACACTGACGGCGGCGGTGCACAAATGCTGCGCAGCTAGCGCCATTCGACGGCCAACACCGCGGTTCCTGGTGTGTCCGCTGTGCCGTGCGTGTGATCATTGCTTGTACAGCCCTCTCGCAGTGTCCGGAGCAAGTATGGTGGGTCTGACACACAGGTGTCAATGTGTTCTTTTTTCCATTTCCAGGAGTGTATAATACCGTCCTCATTATTATATAGCTTAAGTATAGTATGATGCACTACTATGTACCTATTTTTCTTTCACTGTTATTCTGTCAGAAACAATGCGCATTAATAATTTTAATGTTGCATTTTGCTCCAATGCCACGTTTCTGAACTTTTTTTTCCCTTTGGGTCAAAACAAAATACGACATCCCTACAAGTAATTCTTTTCCTAGACGCAAGAAAGCAAACAAACAGTACACATACAATTCATTTCTTTATTATGGAATGATTATGAGATACGAATGTATTTAGTGGGACTATTGAATAGGAACTTATCAACATAAACGTAAGGCGCGTAGTAAAAGAAACTTAATACTCTTAAGTAGGAGTGTAAAAAACTGCGCATTTGAAGTCCATAGAATTCATATTTTGTTATTATGGGACGCCTATGAGATACAAATCTCACAAACTGAATACGTAATATTCTTGAAAAGACACAAAAGACCACAAAAGAAACTTACGACTCTTCAGCAAGAATAAAACAAACAAACATTAACATCAGAAATATAGAAAGACATACAACTTAATACTTGCGAGGCACTTGTCCTTGGTGATAGTCACAAAGTATATACAGGCTGGTCGGAAATTCCCGTTACAAATGGTTCAAATGGCTCTGAGCACTATGGGACTTAACTGCTATGGTCATCAGTCCCCTAGAACTTAGAACTACTTCAACCAAACTAACCTAAAGACATCACACACATCCATGCCCGAGGCAGGATTCGAACCTGCGACCGTAGCGGTCACGCGGTTCCGGACTGTAGCGCCTAGAACCGCTCGGCCACTCGGCCGGCTCCCGTTACAAACTTCTAGGACATGTAGAGGGTAGTGAGTACAGAACATTTTGAATAGGAACCCATGTCGCTAATCGTATCGTTTCCGTACTACGACTGTTTCAGTTCAAATGTGTACCTCGTCAACGTCTGCTTACGGCAAGAAAAACGTCTGAGTTCCCTGTCCTGGTGTGCAACAGGGTGGACACGATGACGTGTGCTGCGTCAAACGATCCCCAGATGTCACTTATTGTCCGCTTTGCTGTGAGACCGAGTCAATACCTGTGCATCATCGATAGAGGAAACATGGTGTAGTACACGTTTGCGGAATACACAGACATGCTCCTTGTGTATGGCGAAGCTGGAGGTAAAGGAAGAGCTGCTAGTCGGCTGAATCACGAACGTTTTCCACACGGCCACACTCCATCGCACAAACTGTTTGCCCAAGTTACACAACGGCTACGAGAAACGCGTACCTTCACCGAGAGGAGGCAGTTCTGTGGTGCTCCTCGGCGACGCCGCACTCCCGAATTTGAAGGCGTACTGTGTCGCACTGAAGCTAGCCCGCCAACGAGGTCGCGAACAATTGTGCGTGCATTGACTGTTAGTCACAGTAGCGTCTCGGACGTCCTGCATGGACAACAGTTACATTCGTACCACTTACAAAGGGTGCACGTTATGGGTCCAGCAGATTTTCCACAACGAGTAGCCTTCTGCACATGGTTCCTGCACCGTTGCATCAACGCGCCCCTGTTTCGACGTCGAGTTCTCTTCACAGAAGAATGTAAGTTCACAAGGGATTGTGTTGTGAATGCTCAAAATAGCCACATCTGGGCGGACGAAAACCCTCATGTCACGCATGTTCATGGATTTCGAGGCAGGTTTGGAATTAACGTGTGGGCAGGTATTCTGGACGGTCATGTGACTGGACCATACCTCCTTCTCTCCAATCTCACGGGTCCCGCATACTTAGACTTCCTACGACACGTAGTGGACCCGTTCTTGGAAGCTGTGCCTTTGAATGTCCGTCAGGAAATGTGGTTTCAGCATGATGGAGCACCACCTCAGTTTTCACTGGCTGTCCGGAGACATCTCAACAGACGGTATGGTGAAAGATGGATATGCCGTGGTGGTCCAACCGCGTGGCTGTCACGATCGCCGGCTTTAGCCACTATGGACTACTTCTTGTGGGGTTGTATGAAGGGCCTAATTTATGAGACACCTGTAGAGACAGAGGAAGATCTGATGGCATTAGTTCTGGCCGCTGCACAACACATTGAAGAGACAGCAGGTGGGATGGAGAGAGTGTACCAGTACATGCTTTGGAGGTACAATGTGTGTAACAACGATGGTGGTCACCACATCGAGCCGCTGTTGTAATGCATCGGTACGTTGCGGCTGGTGCAGTAGATGCTGGGTTCTTGTCGTTGTCGACTAACGTAAGCCATAAGATGTAAGTTGTAATGAAAATGAGTAAGTAATAACGGAACGAGTCAGTATTCTTTCTGATGGATTGTAACAATTGTACTGGGTCACGCCTAAGTACATTCCTCACGTGGGTGTGGATGAGAAATCATCTGCATTGAAACTGTCGTAGAACGAAAACGATGCGTTTCCGGACATGGGTTCCTATTTGTTATGTACTCACTACCCTCTTCATGTCCTAGAACTTTGTAACGCGAATTTCCGACCACCCTGTATTTGCTCGGATAAACTTTTCACAGGCACAATCTCATCTCACCTTCCACGTCAATGAGCGTAGTCACATTTTATAATCTTCAATGTAGAGAATCCAGACTCGCACAAGTAGGACGTTGAAAAGGGCGGTAAAAGAGATTTGCACTATTCGCGATGTTCGGATAGTCACTTTTATTGAGATCCAAAATTAATCGGGAGATCGTGCTCTACATTTCGGTCTCAGGACTGAAATCGATGATATTTCAATAAGTTGCTCCTGACGTATTCCACGTGAGCTACAAACCAATAGTTCAGATCGAGGCAACGTATTTAGATTTGGATGGTAGGTATCTGAATATCGCTTCTGCAACTCAGGTAAGAGGCCTTTTACCTGAACCTGACTGATTCTTTTCTTCATGGCCGAGATCCAAAGGGTGAGTTTTTTTTCGAAAATGGGCTGATTTTATGACTTGATGATATGAATGCTTCATGTCTTTCTGTATATTTGAATTCAAAGCCTTAAGCAAGCAGCCCGCATCTCGTGGTCGTGCGGTAGCGTTCTCGCTTCCCACGCCCGGGTTCCCGGGTTCGATTCCCGGCGGGGTCAGGGATTTTCTCTGCCTCGTGATGGCTGGGTGTTGTGTGATGTCCGTAGGTTAGTTAGGTTTAAGTAGTTCTAAGTTCTAGGGGACTGATGACCTAAGATGTTAAGTCCCATAGTGCTCAGAGCCTTAAGCAAGCTGAAAATATCGGAAAGCTCAACAAGTCACAGTTATCAAACTTATTATTAGCATTACTTTGAAAAAAAAGTATAAAAAAACAAATATTTCGCCTTTAAGTTCGGGAACTATGTTAAGTATATTTTCTTTGGAGAGCTAACGGATTTTTCTGTGAAACAACAACACTGTATGATCTGCATCCATTTCTTCACAGATATCTCAAAACACTCACGATTTTACATGAAGAGTTTTTAAATAGTTGATCACTGAAGCAAACGTTTTAGTAACGTCACCCAAACTATTTTCGTCCGTAGTGCTCACCATTATAGCCTCTGTACGTAAGAAGGTATTACTGATGGGTTTTTATTCTGCACAAAAGTAAGAAACCCCGTCATGTTTTCTCTCTTTGCAGCAGCGCCATCAGTACATTTTCAATCCGTCCACCCGAGTGCGTCATCTTGAAATAAACTCTCAACAAGTGTAAATATGTCAACTCCAGCGTTTGTTATTTCCAGTTCTAGACAAAACAGGTGTTGTTCAGTAATTTCTGGTGCGCAAACAAATCTCACCAAAGACGATCGTTAAGCTTTTCCGGAAATGTCAGGGCATTCATGTAACCGTAGAGTAAAACGTGTATTTGTTAAGTTTTCTATAACATTACATTGAAAAGCAACTGACATGTCAATAATATTCCCATGAAATGTATCAATTGACAGTGGTATTTTTAAAATCTGTTCAACTGCTTCCGGTCCCAACATAGTAGCCACAATTACTTTACCTATGGCGAAATAAACTCTTCGCTGAGGTTGTGGGGGTTTCTGTTTCTTGGCAATCGTTTCAGAAATTTAACTTGTTCCTTTTCCCACCATGAAAGAAGATGCTCGGATAACAGTATAGAGACGCTGAAAATACTCTCGCGATTTCTGAGAGCAACTGCAGTGGTTTCCTTCGAAATGCCTTTTCAGTTCGTTAGGTACCAAAGACTCATATGACAACACGGTGCCTCACAACATACATTTTCTGAATACCTCTGTCCTCCTCGCCTGTTCGTGTAAGTCTGAAATCCAAATATTTTTCTTCTTAGTCACGATTATGGTGAACCTTTCTCGAACCTGGTTTTAAGTTTTTCTGGGCAGGATGACGAATAGGATGCAATTTTTGTCCTGTTTCGAAGATTTATATATTCATCTCCACTCTCCTGAGATGTGGAAGAACTGTTGGTACCTAAGGCTTTGATTTTCCTTATTACAAAACCGTCCATAAACGAGCGCTCTAGAAACTAGGAAACCCACGGAACTACTGAAATTAGTATAACATTATACCCAAAAGTGAAACAAAAGACACGTGACAACTGATTACCAAAGTAAAAACGACTGAGAAGTTGATGACGGTCCTATTATACATACGTAGCGAACTGAAAGAGGAACAATACAGAATTTCAGAGATCCACTTTGAATATCCACCGACATATTTTACTGGCGCAGCCGACATTGCTACAAAGAGCGAAAGATAACGGCGGCCGCGAGGACAATAGATCAAAGAATGCTGTTCGATGCAAAAAATGGGACTTCTTTGGCGAAGGTTATTCAGGGAATGAGGTGTCGCCCATTTTAGACTTGAATGCAAAACGTACATAAGTATTACGATAAGATACTTGTTTAAATTCATATTATCACGTATAATGGTGGGTGATTCCTGGCAAACAGCACTACTCCAAGAAGGGATTTGGCGATAAATATTTTATACCTTGTAAATAATGGATTTCAGCTATCAGTCGTCGTTTTTAATTTCATTGGCAGATCTAGATTTCAGCTACAAACTAGCCATTCTCAATGCACTATCATTTGTGATCAATGCATGTAATGCCTGTTGGTCGGGATTCATCCACAGTTCATTGAATTTTTTTTTATCTAGCTGGGCCACCAACCTGATGAATATTTTATGCTATAGATACTTTATTTGCGAAATACTAGAAGATATTATAAATCTCTTGATTCATGTGAATTGTATTCGCGTCACACCAATGTGTAACGGCAAGGAGGTTGAGAGGCACTGCTCTGATCTGTCAGTATGTAATTGTTAGCTGCTACGTAATAATTGTTTGTTTCAGGTTTCGCCACGAACAAGTAAATATGGCACATAGCTTACCGTTTCTGACTCCGCACTGAGTGTAAGCCTGGTAGTAGCATGCAGTATTGAAGATATGGTAGAGAGAGAAGGATGTAGAAACAATAAAGGGACAGTACGGGTTCGGTTACTCACCAGAAGGATGCCGGGCCTCCAAAGACAGCCAAAGAAGAAGCTAACGTTGCTGCGAAGTTTGCGCAACGCCCCAAGAAGTCCCTGGGAGAATATCACAGGGAATCAAGTTCATCATATGATTCTGTCGGACAGATAATGAAGGAAGGAGATCGAGTGGAGATTATTAAAAGTACACTATGTCCAAGCACTGCCACCGGCAGCCTGTGAGCTTAGAATGAATTTTGCTAAATCCTGTTTGCAATGGATGGAAGAGGAACCAGATATCCTGAGTAACATTCTCAGGCCAGAATAAACTGTCTTCCGCGTGGATGGGTTTGTAAATAGCCGTAAATCCCATTAATGGAGCCCTTTCAGAAACTGTCCTGAAGCTACAATTGGTACATTGTACTTATGTCCATTGATGACAATATCATTACACTCTTATTATTCCGTACATTGTTCGCGAAACAGTAAATGTGGTGAGGTATGTGCAGATGCTACAAACTTCCTTACTGTTGAAAAGTGGGACAATATGGATAATATGCACTTCATGCAGGAAGGCGCACCTGCCCGCTTGGCACTGGTTTCATGAGAATGGTATGAAAATATTCTTCCAGGCCGTGTTATTGGACGTCAAGGAAATAATGAGTGGTATAAGGACATCTTAATCTTTTTGTTTCTTTGTTTTAGTAGAACTATTTATTCAACAGCAATTATAATAGTCTCACTATGAAGTGAGCTGCGTGTGATAATGACAAAACTCATGCATGTGAAACGCAAGGTCATAATGTTAAATCACCTTACAATTAGTAATGAAGTTAGTTATCATTGTAATGCAATATAAGTTTTGTCTGACATACTCGCACTTCTTTTATCGCTTCCGTCGTTACCTTTTCCTTCTCCTGGCCTTGATGCGTTAAAAATATATGTATCAATGTAAGATACAATAAATGGAAGTAATTACTTATTTTCGTTCGAGCGCTGACTCTTGTTCTATTATATGATACCACAAATCACATTTATGTGTTATTTACAGGTTTCCAGATGGATGTGCGGGTGTGTCTTGTTATACCTGTTTAGCCACCACTGCGACCATCTCACCGAGATAATTAAGAATTGTAGTAATTTGTTGGAGCCTGCTTGTCATTAAATTTTCAAAGACCGATTACTCAGTGAGAATAAAATTGGTGCACTTCAGATATTCCAATTTTGAGTCTTGTAAAACTTCAGTCTGTACACTTTTCGTAATTTTAACGAACTCGCTAAAAAAGGGTGAAGTAAATTTGCGACCGCTCGTAGGACCGTCAAAACGGATCATTGTTATGGTGAATACGTAATTTTACTTCCAGATATGTCTGTTTCATAAATGTCCGTTTCTTTTCCATGTAATCTAACAACGCGAATGTGAGTGTCAAAAACCTATCTTCTGGAAGCTGGAAAACATGAAATATAAATAAAAAACTCTTTTGCAAAACTGGGAAAACTAAATAATAGATAAAAATAAAAAAAACTCTTATCCAAAACTAGGAAGACTAAATAATTCACAAGATATCAGAGATGGTCAACTCCTTAGAATAAATAATAATTAATGGCTACAGAACATGGTAACACAATATATCACCCATTCCTCAGCGAAGTCCATTCCTGCTTCCTGTAGCTGTAAATTTATTTATTTGAGGCTTGTAGAATGAGGAAAAATTAGTCATTTGAACATACCGTAATTATTGCGTAATTATTGTACATTTTTTGAAGGAAACGCAACATGGCGGATATAAGCAGTTAAATGAGACGCAGCTTGGAGTACTGATCATCAGTTGTTCTTAAGAGAGTACTTACTTTTTTCTGTGATGATTATAGCTGCAACGAGTGAATTTATATCACCGTCTACAAACGGAACTGTTGCTGAGCCTATTCATGTGACAACAGATGTAATTACACTTACATTAAAGAAACTGTATACTGTGGGTAATTTGATCAGTAAGTTGACTAATGAATGATATTTGTGCTATTAAGAAACAACAAGAGAGTTTGATCAATGAGTTCGCATAGTTTAGTGGACACGTCACAAACCTGAAAAATTAAAAACCATAACTAAATAGATTTCAGGCTTGAAAAACACCTATGGAGGTATTCCTGAATCTCTAGAAAAAGTGACTGAAAACCTTAGCCCTTAGCAACTGCAGCAAGAGACTTTGATATCCACCCTTGAGCGGGTATTGACCCGAGTTAAAGATCTTTCCATGGACCACTAAAAGAAAACAGATAAATTTTTAAAGGTAAAGGAAATCAGGTTACAGGAAGATTAGGAACAGAATCAAAGAAGCAGAAAAGCAGACTATTACAGAAGTACATTCCAGACAGAGTAGCTCAGTATATGCTGTTAAAAATGCATTAGGACAGTTACATAAAAATTTCACACAGGGTTGGCCTAAACGGCAAGAGAGTGTTCAGATTCACCTAAGTGATCAGAGAGAAACAGAATTAAACGACGCAGTAAAAGAGCACGTTAGGAATGAAATATCCCAGGCAGCTGAGATAGCGGTGCTGTTTGTCGTAGCCCAGAGCCCAATGAAAATACTTATGTTGGTGACATCGATTTATTAATCTGTTGCCACAAAATCATACAGGTAGGTGTATCGGGGCAAAACTCACAGTAGCTTCCGTTTTATTCGGTGAAAGTTTAATAAAACAAAAGCAGTTTTTGCTATTCATGTCCACAACCATTGGGAATTGTAGAAACTATAACACTTACGGCGCCGGTTATTTCTTGCTGCTGTGTGTAAAATTTTGCTGTCACGGTACGTCACTAGACGGAAAAGTCAATTCGATGAAGCAAGCGATGGAGCTACCACTGCATAACACTCGCCACGCAGACCGCGGTCCATCTTATATCAATAAAATGACCTGATGATGGAAACCGAAACGGTTACCGTCCGTCCGATGTAAGACCATACGCGGGACATGACATAATCCAAATATATGACGTATTATACATATAGCGGGCAACGGCCTTGCCGCAGTGGATACACCGGTTCCCGTGAGATCACCGAAGTTAAGCGTGGTCGGGCGCGTCCGGCACTTGGATGGGTGGCCATCCAGGTCGCCATGCGCTGTTGCCAATTGAGGAGCTACTCGACCGAATTGTAGCGGCTTCGGTCAAGAATACCATCATAACGACCGGGAGAGCGGTGTGCTGACCCCATGCTACATCTACATTTATACTCCGCAAGCCACCCAACGGTGTGTGGCGGAGGGCACTTTACGTGCCACTGTCATTACCTCCCTTTCCTGTTCCAGTCGCGTATGGTTCGCGGGAAGAACGACTGTCTGAAAGCCTCCGTGCGCGCTCTAATCTCTCTAATTTTACATTCGTGATTTCCTCGGGAGGTATAAGTAGGGGGAAGCAATATATTCGATACCTCATCCAGAAACGCACCCTCTCGAAATCTGGCGAGCAATCTACACCGCGATGCAGAGCACCTCTCTTGCAGAGTCTGCCACTTGAGTTTATTAAACATCTCCGTAACGCTATCACGGTTACCAAATAACCCTGTGACGAAACGCGCCGCTCTTCTTTGGATCTTCTCTATCTCCTCCGTCAACCCGATCTGGTACGGATCCCACACTGATGAGCAATACTCAAGTATAGGTCGAACGAGTGTTTTGTAAGCCACCTCCTTTGTTGATGGACTACATTTTCTAAGCACTCTCCCAATGAATCTCAACCTGGTACCCGCCTTACCAACAATTAATTTTATATGATCATTCCACTTTAAATCGTTCCGCACGCATACTCCCAGATATTTTACAGAAGTAACTGCTACCAGTGTTTGTTCCGCTATCATGTAATCATACAATAAAGGATCCTTCTTTCTATGTATTCGCAATACATTACATTTGTCTATGTTAAGGGACAGTTGCCACTCCCTACACCAAGTGCCTATTCGCTGCAGATCTTCCTGCATTTCGCTACAATTCTCTAATGCTGCAACTTCTCTGTATACTACAGCATCATCTGCGGAAAGCCGCACGGAACTTCCGACATTATCTACTAGGTTATTTATATATATTATGAAAAGCAATGGTCCCATAACACTCCCCTGTGGCACGACAGAGGTTACTTTAACGTCTGTAATCGTCTCTCCATTGATAACAACATGCTGTGTTCTGTTTGCTAAAAACTCTTCAATCCAGCCACACAGCTGGTCTGATATTCCGTAGGCTCTTACTTTGTTTATCAGGCGACAGTGCGGAACTGTATCGAACGCCTTCCGGAAGTCAAGAAAAATAGCATCCACCTGGGAGCCTGTATCTAATATTTTCTGGGTCTCATGAACAAATAAAGCGAGTTGGGTCTCACACGATCGCTGTTTCCGGAATCCATGTTGATTCCTACATAGTAGATTCTGGGTTTCCAAAAACGACATGATACTCGAGCAAAAAACATGTTCTAAAATTCTACAACAGATCGACGTCAGAGGTATTCGTCTATAGTTTTGCGCATCTGCTCGACGACCCTCCTTGAAGACTGGGACTACCTGTCCTCTTTTCCAATCATTTGGAACCCTCCGTTCCTCTAGAGACTTGCGGTACACGGCTGTTAGAAGGGGGGCAAGTTCTTTCACGTACTCTGTGTAGAATCGAATTGGTATCCCGTCAGGTCCAGTGGACTTTCCTCTATTGAGTGATTCCAGTTGCTTTTCTATTCCTTGGGCACTTATTTCGATGTCAGCCATTTTTTCGTTTGTGCGAGGATTTAGAGAAGGAACTGCAGTGCGGTCTTCCTCTGTGAAACAGCTTTGGAAAAAGGTGTTTAGTCTTTCAGCTTCACGCGTGTCATCCTCTGTTTCAATGCCATCATCATCCCGGAGTGTCTGGATATGCTGTTTCGAGCCACTTACTGATTTAACGTAAGACCAGAACTTCCTAGGATTTTCTGTCAAGTCGGTACATAGAACTTTACTTTCGAATTCACTGAACGCTTCACGCATAGCCCTCCTTACGCTAACTTTGACATCGTTTAGCTTCAGTTTGTCTGAGAGGTTTTGGCTGCGTTTAAACTTGGAGTGAAGCTCTCTTTGCTTTCGCAGTAGTTTCCTAACTTTGTTGTTGTACCGCGGTGGGTTTTTCCTGTACCTCACAGTTTTACTCGGCACATACCTGTCTAAAACGCGTTTTACGATTGCCTTGAACTTTTTCCATAAACACTCAACATTGTCAGTGTCGAAACAGAAATTTTCGTTTTGATCTGTTAGGTAGTCTGAAATCTGCCTTCTATTACTCTTGCTAAACAGATAAACCTTCCTCCCTTCTTTTATATTCCTATTAACTTCCATATTCAGGGATGCTGCAACGGCCTTATGATCACTGATTCCCTGTTCTGCACTTACAGAGTCGAAAAGTTCGGGTCTGTTTGTTATCAGTAGGTCCAAGATGTTATCTCCACGAGTCGGTTCTCTGTTTAATTGCTCGAGGTAATTTTCGGATAGTGCACTCAGTATAATGTCACTCGATGCTCTGTCCCTACCACCCGTCCTAAACATCTGAGTGTCCCAGTCTATATCTGGTAAATTGAAATCTCCACCTAAGACTATAACATGCTGAGAAAATTTATGTGAAATGTATTCCAAATATTCTCTCAGTTGTTCTGCCACTAATGCTGCTGAGTCGGGAGTTCGGTAAAAGGAGCCAATTATTAACCTAGCTCGGTTGTTGAGTGTAACCTCCACCCATAATAATTCACAGGAACTATCCACTTCTACTTCACTACAGGATAAACTACTACTAACAGCGACAAACACGCCACCACCGGTTGCATGCATTCTATCCTTTCTAAACACCGTCTGTACCTTTGTAAAAATTTCGGCAGAATGTATCTCTGGCTTAAGCCAGCTTTCTGTACCTATAACGATTTCAGCTTCGGTGCTTTCTATCAGCGCTTGAAGTTACCAACGCAGCTTCGACAGTTGACAATTACAATACCGATTGCTGCTTGGTCCCCGCATGTCCTGACTTTGCCCCGCACCCGTTGAGGCTGTTGCCCTTTCTGTACTTGCCCAAGGCCATCTAACCTAAAAAACCGCCCAGCCCACGCCACACAACCCCTGCTACCCTTGTAGCCGCTTGTTGCGTGTAGTGGACTCCTCCTATCCGCATCCCCCACCGAGGATTACACGGCGGTCGGATGGTCCCGGTAGGCCACTCGTGGCCTGAAGGCGGAGTGCTTATTATTATACATATAGTGGACATAGATGTGTTTTTTTCTCTTTAAAATATGTACTGCTTTGACATTGCCATGTAACACAAATTTCTAAATGTTATTCCACTGATAAATACTAACAAGGGTAACTCATCATCGCCCATCGCACCCCCCACAGCCCCCCCCCCCCCGCTCCCTCTCTGATTTCGTGGTAAGATAGCCACTCAAAATCTGAACACAGATCAAGCGCGAAAACAGAAAGAAGGTGTACTGAACGGTGAAAAACAAGCAAAATCGAAACAGTTAACGGTCAAAGCTCAAGATGTGCAACACAAGTAAATAGCCACGGCGTCGTGGTTATGTAGTCATGGTGATGATCTGCGAAAGGTAAAATCTGTGTCAAAATCTCCATCCTGCTGCACTTTTTGTCTTCTCACAAAATTATGAGCTGTCCGTCCGGTCATTGACGTGTCTGATCGCTGTACTAAACGTCCGTTTTGCAGCAGTGAGGTGTAAAGAAGGGAGGCCTCCAGACTTGCGTACCACCTACTTGTTCTAAACAAGTGCCAGATGTTACGACTCTTACGTTCCCTATTGCAAGCTATCACTCTTGAATTTCTTTGTTGTAATGTAGTTCACACTCTTTATTGTTGTTTTCAATTCTGTGAGAGGTCTACGCGGCATCTTCCTTGCTCTCAAAATTCATCACAAGTACTTAGGACTGTAATAGTATGTATCAAAAAGAATCACCCGATTTAAAGGAATAGTAACTATTATGTTATTTGAGATATGCGCCTGAACAACATTCTGTTGGAAACAGCAAACTTCCGAGATTTACACTGTCCCCACTAGGTAGCAGCAGTGGCAAACAATCTAAACAAGAACCCTAAAAAGTTTTGGTCATATGTAAAATCGGTAAGCGGATCTAAATCCCCTATTCAGTCACTCGTTGACCACGATGGAACCGAAACAGAGGACGACCGAAGAAAGGCGGAAATACTGAATTCAGTGTTCCGAAACTGTTTCACTGCGGAAAATCGTAACACGGTCCCTGACTTCAGCCGTCGCACGGACGCCAAAATGGAAAATATTGAAATAAACGATATCGGAATTGAAAAACAACTGCTATCACTTAGTAGCGGAAAAGCATCCGGACCAGACGAGATACCCTTAAGATTCTACAGTGATTATGCTAAAGAACTTGCCCCCTTTCTATCAGCAATTTATCGTAGATCGCTGGAAGAACGTAAAGTACCTAGCGACTGGAAGAAAGCGCAGGTCGTTCCCATTTTCAAGAAGGGTCATAAATCAGATGCGAATAATTATAGGCCTATTTCGCTTACGTCAATCTGTTGTAGAATAATGGAACATGTTTTGTGTTCTCGTATTATGACGTTCTTAGATAATACAAATCTCCTTCATCATAACCAACATGGATTCCGCAAACAGAGATCATGTGAAACTCAGCTCGCCCTATTTGCCCAAGAAATTCACAGTGCCGTAGACACTGGCGAGCAGATTGATGCCGTATTCCTGGACTTCAGGAAGGCATTTGATACGGTTCCGCACTTACGTTTAGTGAAAAAAATACGAGCTTACGGAATATCGGACCAGGTTTGTGATTGGATTCAGGATTTCCTAGAAGAAAGAACACAACATGTCATTCTTAACGGTTCAAAATCTGCAGATGTAGAGGTAATTTCGGGAGTACCGCAGGGAAGCGTGATAGGACCTTTATTGTTTACAATATACATAAATGACTTAGTTGACAACATCGGTAGCTCCGTGAGGCTATTTGCAGATGACACGGTTGTCTACAAGAAAGTAGCAACATCAGAAGACTCGTACGTACTCCAGGAGGACCTGCAGAGGATTAATGCATGGTGCGACAGCTGGCAGCTTTCCCTAAACGTAGATAAATGTAATATAATGCGCATACATAGGGGCAGAAATCCATTCCAGTACGATTATGCCATAGGTGGTAAATCATTGGAAGCGGTAACGACCGTAAAATACTTAGGAGTTACTATCCGGAGCGATCTGAAGTGGAATGATCACATAAAACAAATAGTGGGAAAAGCAGGCGCCAGGTTGAGATTCATAGGAAGAATTCTAAGAAAATGTGACTCATCGACGAAAGAAGTAGCTTACAAAACGCTTGTTCGTCCGATTCTTGAGTATTGCTCATCAGTATGGGACCCTTACCAGGTTGGATTAATAGAAGAGATAGACATGATCCAGCGAAAAGCAGCGCGATTCGTCATGGGGACATTTAGTCAGCGCGAGAGCGTTACGGAGATGCTGAACAAGCTCCAGTGGCGGACACTTCAAGAAAGGCGTTACGCAATACGGAGAGGTTTATTATCGAAATTACGAGAGAGCACATTCCGGGAAGAGATGGGCAACATATTACTACCGCCCACATATATCTCGCGTAATGATCACAACGAAAAGATCCGAGAAATTAGAGCAAATACGGAGACTTACAAGCAGTCGTTCTTTCCACGCACAATTCGTGAATGGAACAGGGAAGGGGGGATCAGATAGTGGTACAATAAGTACCCTCCGCCACACACCGTAAGGTGGATCGCGGAGTATAGATGTAGATGTAGATGTAGATGTGCGCCCACTTCAGCTCTAGTAAAAATGGTGTCGGGACAACAGAAAGTGTTTTGTGTTTCGTGCGGGTCAATAATAACTGTTCAGCGTGACTTTCGTAGTAGGTATGGTGTGGATCTTCCTACAGCATAGAGCATTAGACAACGGCATGAACAATTACGAGAAACAGGTTGTTTGTGTAAAGGCAAATGGCCGGGCCGTCCCCGAGTGTGTGACACAGAAGTCGAACGCATACGCCATAGTTTCACAAGGAGCCCGCAGATACGCTTCTGAACTTTCTTTTCCCACAGTTGGAGCCTGATTCGAACGACTTCATTTACCATTAGGATGGGGCACCGCCTAACTGGCACCTAGAGGTGCGGGAATTTTTAAATCGAAGGATTACTGAACGATGTATCGGTCGCACTGGACCAAATGTTTCAGTGTTACATTACTGGCCTCCAAGGTCACCGGACACGACTGTATCTCTGTTACCAACAACGATGAATGAACTAAGACATCGCATGTGTTAGGTTAGGTCATGTTAGGTCACCACTCCTATTCCATAACCAATGCATAGCACGACAACTGAACAGACACGCCAATGACCGGAACAGACAACAATGCCCGGAGGGAAAGTTCATAATTTTGTTAAATAAAAAAAATGTGCACGATGTGTGCTTGAACACGGATCTCCCAGTTTGAAGTCCAACACCACGAGCACACATCATTGACACCGTTATTCTTGCAAATTCGTCGCCTCCCTGTGCTCAGCTTGACCTTGAAAAATTTGCTGTTTCGATGTTGCTTCTTCTAGTATACCTTCTTCCTGTTTTTATGCTTCTTCTGTGTACATTTCTGGCAGGCTATTCACTGGGCCATTTCACCACTAAATCTGAGGAGGTGTGTGATGGAGACTTTCCTTTGCAAGAGAAGAAGGTGTTCATTTCCATTTTAGGTAATTTCTGAAATATTTAACTGCTTTTGATGAAAAAATTGTTGTTATTTATACAGGATGTTCCGAAATTCCTGTTACAATCTTCTGTGATTTGTAGAGAGGAGTCGATAGGGGGATATAGATAATTCCATGGGCATTTTCCTCATATTTGGATGTCAAGTGTGCGTAAGCGCCTTAGTACTTGAAATTACAAGCGCGCCGTGTCATCAGAGATGCTGCGTCACCTGAAGGCTTGCTTCGGTCATATCTGCTTTGCAAGATACGCGGGAGATGATGTTGTGAGACAGTAATAGGATGTGGGTGTCATGCGTAGTAGTTAGCACTGGCCGAGAGGTACGGTTGCAGTCATATTCTGAGGATGTGAAACATGTTGATTTATTGATTTGTTATTTGAGACGAGGAAAGCGACTGAAGCATTTTGAGACGAATATTTTAATGAGTAACAGAAGAGGATTTACTTAAAGCTAATTGGTTCAATAATTTGTACTTTATTGTTGCAGCTTGTAGTTACGCATTCTTGGTTCAGGCATCCAGAGACTTGAGTATAGAGAGAGATAATGATTATGATCATGTTTGGTTTAAGGGGCGTTCATCTGCGCGGTTCTCAGTGCCCGTACAAATTCCCAACCGTTGCTCAGTCCAGTCTCGCCACTGTCATGAATAATGGTGAAATGAAGAGGACAACACAAACACCCAGTCATCTCGAGGCAGATGAATATCCCTGACCCCGCCGGGAACCTAACCCGGGAACCCGTGAGGGAGAGATAAACAGCCATGCATAGTTTTGTGGGTGGGAATAACTGGTTAATATTTAATGTCACTTTCACGGGTTATGTTTCTGGAAGTACCTCATTTCACATTAAAGACTGTTTACGTTTGTCCACTCAAGAATTTTATTTTTTGTGTAGTAATGTTTGTTAAGCAAAGAATGTGATAATTTTTAATATATAACTTTTCTAATCATAAAAGTAGTTACTTTTAGTCCATGCCAAAATGTGAGTAATCATTTTCACTTATTCATATTTGTTATGAACCAAGTATGCTTCGCCCTTTTCTTAAAAGGAGAGCATATTGCACGAGAGGCATCTCAGTTGTGACTCAGAAAATGCAAGGCGCTTTCGAGACAGAGCAGTTTCAAGGTGTTTCCATTGCGCTACAAGTAAGCCAAAATTGAATGATAAAAAAGGGAACATGGACTTTTTCAAGAGTCGATTTATCAGTTTAAAAGATTAATGATTCAGTGCTGAATCCAGACAGTATTTTGGCCCCTACGATGTTTTAAGCGGACAGGGAACCAGATAGGCATTTCAAGTTAGTTTCTCGCAGTCAGATTTTGCTACTTTTTTTCTTACGTCCTAAGATTACGAAATCCTGTACTTAAAGTTTATGTAGCATTACAGATAGCTTACACTGCCAGCAAGCAAAACTTTTAATGAATAACAACAATCATATTATTTTATAAGATAACTTTCACATGTTGTCATTCCTGCAAGGATAGGGCGTCAGGGAATCTGTGCAGTTGGATAAGTGCACCGCTCTGTTCTTACATTATTAATAATTGTGCTTTGTCTCTACGCCATTTAGAAAAAATATATTTCTTGCCACCTATCAGACAGACCAACAGTTGTATTTTTGATCATTTGATCTGAACATTGTTGTGGCGACTTCTGTCATCGTCCAGCGCCGTGACATGCGCGGGTGTTTGCAAGTACAGTGCCACGAAACTTTCCCGATGGACGCCAGAGACGCTATGCGCAAGCGACATTTGGTCTGTGATTTACTCTTTGATTGTTGATTTCTGTTCCATGCTATACTCCTTGACGAAAAGCGTGAATTTACTCTTTACCCTTTGATTATTGATTTCTGTTCTGCTCCTTGACAAAAAGCGTTAGATACGGAATAATTTACCGTACTGAACTTTTTTCCCGCCTTCGCTCGAGTTATTGATTGCAGTGCACTATGGTCTGTTCTGCCCGCAGGGCTTCGTTAATAAATTGTTACATCAAGCCGAGTCAAGCCTACTTTCCTTATTCAGCCTACAAGCACACGCAGATATTAAACCGTCGACCGCGGTAATTCAAACCGGTACCGACAATTGTATTAATGAATTTTTTTTTTTTTTTTTTTTTTTTTTTTTTTTTTTTTTTTTTTTTTTTTTTTTTTTGCTAACACGCCGCGCTACACTGGAAATAGTATGCCGCCTACCAGAATCAACTGGCGGAAAACTGATTTGCCAAATTCAGCAGAGAACAATAACGTAATTTCGTTTCATATAGTTACTGATAACAGTGAGCTTAATTTAGATGCAGAAATGCAGGACGCTGTTACGTCCCGTCCAGATAGAGTACAATTAATACCGATACTCATGAATCAGACACATACAAAATCCACATAACATTTTCGCAAATTTGAACGTTCCTTTCTATGAGGATAGTCAGAACTCCAGATTAAATGTTGCAAATTCATCTCCGTTGAAAACCACAGCCAGTCAAACAATGCAAAATTTTTCCATTACTACAGTCATACAACTGGTTTATCACTCAACAACCACTACGAACTCCTCGAATAATAACGAACCTTTTCTTCTGCTTCAGCAGTTAACACAAAAAATAAAAATTAAAAAGCAGTGGCAAAACAATTTGACTGTTTACTCAGATATGGTCAAAAGGAAGCAGCAAATAAAGGAAAACGCAGAATTACTTGAAAGGAATCAAAGCAATGAAATTAAAAGAGAAATTTAGAATGTAACTTCTAGGATCGAAGAAATTGCAGCAACACACACAGACACAGAACAACGATTTTCGCAAAGAGAGGCTGAGGTAGACGAGAGGCTTAAAGCAATCACCGACACATACCGCCAAGACAATGTTTTAAATATTGCTAAGGTCAAAAAGGTAATTGCTAGCGCAGTCGCGACCAAATTACAGAAGAAGTTACGCCACATGTTGAACAAGTACAACAAATTAGAGTCACAAAAACGAACGATGCTACAATGAGGGAACAGCGCGAGACACTTAAAGCTCATGTTGATGACCTTTCAAGTAAACTAACTCACTCACAGGTAAACGCAGATAACCAGTCAGACGGAACCCAACTGGTACACTTTACAGAGACAGGAATATCAGTCGTTAGCCAATTTTAAAAAAGCATAGATGGCTCTTCACAGACAGCACAAGCAAGAAGTGAATAAAATTCACGCTCATCTTTTAGAAATTGTAAAGAGTTTAATTTGTTTGGATTGTACTCCTAACTGCACAGAAAACTATAACGAACGCGAAATGAAAAATATCCAGCAGGAACATTTAAGCAAATGAGAGGAAGAGACTTTCTACAAACACACGAACGTTCTCGCACTTACTCCAGTAGACAAAATTCTTACGAGACACAGAGACACGTCAGCTTTGACTACAAATACCTTTAATCTGTAAGGAAATTTAAATTTTTTAGAAAGGGAGCAAACGACTTACATCAGCTAGACTGGATCTAGCAATTTAGTTTTTCTTCATCAGCTACTTGTCCAGTCACACACAAATTATAATTTATTTACAGTTTTTTGGAAGGAGGGCCAGGAATGAGAATGAGACCGACTGCACGACAATGTTTTTCAGTTGATGAATTTCAGAGCGCAATCCTTGCAATACCGACCTGAGACAGTGTGGTATCATGAATAAACTTCTACATTTACTAAACTTTAAAAACTCGCTATCTGTAAAGCCCACACAATTTTTTAACACATAGTACAACAAAAACAACCCTTGTTGGATCCCTAAATCCCATCACCGTCAATCCAGCTTTACACTTCTAAACTTTCTAGCTCATTACGCATTTCGCTATTGACAGGATATCAAAAAGATAATATTCACGCATTCCTGGATGTTTTACGATTACTAGAGATTGAGGAGTCTCACACGCAGTACAAGAATAACTATTTTTCACACACGAACCGCAACTTTGAGGACAGACATAACAGACGTCAGTCAGCGTCATTTAACAACAGACGTAACCATTTTGGCAATGTTAGACGATAACGAATCCAAAATTATAATAACCAGAACTGTAATGGATCATATCAGAGAAAGTACCAGAGTACGGCAGAATCATAATTTTCATCGCAATAAAAGGCAGACATTCAATACAGGAGGCAACAAAAACTGTTCCTCACAACAGTCATTCCCACAGGCACAAACACACACACACACACACACACACACACACACACACACACACAAAAGAAAAAAATAAGAATTTAAGAAATAATTACTTACAGAGGAGTAGCAATTTACACAATCAGAACGCACACGACAATAGGCAATACTATCAGAATCAAAATAACTTTCACTGGAACAGGACTAACGAGGAACATTCATAATCAACAAAATGTTTCTTTAAATGAACCAACCGTTTCCATCCACAGTAGCGTTGTCCGAGTAATCCGGAACAACAGACAACAGTACGGACAGTTGAAGTTTCGTCACCCAACACGCAGAATCACAGAAAACATATTTTAAATGAAGTTTTAGTCTCAGGCTCTACCGACACCTTATCAAAGATTCAGCATTTAGTAAATGTAATTCGGACGAATCTTGTCCTACTTATCCTCACACAACATGAAAATAAAAGGTGCTGTTGCAGGAAAAGGAATTGATATCAAATCACAAAAAAATACAGAATTCATGGTACAAGGTCACACTTTCTCCACAGACTTCTGTTTGTATCTCTACTTATAATAGAAGCAATATTGGCTACCGATTTCATGAACAAACACAAATCACTATTTGATTTCAACAATTCGTGCATGTTGACATATACAACGACGCTCCGAATTCGTCAAACTTTGAACAAAGCTTATCGAGAGAAGAATAGGACATCGATAAACTACATTTCTTATGTTCAAACAATATCGCTGATTGGTACGTCACACAGTTAAGTAACACAGACTTTTCTCATGTAAATGAAGATGACGAATCGCCTATAAACATTTTAGAGGTAAATCATACTAAAGTAGACAGCTGGAAAGCCGTATCTGAGCACTACAAACAACTATTACAGCACATTCTTCAAGCGCATGCTCATATTTTTGACAACATTCCAGGAACCATTAGGGGATTTCTCTACGATTTTCAGGTGAAACCGCACAATACTACATCTACATCTACATTCTACATTTATACTCCGCCAGCCACCCAACGGTGTGTGGCGGAGGGCACTTTACGTGCCACTGTTATTACCTCCCTTTTCTGTTCCAGTCGCGTATGGTTCGCGGGAAGAACGACTGTCTGAAAGCCTCCGTGCGCGCTCGAATCTCTCTAATTTTACATTCGTGATCTCCTCGGGAGGTATAAGTAGGGGGAAGCATTATATTCGATACCTCATCCAGAAACGCACCCTCTCGAAACCTGCCGGGCAAGCTACACCGCGATACAGAGCGCCTCTTGCAGAGTCTGCCACTTGAGTTTGCTAAACATCTCCGTAACGCTATCACGGTTACCAAATAACCCTGTGACGAAACGCGCCGCTCTTCTTTGGATCTTCTCTATCTCCTCCGTCAACCCGATCTGGTACGGATCCCACACTGATGAGCAATACTCAAGTATAGGTCGAACGAGTGTTTTGTAAGCCACCTCCTTTGTTGATGGACTACATTTTCTAAGCACTCTCCCAATGAATCTCAACCTGGTACCTACCTTACCAACAATTAATTTTGTATGATCATTCCACCTCAAATCGTTCCGCACGCGCACTCCCAAATATTTTACAGAAGTAACTGCTACCAGTGTTCCGCTATCATATAATCACACAATAAAGGATCCTTCTTCCTATGTATTCGCAATACATTACGTTTGTCTATGTTAAGGGTCAGTTGCCACTCCCTGTACCAAGTGTCTATCCGCTGCAGATCTTCCTGCATTTCGCTACAATTTTCTAATGCTGCAACTTCTCTGTATACTACAGCATCATCCGCGAAAAGCCGCATGGAACTTCCGACACTATCTGCTAGGTCAGTTATATATATTGTGAAAAGCAATGGTCCCTTAACACTCCCCTGTGGCACTCCAGAGGTTACTTTAACGTCTGTAGACTTAGTAGGAAGACATTGCACTATTCCATTCGTTTATAAATTGAAACAGAAGACTGAATCCACGCTTCAGCAAGGCATCATTGAAACAGCAGCTAGCCCTTACAACAGTCCATTCCACATGGTACAAAAGAAAGACGGATCTCTCAGACTTGTGCTGACTTCGAGACGAATTTACCAGAAACCGATAGACCAGAAACCGATAGACCAGAAACCTTAGACGCATTGTCACTGAAATTTCATGGTGATACCGTATTTTCCTCTCTCTATTTGAAGTCCAGTTTTTGGCAAATTGAACGGCACCCTAACTGTCACAAATACACAGCGTTTCTTTGTTCTGGATCCTGTTAGCAATTTTGCAAGGTCCCTTTCGGCTTGAGTATTTCTTAAGCAACATTTAACAGATGATTAAACTCCATTTTACCTGGAGAATTAAAGAACAGAGTCACTACATAAGTGGATGACATGCTCAATGTAGAATAAACGTGACACAAACCCAGTATCACTTTAAACTCATTCTTAGAAATTTTTTGCAAGCACGGTATTATTGTCAGTCTAAATAAATAGGAATTTGAAAAGACATCAATCAATTTTTGTGGACATACGATTTCAGCTTTGGGATATGACCTGATCTAGACAAACTTCAGGTCGTTCGAGATATTGTTACTCCAACAACTAAACGCCAAATGACAATTGTCTTGGACTCATAAGTTCCTTTTGTCATTTCATTAATTACAAGGCTCTGAACACTTGACGTTTATGTCAGCTTATTGGTAAAAATGCAAACTGGTGCTGTGACGAACAGGCTCACAAGGAATTTTACACTTTAAAACAGGCTTTGTTGGACACACCATAACTTTCATATCCCGACCTTTCTCGTGACTTTTGTTTGGCTACGGCAAGTGCAGAGACGGCAATTGGCGTATATATATTCCAAGAGGTGGAAGAAAATGGTATTATTGTTCAAAATAGTATCGTAATTGCAAGTCGAGTATTATTACTTCTGGACGTAATTATTCCATCACTGAGCTCGAGGGATTGACAGTAATTTGGGCTTTCGCTAAATTTCGACATTTTTTATGAGGAAAGCACACTCAAGTTGACGCTGGCCACCGAGCCACAAAATTTCTCATGACTGCTAAACTTTCTCAGGAAGGGTTTATAAGATCGACAATTTATTTACAACGATTTAGTTTTACCATTGCATATATTCCTGGCGTAGAGTATTATGTAGAAAATGCTTTATCAATATTTCTTGGAGGAATATAAACTGGCTCATCTACAGATTTTTCTCAGTCGAATTTCAGCTATTATACATACAAAAATAGCATTCGAAAATTACGTTTCACCAGCTTTAAGTGACATAGCAAGGGAACAAGACAAAGATCCGCTACGTAAAAACATTAAGCAACAGTGGTGTGACAAACCATCGCTTCAGTTAGACTGTTTTGCCTTGTAAGGAACAACATTATTTTCAAACATTTGACACCTGACAGTAGTACATACGGTTTTTGTATTCCTGAAGACTTATTTAAGAGACTTGGTACCTTCATCTATGCTAAGCACACTATGAATCACGAAAATATTTTTACATTCTTCGACAAACTTCTTGCTTTTTCAATGTGGAAAAACGAATTCGACGAGTTCTAGAGGAATGTAAATTATCTCCAAAGGCTAAAACATCAACTACTTCATACTTAGCTCAGTTATCCCCTGTAATCTATCAATTTAGCAGCCGTTGACCTGTGTGGACCTCGTACGACTAGTAGACAAGGTTATTCGTACAATTTTGTAGTTACAGTGCTTACTTCCAAATTCGTTCGTTCACACAATTGAGGAGAGCATCTGTCAGAACTGTGTCAGTGGCACTTGTTAAGAGCTTCTTCGGATAAGTGGGACATATTGACAAAGTAATCTCCGACAACTGACCTCAATTTAGATCATGTTTTTGGGTTCGTGCATCGCACAGTAAAAAGATCAAACCAATTTTTATACCCCACTACCATGCCTCATCCTATCCATCTGAAAAAATCATTAAGGATATTGGAAAATTATGTAGACTTTACTGTCCCAAGAAACAGAGAGAATGGGACAAATACTTTAATATTTATCGGGATATCATAGCTTCTTTCCCGAACGATTCCACCTTACTTTCTCCTTATTAAGCGTTAAAAACGAACTACCACCAGACAGAATTAGACAAACTGTAGCAATCCCTAAGCCACGATGTTTACGACATCATCAAATAGCAGACACTATACTAGCAAATATCAGGTATGCAACAGAGAAGAAAAAACGACTTCAAAAGACAAAATGCAGACACAGATATTTCCAGATAGCTGAAAAAGGCTTGGTTCTTCTACACCGAAAGTCACACAAAGGTAGACACACCTTCAGAAAATTCTTTTTACCTTGCAGTGTTCCTTATCGCATTCGCCGAATTTGTCGATCCAACGCTTCTGAGGTGGAATCATTACAGACTAATTAGCCTTGGTATACACCACATTTCCAGTGTGAAAAAGTTTCACGAATAATGTGTGCTTTTATACTACTTATACTGTCCACACCCATTGATGGGGAGGGAATGTAGCCAGCAAGAGTATTTTTCTGTGACATTTTGGACCATTTGTACGCATGTAGAATTATAACAAATTTTTATTTCTACCTGTATATGTGCAACTTAAAATTTATCTTGTTAGATGTAAGTGGGAGTCTTAGAGAGTAGATTTTGATTTTTTTGATGATGCAAAGTGAACAATTTCTTGTACTTCTGCCTCACATGCATGTCTTGATACAGTTTGCTTCACTACTGCTGATTACTGTGTATTCCACACATTATGCGTCATGCAGTTTATTTTTAGAGATATAATAAGGAGAACAAAGTAAAATGAAACAGAGCTGTAAAATATGATGAACACGTAAAACAAGTACAAGAACAAGCTAATAATTTTTCTTATAAGGAGACAGTGTGAAACATCCTCATAGAAAAATTTAGAATGACTGTGCAGGTAAACCTCTATGATATCTGATTTTCGAACAGGTGACCAAAACTGAACGTATTCAGACATTTTTCTCTTTACTCATTCTGATCAACACTAAACTGACAAACAATATTTTTAGTGCAACGCAGTCTGACTTTCAATATTCCCCGCAAAAGAATGGTCCTGACTGACAATAATAGATACCTTCCATGAATCACTTAGCTCACAAAAATCTTCGTTACTCGAACTACTGCGATACAGCGAGCGCCAATACTGCCAGCTAAATAAAAGATTCTAACTACTGAAGGCTGTAACTACTGATAGGCATAGTTAGCAAATGAAAGATTTTGACAGAGAACAAACAATGTATTTACTTTAATAGTGACCAAAAGGCATAATATATATAGCAGTTCATGACATCCAGTCTTACAAATTTCCTTTTCCCGACGGACACACGTTCAGATCGTCCACTCTTAAAATTCTGCAATCTCTCTCTCCCCACATCCACCACTGCTGAAGGCTGACCTCCAAATGCACGACGTAGTGGTGGGCAGGAAATTGCGTATCTGTTAGAAATCACAGTGACTGAGAAGTCGCAGATATCACAATAACAACTTTACAGAATCTAACTGCGATTTCAGTCACAGTTAGCAGTCGCAAGTAGTATTTCATATTCAAAGACGTGAGCCATCTATTGGTCGAATTTAGCACTGCTTTCTGCGATTTCAGTGACAAGTCACAACTAAGAGTCGCAAGTAGCAACTAAAAAGGGCAGTTAACAGTGCCATCTGTTGGCCAAAGTTCGTACTACGTCCATCTCTGCGATACGATATCGAGTCTAACTGCGATTTCCGTGACAAGTCGCAACTAAGAGTCGCAAGTAGCAACTAAAAAGCGCAGTTAGCAATGCCATCTGTTGAGCAAAGTTCATACTACGCTATTCGCTACCGAGAAACTACGATTTCTGTGACAAATCGCAACTAAGAGTCGCAAGTAGCAACTAAAAGCGCAGTTAACATTTTTTTCCTAGTGCCATCTGTTGACCGACTTACGTACTTCGTTATGAGAGCCTTGTGCCTCACGAGATCGGTGTGCTGCGTGTGCATATGAAGGATTTATTTCATTAGTGGTACAAGTCCATTTTTGTTCATTTTGAGATACAGAGTCGTAAAGTTAAATGAGCGCTGAAAAATCTGCAGTTGAGATACCAGAAATATTCAAGCATATGGCTTCTTGCTAGAGATGAACCTTTATTTATGTTTGTTTGGTTCATTAATTTCAGAAGCATTATAGACAGAAAAGTGCAGGTAATGGACTTGTACTTGTACCACTATTGAAATAAGTCCTTCACATTATATGACGACATGCACATTCAGCATCAGTTATGGTTTGTCAAACACAGCTGTGACTCTGAAAGTATTATATAAATAAGAAGCAACATTGCCTTTTTCTCCCGAAAATATCAAGTAACGTAACAAATGTGTTTGATTCTGCTTCCAATATGACAGTTTTGCTTAATACTCCACATGCCTACAGGACTTTGCAATGTCAACACAGAGGAACTCAGACATCAGTATAAGTGTAGTGAAATGAAAACAGTATTATTGGGTCATATGAATGCCTCACTTTTGTTCCAACACAGTTCAAGACTCGGAATAAAAGTTTTACACCTGGTGTTCTACATGGCAACTTCACACACAGGAACTTTTTGCCGACACTATTGCCACCTACGTAAGTAAGCTTTTCCTGTGTTACTTTCAAGTACTGCACTTAAGCTATTCCTGATTTAAATGGAAGATCTGTACTTCCCACTTTCATATCAACAGTCTCAAAATGCATATTGTAGACTTTGGGATATGTTACGGGTCAGTGTCACACCAAGATTGTGGAGACGGAGAGGGGGGGGGGGGGTCATGTCACTCTCCAACTAGTGTTCACCAATAAATAAGTGGCGGAAAATTACGGGTATAGGACGGCTTAAACATGTGGAAAATGAGATTTTCATTATTCACTCACTGTATTTAACATTTATTATTCCTTTAAAATCGCACAACAACTTCAGTAAAACACAGTTTAATCACTCATATGCACACTTATTTCACAATTATGTCACTTTTAAACTGCAAAATCTTCTAAGAGCTGTCTTGAATCTTCACGAGTCTCTCTCAGCAGCCTTGATGTGGATAGATACGTACAGCAACCAGTAATCAGAGTCAGAACTGTGTCTGCAAAATCACAAGGATTATTAAACAATTTTTGCTCTCACTAATTACAAGTAATAAAATTGGCAGAGTAGATTGCTAAAATTTGCTCTAATGAAAGCCACTCAATGGGGTATATTTCACATTTGCAAGAACGATCTCACTGAAGTAATTAAATCCATCGAAACACTTAGAAACTAACCTCTCGTCTGACGAAAACGGTCTAAAGACGCAGTGGCAATTTCTCCAGATCTGTTGACAATGATATCACTTTACTGAGTGACTAAAATGTAGTTCGCGTACCTGTGAACATAACAATATGTTAGAATTCATTTTATAAACACGAACTATTACGCTACTGTATGGCTACTTACATATTAATTACACAATTAATACTTTCACAGTTGTTTCTTCAATACAAAATTAAAGCCAACGGAAGAACAAACGTAAAACATACTTATCTATGACAGGTTTGTTGAGATGGCCGGCCGCGGTGGTCTAGCGGTTCTGGCGCTGCAGTCCGGAACCGCGGGACTGCTACGGTCGCAGGTTCGAATCCTGCCTCGGGCATGGGTGTGTGTGATGTCCTTAGGTTAGTTAGGTTTAAGTAGTTCTAAGTTCTAGGGGACTTACGACCTAGTATGTTGAGTCCCATAGTGCTCAGACCCATTCGAACCTTTTTTTTTTTTTTGTTGAGATGCAATTTTCTGTGTGGACAGATGTAACTTTTTCATACGGTGGTAAGTCGCAGAAATCGCAGGAGTCACAGAAATCGCAGAAGTCGCAGAAATCGCAGAAGTCGCAGAAATCGCAGAAGTAGCAGAAATCACAGAAGTCGCAGAAGTAGCAGAAGTCGCAGAAATCGCGGAAGTAGCAGAAATCGCAGAAATGGCAGTGGCGGAGGGATACAAGACCTAGGTTTCTTAACTGCGACTCTTAACTGCGACAAATCACAGTTAAGAATAACGGATACTGAACAGTAGCATTCACAGAAATCACTGATATCGGAAAATCGCAGTTTAGCCCATCACTAGCACAACGCTACGCTCTGTTCACATCCAGCTGCCCAACACTACAATAGCAAATATTCCAACAATTCAAACTAGCCACAGACTGCACACATCACAGTCAGTGATTTTCACACAGAGTGCTACGTGGCATTGCCAACATAAAAACCTAAACACCCTACTTATAAGTGTTATATAACGGAATTTACAGGTAAATGTAAATGAGGTTGGACACTTGAGCAGATCACGTAATATTTCTTTGAATGAGTTGTTAAAATGTTGGAAGAATTCGCTACTTTCACAGAGAACTACTAAGTCGTATTACAGCAAAGACAACATTTCTGGGAAACATGATGAAACGTTGTAGATACATTTATATTGATTTGAAAATGAATGATGACATATTTCACTTTGATACAGTGAAGTAGCCCTATGTGATATATTTTTAAGCAATGTGTTGATGATTTGTGGGAATATTTGAGCATGGTTAGGGAACTTGTGATTTGCTTATTATTCACACTTCATTATTTTTCAGATTTAGTAATTTTTTTGCCTGAGAAAGGGATTTCGTACGCATTGAGAAAGGAGGTTGTCGTTAAGGTTGTGGAGAAGGTGCTACAATTCATTTGTCGTGATGTTGCAAACGATATATATATATACATTTTTTTTTGCCTGTTGATAAATGTTTGTTCACTGTGCTTATGTTAGGTTCTACCAGTGTCGATGTTCCTAATTTAACAGTTGTTTTTCTTAGCAAGGCAACACCACTTTCTTTCCCATGATTTCTATTTATTCCATGATGTTTAGCAGTCATCTCTGTACAGCAGCTCTTTATTGGTTACCTTCCACCTGACACATATTTGGACGAAATTGATAAGATATTTCCTAGATAAGATCTCTAGTCAGTGCCTATGTAGTTTGGATACCATTAAGGGCACAAAATTTGTTGTGTGTGACACACTCACGTCTGAGTCCGTTATAACATATTTCTTCGAACAATAACAAATAACATGCTATGTACAACAAAATGAACCCATTTCTTCCTTTTCCTCCACTATCCTTCACAGTAGTTCGATGAGCTTATAGAATCATGCAGAAAGTACCATTTTTAGATACAGTTGTTGTAGATGTGTTTCACAATAAGTAACACATTTTTAAGCAGAAAAACATTAATCCTTGACTGCATAAGGCAGATACATTTTTTTGTAACCGACATTTCACACATAGTTTTTCACTGAAGATGTCATTGTATGTCCATGCTTATTTACTGAGATTATTTTGTTTTACTGATAAGGAAAGAACTTGCGCTTTTTTTCAAAGAGAGCTCTTTGCACAGGGCGCATCTCATTAGTTAATTGTAGCTCAGCAAATGCAACGCGCTTTCAAGACAAGATCAGTGTCACGGTGTTTCCATTGTGAAATAGGTAGGCCAAAATTTAATAATAAAAAGAGGAACATGGAACTTTTCCACTGCCAATTTTTCATTTTAATATTTTACTAATTGAATGTTCAATTCAGAGAGTATTGTCGCCATTACGAATATTTAATCAGACAGGGAACCAGTTACGAACTTTCAAATTTCTTTCTCGCTTCAGATTTTGCAACATATTCTCGCTGTTGAAGTCTTACGGTCAAAGTTTACGAAATGTTGAAAGTTTACAAAGCCTGACAGAAAGCTTTCACAACCAGCGAGCAAAACTTTAAATGGATAACAACAGTCATATTATCTTTTGTTAAGATAACTTTGAGTAAGTGACAAAGAGTGCGAAAGTGTTTGTTGGAAGCACTCGCAGACGCGGTGTGCCGTCATGCTCGCGCCAGTGTACACGAGCCTGATTCGTTAACCCGCGAGTATTCAGAGCACGGCGGGAGTGGACAGGCGAAGGAAGCAGCAATTCTATTACCAGCCCCATAATTATCCGTGGCTCTGGAGACGACTCGGGGTTCTCAGACAGTAGCAGCAGCAACAACGGCAGTTCAGCATTGTCGTTGGCTACATTCTTCGTCGTCCGCACAGCTACAGCGTCGTAAGACTGTCAAGTGACAGATATAGTAATGCAGAGGCTTTACCCAGTTGATTTTCTTTAACGATGTGTGACTAAATAATAACTTGCAGTAGTTAAAACTTGTAGGGCACCTGTGTTGTCACTGTCCTCAGACATTATTACCAGACAGGGTTCCTTTCCTTTCCATGCAGTCACCGAGTGTCGTAAGAATATGAAAACTGATAAACTATTAACGTTCATTCTTGCATTGCATGATGGAGGTCTAAATAATTTGCAGTTTTGATTATTAATTTCATTCACTTAAAGTGATGTAAAATTTCACTGGCAAAATTAATAACTAAAGATACAGCACGCATTAAGAGTGCGCAACTTCATCTATTCCGTATTTAGCTTAGCGAGTGACTTCTGCTGGTCTTGTATGTATTTTATTGTTCTTATTTTAAACGCAAAATCAGTTGCTCATTTGCTTAAACTAAATTCACTTCAATCTTTCAGTAATCAAACGTAAATTGCTCGCCTTTATTTTAAAAAAAAATGCATTCCGGTACAATGAGGTTACAGAAAGTCGTTTTTTACATAACAGTAGTTAAGCCACATATTTAACCAGTAACTCCATTTAACTTCATTTTCAAAATTTAGTTTTTCAGAACATTCAACTCCAAACGCAGTGTTTTCTGACTCATTTCTTTTCTCGTGAACTGTTGTGCTGTGGAAAAGCGTGACAACCTTCTGTTGCCACGCCAGTGAGTGTTTGCTTAAATTTCTTTGGCATTACCTTTCTTCAGATTCTGGAGATTCATTGCCCTAGTGGGCTGGCGACCGTTTAATTATCCCCTTCTTAGCTAATCAGCGTTTTCTTTGTATTATGAGTAATTTCTTTAGTAAATATTACGTGATAGCTCTCCTCTGTGGTTCGTGAGCGATTGCCCTATATTCCACACATTCCAAAATTATCGTCAGTATTTATATTACGTTTAGAATAGATTCTTCCTTCAGAAGGGTCTGTTGTACTCTTTCCTCCGACTAACCCGTGTTATTTTCCTGCAGTAGCAACAGCATTACGCCCCGTATAATTTCATTACGCATATGAGATCACCGTCACTTACATCGCAATCCAGTAGGCCGATTAGGAATGGGGAGGTTACATGCGAAACGTCATTCAATGACAATTCAGAGCGTCAAAGTTATGGGCGCCGGCTACCATAAATGCAATTACGAAGTGCGACAATAAAGTAATGAGACTGAAGTGAAAATAAATGTTGCTTGCCGTTTTGGTCAAGTTTAGTGTTGTCTTCTTCAAAGTAGTTCCCTTCTGACTGCACACACGTTTTACAGTGCTTCTGCCATTAATGGTAACATTTCTGGAACTCATCATCTGTAATATTCTCCAAGACCCTCGTCACAGATTTTTGGACATCTTGTGTTGTTTGAAAATGGTGTCCCTTGACCGCCGTTTTGACTCTTGCAAATAGAAAAAAGGCGCACGAAGCGATATCTGGTAAATAAGGTGGCTGCGGTAGTACTGAAATTTGTTTTGAGGTTAAAAATTGCTGTACTGACAGAGCGGTATGGGATGGCGCGTTTTACACAAATCTTTCTCATACCAAGATCTTCAGTTATTACTAGACGAACCGTTTCTCGATTGATGTTCAGTTCTTCTGCAATCATTTTCACGGATACTCTTCGATCAGATCGTACAAGTTCATGCACCTTGGCCAAATTTACATCGGTCCGTGAGGTTGATGGTCGTCCACTGCGGTCTTCAACATTCGCTCTGCCTTCACTAAACATTTTACGCCAACGAAGACTTCAGCTCTTGACGTAACCTCATCTATACTATTGCGCAATATTATGCGGTTCCACTTCCGTGACGAGAGACACAAACATATGTTAATTTATTACAGCACAACTCACGACCGAGCAGTTGCATTGATGTGCCTCTTGGTCTAGAAGCAGTTATAGACCAAGGTCAAAGATATTGTACCTACGCAAGCCAGCAGGGTTGCCACATTTTGCAAAGAAAATTAGTCTCATTACTACACTTTCACACCTCGTATATGCAGGGGTGATGCTGTGATTATGTTAGAAACTGTCGAGGATGATGGAGAGGGATAAATGCATCACTTTGAGATAACGGTCCTTGTTCTGGAAACGATCGAGTTGAGACGTATAAACGAAAATCGTTCTGATACCTCACAGTGGAAAAAGTGTACTGGTACTGTTGTTGCTAAGATTGTAGAGAGGTCAACCTTAAGAGGAGGTAGTATCGACCAAAGAAGATAAAATATCCACTAAACAAGCACTTTAAATTGAATACTTGAGGAGCTATGAGCACTTGTTCATATACGCTCATTGAAACACATCTCTTCAATTGAACAAATAATCATAGCTCCTCAGATGCGGCGTGCAATTTAGATCCCATGTTTACTAGATAATTATCTTGTTTTGGTCCATACTAACACCTCTGAAAGTTGTCTATCCTACAATCTTAGCAATAACACTATCAGTACATGCATGCAAATGTCATCAGATCGGTTTTAGCTCATAGCTGTCGACTCGTTCGTTTGCGGTATAGGAATCCTTACCTCCGACTGCTGCATTAATTCTTCCCCGACGTCCTAGAAAGTTTGTAACATCATCACGCAACTTCCTTGTAAGTAAATACATTTACACGTGCTGGCAGCTATAAGTTTGACGTTGCTGAATGACGTTTCTGGGGTGGGTTCCTAATCAATATATTACGCAATCACTCCCCTCTAAAGGTCCTAGAAGTTTGTAACGGGAATTTCAGAATACTTTGCGTATGGGATGGATCGAGTTAGTAGAGATAAATAAAACTGTGACATCATGCGACAATAGAAGCAACATCATTCCAGTGAACATCGATCCACAAACAAATTGTTGGCGTAATAATCAGAAGCCAGTTTACGGCCTGCAACTTACTTCAGTTTGAAATATTATCCTTGTTACTACAAATTTATTTGAAATAGAAGCTTTTCGATTAAGTCTCTATGTAACTGGACTCAAATTTCTCCCGTGGCTATTAGCGAATGTGGTACGCGTGCAATGGGACGCAGACACATTTTGCTGCTGACTGTGTATGAAGCGCCAATACTTTCTAATATAGGTGGGGCAGACGCATCCTATACCTGTACCTCCAAGGTCACGTGTCCTCAGTTCTTTGTATTTTTGTAAGAGGTCATCTCGATAGTGAACTGTACAGTGCTGCCGTTAATACAGTTGAAGAACTGGAACAGAGAAATTTACAGACTTGTCACGATTTACGAGAAGATTCGAGGATAGGGAGATGGGAGGGGGCTGTCTCAAAGAACTCTTAACTCACTGCTGAGACGGACGCATTATTGCCTCCAAACGCACAAACGTCACGTAAAATACGTCCTTTAACGGGCACGAGAGTTCAGTAATTTATAACATGCAATGTGCTGAAATGGTATGATATTTGAAGAACGTCATGATTACCGCCAAGTACTGCTGATAAGAAGTTTTTACAATTTGTTTCGGTTCATAGACTATCATCAGGTTCCTCTTCACCAACTCATGTTACATATAAAATGCGTTAGAAGATTGAACTGTCACAAGCGCCGGCCGGAGTGGCAGAGCGGTTAAAGGCGCTACAGTCTGGAACCGCACGACCGCTACGGTCGCAGGTTCGAATCCTGCCTCGGGCATGGATGTGTGTGATCTCCTTAGGTTAGTTAGGTTTAAGCAGTTCTAAATTCTAGGGGACTTATGACCACAGCAGTTGAGTCCCATAGTGCTCAGAGCCATTTGAACCATTTTGTCACAAGCCTGTTAACTGATAAAAATGTTAGCGAACACCCACACTTAATGAAATGTTGCATACTGACATAAAAACAGTTACAACGTCGTATTAGGCGTTATAAAACCTTAGCCGCCAGAAATTCGTTTCTGGAAATAGAAGTACCAACTGTGTCAATCATTCCATAAAAACACAGATACATCGCATTTGTATACAGTTTATAGTAATACAGATTACAACATGAATCATAAACTGTGCCAGTAAGTGCACGCACTCATGCTCCATCAGCTGTCAGCATTAGAGCTAGAAAGGGAGACATTCTATGTACACCCGACTGCAAAGCTGAATACTATTTATCGGTTAAACCAAAGAAGGTATAGATGTTGTATACAACTGTAGTTTCTGTGCGATTTCAGTTACTATAAGTGAACTAAGCTCCGCCGAACAGGCCATGAAGGCCCAGCGATACCGACCGACCGCCGTGTCATCCTCCACCAACAGGCGTCAGTGGATGCAGATGTGGAGGGGCATGCGATGAACACAGTGCCCTACCAGCCGTATGTCAGTTTATAAGACCGGAGCCACTACTTCTCAATCAAGTAGCTCCTCAGTTTGCCTCACAAGGGCTGATTGCACCCCACTTGCCAACAGCGCTTGGCAGACCGAATGGTCACCCATCCAAGCCCAGCCTGACAGCGCTTAACTTAAAGTCAGCCCTCAGTTTGGAACGCACCGTCGGAACTTTCTGAAAGTGTAGCGCGAACATTGCATGATGTCCCACAACATATTCCGCATGTTTGAACCGAAATTGACGAAGGAAAAAAAAATTGTTTCATTACTTATTGAACGCCGCTCGAATGTATTCCCTATTGTACAGCTGAATAGTGTGTACCAGGTGACGCGAAGAAGAACTAGAACTCTCCATACATCGATAGTTCCAATACGATTCCAGTGATTAGTATCTTAACATTATGTATGTGGTGTGTCGTATGTTACAATGAGTAAATGTGAGAATCATAACAGAGCAACTAGCGTGGGTTACCAAGAACAGTTGCAGCGACAGAAACAAGACGTGTAAAAGTAACGACTTACATGCACACAAAGACTGCCGTGTGAAAGAAGCTACAGCAATATTCAGACTGCAACAGTCGCAGAGTGTTGTATTACATGAGCTAAGGGGCCTTAGGAAAAATTTGATCGCAGTTAGATGGACACTTCATCGAAAAGTTTATCTTGCAAGTACATTGCAGCAAGTGGGATAGTATTTAATGCCGAAGTGGCAGGCCGTAACTAGATATTCGTAATTATCTCGGAAACGACTCTTCTACAGACACATACTTCATTGAACGTCTTTGCCTCAACAACTGCTGTCGTATACTTTCACCCCCGTCAATTGTCGGTACTAATTATTTTGCATCTTGTAAACAAATTTTGGGCTTGGGTGCTCATTGTGCCTCTCTCACCTCAGCACCCCAAGCAGCACTGTGTATTTCAGAAAACCGTGTAGGCTGCAGCAGTGATTTGGGGACGGGGTTTGGGGGATTGGGGGGGGGGGGGGGGGGGGGGTGAAGAACGTGGTGCAACGCTCCGTCGGAAAGGTTGCACACCGAGTGCAACGGTATACCACGAAAGCCTCTTTTGAAACATGAAATAGCTTGGACCGTAGTACTTTATACAATCAAAACCAACCACTTGGAAAACATCGTTATGTTACAAATTACCTCAGGCGACGAAAAAACTCATTTCAGAAGATTTCAGCTCGTACGCGTCAGGGTGTATCTGAAACGACCGTTGTGTGGAAGTCTGTGTAGGTGGTGTTCATTCTCTATAGGTGGTTTGCAATAAAAAGAAATAGGCACGTACTTCCGATGGACCCGATTTCTTCGTGCGGACGAACCGCGGAAAGCAGCACACGCCTTACGGCCCTGTAGAAAGAACCAAGAGTGTCATCTCTTTCGTCTCTGGTGTTCTGTTGGCCTGGTTACAACGCGGAGGGGACGGTTTCTCACGTCACCTCCCTCGGATTGTTAAACGAAGAATCCATTTTGATTCCCGACCCATAGTGGCTCACAGCACCTTGCGCACGTCACGTACATCCTACTCAAGTAATTTTCTTACTGAAAATTCTCCTACACAGAGAACTTAACTTCCCTTACATGAGAAATAAGTAGAGCATTGGACAGCACATCCCGATGTCCCAAAACAGCTGGTGTGGTTAGAAATGATCGTCGGAGTTAAACCGAAATTTTGCTTAAACACTCACGCGCAGCACTGGCCACTGCTCCGGTAAGTGCCCGGCTGGCTTTGGCCATCACATAGAACTTTGAAGCATGGCCGACGGAAGCCGCATGAAGTCGTACTGCCGTCGGTATTAGATTCTCTTTCTTCAAGTTACTGGCCGAGTAATATTTAGGCAACATTAATTTCCTTCCCTAGTCGTCTTGTTTTTCAATTATGGTAGAACTGCTAAGCGTACACTCGTATTAACAAAATCAAATTCCCCTTCACTGGGCGTGTATTCTACGATATGTATAACTGTTCTATATTCTTATTAATTCTTTGACAGCCTGTCGCGTCTTAACTGGATGAAGTGGCTAAACTAGTGTTTGTCTGACCTTTGTACCTTAGGGAGTAATAAGCCAATTGTAATGAATATCATCAAGCAAATGGGTGTTGTTATTTTATTTATATTGTCAGTTGTGTCGAAGGAAATAATTTATTAAGTCCTAACTCTGTGGTCCCTCCTACGTCGCTTATGAGGTTAACATTGCCGTTAAGTTAACCGTAATGTCGATTGACAAGAATAATTTCACTCCAACCCCTCCTCATTCACATTTTTCTAACATTAACATTAATTCAAAGAGAATCAACCTAGTTTCCTCGCTCTCGCCTCGTAGACAATCTTTCCTCAGAAACAGCACCATGATAAATGGCTCAGTCCTAGAGAGAGGGAGGATTTCGCTGCTCTTCTTGTGTTTGTACGATCGGAACTTATTGAACTGAAGGTTTACACCTACTAGGTCAATTATTATTTTCTTTACAGTATTCTTAGCAGCTGTGATGTAACACAAACACATACAACCATAAAAATATGCGAATATTACGTATTGGTAGTTTAATTGGTTGGCTTTTTAATCTGCATTCGGTGGAAAATCTCTTTGTGAGGATAGTAACATTGAAGACATAGGTAAGTAGTCAACATTAACACCGAGCATCATCTCCAGTATGGAGGGATCGTAAGCATTCACCCCGTACAATATATTTTTTTGCTTTTATTTATTTTTCTGTCGTATACCTTCTCGCACCTGTGCCACTAAAGTGGAGAAACATGCAATAGACCACAGGGATTACAAATCATTCTGCCGTTTCAGTAGCATTGTCTCCAGAAATTTTGTAAACGAATATATAGGATCCCAAAGGAAAAATACATTTTCTCTATAAAGAACCACTCATGACATTGGCGCTGGGAAAACCTGAGAGCATACGTGTGTCCTACAGCTGTGAATCTCCGGATCAGAACTACCAAGCTGTGTTTCGGGGAACACTGGCTTTCCGCAGGAGCTGAATAAGTGGTCCGCGAAATACTATTAATACCCTGGCGTCTTTTTTCGCCATTTGACGAAACTAATTATTTTCAGTAGTTTATTATTTCAGTGTTATTAATTATGATTTAAAATGAAGTGCTCACTGAATAAAAAAGGTTTTTGACGCTCTTTAAAATTTTATTAACCTTCCAAATTAACAAGGTGTTATCATCAGAGTACGAGGATTCCAGGAGTGTTCTGTCAGAGAAAAAGTCTGAGATCTGCTGAGCTAGATAACACATGTGTGTAAATGAAATGACAATTTCCTTAAATTTTAGTTTGAAATCTACAAACCGTGTGTTATAAACGTTTTTATGATATTCATGAATCCATGACTTGCCGAAAACTTGCATGACTCATAGTTTATAGTCCACATTTTCATCTGGCAGAGAAGTATTGTTTTGATCGAGTTTGGAAAAGCACGTCTCACCCAGTACTTTTAGGACAGAGCCTTATTGGCCAGTACGGTTGCTGGGTAAACAGTTCCTAGTTCAGTAGGACATCGTGTCTCCAGACAAAGCACCATCACTATTATGCGACAGAGGTTCACGTGCATAGCGCCGGATAACATTGTGAAAGCGGCACAACAGGTGCTTGTGAACGACGACTCTGAACACACACTTATGTTACATACGTGGCGAGCACCAAAACACGGCAAAGTAACTGCACTATAATTTGAAGGGCTTGCCAAGGGAGGGGACGTCGGAGAGGAGGGAGAGAGGAAAGAGGGATGGGGGTTGTCGGAGGAGGCAGGATGGAGGGGAAGAGGTGGAGTCGGTAGCGCACAAGCACGAGGACTGGGAAAGGAGAAATGAGAAGGACACGGAGGGAGCAGCGAGGGAACAGCAGAGGTGGCAAGGGAAGGAGGGGGAGTCCAAGGGAGAGGGGAGGGGGAGAGAAGGGTCAGAGATGGAAGGAAAGATAAATACCGGGGAGAAGCATATCATCTGGCATGGGGACTCATTGGGAATTCCTTTGGGAGAGGAGATGGAGGATGTGGTGATGGAGAGAGGGGGGTAACACATCGGTAAAGGCACGGCAGAAGGTGGGAATTGGAGATGAATGAAGATATCAGGGGGTGAGAGACATCGAGGCGACAGTTGGAGTAGAGAATACGAATGTGTTCAAGGAAAAGATGGACACGAGGGAAGGGGATGAGGTCATAGAGGATCCTTGTCGGGGACGGGAGACTGATATGGAAAGCGAGGCGGAGCACATGGCGTTCAAGTGTTTGGAGGGCGGAGATCAATGCAACACTGACATAGTAAAGGATGGGGCGCATCAAAGATTTGTAGGTATGAAGGATGGTGGAAGGGTGCTATCCCCTTGTACACCTGGACAGGGGTTTTAGGAGGTGGAGTCTTCTGTTGGCTTTTCATTGGATTGTAAGGAGATGGGGAATCCAGGTAAGGTGACGATCAAGGGTGAGGCCTAGGTAACTCATTGTGGTGGTAAGTTGGATAGGATGGTCAAAGATGGTGTGGTAGAAATAATGGAGCCGGAAATAGAGGGTGGTATGCCCTATAATGATTGCCTGGGTTTTGGAAGGACCGATTGAAAGGAGCCACTGGTTGCACCAAGCAGTAAAGTAGTTTACGTGGGTTTGGAGACAGCGCTAGGACGTAGGATAGAGGATAAGGAAGGCGATCTCATCAGCATATTGAAGGAGATGGCAGTTAGGGGTGGTTTTGCCATATCAGCCGTGTACAGGAGAATTAGGAGAGGAAAGAGGACGGAGCCCTGGGAAGTGTTGCTGCAGCTGCTCGTCAATATATGCACTGGCTCGCTAGAAAAACGCAGGCGCAGTCTTTCACATTACTTTCTCACTCCCCAAAATTTATTACGAGGAGTGTAAAAAATATGGAATTATTTTTCTGTTTTATGTGAATGTGCAGTAGTGTAGATCCACATGTTTCATGAGAGGTCATCTGTATCTGCTGTTCACGAATTTTCATGCCCCTTTTCTGAATAATAACTGAAGATAATAACGTAAACCTTACGAATTAATTACCTCCTGGAGTTATTTTTCATTCCTTCTAATTCTCATGCCACTAGCACATGTCCTCACTTTCCTTTGTTCATATTAATAGCAGGTCCGAAAAAAAATAATTTCAAATATATTGATTTCAGGAGACGTAGCATTTTCATCTTGTATATACAATTTTTACCAAAACTAGATAAGTACAAGTAGCAGAGAACATCAAGACGCCTGCTACAACACTGAATAAATTACGTTTTCCAATTTCAGTAAAAGGCTCTGAGAACTATGGGACTTAACTTCTGAGGTCATCATTCCCCTAGAACTTAGACTTACTTAAACCTAATTAACCAAAGGACATCACACGCATCCATGTTCGAAGTAGGATTCGAACCTGCGACTGTAGCGGTCGCGCGGTTCAAGACTTTAGTGCCTAAAACCACTCGGCCACCCTGGCCGGCTTCAGTAAATCATTTCCTTGTCGTTACTCATTAGCACATACAGAGCGCCGTTACACCTGCTTGGTGTGCATCTTTCCTACAAGGAGAGACCTGTTTACACTGACAGGTTGTATTAGGATGTTGAACGTCTGGGTTGCTATTCGCCTTGCTATTTATGTTAAAGTCCCCTTTATATGTTCCGCAGCGCTATGTATGTTTTCTTGCTGCCACTAATTTAATTAACAGTAGTTTCTTAGCGTTGTATTTCGTTCAAGGACAAACTTTCGTAGTAAGAAGAATGTTCTCATGGCGTTTACGGCGGAGTTAAAACTTGCTGTATACCCAGATTCATTTGTAACAGATAAAACCAGCTTTCATCTCTTATCTGTTTAAGTTATTTATTACGTAATGGACAGGACTTGTAGAGATCGCAGATGCTCCCTTCTCGTCTACGAAAAAGAAATTATGTTAACAAGCAAGAGTGTTTAGCGGTGTGAAATATCAGAGATAATTAACAATAAATAAACGAGGCGACACAATTATTTTCAGCTATCTCCAGCATTAATTAAGCTCTGAGTGTTATAATGGGTTATGTCAGTGTGTAATTCTCCTTTCATCTTTTGGACAGAGAACATAATACTCAGTGACTCGTCATATGTGTAGCAATGCTTTCTGAAAGGCATCTTCAGTGGTGTAAGCAAACAAAATTGTGTCGTTTCGTTATGCTGCACGAATGCTAAACGAAACTGAGATTTAGATAGTTCTAGCTTCACTTTCACGTTTTGATGTGTGTGTGTGTGTGTATGTGTGTGTGTGCACTTTAGTGGGGGAGGAACAGTGGGGAGTGGGGATGCGTCGAGCACTCAGGGTGATGAAGGTCCGCGCTGTGTCCTTCGAACCCTTTCTGCCCAGGACACCCCAAGGCACGATGCACTTTCTGCTCCTTAAAGACGCGGTCTCTCTTTGCGATACTGTTATACTATTCGATGTACCCATACAAAGGTTACCGAGAGTTAGAAATTTATTACGAAATTATTTTAAAGGAGTATTTTAAGGGGTATTTCTCTTCTAGGCATATGTAATGCAGTGCAATAACTACCAACAGAGTGTATGTGGACAAGAAGGAAATTAAGGGGTCCACACACGTCCTCATAGTAGTAGTAGAAAAATGTACCTTTTCATAACATACCTTTACCACGGACTACTTTCGGATCAACTTGATCGTTGATGAACACATTATACATTCAGAAAAATATAACTGAATTAACAGGTTGATTCCATCTGTTTAGATTCCTGGAAAGTGTACCATATCTTACTCTACTGACGAGGATACAGTCGTACGTAGAGTCTTCGGATATACGTGAGTGGCTCGATGAATAATTGGCTTCTGAGACTATTACACTGTTACTACAGAAAAGACAGAAACATAGTGTGTTATAGTGTGGGCTTCAGTGGTCCAGTCTTCTCAGTATACTTAAATGGTTCATCACCCAGGATCAGAAGATGTTTTCTGATGACGCTGTTCTCTACAGGAAGGTATCAAGTTTGACGATCGTAAGGGTATACCGAAAGACTTGTGCAAAACATCCAGTGTAGTGTATGTCAGTTCTCTTTAAACGTGGCGAACATAAGGTAACGCTTATGACAAAGAGGAAGAGTTCGAAAGTAACCGACTGCAAGATGACTAGTTAGCATTTCCAGAATGTCTCGTTAGAAAAGTAGAGGTAATACTAAGAAGCGATACGAAATTTGTGAGAAATTCAAACTACAAGGAAGGCGAATGGCAGAATCTAAACAATCATATACAAAACGCTAGTGCACCTAATTTCACATACTCGCAATTGGACTAGTTTAAAGCTCTTATCGAAGAGGCATGATATTGAATTCAGAGGCCTTCTACGAGGACCGTAGCATGTCGGTGTGGCCCACACGAAATTGTGAAGGAATTGCCCGACTCACTTACACGAGAATCCTTGGAAAGAAAACGACGTTGTTCCAGCTATAACCATGTTGACTAAATTCAAAAAACCTGTGCCTAAAGAAGGCTTCTCATAGGGATCATGGGAATAAGATATGAGAGACTAGTGCACTTACTGAGACGTTTAGATAACCATACTTTTTCCTTGCTCAATATGCAATTGGAATAGGAAAGAAAACTAAACTGATAATTCTGGTAAGATGTTTCCTCCAGTATGTATTATACAGTGGCTTGCAAAGTATATATGTAGATGTAGATGTAGAAGGCAGTGGAAACACATTCGACTGCACTGTAGATCTGAACATTGTCCGTTCATCTAGATGAAGAATATTCATTTCAAAGAGGCAAATCCCATTGCCTTCCCCGTCCGTCTTCATTGTTACTCGTAGTATTGCGTCTCTCGAGAAGTCGTCGATAACTGGTTCTTAAAATCTCTTTTTTCTCCTTCTTTCTAACTTTCCTCAAGCACAGAAACAAAGGCAAACGATGCGAAGGAGCTTCCTGGCAATGCATAAACTATATGACTGACAGGGAATGTAAATACCCATTCAGAAACCCTGATATTTTAATTCCATTACTCTTTAAAACTGTGGGTTGACAATTTCTTTTACTAGATTTTTAGTTAATTATCTCTTGTTTCGATATACACCTCTCAGATATCAGAAAGAAAGATTATTTATTAATTTATTTATTATTCATTCGGCATGACCAGATTACCGCCTTAAGGCCCCCTCTCTCACTACGAGAAAACATACCAAAGGTATTGCAAAGCCTTTCCAATGATAACAATAATAATAACAATAACCATAATAATAGTAAATCCCCTGGAGGCCGGGGAAAGGAATAGGCCTCCGGTATGTTCTGCCAGTCGTAAAAGGCGACGAAGAGAACAAACCACTAATAGGGCTAACCCCCCTCTTAGTGTGATTAGTTGGTTCAGGACAGAACTAATGAAGCCTCGGACTAGCGCTGTCATGGTCGGGGACGACGCTTGAACCCTATGCCCGCCACAATGGTAACGACACTGCTAGCCACATGGAAAATGATTTAAATCCAAACAGAGGTGTTTTGCAGGATATGCTTCCTGGAACCACTCTAGAAGGAAAACAAAGACAGAGGATGAGGTGGTCAGATGAAGTTAACCGACTCCTCATGTTCTGTTATTATCAAGCAACAAACTTAGGAACCAACACAACTGGATACAGATCATACACAAAATTTATTACCAGATACCCAGAATTAAAATTTTTAACAGAACAACGACTAGCTGATGAGATCCGTGTAATAATAAAAAATAACAGGGTACCCCAGCCAGAATTAGAAAACATTAAACAACAAGTGCCACAAATACTGGAACAAAATAATGTGCAACCAGAAGAAGAAGATAATAATGTAATGGAGTCAAACATCCCAGAGCAAACAAACAAAGAACAACACGCATCAATTAAACAATCAGATGAAAACGAAATCTTAAGACAGCCACCAGAACAAGCACAAATAGAACGTGAAGTGACACACATGTTAGATATAGAAGAAAAAATTTTGCTGGCATATACAGAATACAAAGAGACAAATACAGACATTAGACTATTCTTGCATAGACCACCAAATAACCCACAAGTCGAAACAACAATAACAACTATCAACACAATCATACACAACGAAATAAATGAAAATACAACTATGGAAGAGTTACAACTACTGGTTTATATAGGAGAACTCACTACACTAAATATACACACTAGGCAGAGATCAGAAGAAACCACTACACTGAAGAAACCCACAAAACCAGCATGGCAACACAGGCTACAGATTACAATACAAAAACTGAGAAAAGACATCGGACAGCTAACACAATTTATAAGAAATGAAATATCAGACAAAAAACGAAAAAGGTTAGGTAAAATCTCACAACAAGAAGCGATAGAGCAATTAGATGAAAAGAAGCAGAAATTACAAGCATTGGCCAAAAGACTTAGAAGATACAAAAAAAGTGAAAATAGAAAGAAACAAAACGAAACATTCAACACAAACCAAAAGAAATTTTGCCAGACAATAGATAACACACACATTAAAATAGACTATCCACAAAACATAACAGACATGGAACACTTCTGGAGCAACATATGGTCAAACCCAATAAAACGTATCAGGCATTCACGGTGGATACAAGCAGAAACAGACACATACAAGATGATACCACAAATACCTGAAGTGATAATTTTGCAACATGAAGTCACCTAAGCAATTAATTCTACGCAAAATTGGAAAGCCCCTGGAAAAGATAAAATAGCCAATTTCTGGCTAAAGAAGTTCACCTCAACACATTCACATCTAACTAAATTATTTAACAGTTACATTGCAGACCCATACTCGTTCCCTGATACACTTACACATGGAGTAACTTATCTGAAACCTAAAGATCAAGCAGACACAGCAAACCCAGCAAAATATCTCCCCATAACATGCCTACCAACAATGTACAAAATATTAACTTCAGTCATTACACAGAAATTAATGTCACATACAACACAGAACAAAATTATAAATGAAGAACAAAAAGGCTGCTGCAAAGGAGCAACTGATAATAGATGCAGAGGTGAGATATCAAGCTAAAACTAAACAAAGGTCGCTACACTACACATACATTGATTACTAAAAAGCTTTTGATAGAGTGCCCTACCCATATATTGGAACTATACAGAGCAGATCCTAAATTGATACAGTTCCTAAACATAGTAATGAAAAATTGAAAACCACACCTAATATCCAAACAAATTCAGATAGTATCACATCACAGCCAATACAGATTAACCGTGGAATGTACCAAGGAGACTCATTAAGTCCTTTCTGGTTCTGTCTTGCTCTGAACCCACTATCCAACATGCTAAATAATGCAGATTATGGATACAATATTATTGGAACATACCAAGACAAAATCACGCATTTGCTATACATGGATAATCTAAAACTACTGGCAGCAACAAATCGACAACTCAACCAATTACTAAAGATAACAGAAGTATTCAGTAATGATATAAATATGGCTTTTGGAACAGACACACATACGAAAAATAGCATAGTCAAGGGAAAACACTCTAAACAAGAAGATTACATATTGGATAACCACAGCGACTGAATAGAAGCGATGGAAGAAACAGATGCCTGTAAATATCTAGGATACAGACAAAAAATAGGAATATATAATACAAATATTAAAGAAGAACTAAAAGAAAAATATAGACAAAGACTAACTAAAATACTGAAAGCAGAATTGACAGCAAGAAACAAGAATTTGGAGTAGTGAAATGGAGTAACACAGACCTAGAAACACTCAATACACTTACACGATCACAATGCCACAAATATAGAATATATCACATACATTCAGCAACAGAAAGATTCACATTAAGCTGAAGGAGGAAGGGGATTTATTGACATAAAAAAATTACATTATGGACAGGTAGACAATTTAACAAAATTCTTTATAGAACGAGCAGAAACTAGCAAAATACACAAAGCAATCACTCATATAAATCCATCGGCTACACCATTGAAATTTCATAACCACTTCTAGAACCCTTGAGATCACATAACATCAACAGATACGAAGAAAGTTGAAACACGTATGTTGTGTGGTGGCGATGGCGAGGCATTGCAGAGTCTCTGACCAGAGAGCCATTTATCGTGGCTAGTCTGCGCTTGACCGCGCGAGAGTTGCGAGCGGTACTCTGTGAGTAGTAGTCGTGCAGTACAGTTGCGAGCAGTAGTCAGTGGGCAGTCTGTCAGAAGCTGTAGGGCAGAACAGTATGTCGGTAGTAGCAGCCTAGTGCAGTTGTGTGTGAGGAGTCGGCGGGCGTCGACATGGCACTCTGGTCAAGATTCAGGACGAGGTATATTATTTTTAAATGCGCTCAGCTAATAATGTAAATTAACTGTAACTAATTTGTGCAATAATCGCCCCAATAATAATTTTGGTTTTCAAAGCAATATTTTTAACAGAAGAACTATTTAATTGAACGAACGATCTCCTTCCATTTCCTTTAAAGAAAAGTTTCAATTAAATTTCAAAAAAAAAATACATAAAAAAAATATTACTTGCGATGCAGTTCCTCCAAGCCGTGGCCAACAATAAGAGCAGAAATTTGACATGCAGTTTCAATGAGGTAAGAAATTAATTATGATTTTTTTGCACAGGGCCAAAGACCGATATTTCGGTTTAATTGAGTTTACATTGTCACTGAAGTCTCATTAGCATTGAATTGTTTTTCATTATTTTCGTGACAGCTTACACGATGAGTCAGATTGCGATTCTCATTTTTATTGTCATTAAATGTAATTGCTAGGGAGGTTACGCTTGGCTCCATTTCTATTAAATATTGTCTTTTAAAATTTTGTTGGGAGGTTACACTTAGCTCAATGTGCATTAGCATTTAAAATAATATCCATTAAATTTTCGGTGGGGAGGTTACACTTGGCGACACCCAGTCCAGGATCGTATTTCGTTGAGAGTATTTTGAAAAACAGTCAGATATCTGCTCTTATTTGCTTGGATATAATTAGGATTTGGCGCTACGCTTTTACTAATATTGTGACTTTCTTTCTACAGGTCAACGGCAATTCGTTGCTCTGTTGTATTTGAGTGTTGTTTTTGCATTGTGCTTATTTGTTTTGTGAATAATTGTGACTATTGCAAAAATGCCACGAAAGACTGTGAATAGTGTATCGCGAGGTATTATGAATGAAATTACCGACTCAAATAACTTTACCGATAGGACTTGTGACACGCAGTGTCATGATGACTATCCTGCGTTCACTGACAATCAGTGCATTCCAACCAATAATGATGACTTTTACCTTAATAATGAACAAACGAACTCAATTGTCTCTTCTGTTGATTTGACGATAATTGATGACGCGGGACGCTCTATTGTAATGAGCGCTGCCCAGCTTAACACACCCGGTTCGGAAAATTCAAGTGATGTACAGACAAGTTTTTCTAATGAAAGTGATCAGGATACTCAAAGTAGAACGGATCTATTTAATTCCGAAACAATGACTGATAGTGTACATTCGACTGACAAATCTTTTTGTAAATTACAGAATGACCAAATGGTTACAGAAAGTGAGATAATTTCAGATCCACCACTAAACAGCACAGATAATAGAGTAGATAATGTTACATTGGATCAAATTATGGCAATATTGCTACAAAATAGTAAAAAACTAGACAATACTGATGAAAAATTCAACAACTTAGTGAACAGAACAAACAAGATAACGAAAATCTCAAACAACACTTAAATGATAAATTAGACAACAGTTCCAAACAGCTAAATAATAAATTAGACAACAGTTCCAAACAGCTAAATGATAAATTAGACAACAGTTCCAAACAGCTAAATGATAAATTAGACAACAGTTCCAGACAGCTTAGTGAACAAATTAGAGACGTTGCCGCACAATGTCATGACACTAAGGAACAGTTACGCGTGGAAATTGAGGCTTATTCAAGAAAAAGTAGCGAAGAAATTAAGTCTGTTGCTCAGGAATTAAGGGAATTGCAAACAGCTGCCACAGAAACACTCAGAGACGAAATTAGCGGAGTCGCTAAACAATGCTCTGAAAAAGCTACACAATTACGGGACGAGTTTAAAGCATTGACGGTAGAACTTTCGCGCACAATGGACGCAAAGATAGACGCGAAATTCGACCAACAGAACACTCAGATTGACGAACGCTTTAAACACCATATACAAAACAGTGATACGCGTTTCCGTAAATTTATTCAGGATCAAAACAAAGTAAAACGACAAGTAATGGAAACAATCACAGCACAGAGACAAGAAGACAGACGTAAAATGTTTGCGAAGGCAAAAACGTATGTAGACAATAATATTGCGACAGTGTCCGACGAAATTAATACCATCAAACAGTCGAACACAGAATTACGTGACGAAATTTCGGATCTTAAATCGAAAACAGACACATACACAACCGATTTTCAAACAGTGACCGACAGACTCGAACAATTAGAACTAACACAGGATTCAGATGTCGTCAAAGCTGACGTTAAAAAACTGAACGAAACTACACGTAAGTTGCAAAAACAGATTAATGCGTCCGATTCTAAAACCGATGATCAGGCAAAAATACTGACTGAAAAATATGATGAATTAGCCAGTCGTATTGATGCTATTGAAAGTAATAATGATAATAAATCAAACGATACTGCACCGATTTCATTTAACCAAACACATGAATTTCAAAATTTACAGCAGACAATTAATGAGATCGATTCGTCTAATAACACGCTGCGTAGAAAATTGTCAAGTTTACAACAAGAAGTAACAGAGATGAAAAACATTTCAGTTAATAACATACCACAACAGACGCCACTTTATGAACATTTGTCAGACTCACGCAGCGCGTGTAATTTGGGTAATCTACAGAGAGTACGGGACTTAGATTCCGAACAACCACAGTTCAACAGATTCTCTTACAATCCTGAACCTGTTCCATCACACAGAGACGATAATTTTGATTACAAACATTTTCTGTCAGTGAGAAAGCTTAAAGTGTTTAAAAACGACAGAACACAGATTCACCCACTAGATTGGATTCAACAATTTAGCTTTGCTTTTCCACCGACTTGGCCCGTAACGCACAAACTGGAATTTATTTGCAGTTTTTTGGAAGGCGAACCGGCAACTCGTATGAGACCGATCGCGAGGCAATGTTACTCGGTAGAAGAATTTCAGAATGCTTTTCTATCTGCGTATTGGTCGAAGACGACACAGCGCGGAATTAAAGATCAGTTAATTAGTTTACCAAATTACGAGAACTCAAATTTTCCCAGTGTGACGCAATTTTTTGAGCACATGTTGCAACAAAACCAGTACCTAAGTGAACCGTACAGTGAATCCGCACTTATACAATTATGCATCTCTAAATTACCACGGTCATTAAGGGTGTCACTTCTAACGGGCCAGCAAAAAGAAAACATTTCAGCATTCAGAGATCTTTTACAGCTTTTAGAAGTGCAGCAATCAGACTATTCTTTCGTAAACAAAAACTTCACATATAACAACCAAGGCCAACAAACGTACAGCAATTATGATCAGACGCGTAATTTTAATAGAAAAGGTAACAGACGCTTTAGGAACGACAACTACCAAAACTTTAATAACAGCCAAAATTCTAAGTATCAATATCGTCAAAATTTTCAGCAACAGGAACCACACTTTAGTAACAATAGAGGTGTTTCACAACAACAACATCAAAACTAGCCGGTTAGCATACCTAACCAACAATGGAATGCACAAGGTCAACCTAACTTTAATGTTTCGCCGCGTGCACGTATAGTCCCAGATCCAACAAATAGTAACGCACGGCAGCAAAGGAACAACTACGTACAGAAAAGACAGTATTTCAATTCCTATCGCAATGCACCGTATAGGAATGACTATTACGACAGACGTAAAAATAATGAGAACAATTCTCAGCGTACATCTAACAACAGTCGGACATACCAACAGCAAAATTATACACAAGAATCTATTCTCATGAATGAACCCGACAGTAGGTATCATCCAGAGCGTAATACGTCTGGAAGAAGTAATAGAACTGTTCAAATAGTAGAAATGCCACAACATCCAGCTAAAAATAGTAACACATCAGATAGAATCTGACTAGATACTGTACAGGTCGCATCTTCCAATAATACAAGCACTACTTTAGACACGCAAAATGTTGTTCACGAAAATGTAATTACTTTTCACGATATCAGACACACTCTCTTGCAGGAAAGACCATTTGTTCAGAAAACTATTTCACATCCTGTCATCGAAATTAAAATTGGTTCATCGAAATTTTCAGCAGTAATTGATTCCGGATCACCTATGTCAGTTATAAATGAAGAAACTTTTAACGAGTGTAACAAAGAGAATACCTATCCGACATTACCTTTAGGCAAAACAAAAGTGAAAGGAGCAGTATCGAGTAAAGTAGTAGACGTTAAATTACAGACGCATTTATCATTTTGTATTGGAGGTCATACTTTCCACTCAAATTTTTGGAAAGTTCCTTTATTGACAACAGATGTTATTTTAGGTACGAATTTTCTGGTACAACATGACGCAGTTATTGATTTTCAGAATCCTTTTTTAATGTTGAAGGATGAAAATATACAATTTGCTTTAGAATTTCAGCACTCACTATCTGCGGAAGAGCAAACAATTAATCGCACAGAGGTCATTTCCGTGTCACGTAACATAGACTGTAATCCCACATTGTTCACGGATACGTACGTACATAACTATAATACTCTAGATGAAGCTGACTACGACGTAATACAGATGATTTCCGATAAAGTTAAACAAAGCAGTGCAACTACAGACGACGAACGAACGCAATTACACAAAATTCTTTTACAGCAAGCTCCAGTTTTTGACAATGTTCCTGGTACTATGTCCGGCTTTATGTATGAATTTCAAGTGAAACAGCACGACACATTTAAAGTAAAGCATTATCCCATTCCATATATTCACAGAGAACAAGTTAAAAAAGAATTGCAGAATATGCTTGATCAAGGAATTATAGAACCGGCAGTTAGCCCGTACATAAACCCGCTACATATTGTTAAGAAAAAAGATGGCTCACTTCGCCTCGTACTTGATTCACGTCACATTAATGACATTATTATTAATGAAACTGATCGACCACAGACATTAGAGGAACTTCTACAGAAATTTCACTGTACAGCTATTTATTCCACATTAGATTTGAAATCGGGATTTTGGCAAAATCAACTTCATCCGAATTGCAGAAAATACACAGCATTTCTTTGTTTTGGCGACTGTTATCAATTTTGCAAATTACCATTTGGCTTAACTATTTCTTCAGCAGCCTTTATTCGCGGTTTGAACACTATACTTCTGACAGAACTTAAGGACAGAATTACGACGTATGTAAACGACATTCTTATCGCAGAAGCTAACTGGTCTGAACACAATATAATTCTTGAACAACTGTTGCAAACTTTTCATGCTCAAGGACTCACAGTTAATCTCAGTAAATCGCACTTTGGCAAAACTTCCATAAAATTTCTTGGACACGTAATTTCAGCAGAAGGCATTGCGCCTGATCCGGAAAAACTTCAAGCTCTACGTGACATTACTGTTCCTACGGCGAAGAAGCAATTACGCAGTTTTTTGGGCTTAATTAACTTTTTTCGCAAATTTATTCATCATTCTGCTTTAGACACACCTAGATTATGCCATTTAACAGGTAAAAACAGTATTTGGTCTTGGGATAAGCAAGCACATTCTGAATTCATGAACCTGAAACATGCTTTGTTGAATGCACCACTTTTATCGCACCCAGACCTTACCAGAAATTTTTCCATTGCCACCGACAGTTTCAACACCGCTTTAGGCGTACACATTTTTCAGGAAATTGAAGAAGATGGCTCTACAGTAATCAAAAACATCGCATTTGCAAGCCGCATTTTGTCACCTGCTGAACGAAATTACTCCGTTACAGAATTGGAAACATTATGTGTTGTATGGGCTTTTACGAGATTTCGGCACTTTCTTTATGGCAGACACACCACCGTTTACACAGACCACAGAGCAATACAATTTTTACTTTCGGCTAAGTTCACTCAACGACAGATTAAGCAGATGGAAACTTTATTTACAGGAATTTAATCTTACAATAGTTCACATTCCCGGCACACAAAATGTTATAGCAGACGCACTATCGCGTTCTCTCAGCAACAATCAGCAAGACGTAGCAACCAACTTGTGCAAAGCAAATTTCAGTGTCATGTACATTCAACAAGTTGCATTTGAAAATTTTATTTCGTCGTCATTACAGGCCATAGCACAAGAACAAAATAAAGACAACGTGTGGAAAGAAATTAAACACCTTTGACAAGATAGGAATAATATTACGATTAGAAACCATTACACTGTACGCAATGACATTCTGTTTCGCCGCTCTCATCCTGACAGCAACAACTGGTTATTATGCATTCCTGACGAACTGGTTAACAAATTAATCTGGTACACTCATTTAAGTTACGCACATTACGGAGCAAGAAAATGTTTTCTTATACGGAGACAGAACTGTTATTTTACCAACATGGAGAAACGTATACGACGAGTTTTAGCGTCTTGTAAAATTTGCCAGAAAGCTAAGTCAGACACCACTTCACATATTCCTCCTTTATATCCCATTGTACCTATTAAATTAAGACACATGGCAGCTGTAGACATTTTTGGTCCGATTCCGAGAACTAACAGAGGGTTTTGCTACATATTTGTCGCTGTTGAGCTCACTTCAAAATTTGTTACTTTCACTCCGTTACGCAAAGCTACAGCTAAAACTGTTTCGAAAGCATTTGTAAAACAATTTCTATTTCATGTAGGACATGTGATGAAAGTAATTTCTGACAACGGATCACAATTTCGTTCTGCTACATGGACACGTATGTTACGAGCTAGAAACATTTCTCTGATTTATATATCCAAGTACCATGCTTCTTCGAACCTCTGTGAACGCTTAATGAAAGAAATTGGTAAACTGTGTAGAATATACTGCCACAAAAGACACATTGATTGGGATACACACATACTCTCATTCCAAGATGTAATTAATTCCATTCCAAATGAATCCACTATGCTATCTCCGTCTGTTATACTGAAAAACGTTGAACCACCAAACAAAATTAAAGAATTAGTAAACTTCCCTACCTGTCGTCGACTAAGACACCACGAAATAATTGACATTGCGCTGAACAACATCAAACGTGCCGCAGAGCGCCGGAGAAGACAGCAAAAACAGGTTTGTAGACGCCGAGAATTTCACATTGGACAGAAGATATTAGTACGTACACACTATTTATCCAGTAAATTAAAAGGTAAGTGCAGTAAATTTGAACTTCTATACGCAGGTCCATATCGGATTCGCAGCATCCCTCACCCCAATGTTGTACACGTCGAAACTTTGAGAACCAGAAAATCGAAAAGCAACCACCATTGGCCAAATATTTAACCCTTTATTGAATGAAGACACTTTATGATTCAACACACTATGATGCCATTTACTAATTTTTTATGACCACTTATGCAATTATATTCACATGACTAATTGCTGATGATTATCGTATATTTTCTTGGGAAGTGCCCGGCAAGGTAAGGTTAGCAGGTCGCTTTTCTTGTCGTTACACATCAGACCGTGCACATTTTCCATTTTTTTATGTGTGTGATTGTTTTTGTGTTTTGTTTATATGCACTGTGAAATAGTTAAGGTATAACACACACCAGTTGACTTTGACATTTTGTTGCCCTATGACATCTCAAGATCGTTACTGTTTTACATTTTTTGCTGCTGCATTGTATTATTCTGTGTACATTTTTGCATCTGAACACTGTCAATGTCTTTGACATATTACGTTTTCTGTCATATTATGCTGTATGCTTAGTTGTGTCACCATAAACCAGTCATTATTATTGGGTATATGAATTAAATGCAAGACATTAATCTTTGTTCATCAATTTCAGAAAGAAATGATGCGTGTAAGAAATAAATTCAACAGAAATGGGAATTTCACCTACGGAATAAACGAAAGAAGATGCAATAACTTTATGTGGAAGAGTAAATGGATCAGGATTAACAAGCATTAACAAGAATATACTATACTCATCGTAGAATAGCAGTCTTAACTAATTTTTTCTTTCAGAATACAAGGTGATTGATGCAGGCTGTCAGACAGAACTACACATCTTAGTTTTAGTGATGAAATATGCTAGAGATAAGGAATAGTTGTGTAATGAGTAATGAAGTGATTTTTTGCAGATGATAATGAATGCTGATGAATAATGATGAAGAATATGCTACTAGGAATAATGAAGTTTTTCTTTACAGGTGATGATGATAATGGTGTTATGATGAGATGTATAATGAAGTTTTTTTCTTTGCAGATGAGGATAATGTTGAAGTTATATTTAGGCTATGTAGTTATTTAAGTATTTGTTGCAGTTCGTTTTGACAGCAGGTGTTATATTGCACAGTATAATGAGTGAAGATTTTGAAAAGGACAGCTATGGAACACATTTTTATACACATTTCACTACCTGTTAATTCGAAGTTCACTACTTTTCAGCATAAAATGCATTTCTCTTTTCAGCTTAATAATCCATTTTTATATTTTTTTTGCAGGAGAAATTATTTATGAGATTAATGTGCTATAAGCAGTTGTTCATTAAATCTATGAATGTGATTACATATACTCTACTTGTTTCATAATCTTGCCACAGCTGACTTATGACAAATGACGTTACACATTTTTCATTTATACCAATAACCCAGAAGCAAATTCTTCTCTCTTGCTTTCCCCTATAATTACCCTAAGCAATGCATTGCTAAGAAAAAAAAAATGTATTACCAGTCCCAAATAATGTTACTAGTTTAAGAGAATTCTGAATAATACTGATCAGCTCTGAATAGTATGTCACTTCAGTAATGACTTCTTAATGATACAAAAAAAAATATATATATAAAATAATGCTTTGTAACAGGCAAATAACTGCCACTGTTTATTGTAATAAGACTACTTATAATGCCCATGATTATTAATGCTATGACTGTAATTAACTGATTTTTAATCATGACTTCTTAATGGTGTGTATCACCAGTTTCAAATAATGCTACTCATTTAAGAAAGTTCTGAATAATACTGAATGATGAACAATGTTTTATACTATTCAGTACTTACTGGCCTCTGAGTGCAAATAATTAATGTCACTAAATGAATTACGTTATTAATTATGCCATTAATTAGCTCCTGTTTTCAATTATGACTTTTCATGTTCTATAACTGGCCACTAGTGCCAATAATTAATGTCACTAAATGAATTATGTTATTAATTATGCCATTAATTAGCTCTTGTTTTTAATGTTGACTTTTCATGTTTTGGTAAATGGCCAATGAGTGCCAATAATTTGTATCACTCAATGTATTATGTTAATGCTAGGCCAATAATTGACTCTCCTTTTCAATTAAGACTTCTGATCAACATTATTCTGTCATACTAAATATGCTTTGTAACTGGCCAAGGACTGCCACTGTTTATTGTAATACGGTTACCCATGATGCCTATAATTTAATTTTATGAACATTATTCTGTAATACTACATACTTGGTACAGAAATGTTCAATAATTGGGCTATGAATGCCGCAAACTACTACTGTAATTCTCAATGAAGCCTATTATGTGACTTAATGTCCTTCACCTTATGAGCTAACTACCCTGAATTACTGCAATGTCCATTTGTCCTGTCCATCCTCATGATCATGGAGCACTATATTTGGTTTTTGCACTAATTCTACGTTGGTGTGCCTTGTAAGAGCGTGGTGTTGACACGACATGCTGTCCACCACCGTGAGCGATGAAGACGCTATTATGGTCCTACTGTTTGGTGTACCTAATCTACTGCCAAAATGAAAACATGGAACATTACTACGACAGTTCAGTGTCTTGGCTACGCTGATAAATTCTGATGGGAAAAGAACTTCAAATTGTGTCACTTGGTGTTGTACTTCTGTGGAAGGATATGGACTTTCAGAACAGCTGTGTGCAATCTAAAGTGCTACAACCATGATGCAATCTTTCCCTTTCCTATCCTAATAGTGAAAATCATTTTTTGCTAACATCATTTATGTTTATGGGCTATACATTTTTTTTCGATTTGCTGAACTCCAATGCGAGTACACTTATGTCACTTGTCGACATGCTAAAGACATTTTTTTGATTTGTTCTGAAGTACAGTATATGTGCACTCTTGTCTTTTATATTGTATATACATTTTTATTTTGATGATATGTTCTGAACTACAGTGCATGTGCACTTATGTTATGTGTTAATATGTTTTCTACTGAACTTCAGGGCCTGAGCACTTTTCTCATTTTTCAATATGATTTGTACTCATTCTGTATGTTCAATACTTCAGTGCTGATATGTTCTGAACTGCAATGCATGTGCACTCATGTCACTTGTCAACATAATTTTCTGCCATTTGTTCTGAAAATGCTACAGAATTTTTTTCAGTGCGTGTGCACTTTGTTATCTGTCAAATAATTTGTATATACAGTTTTCTGATTTGTTACTATGTTTTGTACTCATATCTTGTCTTTGTCTGAAATGTTTTGTACTCGGTGCATGTGCACAACATTTAATTCATGTATCTAAATATTCTGTAAATTGTAGAAGTTTATTAATTAAAGAAAAATTTTGCCGCGCTTGGCAAGTCCAAATGACTCACCATCGCTGCCAAATTTTTGCCCCCCCCAGTGGAGGGTTATGAAACACGTATGTTGTGTGGCGGCGATGGCGAGGCATTGCAGAGTCTCTGACCAGAGAGCCATTTATCGTGGCTAGTCTGCGCTTGACCGCGTGAGAGTTGCGAGCGGTACTCTGTGAGTAGTAGTCGTGCAGTACAGTTGCGAGCAGTAGTCAGTGGGCAGTCTTTCAGTAACAGTAGGGCAGAACAGTATGTCGGTAGTAGCAGCCTAGTGCAGTTGTGTGTGAGGAGTCGGCGGGCGTCGACATGGCACTCTAGTCAAGATTCAGAACGAGGTATATTATTTTTAAATGCGCTCAGCTAATAATGTAAATTAACTGTAACTAATTTGTGCAATAATCGCCCCAATAATAATTTTGGTTTTCAAAGCAATATTTTTAACAGAAGAACTATTTAATTGAACGAACGATTTCCTTCCATTCCCTTTAAAGAAAAGTTTCAATTAAATTTCAAAAAAAAATATATAAAAAAAATATTACTTGCGATGCAGTTCCTCCAAGCCGTGGCCAACAATAAGAGCAGAAATTTGACATGCAGTTTCAATGAGGTAAGAAATTAATTATGATTTCGGTTTAATTGAGTTTACATTGTCACTGAAGTCTCATTAGCATTGAATTGTTTTTCATAATTTTCGTGACAGCTTACACCATGAGTCAGATTGCGATTCTCATTTTTATTGTCATTAAATTTAATTGCTAGGGAGGTTACGCTTGGCTCCATTTCTATTAAATATTGTCTTTTAAAATTTTGTGGGGAGGTTACAAAGTAAATCGGAAAAAGAAAACACTACATGGCAAGCACCTGTATCATCTAACACAGCCACACATCGATCAAGATGCTTCCAACACATTTCTAAGAAAAAGGAATATGTACAGTGAGACGGAAGGATTCATGATTGCAATACAGGATCAAACAATAAACACCAGATATTACAACAAGCATATTATTAAAGATCCCAATACCACAACAGATAAATGCGGGCTTCGCAAACAACAAATAGAAACAGTACTTCACATTGCAAGCGGATGTACAATACTAGCAAATACAGAATACCCCAGAATACATGACAATGTAGCAAAAATAATACATCAACAACTTGCCATACAACATAAACTACTAAAACAACACACTCCCACGTACAAGTATGCACCACAAAATGCACTGGAAAATGATGAATACAAATTATACTGGAACAGAATCATTATAACAGATAAAACAACACCACGTAACAAACGTGACATCATATTCACCAATAAAAAGAAGAAATGAACACAGCTAATCGAACTATCCATACCCAATACAACAAATATACAGAAGAAAACAGGAGAAAAAATTGAAAAATACATCCGACTGGCTGAGGAAGTCAAGGACATGTGGCTTCAGGATAAAGTTGACATTATACCAATTATACTATCAACTACAGGAGTCATACCACACAATATCCACCACTACATCAACGCAATACAGCTACATCCAAACGTATATATACAATTACAGAAATCTGTAATTATTGATAAATGTTCAATTACCCAAAAGTTCTTAAATGCAATGTAACATATGCCGTACAGTTAAAAGGAAGTCACGGTTGATCAAGGTCCGCGTCACTTTCCATTTTTAACCAGACATAACGTCTGAGAAAGGAAAGAAATAATAATAATAATAAATGGCATGTAAAATAACATAGACATTCAGGGAATTTGAAGCCACGCTCAGTAGTATCAGAAGCGAAACGGATGTAGGAAGAGGAGAAGACTGAAATGACAGGGACAGTGGCTGTTAGGAAATAACAGAGTATAAATATAGAATTCTGTCGACAAAGGATGAGGAAAAGTTATGGGGAAGATGGAATGAAGAGATTGAGCTGCACAGAATGTGGGAGAGATGGTTATTGTGGTGCAAAGCAGACCATCAACTGTTTTTTGAAGTTTGGAAGCAATTTAATTTACATATAGTTTGAGGAAAATTGTTATTACAGTCATATTCCTGATACAGAAAATGATTTCGAGAACATGGCAGTGCTACATGTGAGAGAATTTTACTTTGCTGAGAACGAATATTTCTGTTACGCTCTTTAGGTAGTACAGAATCAGCGGAAGACAAATTAGAGGGTGGATAATGATTGAGAAGACTATAGGGCGAACATAATGAAAGACTCTACGCTTATCAATTGGTATCCATGATAATGGTTCGTAGTCTAGTATGACATGGTCAAAAAAGCGTGCTTCACAAATGTATCGTACACAAATATTCATAGCTAGTTCCAGCCTGCGTGAGCTTTCGTACGGATTTCCTTGGAGAATGGTATCGCCACAGTCAAGTGAAGTGTGTATTAGCGTCTCTAAAAGTTTGTTTTTAAACTCAAGGGAAATACGTTCTTATCTTTGCATAGTTAGTGAAGTGACTTTAACGCCTTCTTACAGACTGCAGTTGTGTGTTCAGAACTATCCTCAAGTTCTTTGCAAAAAGAAAAAGGCTATTTCTCTGTCGTAGGATTAATGGTGAAAGTGATTCTCTGATCTGAGGCGTAAAGTATTTTATGAGGGACTTCTTAAAATTACTTGCATTTCAGATCGGTTATATTTCAGACGTATACTTTGCTCCCACAATGATAGGGCAAATAAATCGGCATTTACTTGCTGCATGGCTGTGCTCTGGTTTGTAGGACTAGCACGTAGGTATAACTGGATGTCGTCAGCATTTAGGTGATATTCTCAATAGGAGATAATAGTTTTACAACATTAACTGTTCCTTGTTGGACACTGAGACTACATCCCTCCATTGTGACTGCTGGTGAGATATAAGGTACGAGTGGAACTACTGTAAAGCACTTTGAAGAAATACTGTTACAGTTATTACTGCTATGTTTAACCAGTTCTTATAGACGCCCGCGAAGAAGATAACACTACCAGTTCATGACTACAGGTTGGAACTGGGAGCTGTTTGTAACATTACTCTTTCTGAAAACCAGTGCCGTGCAGTTTTCAGCTTTTCCATAACTCTGAGTGTGTGATTACAAACATTGCGACGCCGCAGTCTGTGTACAAACAAATGAAGAAACCTTCCCTAGTTAACTGCGCAAACAGATTTAGTTTACAAACCAGTTCTCAGCTCTGTATATCACTGCTACACTATGGAACTCTGTTCGAAAACATTTCATCCGTTGCTTGCCTGCAAAATTTGTAGTAATTGAGTGCCGTTTTTCGCTTAACCCATACAGCCAACACGTTTTTCAAAAAATAGCTCTGAGCACTATGGGACTTAACTTCTGAGGTCATGAGTCCCCAAGAACTTAGAACCACTTAAACCTAACTAACCTAAGGACATCACACACATCCATGCCCGAGGCAGGATTCGAACCTGCGACCGTAGCGGTCGCGCGGTTCCAGATGTAGCGCCTAAATCCGTTCGGCCACTCCGGCCGGCCACATTTTTCACAGTTTTATATTATGATTATACCTCTATGGTAGAGCACAGTAGTTGCCATCAATAGAACAACAAAGGAGAAATAGGCAGGCATATTTCGAACGTTTGCTTCCATCGGGTAACTACAAAATAAGTAGATTGTATGCCTCTCTGGTAGCACCTTATAATCACAGTAATAGATCGGCCAAACACAGTGACTAGAATTCCTTAACTGGGACAGCAGAGTATTGCTCTCTTCATGAGAAAGAATAGGGACTCAATCTTTAAGTGTAAAAGTTACTGTAAGCGGTATTATAGGTCCGTTACCGTTCGGTGCCTCTACACGCTCGGTCTCGTGGCTAACCTAGAAATCTCTAGGAGTCAGTTAGATGATGATGTTGTTACGTATAGAAAAATGAAATGCCAGAAAACTGCAGCAACGTGCACGGCACCTGCAGAAGATAGATGTATGGTGCTGAGAGTGACAGCTTACTCTCAACCTAGACAAATATCGTGTACTGCACATAAAGATGTGAGAAGACCTTAATCTATTCCATTACCGTACCACTGGGAACAGTATAAATCGCCGAACAACAGGGAGTATCCTTCGGAGCACCCTAAAGGCTAATTATCACAAAACACTAGCTGCAGCAAAGGTAGAAATTCACGGAAGGTATCCAAAATACTAATTTTTCTAGAAAAATGTTGGCTTACGTGACACTAATTCGATTGATCCTAAAGTATTTTTTATCAATCAGAGACCCTTCTCAGAAGGATTTACAGGGGAGACTGAGAAGAAGGCTCAAGGAACGGCGAGACGCTTCACCAATGCTTCTATAACTAGGCGGGAAAGCGGCACAGTTATGATTCTCAAACTGTGATGGCAAATCGTACGAGGGAGAATTCGTAAATGACGGAGAGGTTACCATTACAAGTGACTTTCAATAAGTGATGCTACACGTTTATTTTCGGCCAATTTTCGTTCAAAAATGTGGATTTTGTTCTGGTGGATTGTAGAATAGCCTAGTTTCAGTCCCTTTACTTGATTTAAGTTTCAATAGGTGGCGGTACAATAAGTAGCCTTCAAAATGGCTTCTTTAGCGGAGGTGCTTTCCAAGCAGAGAACTGTTCAAAATGGCTCTGAGCGCTATGGGACTTAACTCTGAGGTCATCAGTCGCCTAGAACTTAGAACTACTTAAACCTAACCAACCTAAGGACATCACGCACATCCATGCCCGAGGCACGAGTCGAACCTGTGACCGTAACGGTCGCGCTGTTCCATACTGTAGCGCCTAGAACCGCTCGGCCACTCCGGCCGGTGGACACTCTCATTCGAAGTGATTGACGGAATATGATCAAATACCTTTTCGCACAAATGGCCGGCCGGCCATTGTGGCCGAGCGGTTCTAGGCGCTTCAGTCTGGATCCGCGCGACCGCAACAGTCGCAGGTTCGAATCCTGCCTCGGGCATGGATGTGTGTGATGTCCTTAGGTTAGTTAGGTTTAAGTAGTTCTACGTTCTAGGGGACTGATGACCTCAGATATTAAGTCTCATAGTGCTCAGAGCAATTTGAATCATTTTGAACAAATGGCCGGCTCTGTTGGTGGTGCTGACACACTGGTCCGCTGGCTGCAATACTCAAACGTGTGTACCCGCTGCGATTCTCACCACTTAATAGTAAACCATAAAGTGCAGCGAGGTACTATCTGTGAGGCATTTCCTGCACGTTACGAGGATGATCGTAGCAATACTTTGTCGAACATCGTCACAAGCGATGTGTCATCTCTCCATACCTCGAACCGGAAAAAAAACGGTGATCCATGCAGTGGCACCACACCACCATTCCTCCGGAGCGAAAGTTCAAAGCCGTACACTCAGCCAGTAGAGTTATGGCGACGATATTTTGGGACTCCGAGGGAATTATTCTGTTTTTCGTCCTCCCTCTTCGTGCAACGATCATCTCGGAAATGTATTGTACTAGCCTCAGCAAATTGAAGAAACGACCTGCATACGGGCAAATAGGCCCTCCCAATAAAGTGGCTTAAGGGTGTCGCACTGAACAGAGATTGTGTGGGAAAATAGTGTTTCGTAGCCAGATAGTGGCGAATAATATGGAGTATTGAGTCTCGAAGGAAACCAACCTGCTTTCAGAAAAAAAGTCTTCCATTACTTATTAAACGACTGTATACAACAAATTTGTGAGCCACATTTGGTGCTGTAAGGAACAATGGAGCTGGATAATAATAGCGGCAGACAAATAGTAAATTTTCAGGGGATATTGAGTATAGTAGCTACGCATTTGTCGGACGAACGATAGGACTGGTGGTTTGGTTGATTCAGGGGAGGGGACCAAACAACGAGGTCATCGTTCTCATGTGTTTAAGGAAGGAACTCGGCTGTGCCCTCTCAAAGGAACCATCCCGGCATTTGCCTGAAGCGATATAGGGAAATCCTGGAAATCTAAATCAAGAGCCGTCGTCCTCCCGACTGCATGTCTATCTATCGCTTGAGCCTTGTCCTGCAGTTACGTAGTGTCAGCTATCATTAATCGGATTTGGCGTGTTAATGTTTAAGGGGTGGCCAGATGCCCTTCCTGCCACCCCCTCGTACAGAATTAATGTACACCAACTGTCTGCGTCGAGTGTCATCGATGGAATAGTGCGGGCCCGGTATCCACCTTGTGGGATGTGGAAAACCGCCTAAAAACCTTATCCACGCAGGCCGGCACACCGACCCTCGTCGTTAATCTGCCGTGCGGATTCGATCCGGGGCCGGTGCGAGTACCCGAGTCCAGGAAGCCGCGCGTTAGCGCTCTCGGCTACCCTGGCGGGCTCCTCCCGAATGTGAGTCCAGTGTGCTAACCATTAAGCCACCTCTGTCGGTGCCAAATAGATTCAAATCAGTGAAAAGTCTAGAAATTAACAAGGTTGGGAACAGTGAAAAGCATGTAACGTAAAAGGTGCACATGTTCACTCGTACGTTAGAAGCTAACATATAACTCCTTTCAAAGAAAAGATTGCAATGTTAAACCACGCACACTTCGTTATTTCTTAGTTTGTTTCTGTGCTCTTTCCTAACATAAATCAAAGCTATTTAGCAATCCGCCTTCTAGAAGTCAGAGACTGCCTGAGGGTGTGTGTAACTGGCTGTTGCATTTCGGGACTGACTTCTTTCGTTGAATGTGGCAGAGGATTCACTGCAACTACCTGTGCTGTGGTCGTCTTTGATAGCTAAGACAACAAGATCTGCGATTTAATAAGAGGAATTTACTTCACAGATGAACGTGTCTACAGTGTAACATTAGGTTTATGTAAGACGTAGCGATAGTCTGTGCGTATGAAGTCGACAAATATATATTTTTTTCAGAATACTTCTGTTTAAGGTAATGCTAAAAATTGTCTACCTTACATTGAATTCATAGAATATATTTATTATAACGGAGTTGTAAATGAAAAGAACCCCGTTTTCCGATATCTTATCGAATTACCCAACTTTTCTTCTGGTGTTGTAAAGCTTGCCCTGATTATTTGTTGCAAAGACGTATTTATGGTTACTGAAAGATGTCTCTGCTACCCTTCCACTAGAGAAAGCTAGCTCGTCGAATACAAAAACTCTGCAATTCCGTTGGACTTATGCCACATACTTCCCGACAAGGCGAAATGTAGTCCCAACTAAGTGCGCATCCCTGTCTTTTCTACAACGAAGAATGGAAGACACAATTGTTTCTTATAGGCTAAGCCTCATTACTTGGAGAACATCCAGAGACAATTATTCACTAACCGCCACTCACTTTCCTCAGTAACTCCTTTCATGCTGTAATTTCGTCGGCATTAATCCTCAGTACAATCTATATCTGCATCTTCACGGATACTCTGTAAATCACACTTAAGTGCCTGGCAGAGGATTCATCGAACCACCTTCACAATAATTCACTATTATTCCAATCTGGACCAGCACGATGATGAAACGAACAGCTTTATCAAACTTCCTGGCAGATTAAAACTGTGTGCCGAACCGAGACTCGAACTCGGGACCTTTGCCTTTCGCGGGCAAGTGCTCTACCGACTGAGCTACCCAAGCACGACTCACGCCCCGTCCTCACAGCTGTACTTCTGCCACTACCTCGTCTCCTACCTTCCAAACTTTAAAGAAGCTCTCCTGCGAGCCTTGCAGAACTAGCACTCCTGAAAGAAAGGATATTGCGGAAACATGGCTGGGGGATGTTTCTAGAATGTAATTTTCATTCTAGGAACAGCTTTATCTTTCTGTGCGAACTCTGATTTCCCTTACATTATTGTGATGATCGTTTCACCCTATGCAAATCGGCATGAACAAAATATATTCGCTTCCGGAGGAGAAAGTTGGTGATTGAAATTTCATGAGATGATTCCACTGCAGCGAAATGCGCCTTTGTTTTAATGATGTCGATCCGAATCCTCTATCGTGTCAGTGCGTTCTACCAAGAAAATTGAGTCTTTGGTTTGCCTTCCGCACAACATTCTCTGTGTTTTTTTTTTCAACTTAAGTTAGTAATTATAATTGGTAGTATTTACCTGAATTTACAGCCTTTAGATTTGACTGATTTATCGTGAAGCTGAAGTTCAACGGATTCCTTTTAGCACTCATGTGGATGGCCTCACACTTTTCGTTATTTAGGGTCAATTGCCAATTTTTGCACTATACAGATACCTTTCCTAAATCATTTTGGAACCTGTTTTGAGCTTCTGATGACTTTACTGGGAGATGAATGAAGCATCATCTGCAAACAATCTAAGACGGATACTCAGATTATCTCCTGAGTCGCTTATATAAACAAGGTAGAGCAGACTGCCTATAACACTGCCTTGGGGAACGCCAGAAATCTCTTCTGTTTTGCTCGAAAACTTTGAACCAATTACTACGAAGTGTAAACTTTATGACAGGAAATAACGAAGCCAGTCATATAATTCAGAAGATATTCCACATGCACGCAATTTCACTGCAATTCGATTGTGTGGTACAGTGTCTAAAGTCATCTGGAAATCTAGAAATACGGAGTAAATTTTAAATCTCTTGTCAATAGCACTCAACAATTCGTGTGTGTAAAGAGCTAGTTGTGTTTCACAAGAACGGCGTTTTCTAAATCCGTGTTAAATGTGTGTCAATAAACCGTTCTTTTCGAGGTAATTCATAATCTTCGAACACAATACATGATCCAAAGCCTGCTGCATATCGATGTTAATGATACGGGACTGTAATTTAGTGGACTGCTCCTTCAGCTTTTCTTGTATAGTAGTATGATCTGTGCAACTTTCCAGGTTTTCGGTACGGATCTTTCGTCGAGCAATCGGTTATATATGATTGTTAAGTCTAGAGGTATTCTATCTGTATGCTCTGAAAGGAACTTAATTGGTATACGGTCTGGACCAGAAGACTTGCTTTTATTAAGTGATTTAAGCTGCTTCATTACTCCGAGGATATCTAAATTACTCATGTTGCCGGCTGTTCTTGATTCGAATTGTGGAATATCTACTTGGTTTTTTTTTTTTTTTTTTTTTGTGAAGGAATTTTGGAAGCCTGTGTTCAGTAACTCTCCTTTGGTAGCAATGTCTTTGGCGGCAGTGTCGTCGATAGTATTTCCATTGCTAACGTGCAGTGACGGCATTGATTGTATCTTATCGGTAGCACACTTTACATATGACCAGAATCTCTTTGGACTTTCTGCCAGGTTTCGAGACAAAGTTTCGTTGTGGTAACTATTATAAGCATCTCACATTGAAGTCCGCGCTAAATTTCGAGCTTCTGTAAAAGACCACCAGCCTTGGAGATTTTGGTTCGTTTAAAATTGGACTGCTTTTTTCGTTATTCCTGTGACAGTGTTCTGATCCGTATTGTGTACCAAGGAGGATCAACTCTGTCATTTGTTAATTTATTTGGTATAAATCTCCCAGCTGCTATCGATATCATTTCTATGAACTCAAGCCACACTTGGTTTGCACTTACGTTGTTAATTTGGGAACAATGGAGATTGTCTCTCAGGAAGGCGTCAAGTGAAATTTCATCCGTATTCAGTCTCGCTACGACAACCATATGCTCACTAATCCCTGTATCCGTTTTGATGCTCGTTATTAGCTCAGGATTGTTTGTTGTTACGAGGTCATTTGGATTTTCACAGCCTCTTACTATTCTCGCGGGCACATGAACTAACTGCTCGAAATGTGTCTGTATCCTAGTTTCATGTAACAATAAGGGGTTTTTGTTGTGGCGACTACGTATCATAAGACAAATCCAAAGTTATCTGGTTCAATCCCCAGTATTAGGCCAATTGAGTTTGAAGATTGTGAGAAATACGAGTGCACGCCACCTCCAATAGGAACCGTTTCAATCAAAGTACCGTATCAGGCAAAAAAAAAAAAAAAAAAAAAAATACCCACAACGAAGAAATTGTGCGATTAGGACGGAAATAGGTAGACGTGATCTACATGTACAGGCAAACCAATGATTATAATTTCAGAAAAATTTGAGGATTCATTCAAGAGAAAGAGCTTTACAAATTCAGCAAGTCAATAACGCGTTGGTCCCCCTCTGGCCCTTACGCAAGCAGTCATTCGGTTGGCACTGATTGACAGAGATGTTAGATGTGCTCCAGAGGAATACCGTGCAAAATTCTGTCAAGTGATGTCTTAGATCGTCAAACTCTGGAGCTAGTGGCAGTATCTTTCCTATGATGCTACAAACTTTCTGGAATTGTGGGAGATTTGCCGCTACTGCTGGCCAGGGTAGCAGTAGAAACTGCTACATATGCGGACGTACAGTATTCTGCTGAGACGTGAGTCCAGGATGGCTTGCCAGTGAGTTGATGGCTGGGCTGCCATTTCCTATCACAGCAGAATCCCTTTGTATGTCATCCACGGCATAATTACAACACAGCCTTAGGTCGACGGTAATCTACGCCCCGTTTTGTTGCCTTCTTTGGCAAGTCATCCTTGTCTTACCTTATTTATGGGGGAGAGAGGAGTATTTAGAAGATAGTGTAAGTAGGAACACATGATATTTCTAGTCGGTACTTCTGTCCGGTGACAGTTTAGAAACGCACGAAGGAAAGCGCATTAGACCACCCGTATGTGTTCACATTGAAATGTGTCAATAGAAAATCAACCAGGCCAAAACATAAGTAAATCATAGTAATAAACTGATGAAAAACAATTATAAGCAAAAAAATATGTAAATAACAATTATAGTGCGTAAGAAAAATGTTTTTAAGCGTATTTAAGTTATTTGCATGTCGATGGAGAGAGTGAAGTATCTGCACCAAGCTCTTTGTTGGCGGGAGAGCCCGCGCATTGATACTTACTAAGCACGGCGAGAAGTGCGCAGCGTTGTCGATAGGACACTGTTGTGTCAACCTTTGTGCAGTGAAGTTGTGTGCAGAGACAGAGCGGTGTGCCTGTTCGCCACCAGCTATGTATTACGTGACGTATACTGTAGTTATAGAATTGGTAATTATATATGCATTATTAAAAATCGACGTTATGAAGACATCAGATGTATTTAAGTGCTAACTGCATATTGTAAGTTCGTTGTTACATTTTTTTTCTGTTTTATGTAAATGATCCCCAAACTAAAGTTTTATAAATTGAATCTTTATAAAGAGCTAAAAATTTATATGCAATCACTTCCAGAATAGATCAGTTTATCTCAGTGAGTATAGTATTGTTTTTCATTGTACCCAGTAACCACAAGATTTAACTGTTTTTGAGTTTTCTCATTTTTTTTATTTAATAATGACATTGAATTTTTCACCAGTAACTTCAATCAAAAAAGCAAATGAATAATAAGTACAGCTTTAGCTCACATATTAGCAATCCCAGTAAATGAATGCCAACCCAAATAATTATCAACAATAGAGCAGAGTGAGTATATTCAGACATTCAATCAGTTGACGTTATCCAGAGGTGACCCAGTAAAATAAGAGGTAAGGAAAATGTACACTCCTGGAAATGGAAAAAAGAACACATTGACACCGGTGTGTCAGACCCACCATACTTGCTCCGGACACTGCGAGAGGGCTGTACAAGCAATGATCACACGCACGGCACAGCGGACACACCAGGAACCGCGGTGTTGGCCGTCGAATGGCGCTAGCTGCGCAGCATTTGTGCACCGCCGCCGTCAGTGTCAGCCACTTTGCCGTGGCATACGGAGCTCAATCGCAGTCTTTAACACTGGTAGCATGCCGCGACAGCGTGGACGTGAACCGTATGTGCAGTTGACGGACTTTGAGCGACGGCGTATAGTGGGCATGCGGGAGGCCGGGTGGACGTACCGCCGAATTGCTCAACACGTGGGGCGTGAGATCTCCACAGTACATCGATGTTGTCGCCAGTGGTCGGCGGAAGGTGCACGTGCCCGTCGACCTGGGACCGGACCGCAGCGACGCATGGATGCACGCCAAGACCGTAGGATCCTACGCAGTGCCGTAGGGGACCGCACCGCCACTTCCCAGCAAATTAGGGACACTGTTGCTCCTGGGGCATCGGCGAGGACCATTCGCAACCGTCTCCATGAAGCTGGGCTACGGTCCCGCACACCGTTAGGCCGTCTTCCGCTCACGCCCCAACTTCGTGCAGCCTGCCTCCAGTGAGGTCGCGACAGGCGTGAATGGAGGGACGAATGGAGACGTGTCGTCTTCAGCGATGAGAGTCGCTTCTGCCTTGGTGCCAATGATGGTCGTATGCGTGTTTGGCGCCGTGCAGGTGAGCGCCACAATCAGGACTGCATACGACCGAGGCACACAGGGCCAACACCAGGCATCATGGTGTGGGGAGCGATCTCCTACACTGGCCGTACACCACTGGTGATCGTCGAGGGGACACTGAATAGTGGACGGTACATCCAAACCGTCATCGAACCCATCGTTCTACCATTCCTAGACCGGCAAGGGAACTTGCTGTTCCAACAGGACAATGCACGTCCGCATGTATCCCGTGCCACCCAACGTGCTCTAGAAGGTGTACGTCAACTACCCTGGCCAGCAAGATCTCCGGATCTGTCCCCCATTGAGCATGTTTGGGACTGGATGAAGCGTCGTCTCACGCGGTCTGCACGTCCAGCACGAACGCTGGTCCAACTGAGGCGCCAGGTGGAAATGGCATGGCAAGCCGTTCCACAGGACTACATCCAGCATCTCTATGATCGTCTCCATGGGAGAATAGCAGCCCGCATTGCTGCGAAAGGTGGATATACACTGTACTAGTGCCGACATTGTGCATGCTCTGTTGCCTGTGTCTATGTGCCTGTGGTTCTGTCAGTGTGATCATGTGATGTATCTGACCCCAGGAATGTGTCAATAAAGTTTCCCCTTCCTGGGACAATGAATTCACGGTGTTCTTATTTCAATTTCCAGGAGTGTATATGTATGTTTTCAGGTTCACTGCATAGACAACCAGTACTAAGGGCCACGGCATAAGCTTGTGTGTTCACGTCGAAATAATCTTCTTTTGATCAGTCACTTTAAAATTGTTACCAATAAAGGCGCAAGGCGTACAACATTGTGTACACTAAAGGCTATCAGATCACACACGTTGTCAAAAGCAAGTCCTGACAGGAAAGCTGCAAGGCACAAAAAGTTTAATTCTCTTTCATTCTTTCTTTAGACGGAAAGTAAGTTAAATTATATTATTCTAGACGGGAAGGTTATCGTCTAAATGCAATATGTTCAATCATTATTTGTTTTATTTATTCAACGGGAAGGTTGCAACATGTTGACCCAACGACATCGTTAATCGCGATTGCAGTAGGTACGGGACCGTAGAGATTTGACCGTCGATCAACGGAAACGTATCGACTCTTCAGGTGAATCATATTTTTGCTACGCTAGGTTACTGATCGTCTTCCCCAACGCCGTCATCGAGGAAACGTTGCAAAAAATGGTTCAAATGGCTCTGAGCACTATGGGACTCAACATCTTAGATCATAAGTCCCCTAGAACTTAGAACTACTTAAACCTAACTAACCTAAGGACATCACACACATCCATGCCCGAGGCAGGATTCGAACCTGCGACCGTGGCAGTCCCACGGTTCCGGACTGCGCGCCTAGAACCGCGAGACCACCGCGGCCGGCAAGGAAACGTTGCTTCGAAATGTTCAGCGCCACGGACACAGGCTGGTGGGGGCGGTGGTATGCTTTGGGAGACAGTATACCACCCTGCGCTTACATGGGACCTTTGGTAGTAATCGATGATATGCTGACAGCTGTGAACGGCCTGCATCCCTTCATGCTCGGTATCTTTCCCGACGGCGACGTCATCCTTCAGCAATATAACAGTCTCCGTGTCTCGGTGCCAGAACCGTGATAAAGTGGTTTCAGGAGCATTACAGTGAACTCACGTCGATGTCTCGGCGACCAAATTCGTCTGATGTAAATCCTATGGAAAACATTTGGGTCCTTATCTGGTGCCATCACCACGTACGCGAATCAGCGGCCCGTTATTTACGCAAATTATATGACCTGTGTGTAGAAACCTCCAAAAACCTACCAACAAGCTGTCGGACACCTGATACATATAATCAGTGATAAATTTTGTTCCAAAGATGGACAAACAAGCTATAAACGTTGGTCTTAATATTTTGGCTCATCAGTGTATTTGCAGACTAGTCTGCGATTACTGCATATAGAGAGGTCGTTTTAAGACTAGTTTGCGAATTCTTCTTTCACAACAACCTGAAACGCCACATCTACGTCAGTAATAGCTCCTGGAAAGGCCTATCTGATGATGAATACATTCCGAAACGCGTCGTGTGAGCAATAAAGCCATTCCATTCCTGATGTTTGACTCTTGACATTGCGATCCAGCTAGCCTGAATGGAGATCTACTGACTGTTATCATAATGGTCACTTTCTTCAAGCGTGTCTTTATGTCGCATTTATATCACTGAATTTGAAACGTTCTCGAAAATGAAGTTTCCTGGCAGGTTAAAACCGTCGGCATGAACCAGACTTGAACTCGAGAACTTCGCCTTCCCTGTGCAAGGGCTCAGCCGACCTTCTTTTTGTGTTCTGCCACTGTTTTAAATAGTTTTACTAATCGAGCTCGACACAATCGAAAAGTTTTTTTTATCGTATCGAGAAGAAGCTTGTCAGTATCCAGGCAGATGGAGACAAGGAGAACAGTGGTAAAACAACTGAGACCCGGTCCCGATGCCTTCACCATACCTGCCACCAATTGCTTTGCTTTGCTTACAGATATATTTTTATTTCCAATGGAGCTCCTTTTTAATTTATTTCTTTTGCTTTTTATTGTTTTTTATTTATTTGTTTTGTTTTATATATATACGAGAATGGTTTGAAAAGTTCTCCGAATCACCACGAGAGGTCAGCGTTAGCGCAGCGAGTTGTTCACGTGATATTGGTAGGACTGTTGCCTGTAAACACGTGCCAGTTAGCGCTCTTGGAAGACAGCTGTGACTGTGACGTGGCTCTGTTGTTGTTCCCGCGTAGTGATTTGTGAAGATGGGAAAAATCGAGATTCGAGCAGTGATTAAGTACTTCGTAAACTAAGGCATGAAAGCAAAGAACACTCATGCAGATTTCCAGAATACACTGAGGGACTAATCAAATTAATTTTGGTCAGGAGAGTTTAGATGGTGATCCGCGCAGTGGTCGATCAAGATGTGTCACTACTCCAGAAATCATTGCAAAAGTGCACAAAATGATCATAGAGGATAGCCGATGGAAAGTGCGTGAAATGGTTCACCCCTGCCAGATGTCATTCAAAGGGTATATCACATTTTAATTGAAGAATCAGAAATGAAATCCTTATCTGCAAAATGGGTGCCGCGACTCTTGACGCTGGATCAAAAACGCATGGAAATTGACATATCGGAACAATGTTTGATCCTTTTTAGGAGAAACGACAACATTTTTTGCTCTGGTTTGTGACCACAGATGAAACATGGGTGCACTACTATATCCCAGAGACAAAACAACCGTCAGAGCTGATTCTCCGCCATCAAAGAAAGCAACGACAATACCTTCGGTGGGAAAGGTCATGCCATCAGTGTTTTGAGATGCGAAGGGAATTCTTCTTGTAGATTTTCTCCCCACTGAGCAAACAATTACTGGAAAATACTATGCTGACCTTCTGGACTAATTGCAACAAAAGATACGGGAGAAAAGTCCAGGTTTAGCATGGAAGAAAGTCATCTTCCATCAAGACAATGAACGCTGGACACATGTGCCGTCGTCATGGTAAAATTAAAATAACTAAGGTATGAATTGTTGCCACACCCGCCTTATTCACCTGATATCGCTCCGTCAGACTTCCACGTCTTCCAAAAACTGAAAATTTGTCATGGTGGACGAAGATTCACTTCAAACGAAGAACTGAAAGCCGGAATTGGCAACTATTTTGCAGGCGTGGAGGAAACTCATTTTCGAGATGGGATCAAGGCACTGGAGTGTCGTTGCACTAAGTACATTAATCTACAAGGAGACTACATTGAAAAATTAAAAATGTTTCAGTGCACTAAGTATTTTCTTTCTATTCCGTTTCCAGAACTTTTCAAACCATCCGCTTATTAAATTACATTGGGGCGACAAAGAGAACGTACAGATCGTCTATTTCCTGCCCTTCGAAGCACTTGGAACTAACCGGCATGACGATGTCCACGAAGTTCGTCTTCTCAAAGAATTCCAATTTTCCGTATCGTGTCGCTAAGGTTCCGGGCGTTTCTTTCCGATGTGTGTTTGCTGTGTTTCTCTTCTCTCAACGCAGAGCGTGAACCCGCGCCGAATGTTCCTGTCTGCTAGCAGTGTGCTGCAGAGGACAATGAAAATACTGCTTACGTACCTTCGATTCTTCTTCTAACTGAAATTCTTGTCATGATCACCAACACAATTAAAAACGTAATGAGCATAAATAAATTGTCCTTCTTGAGCATTAGCTTCTTATCATGAGTGAAAATAATAATAGACGAATATATAGAAGAAATAAAATCTTCTTCGTAGACGGCTCCAGTTACTTCAAATACCAGATACATACCCCACTGTTCCATATAAGCACTTCCGTTTTAACTGAGAACTTTCACATAATAATGTAATTTGTTGTTGCGCGAAACTCATATGGTGACAGTGTACAAATAAGAAAGTTTTGGAACAACTGTTTATATTTCGGATGTTTCTTTAGACTATAATGTTACTCCTGAATATACAGCATATATTCCTGTAGGTCAGCAGGTTTTCGCATGACTATATAGTAAGTGCAGTTTCGAAGAAGCGAAGCATAACTATTCTTTTTCGTCATGGGAAAGATGTTTCAGTTTGGGAGTAACACAAATTTAATGTGCTGTCGTTCTGTTGATACTTGCTGCGTTTATCTTGCGTAGTTCCAGATCATTATTCTCTCACGGCAAACAAAGGTATACTCGAGGGTTTCGACAAATTGCCAGTGGTGGCAATATGGATCAGGAAGTAGTTTAATTTTATGTAACTTCTCACCAATAATGATTTTTTCATTAACAACATCATACCACACTGAAGCTACATTATGACATGAGGATGGGGTTGATAGCAAAAATCTGTTTCCAGTTTTTATTAGAATGTTTCTCTCCAGTTTGATTTCGCTGCTGTCGTTTTATCATTTCAAAGTGAAGAGGTTGTGAACTGCTGATCTGGCTGGTGCAAGTAGGTGATCTCCATACAGTATTCGCGTACGTATCTCAAGGAAACTCCCACCTCCCCCTACCTCCCCCCCCCCCCAATGGAGCATGGACCATGTCGTTGCTGGGGAGGCTTATGTACCTCAGCGATACAGATAGCCATACCATAGTGCAACCACAACGGAGGGGTATGTGTTGAGAGACCAAGCAAACGTGAGGTTCCTAAAGAGGGACAGCATCCCTTTCAGTAGTTACAGGGACAACAGTCTAGATGATTGACTGATCTGGCCTTGTACCATTAACCAAAACGGCCTTGCTGTGCTGGTACTGCGAACGGCTGAAAACAAGGGGAAACTACAGCCTTAATTATTCCTGAGGGCATGCATCTTTACGATACGGTTAAATGATGATGGCGTGCTATTGGGTATGATATTCAGGAAGTAAAATAGTCCTCCATTCGGATCACCGGGCGCGGACTACCCAGGAGGACGTCATTGTCTGGAGAAACAAAATGACGTTCTACGGATAGGAGCGTGGAGTGTCAGATCCCTCAACCGGGCAGTTTAGAAAATTTATAAGGGAAAATGGATAGGTTAAAGTAAAATATGCTGGAAATTAGTGAAGCTCGGTGGCTGGAGGAAAAAGACTTCTGGTTAGGTAAATACAGGGCCATAAACACAAAATGAAATAGTGGTAATGCAGGAATAGGTTTAATAATGAATAAAAATATAGGAGTGCGGGTAAGCTTCTACGAATAGCGAATTCAACGCATTAATGTAGCCAAGATAGACACGAAGCCCTCGCCTACCACAATAGTACAAGTTTATATGCCAACTAACTCCGCAGATGATGAAGAGATTAAAGAAATATATGATGAGATAAAAGAAGTTATTCAGATATTTAAAACAGCCGAAAATTTAATTACGTATGGTGACTGGAATTCGATAGTAGGAAATGGAAGAGAAGGAAAAGTAGTGGACGAATATGGAATGGGGGTAAGCAATGAAAGAGGAAGTCGCCTTGTACAATTTGTTCATAGCATAATTTAATTATAGGTAACACTTGGTTTAAAAGTCATGAAAGAATGTTGTATACGTGGATGAGCCTAGAAACCCTGGATCGTTTCAGATAGATTATATAATGATAAGACAGAGATTTAGGAACCAGGTTTTAAATTGTAAGACATTTCCAGGGGCAGATGTGGACTCTGACCACAAGCTATTCGTTATAAACAGTAGATTAAAACCGAAGAAACTGCACAAAGGTGGTAATTTAAAGAGATGGGACCTGGATAAACTGAAAGAACCAGAGGTTGTAGAGAGTTTCAGAGAGAGAGCATTAGTGAACGATTGACAAGAAGGGGTAAAGAAATACTGCAGAAGAAGAATGGGTAGCATTGCGAGATGAAATAGTGAAGGCAGCAGAGGATCAAGTAGATAAAAGACGAGGGCTGGTACAAATCCTTGGGTAACAGTCGAGATATTGAATTTAATTGATGAAAGGAAGAAATATAAAAATGCATTAAATGAAGCAGGCAAAAAGGAATATATATGTCTTAAAAATGGGATTGACTGGAAGTGCAAAATGGTTAATCAGAGATATCTAGAGGACAAATTGAAGAATGTAGAGACATATATTACCCAGGGTAAGATAAATACTGCCAACAGGAAAATTAAAGTTACCTTTGGAGAAAAGAGAACCACTTGTATGAACATTAAGAGTTAAGATGGAAAACAAGTTTCAAGAAAGCAGAGAGGTGGAAGGAGTAGGGGTCTGTAGAAGGGCGACGTAGTCGATGGCAGTATTATGGAAATGGAAGAGGTCGTAGGTGAAGATGAAATGGGAGATATAATACTGTGTGAAGAATTTGACAGAGCACTGAAAGACCTGAGTCGAAAAAATAGACCACATTTCATTAAAGCCACTGATAGCCTTGGACCAGCCAGCCCAGACAAAACTCTTCAGTTTGGTGAGCAAGATGTATGATACAGGTGAAATACCCTCAGACTTCAAGAAGAATATAATAATTCCAATCCCAAAGAAAGCAGGTGTTGACAGCTGTGAAAATTATCGAACTATCAGTTTAATAGGTCACGGCTGCAAAATACTACGCGAATTCTTTACAGACGAATGGAAAAACTGGTAGAAACCGAATTTGGGTAAGAGCAGTTGGTATTCCTTATTCATGTTACATTAAGTGAGGCAATACTGACGATACGACTAATCTTAGAATATAGATTAAGGAAAAGCAAACTTCAGTTTGTAGCATTTGTAGACTTAGAGAAATCTTTTGACTGGTATACTCTCTTCAAATTCTGGAGGTAGCAGGGCTCATATACAGGGAGCGATATGCTATTTACAGTTTGTACAGAAACCAAATGGGAGTTATAAGAGCCTAGGGGCATGAAAGGGAAACAGCGGCGGGAAAGGGAGTGAGAAAGGGTTGTAGCCTATTCCCGATATTATTCAATCTATATACTGAGTAAGCAATAGTGGAAACCGAAGGAAGTCTTGGAGCAGGAATTGAAATTCATGGAGAAGAATTAAAAACTTTGAGGTTTTCCGATGACATTGTAATTCTGTCAGAGTCAACAAAGGACCTGGAACTGTAGTTGAACGGAATGGACAGTGTCTTCTAACGAGGAAATAAGATGAACATAAAAAAAAGTAAAACGAAGATTATGGAATGTAGTCTAATTGAATCACGCGATTCTCAGGGAATTAGATTAGAAAATGAGACACTTAAGGTACCGTAGTAGATGAGTTTTGCTATTTAGGGGCCAAAATAACCGATGATGGTCGAAGTAGAGAGGATATAAAATGTAGACTGGCAAAGGCAAGAAAAGCGTTTCTGAAGAAGAGAAATTTGTTAACATCGAGTATAGATTTCAGTGTAAGGAAATCTTTTCTAACAGTATTTGTGGGGAGTGTAGCCCTGTATGGATGTGAAACATGGACGACAAATTGTTTAGACAAGAAGGGAATAGAGGCTTTCGCAATGTGGTGCTACAGAAGAATGCTGAAGATTAGATGGATAGATCACATAACTAATGAGGAGGTACTGAATAGAATAGAGGAGAAGAGGAACTTCTGCCACAACCTGTCTAGAAGAAGGGATCGGTTTGTAGGACATGTTCTGAGACATTAAGGGATCGCAAAGTTGGTGTTGGAGGGCAGAGTGGAGAGTGAAAAGTGGTAGAGTGAGACCAAGTTGGTTCAAATGGCTCTGTGCACTATCTTAGGTCATTAGTCCCCTAGAACTTAGAACTACTTAAACCTAACTAATCTAAGGACATCACACACATCCATGCCCAAGGCAGGATTCGAACCTGTGACCGTAGCGATCGCGCGGTTCCAGACTGAAGCGCCTAGAACTGCTTGGCCACACCGGCCGGCTGGGGAGACAAAGAGACCAATACAGTAAGGAGAATCAGAAGGATGCAGGGTGCAGTAGTTATTGGAAGTGAAGAAGCTTGCACAGTGTAGAGTAGCATGATGAGCTGCATTAAACCAGTCTCTGGACTAAAGACAACAACAACAACAACAACATCTCAAGGAAGCATTGATGAGGCCGATATTGATTGGTACCCTAACTTCCTGGTGTTGTAAGGTGACGAATAAGCTCTTGACACACGGATCTGACTGCTTCGGATTATTAGTGAAGTTCGATTGAGAAAGTCAGCGAGGCATCCTTCATACCTAATACGACCACCTGGCAAGCTAGCAAGCCAATATTGTTGCTTGAAGACAGGTTCTGAAGATACCGCTTCTACACACTTGCCAAAATAGTGTGACAAGGATGCTTTGAGCAATAACACTGGTTATCGGTTATACGACAGCTATGTGATAGACTCTGCTAACCAGGTAGGGGTCATAAATTGCACTCTCTGGAATCGACAGAGCGACCTGTTCTTGCTATCGTGGAGCGTTGCTCTGACATTAAGGAGATTATGTTTCCAATTCGTCTTTATCATTTAGCACAGGTTTGGTAGCAAGACCATTCCTTGTTGTTTTGTCCCGTTGCATTTTTGAATTGAACGTGTTTCCATGCGCTCCGGTCAAACAGGGATGAATATTGATTTCTTTTCATTTCATTTCGCACAACAAGACCTTGAATACAGTGCTATTATACCTTGTATCTTTTCTACACCTTCTGTAATAATGTTGTTGTTGTTGCTGTTGCCTTAAGTCCAGAGACTGGTTTGATGCAGCTCTCCGTGCTACTCTATCCTGTGCAAGCTTCTTCATTTCCCGGCCCCTACTACAACCTACATCCTTCTGAATATACTTAGTGTATTCATCTATTGGTCTCCCTCTACGATTTTTACCCTTCACGCTGCTCTCCAATACTAAATTGGTGATCCCTGGCTGGTTCAGAATATGTCCTACCAAGCGATCACTTCATCTTGTCAAGTTGTGTCGCAAACTTCTCTTCTCCCCAATTCTATTCAATATCTCCTCATTAGTTATGTGATCTACCCATCTAATCTTCAGCACTTTTCTGTAGCACCACATATCGAAAGCTTCTATTCTCTTCTTGTGTAAACTATTTATCGTCCACGTTTCACTTCCATACATGGCTACATTCCAAAGAATTACTTTCAGAAACGACTTCCTGACACTTACATCTATACTCGATGTCTACAAATTTATCTTATTCAGAAACGCTTTCCTTGCCATTGGCAGTCTACATTTAATATCCTCTCTACTTCGACCATCATCATTTATTTTGCTCCCCACATATCAAAACTCATTTATCACTTTAACCGTCTCATTTCCTAATCTAATTCCCTCAGCATCACCCAATTTAATTCGACTACATTCCATTGTCCTCGTTTTGCTTTTGTTGATGTTTATGTTATATCCTCTTTTAAAGGCACTGTCCATTCCGTTCACCTGCTCATCTACGTCCTTTGCTGTCTCCCACAGAATTACAATGTCATTGACAAACCTCAAAGCTGTTATTTCTTCACCATGGATTTTAATTCCTACTCTGAACTTTTCTTTTGTTTCCTTTACTACTTGCTCAATATACAGATTGAATAACATCGGGGATTGGCTACAACCCTGTCTCACTCCCTTCCGAACCACTGCTCCCCTTTCATACACCTCGACTCTTGTAACTGCCATCTGGTTTCTGTACAAATTGTAAATAGCCTATCGCTCCCTGTATTTCACCCCTACCACCTTCAGAATTTGAAAGAGAGTATTCCAGTCAACATTGCCAAGAGCTTTCTCTAGGTTTACAAATGATAGAAACGAAGGTTTGCCTTTCCTTAATCTATTTTCTAAGATAAGTCATAGGGTCAGTATTGGCTCACGTGTTCCAACATTTCTGCGGAATCCAAACTGATCTTCCCCGAGGTCGGCTTCTACCAGATTTTCCATTCGTCTGTCAAAAATTTGCTTTAGTATTTTGCAGCCGCAGCTTATTAAAATGATAGTTCGTTAATTTTCAGATCTGTCAACACCTGCTTTCTTTGGGATTGGAATAATTATATTTTTCTTGAAGTCTGAGGGTATTTTGCCTGTCTCATACATCTTACTCAGCAGATGGTAGAGTTTTGTCAGGGCTGGCTCTCTCAAGGCTATCAGTAGTTCTAATGGAATGCTGTCTCGTCCTGGGGCCTTGTTTCGACTTAGGTCTTTCAGCGCTCTGTCAAACTCTTCAAGCAGTATCATAATTCCTATTTCATCTTCATGTACGTTATCTTCCAGTTCCATAATATAGTCCTCAAGAACATAGGGATTGTATAGACCCGCTATATAGTTCTTCCACCTTTCTGCTTTCCCTTCTTTGCTTAGGAATGGGTTTCCATCTGAGCTGTTGATATTGATGCAAGTGGTTCTCTTTTCTCCAAAGGTCTCCTTAATTTTCCTGTAGCCCTTGTGATATACGCATCTACATCCTTACATTAGCCATCCCTGTCTAGCCATTTTGCTCTTCCTGTCGATCTCATTTTTGAGACGTTTGTATTCCATTTTTTCCTGCTTCATTTACTGCATTTGTGTATTTTCGCCTTTCATGAATTAAATTCAATATCTCTTCTGTTACCCAAGGATTTCTATTAGCCCTCCTCTTTTTACCTACTTGATTATCTGCTTCCTTCACTATTTCATCCCTCAATGTTACCCATTCTTCTTCTACTGTATTTCTTTCCCCCATTCTTGTCAATCGTTCACTAATGCTCTCCCTGAAACTCTCTACTACCTCTCATTCTGTCAGGTTGTCTAAGTCCCATCTTCTTAAATTCCCACCTTTTTCCAGTTTCTTCGGTTTTAATCCACAGTTCATAAACAATAGATTGTGGTCAGAGTCCACATCTGTCCCTGGAAATGTCTTACAATTTAAAACCTGGTTCCTAAATCTCTGTCTTATCATTATATAATCCATCTGAAATCTTCCATTATCTCCAGGCTTCTTCCATGCATACAACTTACTTTCATGATTCTTGAAACAAGTGTTGGTTATGATTAAGTTATGCTCTGTGCAAAATTCTACCAGGTGCCTTCCTCTCTCATTCCTTACCCCCATTACATATTCATCTACTACGTTTCCTTCTCTTCCTTTTCCTACTAGCGAATTCCAGTCACCCATAACTATTAAATTTTCGTCTCCCTTCACTATCTGAATAATTTCTTTTATCTCATCATACATTTCATCAATCTCTTCGTCATCTGCGTAGTTAGTTGGTATATTAATTTGTACTCCGATGGTAGGCGTGGGTTTCGTATCTATCTTTTCTACAATAACGCGTTTGCTGTGCTGTTTGTACTAGCTTACCCTCATTCCTATTTTTTCATTCATTATTAAACCTACTCCTGCATTACCAGTATTTGATTTTGTATTTATAACCCTGTATTCACCTGACCAAAAGTATTGTTGCTCCTGCCACCGAACTTCACTAATTCCCACTATATCTAACTTTAGCCTATCTGTTTCACTTTTTAAGTTTTCTAACCCACCTGCCCGATTAAGGGATCTGATGTTCCACGCTGCGACCCGTAGAACACCAGTTTTCTTTCTCCTGATAGTATTGACGCTAATATCAGAGCATGTAACACCGCGAGACCTGTTAGTTTCGCATGTATAGTTAACAGCAACGGTTCGACTACATGGGCAAACAAAGGAATCGATAACAGGCAACCTTGTCGAACAGACTAGTTTATCGGCACTGGACGGATTAGCTGACCATTAGCCTTTACCCTTGAAGTCGTTACAACAATGCATTTTTCTGTCAGATGTTAGAAATGATTTCCAAGCCGCATTCTGTGCGTGGCATCTGTTAAGAACTTGTTTCTAATCCTTTATAAGGCCATGTAGTCTAAAACGCAAAATTACATATACAGATCCAAGATAAATAAGAAATGCCGGTGTATGCGCATAAAATGGTCATCATAATCGTCCTCTGCCGGTACTCGTCTGAGAAGTCCGGAATTTATGAGAAAAGTGGTTGAATTCTACTGTTTATCAAGCATGTGAATATTTTGAAATTGGCGTTCAAAAGAGTAATCGGTCGAAACTCCTGCAAAGATGTGCTGCGCGGTTTTGTGGGGATCAGTACTACTAGACCTTCGGTAAATTCCTTTGGTAAGATCACTGTGCATAGTATTTAGTTCATCGCCAAAGATTCCGCAAATCCAGGACAGTATTCTACGGGGAGACCGTCTAAACGAGCTGCTTTGTTGCTTGACGCCCTCGCTATTATTTGCTTTAGTTCTTCAGTTGTTATAGTTTCCGGGAGATCATTACTGTCCTCTGCATTGACTGTCGGTTCGTATGAGATAAAAGGACTTCTGCTGTCGATGGGTCTGTTACCGGTTCTGCGCAAAGATTATCATACTACGTGACAACATAACCTTTAATTTCTGTTTGGTCAGTGTTCTCGAAGTTTCTTTTGCTTTGCACGTCTGGTCTCTGGTAAAAGATGGAATATCGAAAGTTCTTCATGACTAATGTCTGTCCCAGTCCGTGCCCTTATTTTCGTATCGTCGAACAATTGCCGCACCAGGGTTTTAATTTTAGTTTTGATGCGCTTTATTCTAGGGTTGTTGCCGAAGATCTAGGTCGGATCATTATACAGTCCGCGAAAACATGCAAAGTAAAATTCTAATGTGCGTTTTGTCCAGTAGCCTCTTTCTCGGTCATACACTATAAAACATTACCTAAGTTGTAGCATTGCTCACTGGGTCCACCAGATAACACACTCTGTGCATCGTGCTTGATGACGCATGAATCTGGATGAAGCATCTCCGATGACTTGTTGCAAATAATCATCCAACAGTGACAGGTTGAAATGCCAGACACCGCCCCCAAAGTAGGTTTTCTGTTTATTGTTGTTGACCTTTATATGGAAGGCGCAGTGATCAAAAAAATGAGCAGGCCAAACCTAGAAATCAATGAACTTAGACAGAAAGACATTCGTAGCGTGTATCGTATCTAGTCTACTAGCGAAGTTGTTGTACACATCTGCGTATCCTCGTGCGACGTTGGATCGAAGTATCTGTCAGTTCTACGCCGTTAGTTAAAAATGTAATTCCTCACAAAATTTAAAATTCGGACACTGACCTTCTCGACTCAATACACAGTCAAACTCCTTCCCTAAAATAATGGTAACTCTGACATTGCTTAACAATTCTATTATGTTTCTCTAAAAAACTAGCTTCTGCTAAGTCTACCAATGGACCCAGTTGGGGCATACATAGGATGGCGCACTTAAACGTTTCAGCGCGAATATCTCTGGAACTACTATAGATATCGAATACCGACTTTCAAGAGTATGAATGCAAAGCAGGGGCTCGTGAAAGTAGAATAGTATGGATGGCCCGTATTATTTCTCACGCAATCAGTGACATGAGGAATCACGAAACGAATGCCGTTGTTTGCATCACAATACATCTGTTACATACCGAGAAACCGCAAAACGAAGATGACGTTTGAAATAAAAGAAACGCCCGACTATTGCACACCTCGAGATGCAGTTGTGAACCCTGCGTTGCTCGTAATAGTGGTGTGAGTGCCGTACTACGACGCAACAAACGCTGTAGTCATTGCTATTTACACTATTATTAAGTGGACTGGAAACAATACAGATGTCCAGTCACACACAATGAAAAATAAGGAATGGGTATACTCGTTGGCGATTTATTGATCTTTACTGTACCAATACAATGGACATAACGGTAACGCAAAACCGATGTCACTGGCCAGCAAAAACATAATTAATGGCTGACCAGGGATCTAACAGAGGGGATAACAGTAGTAGTACGTAGTTGTGTGACCGGACATCTGTATTATTTCCACTCCACTTCGTGTAAACAGCTATAAGTACGGCGACTGTTGCATTGAAGTACGTTAACCTCATCGTTGTTACGAGCACCGCGATATTCACACTTACGTATCGGAATGTGCAATAGCGGCGCGTTTCGTTTATTTGAATTGTGAGCTTCATTTGGCAAGTCTTGGGATGTAATTGACGTACTGCGATGCAACCAACGCCATTGTTTTTGTGATTTTTCACGTTATTGATTGCGTGTGTAATAATGTGGGTTGACCATAAATTTGAAACATAAGTTCGCGTGGAAAGTAATATTTTCTTACGTTTCAGAATGCCTCATGGTTTTTACGTTCATGAACACCAGCCTTATATTCTTACCGATAAAAATTGCTGCCTGATTCCTCATCCAGTTTCAAGAACAATTTCAGCTTCATTTGTATGCCTGCTTTATGTACTACCGCCGTTCTACATTTGTAACCTAGGTTCGCTGTTGCTTCATATCCCAAAAGAACATATGTATTATTTAAAACCAATTGCTGGCTATATCGATGTCCGCAGCATACAAGTAATCAAGTAGATCTCTCCACTTTACCTCAGATTCATTCCTGCTGCTGCTGATTGTCGCAGTGTTGTGTACTAGCGTCATCTTAGAAGCTTCTTGTCTTGATCGATGTCTTCTTACCACGGTCGTCTCAGCCACATATAGTTCCGCAGTTTCCAATAGGTTTCTCTGAGGGGATGTCGACATTGACGGGGACTTATTGCTGTTGTGACGGGCACTGACTTTTCTACTTTCTTCTAGTGTCAACTCCTGAATTGTTTATCTTCGTGATCTTCTTTGTGTGTACCAGGTTCCTTTCGAGCCCTTGGATCTCTTCTGGGCCCTGCTTACGAGCAGCTGTTTTATTGTGGAAGTTATGTCTCTCGGAGCAGTTTTGTCACCATGTGTTGAATCACGAGAGTGATGTGGTTCTTGCACTACTACCGCGAATTTTCTCCTTGCTGGGAACCCGACCTTACAACCCCGGGGATTACTTTCGTTATGGGGGGAAACTGAGTGTGGAGCCGGTCAGCGTCGATCTCTTCTCGAAATTGCTCATTTTTTAATAGCCCTCGCATCAGGCGGATTTTCCTGCTGCTGGTCGTGATGATCCGTTACCTTCTGCTTACCGGTTGTAATCTCCCCACGGAAAATTACCCTCTACCACGCAATAATTAATAATGGTCAATCAAATCATCCACATTTATTCACTTTTGAAAGGTATCTGATCGGATTTTCTAGTAATATATGCGCCGACAGCTCGTCGACGCCAAGGTATTTTTCTAGTACGTTTATTCTTTGGAATAACAGAGATACGTATATGTATTCTCCCTGGTTATTATAGACGGATAACTAGGACAGCTTCGGAAGTATCTGTTGGAAGATTGTCGGGTTGCTAAAAGGGACATATTTGCTCTTCTTCTCGCTAAAGCGAGCTATTAACGTTTGTGCCACTAGCGGGTTATTTAAAGCGAGAGAAAAATTGTAAACGCAAATTAAGTAAGACTGGGAATCAACAGAAAACGGAACATGTAATGGAGATGGATTGAATATACAATTTTCCTCAGAAATAAGGTTTGTGACCCTTGAAGAGAGCCTGCAATCACCGAGATTTTATAAAATCGTCCAAAAAGGCTTCGGACACATCTGAAATTCTAAATCTGTCGTAAAAATGAACGAATTGTTCAAACGATCGATTTTCCCAACTGAATGCAGCGCTTAACAATAATAATAGATATAGAGATCTTTTACAGCAAGCCAGCCGCTGAATATTAAGACGAAGGGCTCCACCAGAGATTCTATTGGGCTGAGTTCACGTAATGAAATATTATATTTAAAACTATATATAGATAAAGGACAGAGAGAGAGAGAGAGAGAGAGAGAGAGAGAGCGAATGAAATTAGAGAAAATACGCAGAATCCTCCATTAGTATAATTGTTTGCCTGTCTTATCGCGGATCAGCCTAAAGATAAAACAGGAGGCCCTTACTTTACTGTACAGGTTTATGTGTGAGAGACATTACACCAAGTTAGCGGCAAGCTGCATTCACATACTTTCATCATTTACAGTATAATCCATTATACGGTTTCCTCGGTGGAGATTGCCAGGTGCTGCGCGGTGTTATTGGCGGACGGATCGAGTTCCAGCGTGGTCGCTGGTGTCGGCTGCTCCAAGTCGAGAGTCAGTAACGGCGGTTCTACCAGCACCTGAGTATGCGTCCCCCTTTCGGCCACGTCGCTGCCTTCCGCAGAGTGGATGGTGCGAGGGTCTCTAAGTTGTTGTTTGATACGCTAGCATTGAGCTTTCATATGCTCGGGGAACCCACAAGTAACGCACGTTCGAGGTTGATCTTTGTAAATTTCTAGTGCCTTAAATCCGCTCACGACGATCATGGACGAAGTATGGCTGTTCACATCAATCTTGACACTCCTCACGCCTCTGTCAACGATGAAGTGTCGCAGCATCTGCTGCTTCTCACCACATGCTGGATTACCGTTACGAACTGAGTACGTTTGATATGATCAAACACCATTTCGAACAGTAAATTAAATATACGAACTGTTCGCAAACCCAACCCAACATAACTAATGATGACATTCATCATGTCCACTTTCGATGCACAACAATTGGATGAACCTTTTGGGTTTCTCATAATTCAGTGACACACTTCAACGTCTTTTAGACTAATGTACATAGAATTCTCTAAGATATCGTAATTTAAACGTTTAACTTCGTCTTCTCGCAAACTTAAATCACTGATAAGCAATTCGTCAATATCAAACACGTTAAATCGTTCACAACCAAATGGAAACACAACTTTTACATTACATTTGCAGTATTACAAAATTGTTTAGGCTCTCGTTGCCACTTGTTGACAATTGCTCATTGGCTTCTGTCTCGGGTTCTTCGGCCGACGTTCATCTAATGATTTTACTGACGTTTCGCCAGCACGAGTGGCTGGCATTGTCAAAGCTTCACCCTCCATTACCGGTGGTGAACTGGAGCCAAGCTCGCGGCCGCAGACTGTATGTACCTGGCGCGTTAACGTCCGAGTGCTTCTCCGCCGTCATTTCCGGTGCGCTTCTGCTCTTGCTACCTGCGACGGTCGTTCGCTGCAGTACGGGAAGCCAGGATCCGTTTACCTTAAAGCTTTCCTCTTTCGTGTTGAAACTGTTCGTGTGTTTTTGTATTTCTACAGCTTCTCTGAACAAGCGCGTGTGATAGTGCTCCTCTACAGCCAGAACTTCCGTGTCGGCGAATTTTATTACGTGGTCGGTCTCACTCAGTGCGTGCTCTGCCACGGCCGATTTCTCCACCTGCCCCAACCTGCAATGTCGATTATGTTTTTGATTCTGGTGTTGATTGATCGTCCAGTCATTCCGACATAAACTCTTCCGCATGTGCATGGTAAACGGTATATTCCTGACATTGCCAATGGGTCCCTTTTCTCCTTTGCCGATCTAAGACACGCTTTGATCTTCCTTGTCGGTTTGAAAATCGTCTTTATGCCGTGTTTGCTCAATATGTGACGATTCTTTCCGTCACTCCGGGAATTTGTGACAGAAAGGCCGTACCCGACATTTCTTTTTCTGATTCCTTACATCGCCGAGTATTTGGATTTGTTACACTTCTAATATGAATTGTGGAGTACCCATTGCTCCTCGGAACACTTTCCAGGTGTTGCATTTCACTTCTGAGGTGCTGCGGCTCACATATTCGTCCTGCTCGCGTTACGAGCGTAATAATCATGCCTCTTTTCTGCCTCGGATGGTGGTTCGATAGTTAGTGTGGGTATCGGTCCGTGTGCGTCGGTTTTCGATACACTGTGTGTCCCAGGCTTTCGCCATCCCTTGTGACCTGCACATCTAGAAATGGCAGTTTTTTGTCCTTTGCTACTTCCATGGTAAATTTTATGTTGGCATGGAGGCTGTTCAAGTGTCTTAGAAATTCACTAAGCTGTTCTTCACAATGGCTCCACACAACGAAAGTATCATCGACTTATCTGCACCACACCCTAGGTTTGCAAATCGCCAAGTCCAGTGCCTGTGCTTCAAATTGTTCCATGAAGAAGTTAGCCACCACTGGATTAAGACTGTTCGTAGAAATCATCATTCCACGTGAAATAGCTCGTGGTGAGACATGCATGGAAGAGCTTTGTGATGTCTTACGGGAAAATGGAACCGATATGCTCCAGAGCGTCACTGAGTGGCACTTTCGCAAACAAATAAACAAAATCAAAGCTGACCAGGATGTCGTTTGGTGCAAGTTTCAGTCTCTTCAGCGTCTCAGTGAAATGTCCTGAGTTCTTTATGGGTGTGTCGGTCGTCCCCACGTGTGGCTGGAGCAGAGAGGCCAAGTGTTTTGCCTGTTCATACGTCGGTGAGCCAGGAGTGCTAACAATCGAGTGGAACGTTGTTCTTATGGATCTTGTGGTAATCCATACAGCCGAGGTGGTAGGGATTCTGCGTTGCGCAGGTTTCTCTGTATGTCCGCCGGCAGAGAAGACGCCTTGATTAATCGATTCATATTCCGTGTGATACGCTGCGTCGGATCTGCTCTTAGTTTTCGGTACGTCGTCGGATCTAATAGGTCTCGAATCTTTAGCTCATAATTTTCGGTCTTGATTACGACGGTCGCCCTCCACTTATCGGCAGGCAAGTACCAATATACTCTTGTCGGCGATGAGATTCTTAATGGTTTGTACCTCTTATTTCTTCAGGTTGCAAGCTTGTGGTTTTGCATGGTGCAGTATCCTGCCTGTTTCAGAGCGCATTTCCTCTGCCCTTTTACGAGGAAGGGTCCGAATGGCCGCTTCGGTGTTGGCAATGATGTCCTCCATAGGTATAGTTCTCGGGACTATAGCGAAATTCCCTCCTTTTTGAAGAACAGACACTTCCTCTTCGGTTAATTATCGGTCAGTGGGGTTGTCCACTGTGTGTGACATGTCGGAAATAGCCTTGTCGGTCTGCTTCCGGCATCTTTCAAACTTTTTCTTCTGTCGCTCGGTGCAGCGCTCGAGTTCGTTCTGCATGCTCCTGTCGATCTTGTCCCAGTCGTCTCGATGCATTCTGCTACTTAGTTGATAGAAAATGTCCAAAAGGTCCTGATCCGTTCTTGCCAAGTCTTTCCGCGTTGTATGAATTCGCTCACTAAGAAAAGCTCGTTCCATTCTGTCGTAGATACGATGTGCTTGCCCGGTGGTGAATAGGCGCTTACATATCAGGGAGTCGTGCTAGGGCATCTGACTCGTTACAGCACTCACCGGGAAAGGCAGAGCTCCAGAGTCCGAGTCTTGGTCCGGCACAGGACGTTTCATATTAGCGTATATTCCACTAAGGAGTGAAAATTTCGTTTTTGAACTCTCTAAAATTTTGGAATGCCTGGGACCGATATTTCATCAGTACCAGTCTCGGTAACAGGCAAAAATTGGACGAGATTCTGGATTCTCCGAGTGGATGAACTCTCTACGTACGTAATTAAGTTTTTACGGATCACTCAGCGCACACAGAACAGTGAGCGTGATATTGAATGCAGCCAAAGTCTTGCTGAGGACGCTCAACAGAAGGCTATATGGAAAGCTGAATTGCGTAATAGGAGATGAACAATTTGGTTTCAGGCGAGGAGTGGCAACTAGAGATGCCATTGGGCTATTGGGAGTGAAAGGGGAGACGTACATTGTAAGAGGTCCATGACTAAGGGATTTATTGCTAGCGCACTCGAGCAGATGTAATTTCGATGAATTGCTCGCGCGCTGCCTGCTATATGTAAGCTATAAGAGAATCTCAGACCAGAGAGCAGTGTTGACTGCAGTAGGAACAGTGTGGCAGTAGGAGTAGGTAGTAGAGAGCAGTCTGGTGTATGGAGTTAGCTGAGCTGGTCGTGGGGAGCGATGGCGGAGCCTGAGCGATATAATATAAGGTAAAAGCAGCCACGCGAATATGTAGTATTGTTCTATCAAGTCCCATGTAAATGTTTAAAAAATCTCTTAATTTTAATTTTTTTTATAAAAATATAACTTTTGACAATCATTCATCTCAATTTAGAGAATGTACTAATTTCTCCAATCCATGGTCATCCCGATTATTGTAAAGAAAAATCAGTTGTTTCCTTTTATATATGACAAATCTATCGGCCAGCATTGCACTAGGCTGTGCCAGAAATATTTGTTATAAGAGCAGATATATATGCGTTATCCGGCGACTTCATTGAGGTAAGAATTGTCAATTTATTCAAAAATTGGTTCAAGTGGCACTGAGCACTATGGGACTTTACTTCTGACGTCATCAGTCCCCTAGAACTTAGAACTGCTTAAACCTAACTAACCTAAGGACGTCACAAACATCCATGCCCGAGGTAGGATTCGAACCTGCGATCATAGTGGTCGCGCGGTTCCAGACTGTTGCGCCTAGAACCGCTCGGCCACTCCGGCCGGCTCATTTTATTCAGTATGATCTTTCAGGGCCATGACGCAGCACTGCTGACGTCCAAAATTTACCAGTTTAAATTCACAGTCAATTATTGAAAGGTTATCTATGAATCACATTTTTTATTATTATTAGGAGGTTGGTTACATTTTATTGTTACAAGATTACGGAATTTATCTGTTGGGAGGTTACAACATGGAGAAGAAAAGGAAGGTGTATGTTGTCTTCATTGATCTTGAGAAGGCTTTTCACTGTGTCAGATGAGCAAACTGATGGATATCCTAAGGGAACATGGAGTTGACTGTAGGAATAGACGGCTAATTACAAATTTATATTTGAACTGGAGAGCAAGAGTAAGAATAGGGGGTGTGATGAGTGAAGAAACTGAACTGGGAAGAGGTGTAAGACAAGGTTGTTGTTTATCACTGAGGCGTTACTTTCGTTTTGCCTCAGGTTACAGTAGGAAGTAATTACGTTTTATATATCGAGATATAAGTTTTTCTTTGATTGCTAGCAGCTTCAAACTTCGCTGGGTGAAGGGAATCTTTGACGCATTTGTTTATTTCTTTTCATCATTTCACAAAGAGGTCACACGCCGTTTATATGTATACTTCTTGTTCCATCCTATAAGAGTGTTGCAAGATGTATGCTTCGCCGGCGATGGGCGAGGCATGACAGAATCTCTGACCAGAGAGTAACTTATCGTTAGTTGTTGCTTGTCGCTAGTCTGCGCTTGTTTGCGCCAGTCGACATTAGTCGAGTAGTAGTCGAGTAGTAGTCTGGTGGAGTCGGCATGTGTCGGCTGGGTGCTCTGCTCGCGACTCTGGTCAGGATTCTGGAGGATGAGTATTGTTGTAGAAGGTAAAGAAGTAGCCTTGCGCATATTTAATAATTTGTTTCAAAAAGAGGCCCCAATAATAATTTTTATAATATGAAGTAACTCCTCTAAAGAAAAGCATTCATTTCAATTTAAAGAATATTTCCAATGCATGATCATTCCTTCCAAGAATAAAAAAAATATATATATATATACGCCAGCATTGCACGAAGCTGTGTCGAAAAATATCTAATTAAGAGCAGATATAATTGCAGTTTTTTTATTGAGGTAAGAATTTTTGCTTTTTTTAGTCAGAATACAGGGCCGAAGGGCAGCGCTGCTGTCCTCATAAAATTTATCAGGTTACTAATTTTTTTATTATTTTGGTGTTTAGGAATTATTCTGTATCGAATTTGACATTCAATGAGAATAGAATTTTTGTGGTAACATTAAATGTGAATGCATTTCTGCACACAGACTATAAATCGGCGCCAATTTTGTTCAGAGGTTACAATATTAGAGAAATTCATTTTATTATTATTATTCTTTGGGAGGCTACACTTGGCTCATATTTTCATTGACATTATTTGTGGGGAGTTCACGCTTGGCTGATTTTAATTGTTATTTATCATTTTTTTGTGTGGGAGGTTACAGTGTGCAAGGGTATGAATGGAAGTCAAATGTAGCGGGAGCATGGACCAAAGGGAACAGTTTAAGGGAATAGCAGTCATTGCCAACATTACAAGAATAACGGCAGGTAGGCCAGAGCAGTTACAACATTGGTGCGGGGGTGAGGTGAGTCTCCCCACCACCGCGTCTGAATAGGAACGTTGGTCGGATTTTGGCGCGTGGAGAACACGGTGAGACCAGCCGGGAGACGGACCGGACGCGGGAGCACAGCAGCTCGCAGATTTGGTGAGATATAAATGAGGTAATATGGCTAAAAAATCACGACAGGGTATGCTCATAGCACGCATTCAACATACCTTCATCGGTACAGGTTACGGTTTTGATTTATTTGCAATAGTTTTCTCTGAAATGTGTTTGTGAAATTTTGCTTTGTGGTGGTGAGCATGCAACAGGAACCATCAGTTCATGTAGCTATGTCGCGAGTTTTAAGCTTCACTTTTAGATCAATGAGTGCAGATTGCGTATCGGATGGTAGATCGAGAAATTTCTGTCGCGAAATTTAACTATTTTTGGTACTTTCTTTGTGAGTTCAGTTCGCACTTCATTTAGGCGCCAATAGTACATCATTTTTGCCCAGAATCTTTTCTCTGATAAAGGTTATCTATCTTCAGCAGTGGCCTACCTCAAATTTCTAGTGGTGTAGTTCATGCATGACGATAAGTGAGTCTTAAAGAATGAATGACGATTTTCCCGCTAAAGACAGTGTGGCCCACTTACGTATTTTCTGTGCTACTATTAAATTATGTGTCATATATTTTTTGTGTTATTATGAAATTATGTGTCATATATTTTTTGTGTTATTATGAAATTATGTGTCACATACGAAGTTATTCGGGTACCGTTTTCGTTTTGTCATTGTCCTACCCATGAGAGGTAACGCTGAAGTTTTGTAAGTAAAGAAGAATTGTAATGTGTCGGCTTCTAAACTTTTCATCAAAGGAGAAAATAAATCTATTAAATGAGAGTCACCATTTCAGTTAAGAAATATTCCCCAGACACCTGACACATGAAATGGGTAGGATGTATCTTGTTCAGTTCGATTTTCTATAGTTAATGAAAGAAATAATCTGCAATTTAGATAGGCTGAATTTAGATAGGCTACCAGCTGCTATAGTGACGGCTTTAAGAACAACCACCCCAGACCGTGCTATCTTAGAGAAACTCGCACCAGTTTCCGTTGCGCGCATTTCTAAGATAATTAATTTGTTTACCAAATTAATCAAATAAGGGTCAAAATATAGGTACCATTTCCTATGGGCCTGGTATGTTAGCAGCCAGGACGCAAAGTCGAGAAAAATTCTCTAAGGTAACGCGAGGAGATGGTCACACAGGTTCAATATAAATTAAAAATATATAAAGAACAAGCATACAGCCAACCAGCAGTCTTATAGCATCACCAACACTGTTTTACGGTATATACATCTGGAGGAAATTATTAGCGAAAGTTTTGACGGAAGGGGAGGAGTTTGTATAGGGGGTAGGAGAGTGGAGTGTATAAGATTTGCAAAATGGTTCAAGTGGCTGTGAGCACTATGGGACTTAACATCTAAGGTCATCAGTCTCCTAGAACTTAGAACTACTTAAACCTAAGGACAGCACACAGATCCATGCCCGAGGCAGGATTCGAACCTGCGACCGGAGCGGTCGAGCGGTTCCAGACTGAAGCGCCTAGAACCGCTCGGCCACACTGGCCGGCTATAAGATTTTCAGACGACATACTTGTGATGGCAGAGAGTGCAAAAGAAATGGAACAAATGTTAGATGACCTAAACACAAAATTAGAAGAATATGGAATGAAGATTAACAAGAAGAAAACGAAAAGCATGGTAATTGAAGGAAAGGAGAGAAAATGCTGTATGAAAATAGGGGGAGAGGAAATAGAGCAAGTGAATAACTTCAAATACTTGGGAAGTGTAGTAATGGATGATATGTATTGCTCAACAGAAGTTAGGAAAAGAATTGCAATGGCGAAAGAAGGATTAAAGAGGAAACAGCAATTACTTTGTGGACCACTAAACAAAAATCTGAGGAAAAGACTTGCCAAATGTTACATCTGGAGCGTTGCACTGTATGGTGCAGAGACCTGGACATTGAGGAAGGAAGATGAAAGAAGATTGGAGGCATTAGAGATGTGGATATGGAGAAGCATGGAAAAAGTGAAATGGGAAGACCGGGTAAGGAATGAAGAAGTATTAAGAAGAGTTGTAGAAGGAAGAAACATGCTGAAAGTCATCAGAAAGAGAAAACGGAACTGGATTGGACAGTGTTTGAGGAGGGACTGTGCATTGAAGGACGGAATAGAAGGAATGGTGGAGGGAAAAGGTGAAGAGGAAAAAGAAGATATTAAATGCTGGACAACATCAAAGAAGGCAAATATTCAAAAATGAAAAGACTGGCTATGGACAGATAGAAGTGGAAGAGGCTTCACCCATGACAAGACCTGCCCTAAGGAAGAATGTCATACTGCTACTCAGCGAACGAGTACTACTCGCCCGCGGCCATTTTATTTGAAATGTTGGTAGTACCTGCTGTAGCAATAATATGAGGACAGACGCCCCGTAGGATGCAGTTTCCTAACGGCAAGGCCAGGGCGAAACTTAATTTCTCTGGTCGTAAATATCTGGACCGAATCGTATTAATAGAAATTTAGTGGATAATCGGTCATCGAGGCTAATGCGGGCGTAAAGCGCTTTGCGAGTCGTCAGCGGTCGCACCGTACGGTGCGTACCCCTATTGGATAATGGAGCCGCGCCGGATTGATAGCACTTTAAGCGGCGGCCGCAGAATTAGGGCCGCGTTATGTGCGCGCTTACAGCCCGAGCCCGGTCAGCTATGGTCCGGTCCGCAGGTGAACAGCCCAGCTGTTTTCTAGGCCTGAAATATTCATCGCAATTAGGGTCGCGTCTGCTGACGGGGAGGGCCGGTGAATAATGCCGCCGACAACGTTAACAACGTCCTCAGCTCCCGCCCGGAGCCCGCAGCGGCACACAAGCCGCTTGGCGGCTGCTGTTTACCTGCCGCCATCATCCGCCCGCCATTAGACTTGCTAACTACTTCGCGGAAGCTGAGGCGCCGCCACGCGCCCTCGGGTGTCACCCCCACGCAGTTCGCAACTAGCCACTACTTCTGCACCTGGTACCACTGCATCACGAGCAGAAACGATAGCTAAGAAGCGTGCCACAGACTGCTACCTGAAGGCGCTGTCCGTATGATACAATATGGGATAAAACAATCGTCTAACGTGTTCCTTGGAGATGGAGGATATTAGTCATGGTAAACTAGCCTATATAAGCCAACGATAACCGACCAATATGTTACTTATCCCACCGGGAGCAAATGAATTTTTCTTATGATTTGAAACATAAAAGCTTTCTATTAAAATTTTGTCACGAAACTAAATCATTTTTAGAATGATCATCTCTGATATTACTAATATAGAGTCTGACATTATTACACACCTAGCTGTTAAGCCACAATTGCCAAATTGACATGAAGTGCATTACAAGCTCGTGGAGGGGTGTCGGCTACTGTGAATACGAGGTGCGACAATAATGCATGGAGACTGATTTTCTTTCCAAGATGTGGCAACCTTGCAGGCTTGCTTAGGCACGATATCTTCGACCTTGGTCTATAAGCTGCTTCTAGTCCAAGCGACACATCGATGCAAACGCTCAGTCGTGAGTTGTGCTGTTATAAGATAACATGAGTTTGTGTCTCTCGTCAGGGAAATGGAACCGCATAATATTGCGCAACGGTATGCCATTTCTTTTTGCGTTGAATTGCGTGAAAACGCGACGATAACTAACGGTAAGCTTCAGAAGACTTTTGGAGAGGAGGTTATGCCAAGATCTCAAGTTTTTCACTGGCATAAAATGTTTATTCAAGGCAGGACGAATGTTGAAGATGAAGACCGCAGTGGACGACCGTGCATCCTTGTGCGCTTCCTTGATTCCAATAGAATTGTTCATAAAGAGTGGGTGCCTCATGGGCAAACAGTTAACCAATATTACTACAAAGAAATTTTAGAAAGACTTCGTAACAGAGTTCTTCGTGCCCGTGGCAACATTGCTGATAGTCGGATTCTGCATCACGATACTGCACCATCCCATACTGCTCTGTCAGTACAGCAATTTTTAACCTCAAAACAAATTTCAGTACTATCACAACCATCTTATTCACCAAATATCGCTTCGTGCGACTTTTTTCTATTTCCAGGAGTCAAAACAGTGGTCAAGGGACACCATTTTCAAACAACACAAGATGTCCAAAAAACTGTGACGAGGGTCTTCGAGGGTATTACAGAAGATGAGTTCCAAAAATGTTACCATCAATGGCAGAAGCGCTGGAAAAAGTGTGTGCAATCAGAAGTAAACTACTTTGAAGGAGACAATACTAAACTTGATTAAAACGGTAAACAACATTTTTTTTTACATCGGTCTCATTATTGTATTGTCGCACCTCGTATATGGCAGAGCATGTGTGCTGTAGCTGCTTCTACTGCAGCTAGTGAACAACAGTCTCCTAACGTGTAATCAGGTCACTGCACGCAAAGGACAACACCGACGCAGCAAGTCACAAGTTGATATGAGTGCCACGCTCTCGTCTGACAAACTAACCTCAGTCAGGAAAACTACAGGACAAGTTGACGGTCTGTGTTCTTAACAAAAATTTTATTTACTCTACAATTGAACAAAATGAGTCATAAGTATATTTTTAAATGAAGAAAATGTCAAATAAAAGTTATCAATGAATTAAAATTCATTTCAGCTTCAAATTGGGTTAACGAAAATATTGAGATTTTCACTAAGGAACGAATCCTATTGAAGGTGGACTGCATGGGGACTACAGTGCCAAGATATCTTATCGGTGACAGCTAGCTCATGCAAGATTAAGTAACTCCAAATTGTCGGCCGGTATGGCCGTGCGGTTCTAGGCGCTTCAGTCTGGAACCGCGTGAATGCTACGGTCGCAGGTTCGAATCCTGCCTCGGGCATGGATATGTGTGATGTCCTTAAGTCAGTTAGGTTTAAGTAGTTCTAACTTCTAGGGGACTGATGACCACAGAAGTCAAGTCCCATAGTGCTAAGAGCCAAACTCCAAATTCGAACTGGAGATAAGTCTCGGAATTCAGTTCACACATCCGAAATATATGAGACGTTAACTGCTCAGATCTTCGATTGCACTGCCACTGATTGCGATACCTTACCTCTACTCCAAGTCACTACAGTCCTCTATGACCGACCGCGTTCCTTGAAACTCCGTCCTCAACTTTCCAGAAGTTTATTCCTCCTACCCAACGTCGAATCCATCACAAATCACAGTCGGTGTGCGAACGTGACGGCCGAGAAATGTCACAAATGCTTCGATAAGTCCGGGAAAAGACAGCAAACCTCCACCTCTGTGCATACACGATTCACATTTTACCTCCACGTAGTTGGCACTGGTCGGAAACTCTGTTATTCCAATTGGTTGTTCCATCCAAGCACTGCGCTAGGCGGGCCTGCGCAATCTCATAGAATGAATCTAATTAGACGCTCCTACTGGTGTTGGAGTGTCAAGTCACAAGAAGCGGACAGAGAGAAACCATATTTTCATACCCAGTTTATCTCCAGAGGATGGTGAGCCCAACGTGAGACCGCCATTCACCCTAACGCCACTCCCCAACACTCAGTGGTACTGGTATAGGGAGTTCAGACTCAGGCGAAGGTTATCCCATCCACAAGAGGGCGTGTTTGACGTAGATTTAGCGATGGGCTCTCAGTCATTACCACAGCACACTCCAGTGCTCCCTGTAAACGCCAGCAGGATGCGAATCTTTCTCTCTCAGCACGCAGTGCGGTAAACCACCATCGTAGCAGAAACATACGCTGGCTTTGAAAAGAATGATGTCGTTAAACAGTCATGACATAACATGTTGAATAACAGGTATGAAAATCAACAGGAAATATTATGTTCAGTATACAATGCATTGCCATATTTTGACATGTTTTAACAAGATTTGTTGCAAATAATTGGGCGCTTATACGGACAGAAGTCAGAAATATACTGTCTTGTAATTAATAAAGTGTCATCGCAGATTTATTACAATCTTCCATCTATACTGTCTTTATCCATTTCATCAAAACGTTTACCGTTACCTCTGCCTCCATACACATTCAACGTAATCACCCAATCACCTACACCTTTACCACCCACATAGACAGCAACTAACCCACCTACATTATTGGCACCGATCTTAAAAAGTACAATAGCTCCTCTCCAGAAGTCCAGCGGTGGTGTTAGTTTTCAGACTCCCTACTGGCTGACATCGCCCCTAACCCACAGCACACCTGCCCTGAAAATAGCATCTTCCTAGATGTCATCTTAGCACCTCCAAACAACTTTGGCCTCCTCACTGTGGCAGTCCTCGATCCAACTGGAAGTGCCCCCCCCCCCCACCTGTTCTACTCATAAATCACTACACACTAGCTCTTCCTCATGCTCTCCATCCCACATATAGGTCCAAAAGTTGTTCCTGATTATTCGCCGACGAACGGGAAAGGCTACATGGAATCCACAAACACCAAAACTGGGAGCCACCAACTAACTTTTCAGCGACCTGATGATATCCATGATGCCACATACTTCCTGCAGTAGACCTTGTCTCACGCTATATCCGTCCACAATCCTACCAAATCTTATTACACAAGCCCCACCTCTCCTTCGAGATTCTCGTAATTAAACTGCTCTTTCTTATGGACTTCTGACTGAGATACACGCCACTAGCAAATATTGCCACACACCGGGCAGTTATTAAATGGTAAAGAAAATGCTGAGACTGGTATCTGATTTGCACCAGACTCAATGTTACATCCTTCATTAAATTTTCCAAGTTGTGGAAAGCATTCTAGCGACTCACTGGCAATATTTCAGTCCCTCGCAACCTCGCGGTCCACAAAAAACATCCACTAACTTAGATCCTAGCAAAGCACACATCCTACATTTCCAAAATCCTCACAATTCCTGATGTCCTTCATTTTCATTACCCTATACCTTTTCCTGTGGCTGTCGTGGACGGCTCGCCTCGCACTATCCTCTCGTGGGTTCATTTTACCGAAAATGAGAACAAAGCTCTGCTTTTGATTCCACGGTCTGGTGAGCGCCAGACTCTTCATGTCTCGTCCGGAGGTCTCCTGCCGAAAGAATATTATGGAGGTCTATCTGTGTTAGAATCCTCGAAAACCAAGAGTTCAGCGAGCCCCCCATGTAGTTCCAGAAACTGTTCCCACATGCAGAGATATTCGAGAGAAAAAAGAATGTAATACAGAAAACAGGTAAAAGGCGGTTGTAATCAAGATAAAACTAAATACTGATAACTGTTATGAAGCCCTCATACATCTGTTTTTCGAGCAATAATGAGGATTCCAGTATCAAATTTTCACTTTGCAGCGGAGTGTGCACTGATATGAAACTGCTTCGCTGATTAAAACTGTTTGCTGGACCGAGACTCGACCTCGGGACCTTTGTATTTCACAGAAAGTGCTCTATCAACTGAGCAACCCGAGCGTGACTAACATCACCTCATCACAGCTTCACTTCTGGCAGTATATCGCTTCCTACCTTCCAAATTTCACAGAAGCTCTTGTGCGAACCTTCTAGAAGGTAGGGGACGAGGTACTGGGGGAACTGAAGCTCTGTTGAGTGGTCGTGATTTGTGTTTGGGTAGCTCAGATGGTAGAGCCCTTGCCTGTGATAGGCATAGGTCCCGAGTTCAAGTCGTCTGGCATACAGTTTTAATCTGCCAGCAAGTTTAATATTTAGGATATTCAGACCAGTTGTCAGTCGTGTGATTACTGCCAAAATATTTTTTCGTAACAACATTATCCCATTTGCAAGTGCTGAAAAGAAGGAAACCTGATAAAATATCCTTCTTATACCGACATACATACAAGAAGTACAGACGTCTTGAGTTATAACCTACCTTTAAAAATTTTTATGCCATTAGGCCCCGACCTGAGATAAGTCTGATTGGGTTTACGAAGTGGCTACAAAAAGACAAATTTCCAAGTACGCCCGATTGGTCCAACCTTCTCAGGTGGACTCTGTTATTCGACGTACTGTCATATATTTGACGGGTGAGGATCTGGACGAAGCTACGTTTTTCTGTCTTAAGTAAAGGGATAAATTTAGCCCATACTCCAAAGACTCTGCCGATATCATCTTTCATCAGTTCCATTGAAGAAGCTGTCCGACCGCTATCAGAGGATTCTGCTGAAGGAATCAGATGTGAAACCTGCCAAGCAATTACGAAACATCGTCCACAAAGAAGTAATGTTTCCAAGGAAGAAAGATGTGCAATACGAAAGCTGCGTGAGCATACTGACTCAGTCGTCCTGCGGGCTGATAAAGGTAGTGCTACTGTCCTTTTGCCTCAGGAAGTCTACAAGGGAAAGATATGTGGTTTACTTAGTTCTGGTGAATACTGGAAGATTAACCGAGATCTTACCAACAAGGTGACAATAAGGACTGCTGCCTTGCTGGACGCTTTATCACTACCTAAGGAAATCATAAGAAGCTTAAAAGTGGGAGGCACAGTACCACCGAGACTTTATGGGCTTCATAAAGTTCACAACATGGGTAAGGATGAGTGTCTAAAGGATCTGTCTATGAGGCCTACAACGAGAATTAATAGTTCACCAACATATTTTTCTGTCAAATATTTCGCTTTCTTATTAAAACCAATGTTAGGAGAATGTAGTCACTACATTGATTTCATTCAGAGAATTATCAATGTCAGGCTGAAGGGTACGGATGTACTTGTTAGTTTTGGCGTGGTCTCATTATACCCCAAGGCACCTTCAAAGGACTCTATCTCTTATCAGCCAACATTTTGATAAGAACATTAAGACATTACTTGAACATGCGTGTTTATCACCTTATTTTCAATTTAATGGCGAATTTTGTGAGCAGGTTGATGGCGTTACAATGGGAAGCCTCCTCTCCGCCCTGGAAGGGGGTCTTCTGGAGTTACGTGGACGACACATTTGTGGTATGGCCGCACGGGATGGATGAATTACACCGTTTTCCTGAACATTTGAATTCTATCCATGATCGTATAAAATTTACTATGGAAATAGAAAAAGACGGCTGCCTCCTCTTTTTGGATTTTGTCGTTCGCCGTAAAGATGATGGCATATTAGTCCAGGACATGCCGTATATTGGAAACCAACACATAAAAATTTAAATCTACATGCCAGTAACTGCCATCACCCTTCACAGATAGGTGTCCTTAAGACCTTAGTGCATAGGTTGCACTGTATGTCCGATAAAGATAATTTCCAAGAGGAGCTCACATACCTCAAGAGCATTTTTAATGCGAATGGATTTTCTCCGCAGCAAATTCGTGGAGCATTCAGTGTAAAACCTAGAATGCAGGCATGTGATAGGGAAGAAGATAGTAATTCCCTCAGACCAAATGTATTTTTGCCCTATGTGGGAGCTTTTCCTCGAAGATGGACCGTATTCTTGGGAAACACTGCGTTAAGGTGATCTTCCGGCCACCCACGAAGATTGCAGCTTTACTCGGCTCTGTAAAGGACGATTTACTGCTTCGTAAAGCGGGTGCGTATCAGATTCCTTGCGGAAATTGTGAGAAGTCATACATAGGTTAAATAACTCGCACCGATCATGAGAGATGTGTGGACCATCGAAGATACACACGCTTATCACAGCCAGACAAGTCAGCTGTGGCCGAACATTATATTGATGCAGGGCATTCCATGAATTACAGTGATGTGAAGATTTTAACATCCACCTCTTCCTTTTGGGATTCTGTAGAGATTAGATTAGCTAATAATTTAATAAATGAGATAATGGTTTTAATTTGGACAGAGCATGGAATCCGGCTCTTGGGGTACTTCAACTGCAGAGAAGTCGTCATGTTGTCACCGCCGCCGATCATACATCGATAAGCGAATCGAATGCCAGTATGCCTTCGCCACAGGCGGCGCATGTGTAAGCGTATTTCGTTGCCGCCGACCAGCGTTTGTGGCCCGCATGCGCAGTACCGACTCGGTGGAGCATATAAGGCCGCGCTTGGCATCTTGTCGTCAGTCGTGTGACTCACTCTGAGGATGGCATTACGATACACAGCCGAAATATCAGTATAGGAAGTTTTATTTGCGCGACTGCGTGCCCGAAATTTAATGGACTAAAAAACAACCTGCACACGTGCATTGTCAACGCAAACCATAGATCATAAAACATCACAAGCCGGTGCACCTACAGTCCCCGAGGTACAGTCGAAAACCGAAAGCCGCTGCCATCATCTACCAACGATGATATTTACTTAAAGCCTAAGGCTCACAACCAATGGCACTACTCCTTTTCTTAAAATCTTAGAGAAATTTCTGTCTGGTCCTAGCTCATTTTAACTTATAACTACCTCTACGCTGCAGTTTTAATGGAAATAGAATGCGTTCTAAGTATTATGTCACTAGGTAAAATATGTTGGTGGCTCTTTCTTAAGGAGGATATCGCTAAAGTGTGCCCAAAAATATTTAGACTCTTCAGTCCTCTCACTGAAAACGTCGACGCATTCCACAATAAAACCCACACGCATTCCCTTGTACCCATAATTAATGCTGCTCATTCTTGAGCTGCTTTGCTACTGCTGACGAACCGCTCTCTCTGTTGTTATGCTATTTAAATCTACGTTTAAATTCCGTCCCGTCTGCCCCAGGTATCTCCTGAGATTTTACTTCATACACTCCCGAACCATATACGGCATTCATCGAATCTGAGAACCACTCAAGTTCAAAATTAAAATGCAAGACTAAATTATTTGCAGTTGATGCGGTTCTACGTTGTCTAAAAAATGTGAGGAATGGCCCAAGGCCGGCCGAAGTGGCCGTGCGGTTCTAGGCGCTGCAGTCTGGAGCCGCGGGACCGCTACGGTCGCAGGTTCGAATCCTGCCTCACGCATGGATGTGTGTGATGTCCTTAGGTTAGTTAGGTTTAACTAGTTTTAAGTTCTAGGGGACTAATGAGCCCAGAAGTTGAGTCCCATAGTGCTCAAAGCCATTTGAACCATTCGAATGGCCCAAGACAAATCCGACGCCTCACAACGGCTGTTAAATTGAAAGTGACTTGCTGGCAGAAAAGTGGACATTTGGTGTTCCGGGTTTACCGAGAACGTGTAAGTACTCTGTTGGGCTGAACACAGCTTGAAAGCGGTGACCAGGCCTGTGGACTTCTACTGGTGCCATCACGCTCGTTGGAGTTTACCAGTCAGTTGCTCGACTGTCGGAGGAAGCGGGAGTGCTTGGGGAACCATTGTATGCACATATTGTGAAGTATGTGGTTAGGCGTTTTGTATCAGGCAGTAGTTTTGTTCTTCAGCAACGTACGAGCTACTGCATCTTCTTTCCTTTCGAATCTAGCTGGTGTTTGTAGGTCGTTAATCCGATTTGCTGTTGTGACCCAAAACCGCTCTTTTGCATTTTGCTACCACGCTGTGTTTAGCCAATTTTCTAGACATATGCTTGTGATTTGTGTTAGACATGTACTAACTTTCGATTTTGTCGTCTTCTCGCTACATTACTGAGCAGCGTAACTGGGTGTCTTGTGTGTACAGGCCCCGTTGTCTGCCACATCATTCAGTAAGTAACCTGCCTCGCCTATTATCTATTAAATGCTTCCCAGCCTTCTTTAGTTCACTAGTGCCCTGTATTTTGTTGAAATAGTATCCACCGTACTTGTAAGCTACCTATAAATGCTCCCAAGCCTATTAAATCCTTGATCGTTTTGGTATTTCATTAGAATAGTGTTTAACCCTTAGTGAATGCAAAATTTTCTTAATTCGTTGGGGTTCTGAATATAATGTGAAATCATTAAACAGATTTTTCATTGTATTCAGAACCCAAATGAATTAAGAGAAGAATTTAAGCTGCTTATACAAGTGTGTTATAGGACACACTAGCCATTATTTAGTGCCTGATTTATCATGGGCAAATACAGAAAAGTGCTTCAGTGTATACGTTGGTCGGTCTGGTGGCTTCCACCAAAGGATTTGGTAAATAAACGTTTGTGGGCGAGGTATTCATTTTGGTACGACAGCTAGCCAGCACATTATGGTCAATCCGCATCACCAAAAGAAAATAAGAAACAGGGTCGAAAACAGGAAGGTCACAAATGTGCATACAGACGATAAGTTAAACTGAAAAAACCAAACAGTTCGCGTGCTAAAACGCTTAGGTTCGGCGGATTTTGCCTTAAGAATGGTCCTTACTTTGAGAATGTCAATGTCAGGAATTTAAAATATTTTTCAAATTTTCGTTCGTTATTTTCTTGAGGGATAATATTCTGCGGTAATACCTCACTCATTGCATAAAATAAAGTGTTTAGGATTATGTGTGGAGTTGGCACATGAACATCTTGCTGGTATCTCTTCGAGCAAGTGGAAATATTAACCAAAGACTCATAGTACATTTATTCACTTCCGATATATGACATCAACAGCGCGTCTAAGTGTGGTGGTAACAGAGATTTTCGGAACTACAGCACTAGAAAGAAGATTGTTCTACATTACCCTTAAATTGATATATGTTGCTTAAAGCCCCTTGAAAAGCTATTCATGGAAATAATGTGTCTGACAGATAGCATAAATGTTTTCAAATGCAAGTTAAAAGCCATTCTCACAATTCGTTGTTTAGCATAGAGTAAGTCTTGAGTTGATGCAGTTAGTCACTAAAAACGAATCCAACTTGTAAAAGACCAGCATGTAGCAATGTAAATACAAATTTTAATATTTCTATATTGTTGTAAAAAATAGAAAAAAAACAATAAGTTGTATAGAAATCAGACCGCAGTTTTTAAGAGTAGAAGTAATTGGAAAGGAAGCGGTAACTGAGAAGGATGTGAGACGGTATCATAGCCTATACGGATGCTATTGTATTCAGTCTGTATACTGAGCAAGCAGTAAATGAAGCCAAGAAGTAAGTTGGAAAAAGAGTTTAGGTGCAAGCAGAATAGACGACATTGTGAATCCACAAGGTACATAATGCTGAAATATTTAGATTATGAAATTAGGTACTAAAAGTAGAAGCTGATTTTGGCTATTTGGGTATCTAATTAACGGATGATGGATGAAATGGTGAAAATATGAAATTCTGAATACCAATAGAAGGTAAAATGTTTCTGAAAATGGAAATTTTAAATACTTAACGTAAATGTTGCCTTTGGAAGTATTTTCTGAAAGTACTTGACAGGAGAGCAGCTTTATACGGAAATCAGATGTAACCAATTAATAGTATTGACAAGATGAGAATAAAAACGTTTGGGTGGTGCAGAAGACTGCTGAAAATTGGATGGATAGATCGAATAACTAATGGATAGGTATTAAATCAAATTGGGCATTAAACTAAATCAATAGCTCAACTTGATTAAAGAAAGGATCAGTTGATAGGACATATAGACTCATCCAAAAAATCGACAACTTATAATGGAGGTAAGTATGGAAGTAAAAAATTTTAGCAGGACACCAAAGCTTGGGTGTAGCAAGTAGATTCAAATGGATGTACAAAAGCTGCAGCAGTAGTTCTTAGACGAGGAGGCTTTCTCAGGACAGACCAGCGTGGAGAGCTGAATCAAACCAGTCTTCCGACGGAAGGTCACAACAAAGATATGAAGAGAGATCACAGGCATTGTCTCACGTTGTGAAAGGATGCATTGGTTTATATATTGTAGCAAAATATTCACGTTCTGCACGAAACCCTACTCTGAGTTCATACTTCTTTGATTTATTTTATTTTTCACTTTGTCTAGAAAACTGTAGTCTTATAATATTTCATAATCAATCTCCGCAGAGGCACTGTTCAGGAGCATCCTAGAATTTCCAGAAAAGTTGAATTTGGCCCCATTCCTGGTCGTAGTTTCCAGCAAACGATATCAAGAAAACGTGCAGTAACAAACGAAAAAGATTTAAAGAAGCCAACCTGATTAAAATTTTTACATACTTGGAAATTTATTTTCGTGAATTCTTCACCAATGTGGTAAAAGCTCTATCAGTCTAAAACAGTATTACAAAGTATATCAGCGAAAAGTCACCTCTATCTCTCCACAGACTGTACATATGCAACTGTAAAAGTGTTCAGGCGACTGTGCGTTGCAGGTATGTGTGAGTGGGATTATTACATCCTATATGCAGGTGAGAGTGGGCGTTGCGTGGCTGTACGAATTCCGCAGCTAAATTCGTTGCTTGCTGTGAATGCAAACAATAGCTGCTATATTGGTACTTGGTAAGTGCGGCTATTTTGAGATCATCGCTATTTCACTCGATGCTCTGCATGCCTCTGAAACCCACTCATCAGAGGCCAAGCAACCTCATTCTCATACAAAGAGCAACAACGAAGGGCAGCTCTTGTCTGACAGACTTCTTTGCAACTGGCCTTTCTTTGTATGATGTGATAACGTTAATGCACTCCATGCAGACCACCTGAGAAAAATCTCACCTAATTAAACACAGAAAAGAAGTACGGATAAGCCGCCATGACAATGACGAAGGCTGACATTTTTCTCGTGTTAGTACATAAGGAAGAGACTGATATAAGACAGCAAACTCCGAGATTTCAGTCACAGAATTACAGTACTTTATGACAAACGTGCCACTCATCGTTCAGTTTAAGTGAAGACAGCTTCCTGTTCCATTGTTGACTACGGAACAAAGGCAGACACTGGTTCCTTGAAACAATGCAAATTGATTCGAAATCTAACAAATGAACTCTGTTAGTTATTCCGAAGTCACGGAACAAAGCCAATCATAATTCGCGAAACCTCAAAATCAGGCATGCCCGTTTTTTGTATGGAGCGAGTAAACTTTTGCAGCACTGTACAACTAAATGCGCTGATTCCTGCAGGAAATACAAAGATATATTTGAAACTCCTTCACACGAATTAAATTGTCATAAATTAATGATCACTCTGTCTCTGAAGATATACCTATCCTAAAAATATTGGGCCATCTACCAACTACCCGCCTAAAATCCGGGAAACCTACATGGGAAGACAAAGTCCTCAAATTCCCAGAAAGGTACAACATAGCAAGGGAATGGAGGCAGTACTGGTTGCTGAATAATCACCATCCTCTCATCACTGATTTTGATCCTTCGATACCGGTGGAAGGAATGCAAATGCCCAGAAGAACTTGGTGCAGACTTAATCGTGTGAGGACTAACCACGGCACATGTAAGGCCACTCTCCACAAATGGAAACCCACTGATGACCCACGATGCGACTGTGGTGCTGATCTTCGAATGTCCTGCTTGGAGGTTTGAAGGAGAATGGATGGAAATCATGAATGCTACTCCACATGCTGTTCAGTGGGTGACGTGCTTAGATGTGGACTTTTAATATCTGCAATGGCTGTCTTCCTAATCTTTCGCATATTGTTGTTTGCAATCAATCATTTAATAATATATTTGTAATTCGTTTATGATACTATTTAATAGTATGTGTGCAGTTTTACCCTGTAGATGACATACGCTAAATAAATAGATAAAGTGTCATACTTTATCGGCTTCATGATAGCACTGTCACGTTTCTCTGATGTCATGTCCCCACAGGCACATTAAGGAAAGGGATTATAAATTTCTCACCTGAATTAATAAGGAATAATGGTATAATTAAAAGCGTCACCGAAATTTTACCTCTGCTCTTACGGACATTTTCAGTTTCCTACCGACTGGAAATATTTTTTAATCTTAGCTTCTCTCTTTCAAACTTATCATTTTCCTGGGTATATCCTTCTTGGCGTTTCTTATACGTAGTCTTAATATGAATTTCGATAGGTAGTTATCTGAGTCCTGGAACTTTTACAGTCTGGATCTCTCATTGAGCTTTCCATGGAATGGCGATAGGGTCAGTTTCAAATTCACCAAAGTTGGAGTTTGGAGAACTCCAGGTCTTCTGATTTATGGGGAGCCGTTTGAAAGCAGTCCTGATTAGAATAAAATAGAATGTTCTGCATAACTCCACTAGTCTATCTTTACTCTGACTTGGCTTCTGTGAAGTAAGAGCGTTCCAATGATATTCTGGTAGTTTCTTTCCTTGCCAGGTTGGATAATGAAATCCCGAAACTGAATGAAGTTGTGTTTGTCAGGTACCTTTGGGAATATGTCTTCTGTCTCTTCCCAAAATGCGTCTGTTTGTTCCAGGTCCTGTGTTACTGATTGTATGAACTAAATTTCCACACCGAAAAGAAAATTTAGAAAGCGAAATCCATACTCGAACCCAAAATGTTCTTGCAGACTGGGGTTCCCTCCCCTGTGGTCTACGCCCCATGATTCATCAGGCCTGGACAGATCCTGAGCACCTCTCTAACGGAATAGCTGCTCAAGACCGCCACACCAACAGATGGCGCACTGTTGCCCGGAATGGTTGCCATGCAACGGTGCACCACACTTGAGCCGCCCTAAGCGTAGCAGCTACTGACATCTTCGCAACAAAAGCCACCGAGGTCCATGAGGTCGTCGCCTGGCCAACCCTGTGGAACTTGGATACTCTGTATCGAGGCCAGGGTGCGTTACATGATGAGGGCTTGCATCTGTAGCTGCTCTAACTGTGCTGGAACAATAGTTTTTATGCATGTCATCTGCCTTTTGTCCGGCCAACCTACATTCCAACGAACTCCTTTATCTCTCACCAGCCGTCACTGTGTACCAGGCCGATGCAACAGTCAGTACGCTAGAGCAATAACTGTATTTTTTTACCTCCAAACTGTACCTCCCGGCAACTCCGTGGTACTACAGTCATGCGTTGAACGCAGATTCACTTCTGATATTTTCAATACGTTCCGTCATCAGTTTAAAAATTTTAGGAGATCAAGTCAGTAAAGAATTACAACTGAATGACTACTAACAGAGCAAGTTTCAGAAGACCTGGCAATAGCTTACACAACAACTTTTAACTGAAACTTTTAAATTCATTGTGGACACGTAATCGTTAAACTTGGCCTTACACTGCACCAAGTATTAGCTTCTGCCATGAACACCGGTGATAACACTTCATAAGGTTTCATAGGGGCACTGTTAGTAGCAAAATCGATTATAAGCTTTTGGTTAAATGGTTACTACATGATGTCGATAGACTAGTTCGTTGACTAAATACAGTCCTGCATATTTTGGTTTGGTGGTTCAAATAGCTCTGAGCACTTTGGGATTTAACTGCTGAGGACATCAGTCCCCTAGAACTTACAATTACGTAAACATAACTAAGGACATCACTCACATCCATGCCCGAGGCAGGATTCGAACCTGCGACCGCAGCGGTCGTGCGGTTCCAGATTCTATTGCCTAGAACCGCTCGGCCACACCGGCCGGCGTTTGGTAGTAGGTTGAATAGTAAAATGGAAAGTGAAAAGTTTCGAGTGACTGGAGAACATAATAGATGACGGTGGGAGGGTTGATATGCAAATTAGTGAAACGGGAAGGTAAGAGTGTGGAATATTGCAGAGAATAAGTAGTCTGGTCTGGAGCAAGGATGTACCACCAACGAGCAAACGAGCAGTACACACGTTTACATGAGCAACGTAGGTGATGAAGGAAAGGCAAATGAGGAGAATATAGGCTTGGAAGATGCCAGTTCAAAGAAGCGCGACAGGACAATGGATAGAGAAGGGAATGAGGCAGTGAGAGAAGTAGTGAAAGAGCAGTATGATCATAAGACGATAAAAAAGACAAGATTAAGAATGTATCCGAATGTTAAACGAGTGGTAATTGGCTGAGTACTGAAACAATCTAATGATATGAAATGAAAATGAATGTGGCGTTTTCGCCCAGGACACCGGTTCTGGATTGTTCAGCCGCCAGATGCAAGTTTTTTTATTTGACGTCACTTCGGTGACATGCGCATCGTTAATGATCTGATGATGATGAGACCAACATCCAGTCCCTGGTGGTGAAAATTCCCTTTTCCGGGAATCGGACTCGAGGGCCATTCCAGTAATGCCAGCAACAGGACCACTGGCTCCTGACAGGCTTACAAAATAAGAGTGGACGATAAGAGTCCTAGAGAAAGACCGATGGATTGTTCGAGTGAATGAATGTTTGGAAATGAGAGGAGAAGACAGACAGAGAGTGGAGAGGGAAACCTGGTGGGAGGCCAGGAAAAGATGGAGAGTCTTATGTCCGAGGCTGACCCGGTGAAGGGGTGGAGACTATAGAGGATGAGAACTGTGGGAGATAGAGAAGGTATGGTAACAGTCCAGTACTGTTGCTCGCTTTGTCACTCCTAGTGGCATCTAGTGGTGCTCCTTGCAAACTGAACAGGTTGACCTGCCAGACTAATCTGCTCCCTACTGGAAACTGTTGTAACTATGCAGGGTACACCTACCTGCAGCATACTTCCCTTTGTTCATGGCAGCAGGTAGCATGGAAGAGCCTCAGCGGGCGGAAGCCTGCAGCCAGCCAATGAGTCCTCTCGCACTATACATTCAAAACTTTAGCGGACGAATGGATGAGCGAGACCTGTATATGAACAGATTAGTACAGAATATGTGTAGAGAAGGGGAAGTTATGATTATTTACAGGATTACTATATAAGTTTTGGTGGGCTTGGTCTGAACGTATCACAGGAGGAGAGGTTTCTGATATGGAGTTAATCGAGTTTAAGCCCTCAGCTCACGGACCGTACTTTCGATTGTTGAGCGTGCCGTGTTTCTGACGTCGTAGAGGGGGAAAAACACGTCTGCGAGTCTTTCCGCGTGCAGGGCAATATCTACCATGTCAGATATTCCGAACGTGCTTTTGATCGTGTACCAGTGAGATGGATGAAAGCCACCTACGTCGGATGACACCATCTGTCTTCAGTACAGAATAGCGAGACGCCATTTTGGCTTCAAAATAAAGCCCTTATGCATTAATACGGTTTCTGATCACCAGAGAGTTACTGATCTCTTGAAAACCCGTAGTTAATTGTACGACTTGTCGCAACGAAATGACGATAAACTTCATTGGTGGTTAATGAATTGTTGTAACTTGCAAATTATGAAGGCAACGGAATATTTAGAATTCATCAAAAACGCATTGTTCTTGAACATTTTGTTATAGTGAAGTGTCACTTAAGAACATATTTACGTCTGGAGCCTTCAGCGAATCCTAGGATAAAACTACGGTCATAACCCATTTGTGAATGGCGTAATGAGTTCAAATGGTTCAAATGGCTCTGAGCACTATGTGACTTAACATCTGAGGTAATCAGTCCACTAGAACTTAGAACTACTTAAACCTAACTAAACTAAGAACGTCACACGCATCCATGCCCGAGGCAGGTTTCGAAACTGTGACCGTAGCGGTCGCGCGGTTCCAGACTGAAGCGCCTAGAACCGCTCGGCCACACCGGCCGGCTAATGAGAGGTAGATCAGCAACGTGAAACATGATGTACTGCTGCTTTGCATTGTAATAGATCAAATTCTTTTTTACTAACCTTGTCATTTTCTAACAGGTTGTCACACTTCCTTAATAGTTCAACAGAAGAATAGTCTACAACATTCGATGTTGTGTAAATATAAGTGCGTTCTTTCCGAGAAGTACGTCTGTTCGATTGGTTTTATCCGCAAGACAGCCAGCACCACTTGCAGTAAGATATTTTGCTCTTTCTTGTTTCAAGTGTTATATTACACGTGCTGTAATGTTTCTGGTACTGAATAGAACAATGATTAAATTAGAATGACGTTGGCCATTTGCCCACATGTGATAATATTGAAATGATTTTGTATTACGTAGAAAACAACTGCAAATTTGCATCGTACCACTTTTATAAGCTGATATCCTTACTGACTGGACATGGTACTTCCCTTTCCGCCTAGTGTCTTCTTCATGCATATTGAAACTTTTATTTATATAAACTACGGACAGAACAACATGAGTAGCGTATGGACAAAGAAGGAAAGTGCGTTTATTTGAGCTAACATAGGAATTTTAAAACCGTTCATTTCGTAAACGGGGTGATTTGCGAGCCAGTTACAGCCGACAACTGGCGCTGAAGTGCGCTGCGATCGCGTACACCGCATAGAGGCACAATCACTGTATGCACAGGTCGCATCGTTTCTGAACGTTCAGCTGGACGGTAAACTAGGCACACTCAACGCTGACGTTCGGAAGTACAATCCTTACGGTGTGGAGGTCTCGATATCGGGTTGGAATGAAGTGCCATCTTCTTGCTTCATGACAGGGGAATATGGGATTACAAATGTGGGATTACACTCTGTCAGTCTGTCTAACAGAGACCCGACGGATCTTCAGATGCCCAAATTTTAACATATTGCAATAAACTCTATATCGGTTTCTAAAGGTTGGTCGGAAATCTGCGTTACACTCTTCGAGGACTTGTAGAGGGAAGTGAGTACATAATATTTTGCGCAGTAACTCACGTCTTCAAACGTACCGTATCCGTGCTACAGTCGTTTGAAAACATGTTTGCCAAGTAGGCACACGACGTTACTCACAGTGGGGGATGGTATCGTCGGATCGGGCGATATCACTTGATTTCTAGCCTACCTCTCTGACGTGGTTCGAGCCTCACTGACATGTTTGTGAGTGTAAGAGCAAAGGGAGCGCGTACACGTTTGCGCAATACACCGACATGATCCTTCAGAATGGCGAACCTCACAGGAATGAGGAGTCGTTCGTCGCCTTTATGAAGATCGATTTTCACGTCGTCCGACACCGTCACATACACTTTTCGCCACAATTTCGCAACGGTTTCGACGAAGGGTACCTTCACCATTAGCAGGTTTGACTGTGCTGCTCCAAGGAGATGCGGTACACGAGAATTGGAAGAGGCCGTACTGCACCATGTTGCATAGAATCCATCAACAAATACCAGAACAGTTTCTTTGGCTATTAATAAGTTGGAATATAAAACAAATGATGTACTGTGTCACGCTAAATCAATTACTTGTAAAAGAGTTCGCGTTACTAACACGTTTTCAAATGGTCATAGCACCGAAACGGAACGTTTCCGGACATGGTTTCCACTTCGAAATATTTTCTACTCACTTCCCTCTGAATTTCCTAAAAATTTGGAATTTCCGGATACCCTGAATACCGTCGCGTAATTCATTCACACTATAGCTTTATAGATTTTATGTATTTATTTTTATTTGGCCTTCAGCAGTATAAGACTGTTTACCCACGGGCAGGTTCAGTAACTGTGATATAAGTCTGCCTTCTATAGCACTCCGTCCTCAGGCCACAAGTGGCCCACCGGGATCATCCCACCGCCATGTCATCCTCAGATGAGGATGCGGATAGGAGGGGCGTGTGGTCAGCACGCCGCTCTCCCAGTCGTTATGATGGTTTTCTTTGACCGGAGCCGCTACTATTCGGTCGAGTAGTCCCTCAAATGCCTTCACGAGGCTGAGTGCACCCCGAAAAATGGCAACAGCGCATGGTGGCCCGCATGGTCACCCATCCAAGTGCCGGCCACGCCCGAAAGCGCTTAAATTCGGTGATCTGATGGGAACCAGTGTATCCACTGCGGCAAGGCTGTTGCCTCTGCCTTCTATAGAGCATTTTAGAAAACAGACACATTACGAAATGCACTTGTAATCGCTTTAGGAGAAATGGTGATTACACCGTACTGTTTTCATACATCTTTGGTCAAATTTTAATATCACTCCTTAAAATTAATCTTGCGAGACATCGAAGCATGGCACGATCTTTGCTTATTTGTAGGTCACACAATAGCTTCTGCGGTCCGTACTGATACGCGCGGGCAGTGAAGGAGAGAGAGAGAGAGAGAGAGAGAGAGAGAGAGAGAGAGAGAGCTACTACTGCTCTCTGGCGGGCTGGCAAATGGCGGCGGCCGTGCTCCCTGGCGCCAGCTGATGCGCGTCCTGCGCTGCAGGACGTCATTGGCGGTCTGCGCTAATGGCCGCCAGATGGCTCATTAGCGGCGCGGCTCGGCGCGCTTGATTGCTGCCACAGCGCTGCTACAGCTAACGTCCGCTGCTGCGTCTGCCCGCCACCGCAGGCGATATTTTCATTCATTTGCACGTAACCACCGGGCAGGCAGCCCACCAGGCTGCTCTGCTGAGCGGGTGATGGTACCTCGTTTCCTCCGTATGATGTCAGAGGGGCGCTGGTCAGGCACTGTGCTTCCTCCCTCTCTCTTTTAATTGTAAATACACCATTGACCATCAAAATTGCTACACCACGAAGATGACGTGCTACAGACGCGAAAATTAACCGACAGGAAAAAGATACTGTGATTTGCAATTGATTACCTGTTCAGAGCATTCACACAAGGTTGGCGCCGGTGGCGACACCTACAACGTGCTGACATGAGGAAAGTTTTCAACCGATTTCTCATACACAAACAGCACTTGACCGGCGTTGCCTGGTGAAACGTTGTTGTGATGCCTCATGTAAGGAGGAGAAATGCGTACCATCACGTTTCCGACTTTGATAAAGGTCGGATTGTAGCCTATCGCGATTGCGGTTTATCGTATCGCGACATTGCTGCTCGCGTTGGTCGAAATCCAGTGACTGTTAGCAGAATATGGAATCAGTGGGTTCAGGAGGGTAATACGAAACGCCGTGCTGGATCCCAACGGCCCCCGTATCACTAGCAGTCGAGATGACAGGCATCTTATCCGCATGGATGTAACGTATCGTGGAGCCACGTCTCGATCCCTGAATCAACAGATGGGGACGTTTGCAAGACAACAACCATCTGCACGAACATTTCGACGTTTGCAGCAGAATGGACTATCAGCTCGGAGACCATGGCTGCAGTTACCCTTGACGCTGCATCACAGACAGGAGCCCCTGCGGTGATGTACTCAACGACGAACCTGGGTGCACGAATGTCAAAACGTCTTTTTTTCGGATGAATCCAGGTTCTGTTTACAGCATCATGATGGTCGCATCCGTGTTCGGCGACATCGCGCTGAACACACATTGGAAGCGTGTATTCGTCATCGCCATACTGGTGTATCATCCGGCGTGATGGTATGGGGTGCCATTGGTTACACGTCTCGGTCACCTCTTGTTCGCATTGACGGCAATTTGAACAGTGGACGTTACATTTCACATGTGTTACGACCCTTGGCTCTACCCTTCATTCGATCCTGTGAAATCCAACATTTCAACAGGATAACGTACGACCGTATGTTGCCGGTCCTGAACGGGCTTTTCTGGATACAGAAAATGTTCATCTGCTGTCCTGGCCAGCACATTCTCCAGATCTCTCACCAATTCAAAACGTCTGGCCATTGGTGGCCGAGCAACTGGCCCGTCACAATACGCCAGTCACTATTCTTGATGAACTGTGGTATCGTGTTGAAGGTGCATGGGCAGCTGCACCTGTACACGCCATCCAAGCTCTGTCTGACACAATGTCCAGGCGTATCAAGGCCGTTATTACGGTCAGAGGTGGTTGTTCTGGGTACTGATTTCTTAGGATCTGTGCACCCAAACTGCGTGAAAATGTAATCACATGTCATTTCTAGTGTAATATATTTGTCCAATGAATACCCATTTATCATCTGCATTTCTTCTTGGTGTAGCAATTTTAATGACCAGTAGTGTACTTGATACAAATATCTGGCGATATTTTTAAAATCGAGAAATTTTAAATATGACTTCGGAAATCACTTACACTGTACCAACGCTCAAGTGCATAACGAAAATGCGTTTCTAACATTAAATGTCTTTACATGTGAGGCGTTCGACGTGTGTGAGAAAAATAATGAGGCAATTTTTTTATTTGCCAACGTTTTTATTTGTTTCAAACAACAATATTTCCTCTTCAAAGTAGTTGCCTTCGACAGTTATAAAACGGCGGAGTTGTTCTTGCCGCGCGGAGTGGCTTCGCGGTTTGAGGCGCCATGTCACGGATTGTGTGGCCCCTCCCGCCGGAGATTCGAGTTCTCGCTCGGGTATGGTTGTGTGTTTTTTCTTAGCATAAGTTAGTTTTATTAGTGTGTATGTCTAGGGACATTTAGTATAATTAGTGTGTAAGTCTAGGGACCGATGACCTGAGCAGTTTGGTCCCTTGGGGATTCACACACATTTGAACAATTTTATTTCTTCTTACCAATCATGGCTCGACGCTGAATGACTTCAACTGGTAGGGCCCTTAACATGTATGTTACATCGCTCTGAATATTCTTCAGAGTCTCAAAATGACATGCTTTCAAGACAGTTTTCAATTTCAGGAAAAGAAGAATGTCACAAGGACACAGATTAGGTGAACAGCGGGGCTAAGGAATAACAGGAATTCCTTTTGAAGTGATGGAAGTGATCATGTGACACGGGGCGTTTTCTTGATGCAGCGTCCACTTTCTGCAGTGCCTCACTCGATTCATCCTTTTCCTGAGCCTTTCAAGCCATTTACGACATCTATTTAAAACACCTGGTTGACTGTTAGTCTTGGAGGAACACAATATTTATGCCCAATACCCCTACTGCCAAAAAAGGAAATAAACATTGTTTTAATTTTTGATTTGCTCATTCGAGCTTTTCTCGGTCGAGGCGATGTCCCAGTGTGCCACTCCTCACTTCCTCGCTTTGTCTTACAAATGTACTCAAAAAATCCGGTTAAATCATCTGATACTACATGACTGAACCATTCGTGGTTATTGGCAATTCTCTCGAGAAAATCAATGCACCCGTATTGTGAGCGACGTGGGTGGTATTCTGCCAACCTGGAGTATTTCAAGCTCGGTGCGCATTTGCGATTTACTTGTTATGCATATCGTTTGCATGAATTCATACAACATTGACTTTATCTTATCGAGTTTGGGTTCGAATGAAGCGTCTTGATGAGCGGAATATGATTGTGAGGGCGGAATATGTAAGCAATGAAGGTCAGGAGACCATGACGTCTTACAGTATCTTCGATTGTCTTTCTGATCAGATTTTCAGCACCATTTTCGCACAAATCTTTGCATGTGCAAATCTTCAGTCACAATTAAATGTAGGGTGAAAGTGCATAAGTTTAACAGGTCATCCATCAACCTTATTTTTAAACGTCGGTTTGACGTCACAAGGCAACGCCCAATATACGACGATTTCGCTGGTTTTTTGAAGGTGTTCATGAATGAGGTTTATCTTCAGTGTGTTCTCGGCCGGAAAATCGCGTGATTACTTTGCGGTGCTGAAACTCGGACTGCGCTTATAGAAGGGATGAACACACTGGCCTACTCCAGTAGTGCCAAATCGATCTCTGTGTTTTCAGTCTCGTTGGTTTTCTTACACTCCTAGTATGTGGCATTGTTGAAACATTGACAGTAGCTATGACACGCTCGCCAGCAGATGATAGATGCTGCGTATGAAAACGTAGACCTTGCAGGCTAATAAAGAAAAAATAAAAAATAAAATAAAAATAAAAAAAGTAAAAAAACCTACTATGCACGCTACGACTCAGAGTTGCAATATTAAATGTTCAGGCTGGTTTCGTTGTCTATGGGCTGGGATACGTAGTTGCCACATTAGAGGCCAAATACTGCTGAGTCTGCAGTATACGATAAGAATACACATATGAATCGAATGGTCGAAGGTTTCTATCAATAGCGTATTATGAACATATAAATTTATAAATGAAAGATTGCAATTAAATAGAACCTGCAGGTACTATCTTAACGACTTTACATGATGAGTACAATAGTAGAAGTATTTTTGAGAATGTGGTATATTTCTGCAATACATCTATTGGTGTCGATGGCCCTGCAATTAAATAAAATATAAGTTGATTAACAGGGAAACAATAGATTCCTAGTCCGCAGCTCGTGGTCGTGCGGTAGCGTTCTCGCTTCCCACGACCGGGTTCCCGGGTTCGATTTCCGGCGGGGTCAGGGATTTTCTCTGCCTCTGCGTGTTGTGTGAAGTCCTTAGGTTAGTTAGATTTAAGTAGTTCTAAGTACTAGGGGACTGATGACCGCAGATGTTAAGTCCCATAGTGCTCAGAGCCATTTGAACCATTCGAACCAATAGATTCCTACTGTACGTAATTAGCTATGAACAACAACTTAGCTCACGAGATATTCACTTCTAAAGCCACACTACGTCTTCACTGTAGAAGCAAGGGAAACCTCACAAGTGGACAATTCGGCACTCCGAAATAATTGTATCCTCAGCTACCACGCGCAAACTGATCCACTGTCCAACTCTTTCCGCCGACTGAGCGTCCGTCGCGCTGTACTGTCCGCGTTGAGCGCTCACTCCCGTGTCCTGTGCCGTGCTTCCCAGCCCCCTCCTCCGAACTCGCTTCCATCCAGTCTCCCCATTCACGAGCTCTGTAATTGTCTAGAGAGCGCCCTGCATGTCTCCAATTCAACATACACTCCCAAATTTATTCAAACACATACGAAATAATTGATATACGTTTAAATAACTTGAAATTAAATAAATGTTGCTACGGCTGGACCATGCACACGCTCTATCAAACTTTATTAAATACATAAACAAACTAAATAAACATATATCAAAGGAATAGAAACAAAAGGTAGGCCAGTAGCCTAATGTCTCTTGGCTTTCTAAAACACAGTAAATAATTAACCAATTTCTTCACGAATAGTGGTTCAAATGGCTCTGAGCACTATGGGACTTAACATCTATGGTCATCAGTCCCCTAGAACTTAGAACTACGTAAACCTAACTAACCTAAGGACATCACACAACACCCAATCATCACGAGGCACAGAAAATCCCCGACCCCGCCGGGAATCGAACCCAGGAACCCGGGCGTGGGAAGCGAGAACGCTACCGCGAGACCACGAGCTGCGGACTCATGTATAGTATATATCGGATATGAGCAAAGACATAGATGAATAAATATATTTATAAGCATGCTGCTACCGTTTTCTCATGTAACGGTGGAGTACCTATGGCCTGGTGCGATCGATAGTAATCTGCCACTTTGACCACCAATAACTCATGTACTCTTCAAGTTACATGCCCGTAATTCATACCAATTTAGGTTTACACTAATAGCTTTCTAAAGACACGGCGATTGACAAAATCGGATGAAGCGTTTATATTTTGGAAATTCGTTACTGGATGTTACTTGTATAATTTACCATCAGATACTAAACTTTGACTAACAAACATATTGAAAATCTGATTACATCATCAGAATCGTCGTGCAAATAATACTAATGCACATATTTCATTTTGAGGTGTCATGATTCATCTGGCTACTATTAATTTCTATACGAACTGTGAAATGTCTGCCATTAAGGTTTCACAATGTCCACCATCTTTGGCCCTCCCGACGCACAGTGTCACCAAGAAATTCCCAGCCACGTGCTCGATTGACCACGTGCTCTGGACGATGCGTGGCACCACGCGGATGCTAACGAGCTCGGCCTTGTCGCGTGGCCAGAACGGTGGCCGCCAACTCTGAACTTCGAATATTTCCAAGGCGCCACAACTCGCCCGTTACCTCACAACCTTAATCATCATGAAAATGCGCTGGCGCGTTTCCTTTTTAATGCTAGCTGGGAGAGGGTTGTGAGCGATGCAAACCTGTTATACAGGCAGAAGATATTTTATAAATCACTGCAGGTACTCGCTTGTCGTCATTATACAAATCAGTAGAAATAAGTATCAGCCTTTGGTAATTTTTACTTTAAGAGAGTTGAGCAATTTAAATATCTGGCATCGACAGACACTCATCTAAATAACCCCCCCCCCATACACAATTAATCGGAAATTGTTAACAAACAACACAGCCTATTTTGTATTAAAGGAGTATGTTCCTCACAGATCATAACTATCTATCTATATCCAAATCCCACTCCAGTTACTGCCGGGTCTGGGTGCTGATGAGTCCTCTCCATTTGGCTCGGTCCTCCCACCGCTTTTCTTCCTCCACTTGCTGCTAGGTCACACCTCTCCTTTCTACAGATATTCTCACTCCCATTTTCCACTGTATTCTTGGGCGGCCTCTAGGTCTTTTCCCATCCATCTTTAGTTCTTCCATAGTTTTGGGGAGTCTCTGCCCATGCATCCTCTTAACATGCCCATACCATCTTAATCTCTTTCTTTCAATTTCTTCTCTCATACGTACTTGTTTGAGGTCCTTTCTAATCTCTACATTCCTTACTCTGTCCATTCTTGTTTTTCCTTTGACTGCTCTGAGAAATTTCATTTCCCCTGCTTACAGTCTGCTCCCGTCCCTTTCTGTCATTGTCCATGTTTCTCCCCCATAGGTGACAATAGGGACGTAATAATTCTCACACATAAGGAGTTTTGCTCTTTCTGAAATTTCATTATTCCAAATCAGGTGATTTATTGTTTGGTAGAAATTGCCTCCCTTCTGTAACCTCCTATTAATTTCGTTTGTTATTCTTCCATCCCTTGATATTTCACTCCCTAAATAAATAAAACTTTTTACCACTTTGAGGGGTTCTCCATTCAAGGTAATATTTCTGTTGATTCCTTTCTCTCTTCCAAATACCATTACTCCACTCTTATCTTTATTTATTTTTAATCCATACCTCTTCATTATTTCCTTCCGCGCATCAAGCTGTAACTGTACATCTACCTCTTTATCACCCCATATTACCATATCATCTGCAAAACTCATCTTTTTGTCTTTTTCTTTTACTGTATCTTTACTGTCCTATTCATTCCCTCCATCACAACATTAAAAATTGCAGGAGATAGAACACTTTCTTCTTTAAGTCCCTGTCTTATTTCGAAGTATTCAGAGTTCCACAATGGTGTTCTAATTCTACAATTGTGTCCTCAGTACATTGTCTTTATAACATTAATGTATCCATCTTCTATATCTATCCTCTTCATTTCTTCCCAGAGTCTTTCCCTGTCAACTGAGTCATATGCCTTTTCTATGTCTATAAAAGCCATTATCACCCTTTCGTTATACTCCCAACGTTTTTCCATCAGTCGACGGATACTAAATATCAGGTCGATCGTGCTTCTTCCTTTCCTAAACCCATGCTGTTCTTCACTCAGCTCCTTTTCTATCTTTTCACTTGTTCGATTTAGTAAAATTCTTTCAAAAATCTTGGCTGTATGACTCATAAGGGTTATGCCTCTGTAGTTTTTACAAAGTCTTTTATTGGCTTTTTTGAAGAGGGGAACAATGTCTCCTGTTCTCCAGTTGTCAGGTATTGTACTATTTCTCCACACGCTTGATAGTACTCTATACAGCGACTGCATTCTCACTGAACCTGCTGCTCTTATCATGTCCACTGATACTTCATCAGGTCCTGGGACTTTCCCCCCTTCCTCTTCTTCACAGCTTTTTCCATTTCTTTCTGTGTAATTTGTGCTAATTCTGCTTCCCAACTTCTCTCAATTTCTCCATTATTTGTTGTTTCCTCATGTACCTGCTCCTCAGCGTTTAACAGCTTCTTAAAATGTTCTTTCCAGAGATCTTTTATATTCCCTGGACCTTCAATAATGGTACCGTCCTCTGTTTCCATCTTTGCTGGAACTTCACAAGCCTTCCTTTTGTTTTTCATCATTTTATAGAACATTTTCTTGGAGTAAACCCATAAACGGAACACTTATACGGATTCACCTATTAGAAGAATAGCGAAATCAACCGGACTGAGGTAGGCAGTGGATATCCATGAATAGCAGGTAACTATTTAAGAGGATATTACGTGATATTGTGTGGATACGAGATTTTCTAGATCAGTTGCAGTCAAAATTTTTGGAAATAAATCAGTTCGTTTGTTGAGGATGAAACCTCCTATTAATTTTGAATATACATGAACGAGCTTTATTAGCAGAAGATCTGATCGATTGTTTACCCAGAAAATCGTCCATAAATTAGAAGTTAAATTATTATGTAAGAGGATTTATTAAGGGGGAAGTCTTGTTTCGTATATTCTGTTATTTGTCTAACGGTTCCATACAGGCTCCATATTGTACCAAGACCGTTAAAGCTGCACGTGGCGCCATGACGTGTAAAGCAATCGGAGGCTACGAAGAATCTTCTGAGTGAACCATGGGATCAAGGAATATCAAAGACCACAAGATTATAACTTTAATGTACGTACTGATATACAGGGTTATTGCAAATGATTGAAGCGATTTCACAGCTCTACAATAATTTTATTATTTGAGATATATTCACAATGCTTTGCACACACATACAAAAACTCAGAAAGTTATTTTAGGCATTCACAAATGTTCGATATGTGCCCCTTTAGTGATTCGGCAGACATCAAGCCGATAATCAAGTTCCTCCCACACTCAGTGCAGCATGTCCCCATCAATGAGTTCGAAAGCATCGTTGATGCGAGCTTGCAGTTCTGGCACGTTTCTTGGTAGAGGAGGTTTAAACACTGAATATTTCACATACCCCACAGAAAGAAATCGCATGGGGTTAAGTCGGGAGAGCGTGGAGGCCATGACATGAATTGCTGATCATGATCTCCACCACGACCGATCCATCGGTTTTCGAATCTCCTGTTTAAGAAATGCCGAACATCATGATGGAAGTGCGGTGGAGCACCATCCTGTTGAAAGATGAAGTCGGCGCTGTCGGTCTCCAGTTGTGGCATGAGCCAATTTTCTAGCATGTCCAGATACATGTGTGCTGTAACGTTTTTTTTCGCAGAAGAAAAAGGGGCCGTAAACTTTAAACCGTCAGATTGCACAAAACACGTTAACTTTTGGTGAATTGCGAATTTGCTGCACGAATGCGTGAGGATTCTCTACCGCCCAGATTCGCACGTTGTGTCTCTTCACTTCACCATTAAGAAAAAATGTTGCTTCATCACTGAAAACAAGTTTCGCACTGCATGCATCCTCTTCCATGAGCTGTTGCAACCGCGACGAAATTTCAAAGCGTTTGAATTTATCATCGGGTGTCAGGGCTTGTAGCAATTGTAAATGGTAAGGCTTCTTCTTTAGTCTTTACCGTACGATTTTCCAAACCGTCGGCTGTGGTACGTTTAGCTTCCTGCTTGCTTTGTTCGTCGACTTCCGCGGGCTACGCGTGAAACTTGCCCGCACGCGTTCAACCGTTTCATCGCTCACTGCAGGCCGACCCGTTGATTTCCCCTTACAGAGGCATCCAGAAGCTTTAAACTCCGCATACCATCGCCGAATGGAGTTAGCAGTTGGTGGATCTTTGTTGAACTTCGTCCTGAAGTGTCGTTGCACGGTTATGACTGACTGATGTGAGTGCATTTCAAGCACGACATATGCTTTCTCGGCTCCTGTCGCCATTTTGTCTCACTGGGGTCTCGAGCGCTCTGGCGGCAGAAACCTGAAGTGCGTCTTCATCTGAACAAAACTTTATGAGTTTTTCTACGTATCTGTAGTGTGTCGTGACCATATGTCAATGAATGGAGCTACAGTGAATTTATGAAATCGCCTCAATCATTTGTAATAGCCCTATATATATATATATATATATATATATATATATATATATATATATATATATATATATATATATATTATTTGATAACGTTTTTTAACTGAAGTCCCAGAAAAAGCGTTCCTTAAAGTGAGAGTTTTAGTAGAATCTGAACTCCTCCGAAGGCGTAAGAAGAATTATCAATGACTAGAGGGTTCTGAGCTGAAGACCGCAACGAGGTAATTTACAAACTAACTGAACCATGACAATATTCAGGGAGTCAAAGAGAACGTGATAGATCGAGAACCTCATGGATAGATGGAGTCGTGAAGGACCTGCAGAAAAGGGACTACAGGAGATGGAAAACTCGAACGTTGTAACATAATAACCGTCGAAGTATGGTTGAAGAGGCCAAGGTTGACAATGAACTGCAAAGCCAGAAAAACAAGAGGATCCTCGCAAAATTCCTGAAGTTGGATCGGCTTGCACCTGGAATTGATAGCATGTGTAACTGAAAACTAGAAACCCGGAAGTGTGGCTAAAGAGGAAATGAAGCTACGTAAGAAAAAATGTATAGTTTTTTACGTCAAGTTGCTGACAGCTTAAGTTCCTGCCATCTTTCTTCGCCATAGAGTTACAAGCACAAACACTGTGCAAGATAATGAAACGCTTACAGCTGTCCTTATGATCTTATTTATTGTGTATCTACCAGTTTCGCTGATTCACTGAGCCGTCTGCAGGCTGCAGTTGATGGCAATGGCCAACTTCATTGTTTTACGCAGAGTGTCTGTAAACTTTGGTGTCAGAACTCCAACTATCAACTGCCAATTGCTTAATTATTTTAAGGAGAATTCCCCGTAATAATATGTGCGTTTTGAAATTGGGTTCTAGACGGTTGTCGAGCCGGAGGACTTGTTCAAGGAAACACTGTTTGTAACGCCTAGTCGCTAAGTATTCAGTCCGCCCCCAGTAGCTGAGTGGTGCCGGCACGGTAGCTCAGCGTGTTCGGTCAGAGGGTTAGCTGCCCTCTGTAATAAAAAAAACTGAGATAATGGATCAACAATGAACTCTAAACGGGTGTCATGGGACATCTGCACCGAACAAATGCAACGAACAAACTCGAAAAAAAATGACAACAATGTTAAAAAAGTAGTCAGCGCGACAGTATGTCAATCCTGAGGGCCCGGGTTCGATTCCCGGCTGAGTCGGAGATTTTCTCCGCTCAGGGAATGGGTGTTTTGTTGTCTTAATCATCATCATATCATCCCCATCGACGCGCAAGTCACCCAAGTGGCGTCAATTCGAATTACTTGCACCCGACGAACGGTGTACCCTATGGGAGACCCTAGTCACACCATTCCATTGGAGGGATAAGTTTAATCATTTTAGTGTTATATCTGTTTGATTCAAGTAGACACCTGGCCTTGCAGTTGGATTGTAATGTTTACCTAAGTTGTTTGGGTAGATGTTAATTGTTATATTTTTAGATTCCCTTACCAGTGATCTATTATCTGTTTCGTATACGCAGTTTTCTTGGGAGTGATATTTGCCACCTTATTTTATTATGGATGTTTTGGGTTTAAAGCCGTAATATCTTAACAATATTGCAATTACTGTTCATGTAATTTGTATTACTGTATCCTGTATATCACCTGTGTGGTGTTTGTTAGCAGCACCTTAGCCTCGTGAAGCTCCCGCCCGACATTTCTGTGGCAGCCAACGGGAGGGTCTGTTGCTACTACGTTCCTGCACGTACGTGCCTTCTGGCTGTGTAAGAGGGGTGGCCCCTATTGCTGCAGTGGATCTGTTCACCTTGGCGGCTTGCCTTCTTTAAGTTAAGTTTCGATTTTCCCTTCTTAAAGTCTCTGATATATTTGCTTTAACTTGTAACTATTCTGCCTAAAGGCCTATATGGGAGCGTCGATGTAATTAAATGTTGAGGTAGTTCGTTGTCTGTCCAGATATCTTCGTATATATTTGGTATGCTCTGGAAAATTTTAATATAATTTCCGTTCTGCCTGCCATCTCCTTAAGTTTCAAATTTTAATTATAACTCACTATTCTTTTATTTAACTTAATTTGTGATTGTATCCGTTGTATGGATGTAAGAAAATCTTTCAGACTTGCCATACTTAGGTGTATATTCAAAATTACCAGTTCTTAACTTAATAATTGTGACTGTTTGAGAAGATTCTGCAGGAATTATCGTTTACTTGCTTGTTGTTTAAGAGGGATTTTATTGCGATTTACTTTTTTTATTTGTTGCTGGCACTGATTCCTTGGGGTAGCAAGAGTTGAAAGTGCAGTCATGTCAATCTGTGGTTTGAAAAAGGATATTTGCACTTAACTACATCTTATTTTCGGTCATATTTGGTGATAACTGTATTTTATTTGGTTCTGTCATGTGCGGTGTGAATAAAATGATAATTTAAAAGACGAATGATGCAAAAGTTGAGGACCCACCCTACCATGTAGTTCTTTTCCTATCTGAATGTGTATCTTGAGGTTTCATCGTCGTTAATGAGAATTAGGTCGAATCCCTCGTGGATTCACAAGTGTCCAAACATGGAAACTGTGGATCTTTCAATGTCCGTACACATTCCCAGTCAGCGACACCGACACAACTTTCGTTAGCACCATTAACAAAATGATCCCTAACACTGGGAGTTGGCTTCTGAGACCTTACGTTCCTCCCGAAATATATTTGTTTTGATGTTGTCTACCTCCTGTATTAATTTGAACGAATAGTTTCGAGACACCCTCTAAATACACTGATGGAAAAAAATCACAACACCAAGAAGGAATCGTGCAACATAAACGAAAATTGGTAGCCGTGTTTCTACAGCTGAAAGATAATGCCTGTTCCACTTTTGCTCCAGTCGCCTGGGTGTGACGTTAGTAACACCGCTTTGAAGATTCGATTCAGGTTCGCTTTAAATATTATGCTGTAATGGTCGTGAGCCGTACTTTAAGTTTCAGACAGGACGAGGTGTATTGATGTTATTAAAAACTGTCTTCAAGGCGACAAAGATAGCATTACCAATACCTCAACGGGGCTCCGTAACAGCGCTAAGAGAAGCTGGTGGTTCAGTTTATGATACTGCCGAAGACTTGGCCGGAATGTAACCACTGTACATGATTGCTGGCAGCGGAGGGCACGAGAGTGTACGGTCGCAAGGAAACCGGGGTGTAGATGGCCACGTGGCACTGCAGCGAGGGAAGACGATCGTCTTCGGTGTGTGGCTCCAGTGCATCGTACTGAATCTGCAGCAGAAATTTGACTAGCAGTTTACACCACAGTGACACAGCGAACGGTTAGAAGCCGGTTTCGTCAAGGACAGCCTCGGCCCAGGTGCCCTGTAGCGCGCATTTCACTGACCCCAGACAATTCCCATTTGCGACTTTAGTTATGCCAAGCGAGTGCTGATTGAAGGGCATGGAGGAGGTCTGATGTATCTTCAGATGAAAGTTGGTTCTGTCTCGGTGCAAATGGTGTACCTATCTTGCCTAGAAGGAGACGAGGGCCTGCAACCAGCCCATCTGTGCGCTAGTCACACAGAACCTACACCCGCTGGTACTTTCTGGGGTACAATTTCGCATGACAGCACGAGCACGCTCGTGGGTATAACACGCACCATGACTGAAAAATTGTACGTCGATCTGGAAACTCGACCCAGTGTGTTTTCATTCATGAACAGCACTCCATGCCTGTTTTCCAACAGGATAACACCTTCCTACATTACGCTGTTGTAACCCAACATGCTCTATAGAGCGTCGACGTGTTCCCTTGACCTGCTCGATCACCAGGTCTGTCTCCAATCGTGCACATATGGGGCAGCTCCAGCGTCGTCCACAAGGAGTATTAACCATACCTGGACTGACCGACTAAATGGAATAGGCAGGGAAATCCGTTCTAGAAACTGACATCCGGCCCCCGTACAACAAAACGCATGCACGTTTGCATGCTTGCATACAACAGTCTTGCGGTTACAGCGCTTATTAATATACCAGCATTTCACATTGGCAACATCTTATTTAGCGCTTACATTAACCTGTGTTCTTACAATGTTGATCACTTAATCATGTTACCCAGACAAATCTATTCCAGAAGTTTCATCACTATACGTTAACTACACTCCTGGAAATTGAAATAAGAACACCGTGAATTCATTGTCCCAGGAAGGGGAAACTTTATTGACACATTCCTGCGGTCAGATACATCACATGATCACACTGACAGAACCACAGGCACATAGACGCAGGCAACAGAGCATGCACAATGTCGGCACTAGTACAGTGTATATCCGCCTTTCGCAGCAATGCAGGCTGCTATTCCCCCATGGAGACGATCGTAGAGATGCTGGATGTAGTCCTGTGGAACGGCTTGCCATGCCATTTCCACCTGGCGCCTCAGTTGGACCAGCGTTCGTGCTGGACGTGCAGACCGCGTGAGACGACGCTTCATCCAGTCCCAAACATGCTCAATGGGGGACAGATCCGGAGATCTTGCTGGCCAGGGTAGTTGACTTACACCTTCTAGAGCACGTTGGGTGGCACGGGATACATGCGGACGTGCATTGTCCTGTTGGAACAGCAAGTTCCCTTGCCGGTCTAGGAATGGTAGAACGATGGGTTCGATGACGGTTTGGATGTACCGTGCACTATTCAGTGTCCCCTCGACGATCACCAGTGGTGTACGGCCAGTGTAGGAGATCGCTCCCCACACCATGATGCCGGGTGTTGGCCCTGTGTGCCTCGGTCGTATGCAGTCCTGATTGTGGCGCTCACCTGCACGGCGCCAAACACGCATACGACCATCACTGGCACCAAGGCAGAAGCGACTCTCATCGCTGAAGACGACGTCTCCATTCGTCCCTCCATTCACGCATGTCGCGACACCACTGGAGGCGGGCTGCACGATGTTGGGGCGTGAGCGGAAGACGGCCTAACGGTGTGCGGGACCGTAGCCCAGCGTCATGGAGACGGGTGCGAAAGGTTCTCGCCGATACCCCAGGAGCAACAGTGTCCCTAATTTGCTGGGAAGTGGCGGTGCTGTCCCCTACGGCACTGCGTAGGATCCTACGGTCTTGGCGTGCATCCGTGCGTCGCTGCGGTCCGGTCCCAGGTCGACGGGCACGTGCACCTTCCGCCGACCACTGGCGACAACATCGATGTACTGTGGAGACCTCACGCCCCACGTGTTGAGCAATTCGGCGGTACGTCCACCCGGCCTCCCGCATGCCCACTATACGCCCTCGCTCAAAGTCCGTCAACTGCACCTACGGTTCACGTCCACGCTGTCGCGGCATGCTACCAGTGTTAAAGACTGCGATGGAGCTCCGTATGCCACGGCAAACTGGCTGACACTGACGGCGGCGGTGCACAAATGCTGCGCAGCTAGCGCCATTCGACGGCAAACACCGCGGTTCCTGGTGTGTCCGCTGTGCCGTGCGTGTGATCATTGCTTGTACAGCCCTCTCGCAGGGTCCGGAGTGTATTTTTGGTGCTGCAATTCTTTCCGTCAGCATATATAGTAAATTTGTGAAATACACTCCTGGAAATGGAAAACAGAACACATTGACACCGGTGTGTCAGACCCACCATACTTGCTCCGGATACTGCGAGAGGGCTGTACAAGCAATGATCACACGCACGGCACAGCGGACACACCAGGAACCGCGGTGTTGGCCGTCGAATGGCGCTAGCTGCGCAGCATTTGTGCATCGCCGCCGTCAGTGTCAGCCAGTTTGCGGTGGCATACGGAGCTCCATCGCAGTCTTTAACACTGGTAGCATGCCGCGACAGCGTGGACGTGAACCGTATGTGCAGTTGACGGACTTTGAGCGAGGGCGTATAGTGGGCATGCGGGAGGCCGGGTGGACGTACCGCCGAATTGCTCAACACGTGGGGCGTGAGGTCTCCACAGTACATCGATGTTGTCGCCAGTGGTCGGCGGAAGGTGCACGTGCCCGTCGACCTGGGACCGGACCGCAGCGACGCACGGATGCACGCCAAGACCGTAGGATCCTACGCAGTGCCGTAGGGGACAGCACCGCCACTTCCCAGCAAATTAGGGACACTGTTGCTCCTGGGGTATCGGCGAGGACCATTCGCACCCGTCTCCATGAAGCTGGGCTACGGTCCCGCACACCGTTAGGCCGTCTTCCGCTCACGCCCCAACATCGTGCAGCCCGCCTCCAGTGGTGTCGCGACAGGCGTGAATGGAGGGACGAATGGAGACGTGTCGTCTTCAGCGATGAGAGTCGCTTCTGCCTTGGTGCCAATGATGGTCGTATGCGTGTTTGGCGCCGTGCAGGTGAGCGCCACAATCAGGACTGCATACGACCGAGGCACACAGGGCCAACACCCGGCATCATGGTGTGGGGAGCGATCTCCTACACTGGCCGTACACCACTGGTGATCGTCGAGGGGACACTGAATAGTGCACGGTACATCCAAACCGTCATCGAACCCATCGTTCTACCATTCCTAGACCGGCAAGGGAACTTGCTGTTCCAACAGGACAATGCACGTCCGCATGTATCCCGTGCCACCCAACGTGCTCTAGAAGGTGTAAGTCAACTACCCTGGCCAGCAAGATCTCCGGATCTGTCCCCCATTGAGCATGTTTGGGACTGGATGAAGCGTCGTCTCACGCGGTCTGCACGTCCAGCACGAACGCTGGTCCAACTGAGGCGCCAGGAGGAAATGGCATGGCAAGCCGTTCCACAGGACTACATCCAGCATCTCTACGATCGTCTCCATGGGGGAATAGCATCCTGCATTGCTGCGAAAGGCGGATATACACTGTACTAGTGCCGACATTGTGCATGCTCTGTTGCCTGTGTCTATGTGCCTGTGGTTCTGTCAGTGTGATCATGTGATGTATCTGACCCCAGGAATGTGTCAATAAAGTTTCCCCTTCCTGGGACAATGAATTCACGGTGTTCTTATTTCAATTTCCAGGAGTGTACTTTCATATATTTTTCGTTTCACTTACATATATGAAACGAAAAAGTTATATATATATATATATATATATATATATATATATATATATATATATATGTGTGTGTGTGTGTGTGTGTGTGTGTGTGTATATTTATATGTATAATGTGAGTGTATTTATTCCAACCTCCTATTAGTCCAGCCCCTCCTCCCTCCCCATCTCCTCCTCACTCTCTCTAAGTCCATCTTCTCCTTCGTCCTTCTCTCTGTCCCATTCTTCGACTCTCTTCTCGCTGTATATTAAATCCCTCCTCCTCTCTGTGTCCGTTTGTTTCCCTTCTCTGTTCCTCCTCTTTCCATTCTGGTCCAGCTCTTCCTCTCCTTTCTCTCTGCTCACCTCCTTCTCTTACCTTTTTCTCCATTTACACTACCACTCACTGTCCATCTCCTCCTTCCCATTATATGTGTCTATCTCCTTCTTTCCCCTATTTGTAGGTCCGTCCCCTCCTCAACCCTTCTCTCTCTGTCACATTACTCATACGCAATAGGAGGTAACTGGTTCTTAACCCCAGTCAGTTAGTAGTATATCTACGATGTTTGGATGAGATCGATAGAGGGGTTTAACAGGAACTTTCTACCAGTGGTTTTGCCCAAGTATGCACGTCACACTTACCTGGACACATAGTTCATCTCTAAAGAAATTCGTCCAGCAGTTTCGTTTCCATGCAGATCAGTGTGTACGACCATCTGAACTCTGTCAGCCTCACTTACGTAGTTTAGAAGGTGTATTCAGTGTCGTCTGCGATACTGCATGCAAAATATGTTGCGAATAGAGTTAGTGGGAAAGAAGTTGCCGCATGATGCGGCAGTTTTTGGCGAATCTCAGTGTTTATGACCTCATATCTTACGAACTATGTGCCTTGCAGTGACGTAATTTTGCAACTACGATTAGTCATTTACATGAATAGCGTAAGTATAATGTGCGGCGAATGCAGCTAATAGTAAAGAAATAATAAATTAAAACGTAATACCTGATGTGGCAGTTTTACAGCATGAATAGGGAAAATGTAGCAATCGATAAATTTATTTTCTTTAAATTTTTATGAGTGTGGTCAGCGAGAAAATGTTTCGTACAGGGTTGAAATTGTGTGTAAGGTTTCTTTCAGGTAACCTAGTACTCTCATTGTTAATTACTGGGTGAATAAAGTATGCTATTTCGGCCTCGTGGGCGACGCTTCTTTTTCACTCCACGCCACACCTCTGATAGGTAGACGGTTTTTACCCCACAACGTTTCTTTCCAGACATTAAGTTACACGCGTACCAAGTTTGGTTGAAATCGATCAAGAGGTTTAGGAGGAGATGTGGAACATACAGACATAAATTTCAAGTCATACACTGAGGTGAAAAAAGTCATGGGATACCTCCTAATATCCTGTCGAATCTTCTTTTGCCGACGTAGCGCAGCAGCCCGACGTGGCATGGACTCAAGTCTTTGGAAGTCCCCTGAAAAAGTATCGAGCCATGCTGCCTCTGTAGTAGTACATAATGGCGAAAGTGTTGCCGTGCGCAAACTGGACCTCTCGATTATGTCTCACAAATGTTCTATGGGATTCAAGTTCAGCGGTCCTGGTGGACAAATAATTAACTCGAACTGTTCAGAAAGTGCTTTATGCCAGTCGCAAACGATTGTGGCCCGATGATATGACATCCTAGTTTGGGAATATGAAGCCAATGAATGACTGCAGATTGGCTCCAGGCAGCAGAACATAACCACTTCCAGTCAATGATTGGTTCAATTTGACCAGAGGAGCCAAAAAATTCTGTATAAATACAGCCCATACAATTACAGAGCCACCAGTAGCTTACACAGTGCCATGCTGATAATTTGGGTCCTTGAATTCGTGGGGTCTGCGCCACATTCAAAACATACCGTCAGCTATTACCAACTGAACTCCTGACTCTCGGACTCATCTGATGGTTTCCCTGTCGTCTGGGGTCCAACCGGTATGTTTATGATCCAAGGAGAGACGCTGTAGGCGATTTCGTCCAGTTAGCAAAGGCAGTCGCGTCGCTAATGTGCTGCCATAGCCCGTTAACGCCGAATTTCGTCGCACTTACCTAAAGCGTACATTTGCCGTACGTCTCACATCGTTTCTGCGATTATTTTAAGCAGCGTTGCTTGACTGTTAGCACTGACATCTGTTCGCAAACGTAGCAGCGTAAGGGAGCCCGACGGCCACTGCGTTGTCCGTGGTCAGAGAAACTAAACTAGACCCGAACAGGCCATGAAGGCTCAGTGGAACCGACATGCCGCCGTGTCTTCCTCAGCTCACAGGCGTCATTGGATGCGGATATCGAGGGGCATGTGTTCGGCACACCGCTCTCCCGACCGTATGTCAGTTTACGAGACCGGAGCCGCTACTTCTCAATCAAGCAGTTCGTCAGTTTGCCTCACAAGGGCTGAGTGCATCCTGCTTGCCAACAGCGCTCGGCAGAAAGGATGGTCACCCATCCGGTTGCTAGCCTAGTCCGACAGCTCTTAACTTCGATGATCCACTATGGGAAGGCCGTTGACCCGTGGTGAAAAGTAATGCCTGAAATTTGGTACCGGTGGCACGCTCTTGACACTATAGATTTAAGAATTCTAAATTCCCTACGATTTCCGAAGTCGAATGTCCCTAGCGTCTAGCTCCAACTACCATTCAGTGTTTGAAGTGTCTTATTTCCCGTCGTGCACCCATAATCATGTCGGAAACATTTTCACATGAATCACATGAGTACGAATGCCCTTTTACACCTTGTCTACGTTATACTACCTCCATCTGTTTATATGTGTACCGCTGTCTTATGACTTTTGGCACCTTAGTGTATACCAGAAGGAAAAATGCTCATATCATATCCCAAGAAAAGGCGAATCAGTCCTGGGCAAAGACAGGGATGTAAAAGAAGCTTATCGGCTTATCTGACTACCTCAAAGACATTTATATCAAAACACCTTGACATTATCACGCTTTTTTATTTGTTAATATTGGCAGCCTGTCACGTAATATAACGCATTGTGTCAAGTAGAGTAATATGATACATAACGTCATGTACTGCTAATGTAACACATGACATCATGTCATCCAATGTGGCATTTGTCATGTCGTGTGTTATGGTACAATATGTCATTAAAATTTAGAATGCGTGCATCACCACTCTGGGATACTTCCCATTACAGAGGCACCGAACTCTTGCACAATTTTTGTTGCAGATGCATTCCACTCTCTAGGAACCTATAAGCTTTTGTCTATTTCCAGAATATCTATTTATTCTAGCACCCCTCACCATAGGTACTACAGGGAGGGAGGGGGTGCATTTAGGGAGAAATGGTCCCATTAGAGATAAAAGTAACCCCCTCCACCCCGAAATCAAAAAAATTGTTATAGTGTCCGCCCTGGAAGAAATCTACACCTGAAGAGCTATTTTGGCTATTAAATGTATGCTCTTCAGCCATATCATGTCATATATTGTTAATTATGGTTGACAAATCTTTTGGATTTTGGTCAAAGGATCAGAGATTTTAGATTACAACTTGGAAGAAGCATATGCACCAACACGTTGCTAAGAGAGCTCACTGCGCTCGGGAAGAGAGATAACTCGTATAAAGCATTAACATGTCAAAAAGTTTTGATTTAAAAGTCAATGAAGCTGCTAGATAAGTCGAAAAGCTAGTTTCCTTATTTTACATACCTAACTCTGCCCAGGACATATTCGCCTTTTTTGTGCTGTGGTAGAAGCGTTTTTCATTCTCGTTCACAACTTTTACTCTGCCGCTATTTTGACATTAAACCGCAATAGCTTGGCAATCGATATGTTTTTTTTTTTTTTTTTTTTTTTTTGACTCGGGCAACGACTGTTACGGTCTTGATGTTTTTGTTGTCCTCCGAACCATGTTGCATGAATTGAGCATCGTGAGTGTGGCTCCTGTGGTTACCTGCCATGCGTGGTTCAACCTGTCCAGTACAGCCTACTGTGTCCTCAGACACACAAACCTCACCACTACATCACAGCCACATACCCCAATGCCGGTTTTATACATATAAAAGTTTTCAATATTTCTATTTTTTTAATTTTGTTATTTTCTTTTACATTTTTTAGCCTTTAAATTTTGTTTAGTGTTTTTCTTGTTTTTTAACTTTTTCATAGTTACACACGTTTTATATATATACGTATGGGACAGTGTACGCAAACGTAGAATAATAACTATGAATACTTAGGACAGATGAAAAAAAGAGGAAACATAAAAACGATGCCGAACGAATTATTAAATACTGTGCGAATTTTATGATAACAATGTACGTAAAGTTAAAATTTTGTAGACTTACGATACTACCATGTTATGCAATAAACTTACAATGTAAACAAAAATGTAGATTAGTTTTACAAGAAAAAGCGTTGCTACATGCTTCATGGGAATTAGAAGCTTAGAAATATAGGAGATTGTGGTAGTCTCTCTGTGGCGGCATAATGCTGTTAAAAAAGTTATTTGTGAAATGGCCTTTGGACGGCAAAAGGCTTCCGCCTAATTTAACAGCAAAATAAGCCGATGAACTATTGTGCTTTTTAAAAGTAGTAGGAAAGTAATCCACAAAAACCATGTGACCAACCACACGACGAAATAGTACTAAACAATACACAGACGAAACCACAATTGACCATTATAAAATGTGAAACTATCTTTATAATGAATCGCCAAAGTGAGCGTAGCCATGCGTTAGGACAGGCTGGCTCTGCGACAACCAATGATTGTAGGACCAACAGGAAGAGGCATCATAAGGGTTCTAAGGAACCAACTGATAATTAAATTAATGTTACTAATTGACAATTTATTTGACGAGTTAACTAGTTGCGGATTTAATACGTTGAGCAGTTAACAGATGGGATAAAATGTACTGTACTTACTGGAAACCATGCCGTACTGTGGTTAAATATAACTTACCAATCTGTTGAAAGAACGTATTGTTTCGAAATATTTGAAAATTTCCCAAATTATTTTGTAAATAAAATGTTGCATCTGAAACAAGGCTAGGAAAAAGGTGGCTCTGTAATGAATCATCCACTTCATGAACACTCAACGTTACACGGAATAAACACTAATCAATAGAAAAGCATGTATTTGGTTATTACCTCTTGTCTTAAAATTGTCATTGCCTAGTTAAAGTATAGAGTAATAAAAACTGAGAAATAGGAAAACGCTGCTATAATAACTCCCTTGAATAATTTTGTCAGGCAATGTTGCAACAACCAATCAGAATTAAGTAAGATTGCAATTGACTGAAAGAAGCAGAACAACTGCGAAACAGTGTATGCTCGATAAAATACTATCAACTTTTCAGTCCTGTACAAAAATTGGCAACCTTACGCTTCGTTTATCCGAAAATAAATTTTCTAGTTGCTAATATAGTAGTTTTTGAAAAACATGGCATGTAAAACATTTTCTATTGGTAAGAAATAAGATGACCCTCTTCCTGACAAATATCTTCATAGCAGTTTTTGGGCTAGTTACATTCCTCGTGTGTTTACTGATAAAACTTCAATTGCTCGGTCAAATAGTATATTATTTTGTGCTGGGCTGGGCATAATAATGCTTTGGTACATAAGTGTTTTGCACGTCCAAAGACTTTTTGAGGATTTAAGCCACTACCGAACAAAATCTTTAACTTATAAACAACGAATCAATAAACCTCAAGTTCGCGTAATAACATATTTTACGTGGATTTTATGTGCATCTTTGAACCACTACGCTGGACAGCGGATAAAGCTTCACAAAACAACACGACGATTATTAATTACTTGTATTTTTCTGTTATCTTACAAAATTTTAACCTAATTGCAAAGTTTGTAATACAGAAGAGGCGTGCAAAAAAAGCTCACAAAAACGTATTTTTACACGTTTTTCCGGGCATCCAATGCTCATAAGAACGAATTTCACGTGCTACATTTAAGTCGACTTTACACCATCGTACCTCGACAGCGGATGAAGATTACTGGATAAAAAGATTTCGTTTTCACTTTATCCATTTATCTACCGTCTAACAAGGTTTTAACTGATTTGTACAAGTTTGAAGTGCAGAAGAATCGCGCTCCCAAAACCTCTCAGAAAGACGTAATTTTATCGCGTAGAACATAGACGAAACAATATTTTTTTCAAAAGGCTTACACTTATCTTACACCAAGGTCCGATACAGCGGTGAACCAAATTTGAAGCAACACTCTCGCCCCAATCTGGTGATTTTAAGGGTGACTTTTTGTACTTCAAATCAACACGTACATTTCTCGGGAAGACTGCAGTTCGATGTCGTATTCTCATTACGAAAAATTAATTTTTCTTTCACGTACAGCTTTTTTAACTGTGGCGATAGATTAAGGGCAGAGAGTGCCGAATGAGTGGTACATGTTTTATATGGAAAAAAACTCATGCGTAAATACGTCATGTTTTTTTTTCCGTTGCCTAACCACATTTGCGGGTAGGTGGATTGTGCCGATGCAATATAGTAGTTAAATCTTGCAATTCTGTTCTCATCTCATGTACTGTCTGTTCCAGAAGACTTAAACGATGTTCTGTTGTAGTAAAACGTTTTATTTTGCAAGAGAAACAGCAACACGAGAATGACAGAAAGAGGAATGGGTATGCGCATTTGTCGTAACAAAATACAGTTAGGCCGTGAGTTCGTTTGGCATGGCAAGTCGAGTTCATTAAATTAACCGAAAGCATAGACTACCATTGTTTCACAGATAATTGGTTACAGGGCCGTCATACTGACCAATAAAAGTTGATTGCACTAGGTGGTGCAATCTGTAATTCAATGAAGATGTCACCTGATGGACACGCTCTGTGGACGAGCTACAGCACTTGAAGCGCTTAGAGAGTTTGTTACGCCACTACAGGTAGTGTCTGGCAAGCATTGTTCCAACCATGAGAAGATGATCGATAAGAAAGCATGTCTTACAAGGGAATGGCCTAGTCTGACGTATCAACACCTGCCCTGAAAATTTTTTGTACAGAAAGAATAAAGAAAGAAACTGTCAAAATATTAGCCTCAAAGACATAGTGCAAGTATTTGCAAACAGTTGAAAATTGCTTAATTCGTAGCCCAAGGCTTGAGATATCCCCCTGCAGCATCTGTAGCGGACAGCGTATACGCAACACAGTGGGCACATAATCTTCGTTGACGGCACATAGGTAAACACATAACATCTCACAACGCAATCGTAACATAAAGCGTATTTCAGTTTCTGCCGATAGTTTTTCTGACATAGTTCTTCTCAGTTACTGTTCGCTTGAATTTGCAACTCATTTAATAATGGCAAGTGAGCAGTGGTTGCTGACAGGGTCTGTCTTCATGCAGGTTCATGAGTTTCACAGTAATGTTTAATCCAATTACCGTTTTCAACCTTGTAAAGATGGATAATGAGGAATCTCGTCTTCAAATGAAGTCACTTACTTGTCCTGAAGACCTACATATGTGGTACTTATTACTTAGATTCGTGGACATTCGTTCGAATGACGTCGAAATTCCGTTGGAAATTGTGGAGATACAAGTATTAGGAGAATCAGGAAAAAGCTCTGGCGATTCTGTAAATTGTAGTTCGATCGACTGTTTTTGTTCTAATTAAAGTCAAGGACAAAAATAGAGTACCTACCAAACCCAAAAAATGTGCAGTAATAGCTTTTGGTGGCAAAGAAAAGGCTGTAAATTTTTTGGTTAAACCAAGGGGGGAGAGAACTCTTAAACTTAAGCAGTGTGCAAAGCCGGTTTCGATTCGTAAAATCTCAACATGAGTTGTGTAAATGGAAGAAAGATTTGCACAAAGTACGAAATACGTGCCGAAATAAAACTCGCAAAATTGTGAAATAAAAGTGTATTTATAGTTAGTGAGCTGTTACCAACGGAGTTCTATGCAGTCAGTTGTGTTCCGTTCGAGGGTACCTTAACCGGTGGTCTAGGGGAGCCGGCACGGTAACTCAGCGTGCGCGATCAGAGGGTTGGATACCCTTTGTAATAAAAAGAAACTGAGCAAACGGATCAACGAATAAACTGCACGGGTGTCATCGGACATCCGCCGTGAGCAAATTCAACGAAAAATATAGAACAAAATGAATTAAAAAAGGGGGTACCATATTTGATTCGCAATCAAAGCGTCTTCGGTTCCGGGTTCGCAACCCTGCCTCCCCCCCCCCCCCCGCACTTGTTCAAATTTTTATCAATAATCATCATTGCCGGCCAAAGACTTCCAGCGTAAGAAGTCACTCTCATTTCGCCAACGGCCTTGTCAAAGAGGGCGGAGGAGCGGGCAGAGGTTTAGGGCACTCTCTTGTCCCAGAGGTGGAAAACTGCCCCTAAGGGTGGAAGAATCAGCAATGATCAACGGCATGAGGGTGCAGAAGGCAATGGAAACGACTACATTAAAGACACGTAACGTGTATCCACAGAATATGTGGCCTGTATTGAAGAAGTGTCGTGATGATCATTGGCAAAAGATTCTTGAATAGTCCCCCATTCGGATCTCCGGGAGGGGGTGTCAAGGGGGAGGTTACCATGAGAAAAAGACTGAATAATCAACGGAAGTACAAAGTTCTACGATTCGGGGTGTGGAATGTCAGAAGCTTGAACATGGTAGGTAAACTAGAAAATCAGAAAGGCTCAATCTAGATATAGTAGGGGTCAGTGAAGTGAAGTGGAACGGTCAGATGAGTATCGGGTAATATCAACAGCAGCAGTAAATGGTGTAACAGGAGTAGGATTCTTTATGAAAAGGAAGGTAGGGCACAGAGCGTGTTTCCGTGAACAGTTCAGTGACCGGGTTGTTCTAATCAGAATCGACAGCAGACCAACACCGACAACGATAGTTCAGGTATACATGCCGACGTCGCAAGCTGAAGATGAACAGATAGAGAAAGTGTATGAGGATACTGAAAAGGTAATGCAGTAAGTAAATGGGGACGAAAATCTAATAGTCACGGGCAACTGGAATGCAGTTGTAGGGGAAGGAGTAGAAGAAAAGATTACAGGAGAATATGGGCTTGAGACAAGGAATGAGAGAAGAGAAAGACCAATTGAGTTCTGTAACCAATTTCAGCTAGCAATAGCCAATACCCGGTTCATGTATCACAAGAGGAGGAGGTATACTTGGAAAAGGCCGGATGATACGGGAATATTTCAATTAGATTACATCATGGTCAGACAGAGATTCCGAAATCAGATACTGGATTGTAAGGCGTACCCAGGAGCAGACATAGACTCAGATCACAATATAGTAGTGATAAAGAGTAAGCTGAAGCTTGAGACACTACTCAGGAAGAATCAATTTGCAAAGAAGTGGTAAACGGAACTACTAAGGAATGACGAGATACGTTTGAAGTTCTCTAAGGCTGTAGATACAGCAATAAGGAATAATTCAGTAGGCAGTACAGTTGAAGAGGAAAGGACATCTCTAAAAAGGGGCATCACAGAAATTGGGAAAGAAAACCTGGGTACAAAGAAGGTAACTGCGAAGAGACCATGGGTGACTCAAGAAATACTTCAGTTGATTGATGATAGGAGGAAGTACAAAAATGTCCCGGGAGACTCAAGAATACAGAAATACAAGTCGCTGAGGAATGAAATAAATAGGAAGTGCAAGGAAGGTAAGACGAAATGGCTGCAGGAAAAATAAGAAGACATCGAACTAGAAATTATTGTCGGAAGGACAGAGTTAGCGTACAGGAAAGTCAAAACAACCTTCGGCGACATTAAAAGCAAGGGTGATAACATAAAGAGTTCCGCTGATAAATGAAGACGAGAGAGAGGATAGGTGGAACGAATACGTTTAAAGCCTGTATGAGGCTAAAGATTTGTCTGATGTGATACAAGAAGAAACAGGAGTCGATTTAGAAGAGATAGGGGATCCAGTATTAGAATCAGAATTTAAAAGAGCTTTGGAGGGCTTAATGCCAAATAAGGCAGAAGGGGTAAATAACATTCCATCAAAATTTCTGAAATCATGGCGGTAAGTGGCAACAAAACGACTATTCATTTTGATGTGTAGAATGCATGAGTCTGGCGATATGCAATCTGACTTTCGGAAAAGCATCATCCACACAATTCCGAAGACGGCAAGAGGTGACAAGTGCGAGAATTATCGCAAATGGCTTACAAGAATAATATACAGAATAATGGAAAAGAAAATTGAGGATGAGCTAGATGTCGATCAGTTTGGCTGTATTACAAGTAAAGACACGAGAGAGTTAATTCTGACAGTGCGGTTAATAATGGAAGCAAGACTAAAGGAAAATCAAGACACGTTCATAGCACTTGTCGAACTGGAAAAAGCTCTCGACAATGTAAAATGGTGCAAGATGTTCGAAATTCTGAAAAATTTTGGGGTATGCTATAGGGAGAGACGGGTCATACACAATACGTACAACAGCCAAGAGGGAATATTTAGAGTGGACGACCAAGAATGAAGTGCTAGTACTAAAAAGAGTGTAAAACAAGGATGTAGCCTTTCGCCCTTACTGTTCAATATGTATATCGCGGAAGCAATGATGGAAATAAAAAAAAGGTTTAGGAGTGGAATTAAAATTCAGGGTGAAATATATTAATGATACGATTCGCTAATGACATTGCTATCCTGAGTGAAAATGAAGATGAATTACATGATGTGCTGAACGGAATGAACAGTCTAATGAGTAAACAGTACGGACTGAGAGTGAATCAACGAAAGACTAAGGTAATGAGAAGCAGTAGAAATGAGAACAGCGAGAAACTTAACATCAAGATTAATGGTCACGAAGTAGGTGAAGTTCAGGAGTTCTGCTACCTAGGCAGTAAAATAACCAATGACAGTCAGAGCAAGGAGGACATCAAAAGCACACTAGCAATGACAAAACGGTATTCCGGGCCAAGAGAAGTATACTAATGTCAAAGATCGGCCATAACTTGAGGAAGAAATTTCTGAGAATGTACATCTGTAGTACAGCATTGTATGGTAGTGAAACGTGGACTGTGGGAAAACAGGAAGAGAAGAGAATCGAAGCATTTGATATTTGGTACTACAGACGAATGTTGAAAATTAGGTAGACTGATAAGGTAAGGAACGAGGAGGTTCTGCGCGGAATTGGAGAGGAAAGGAATACGTGGAAAACACTGATACGGAGAAGGGACAAGATGATAGGATCTCTGTAAAGACAGGAGGGAATGACTTCCGTGGTACTAGAGGGAGCTGTAGAGGGTGAACACTGTAGAGGAAGACAGAGATTTGAATATATCCAGCAAATAATTGAGGACGTAGGTTGAAAGTGTTACTCTCAGTTGAAGAGGTTAACACAGGAGAGGAATTCGTGGCAGGCGGCATCAAACCAGTCAGTAGACTGACGACCAAAAAAAAAAAAAAGAGGGTTGTGCGCAAATCGCAATTTATCATTTCGAGCGAAAAGAGACAAAGCCGCCTGTGCAGTCGATGAATGCTAGGGCACATTCGTATTCAACAGTTCCAGTGATGAATATCGGTGAATTACTGTTTCTGTAGTAGTATTTCAATTTTCAGCAAGAGCAAGCCAAATTAGAACAAACAATAAGTAATAAACGACGTTTTACTTGCAAAAAATCTAGTAATCTACATAGTGAAATCTGGTTAATGGGAAAGAATGATTTTCCGTGTTACTTCCGAAACGTCAGAAAATAATTCATCGCTTTTGTTGGACTGGGCATAACGATTCCTTTGTCTTTAGCAGGAAGGCGAAAAGACTGTTAATCGTGTTCATATACGCGACTATGTCGCAGCTGTTAAGACTGTTAATATTATTCGCATCCCGCCCGGAACTAATAGTGTAAAGTAGCCTCTCGAGAAATAAAAAAAAGGGTTAAAAGTATTTTTCTAAAATTGTTGGACAATATAAATTAAATATAATTTTCGATAACTTTTTGTCATTTAAAGTTTCGCATCAGCTTTGTTAAACTTCTTCAATTATTTCTTGATTGTCAGTTTGCATCACCATATTTTACGAATTTAATCAAGTATTTCTGGTATGCAGCAGAATAGGCAGAACAACGGCCACGAGCATTTCTTACTCTGTTCCAATTTATAAATAAAACCAGTAATTAGACGTACTACTAACTGCCTGGTGTAAGGAATATATTTATTTTATTCATCTAATAGACACTTCGCATTTTTGTAGCGATGGGTGGGGAATAAATAAGGAACTGTTTCATCGTTAGTACAGTATACGCTGTTCAACAAATGACAGTTCCTATTGATGGAAGTCTTCTGTAATGTAATTGCATACACTGCCTTGATTTTCTTTCCTCTGCTAGTCACTTGCGTAACAAATACAACTGCAACAATTTAATAGCAAAAAAGTTAATGTTTTGGTGGTTAAAATTCGCGTGTGTGCGTGTATTTTAAATTTCGCGCTACGCGTGCTACGTTCTCATGTCACGGCTGCGTCTGCTTGTTCTCCGATCGCTGGAAGGTAGAAAGACCTATACAAACCGCCATTATAAGCGGCTCTTCGCGAGGCAAATATGAGAAGCTTTAGTTTTTTTTTACAATACTTGTAGTGCGCCTTAGCACATAAAATTTTGACAGTGCGTTTCTTTCGTCATATTCTTCCTGTGTGAAAAATGAGAGTTGGTTTCTACATGTCCGACTGGACCATTCCCTCATTAGTTCACACAAATACAGTAGCAGTACGCTTGGAACACATGAAATCTGTGCCTTGTCGAACGGCACGGTTACGTTCCCTGGCGCCAGTAACTTTGGCTTGGTGCTGGTGCCGCCAGAGTGTTGCCGCCGCGAGACACGTGACAGCTGCTGCAGTGGGCGATCAGCTGGAGTCCAGTAGGCAGGACACATCTCCCGGTAGCGAGTACCGAGTCTGTGGTGGAGCCGATGGAGCGTCTGCGACAGTTTAGTGGGACGCGGAAAGTTGTGGCGGCTGCTGAGCCGGTAGTCACCACCTGTGCTTAGAGATGGAGAGACACTAAGGAAAGCAGTTCTGCCGCAAGTCCAGTCCAAGGCTCTCACCAAGTTAGCGTGCGCATTGTCACTGGACGTACAGGGTCGGCACGGGCGGCACTGGCTTGTGAGCAACTATCTGCTGAAATGTGTGTTTGCTTACACTTGCCACACACAGGGCATTGCTGGAGGAGGAGCTACGGCTTCAGCAAATTGCAAGGTGCACAACCCGAGCGATTCGAGTTACTGTTGGTAACCTGGTGCTCGTTTGTTCGAGTCGAGTCAAAGTGTCATATGCAAAGGTGCGTTAAGAGGAGTCAATTGTAGCTCACTTCGACCGATAATTGTGAGCAGCAAGTTGAGGATCGTTGTGGCCATTGAGCACGTGACAGTGCTAAGTGAGTGTTGTCTACTGCGGGCGGGGCGTGCTGAAGTGCATACTGTGTCATAAGGCAAATCGGTTCATATCAGTATGCACAGTGCGCCTGACTATGCAGAACTTAAATGTAGTTTAAAAGACTGTTACAACTGCGGAGCTTATAACACTAGCCAGCCATACGTCACTCTTTCCTAACAACGAAACCTACTATTCTTGAGACGGGAAAAGCTACTGTATAACGCTAACTCATCGTGACACAAACAAACCATCTGAGAGTCTTTTGAAAATTTTGACCGTGCATGTGCCTAATAGATAAAGATGTCGGACTATAATGCTGAATATGGTGAAATTAACAGAAAACCTAAACGGACTTTAACCTTGGGAGATAATGAAAGTGGTAAAAGCCATATGTGAATCAAAAAATAAACGGTCTCCAGCCCATTTAGGCACATTAATTTGAAAATAAATGTTTAGAAAACTGGATTTTGGTTATTAAAGCTACTTTCATTAATATTTCACTTTGAATATCGCACAGGATGCAAACTGACATGTGGCACTCTGAGCTGTGCGTAAGACCCTGCATTGGTTCGTGATTAGGATAGAAGGTACGGTTCCGGACACAGATTTTTAATGTTTGGATTATTGTTAAAACCAACACAAATTAACTGGTCTATACCATTAATGATATTTGGATGTATGAAGTTAAGGAAGCAGTGGAGAAATTTTGGTGGCAAGCAACATGGCGGGTAACTGTACTCTTGGGGTTCGAATGCTCTATAAAATCTCTTTTTGGCGTTGGAATTTCAACACATTAGAGCCATTCCTTTTTGCTGAGAATAACAAACAATAGCCAGATCCACTTGCGAGGCAAAAATCCCTTGCAAAGCAGCTTCCAATTGCCTCTCTTGGCACCGTCGAAGTCTACCGTGCTACGGCTGGCCACTTACTGCATACCGTTCACACCAAGGAGCCTTCCAGTTCGACTGACAAAAGCACCTTTTACATTGCGCCGTGCCATTTCCGTTGGAGAGGGACTTTCCTATGTCTTTTACATATTACAGCTACAGGTGCCCTAAGTGTAAACCAGTTTTCAGTAACCATTGTCTTTTTTTCAAAAACATACATATATTACAAAAGTTCATTGTTAAAACAAATCATTTTGCTGTTTTCTTACATACATTACAAAACTCTAAATTCCCTGTCACAAATCAATGACCTTAACCAACAAGGAGTACACACCCCGCAATTGCAGATACACAGTTACACAGCATAAACCTACTTCTAATCGATATATGTGTTACACTGGCCCAATGTTTCGGTCAGGGTTCCCGACAGGGATACATCAGTGATGTACAAGCTCTTCCGTACCCTGTGCTTTTTATGTTGATTCAATATGAACCTTGTTACTGAACCTGTGCTTCATTTATTCTGATTTGCTATATTCTCTTACATGAGTAACTTCTTTATAAATTCAATAGCCTACTGATCACTTAACGTAAGCGTGGATAGTTCAGTAGTATACTGGTATTGACAGTTAGTGTCCTGGTAATTGACTGTTAACAGTGGAATAGCTAGTAGCAATTTTACTCAGTTTTCTGTTATAGAAAAGTGAATGTTTTCTTGTATAATAAGTTATAATGCTACAATTATTGAAGCCAAGCTCCAATTTACTATAGGGTTACGTCACTATTTTGTTTTGCCACGTGGGGCAAGACTGAATCACTTTGCATCAATTACTGTTGTTATTTCAAGAAGAAGTTCTGTGTTGTTCAAGCTCTGTTCAATTTATTCGAGCCTCAAGGAATCTTTTGTTCGTAATAGTTCTTTTTTTGTCTTGTTGAATCGGTCTTTGCTTGGCAAGTAGATTGGTAATAAAAATATTGAATCCCGCAGCAGCACAACTACCAACCAGAACACACTTCATTTCCCCAATTTCATAACATGTATACTTCAGCTGCTTTGGACCTGAATACCGTAATATACTGTATAACTTTCACAGTTCAAGATTGCCGCCGAGTGAGATCACAGCTATTTCCTTCGTCCGCTAAGAGAACTTATTTGAGAGGAAATAGTTCCAAATTAAAATTTTCTTTGTTTTTTAAATTTGCTGTAGTGTCCGTTCTTGTCACACAACTGAATATTAGAATCCCAGCAGAGCTTATTGTTGAAAAAACTTCGTGTTATCTGAAGTCCCTTTAATTGCTACATAACCCGAAATTTTGCGTGACATAAATACAAAAAATTCTATTCAAGATTTCTTAATAGTGCAAAATTCGTTTAAAAAAAGACAACTGCTAGTTTCATCAGTGTCTATTCTTGCAATAAAAGTGTAGTTAAACGTTTCTGAATCGTATTTAACTAACACATTTCGTATGGTTTACTAGTTAGATAGACGCGATGTAGGCCTAAATTTTCTGAGCTATAAACGTTTAAAAACCTCCAGAATGAGATTTTAACTCTGCAGCGGAGTGTGCGCTGATATGAAACTTCCTGGCAGATTAAAACTGTGTGCCGGATCGAGACTCGAACTCGGGACCTTTGCCTTTCGCGGCAACCTGTCCAAACACCCTTGATAACGTAAATTCTCTAGAATCAAAGTAATTACTAATTTATTCTTCTGTCATTGTATCTCTAAATTAGTACAGAAACAACAGCCACCGCACATAGGACCTTTTTGTTTACACATAGCCAATCTCGCGTCCTTGACAAATTTAAAACATTCTTTGAACTTAGTTATTCTTTCGAAACTGACTATGAGTGAAAAATGTGGGAGCTGTTATAGGGTAGTGAGAAGAGGGATTTGTTGCCAATCTTGCAGAAAATATTCTCACCGTGGTGGTTACAGTGGGGAGAATGTTGGAAGAACACAAGAGGCTTTTTCCAGGAACTGCAGAGTATGCAGTAGGAACATTTTCAATGGGGAACAAGAAGGGAAAATCTATGCCCTTCAGGCACCGAGGGAGAAGCAAGGGTGGAACTGAGAAGGATCAAGGGAGATAGGGGGAAGAGGGTGGTTGGGACCTGGCAGAAGGATAGGAAGAAATAGAATGAGATCTGACAGTTTAATCACCATCACCAAAAACGAGTATCTACCACTGCCAGAGTTGAGTGGAGCAGAAAATGCGCAGCAGCACAATTCAACCGACGCCAAGAAGCCTAGGAGTGTAAAAAGTGTTAGGAAGAAGAAAGTGCTGCTGCTAGGTAGTAGCCATGGGTGAGGTGTAGGCCCTAAGCTACAGGAAAGCTTAGGGGAAGTGTACCAGGTCACCAGTATGTTCAAGCCAAATAAAGGGCTAAATCAAGTGCTAGAGGACTTAGGGTTTTTATGTAAGGACTTTATAAAAGAGGACCATGTAGTGATAGTGAGTGGTGTGGGAAGAAATTTGGACACAGATGGGACATATGACACAGGTGGTAAGCTGGACAAGATAGCTTCCCTGACTCATTGCACCAACGTACACTTTGTTGAGCTGTTCCGGCGTATTGATCGACCACACCTTAATGAAGATATGAGGCGAATCAATGTAGACTTAGGGATGGCTCTGAGGATAGACAACTTTGCTCATGTTTGTCTGGTGCCCGTTGGGACTATCAACAGATGTGGTTTCACTAGGCATGGCCTACACCCAAACCAGACTGAGAAAGGAAGATTGGTACAGCTGATTCATAAAAGTATGGAGGGGGGGATCTCGGGCCACACATGGTCAAATATCTGTTGTCATGGGTAGGAAAAGTAGATCTTTTTTAGGATAAATCCAGACAACAGGTACCCCTGCCTAAAGAGTATCATCAGAAGTGTAAAGAAATACTGAAACATATATTCACAAGACAGATATTAGTACTTCAAGTATCACACATACCGGATGTCTCAAAGAAAAAGAAACCTTTGGAAAGAGTAACATGGGGCATTTCACAGACTTAACAATCCTCCATCACAACATGCTGTCAATAAAAAATGAAATACAAATCCCAGATGTTGAGCTCCAATCTTTGAACTGCACAGTAGGTTGTGTTACTGAGCACTTGTCTAGAGACATAGAAATCCAACTAGTAGTATTATCGTTGTATGAAAGGGCAAACTATTACCACAGAACTACTTCAAGGGGTAAAGGATCATGCATTTATATCAGAATAGGAACACAGCTCAAATCAAGACTTGACATCAGTACAGTAAGTGAAGACAAAGACTTTGAAATATCAGCTATTGAATTAACAGGGCTTGATACCACCAAGAAACTAGTCATTTTTTGTTTGCATATATTTCCCAGTAGTAGTGTGCATACTTTTTCAATAAATTAACAGAAGTTCTAGATAAAGTCTCAAGTACAAAGGTCAACATAATTATGTGTGGGGACATTAACATCAACACTAATATTACAAAGAAATACAGCAGCACCTTCATAAATATGCTTCAAAGTTTTGGCATGTCCCTATTGGTCAACAGTGCAACAACGGTTACTACAATGACTGCAGCAGTAACTGACTATGTGGCCACAAATATGTGCAGCGAAAAATGTGGCACAGCTGCAAAAGATCTCGAACTATCAGATCATCTCTGTCGAATAACAACAGTAAAATCAGGCATCGCATCATTCCCTAAACGAAAAACCTACAAATGACATCTATGAGAAATCAAAATGAAATATTTTTCAGAAGAACTAGCAAAACAAAGCTGGGATGAAGTGCAGAAGGAAACCAATGTGAATATGAAATTCTGTAAATTCTGTACATTGTTTACATTGAACTATTAAAAGACATTTCCGAAGGTATACATCTCTTTATTAACATATCACAAAAAATAGATGGATAAAAGCAAAAATTAAGAAGTGCTCCCAAACATGTTAACACCTCAGTTCGATGTAAGAGATTTGCAATGATCCAGAATTCTTAAATTTATGTTATGGATACAAAAAGATCTATAGGAAGGTGCTGAGTGCTGCAAAAAATTCATTTAATGACAAAGTAATATATAATGCAGAGAATAAAAGCAAAGCAGTCCGGGATGTTATAAAATAGAAATAGGGAGAGGCAAACAAACGTGGGTTAACATACTGCTAAGGGAGAGAGGGGAGTTGGAGGTAATAAATTATCCAAAACACTTATGGAGCTATGTAAACGAGCATTTTTCAAGTATTGCAGCGAAGTTACAGCAAAAATTCCCCAAAGAAAATATAACACCTGTTAATAATGTTACTCTAAATACAATGATGTTACTTCCAACCACAGAGAATGAAGGCGATGAAACTGTTCAAACACTAAAAAATTAAAAGTCAGTCGGCTTAGATGAAGTACCAATGTGTGTACTGAAACACTGCATATGTCTTATACAAGGCCCCTTAACATATATAATAAATGAATCCTTCACATCAGGGACATTTTCAGAGCAGTTAAAACTGGCTAGAGTTGTAGCTTTGTTTAAGAAACGTAATGCAGAAGACATAGAAAATTACCAGCCCAATTCTCTGCTGTCACCATTCTCAATAATAATACGAGTAGAAGCAATTACGAAAAATTCAAATGAATTACTTGAATAAATTCAATATTTTAGGTGGGTCACAGTTTGGTTTCAGAAGTGGGGAAAATATGGAACCAGCTATATTAGAATTCACAAAAGTTGTACTTAATGTTCTTGATAAAGATGAGTGTGTCACAGGCAAATTTTTGGATCTTTCTAAGGCGTTTGATACAGTCGACCACAAGATTCTGTTAAATAACTTCGAAGCAATAGGAATAAGAGGGGTAGCTAGTGACTGGTTTCTATCAAACCTAGCAGATGGGGTACAAAGATTAGAGATAACATACACTTCAAGTAAATATAAACATTTAGGAAAACACTTATAAGTACCAAAATACCTTAATATAGGGGTTCTGCTAGGTAGCATATTAGGACCAATACTATTCCTGATATACATCATTGACTTTCCCAGTAGAGTTACTCATGGTGAAAAAAATTCTCTTCACTGATGATAGCACAAAACAAGAGAACTCCATGCAGAGAAAGCCAATGACACTCTCAAGGCAGCTTATTATTTGTCAATAAGCAATAATGTGACATTGAACATAAAGAAAACTAATGCCATGAATTTCAGTTTGAAGAGGAAAAATGACAATGTTAAACTGATGTAGATGGCGCCTTTTTACACTGTGTAACAAATGCAAAATATCTAGTTGAAGTGGTGTGAACATACAAAGGTACCTGCAAACAGAATGTCATCGGCTTGTTATGCCCCTATAATCGTATCATCAGAGTGTAACATGCAGTGTCGTTTAGTTACGTATTATTTACATGTACACTCAATTCTTAGCCATGGAATTTTTTTGAGGAACAAAGGCACATAATATGAACACAATTTTCAAATTCCTGCAAAGAGCCATAAGAATAATAACCAAAAATACTAGTCGAGCTCATTGTTAAGATCTGTTCAAAGCACTGGGGATTTTAACTGGTCCAAGTGAATGCATTTACCATTCAGATGTACACATAAAAAGTAACATTGGTAATCACTGCACAAACAGCTCTGTCCATGACCATACAACAAGAGCTAGTCTCCACTTACATTTGCCAAGAGAAATAAACATAAAACTCAAAACTGCATTTTCTACCAAGGAACAAAACTATGCAATAAATTACCAAAAGAAATTAAAGAAATTACAAAAATAATCTTATTTAAAAAGGCAGCTAAAAAGCACCTGTTATGCACTGCATTTTATACATTGAAGGATTACTTAGATAAAACGCAGTAGGGAATTGATGAAAATATGTTATATAAATAAATAATAATAATGATTCTTAAACATCCTAAATTCCATATAACAGATTCACATTATGTATTTTTCCTTCATTCTAGATTTCTACAAATACATACCCCTAAGCTATGCGTAGCACAGTCCTAACACCTCTTCCTGTTTCTGAGCTCAACTTCTCACTCTTTATAGAGGGAAGTTGACTCAGTTTTTCAGGATAGCAAATTTGATGTTTTGGTACAGAAAATGGCCCAAAGACCACGTGTGTGTGTGTGTGTATGTGATTGTGTGTGTGTAATGAGTGAATTGTTATGAAACAATGTGTGTATAGTGTGCAGTGACTAACAGTTTGATATGAGTGAATAGTGTGGCATTACATTGCTTAATAAGTTATTTATAAAAAAAGGATAGTATACCAGGAGAAAATCTAATGATTGTCTCTAACTAGACGTCTGCAAATGTATGTGTATATGAATTAGGTTATTTTAAATTGGTCTAAACTTGTAAATACTTTGACATGTCCTATATACTTGTAACAAAAAGATCTACAGATTAATAAAGCTGCTACTACCACTACTACTACTATCTTACTGATATACAGAGACTTTGTGAACGTTGTATCGCTAACCCATTTTATACACATAAACTATTAAGAGCAAACTTAGCACTGAGCTGCAAATGGCGGCTTTAATATGGAAAAGCGTCATTAGCGGTAGTGTGATATCTAATTATTTTAGTAACTCTGTGTGTGTGAGCCCATCGAACAGCGCAGGAGGTGGAGCTTCTCGCAAAAGGGGATTTTTGGCGAATGGACTAGTCTACCCATTTCCCACATTAATCCCATCGAGTACGTGTGACAGGCGGTCGGGAGACGTATTGCAGTCTGTCCACATTCATCAACGGCCATCCACCAGTTGTCAGCCTCGCCGGTTGAGAAACAGAACGCTGTACTACGGGAACCAGCCTTGTGGCCGGCACTAGAGGCCGGTACAGAGCATACAGTACGTCAGTGGTAATTGCTTACCGTGTTACTAACAATGTCTGGCCTTTCGTATCGTTCAGAGGACCTTCATAAAGAGTGGTGACTTTCGTACAACTATTGTCTTTGAATAAAAGATTCAATTCTGACCATCTCATTGTGTATTTCTTTCAGTTACTTTCTGCATTATAATTCAACTGGTTTGTGTATGTATGGTCAAAGTTTCATCGACCCATATGTGTTGGCAGTCACACGATACGAAAGCTATTTTCGTCTTTCAGTTTTGCATACCAGTGTATTTGGTGGTTCTTGTTTACCCTCGATATATGTTACTGCCAAACGTTTACTAAATTATGAAAAATTAAGTTTTACTCACAATAGCAGCAACCACAAGCAATCGTACATTTTAGTCTTCTTTGTTGATATCATCATTTAAAAAAGTGTAGACACCATGTAATCAACCGTGTGTGCAGTCGAGAGCTGTATTTGCCCAGGAAAAAAATCTTCTTAACGAACCTAAGTTCCAAATATGTTTATTTTACCCTGTAAGTTGCTGTTATTGACCACACACTGGACAACCCATCAGAGGAAGGGTACTTACAGAGAGAAGCTGGGTAGACTACAGTGAGATTAATACACTGACAATCTAATAAAAAAAATGAACTCTACTCTGGATGGAAGTATACCTCTATGCAGTTCTGTTTCTTTGACACTTATTTAATCATTCACTTTGATGGAAGGCAGCAGACACCATAGCGAGCGTTGTTTCTTTCCTCATTGCACACGTTTATATGATACAAAAAAACACGTAGGTAATTTTCTTGCAAACGTGAACACTAAAAATGTTGTGCATACGAGCTGATAGCTGAAAATGTAACGAAAAACAAGCAGTACCGATACCATTGCGCTAACAGGCATTCGTTTCAGAGTTCTAGTTTCATTTATTGATACAAATGCAGTGGAAGTGGAATTAAGGATGAAGAAAGCATGAATTTCACATCACTTCCCTCTGTTTACGGTTATCCAAAATAAAGCAGCAAAAAAACGAGCTATGTTCACGAGGGCAACTGTATCGTATTACTAGAGCAAATACTTATTTAAGAAGAGAAAAATTTTCAATATTGCTTCCTGACACTACGTTATTCATGTAAGGTCTATAATCTTTAGTATTTAAAACATCTGTCGCGCGTGCGCGACATATATAATGAACATGAAGCAGTCGTAAACAGTAATCTGCAAATGTTTTGCCCTACTTAAAATGGCGGCACACGCCGCCCACTCTGGCTTCAAAACAATGTACAGTGTAAGTCTGTAGAGCCACCTCCCTTCTTTTTTTACCTCCATGAGTGAGACAGACGACGAGCAGACGACCCTTGGCAAGGTGCACCCGTGTTTGACTAAAATGATTTCTGTTTGAATGTTGTGAAACAGAGGTGAAAGATTCGATTAGTGATTTAGAATGAAATGGGATGTAATAGGGTTAGAAAAGCGTATGAAGAGGAATTAAGGTAATAGTTTTTTAGTTGTATTGCAGTCGCGCATGTTTTGGAACCATTGTTGAATGAAACATCCACATCAGTGAACTTTTGATTTTTAATGAAGGACTTAGCAATTTTCACTGCATGGTATACTTCATGACTGTTAATTATCTATGACTTGTGAGAGGAAGAGTTCCATGTCACTGATGTTCTTTATCAATGTTAATGAGTGTTGAACATAAATTTCATACAAATAGTATTATATCAGATAATTTAAAAAAATAATTAAAGAAATATTTCACCTAATAGCGTCGTCAACATCCTCAACCCTAGACATATTTATGTAAAGAGTGTCTCACTCAATGATGTGAATAAAATATTTTTCTTGTTTTCTGGAGCATTGCACTAAGCTCGCAGCAGCTGTCGTTAGAAATATGCAGCAAACACTGCATTTCCAAGTAATTACATCAGAAGGTAAGCAATTTTCATTCCAGGAACAGTTTTCTTGGATAATTATCAACACACAACATGAACAGCAATATTAGGCCGATAATTAATGCAAAGGAACTACTTTATTTCATTAAAGAGATTAATAGTAAAGTACATCATTTAATCAGTTTGCACATTTTTAGAAAGATTGTAAAACACAGCAAATTCATGTTGTTTTCTCGCAGGCAGAGGTATATGGTTTCTCTCGCAGTTGGAAATGCACGAATTCACCCAAAGCTAATCAACAGTAAAGTTACAACCAAGCATCCGAGTCTGTATGAGTTCACAAAATTTTAAAGGGGACTTTCAGTACAACAAATGTACGATACAGCATACGCTTGACCACTGGTTCAGCTACGTTCCCCTCCTACACATATAATCAATGTTATAACTGATCACAGTTAAACGTTCCATTGCGCTACTCTGCTGTTCCTACAATCCTGTGTGAATTGTAGTGCAACGTTTTAACCAAACCCGTGATACTTAGCGTAACTGCACTGCAGTTATAATGTGTAGTCTCCTGCCCGATGTACTCTGACGGGAATGACAGCCTTGTAGTTACGCTATTCGCAGTATATTGCGCAACGCGCTGTTGATTAAATACGTTCAGCCTTTTTATGCAATATTTACTATCGACAAACAATACAATCCATTGATTTGAATAGTTTACGTAGTACACTAAATAAGAACCTGCTTCAACCAGCACAGTACAAGACCATAATATATTGTCACCTGTAAGTGTGTGTATTTCACTTCTATAAGTGTATGTAGTTCATTTCAGTTCGTTATTCGGCAATAGTTATTTTACCCCGTCATGGGTGTTTTGTGATGGGGCTGATTAAACTCGCAACAGACCACGAATGCGTTAATAGCACTAACATAATTCAATAATTACTTCAGTATATACTCTTAATCTGACATAGAATACTAACAATTATGTCTTACAAAATTATTCCCAAATAAAAATATTCGTACACCTTGCTTTCTGAACTGGTGTTAACGAGTTCCAACGTTCTGTTTCCATCAGAACAACAAATGCTAATCTCTTTCCAACGTTCATCTCCCATCTGAACAACAAATGATGATCTCTCTCTCTCTCACTCACTCTCTCAGCACCTATACCAAACCCACTTCTATGAGTCAAGAATCGTAGAATATGATTCTAGAACTTCCAGAAATTTCGAACTACAACTCGAAGGACTAATCGAAAAAGTTGAGAAAATGACACAGGTGTAGTTTCATCTCCTAACTGTACTCATAATATTCTATGACGACGATGTCAAAATTATAAATCGAGGATAAAAGCATTCTATTTTTGAGAAGCAATATGTGTTGTAGTGTTGTATGGCTATGATGGCGTTCACTCTATAAGATGAAATTTTCGTACGTTGTTAAATGCTTAAAGGCTCACCATAACAAGCAATGTGCCGTACCAGAGGTGCAAGGTCTGGGTCTAACTGCGTTCCACACTAGTGATGTCAAAAAACTATTGCTTGTCGTAAGATAGTTACTTGGAGTGTGTCCTGTGGCCAAACTATGCGCTTTGCACTGTGACTCTACCTGTTGCTCGTTAATGTTTCGTATTATAATGATGCTATCCCAGCTTCGTTCACATAAGCAGCCTGGCTCACTCAGTGCTGTGGCTCGTATGGAGAGAGGCCGTGATCAGTGTTATTCCAAGGTATGTGCTCACATGAAGCAAATTTAATCATTTGCTAACCCACGGAAGTCAACGCCTAGGTTGTTTCAGACACCTCACATGCGTTATTAGGGTTCAGCTCCTGATCCTGTTACACTTGTGGCGGGCTGCATAACTCCAGCCTGGTCGATAGGCTATTTGATATTGAAACACATGGAGATCTTGTTTTGTGCATAAATAATATTAACATGAAAATCATTTCAAATTTCAAGCAGTGACGTTGAAAGGTGGCTACACTGAGCCACTGCGCCAGAGATTGCGCCAAAGAGTATTATTAAGCCGCCTCCACATTGCTTGGAGAGAACTCGTAAAAGTCAGTGCTTGTCGAGAGCTCGTGGTAGTCAATGTCTGTCGAGGACTCGGGGTAGTCTGTGCTGAGATGTTGTAGCAGAGAGTGTTTGTTGAGATGTGCTATTGGGCAGTGCTTGCTGAGATGTGATATTGGAGAGTTCTGGTTGAAATGTGATAGTAGAGAGTCGGTGTGAGATATAATGAAAGGATTAGAGTGATTTTCATCAATATAAATGAGGTAATAAACTCCGCTTCTTTTTATTTCAGTGTCCTAAATAACGTGTCATTACAGGTTCAGTCAACAAAGCATCTGGCGTGTGTTCTTGTATTAGAGTTTAATTCTGCTTTCTTGCGCAATTATAGTATTTCTAATTTTCTTTTATCACGTCAGTGTAATTGGTATTTAAAAATTCTTGTCTTGTTGAAGAAGAACCGTGCCAGATGTGCGTTGAGTCATACTTCCACATACAGAACAGTTATACTTGTGCTTTGGTTTAGTAGGTTTTATAGTTGCTGGGGACTTAATTAATTAACTGTGTTTACGAAAATTTTCTTTCATTGTTTGTTGTTATTCTATGCAGTCAGATTGCGTAATAATACTAGTCAGGGCCAACCGTTTACCAGATTGCGTAATCGGACACACAGCTACTAAAAACTAAAAGTTTTTTCAATCATATTTAATTAAGCCCCCATGCACTTGGCGACCGCTGCTTCGGATCGTCCCTTGGAATTCTTCTGATTGTAAAAATAGTAGACAGTAGTATTGTTGTAGTAATTTGTAGTTAGTAATTGTAGTCTATTTTGCATGTGTAGATTTGTTAATTGTCAATCTTCTAATGGTATTTTTTTCTCAGAATTTGATTTGTTGCCTTGTATACGCGTTTGACAATCTAGTGCAATTATTTCAATTGTTCGATTGATCGTGTTTGAGGGAGACATTGCATATAAATGGTATTGTTGGAGATAAGGAGGCATTGTGTGTAATTTTCGCACAGTGACGAGTTTTGTATGTCTTGCAAATGATTACGCGATCAATGAAAATGGCGAAAATGACGAAATTGTTGACATGGCGAACTCGCTAACACAGGACAACAGTATGATGAATAATGGAGTTGAAGACAATGTAATAAGTCGGGAAAATAGTCCGGAACCATTTCAAAATTTTTCTCAATCAGAAAATTCACAGAATACGAGATTAATGATAGAAGATTCTGAAATAGTATCGAACACAGATAGCCTTACAGCTATGACGAAGGAAGTTAGTTTTGCGGGAAATGTTAGGGGCGAAAAGAATTCTGAACCATTTAATATGGAGCAGTTGATGGGTGCAATATTAAATTTGGGATCTCGGTTAGACTCACAAATGGGAACAATGAAAACAGAGATGGGAACAATGGAAACACGGTTTAGATCTGAATTAAAAACACAGATGGGAACAATGGAAACACGGTTAGACTCACTGGGATCACAAATAGGAACAATTAAAATCGTGATGGGAACTTTAGGATCTGAATTTAATACAGAAATAGGAACAATTAAAACTGAGATGAAAGCAGTGGGATCACAGTTACGATCTGAATTAGGAACTGATATGGGAACAATGGAAACACAGTTAGGCTCACGAACAGGGACATGTTTCAAATACATGAAAGACGAATGAAATAAAGAAATTAGAGAAGAAGTACAACCGATTTTGAAGGCTGACAATAATAGCTTAATTTCAACAGAAATTAGACAAGAGGAACAGGGCAGGGAACAGGAAGAAAAAGATCGCGTGATAGTGCAGAAATTTTCAGAGTTAAATGTACAACGTGCCAAAGATAAGGAAGAAATATTTGAGAGAATCGAGGAATCCGTACCGAATGACAGATTAAATAACCTAACACAACAGTATGAACAGTTAACTACTAAATGTGTTAATACTGAAACCCGAGTCGCGACACTTACGGAAGACGTAAATAAACAGAAAGAACAAATAGGTGATTTATCGGAAAGAGTTGAGATGATCTCAGATAAATTGACAAGTGTTAGCTTAGCAGAAGGGTGTGAAGAAAGTAATTTGTTTCATTTACTGGATGCAACAAGAGAGCGCCAGGCGAGCGAATTTAACAATAATCGTCATTGTGACTGGGACAGACGCGGTAGGTCTTTGTCGCCACGAGGCGAAAACTTTGACTATAAACACTTTTTGACTGTTCCGAAGTTTAAGATATTTCGCAATTCTAGGAACGACATACATCCATGTTCATGGTCAGGTCAATTTGCGTACGCACTTCCGCCAAATTTGCCACTAAGTCACAAACTGGAAATTATGTGCGGCTATTAAAGTCCTCAGGGGATTCACTACTCTAAGTGAATATGTGCCGTAGCGAGCATAGGGCCCCGAGCTGTAGTGGTGCTATTTCTCTTTTAGTTTTCTGTACCGCTGCCTACTCTTTTACTATTCTTTGCATCTGTCAAAACAACTCTTCGACTATCAATCTATCTAGTGAGTAAGTAAACAATAACCGGATATGACTGTTTTACCCAAAAGTGACTTTGGAATTTGCCGTTTTGACTTACTGTATCCTCAGCAGCATTCATTCGTAGTTTAAACGAAATTTTACCTGTTTATCTTCGTGACAACATTACTTCATATGTTGACGATATTCTTATTGCTAAACATTCTTGGAGTGAGCACAACAAAATTTTGGATTCATTGTTACGTATCTTTGCAAGAGTTGGCATTACAGTGAACTTAGAAAAATCTGAATTTGGTCGTTCACAGGTGAAATTTCTCGGTCACATTATTTCTACAGAAGGTATTCTTCCTGATCCAGAAAAATTAGACGCTATTCGTAATTATGCTGTTCCTACTATAAAACGTGATGTTCGTAGTTTCCTTGGTGTCTGTAATTTTTTTAGACGCTTTGTTAGATTGGACGATTTGGCCACACCTCGTTTTTGCGAACTGTCTGAAAAATTCTTTTTAAACGAAAATCGGTCGACAACTCTGTTTGGTTAGTTTGTATTCCTAATGAGTGGGTCAATAAATTGATTTGGTATACGCGTTTCAGTTATGCACACTTTGGTCCCAGAAAATGCTTTCATAAATTACGAGAAAATTGTTATTTCAGTAATATGGAAAAACGTATTCGACCTGTTCTGGCCAAATGCAAATTATGTCAAAAAGCTAAGCCGCCAACAATTTCTCACAGAGCACCGTTGTTTCCTATCATTCCAGCGAAATTAAAGGAGATGGCTACAGTCGATTTGTTCGGTCCAGTGGTTCGTTCTACTAATGGTTTTGCGTACATTTTCGTAGCAGTGGAGTTGACACGAAAATATGTGTGTTTTACACCTTTACGCAAAGCAACAGCTCGTTCAGTATCTAACGCTTTCATCAAACATTTTCTTAAGGAAGTTGGTCATGTTGATAAGGTTATATCAGATAATGGATCACAGTTTCGTTCTAAAATTTGGCTTCGTACTCTACAGCGTCGTAAAATTAAACCAATTTTCATTTCACTTTTTCACCCTCAATCTAACGCTTCAGAGAGATGGATGAAGGAAATCAATAAATTGTGTCGACTTTATTGTCATCAGAATCACAGAACGTGGGATCAGTATCTTCATATTTTTCAAAACATTCTGAATGAACTCCCTAATGATTCAACTTCTTTACCGCCAATACTGATATTAAAAAATAAAGCACCGGCAAATCGTATATCTGAAATCGTTCCTTTTCCGCCTTCACGGAAACTGCGGCATTCTGAAGTTGTCAACCTGGCTCTACAAAATATTGCATCTGGGGCTGCTAGAAGAGAGAAATCAGGTAAGCGTCCTGGTCGTTTAAGAATCTTGTCAATTGGTCAAAAAGTGTTAATTAAGTCTCATCGTTTGTCTCACAAAGGAAAAGGCTTGTGTCGCAAATTTTTTCTGCTTTATAACGGTCCATATAGAATTCGTAAAATTATTCATGATAACACTGTCGAAGTAGAAACTCTTAAATCTCGACGCTCTAAAGGAATACATCATATACCTAACGTAAAAATTTTTGTGGAATGACATACTTTAGAGAAACTCACAGCTATATGTAAACATGCGGAGAGTACAAGGATACCGCGCTGTGTTTTGGCGGCGGCACATACTCAAAGCAACAGTCAAGTATGCGCGCCGCACAAGGCAGTCGTTGACCGCGAACAATTGCTTCCTACGTCACGCGCCTACAGCTGACCGAGCGCTCAGTGCGAATGCACTGACAGCCGTAAACAAATACACAGTTTAATTTCTCCGACTAAATTCAGTATAAAGCTATAGTGACTTGATGAATTATGTTATTAACATTCAGTATTTTTCAGGATACGGTTCTATAAAATATTAAGAACTTCAGGTAAATTCTGTGTGTCTCCGACGTTAAGAGGACTTGCTATCGAGAAATTTTCAGTAAGAATGTAATTTCGAAGAAGAAACTAATAAACTAAAAAGGGTAACTATTAATTGAGTTCATTTTTCAGGTAACATATTTCCACTTAGGTACGTACTTTAGACGTAATTTGCTGCTCGCGATTACGTGATTCATACTTTGTGCTAATTTCATGTTCTATGAAATTACGTGTGAAGCGACGTGCTTGCGTACATTTTCTGATTTTTGTCAATGTTGTATTAATGAACAGGATTGTTATTTGTATATTATGCATCGCTTGGCTGCTATGCTTTTTCGCTGATGTCATATTTTTTTTTAAAATATGTACCTGCTGTGCTTATTTATTTAAATTATAATTGTCACCTGATTAGTTGTGCTGATATGTATGTAAGTTATACTTTGTGATTTATCTGCTTACGCCTTCATGTTTACTTATTAAGATGACATATGAACATTTATTTGCTTGTGCTGATATGATGCTAATGACATGTTTACTGCTTTGCGTATGGATTGCATATTTATACATATCTGTTGTTGTCATAACTACACTTTAATTTGGTGTATAGAAATGGTGATATACTGTGTACAAACAGAGAGTTTAGGTCACACTATTGGATTAATTATAGATTGTTCGCTTGGCAGAGCCTCGTTGTAGGATTTGTGCTGCATCCACTTTTTGACATTCTGTTCACTACTGGTATATTTACTCGCTATTGCTTGTTTTGCTTACGCTCAGTGCCTTATATTTTTAAGATAAGAAAATGAACTGCTATAATTCGACGAACGACATTGGTACAAAGAACTTCGTTGAAGTCACATGAGCTGGAGGTTTTATGGAAGCTGTAGGAATTTATGCTAATAGGAAGGAAGCTAACGGCATGACATACCAAAACTAGGTTTAGACCATTGACAATTATTACACTGCATTTTTCGTGAGCAATTGAAATAGGAAGTGACACTTGACACAAGAAATACTCCACATGTTTGCTTCTGTTTGCCATAATTCTTGAAGTGGTGTACACACTGTGAAATATTACTATCATTCAAACTCCGTATTCGTACTTAATTACTGAGAATTATTCGAACTAAGTCTGTTAGAGGTCATGTATGCATTTCTTTTGTTTATAATTCATAATGAGTAGAAGATTTGGGTCAGACGGATTACTCAGAGGTTGTGTGTTGACAATGTGTCTTCAGATTGTATGGGAGGATGAACTGAAGTTTGCACTAGGATTTTATCTGTACTTGTTCGAGGAGACTGACTAGAGGAAAGAGTTGTGTTGGAAGTGAGATGATATTGGCAATAAGGTTCATATGTATCGACGTATTGAAGAGGTGTTAATGAGGTATTATTGAGATATAGAGATTATATGAAGTTGATGATTATTGGAGTTTTTGTGGACAAGAGGTAAGGTAAATGATATTGATGATAAGACTTATATGTATTGACGTAAGAGGTATTATTGAAATATTGAGATTATGTGATGCTGTGGTATATAAGAGGTAAAGTAAGTGAGGAGCATTTTTTTTTTTGTGGTCTATATGGAACAAGGAGGATGAAGATAGCAGACTAGAACACTAAAGTAGAAGGAAGATAGTCTATACACACACTTCGTTAAATCACTAAGCAGTATATACTTTTTTTTGAAGAGAGGAAGTATTTGCATATCTTGGCTCACTGAGAGTTGTTCAACAACAGTACATATTGATCTGGCTTGGCAATCATTGGTCTTGACATGATGACTATGACGTTGACTTAACTATTATTGACTGTTATACATTGCTGCCACTACTACTTGATACACATGATGAACATCACATTTTGACAGAATTGCATTTACACAGTTAACACTATTCAATTACACAGTAGTACTTAATGTCGATGAAAGATGAGTGAGTGTGTTTTGTGTGTTTTCCTTTCCTAATCCTACCCACCTATCTCCTAAATATTATTTTATTTGTTTGTTGTGGCTGGCACTGACACCCATGAATATTATAGGTTTACTGATATTTGAGTATTTGTAATAGTTAATACGACAGTTATCTGATATCATTTGAGTGTTTGTTATGATTTGTATGTTTAGTGTAAAGGCATTTGTATGTGCATTCAAACTATTGTTCATGCCTGAACAGTGTGATCAGTGATAGTGAATATTATGGACTGTTACTTGTACTTTTTCTAAATGATTGGTGCCACTAGGACATGTTTAATTTGTGCTTATACACTCTGATGAACAGTGTGATCAGTGATAGTGAATATCATGGACTGCTCTCTGGGCCTGCTCATCATTGCTAGGTGCAACTGATGGACTACTTGTATGGAAATGAAGTCACTTCTTGCTGTCTGCACCTACTCAGCATTGCTGGGTGCCACTAATGGAACTGCTTCTACTGAAATGAAGTCACTTGTTGGTGACTGCACCTGCTCAATATTACTGGGTGCACAGATGAAGCTACTTCTATGGAAATGATGTCACTTGCCGGTGTCTGCACCTACTCAACATTGCTGGGTGCCACTGTTAGAACTGTTTCTACTGAAATGAAGTCACTTGTTGCTGTCTGCACCTACTCAACATTGCTGGGTGCCACTGATGGATTGCTTCTACTGAACTAATGTGACTTGTTGCTGGGTGTACCTGCTAAACTTTACTGGGTGCCACTGATGGACTGCTTCTACTGAAAAGATGTCACCTGTTGGTGTCTTTTTTTGTATAAACTAATCATTGAAAGCATTTTTTATGAACATTTGTATAAACTGATTTTTTGTGTATTGTGTGAACTCTTATGTAAAGTCACATGTATGAAAAGAAGTTGTATTCCTTACTATATTTCATATATTAGGTTATTGAAAGGTCAGTGCAAAGCCAAAATATTAACTAATTATGTGATATTTAGGTATTAATATTATCTTTTATTTTTGTCTGTATTTTTCTGGACGAATTTGGTGGTATTTTCACCACCAATGCTGGCAAAAATACCATCAAATTCTGGCCTGTGGAGGAGGGGCATATGAAAGGTGGCTACACTGAGCCACTGCGCCAGAGATTGCGCCAAAGAGTATTATTAAGCCGCCTCCACAGTGCTTGGAGAGAACTCGTAGAAGTCAGTCCTTGTCGAGAGCTCGTGGTAGTCAGTGCCTGTCGAGGACTCAGGGTAGTCTGTGCTGAGATGTTGTAGCAGAGAGTGTTTGTTGAGATGTGCTATTAGGCAGTGCTTGCTGAGATGTGATATTGGAGAGTTCTGGTTGAAATGTGATAATAGAGAGTCGGTGTGAGATATAATGTAAGGATTAGAGTGATTTTCATCAATGTAAATGAGGTAATAAACTCCGTTTCTTTTTATTTCAGTGTCCTAAATAATGCGTCATTACAGGTTCAGTCAACAAAGCATCTGGCGTGTGTTCTTGTATTAGAGTTTGATTCTGCTTTCTTGCGCAATTATAGTATTTCTCATTTTCTTTTATCACGTCAGTATAATTGGTATTTAAAAATTCTTGTCTTGTTGAAGAAGAACCTTGCCAGATGTGCGTTGAGTCATACTTCCACATACAGAACAGTTATACTTGTGCTTTGGTTTAGTAGGTTTTGTAGTTGCTGGGGACTTAATTAATTAACTGTGTTTACGAAAATTTTCTTTCATTGTTTGTTGTTATTCTATGCAGTCAGACTGCGTAATAATACTAGTCAGGGCCAACCGTTTACGAGATTGCGTAATCGGACACACAGCTACTAAAAACTAAAAGTTTTTTCAATCATATTTAATTAAGCCCCCATGCAACGTGCATAAATACTTCTCCTTTTAGACCACACTTGCATCCGGATATAGCAATGGAAAGGACAAAAATGTTCATTATTTAAAAGGCAAACAAGGCCAATATTGTAATTGTATCGTTACTTGATTGAGTATTGCATTAAGGAGAATCGAGTCCAAGATTTGAACTGTTATCTCTCAGTTTTCATATGATGTTGATTAACCGTAAGCACGGCTGTCTAGAAAGCGTGGGCTACTTTTCCATTAACAGTGGCTCAGTGCTGTTGTTAAATAGAGTATTGTCTTTTATCACATGTCTATAGCGTGAACGAGTTTAATAGAAACTCTACGTAGGAGAGGTTAAGAAATCGGATTTTTTTCCCTAACAGTTTTTGATTCTTTACGTTTTTCATAAGTCATTTATGGGATCTTTCTGTTAAATTATTTTAGGGCTTTAATTTAGACTTTTATTGAATCTCATATGTGGGGTTTCAATTGCTGTTCACTGTAGTACGAGGGTGAGTCAAATGAAAACCTTAAATATTTTTAAAGTATTTTTTATTGTGTAGATGTGGTACAAAGCTGTATCACTTTTCAACGTAATCTTCCCCATGCTCAACGCAAGTCCTCCAGCGCTTACAAAGTGCATAATTTCCTTTAGAAAAAAATTATTTTGGTACTCCACCCAACCACTCATGCACCGTGTGGCGTACCCCTTCATCAGAACGGAACTTCTTTCCCCCCATAGCGTCTTTGAGTGGTCCAAATATATGGAAATCACTTGGGGCAAGGTTTGGTAGCTATGGTGGATGAGGAAGACACTCAAAACTGTGATTGTTGCAACTGTTGTAAGGGCAGTGTGTGGCCTTGCGTTTTCATGTCGCAAAAGGACACCTGCTGACAGCAATCCTCGTCGCTTTGATTTGATTGCAGGCCGCAGTTGTTTTTTAGGCTTCAACTGCTGCAATGCTCTGCGGAGGCTCAACTAGTTGTGCCTGGCCTGATGATGACCATCTTCCACTGAAGTAACACCATTTGCGAACTTCCTACTCCTTTCGTAGACTTGCTGCTATGACAAACATGCATCGCCGTACTGAACCTTCATTCATCGATGAATTTCAATAGGTTTCACACCTTCACTACGCAAAAACAGAATAACAGAATGGTGTTCTTCCCTGATGCAAGTCGCAAGTGGGGCGCCCATCTTTATACTGATACTGAGACGGTATGTGTACATCTGCACTATGCTGCCACCTACTGGCCATTCTGCACGCTGTTTGTAGCACACTTACCAACTTACAAGATAACGGCGGGAAATTTCGATTTGTTATTACAAATTTAAGGTTTTCATTTGACTCACCCTCGTAGTACTAACTTCATCAGGCCTAACTGCTTATATCACACGTGTTTAATCTTTCAAGATGCTTGATTACTGAAGTCTGTGTTTAGAACATATTGATTTTTCTGCAATCCTAGTAGTCTCTCTGATACAGGCAACTTCAACATCAACAAACACAAAGAAATATTTCGGAAGCGAGACGTTGCAGGCAACTGACATAACAAGAAGTTAACAGTTCTTCCATGTAAATCTCACAACAGTATCGAACCAATACCACATGCAGATCCACAGAAAAGCTGTTACGCTACTTTAAAGAATACGGGGGGTCCATTTTCTTGAATATCTTGTGTTGGGAAATGAGAGAAAGCGGTCTGTTTTACGTGATAAAAAGTTTCTATAGCCAAGGTGGCATAAATACTTCTTTATTATCGACAACCGGTTTCGACAGACTTTGCTATCATCTTCTGGTCATTACCAGAAGGTGACAGTAAAGTTTGACGAAACCGATTGTCGGTAATAAAGAAGTATTAATGCTATTTGGCTCTTGCCGAGGGCTATTTCCATGTGAATTATTAGAGAAACAGTAATTTTTGAGAGATGAGTTTCTCCCGGCATATAAAATGTTCAGATAACATACGGGAATGATGCCGGATGACATTGTCGACGACCGCTGATATTTCGACAGGTGCATAGCATGCCATTTTCAACGCAAAAGTGAAGCAAGTAAGCGCAGTGGAACGGAATTCGAGAAGATAAGACACACACACACACACACACACACACACACACACACACACAGTATAATCAGTAAGCACTAGCGCCATCACACAACTGAAGATTACCGACATTAGGAGTTACCTTCACGAAAATTAATAACCAACGGGTGAGGCAGTATTAACACTGTCCTTATGGTTTTTGAGAGAGAGGACCATTCCCAGCAGAATTTAAACAAAATACACCCTATCTATGTCAGCTACTTTCCCAATAACAGTATTCCAATAGCTGGAAGTGCTTGCCAGAATCTCCGTGTTGTTATATTCCATAGGATGACCGTAGTGCAGACACTATTCTGCAACAGCAGATTTGCACGGCTGTTGAAACCGTTTGTGACGCTTGTGTTCAGTACACCGATCCTCCACGGTCCTGATGGTCTGGTCAATATATGACGTGCCAAATTAGCAAGGAATACGATAGACATTGGCCTTAAGCAAACCAAGATCGTCGTTAACGGAACCTAATAGAGCCCTGATCTTAGATTATGGTCGAAAAACAGATTTCATATCACATTTCCGCAAATTACTACCGATACTGTGGAAATGCTCCTTGTGTAAGGCAAAAAGATGCACCTTGATATTAGCAACTTTCAGCCGGTGCGCGGTTGTTTGATAGCGCAAACCACGTCGGATCTCTCTTTGACTACAACCATTCTGAAGAAAAGTGACCTCAAGATGGGCTAACTCGGGTGACAAACTCTCTGGTCTCGAGATGAAGCGGTGCCTGTGAACCAAGTTACGAGGTATACTTTCACTCTGAGCCGGATGGTGGGAACTATCAGCCTGCAGATACAAGTCAATGTTAGTACCTATGTCCCGAAGTACCATCAACCTACCTCTGGAAACACATAAAGGAGGGGAGGACAGTAATTCTTTTCCACGCCCATCGTGAAACAAATATTGACGTTCATTTAGTCGTTCAAAATCTCATGCCATGAATCCAAACAACAAAAGTGTCGTTACATATCAGAGTAAACAAAAAGGTTTAAAATTTTTGTTTTATTGTTAATAGTGCTGCAATGAAGCTAATGTTAGGGGATTTGTAACTGAGAGTGTTTAACTTATTTGTAGATGCGTGATCATTAACAGTAGAAATTCAAGATGTGGTTGTGAGATACGAGATGCTTCAAACAGAACTACAAAATTTTAACACTTTATATTCAGTGACGGTAGCATGTTAACAAAAGGGTCAAACGGCAAAATTTCCACAAAATCATTATGTTTTTTACTATGCTGTTACAGAAGATCTGTATATAACTACACTCCTGGAAATTGAAATAAGAACACCGTGAATTCATTGTCCCAGGAAGGGGAAACTTTATTGACACATTCCTGGGGTCAGATACATCACATGATCACACTGACAGAACCACAGGCACATAGACACAGGCAACAGAGCATGCACAATGTCGGCACTATTACAGTGTATATCCACCTTTCGCAGCAATGCAGGCTGCTATTCTCCCATGGAGACGATCGTAGAGATGCTGGATGTAGTCCTATGGAACGGCTTGCCATGCCATTTCCACCTGGCGCCTCAGTTGGACCAGCGTTCGTGCTGGACGTGCAGACCGCGTGAGACGACGCTTCATCCAGTCCCAAACATGCTCAATGGGGGACAGATCCGGAGATCTTGCTGGCCAGGGTAGTTGACTTACACCTTCTAGAGCACGTTGGGTGGCACGGGATACATGCGGATGTGCATTGTCCTGTCGGAACAGCAAGTTCCCTTGCCGGTCTAGGAATGGTTGAACGATGGGTTCGATGACGGTTTGGATGTACCGTGCACTATTCAGTGTCCCCTCGACGATCACCAGTGGTGTACGGCCAGTGTAGGAGATCGCTGCCTACACCATGATGCCGGGTGTTGGCCCTGTGTGCCTCGGTCGTATGCAGTCCTGATTGTGGCGCTCACCTGCACGGCGCCAAACACGCATACGACCATCATTGGCACCAAGGCAGAAGCGACTCTCATCGCTGAAGACGACACGTCTCCATTCGTCCCTCCATTCACGCCTGTCGCGACACCACTGGAGGCGAGCTGCACGATGTTGGGGCGTGAGCGGAAGACGGCCTAACGGTGTGCGGGACCGTAGCCCAGCTTCATGGAGACGGTTGCGAATGGTCCTCGCCGATACCCCAGGAGCAACAGTGTCCCTAATTTGCTGGGAAGTGGCGGTGCGGTCCCCTACGGCACTGCGTAGGATCCTACGGCCTTGGCGTGCATCCGTGCGTCGCTGCGGTCCGGTCCCAGGTCGACGGGCACGTGCACCTTCCGCCGACCACTGGCGACAACATCGATATACTGTGGAGACCTCACGCCCCACGTGTTGAGCAATTCGGCGGTACGTCCACCCGGCCTCCCGCATGCCCACTATACGCCCTCGCTCAAAGTCCGTCAACTGCACATACGGTTCACGTCCACGCTGTCGCGGCATGCTACCAGTGTTAAAGACTGCGATGGAGCTCCGTATGCCACGGCAAACTGGCTGACACTGACGGCGGCGGTGCACAAATGCTGCGCAGCTAGCGCCATTCGACGGCCAACACCGCGGTTCCTGGTGTGTCCGCTGTGCCGTGCGTGTGATCATTGCTTGTACAGCCCTCTCGCAGTGTCCGGAGCAAGTATGGTGGGTCTGACACACCGGTGTCAATGTGTTCTTTTTTCCATTTCCAGGAGTGTATCACCTGCACAGACAGTAGCTAGACGGTAACTACATTCATCATACACTTAAGCCGTCGGCACACGAACCGTGCATCTGACCGCTGAGCGTGCCAAGTTTCTGACGTCATAGCACGCAATAGCATGTTCGGGAGTCTTGCCGAACGCTCAGGGCGATATCTAGCAGGTCAGATGATACGAGCGTGCGTCTGAGCGTTGACCAATGAGGTGACACAACGCCATCTACGTCACAAGCACGCCATCTCCCTTCAGCACAGAGTCGTCAGGCGCCACATTGGCATTCATTTCCAACCTATACGTATATGTGCCGTTTCTGACCACCAGCAAATTGAGAATCATTCGAAAACCCGTTGTTAAATATGTGATTCGTTGTAAAAAATAATGAGATACGTCTTATTACTGGCAAAAGTATTATTGTAGCTTCCGTGTTATGAGAGTATGCCATTTGAAGGCAGAGACACACTGAGAATCCCTCAAAAACGCATTTTTCTTGGTACAGTTTGCTATAATTAAATTTCAGTTAGTAACATAGCTACGATTATAGCATTTAGCAAGTGGGAATATACTAGGATTGGCTAAAAGAGGTTTGTTGTCAGTTTAGCGCAGCCGGCACGCTATCTCAATGTGTTCGGTCAGAGAGTTGGTTGGCCTTTGTAATAAACAGCTAAGTGGAAGGATCAACAAACGAACTTGAACGGCTGTCATGTCACGTCCGCAACGACCAAACACAACGATCAACAACGAACAAAAAAAAGAAGTTGTGAGTAGCGTTAGCGAATTGGATGAAATGCCGATGGTTTGCGTCTCGCCACGTCTAATTTTTTTCCCCCCAGCATTCGCGTAGTAGGTTCTCACGCATTGTTATTAATTTAATTGAAGTATATTCCATAGTATTTGATGTTATGTAAGTCTAAGTTCTGTGGTGTCACAGCCAGACACCACACTTGCTAGGTGGTAGCCTTTAAATCGGCCGCGGTCCGTTAGTATACATCGGATCCGCGTGTCGCCACTATCAGTGATTGCAGACCGAGCGCCGCCACACGGCAGGTCTAGTCTAGAGAGACTACCTAGCACTCGCCCCAGTTGTACAGCCGACTTTGCTAGGAATGGTTAACTGCCTACATACGCTCTCATTTGCAGAGACGACAGTTTAGCATAGCATCCAGCTACGTCATTTGCTACGATCTAACAATGCGCCATATTCAGTTACTATGTAGATTAAAACTGAAGAAACTGCAAAAAGGTGGGAATTTAAGGAGATGGGACCTGGATAAACTGGAAGAACCAGAGGTTGTACAGAGTTTCAGGGAGAGCATAAGGGAACAATTGACAGGAATGGGGGAAATAAATACAGTAGAAGAAGAATGGGTAGCTTTGAGGGATGAAGTAGTGAAGGCAGCAGAGGATCTAGTAGGTAAAAAGACGAGGGCTAGTAGAAATCCTTGGGCAACAGAATATATATTGAATTTTATTGATGAAGGGAGAAAATACAGAAATGCAGTAAATGAAGCAGGCAAAAAGGAATACAAACGTCTCAAAAATGAGATCGACAGGAAGTGCAAAATGGCTAAGCAGGGATGGCTAGAGGACAAATGTAAGGATGTAGAGGCTTATCTCACTACAGGAAAATTAAAGAGACCTTTGGAGAAAAGAGAACCACTTGCATGAACATCAAGAGCTCAGATGGAAATCCAGTTCTAAGCAAAGAAGGGAAAGCCGAACGGTGGAAGGAGTATATAGAAGGTCTATACAAGGTCGATGTACTTGAGGACAATATTATGGAAATGGAACAGGATGTAGATGAAAATGAAATGGGAGAGACGATACTGCGTGAAGAGTTTGACAGAGCACTGAAAGATCTGAGTCGAAACAAGGCCCCCGGAGTAGACAACATTCCATTGGAACTACTGACGGCCTTGGGAGAGCCAGACCTAACAAAACTCTACCATCTGGTGAGCAAGATGTATGAAACAGGCGAAATACCCTCACACTTCAAGAAGAATATAATAATTCCAATCCCAAAGAAAGCAGGTGTTAACAGATGTCAAAATTAATGAACTATCAGTTTAATAAGTCACGGCTGCATAATACTAACGCGAATTCTTTACAGATGGATTGAAAAACTAGTAGAAGCCGACCTCTGGGAAGATCAGTTTGGATTCAATAGAAATGTTGGAACACGTGAAGCAATACTGACCCTACTACTCATCTTAGAAGCTAGATTAAGGAAGGGCAAACCTACGTTTCTAGCATTTGTAGACTTGAAGCTTTTGACAATGTCGACTGCAATACTCTCTTTCAAATTCTGAAGGTGGCAGGGGTAAAATACAGGGAGCAAAAGGCTATTTACAATTTGTACAGAAACCAGATGGCAGTTGTAAGAGTCGAGGGGCATGAAAGGGAAGCAGTGGATGGGAAGGGAGTGAGTCAGGGCTGAAGCCTATCCCCGATGTTATTCAATCTGTATATTGAGCAAGCAGTGAAGGAAACAAAAGAAAAATTCGGAGTACGTATTAAAATCCATGGAGAAGAAATAAAAACTTTGAGGTTCGCCGATGACATTGTAATTGTATCAGAGACAGCAAAGGACGAGCAGTTGAAAGGAATGGATAGTGTCTTGAAAGGAGGATATTAGATGAACATCAATAAAAGCAAGACAAGGATAATGGAATGTAGTCGAATTAATTTGGGTGATGCTGAGGGAATTAGATTAGGAAATGAGACACATAAAGTAGTAAAGGAGTTTTGCTATTTGGGGAGCAAAATAACTGATGATGGTCGAAGTAGAGAGGATATAAAATGTAGACTTGCAATGGCAAGGAAAGCGTTTCTGAAGAAGAGAAATTTGGTAACATCGAGTATAGATTTAAGTGTGAGGAAGTCATTTCTGTAAGTATTTGTATGGAGTGTGGCCATGTGTGGAAGTGAAACATGGACGATAAATAGTTTGGACAAGAAGAGAATAGAAGCTTTTGAAATGTGGTACTACAGAAGAATGCTGAATATTATATGGGTAGATCTCATAACTAATGAGGAAGTATTGGATTGGGCAGATGAGAAGTTTGTGGCACAACTTGACTAGAAGAAGGGATCGGTTGGTAGGACATGTTCTGAGGCATCAAGGGATCACAAATTTAGTATTGGAGGGCAGCGTGGAGGGTAAAAATCGTAGAGGGAGACCAAGAGATGAATACACTAAGCAGATTCAGAAGGATGTAGGTTGCGGTAGGTACTGGGAGATGAAGAGGCTTGTACAGGATAGAGTAGCATGGAGAGCTGCATCAAACCAGTCTCAGGACTGAAGACCACAATAACAACAACCACATGTGTTCTGAACAGATAATATTGTGAATCATGTACCTTCAAGAGCGACGTTCATGAATAATGGATTAAAGTTAAGTATCAAACTAATTACGTCCGCTTTCTGAATTCTAATTCCTTGTGATGTTCCAGACCTCACGCCAGTATAGTCCTTCCCTCCTCACGCCAGCCTGTGTGAGCTAAAACACGTGCATTGCGGCCTCCTCTAGTAGCACAGTGTTGGCTCTTCTGCCAACACAACATTGGCGACGAGTGTAAAAATGGTGTTCTTATCTATACTGCCCTGATTTAATTGTTAATTGCTTCCCCACAATCTTCAGATGTACTGTTCGAATTTTATCACTTACAGAATCAGCAGACGCGGGCATTACTGGATGTCCTTGGACAGCTCGTCCGGGGTCAACGTGCAATGCAAAAGGATGCGGCAGCCGCCGCTCCACCGCTAATGCAGCCACAACAAGCAGTTGCACCGATCTTCAGACCTTTTGATGCTGCACTGGAAAGCTGGACGGAGTGGTCACGCCAATTAGGATTCCATCTCGCCGCCTACGGAATTCAAAGTAACATGCGGCAGCCTCTTCTTTTGTCGTCCGTTAGCGTGCAGACCTGCCGTGTGATAGTCAAATTACTTTCTCAACGCGACGTAGCAACTCTGTCCTACAAAGAAATTTTGTCTGCATTAGATGCATATTTCAAAGAATCAGTCAATGTAGTTGTAAAACGATATACCTTCCTTCGTACAAAATGTACGGCGGGTCAGACTAATCGGGAGTGGGTTGCAACCTTGCAAGGCCTTACTAGGGATTGTGCTTTTGAGTGTCAATGTGGACTCCCGTATTCAGGTACTATGGTACGTGATGCAGTTGCACAGAACGATTCTGACGTTTGTATAAGGGAACAGATTTTGAAATTAGTCAATCCCTCCCTTTAACAAGAGATGGACATATTGGATCGGCATGCCGTACTTGACATTGCTCAGGAATCATTTGAAACTTCGCCAGCCGTGTGTCAGGTTAACCAGCTCGCCGGGCAACTTCCACGGAGCAGTAAACAGCCTTCGTGCCCAGCCACGCCGCTGCCGCCAGGCTCTCAGCCTCGTGTGCCGCGCCGGCAGGCAAATGCAGTGCTGAAATCATGCCTCCGGTGCGCTACTAAACATTCACGTGAGAATTGTCCGTCACGCCAAGCTATTTGCTTTTACTGTAATAGAAAAGGACATGTTCAGAGTGTTTGCCAGAAAAAGCTCAGATCGGAAACTCCAAACCATTCCAGGCTCTTGGCTTCGCGCCGGAATCGGAGTCAAACCAAAGATACTCCGGCTCGCGAAATTTAGCCCATGGAAATTCACGTCGTTCATTCCACTCCGCCCAGTGCCACTCTCTCTAACAGTGACGGTGTTCGTCCCACAAATAGTGTGCGTCGACATCGCCGGAACTCCCGTCAAGTCGCAAGTGATTTTGTACCATTGTCAGTTCATGCTGCACGAGACAGTCGCTCTTGTCGTCAGCAGGACAATAAACTTTTTGTAGACTTGGACATTAATGGCAAAGAGATACATTCCAGCTCGATACTGGAGCTGCAGTTCCACTGGTCAATCAAGACACTTACAAACAGCTGGGCACACCTCCGTTGTGTGTGCAAATGTTACGTTAACTAGCTATTCAGGTCAAGTGATCCCAGTGTTAGGGCAGTGCAGCCTTCTTGCAACACACAAAGGACCAACAAAACTTGTGTCATTTTGCGTCCTTCGTTCTTCTTCCGCAGTGAACTCGTTTGCTTTCGATTTATTTCAGTTGTTTAACTTGTCTATAGTAAATCAGGTCCTGTCAGTGAACCCGACTGTGCCTTCAGACAGTGTTTCTCCTCTAAGTGAAGAATCTGCAGACATATTTGCACCGGGCCTCGGTTGCGCTAAGAACTATAAAGCACATTTGGAACTGAAAGTAAACGCGAAACCAAAATTTTTCAGAGAGCGCAATGCTCCCCACGCATTGCGTGATGAGGTTGTAATAACATTACACGATTTGGAATCACAAGGTGTAATTGAACGTGTGCGGGCTTCTCTCTGGGCATGACCCTTAGTAATTTTGCCTAAACCTTCAGGAAAATTGAGACTTTGTGTGGACTTCAAGGCAACAGTGAATCCACAACTAGTGATTGCAACATTTCCTTTACCCCGCCCGGAAGATCTTTTTGGCAAACTGTGCCCGGGCAAATATTTTTCGAAGTTGGACCTAGCAGATGCGTACTTGCAAATACCGGTGGACGACGAATCCCAGCGCGTTTTGGTGAATAACACGCATCTTGGTTTGTATCATTTCAAACGACTGCCCTTCGGGTGTGCATCCGCCCCTGCTTTGTTTCAGCAATATCTACAAACTGTTTGTGCGTCGGTCCCTGCTGCAGCTAACTACACTCCTGGAAATGGAAAAAAGAACACATTGACACCGGTGTGTCAGACCCACCATACTTGCTCCGGACACTGCGAGAGGGCTGTACAAGCAATGATCACACGCACGGCACAGCGGACACACCAGGAACCGCGGTGTTGGCCGTCGAATGGCGCTAGCTGCGCAGCATTTGTGCACCGCCGCCGTCAGTGTCAGCCAGTTTGCCGTGGCATACAGAGCTCCATCGCAGTCTTTAACATTGGTAGCATGCCGCGACAGCGTGGACGTGAACCGTATGTGCAGTTGACGGACTTTGAGCGAGGGCGTATAGTGGGCATGCGGGAGGCCGGGTGGACGTACCGCCGAATTGCTCAACACGTGGGGCGTGAGGTCTCCACAGTACATCGATGTTGTCGCCAGTGGTCGGCGGAAGGTGCACGTGTCCGTCGACCTGGGACCGGACCGCAGCGACGCACGGACGCACGCCAAGACCATAGGATGCTACGCAGTGCCGTAGGGGACCGCACCGCCACTTCCCAGCAAATTAGGGACACTGTTGCTCCCGGGGTATCGGCGAGGACCATTCGCAACCGTCTCCATGAAGCTAGGCTACGGTCCCGCACACCGTTAGGCCGTCCCGTCTTCCGCTCACGCCCCAACATCGTGCAGCCCGCCCCCAGTGGTGTCGCGACAGGCGTGAATGGAGGGACGAATGGAGACGTGTCGTCTTCAGCGAAGAGAGTCGCTTCTGCCTTGGTGCCAATTATGGTCGTATGCGTGTTTGGCGCCGTGCAGGTGAGCGCCACAATCAGGACTGCATACGACCAAGGCACACAGGGCCAACACCCGGCATCATGGTGTGGGGAGCGAGTGTGGGGAGCGATCTCCTACACTGGCCGTACACCACTGGTGATCGTCGAGGGGACACTGAATAGTGCACGGTACATCCAAACCGTCATCGAACCCATCGTTCTACCATTCCTAGACGGGCAAGGGAACTTGTTGTTCCAACAGGACAATGCACGTCCGCATGTATCCCGTGCCACCCAACGTGCTTTAGAAGGTGTAAGTCAACTACCCTGGCCAGCAAGATCTCCGGATCTGTCCCCCATTGAGCATGTTTGGGACTGGATGAAGCGTCGCCTCACGCGGTCTGCACGTCCAGCACGAACGCTGGTCCAACTGAGGCGCCAGGTGGAAATGGCATGGCAAGCCGTTCCACAGGGCTACATCCAGCATCTCTATGATCGTCTCCATGGGAGAATAGCAGCCTGCATTGCTGCGAAAGGTGGATATACACTGTGTCTATGTGCTTGTGGTTCTTTCAGTGTGATCATGTGATGTATCTGAACCCCAGGAATGTGTCAATAAAGTTTCCCCTTCCTGGGACAATGAATTCACGGTGTTCTTATTTCAATTTCCAGGAGTGTATCTGGACGATATTGTGATCTCCGGAAAGAGGGAAGATGAACATTTAGCCAATCTCAGAACATTATTTCAGGTCTTGCAACAAAATGGTCTTCGCTTACGGAAGGACAAATGTGCGTTTTTTTGTTCGTGACTTGCCATACCTGGGCCACGTACTCAATGCCAAAGGCATACATCCCAGTCCCACGCACCTCCGTGCCATACCAGACTTGCCTTCGCGGCAGAATTTGAAGCAGCTGCAGAGTGGGCTGGGAAAAATCAACTATTATCACAGATATGTGCCTCATGCATCTTCCCTTTCAGCTCCACTTCATCGCTTACGCCGTAAAGTTGTTCCGTTCGTCTGGACGACAGAACGCGAACGCGCCTTTCGCCGGTTGAAATCGGCTTTGGTTTCCAATTCTTGCCTTACGCCATTCGTTCCCCGAAGCCAATTTTGTTGATGGTGGATGCGTCGGATTTCAGGATCGGTGCTGTGCTTGCGCACAAAGATGGCTCGCACGATCGCCCTATTGCCTTTGCGTCCAAATTGCTCTCGTCTGCGCAAAGAAATTATTCACAGATCGAGAAAGAAGCATTGGCTCTCGTATTTGGTGTTACAAAGTTTCATGATTTCTTGTATGGTCGTCACTTTACCATAATCACAGACCACAAACCTTTGACATCGCATTTTCATCCGAAGAAGCCTGTACCTCCATGTACAGCGTAGAAATTCGTTTGCTGGTCTATTTTCCTCTCGCAGTATCTTATATCGGTCCACTGATAAGCACGGAAACGCCGATGCGTTGTCCCGTTTGCCTGTTGTTGAGGATAGGGCCTTCTTTTCCTCCGAACTTGCTTACATGTTCATTGATGCGGAAACCGATGACGTGGTCGAATTGTTTCCGATTGATTTTCATCACGAAGCTACAGCCACTGTGAGAACGAAACAACTAGCTCGTCAGCACTGTACTTGGTTCAGAATCGATGCCACGATTACGAATATGTGCTCTTCTTGCATGGTGTGTGCCGAACAACAATCAGCACCACTGCGGAAATTCTTTGCATGGCCAAAAACCACTTTCCCTTGGCAATGCCTACACATCGATTTTGCTGGTCCATTCTGGAATGCTCGATGGTTGGTTGTGGTAGATTCATTCAGTAATATTCCTGTTGTTGACCGGATGTCTGCCACGATATCAGCTGCCACCATCCAAATGTTATCTGCTATCTTTTGCATTGAAGGTCTTCCACAGACAATTGTTTCCGACAATGGCCCACAATTCATGTCCGCAGATTTTCAGTCATTCTGCAAGTCCAATGGTATTCAACATCTACCGTCCACGCCGTTCTCGTCACAGTCAAATGGTGCCGCTGAACGATTGGTCAGGACTTTCAAGTCACAGATGTTGAAGTTGAAAGAGCCGCATTCTCGGAAGGACGCATTATTGCTCTTTTCATCCTCGTATCGCTCTCACTCCCCGAGATGGTCGCTCGCCGGCTGAGCTGTTCCACGGTCGCCGTCATCGAACCTTAATGTCTTTGCTACATCCGCCGCCTCAGGCTCCTGTGCAGCGACAGACACTTGCTTTTGCCCCAGGTGACGTTGTCTACTACCGCCAGTATCGAGATTCTTGGCGTTGGCTCGAACGGCGCATTCTTCGCTGCCTCAGACGCGCTATGTATCTGGTTTTGGGGGCCTCTGGTGAGGTGCGCCAGGATCTCAATCAGCTGCGCCTCTGTCGTCGCTCAGGATCTGCCGCTCCCCGTCTGCTTTCAGCGACGGTGCTGTCTGGTCAGCGCCCCAGGTACCCATCTACTGGCTGGCCTCAGCCCCAGTTGTTGCCAACGCTGCCTTCCATTTTGCCCCATGGCGACGCGCCGCTGCCGCCGCCTGTTCTCCCGCCGGCGACGCCCGCAGTGGACACGTCGCTGCAGCCGCCGGGCACCCACCTGTGTCACGCGCCGCCGATCGCTCCCCGTGACCAGTTCTCCTCCGACATGGAACTCTTGCCCGCTCCGGACCATATGTCGTTTTCGCCCGTCGGATGCCCCGGCCCGATGGAGGTCGACCCTTCGGCCCCTCCTGTCTCTCTACAGGCACATACACCGCATGTTGGCGTGCACCCTGGAGTAGGTTTTCAGGCGTTCCCTAGCTCCCCGCGGTCCGAATGGCAGGGTGCGGGTGGCACAGCCTCGCCTGTTAGGCTTCCCACTTAGTTGTATACGTCAACATGCGGTCCTCCCCACGGTGGGCGGAGGCCTTATACCACAACCGTCCGCCGATTTGGGGGGGGGGGGGGGAATGTGATGTCACCGACAGACGCCACACTTGCTAGGTGGTAGCCTTTAAATCGGCCTCGGTCCGTTAGTATACGTCGGATCCGCATGTCGCCACTATCAGTGATTGCAGACCGAGCGCCGCCACATGACAGGTCTTGTCTAGAGAGACTCCCTAGCACTCGCCCCATTTGTACAGCCGACTTTTGCTAGGAATGGTTCACTGCCTACATACTCTCTCATTTGCAGAGACGACAGTTTAGCATAGCCTTCAGCTACGTCATTTGCTACGATCTAGCAATGCGCCATATTCAGTTACTATGTGTTCTGAACAGATAGTATTGTGAATCATGTACTTTCAAGAGCGACGTTCATCATTAATGGATTAAAGTTAACTATCAAACTAATTACGTCCGCTTTCTGAATTCAAATTCTTGTGATGTTCCAGACCTCACTTCAGTATAGTCCTTCCCTCCTCACGCCAGCCTGTGTGAGCTAAAACGCGTGCATTTCGGCCTCCTCTAGTAGCACGGTGTTGGCTCTTCTGCCAACACAGCAATTTCATCCTTTTTTTGGGGGTGAGTTTGGCTGGTTCAAATGGCTCTGAGCACTAAGTGACTGAGATTATCAGTCCCCTAGAACTTAGAACCACTTAAACCTAACTAACCTAAGGACATCACACACATCCATGCCCGAGGCAGGATTCGAACCTGCGACCGTAGCGGTCGCACGATTCCAGACTGTAGGGCCTAGAACCTCTCGGCCACTCCGGCCTGCAGGGTTAGTTTGTTCGTTTGGGTCAATCAACAGGACAGCTTGCATTACTTGTATAACGATATTTTGCTCCTTTTTCTTTTACGTTTCGTAATCCACATGTTCCCAAAATTCTGCTACTGGGTAGGAACAATGATCAAGTAAGAATGACCTTAGGACTATACCAAAATGTGGTAATGGTGAAATAATGCTTACCTTATGTGGAGAACTATTGCAAATTTGTATCGCACTGTTTGTAACAGAACTTTTATAAGCCTGTGTCCTTACTTGTTGGACAAACTACTTTCCTTTTCGTCTTAAAACATGCACATGGATATTAAAGTTTCTGTTTGTGTATATTTCACACAGAACAACGTGATTAGTGTATGGGCGATGGAGGAAACGTGCGTTTTGATAGAGTTAATGTGGGAATTTTGCGCACACCCTTTCAGTAAAACGTGTGATTTACGACCTAGAAACATCCTGCAACTGCCGCTGGAGTGCGTTGTGGTCGCCTACAGCACGTTAGGGCCCACGTACCGTAAGCATAAGTCGCATCGTTTCTGACCATTCAGCATAACGTTGAAAGCACGCTCAACGTTGACGTTCGACAGCACGGTCCGTGTGCCGACAACTTTAGTGTACTACTGTAGCTACTCAAGGATAAACAGCAACATTACATAAGCCTCTCCTGAAGCACCACTGCATGAGAGATATGTACAAAACGCATGTTGTTATCACAGAGCCTTGAACCTAACGGCAGTTCTCAGATCGAAACGAACTATCTCTCCCTTTGACTTCTCGAACGACGTGTGACGAACGATATGTCACCACAGTGGCCGTTATCTTTTGAGTGTGAAACGATGAGTGACCAACTGTCTGACGTTACCCAGGGCAGAATACAGCTGGACCGCTTCTGCGTAGAAGTGATTTACTGGTCTTTGCTAATGCAGGGTAACATCAATGCCGGTTTGTTACCTCCGACTGAAGAGTCTTCTGGCGCAATCCGGGGGCGTCCGGGAATGAAAGAGAATGTGGGGCGTACTTTTCGGTTCTGACGTTATAGTTGGAACTTCGTAGTGGCTTGTGGTTGCCAGAGCTAACGACGATGCCGTCCTCTAACGCTGGCGGTGGTTGCTCTGGGTGTGTCCGCTGTAAATGTGTCCGTCTTGGGCGAATGAGTGGGGTGCTTGGTGTAAGTGTTGATATGTAAAGGCCAGTGGAGTGTTCGCCGGTGAAGCTGCATGTGGCGTGTCTGAAGGGTCTTCACCTGTAATGTACGTAGGCTTCACTCTCTCTTCCGAGACTGTTGAGGCTTCCTCGTCTTAAAGTATTACGAAGATGTGCAAGTCGAGTTGTAATACTCGATATGGCCCAAAAATGAAGTAAATAGCAGCAACATGGCTGTATCGTTTTTGTTGTTGTTGTTGTCTTCAGTCCAGATACTGGTTTGATGCAGTTCTCTATGCTACTCTATCCTGTGCAAGCTTCTTCATCCCCCAGTACCTACTGCAACCTACATCCCTCTGAATCTGTTTAGTGTATTCATCTCTTGGTCTCCGTCTACAATTTTTACCCTCCGTGCTGCCCTCCAACACTAAATTGGTGATCCCTTGACGCCTCAGTCCATGTCCTACCAACCGGTTCTAACATTCTGCGTGGTGTCTGTTTTTTCTATATCGTGTCTTCCTACCACTTTCGCGCAACGACGTTCTGAGCGTGTTTTTTAGGGAATTGACTAGTTTGAAGCTGGGACATGTTGCTGGTAAGGAGACGCCAGACCACACATGCCATGTAGAGTTCAGAAGAGTTCAGTGAGACTAGCGATGATATAACCAAATACTTAATGATTTCAGCGTCAGCTCCACTGCACTCCCTGTAAACGAATCTTAATACTAACTAAATTTAGTGGAAGGGGTTCAAGGCTTTACTATTTTTAGTTAGCTGGTAAAATAACGTCGAAAAAGCAGTTAAGTTTACCATTGGAAATTTTATTCTACTCACAAAACAATGTTTGTAAATTGCACTATTCATAAAAGGAAATGTTTTAATACAGGGTGATAAAAACCAACTGCGTTCAACAAAAATGTGAACGAATACTCAATGAGTGGGTTTCCAAGCTCTACAATGGATCGAAGGATGACCTATGCCATATCACATCTATAATCTAGGTTTAAATTAAGTTTCGCAAGAGAGAAAACTATCAAAATGGTCTACAGTGACCCTCAATTATCTTTAATTACTTATCTAACTTGTCGTAAATTACAGTGGCTGATGTGGCTTCTCAATAACTATATAACAGAAAAATCATTGCGTTTCAGATTTTTACTTCAAGTGGCAAATGTGAACACCATGAGCTTTAATTGACGATCGACACTAGTATTACGCAAAAAGGGGGTGTCACAGATGAGACTTCTGCAGTTCTGAGTAAAGCTTTATTGCGCTGTTATGCGGCATCGCGTGCATTCATTACTTTGTCGGTGTTCGTCAGGGGGCGGCGGACAGCACAGCTGTGCTCACCTCGCTGTCTCGGAAGCAACTCTCCCCTAACTTCTCCTTACTACAATTTACCGAAGTTGGTTTAAAAAAACTATCTGGCTGTGTTTTCATCGGACCAATCAGGGTCTCAATGTTAACCTTATGCTCTGCCTGCAAAAATTCCGTCTATCCAATGATAAACGCTATACTTTTTGTGGTGGGGCAATGTTTTTAAAGTTTGCAACGTAACAGAGACGCGAAAAAGTCTCACGCTAAAACTTGCAGCTGGTGTGGTCCTTTCAGTGTTATCGTAAGATCTATACTGTTCTTCTGTAGGGCTCTAGCTTTAAACATGGGCTGGGGGGTGGTCCTAGCGGTTAGCTGGAAACGTGGGTGTCCGTCCCTTATCGTAGGGCCTTCTAGCTTAACACGGTTCTGCTCTCGGCTTCTGTTCTCGTTTCTCCCCTCGGAACGGCGTCTGCATCACGGTGGGAAGGTATGACATGCATTTAGGCATTCTTGTGTTATTCTGTGGTATTCCATTTGCTCACTTGTTGCTCGTATTACTTTGGTTAATTTAATGTCCTGATTTATTTCGAGCTATGTGACGTACTACTGGATTTGCTTATCATGTCAGGGTTTTCACGGAAGATGTTGGATTTGCCTGACACCTTACACGGTCCCTTCAAGTTGTGCCACAAACTCCTCTTCTCCCCAATTCTATTCAATACCTCCTTATTAGTTATGCTATCTACCCTTCTAATCTTCAGCATTCTTCTGTAGCACCTCATTTCAAAAGCTTCTATTCTTTTCTTGTCCAAACTATTTATCGTCCATGTTTCACTTCCTTACATGGCTACACTCCATACAAATACTTCCAGAAACGACTTCCTGACACTTAAATCTATACTCCAAGTTACCAAATTTCTCTTGTTCAGAAACGCTTTCCTTGCCATAGCCAGTCTACATTTTATATCCTCTCTACTTCGACCATCATCAGTTACTTTGCTCCCCAAGTAGCAAAACTCCTACTTTATGTGTCTCATTTCCTAATCTAATTCCCTCAGAATCACCCAAATTAATTCGATTACATTCTATTACCCTTGTCTTGCTTTTGTTGATGTTCATCTTATATCCTCCTTTCAAGACACTATCCATTCCTTTCAACTGCTCGTCCTTTGCTGTCTCTGATGCAATTACAAAGTCATCAGCGAACCTCAAAGTTTTTATTTCTTCTCCATGGATTTTAATACCTACTCAGAATATTTCTTTTGTTTCCTTTACTGCCTGTTCAATATACAGATTGAATAACATCGGTGATAGCCTACAACACTGTATCACTCCCTTCCCATCCACTGCTTCCCTTTCATGCCCCTCGACTCTTATAACTACCATCTGGTCTCTGTACAAACTGTAAATAGCCTTTCGCTCCCTGTATTTTACCCCTGCCACCTTCAGATTGTTAAAGAGAGTATTGCAGTTAACATTGTCAAAAGCTTTCTCTAAGTCTACAAATGCTAGAAACGTATATTTGCCTTTCCTTAATCTATTTTCTAAGATAAGTCCTAGTGTCAGAATTGCCTCACGTGTTCCAACACTTCTACGGAATCCAAACTGATCTTCCTCGAGGTCAGTTTCTACCAGTTTTTCCATTCGTCTGTAAAGAATTCTTGTTAGTATTTTGCAGCCGTGGCTTGTTAAACTGATAGTTCGGTAATTTTCACACCTGTCATCCCCTGCTTTCTTTGGGATTGGAATTTTTATATTCTTCTTGAAGTCTGAGGGTGTTCTGGCACCTAATAACACGTGCGAATACTTTTGTAGGCTTTTGTGGAAAAATATTAGCTTGATTCTGTGACGAGTTGGTGCTGCTGGAATGAAGCGCTGCATTATGTGCTACACTGTTTGTGCGAACTCTTGCGGTACGTGGGATGAGACAGTTGTTACTTGTTGGCATTCTATGAGGTCTGCAGGAACTCGTATTTGTTGTCCAGATATGAGGTAACTCCAAGACAGGTCAATGTCAGTTTCCACAGCCTTTCTGAAGCCCAATAGTATGACGGGCCGGATGTCGCTCCAGATACTTTCGTGGAAAAGGAGCGCTGCTTCCTGTGGAGTCGTTGAACAATTGTTCGAGTTTTGTGAACCCGGTAATTAGCTGGCAGTCTGATTGCCGACCACGATCCATGATCACTGTGGTCGCGACTCTGAAGCTGGCGAGCCTTGTACGAACGAATTCTTGAGTCACCGTTTTAGCAAATATATCTGTAATTGGCGTAGCCTTCGACATATGTGTAGAAACATCTATTATCGATAACAAGTATTTGCTCGCGTTTGAGTAGGGAACTGGTCTCACAGTGTCCTGGTGCACACATGCAAATCGTGTTGTGGGGCAGCTACTGTGTATTGCCAATTAGTGTGAATTTGTGCTGACTGACCTTGTTTTGTTGACAATGTAAATGAGATCTTTTCAGCTGGAGGAACTGTTTGTTGGATCCTAGCCATGTAAAGCGTAGAGCCGCAGCACATGCTGAAGCGTGAACACTAGATGGCACACATCATGAAGAACTTGAAATCAGTTTTCGTAGTACATCAGTCTAGTGTATGGGTGTTGTTGAACTTTGGCGTTGTCAAAACATAAGGCGATTTTCATTATTGGATCTCCTGCCGAAGCTGAGACAACAACTGTAAGTGCACTCTGTTCTCTTGTTCATTATGTGAAGAAACTAGCATGCCACCTGCAGAAGCAAAACAGACATTTAGAGCTCTTCAAATTTCATGCCTGGGCTGCAGTGCGTAAACTGTATGGCGTAAATTGAAACTCAAACAGTCCACAGGGGTAATAACGGACATCTTGGGGTTGTCACAGTGGGCAATGCAACATGTGTATAGGTCTTGTCACAATCAGTTACACTGAAAAACGATGCACCACGTGATGCACCTGTAAGGTCCTGGATACTGGGAATGGTGCAACGACCTGGGACAGTCAGAACATTCAACGCCCTAAGATCCCGATAAGGTCGGTAGTTAAGCGTTCAGGACCATGGCTGCTCGATCTGCGTACAATATTCACGTCCAACCACGTCTTGAAATATGATTTGGTTGCTACGTTTATTTCCGGAGGTTGGTACCGGTTGAAGAGAGGTGGTCCAAGTGTTACCCTGTTGAATTCTGTGCTTACTTTTGCGGTGTGGGTGGTGTGAATAAGTGTGGATAATCTCGTAGAACTTACTGAAATGATCTTCCCCCATACTTGTGGCAGTGGTTGTATTTGAGTATTTCCTCATATTTGTTTCAAACGGTTTAAAAAGTTCACTATTGCAGCTCCGAAAGTCCATTCGTCGTATATTTGTGGGCTGGGGTTCACTGAACGGCGAGTTGCTCCAAAAGCGAGAATGACTATATTAGTTTCTACTTTTAATGTGCAGTCCGGCAAATCATATTCTGGACCAGTGCATTAAAGGAGCTCAGTTACACTAACACACCTGATATTATGTTAAAATATTAAGTGCTATATTTACGCCACTACATACGCAACATTTGGTTTGCTCTCGTATCTTGATAATAAACTAAAAGGAAATAGCAAGTAAGTAATAAGGAGCAAGATTCCAATATCTAAACCGCTGTCAATGAAGTATTCGATGACGTTTCACTTACGCGCTTGAGACTTGATGATATACATTCCACGAGGATATGGAACTGTGATTCACTCTTTCGTTTAGCGTATGTGGTGCAACTGAAAGTTCTTTGCGGCCGATAGAGATGCTTATCGGTCGTTTTTAGTGGTTTGAGTAATGGAACAGTTGTTCGCACTTCTGCAGATTTAACGTAGAACGAGTACCACATGGAACTGTGATTTTTGTTGACCTCTCACCTGCTGCTGTGCTGCTGAGAAGATTGAACATCGCTTGTGGTGCGGTAGTCAGTCTTCTGGAATATTGAAACAATGCTCTAGATCTATTAAGACGATGAAAAGTTTCTTTTTCGCGATTAGCTTCAGTTCATGTGACGCCAATCTGAAGATCCGATGTCTTGCTTTCTGTACCACGGCCTTGAGCAAGACCGTGTGGCACTATGTTTGTTATGGTGCATTTAATTTACGAAGTGTCATTAGGCAAAATTTTAAATTGCATCCGCCTTCTTTGCTAAAGCAGTTATGATCATACGTACTGTCGATGGGAGCGGCTGAGCCATATTGTATATAATGCGTAATGCGTCCTCTGCAGACAGGTCCTTTTGCTCCAAATTACGTAGGTCCTGTGTAAGTTATGATGGGTTTCGATTTCCGATTGCCGCTTCATGTAGAATGCGTTGTGTAAGTCGTTCCTTAGGTACCGACAGGCGCTTTATAACTGTACTTTTAACCTTCCGATATGATTGCTAGGATATGGTGCTGCATTTATGTTTGGTATCGATATACCAATTTCATGTAACATCTCTGCCTTCTTATGCTTAATGTATATCTGTATCACTATCATCTTTGTTTATGCTTCTACTTAAACGTTTGTTCATATTTTCGTGAAGTTATCTCACAAGAATTGCTGTATGCATGTAATTTTAAAACTATGTTCTTTTGAAATGCAAAATATTGAAATAGTTTTAGTAGAACTGCTTAATGCGTAGACCACGTTGATTTGTATTTACGTAAAACCTGGAGGGACGTTCCTCCGCTGCAAAACACGATGATCCTGAATAGAAAAGGTGGATTTGGTGTTAAAATCACAAGGAGTATTTGTGACAGTAGAGTCGGTGGCTACCATTCAAACAGTTCGTATCTTGTGTGATGAATTAGGCAAGGAAAACAGCAATACCACGTTAATGGGAGTTAATGGTTATTGATTCATGACGTATACTGGTTGGCTCTACCTTAAAAATCAGTTAAAAATATAATTTTCGTAGCAATTATGCTTCGAGAGCCGTGAATACATTTTCAGTCTTTACTTTAGATCAGGAGATCGCCACAGCCACCTCTTCACCTGAAGTAAACGCTTAGTTTTGTATTTGCTTGCAGGTACCAATAATTTGCTTTAGATGCAAATAATAGTCTCTTTCCTCTCAATTTCGTGTCGAGAACACTGTATTATTCGTGCAGTAATAAATTTCTCAAGTTTTCAGATAATTTTGTTATCGAAATACTCAACGTACTCGTACTTTGCATTGTGAATAGTTATAAGTTTTGCGGACTGGGGATGCAAAGAAAATAACTAAGTATTTGTACTTTGCTTCACTTTTATTCTCGCTAAACCTTCTTTCAGTACTAAAAATGAATGAATATAGTAGTGATCATTGAAGCCACTTAATGGTCAGTGCAGTTTGAGAGCCAACAAGATGAATACCAGATTCAGACGTGTCATTTTCCATGTATTTGTATTGTAAAGTGTTTTCATATTGTGTCTTGCTAGAAGTGTTTAGTTCTGATCTCCGTCAGTTGCTAGAAAATGTTGAGCCAGTAATGCAATCATTATCACAGTAGTAGTACTTATGAGGATGATCTGTTACTTAACAACATATTTGTTTTTGAAAGACTTCTGGATACAACTATTGACACCAAAACCGATTCGTGTACTCCACGTTTCTTCTATGCCATACTCAGTACAAAGAAATAGAAGCTGCCAAGGGGAACATAGTAATAAGATCAGTCAATAGAATCATTTATAGATCATTTCTACGTAACTGTTTTTCAGAGGTTAATATGGTAAAAGCTCATCATGTCCTATTTGGCTGTACTCCTCCTTCGGTAACTGATTTCAAGCTGTAAGACTTAACATTCATTTTCAGAACACAGAATAGAGGCAGTTTGTTACCACAACATTTTAAGTTTAGGTCTGCGTTGCTCAAGACAATTTACTGTTCCAAGAATTGCTAAGTTGTACAAACGTCTCATTATTACTTGAAAAGCTAATTTTAATACTACGTAAGGTCACATACAGTAGTTACTTTCCTTGAGAAACATAATAATTACTTGGTACATCATAGCCTAATTAGCCTAGCGAAATTTTTTCATTTACGTAATTATAGTTTACCTTAAAACTGCCATAACATTGGATCGATTCCCACTAGCTCACCTACCGATCCCTACCAGAAGCAATCATTTGTGTAACGAAACGTAGTCCGATACCTTTCATAATTAACGCACGACCACCGTTTAAATTACATTCCTTTCATAGGAGTAGCATTAATGGCATATTGCTTTCGTAGTAGTAAGCGGTAATGTTATAATGATGAACTGAGATACTAACTAAGTCTTGCATCACCTTAACCAATTCTTGATCCACGTTGGTGAACATAAGGGTTAAATTGCCTTTGTCGTCTCACACGTGATATCGCTGTAAGATTCCATCCACTGTGTTGCAGCTGGCAAAAAGGTCGATATCGGTATTGTAGTTGTTGATGATGTAGTTGAATGTGCCCAATCGCTAAGAATTCGTCGGAAAAACCGAGGAACTGGGTATGTATTAATGCTGACCTTTTTCTAACCCTGATGTTACAGTATCATGGTGGTGTGGTATGTCAAGCGAGCGGAAGAAACAATTCTTATAATCTGTCGTTTCGACTGTATTTACTCACATTACAGCTCTACGAAAGACGGATAAAGAGTAACAACACAAATCGCTTTATTGGAGTCGTATTATATGAGAGACGTATGCAAAACGCATATTTCCAGAGTCAGGAATCGAAGTGCAGTTCTCCGATGAAAAGAAAGTCGAATCATTCTATTGGAAAAGTGAGGACTCCCGCCGACTTCTCGAACAATCGATATGTGAGGAACGATCGGTCGCCACACTATTGCTACATCGAAATCTGTTCTTTGTTGTCTCTTCGGCTCTGACGCTTGTATTTACGAATACTTAGGTGTAGAAATCCTTCTTCAGCCACTGTAATACATTATTTATTGTAAAATACATATTGATGCCTTCGACTTCATCGTAAGGTACATTTCAGAGGAGATCACATGTTAGTTCTGAGAACAAGTTGATTAACTCTCAATAGGGCTTTTGCGTGCAGTAGGAAACACAATGCAGCATACAAATAAATTATATATCCATTGTTAGAATATAAACAAAGGTATATTACATACAGTTCTGTGTGTTGTATTACTATCTTTCGCAGACTATTTTCGTCTATAACACAGTTCAATAACTTGTTAGCGAACTTACTATTACTGGCACCCTTACTGAACAATTGTGTAATAAGAAATCAGAGATGATACAAGATACATATCTGATACATTATACACATTTTATATCATAGTTCCATTACATACACAGTAAGAAAAATTCCTAATTTTTGTGAAATCGGAGGAACTGGCTGCTGGAATAAATTGTTTTCGATTTTGGCGTAAGTAACTCGTAAGGATTGCTGAAGCTGTTGTGGCTGCGAAAATCTATTTGCTCGTTGAATATGTAGTCACTGAATTTCATCTTGGTAAGTTATATTTCCTGTTGTTCTGACACATCTACGTTTTTCAAGTTGTTTTCAATAAGTAAGATGGTAAGACGGTCTGTTAAGTTCATCAATGGACTTTTGTAGTTGCCTGTGGCTTGTTACTTTGGAATTTTCATGGCGGCTACATTTAAAGGCATTTTGTGTTTGGAGAATATGTCTTCAAGTGTCGCCCAGTTTTTCGAATCTAAAATGAATCCTAGTAAGTGAATCTTTGTGTGATGATTGTAATGCGTCTAGTTACAGATTTTTTGGGGGTCAGATGTGTGGTCGACAGTGACCTAATTTGTTATTTGAGGTGAAGGGGATTTTAAATATTCCATTTTTTTCCAAAAGATAGTGACTGTTTCATACATTCTAGTGCCCGAGTGTGATACGATTCGCATTTCCTTTGTTTCGAGTGTATGTCTTTGCTTTTCAGGAATGTTTTTTTAACAAGACACACTGCAACAATGAGTAAACACAATATCAACAAACAATGCCTAAAAAGTACCATTAATTAATTAAGTTTTAAACTCATTTATTTGCTGAGCTATAGAGATGAACGACACACGTCGCGACATGTGGTGTCCATAATAAAATATCGCATGTATTATGTCTGGAGACATTAAATACTCGTTATGTAAGGCCATGTCTCGCGGTACTGTGCGTCCTTTACAGCTTTGAAGCAGTGTCTCATAGAGAAATGTTGGTATCCTGTTATCATGTCTCCACCGTTTCAATATAGCTCATTCTAGCCTCGCTGCAGTCCTTAAGGTAGAATGACTTGTATAACTTTCGTAAGCAATGATACTCAAAATGTTCACTTGACGCGAACCTCTTCGTCGATGAAGAGTTTTCTGAGAGTTCTCGAGAACCCAAACACACAAGGTCCGTCGGTTAACGCTGAAGTAAAATAGTTCTTTAGCGATTAAAATTAGCTACGTTAAAGTTCTGTCGTCTCTCTTGTCTCCTTCTAACGTTAATCCATTTTATCAGCGATACTAACAGTTTGCGTTAGTTAGAGTCTATACGGTTTGTCGACAAAACGGCACCTAAATACTTTATGTACAATTTCGACTTTCTGCTTATTTGGTGAGTTTAGTAGGCTCCGTTCAACTCAGAATTCGTGAGAGGGAAAGTAAACCTTTTAATGATGAGCTTCTTGTTGTTCCACGGAGTTGTTGTTTCCATTTTCTACAAAACCCAGCAGCCGCCTTCAGTTGCAAGTTTTGCTTTTATGTGTATTCGGAGTCTACACTTCACTTAGACTGTGTGCTATTGCTGTTCTCGTGAAGCCATTTACAGCTGAGTTCGACGCACACTGTGCCCTTTGATTCTCCTTTGTTTTTCAAATCCCATTCTGATATTGTACCAAAATCGCAATCTCCCAGCACTTATTTCTTCTGGTGGATGGGTGGATGTCATGCCGAAGGGTTCTTAATAAACAGAATGCTGGACCCAAAGCCTGGTCTAAAGTGAAGCCTCTGCTCTTGTTTGTTAGTTTCCGATATATTTGTTTCGACAGACTCCTTAATTACACTGTCCTAGAAACATGTCGCTTGCACGACGATATTGATCCCATCATACTTCATGACACGACAAAATTCGAGACACTGTTCAGCGACAGCTGATTTTCTTGGCTGTTTGCTAGTGTGTATCGCTGATGTTCCTCGAGTGTGCTTAATAGTCTAATAGAGATGGAAGACGGTGAAAGTGAACTCGCAGCTAACATCCATTGTGTTGAACGGACAGCTCGCACGGGCCGTGCGGCAACCCAAGGATCCAAGCACTCTGCGCCTTAATTGGACCGCGCACAATGCGGCCCGTTTCGGAGATGGAATTGGGGGTTGAAGGGGTGAGGGAGTGACAGAAAGGAAAAAGGAGAAGCTATTGTTTGCGCAGGGAATGCGGAAACCGCTACCGTTCCCATTGGTGAAATGTTATTTGGCCAGAGTGCAGTCGATAATGAATCGAGATCCAAGCAGCTTTGACCGGGGAGAAACTTGTTCCTGCCCGTATTGACACAAATACTTCAAACGAACGGCGCTACGAGGACTTCTACGTTAAATAACGCAGCTAGAGTTATTCAATGAGTATGATTTGTGTATAACGACTCCTACGCTTCTAACGTAGCAGTGATAAATTTATAGTAACATGGTGCAGAGCACAACTGGCTACAGTAGGCCCATTATGGTTCAAGTGGCTTTCTCATCATTTCGATAAAACATGGGGAACGCGTACAGGAACATATAATGAAATAACAGTCGCTTCACATCGAAACACTGAAGATGTAAAAAGGTACTCTATATCATCTCGAAATCCGGAAGGCAACGTATTTTCATCGATCGTCGTGGACCTCCGTTCACCCTTCTTTTTCTGGGTGCATGTGGAATTGGTAGGTAGCAGGGATGATGAACTGATGGAACAATTTTAATAATTTCATGTGTAGCATCTTTCTGTGTGGCTTTGGCTTTGCTACCCTAGCCTCTGCACGTATGTACTTTTAGGGGGTTAGCACAAGTGCCTGAAAATCTGTTTCATGAGATTTGAGCTCAATCGCTACATACTTTTGTGTTTAGTCGAAACCAAAGAGAATAGAAGCACTGTCAAAACCGAAAAAATAACGGACATGAGACAGCTGACTTTGACTTCAGCAACAACTTTCTTTGCTACCGATTCAAAAGGCCGGACGCCTTGACCGAGCGGTTCTGGAGCTACAGTCCGGGACCGCGCTGCTACAACTGTCGCAGGTTCGAATCCTGCCTCGGGAATGGATGTGTGTGATGTCCTTAGGCTAGTTAGGGTTTAGTAGTTCTGAGTGTAGGGGACTGATGACGTCAGAAGTTAAGTCCCATAGTGCTTGGAGCCATTTGAACCAGTTCAAAATTTACTCTGTAGTCGGTTCTGCGAAATGCGTATACGATCATATTTATAAAAATCAGTACATATTTTGACTTTAATATAACAAATTACATGAACTCCAAACTGTGAGTCACAACAATAATAATATTTTTCTCTTGGATCACCTCAGATTTCGCTCTAATTAGAGCCATAATTTGGAACCATAACGACCCAAGTATTTTTTTCCACTTGCATTAGTACGGCAGGATGTATTTTTGAAATTAACATCAATTCTAAAATGGGAAATTGAGAATTTCTTAGAGAAGAATATGGTTACTGCAGTTGGATGAGTGTGGCATGAAAATTTTTATTTTCTCCCATGCATCCATTCGAAAACCTCTATTAAAGAAAAAAAATTTAACTTAGATCACTATGCTTCTATTGCCCCCCAGCTAGCTTACTAGTAAATCGTTTGATGATAGTGATAGAAAAGTAATACTTATCCTGGCAGGTGATAATAACAAAATTATGGCATTTGGGACTTGATAAGGTGAAGTTTTGATTAAAAGGAATTCGACCATAATATAATAATAACAGTAGATTCATTTGCACTATTACTGCCACTACTATTTTCCATGAGGACAAATTCTTCTATCATACATAATTTCATGTTCTAAGATAAGAACCATCGACCTTGCCCTTGGGGGGGGCTTGCGTACCTCGGCGTTACGGATAGCCGTACCGTAGGTGCAACCACAATGGAGGGGTATCGATTAAAAGGCCACACAAATGTGTCATTCCTGAAGAGGGGCAGCAGCCTTTTCAGTAGTTGCAGGGGCAAGAGTCTGGATGATTGACTGATCTGGCCTTGTAACTTTAACCACAACGACCTTGCTGTGGCGGTACTGCGAACTGCTGAAAGCAAGGGGAAACTATAGCCGTAATATTTCCCGAGGGCATGCAGCTTTACCGTATGGACAAATGATGGTAGCGTCCTCTTGGGTAAAATATTGTGGAAGTAAAATAGTCTCCAATTTGGATTTCCGGGCGGGTACTACTCAAGAGGACGTCGTTGTCAGGAGAAACAAAACTGACATTCTACGAATCGGGGCTTGGAATATCAAGTCCTTTAATCGTGCGGACGGATTAGAACACTCAAAAAGGGAAATGGGTAGGTTAAAGTTAGATATGTTGTAATTAGTGAAGTTTGGTGGCAGGAGGAACAAGACCTCTGGTCAGGTGAACAAAGGGTTATAGTACAAAATCAAGTAACGGTAATGCAGGAGGGGGCTTAATATGGAATAAAAATTGGGAACGCTGGTAAGCTACTACGAAAGGCATAGTGAACGCATTATAGTAGCCAAGAAAGACACGAAACCTGCGCCTATTACAGTAGTACAAGTTTATATGACAACTAGCTCTGCAGATGACGAAGAGATTGAAAAAATTCATATGATGCGATAAAACAAATTATTCTGATAGTTACGGGAGACGAAAACTTAGTAGTTAAGGGGGACTGGAATGCGATTATAGGAAAAGGAAGAGAAAGAAAATTTGTAGGGAATATGGACTAGAGGTAAAGAATGGAAGGGGAGCTGCGTGGTAGAATTTCCCACAGAGCATATCTTAATGACAGCTAACACTTAATTTCACAATCATGGAAGGAGGTTGTATACATGGAAGAGGCCTGGTGACGCTGGAATGTGCCAGATTGATTATACAATGGTATGACGGAGATTTAGGAACCGGGTTTTAAGTTGTAAGACGTTTCCAGGTGCAGACGTGGACTCTGACGACAATTTATTGGTTATGAACTCTAGATTAAAACTGTAGAAACTGCAAAAAGTTAAGAATTTAAGGAGATGGGAACTGGATATATTGAGATATTCAGTGGTTGTATAGAGTTTCAGAGAGAGTATTATCGAACGATTGATAAGAAGAAGAGAAAGAAATACTTTGAAGAAGAATGGTTAGCTTTGACGGATGAAATAGTGAATGCAGCAGACAATCAACTAGGTAAAAGGACGAGGGTTGATAGAAAACCTTCGGTAACAAATGTCGAAACAAGGTCCCTGGAGTAGACAACATTCAATTAGAACTACTGATAGCCTTGGGAGAGCCAACCATGAGAAAACTATTCGATCTGGTGAGCAATATGTATGAGACAGGCGAGATACTCTCCGACTAGAAAAAGAATATAACAACTCCAATCCCAAAGAAAGCAGATGTTGACAGGTGTGAAAATTACCGAACTATCAGTTTCATAAATCACGGTTGCAAAATACTAACATGAACTCTTCACGGACGAATAGAAAATCTGGTAGAAGCTGACCTTGGGAAGATCAGTTTGCATTTCGTAGAAATGTTGAAACACGCGAGGCAATACCTACCCTACGATTTACCTTAGAATATAGAGTACGAAAAGGCAAACCTAAGTTTATAGCATTTGTAGACTTAGAGAAAGCTTTTGTCAATGTTGACTGGAATACACTCTTTCAAATTCCTAAGGTGGCAGGTGTAAGATACAGGAAGCGAATGTTGTTGTTGTTGTGGTCTTCAGTCCTGAGACTGGTGTGATGCAGCTCTCCATGCTACTCTATCCTGTGCAAGCTTCTTCATCTCCCAGTACCTACCGCAACCTACATCCTTCTGTATCTGTTTAGTGTATTCCTCTCTTGGTCTTCCTCTACGATTTTTATCCTCCATGCTGCCCTCCAGTATCAAATTAGTGATCCCTTGATGCCTCAGAACATGTCCTACCAACTTCTAGTTGTGCCACAAACTTCTCTTCTCCCCAATCCTATTCAATACCTCCTCATTAGTTATATGATCTACCCATCTAATCTTCAGCATTCTTCTGAAGCGGAAGATTGTTTCCAATTTCTACAGAAAGCAGATGGGATTTATAAGAGTCGAGGGACATGAAAGGGAAGCAATGGTTTAGAAGGGAGTGAAACAGTGTTGCAGTCTATCCCCAAAGTTATTAACTCTGTATACTGAGCAAGCAATAAAGGAAACAAATAAAAAATTTGGAATAGAACTTAAAATCCTTGTAGAAGAAATAAAAACTTTGAGGTTTGCCGACGACCTTGTCATTCTATCAGAGACTGTAAATGACCAGCCGGCCGGTGTGGCCGATCGGTTCTATGCGCTTCAGTCTGGAACCGCGCGACCGTTACGTTCGCAGGTTCGAATCCTGCCTCGGTCATGGATGTGTGTGACGTCCGTAGGTTAGTTAAGTTTAAGTAGTTCTAAGTTCTAGGGAACTGATGACCTCAGATGTTGAGTCCCATAGGGCTCAGAGCCATTTTTATAAATGACCTGGAAGAGCAGCTGAACAGAATAGACAGTGTCTTAAAAGACGGATATAAGATGAACATCAACAAAATCAAAACGAGGATATTGGAATGAACTCGAATTAAATCAAGTGATGCTGAGGATATTTGATCACGAATTGAGACACTTAAAGTAGTTAATCAGTTTTGTGGTTTTGGGAGTAAAATAAGGGAAGATGGTCTATGTAGAGAGGATATAAAATGTAGACTGGGTATGGCAAGGAAAGCGTTTCTGAAGAAAAGAATTTTGTTAATATGGGGTATAGATTTAAGTGTCAGGAAGTCTTTTTTGAAAGTATTTTTTTTCGTGTAGCCATGTATGGAAGTGAAACATGGATAATAAAAAGTTTAGACAAGAAGAGAATAGAAGCTTTCGAAATTTGGTGCTGCAGAAGAATTCTGAGGATTACATGGGCAGATCAGGTGACTAATGAGGAGATTCTGAACATAATTGGAGAGAAGAGAAATTTGTTTCACAACTTGTCTAGAAGGAGCGATTGGTTGGTAGGACACATTATGAGGCATCAAGGGATCACCAATTTAGTACTGGAGGGAAGCGTGGAGGGTAAAATCGTAGAGGGAGACCAAGAAATGAATACGGTAAGCAGATACAGAAGGATGTAGGTTGTAGTAGTTATTCTGAGATGAAGTGGCTTGCACACGATAGAGTAGCATGGAGAGCTGCATCATACCAGTCTTTGGACTGAAGACCTTTCTTAATAGCACAGTATTTAAAGAAGAGCAGACCATTTAATACCCACATTATTGTAGAGCTCAGCAGTTTTCAGCAAGATATGTCGGTAGCACGTAGGTAGGTATTTGGTGACGCGAATGTCAATTAGGAGTAAAGTTTTAAACATGGCTGCGTTGCCAGCGACCGTTACAAGTTAAAATTAAAACAATTGCAGCTCTCGGTCGCGAAAATGAACACTTTTTTACCTACGTTTAGTCACAAAATATTAAAATAGAAAACATAGAGGTAGGCCACTAAGGGTTGCACCACACGTCGAACTGCGGCAGCATTCGGTTGGGAGTATATCAGGGGGAAATTTTCGTTTCTGACATTTGCACTACAAGCAAGAGAATTTTCTATAAAACCACAGTCTAAGACAAATAGTTACGAAGCTCTATAGCACAAAAATATGCAACCATTTGTCAGACGAAGCGATGAAAGCGCACTAAGCGGCATGCAAATAGTGTCAGAAGACTGGCATGATATAAATAAACCGAGAACTTACTTTTTTTAACACTGTTACTTCCTTATTTTCCATGCACTGTTCGCAATGGCGATTTTTCCGCTCTAAATAGAAAAATGTAATTACAGTATATAATTCGTCTCTTTTTAATGTCAACAAATAATAAGAATATCTAAGTGCAATGTAAAATGTACAGTTCACAGCAGCCGAGTCGTAATCATGTAATCGAATATTCTTTAAGACGAGAAATTAATTGTAGCCTGATGAGATTAAGTTCAAAAGGAACTGATCACGAGCATTTCCATGTACTTTCTGCTGCTTTTCGCTAGTTGTAGCTCCTTTGACGAGTTTCTTTGCGTATTTCTAGCACATTGAAACGAATTCAGAACTACGCACCTCTTTCACGTTCTAGGACGTTATCCGTTGCCTTGCCTCTTCGGCCTTCTCCTTGTTTCAGAGCGCTGGGTGTACGTACATATATGGTGAACCACATAAAACCTGCACCGAAGATATTGTGGGCATGAAAAGTTCTACCGGTGTGCGGTTTTTACAGAATGTGTTGGTAGTGAGGGGTTCGTATTGTTAGCCAATCAACAGATTGTAAATATACCTCGAAATTGTATTTTTGTGCAAATTAAATGCAAAAATGCCTACTTACATTAACAAACTAAAAGCAGAGCAAATTAAAATGTCGGTGGTGATAGTTACAGGTTTCTAGCTCAGGTTGTTTTCGAGATACAGTATTTTGAAAAGTTCCCACACCGACGCTCTTTTCGAACCAGTAACGGGAGATCTGGCCATCACAGTTTGTGTTCAAAATTACCACCTGCAGCGGCAGTACACGCTTCCAGTCTGGTACAGAACGACTGCTGCACACGTGCTAGCATTTCAGCGGTGTCCGAGCAGGCTCCAAAAACACGTCGTTGGATACTATCGGGTGTACTTGGTATGTGCTTGTAGACGGCGTCTTTCAGCTTACCCCGCAGAATAAGTCTGCAGGCGTCAGATCTTGGGATCGGGCTGGCCAAGATACAGGTCCTTTGTGTTTAATCCAGCGATTTGGAAACAGTTTGTGAGAACATACTGTAATACTTTGTGCACCACGGGAAGGAGAGCCATCATGATGGTAGCAGGGGTTTCTCCGAGTTTGCAGAGGAATGTCTACTAATATCTCTGGAAGACGGTCTGTTAGTAGGCTGCGATACCTGTGCATGTTTAGTGTTCCGTTTATGAAAAACGGGCCTAAAAGCTGATGATTCACTGGCCCACACGACACGTTTACACTCCATGCCGGTGACGTTCGACCTAACAAAGCCAAGGTGGTTGGTCAACAGACCAATACTGCATGTTTCTGCGGTTTACCTGGCTACGACTGGTAAATATGGCTTCCTAACTAAACAAGATACATGATACATACATCCGAAGTATCCTGTCTTGATATCCATGTACAGAAGTTAACCTGATTCTCGTACCTGTTTTCATGTCCCTCTTGATGGAGAAAGAAAAGATGTCTTAGGTATGGAAGCCGTGTTGATGGAGTGTGCTTGGGACACTTGTTGACTCATATCACTCGCGTGATTGCGCGGGGTCTAACGTCCGGATGAACTGCAACAGCAGCAGAAGGAAGGTTACTTTCGCTCTCTTCTGTCGTCACTTGTTTCCTTCCGTCACGTTGTCTAGGTGTTACATTACTACTTTCACGTAACTTGTTGGAGAGGTTGATAAATAACATCCGAGATGGTTTGCGTCTATTGGGATATATTGCCACATACGCTATTGCAGGAACGAGCTGCATTCTTCCTACTCGCTCCATACATCATGAACGGGTCGGCTTTTTCTCGATTGGTAAATCCCATCTTTCACTCACGACAAAGTACTATGTATGTCACACACTAACGGACAAGCTAGTCGCAATGCACTCAAGGAACACACAAGCAAACATGACAATGTCGTACCTAGTAAGTATGCAGGTTCAATGATCCAAACAAGGGTTGGTGCAAAAACATTTAAAAAATACGATATCTCGTGTACGCTCGCTCTAGACTCGTGCAACAAACGCTATTCTAATTTACCCTTCTTTTAGTGTGTCAATAAAATAGTAGGTTTTCCATTTTAAAAAGTGTACGTGTACGTTTCAACAAAAAGTGTACTTTATAAGCATTACTGACATCTGTTTATTTAAAACAATACGAGCTCTTGAGTATTAATTCGTTCCGTGAAAATCGCACATCGGCAGCACTTTCCAGTTCCGCAATATTGGCAGTCCCCTGCGCTCCTCGGAGTATGGGACCTCACCATCATCATCATCAAGCTTCAGGTGGTTGTCCCTGTAAATGTTCAAGATGTTCTTTCTCAAATATAGCATTTAGTCTTCCCTGCTGATATGGTATTATAAGGCCCTGTGAAGCCTATAAAAAATTAAAAGAGCTGGTCTGATTCAAATTTTTTATCTGTCAGGAATGTTCTGATCGTCCACAAGTACCTTAGCCCATGCATAGGCCCTGTTTCCAGAATGACTCTTTCGCTGGTGACGCGAGGTAGTAAGTAGGATTGCAGAGAAGTTTGGAAAAAGGGAGAGCAGTACCGGCAAAACGAAAGCCTTGTCAGTTCGAAGAAATACGGGCATTGCTAATTATTTGCGGTGTAACAGTCGAAGATATGACAAGGTTACGGGGCCAGAGAGAAAGTTTGTTATCAAATCAGTAACAATGGAATCAGTGAAACTGGAATAACGACATCTGAAACACTAATGCCACAGGAACCTTAAACAAGGTGGCCATCAACACTAGTGCCTTGCAAACTCATGGGGAAAGTGGACGTGAAATAACATAAAAACATACTACCAAGGATTGTCACCAAAATGGGCGGCGCTTGTGTAACATTGACTGGTAATGAATTTTTATACATTAGCTTACAACACATTAAACGGTGTTGTGAATTTATTAAAGAACAGGCTACACAAATCAGAGTTTTTGATCCGAGTAGGGGAATTTCATTTCAAGTTCATTTAATATTTGTGTCAGGAAGTTATTATTTAGAGTTAACATTATTTCTATGAGTCTGGTGTATTTGTAAAGAACGAAGTAGTTCAAAATTGTTAAGGCTTTCGTGGCCATTTGTTGACAAACTGCCAGTTGGCTTCTGTCTCGGGTTCTTCGGCCGACGTTCATCGAATGATTTTTCTGACGTTTCGCCAGCGCGAGTGGCAGGCATTGTCAAAGCTTCACCCTCCATTGCCGGTGGTGAACTGGAGCCGAGCTCGCGGCCGCAGACTATATGTACCTGGCGCGCCAACGTCCGAGGGCTTCTTCGCGGTCATTTCCGGTGCGGTTCTCCTCTTGCTACCTGCGACGGTCGTTCGCTGCAGTACGGGAAGCCAGGACCCGTTTACCTTAAGGCTTTCTTCTTTCTTGTTGAAACTGTTCGCGTGTTTTTGTATTTCTACAGCTTCTCTAAACAAGCGCGTGTGATAGTGCTTCTCTACAGCCAGAACTTCCGTGTCGGCGAATTTTATTACGTGGTCGGCCTCATTCAGTGCGTGCTCTGCCACGGCCGATTTCTCCACCTGCCCCAACCTGCAATGTCGCTTATGCTCTTTGTTCCTGGTGTTAATTGATCGCCCAGTCATTCCGACATAAATTTTTCCGCATGTGCATGGTATACGGTATATTCCCGACATTGCACGTGGGTCTCTTTTCTCCTTCGCCGATCTAAGACACTCTTTGATCTTCCTTGTCGGTTTGAAAATCGTCTTAATGCCATGTTTGCGCAATATACGGCCGATTCTGTCCGTCACTCTGGGAATGTGTGGCAGAAAGGCCGTACCCGACATTTCTTTTTCTGGTTCCTTACTTCGCCGCGTGTTTGGCTCTGTTACACTTCTAATGTAATTTGTGGAGTACCCATTGCTCCTCAGAACAGTTTCCAGGTGTTGCATTTCTCGTTTGAGATGTTGCGACTCACATATTCGTCCTGCTCTCGTTACGAGCGTACTAATCATGCCTCTTTTCTGGCTCGGTTGGTGGTTTGACAGCTTGTGCAGGTATCGGTCCGTGTGTGTCGGTTTTCGATACACGCTGTGTCCCAGGTTTTCGCCGTCCCTTGTGACTAGCACATCTAGAAATGGCAGTTTCTTGTCCTTTTCTACTTCCATGGTAAATGTTATGTTGGCAGGCACTTGAAACTGTTCGCGTGTTTTTGTATTTCTACAGCTTCTCTAAACAAGCGCGTGTGATACTGCTTCTCTACAGCCAGAACTTCCGTGTCGGCGAATTTTATTACGTGGTCGGTCTCATTCAGTGCGTGCTCTGCCACGGCCGATTACTCCACCTGCCCCAACCTGCAATGTCGCTTATGCTCTTTGTTCCTGGTGTTAATTGATCGTCCAGTCATTCCGACATAAATTTTTCCGCATGTGCATGGTATACGGTATATTCCCGACATTGCACGTGGGTCTCTTTTCTCCTTCGACGATCTAAGACACTGCATGGGGGCTTAATTATTATTAAATTTGAAAATCTTTTTTTTATTTTTGGTGGCTGTATGTCCGATTACGCTGTGTCTCGTAAACGGTTGGCCCTGACTAGTATTATTACGCAATCTGACTGCATAGAACAACAACAAAGAATGAAATGAAAATTTTCGTTAACACAATTGATTAATTAAGTCCCCAGCAACTATAAAACCTACGAAACCAACAAAGCACAAGTGTAGCTGTTCTGTGTGTGGAAGTGTGACTCAACGTACACATCTGGCACGGCTCTTCTTCAACAATACAGGAAATTTTAAATACCATTTATACTGAAGTAACTAAAAAATAGAAATACTATAATTGCGTAAGGAAAGCAGAATTACACTCTAATACCCACCCCATGAACCATGGACCTTGCCGTTGGTGGGGAGGCTTGCGTGCCTCAGCGATACAGATAGCCGTACCGTAGGTGCAACCACAACGGAGGGGTATCTGTTGAGAGGCCAGACAAACGTGTGGTTCCTGAAGAGGGGCAGCAGCCTTATCAGTAGTTGCAAGGGCAACAGTCTGGATGATTGACTGATCTGGCCTTGTAACAATAACCAAAACGGCCTTGCTGTGCTGGTACTGCGAACGGCTGAAAGCAAGGGGAAACTACAGCCGTAATTTTTCCCGAGGGCATGCAGCTTTACTGTATGATTACATGATGATGGCGTCCTCTTGGGTAAAATATTCCGGAGGTAAAATAGTCCCCCATTCGGATCTCCGGGCGGGGACTACTCAAGAGGATGTCGTTATCAGGAGAAAGAAAACTGGCGTTCTACGGATCGGAGCGTGGAACGTCAGATCCCTTAATCGGGCAGGTAGGTTAGAAAATTTAAAAAGGGAAATGGATAGGTTGAAGTTAGATATAGTGGGAATTAGTGAAGTTCGGTGGCAGGAGGAACAAGACTTCTGGTCAGGTGACTACAGGGTTATAAACACAAAATCAAATAGGGGTAATGCAGGAGTAGGTTTAATAATGAATAGGAAAATAGGAATGCGGGTAAGCTACTACAAACAGCATAGTGAACGCATTATTGTGGCCAAGATAGATACGAAGCCCACGCCTACTACAGTAGTACAAGTTTATATGCCAACTAGCTCTGCAGATGACGAAGAAATTGAAGAAATGTATGATGAAATAAAAGAAATTATTCAGATTGTGAAGGGAGACGAAAATTTAATAGTCATGGGTGACTGGAATTCGAGTGTAGGAAAAGGGAGAGAAGGAAACATAGTAGGTGAATATGGATTGGGGGACAGAAATGAAAGAGGAAGCCGCCTGGTCGAATTTTGCACAGAGCACAACATAATCATAACTAACACTTGGTTTAAGAATCATGAAAGAAGGTTGTATACATGGAAGAACCCTGGCGATACTAAAAGGTATCAGATAGATTATATAATGGTAAGACAGAGATTTAGGAACCAGGTTTTAAATCGTAAGACATTTCCAGGGGCAGATGTGGACTCTGACCACAATCTACTGGTTATGACCTGTAGATTAAAACTGAAGAAACTGCAAAAAGGTGGGAATTTAAGGAGATGGGACCTGGATAAACTAAAAGAACCAGAGGTTGTACAGAGATTCAGGGAGAGCATAAGGGAGCAATTGACAGGAATGGGGGAAATAAATACAGTAGAAGAAGAATGGGTAGCTTTGAGGGATGAAGTAGTGAAGGCAGCAGAGGATCAAGTAGGTAAAAAGACGAGAGCTAGTAGAAATCCTTGGGTAACAGAAGTAATATTGAATTTAATTGATGAAAGGAGAAAATATAAAAATGCAGTAAGTGAAACAGGCAAAAAGGAATACAAACGTCTCAAAAATGAGATCGACAGGAAGTGCAAAATGGCTAAGCTGGGATGGCTAGAGGACAAATGTAAGGATGTAGAGGCCTATCTCACTAGGGGTAAGATAGATACCGCCTGCAGGAAAATTAAAGAGACCTTTGGAGATAAGAGAACGACTTGTATGAATATCAAGACCTCAGATGGAAACCCAGTTCTAAGCAAAGAAGGGAAAGCAGAAAGGTGGAAGGAGTATATAGAGGGTCTATACAAGGGCAATGTACTTGAGGACAATATTATGGAAATGGAAGAGGATGTAGATGAAGATGAAATGGGAGATATGATACTGCGTGAAGAGTTTGACAGAGCACTGAAAGACCTGAGTCGAAACAAGGCCCCCGGAGTAGACAATATTCCATTGGAACTACTGACGGCCGTGGGAGAGCCAGTCCTGACAAAACTCTACCATCTGGTGAGCAAGATGTATGAAACAGACGAAATACCCTCAGACTTCAAGAAGAATATAATAATTCCAATCCCAAAGAAAGCAGGTGTTGACAGATGTGAAAATTACCGAACTATCAGCTTAATAAGTCACAGCTGCAAAATACTAACACGAATTCTTTACAGACGAATGGAAAAACTAGTAGAAGCCAACCTCGGGGAAGATCAGTTTGGATTCCGTAGAAACACTGGAACACGTGAGGCAATACTGACCTTACGACTTATCTTAGAAGAAAGATTTAGGAAAGGCAAACCTGTGTTTCTAGCATTTGTAGACTTAGAGAAAGCTTTTGACAATGTTGACTGGAATACTCTCTTTCAAATTCTAAAGGTGTCAGGGGTAAAATACAGGGAGCGAAAGGCTATTTACAATTTATACAGAAACCAGATTGCAGTTATAAGAGTCGAGGGACATGAAAGGGAAGCAGTGGTTGGGAAGGGAGTAAAACAGGGTCGTAGCCTCTCCCCGATGTTGTTCAATCTGTATATTGAGCAAGCAGTAAAGGAAACAAAAGAAAAATTCGGAGTAGGTATTAAAATTCATGGAGAAGAAATAAAAACTTTGAGGTTCGCCGATGACATTGTAATTCTGTCAGAGACAGCAAAGGACTTGGAAGAGCAGTTGAATGGAATGGACAGTGTCTTGAAAGGAGGATATAAGATGAACATCAACAAAAGCAAAACAAGGATAATGGAATGTAGTCTAATTAAGTCGGGTGATGCTGAGGGAATTAGATTAGGAAATGAGGCACTTAAAGTAGTAAAGGAGTTTTGCTATTTGGGGAGCAAAATAACTGATGATGGTCGAAGTAGAGAGGATATAAAATGTAGGCTGGCAATGGCAAGGAAAGCGTTTCTGAAGAAGAGAAATTTGTTAACATCCAGTATAGATTTAAGTGTCAGGAAGTCATTTCTGAAAGTATTCGTATGGAGTGTAGCCATGTATGGAAGTGAAACATGGACGATAAATAGTTTGGACAAGAAGAGAATAGAAGCTTTCGAAATGTGGTGCTACAGAAGAATGCTGAAGATTAGATGGGTAGATCACATAACTAATGAGGAAGTATTGAATAGGATTGGGGAGAAGAGAAGTTTGTGGCACAACTTGACCAGAAGAAGGGATCGGTTGGTAGGACATGTTCTGAGGCATCAAGGGATCACCAATTTAGTATTGGAGGGCAGCGTGGAGGGTAAAAATCGTAGAGGGAGACCAAGAGATGAATACACTAAGCAGATTCAGAAGGATGTAGGTTGCAGTAGGTACTGGGAGATGAAAAAGCTTGCACAGGATAGAGTAGCATGGAGAGCTGCATCAAACCAGTCTCAGGACTGAAGACCACAACAACAAACAACAACAACAAGAACACAAGCCAGATGCTTTGTTGCCTGAACCTGTAATGGTGCGTTATTTAAGACATTGAGATAATAAAAAGAAAAGGAATTTTTTTTTTTCTTTTACCTTCATATATTGACGAAAAGCACTCTAATCATTATAATATTTCACCATACCGAGTCGCTACTACCACATCTCAACAAGAACTGAGTACTGCCACATCTCATCAAGCACTCCCTGCTACGAGTTCTCAACAAGCACTTTTCACTAGCACATCAAAACAAGCACTGACTACTACGAGTTCTCCCCAAGCACTGCCAGTGGAGGCGGCTGAATAATAATCTTTGGCGCAATCTCTGGCGCTGTGGCTCAGTGTAGCCACCTTTCATATGCCCCTCCTCCACGGGCCAGAATTTGATGGTATTTTTGCCAGCATTGGTGGTGAAAATACCACCAAATTCGTCCACAAGAATACAGACAAAAATAAAAGATAATATTAATACCTAAATATCACATAATTAGATAAAATTTTGGATTTGCACTGACCTTTCAATAACCTAATATAAAAAATACAGTAAGCAATACAACTTCTTTTCATACATGTGACTTTACATAATAGTTCACACAATACACAAAAAATCTGTTTATACAAATGTACACATAAAATGCTTTGAATGATTAAAAAAAAACAAGTAGTTGATAGTTCCAGCAGTAGCACCCAGCAATGTTGAACAGGTGCAGACACCAACAAGTGACATTATTTCAGTAGAAGCAGTTCCATCAGTGGCACCCATCAATGTTGAGTAGGTGCAGACACCAACAAGTGACATTATCTCAGTAAAAGCAGTCCATCAGTGGCACCCAGCAATGTTGAGCAGGTGCAGACACCAACAAGTGACATTATCTCAGTAGAAATAGTTTCATCAGAGGCACCCAGCAATGTTGGGCAGGTGCAGACACCAACAAGTGACATTATTTCAGTAGAAGCAGTTCATCAGTGGCACCCAGTAATGTTGAACAGGTGCAGACACCAACAAGTGACATTATTTCAGTAGAAACAGTTCATCAGTGGCACCCAGTAATGTTGACAGGTGCAGACACCAACAAGTGACATTATTTCAGTAGAAGCAGTCCATCAGTGGCACCCAGCAATGTTGAACAGGTGCACACAGCAACAGGTCACATTTCTCAGCAGAAGCAGTTCCATTTGTGGCACCCAGCAATGTAGAACAGGTGCAGACACCAACAAGTGACATTATTTCAGTAGAAGCAGTTCCATCAGTGGCATCCATTAATGTTGAGTAGGTGCACACAGCAACAGTCACATTTCTCAGCAGAAGCAGTTCCATTAGTGGCACCCAGCATTGTTGAACAGGTGCAGACACCAACAAGTGACATTATTTCAGTAGAAGCAATCCATCAGTGGCACCCAGCAATGTTGAGTAGGTGCAGACAGCAAGAAGTAACATCATTTCAGTAGAACAGTTCTAACAGTGGCACCCAGCAATGTTGAGTAGGTGCAGACAGCAAGAAGTAACATCATTTCAGTAGAAACAGTTCCATCTGTGGCACCCAGCAATGTTGAAGAGGTACACACAGCAACAAGTCACATTTCTCAGCAGAAGCGGTTCCATTAGTGACATCCAGCATTGTTGAACAGGTGCAGACACCAACAAGTGACATTATTTCAGTAGAAGCAGTTCATCAGTGGCACCTAGCAATGTTGACGAGGTACACACAGCAACAAGTCACATTATTTCAGTAAAAACAGTCCATCAGTGGCACCCAGTAATGTTGAGCAGGTGCAGACACCAACAAGTGACATTATGTCAGTAGAAGCAGTTCATCAGTGGCACCCAGTAATGTTGAACAGGTGCAGACAGCAACAAGTGACATTATTTCAGTATAAGCAGTTCCATTAGTGGCACCTAGCAATGACGAGCAGGTCCAGACAGCAGTCCATAATATTCACTATCACTAATCACACAGTTCATCAGCAGAAATTAAACATTTCTAAGTGGCACCCATCAATGTTGAACAAGTGCAGGTAACAGTTCATAATATTCACCATCACTAATCAAACAGTTCAGGCATGAACAATAGTTTGAATACACATACAAATGCTTTTACACACTAAACATATAAATTCTAATAAACACACAAATGATATCAGATAATTGTCATATTAACTATTACAAATACTCAAATATCAGTAAACCTATAATATTTATGGGTGTCAGTGCAAGCCACTACAAACAAATAAAATAATATTTAGGAGATAGGTGGGTAGGGTTATGAAAGGAAAACACACAAAACACACTCACTCATCTTTCATCCACATTAAGTACTACTGTGTAATTGAATAGTGTTAACTGTGTAAATGCAATTCTGTCAAAATTTGATGTTAATCATGTGTATCAAGTAGTAGTGGCAGCAATGTATAACAGTCAATAATAGTTAAGTCAACGTCATAGTCATCATGTCAAGACCAATGTTTGCCAAACCAGATCAAAATGTACGGTTGCTGAGCAACTGTCAGTGAGCCAAGATATGCAATTACTTCCTCTCTCCAAATAAAAAAAATATGTACTGCTTATTGATTTAACAAGTGTGTGTAGACAATCTTCCTTCTACTTTAGTGTTCTAGTCTGCTATCTTCATCCTCCATGTTCCATATAGACCAACAAAAAAAAATATGCACCTCACTTACTTTACCTCTTATACACCAAACCTCCAATAATCATCAGCATCACATAATCTCAATACTTCAATAATACCTCTTACATCGATACATATAAATCTTATCATCAATATCATTTACCTTACCTCTTGTCCACAAAAACTCCAATAATCATCAACTTCACATAATCTCAATAATACCTCAATAATAGCTCTTCAATACGTCGATACATATAAACCTTATTACCAATATCATTTCACTTCCATAACAACTCTTTCCTCTAGTCAGTCTCCTCGAACAAGTACAGATAAAATCCTAATGCAAACCTCATCATCCCATACAATCCGAAGACACATTGTCAACACACAACCTCTGTGTAATCCATCTGACCCAAATCTTCTACTCATTATGAATTATAAACAAAGAAATGCATACATGACCTCTAACAGACTTAGTTCGAATAACTCTCAGTAATTAAGTACGATTACGGAGTGTGAATGATCATAATATTTCACAGTGTGTACACCACTTCAAGAATTATGGCAGAAGCAAACATGTGGAGTATTTCTTGTGTCAAGTGTCACTTCCTATTTCAATTGCTCACGAAAAATGCAGTGTAATAACTGTCAATGGTCTAAACCTAGTTTTGGTATGTCATGTCGTTAGCTTCCTTCCTATTAGCATAAATTTATACAGCTTCCATAAAACCTCAGCTCATGTGACTTCTATGAAGTTTCTTGTACTAATGTCGTTCGTCGAATTATAGCAGTTCATTTTCTTATCTTAAAAATATAAGGCACTGAGCGTAAGCAAAACATGCAATAGCGAGTAAATATACCAGTAGAGAACAGAATGTCAACAAGTGGATGCAGCACAATTCTTATAACGAGGCTCTGCCAAGCGAACAATCTATAATTAATACAATACTGTGACCTAAACTCTATGTTCATTCACAGTATATCAGCATTCCTACATACCAAATTAAAGAGTAGTTATGACAACAAAACAGAAATGTGTAAATATGCAATCCATAAGCAAGGCAGCAAATATGTTATCTAACATAATAAACAGGTCATTAGCATCATATCAGCATAAGCAAATAAATGTTCATATGTAATCTTAATAAGTAAACATGAAGGCGCAAGCAGACAAATCACAAAGTATAACTTACATACATAATCACAGTCAGCACAATTAATCAGGTTACAATTATAATTTAAATAAATAAGCACAGCAGGCAAACAATAGAAAAATATGACATCAGTGAAAAGGCAGTGCAGCCAAGCGATGCATAATATGCACAAGTTACAACCCAGTTCATTAATAATCATTGTCAAAATCAGTTAACGTACGCAAGCACGTCACTTCACAAGTAATTTCATAGAACATGAAATTTAGCACAAAGTATGAATCATGTAATCGCGAGCAGCAAATTACGTCTCAAGTACGTACCTAAGTGGAAATATGTTACCTGAAAAATGAACTCAATTAATAGTTACCTTTTTTAGTTTATTAGTTTCTTCTTCGAAATTACATTCTTCCTGAAAATATCTCGATAGCAAGTCGTCTTAACGTCGGACACGCACAGAATTTACCTGAAGTTCTTAAATATTTTATAGAACCGTATCCTGAAAAAAAATGCATGTTAATAACATAATTCATCACGTCACTATGGCTTTATTCTGAATTTAATCGGAGATATTAAACTGTGTATTTGTTTACGGCTGTCAGTGCATTCGCACTGAGCGCTCGATCAGCTGTAGGCGCGTGACGTAGGAAGCAATTGTTTGCGGTCAACGACCGCCTTGTGCGGCGCGTAGACTTGACTGTTGCTTTGAGTATGTGCCGCCGCCAAAACACAGCGCGGTATCCTTGTATTCTCTGCATGTTTACATGCAGCTGTTAGTTTCTCTAATGTATGTCATTCCACAAACATTTTAACGTTTGATACATGATGTATTCCTTTAGAGCGCCGAGATTTAAGAGTTTCTACTTCGACAGTGTTATCATGAATAATTTTGAGAATTCTATATGGACCGTTATAAAGCAGAAAAAATTTGCGACACAAGCCTTTTCCTTTGTGAGACAAACGGTGAGACTTAATTAACACCTTCTGACCAACTGACAAGACTTTTAAACGACCAGGATGTTTAGCTGATTTCTCTCTTCTAGCAACCGCAGATGCAATATTTTGCAGAGCCATGTTCACAACTTCAGAATGCCGCAGTTTCCGTGAAGGCGGAAAAGGAACGATTTCAGATATGCGATTTGTCGGTGCTTTGTTTTTTAATATCAGTATTGGCGGTAAAGAAGTTGAATCATTAGGGAGTTCATTCAGAATGTTTTGAAAAATATGAAGATACTGATCCCAAGTTCTATGATTCTGATGACAATAAAGTCGACACAATTTACTGATTTCCTTCATCCATCTCTCTGAAGCGTTAGATTGAGGGTGAAAAAGTGAAATGAAAATTGGTTTAATTTTACGACGCCGTAGAGTACGAAGCCAAATTTTAGAATGAAACTGTGATCCATTATCTGATATAACCTTATCTACATGACCAACTTCTTTAAGAAAATGTTTGATGAAAGCATTAGATACTGAACGAGCTGTTGCTTTGCGGAACGGTGTAAAACACACATATTTTCATGTCAACTCCACTGCTACGAAAATGTACGCAAAACCATTAGTAGAACGAACCACTGGACCGAACAAATCGACTGCAGTCATGTCCTTTAATTTCGCTGGAATGATAGGAAACAACGGTGCTCTGTGAGAAATTGTTGGCGGCTTAGCCTTTTGACATAATTTGCATTTGGCCAGAACAGATCGAATACGTTTTTCCATATTACTGAAGTAGCAATTTTCCCGTAATTTATGAAAGCATTTTCTGGGACCAAAGTGTGCAAAACTGAAATGCGTATACCAAATCAGCTTATTAACCCACTCAACAGGAATACAAACTAACCAAACAGAGTTGTCGACCGATTTTCGTTTAAAAAGAATGTCATTGCGAACTAAATAATGCTGTCTAATCGCTACGCTTTCCTTTCTCCTCCACTTCTCCTTAATGTCCTTCCAGATTGGATCCTTATTTTGCTCCTTAGCGATGTCCTGGAGCGAAGACGAAATAAAGTTCTCAAACGCAACACCTTGAATATACATCAAACAATAATTGTTTTCTATGCAGTCCTCTTCAGCACTTTGTTTCAAACCCATAGGTGCACGTGATAAAGCATCGGCAACGATATTTGAAGAACTCTGTATGTAAACAATACTAAAGTCAAATTCCTGTAGGTACAGCGCCCATCGTGACAATCTGCCATGAGTTAATTTTGTCGACATTAGAAATTCCAGAGCTCGGTGATCGGTGTAAACCTTAGTATGTCTGCCAAACAAAAATGTCCGAAATTTTGTGAAAGCCCAAACAACAGCCAAAGCTTCAAGTTCCGTTATCGAATAATTCTTTTCTGATTTAGAGAGAACACGACTTCCAAATGCAATAGTTTTCTGTACTACAACGCTGTCTTCTTCTATCTCCTGAAATAAATGTGCACCTAGGCCTTTGTATGATGAGTCCGTCGCCAAACAAAAATCTTTAGATAAATCCGGATGTGAAAGAAGTGGAGCAGCAACTAAAGCATCACGGAGTTGTTCAAATTCTGACTGAGCTTCCTCATCCCAACACCAATTAGATTTCTTTCCAGATAGTTCACATAAACGAGGTGTGACCAAATTGTCCAATCTAACAAAGCGTCTATGAAAATTACAGACACCAAGGAAACTACGAACATCACGTTTTGTGGCAGGAACAGCATAATTACGAATAGCGTCTAGTTTCTCTGGATCAGGAAGAATACCTTCTGTGGAAATAATGTGACCGAGAAATTTCACCTGAGAACGACCAAATTCAGATTTTTCTAAGTTCACTGTAATGCCAACTCTTGCAAAAATACGTAATAATGAATCCAAAATTTTGTTGTGTTCACTCCAAGAACGTTTAGCAATAAGAATATCGTCAGCATTTGAAGTGATATTGTTATGAAGATAAACAGGTAAAATTTCGTTTAAACTACGAATGAATGGTGCTGAAGATACAGTAAGTCCAAACGGTAATTTCCGAAATCACTTTTAACTAAAATAGTCATATCCGGTTATTGTTTATTTACTGTCTAGATAGATTGATAGTCGAAGAGTTGTTTTGACAGATGCAAATAATAGTAAAAGAGTAGGCAGCGGTGCAGAAAACTAAAAGGGAAATAGCAGCACTACAGCTCGGGGCCCTATGCTCGCTACGGCACATATTCACTTAGTGAATCCCCTGAGGACCTAAACAGCCGCACATAATTTCAAGTTTGTGACTTACTGGCAAATTTGGCGGGAGTGTGTACATAAATTGATCTAACCATGAACATGGATGTATGTCATTCTTAGAATTGCGGAAGATCTTAAATTTCCGAACTGTCAAAAAGTGTTTATAGTCAAAGTTTTCTCCTCGTGGCGACAAAGACCTACCGCGTCTGTCCCAGTCACAATGACGATTATTGTTAAATTCACGCGCATGGTGCTCTCTTGTTGCATCCCGTAAATGAAACAAATTACTTTCTTCAAACCCTTCTGCTAAACTAACACTTGTCAATTTATCTGAGATCTCCTCAACTCTTTCCGATGAGTCACTTAATTGTTCTTTCTGTTTATTTACGTCTTCCGTAAGTGACGCGACTCGGGTTTCAGTATTAACACATTTGGTAGTTAACTGTTCATATTGTTGTGTTAGGTTATTTATTCTGTCATTTGGTACGGATTCCTCGATTCTCTCAAATATTTCTTCCTTATCGTGTGCGCGTTGTAAATTTAACTCTGAAAATATCTGTACTATCACGCGATCTCTTTCCACCTGTTCTCTATACTGTTCCTTTTGTCTGATTTCTACTGCAATTAATCTACTATTGTGAGCATTCAAAATTGGTTGTACTTCTTCTCTCATTTCTTTCTTTAATTCATCTTTCATATTTTTGAAATATGTCCCTATTCGTGAAGCTAACCATGTTTCCATTGTTCCCATCTCAGTTCTAATTGTTCCTATCTGTGATCCCACTGAGTCTAACCGTGTTTCCATTGTTCCCATACCAGCTGTAATTGTTCCTATCTCTGTTTTAATTGTTCCTATTTGTGAGTCTAACCGTGTTGCCAAAGTTCCCATCTCTGTTTTAATTGTTCCTATTTGTGAGTCTAACCGTGTTTCCATTCGTGCTCCCAAATTTAATATAGCACTCATCAACTGCTCCATATCTTTTGTCGTTAATCTCGTATCCTGTGAATTTTCTGATTGAGAAAAATTTTGAAATGGTTCCGGACTATCTTCCCGACTTATTAAATTGTTTTCAACACCATTATTCATGATACTGTTGTCCTGTGTTGGCGAGTTCGCCATGTCAACAATTTCGTCATACTCACTATTCATCATTTTCGCCTTTTTCATCGATCGCGTAATCATTTACAAAACATACAAAACTCGTCACAATACGAAAATTACAGAGAATATAACACGTTATCACCAACAATACCATTCACACGATATGCTTCCCTCAAACACGATTAACGAACAATTGAAATAATTGCACTAAATTATCAAACCCGTAGACAAGACAACAAAAAAAATAAATTTTGAAAAATACCATTAGAAGAATGCCAATTACCAAATCTACACATGCAATATAGACTACAATTACTAAACTACAAATTACTACAACAATACTACTGTCTACTATTTTTACAATCAGAAGAATTCCAAGGGACGATCCGAAGCAGTGGAGGCGTGTTTAGCGACAAAAAGTGCAATAGTATCGAAGGAAATTGAAGGAGATCCGAAATGTAAAATAATTTGGGTGAAGGTCACGGTTAAAGCAGGCTCAAATATGGTAATTAAATGTCTCTATAGGCCCCTTGGCTCAGCAGCTGTGGTGGCAAAATTTGGAAAATATTTAGAGTATATTTCCCGACCATGTTATAGGTCTGGGTGGAGATTTTAATTTACCAGATATAGACTGGTAGACTCAGATGTATATAACGGGTGGCCGGGACAAACAAACCAGTGACATTTCTTTAAGTTCATTATCTGGAAACTACCTTGAGCAGTTAAACAGAGAACCGACTCGTGGTGATAACATATTAGACCTTCTGGTGACATACAGACCCGCACTATTTGAAACAGTTAACGTAGAACAGGGAATCAGCAATCATAAAACGGTTACAGCATCGGTGATTTCAGCCGTAAATAGAAATGTTAAAAAAGGTACGAAGATTTTTCTGTTTGGCAAAAGTGACAAAATGCAGATTTCAGAGTATTTGACGGCTAATAACAAAAGTTTTGTCTCAAGTACAGATATTGTTGAGGATCAGTGGACAACGTTCAAAACCGTCGTACAATATGCATTAGGTGAGCATGTGCCAAGCAAGATCGTAAGAGATGGAAAGGAGCCACCATGGTGCAACAACCGAGTTAGAAAACTACTACGGAATCAAGGGAACTTCACAGCAAACAAAACACAGGCAAAGCCTTGTAGACAAACAAAAATTACACGAAGCGATATGTAGTGTGAGGAGGGCTATGCGAGAGGCGTTCAACAAATTCGAAACTTAAGCTCTATGTATTGACTTGGCAGAAAATCCTAAGAAATTTTGGTATTATGTCAAAGCGATAGATGGATCAAAACAAAATGTCCAGACACTCTGTGAACAAAATGGTACTGAAGCAGAGGAGGACAGACTAAAGGCCGAAGTACTAAACGTCTTTTTCCAAAGCTGTATCACAGAGGGAGACTGGACTGTATTTCCTTCTCCAGATTGTCGCACATATGTCAAAATGGTAGATGTCGAAATAGATGATAGGAAAACAATTAAAATCGCTCAATAGAGGAAAGGCCGCTGCACCTGATGAGATACCAGTTCGATTTTACACAGAGTACGCGAAGGAACTTGGCCCTCTTCTTGCAGCGGTGTACCGTAGGTCTCTAGAAGAGCGTAGCGTTCCAAAAGCTTGGGAAACGGCACAGGTCATCCCTGTTTTCAAGAAGGGACGTCGAACAGATGTGCAGAACTATAGACCTATATCTCTAACGTCGATCATTTGTAGAATTTTGGAACAGGTATTATGTTCGAGTATAATTACTTCTCTGGAGACTACAAATCTACTCAGTAGGAATCAGCATGGGTTCCGAAAAAGACGATCTTGTGATACCCAGCTCGCGCTATTCGTCCACGACACTCAGAGGGCCATAGACACGGGTTCCCAGGTAGATGCCGTGTTTCTTGACTTCCGCAAGGTGTTCGATACAGTTCCTCACAGTCGTTTCATGAACAAAGTAAGAGCATATGGACTATCAGACCAATTGTGTGATTGGATTCAAGAGTTCCTAGATAACAGAACGCAGCGTGTCATTCTCAATGGAGAGAAGTCTTCCGATGTAAGAGTGATTTCAGGTGTGACGCAGGGCAGTGTCTTAGGACCGTTGCTATTCACAATATATGTAAATGACCTTGCCGATAATATCGTAAGTTCACTGAGGCTTTTTGCGGATGATGCTGTGGTATATCGAGAGGTTGTAACAATGGAAAATCGTATTGAAATGCAGGAGGATCTGCAACGAGTTGGCGCATGGTCCAGGGAATGGCAATATAATCTCAATGTAGACAAGTGTAATGTGTTGCGAATACATAGAAAGAAAGATCCTTTATCATTTAGCTACAATATAGCAGGTCTGCAACTGGAAGCAGTTAAATCCATAAATTATGTGGGAGCTGGCATTAGGAGTGATTTAAAATGGAATGACCATATAAAATTATTCGTCGGTAAAGCAGATGCTGGACTGATGTACTTTGGAAGAATCCTAAGGAAATGCAGTCCGAAAACAAAGGAAATAGGTTACAGTACACTTGTTCACCCACTGAATGAATACTGCTCACCGGTGTGGGATCCGTACCAGATAGGGTTGATAGAAGAGATAGAGAAGATGCAACGGAGAGCAGCGCGCTTCGTTACAGGATCAGTTAGTAATCGCGAAAGCGTTACGGAGATGACAGATAAACTCAAGTGGAAGGCTCTGCAAGAGAGACGCTCAGTAGCTCCGTAAGGGCTATTGTCGAAGTTTCGAGAACATACCTTCACCGAAGAGTCAAGCAGTATATTGCTCCCTTCTACGTATGTCTCGCGATGAGACCGTGAGGATAAAATCAGAGGCATTCCGACAATCTTTCTTTCCACGAACAATACGAGACTAGAATAGAAGGAAGAACCGATAGAGGTACTCAAGGTACCCTCCGCCACACACGGACAGGTGGCTTGCGGAATATAGGTGTAGATGTAGATGTAATCGGGCAAGGGAGAACAAGATAAAGGTTAAGGCAGGAGATATATGAGAGTGTTGGACCAGTTTCAAGCATGATGCGGAAGAGAAGACGAGGTTTTGCTGGTATGCCAATAGAGAAAAAAAAAATGTTGACCAAGGCGATATGGAATGCAACTTGTCTAAGAGGGAGCAACTGGATGTAAGAAGTCGGGGGAGGGTGGCGGGCGAGTTAAAAAACAATTGGAATAAGCGAAAAAAATCGGTGTGCTACAGTGCTAGCTAGTTCAGTTAAAGGAAAAAGTGGTTGGTCCTTTGAGGACTGATATCAGAATCAAAATGAAAACATGGAAGCTGGGAAAAAGACGAGGAGTGCAGGAATGAAGAGGAATTGGGAAGAAAGAATAGATACTGAACAAGTCACACATGACCCCAAAGGGTCGAAACGAATGAGTAATAAATAAACTTTAAATCTAGCGTTATAGGTTGTTTTCGAAATATCTCTAAAATGATGTTTTAGTGGATTAGGTAACACAAAGTTTCCCTTGATAGAACCCGCGACATATGATCCACCTAAAACTCTACGTCTCCCAAATACTATCCTGAGGAACTGTACACTAAATTATCAAAGGTAAATTTTTTTTTTCGCGTGACTGTCAACAATATCAGTACATTTGGAGAATCGCATGGCAAACAATGTGCTGTCTTAAAATATTTTTGTTCACAATTGATTTCCATCATTGATCATCTTCACAATGGAAAAATATTGGGACAACTTCAGACGTCATGCTTTTTAAGCACTGTGGACATGATCAATGTTCGGAATCGGTTGTGAATAAATGTATTGTAAGACAGCACAGGGTTTACCATGCAGTCCTTCAACTGATCACACCCCTATGTAATACAGAATTCACCACTTTTATGTCACTAGTGGCGGATTCACTAGTACAAATGGAGTCATGGAGCATGGCGTTATCAGTAGAGAAGCTACAACAGCAAATTCGGTCGGCCACGAGAGTTGGCTCTGAGCACTATGGGACTCAACATCTTAGGTTGTAAGTCCCCTAGAACTTAGAACTACTTAAACCTAACTAACCTAAGGACATCACACACACCCATGCCCGAGGCATCACACACACCGATTCCCGAGGCAGGATTCGAACCTGCGACCGTAGCAGTCCCGCGGTTCCGGACTGCAGCGCCGGAACCGCTAGACCACCGCGGCCGGCAGCCACGAGAGTTATGTTTCTTTTAATGTGAACTAGCCGTTGGATGTCACCTGAGCAAAAAACCCATCAGGGACATTCGACCTATGTAAAGCTATCCAAGTCGACTGTTGGTGACGTGATTGTGACGTGCAGTTGCGAAATAATGAGTACGGCTAAATGAAGACCAGGTGCACCTCATGTACTGTCGAACAGAGACCGCTGAGCATAGCGGAAGGTGGTTGTAAGAAATTGCATCAAACCAGCAGAAGAAATGACTCGTGGGGGTAGTACTATGACCACTACAGCTAGCACGATAACTGTGCGTAGAGAGCTGAAAAGATTGAGGTGCAATGTTTGAGTCTCTCTTCACGAACCACTCATTTCTGTACCCAGAGCTAAGCGACGCTTGCAGTGGTGTAGAGGACGAGACCACTACACAGTGGATGAATGGGAATGAGTGGTTTGGAATGATGAATCACACTATGTCCAGCGGAAGGGTTTGGGTTTGGCGAATGCCCAGAGAATATTAGCTGCCATTACGTGTAGTGTGCACTGTGAAGAACGCAGGAGCTGGTATTACAGTAAGGGGGTGTTTATCGTGAGTGGACTCAGGTCCTCTCATTGTGTATAAGAAAACTAAATGCAGATAGGTATCAATGCATTTTACATAATTGTGTTTGCGGACAGTAGAGGAATAGTTCGAGGACGCTGGCTGCGTCAGCGTGTCAGTGCACCTTTTTCATAAAGCAGGATATGTGCGGCAATAGATCGTGGAAAGTAACATTCGTGAATCTGATTGGCCTGCCAGCCTTCAGACCTGAACCCAATGGAACGGCCTTGGGATGCGTAAGAACCTTGACTTCGCTCCAAATCCTAACCTTCAAGACCGCTATCTTCTGTGGTATCGGTTCTTGAGGAGGAATGGGCTGCCATTCCTCTAAAGACATTCAGACACCTGAAAGTGTCCGTATATGAGATCTAGACGTCATGAACTCGAAGGGTGGTCTCACCCCGTATTAATGTCCACTAATATATGTGTGGGTATTTTTGATCAGATAGTGTATTACCTTCTCCCCATACATCTCTCAAAGGTCGCTGATGGGAAAGTCAAAGTAATTAGAACCCATGCGCAGAATCACCAATTATCGTCGTTCCTACGGACTATTGGTATAGATATAGATTACCATTCACTTCTCATTTTAAAAACAATTTATAAACATTTAAATGCGGACATCTTTGATTTGGTTGTACCGTGATTTTTGTTTGCCTCGATTGAAACATGTTTACTGTTACCAGTTACAAAGTATTTATTTTACGATGCATGTTACAGGCTTAAAACTCCGGCCTGATTTTTGTAGAGTAATACACCATTTACGTTTTGTGTTAGACTTTGGGTTTACTTGTGCACTGTCACTAACTGTCACAAGCTCCGTTTTCAGTCGTGTTAACAATGATATATCTGATTTCCAGTTCCAGCGTTTTCCAGTCCCAGATTTCATTACGCCTCTTTAGTTGCATTCGTTGACACTACATTAAAACAAAAGGTTGTTTCGTTTTCTAAACGTACTTCGTTCCAAGCTTTATTGTTGCTTACCCCACAAGGGAAAACACGTTTTATTCAGTAAGGAGGAATTATATTCTGGAAAAGCTCGTGAAGTAAATGTGATGCTGTTACAGCAAGCATATCTGCGAGCGTATGAGAGTTGTCATCGTGAAACGTGCCAATGTGCTGTACATGAATGACCACGCTTTAAATAAGCAATAGTCTTAAGAACTTCATGTGATATCTGAGAATAAACCCGGTGTTTGCACGGGCATACAAACTAAAGTGCTAGCCTTTTTAATTAAGCGAGCGCCGATCAGAATGCAGCGGGATGGCAAACAGGCGGACAGCCAGAGAAGAGGTAGTGTGCCGAATGGTTACGATAAGAGCCGAGTCGGGCGCGATAGTCCAGCACGGTGACCTGCGAGAACGCGAGGGCGGAAGGACACAGAAAAGTCAGGGGTACCTTAGAAATACGACGCAGCATCCATAGGCGGCCACCCCTTCGAGATAGAGAAGGTGGACTGGTCCGACCAGAAGCTGCCGAAGGGTAAAAAAGTAGTTTGTTAGAAAAAAAAACTTTGAATTAGAGTGCCATAGAAAAATTTGCAGAAGAGTGTAAATCGAAAGTGTATTTGCGCAGAAAGCAACAGCGAAAGGATACGGGAAAATGTGTCTGTTTTAAGTGCACAGACGGTGGCTGACGTCACAAGCGGTTTAGTGTGGACTAGAGAGACTAGAGACTAGAAATCTACTGTGTAGGAATCAGCATGAGTTTCGAAAAAGACGATCGTGTGAAACCCAGCTCGCGCTATTCGTCCACGAGACTCAGAGGGCCATAGACACGGGTTCCCAGGTGGATGCCGTGTTTCTTGACTTACGGAAGGCATTTGATACAGTTCCCCACAGTCGTTTAATGAACGAAGTAAGAGCATATGGATTATCAGACCAATTATGTGATTGGATTCAAGAGTTCCTAGATAACAGAACGCACAATGTCATTCTCAATGGAGAGAAGTCTTCCGATGTAAGAGTGACTTCAGGTGTGCCGCAGGGGAGTGTCGTAGGACCGTTGCTATTCACAGTATATATAAATGACCTTGTGGATAACATAGGATGTTCACTGAGGCTTTTTGTGGATGACGCTGTAGTATATCGAGAGGTTGTAACAATAGATAATTGTACTGAAATGCCGGAGGATCTGCAACGAATTGACGCATGATGCAGAGAATGGCAATTGAATCTCAATGTAAACAAGTGTAACATGCTGCGAATACATAGAAAGAAATTTCCTTTATCATTTAACTACAATATAGCAGGTCAGCAACTGGAAGCAGTTAACTCCATAAATAATCTGGGATTAGGCATCAGGAGTGATTTAAAATGGAATGACCATATAAAATTAATCGTCGGTAAAGCAGATGCCAGACTGAGATTCATTGGAAGAATTCTAAGGAAATGCAGTCCGAAAACAAAGGAAGTACGTTACAATACACTTATTCGCCCACTGCTTCAATACTACTCACTGGTTTGGGATCCGTGCCAGATAGGGTTAATAGAAGCGATAGAGAAGATTCAACGGAGAGCAGCGCGCTTCGTTACAGGATCCTTTAGTAATCGCGAAAGTGTTACGGAGATGATAGATAAAACTCCCGTGGAAGACTGCAAGAGAGACGCTCAGTGGCTCCGTATGGGCTTTTGTTGAAGTTGCGAGAACTTTACCTTCAGCGATGAGTCAAGCAGTGTATTGCTCCCTCCTATGTATATCTCGCGAAGAGACCATGAGGATAAAATCAGAGAGATTAGAGACCACACAGACGCATACCAACAATCGTTCTTTCCACGAACAATACGAGACTGGAATAGAAGGGAGAACCGATGGAGCTACTCAGGGTACCCTGCGCCACACACCGTTAGGTGGTTTGCAGAGTATGGATGTAGATGTTGATGTAGGTATATAACGAATAAGTGATAACACTTTGTGTACTGATTTCAACTGGATAAACTTTAGCCACATTACCATAGACATAAGACTGAGATGGTGTTCTCTGTGCGTTAAAATTATTAAAAATTGTAGCGGTTGTCTACTGACGCCTTTTAAACATTCCTCGCCATTACTTTACGGTGTTTCCCGTGCGGCACAATTCCGGAAGTTAAGAGGCACTTGCGACATAAATAACTTACTGTCTCTCTCACGAATTCTTAGAGAATTAAGTGCTTCCTAGCTGCTGTAAATAACCCCCTCATTTCCACCTGCAAGACCTCAGCATATTAATATTTCATATTATTCTCATTTCTAATAACGCCCTAATTAAGAGGAATTATACGCAGCAGTGCATTTGTCTCTTTCTGGAACGTCCTAATTAAGATAGATGTCCTCGTTAATTCTAAAGCGCGAGGCAACTTTATCTCGGCAGTATGCCTCTTTGTTCTTAAACAAGTAGTCCCCGGAAGAAAGCTGCGAGGAGGGAGATGGTGAGAGCTGCGTTTATGGGTTTCGAGCAAATTCCGGAGTCACACCGGTACAGGTTAAAGAAGCAAACTACCTCCGACACCTTAGCTTGTATTTAAGGCTTTATTTAAAAAGACTTCATGTTGGTACACTTTAAGGGGCTTAAATAACTGCTGTTTATTTACCAGAAGGTTTAAGCATTGTTGATCCTGAGGAGTTTTTAAGTATTACAGTCTACATCAATTGTATCCGATTCTCATAGTTAAACACTAAAGAGAAATTTTTTTTTTAATGCGAGTCTCTTTCAAGAAACATACTGGCAACACCTATGTTTGCAGATATACAGAGTGTTTTATTATTAAGAAATTATATATCCTGCGCTTTGATGTTGATGGTAAGCAGACCACTCGTCTACTCTTTTCAAAAATAAAACTAAGTGTCTGTAATTTCACCAGTGACGTTTATATTGCTATCTATTTAGGGTCAGACACTGAGAATCAACATTTGTAATAAATTTCAGCGCCAGCTTTCAAAGGTCAGCGGTATTATTTCCCGATCGCAGAAAGGGGTCAGAGAGAAGTAAATTTCAGAAAACGTAAGATTTATAAATAATTCTACTGCCTTCCAGTGATGTTTCGAACACTCACCATCCACAAATGCTCTCAACTAAAATACCACAAGTTTAACTAAGTAGCCGGCCGAAGTGGCCGTGCGGTTCTAGGCGCTGCAGTCTGGAACCGCGAGATCACTACCGTCGCAGGTTCGAATCCTGCCTCGGGCATGGATGTGTGTGATGTCCTTAGATTAGTTAGGTTTAATTAGTTCCAAGTTCTAGGGGACTTATGACCTCAGAAGTTGAGTCCCATAGTGCTCAGAGCCATTTGAATCTTTTTTTTCTTTTTTAACTAAGTGCGCTGATACTTTCACTAATTGCGTATTCTAAAGTTTAGCTTGCGATGCAATGATGCTCTTCCCCGTGCTTTGCTTGTACCAAGAATTTTTAAGTTGGAGAAATTCATCTTTTATCTTTAATAAGGCTATATGAGCGCTCTGCTTGCCATAAAGACCGGACAGCAGGATGTCGAATGTTTTAATAAAGGAAATGAACACGCTCTTCTTCACTTCATGTCACTTACGAACATGGGCCTTGCTGAGATAAATATTATGAAACTCAGCTTCATTAACATCTGTGCACGTCTGTGTTTCAAATGAGAATTTTGTGCGCAAGTCCGCCGTTCAAATGGTTCAAATGGCTCTATGCACTACGGGACTTAACATCTGAGGTCATCAGTCCCCTAGACTTAGAACTACTCAAACCTAACTAACCTAAGGACATCACACATCCATGCCCGAGGCAGGATTCCAATCTGCGACCGTAGCAGCAGCGCGGTTTCGGATTAAAGCCCTTAGAACCACTCGGCCACAGTAGCCGGCAAGTCCGCCGTCATACATGAAAGTCATACTTAGATAGGCGTAGGTAAAACGGCAGATGTTACACCGTGTACATTAATAAATGAATCAAATCACCGGCATATTGAATCTCTTGTGTGCTCTGTACCCCTGGAGTTCCGTGTATGGTCCTCCAACCTTCCACAACACGGGCACAGCGCCTCTGTTTTTCATTGTGCTCAGTACACAAGAGCTTTCAAAAGCCCCAACAAATAAAAGCCTCCCAGTTTCAAGTCCGGGAAACGTGGTAGCATGTTTTAAGTACCTCTCTCTTAGCCATCAGCCATAGAATCTAGTGAAGAGTCATACGAAACCAAGAGGAATGAAGAGTTACATATGGTATGCTAGTTAATTCGGTTCCTCTATGCTTCGGATGATTGATATGTACTCAAAAGATTCCCAGACCCACAAATTACCACCATTGATTGACGGTAACAACGTGCACATACTTGTAATAAAATGTGGGCATGACCTGCAAGTAAATATTTATGAAACAGCAAATGAAGGATAGAATATAAAAAAAATCAGAGGATGGACACCACCGGATTATGCTTATTTTGCACTAAAAAGTATTGTCAAGTATGACTAGACAAATGAAGAGAAAAATGCAAGGTAATCAGTGTCAAGAGAACCCTCAACATTCAGCATAAAATTGTACTCTGATTTTACAATGCTGTGCCCATATCAAGTACCAAGACATGAATCGCTGCAGAGAAAATTTGGGAAGTCTTAGGTCATGTCAAAATGGTAGTAGGATATTTCAGTCTATCATGTACAGCTTGTAAGACACACGAGTTAAGAACTGTAGGTGAGTACAGAATATTTCGTTACATTGTACTAAATGTCCTATTCAAAAAGTATTTAGAGTATTAGCAGACGAACCACCTCCAGGAAACGTGTTAGATATGGTGGAGACAAACAGATCTGACATCTTAGTGAATAATGTGTAATGCCTCTATATTATGACACATGGAGTTTTGTTTTTTATGTATGACACAGAAAGACTATTTTCTGAGTACGTATGTAGAAGCATCGAGATATAATAAGGAGAAAAGTTGTGACTTCACGAACATAAGACGACGTTCGTCATGTTAGTAGCCCTCAATATCAGCTTGTGCGGGAAGCTTTTTGTAAAAAATGTCAGCTGGCATCATTTACAGGCGCACTGGTCCTTATGATTACAATGTAAAGAGTTAAGGAAGCACATCTCATTCGTCAGCGGAAACTTTCAGAGGATTTCTTCTTTTGTGGTCCTATACATGAAATTTAGTTGCGCCGGTTAGTTTTACTGTAGAGGTTTTGTTCCTGTAAGTTTGTTAGATTTCTAGTCAGTACAACTCGAGTAGTGCTCATGTTGAACGCTGTGAGAAGGAAATATTGCAAACCGTCCAGACCAAAACATGTTCTCCATATTTTGGGGAAGAGCACATAAACTGATCATCAATTTCGTCATTCCGTATTAAGGAAAATGCCGGGTTACGAAAGCAGCCTTTTCACATCACACGCTTCGCCTCGTGATTCTTTGAAACGTGTGAGAAAAATAAATTTATTTTTACGAGGCGAAATTCGTCGTATTACTGGATTACATATGCTTTTAAGGCCAGGAAAAGTCCGAAAATGTTTTCTTGAAAGTGCTTTACTCAGGAAAGCACATTAGTGTTTACTATTTAAAACAACTGGTAGCGTGGACATGACGGAAATTAAGAACAAGAAGTAATTGTAGTCAGTACGTGACTTCGTAGGCTTTCCCTACGCAATAAATCTAGAAAAATCTCTTCAGGTTTGCTACCAGATCGTAAAATCATCTCGGTTCAATATTTCGCCGATCCAACTGTTCGCCATCTTCAGGAGAACAGTGCTGCTGAGTCCCGCTGAGAACGGAAGTCAAGGCTGCAGTTCGAAGTCCTACATAGGCCCCTGTACCATACATACACCACAGTTCTCCTGTCGATGAACGGTCAGGTGTCGCCGCCCTTAGTAGAACATCGACAGTAACGATATGTCACACTCAATGATTATTTTGGAGCACACGGACAGGCCTCACCCATGAACGCTCTGTTCTGATTCGGGATAGTACAGTATTCCATGTTCTCCTAAGAGGGAACCTATCGTCTCTATTAATCAAATTATCCACCAACATAATTTCAACTGTCTGTTTGTACACACTGTTACAGAAACCAGAAGTGTTGGCAACTAGCACATTTCGTCAAGTTTCATCCCCACGTCCCTTGTTAAAGCAATGTTCTGCTACAGCCAATTTTTCCGGCTGTTGTAGCCTCGTATAACGGCGATGTTCCACGCACCTGTCCTGAACTGTGGGAATAGAACTGCCATTGTGAGCCTTCCCACATTGACATGGAATTTTACATGTGCCAGGGCTTCCTAAGCGACAAATCATCTATCACAGATCCGAGTAGCGGCCTAATCTTGGAATGTACACGGTAGACACTCTTATTGTTAAAACTCCATAAAATTCTTCCATTTCCTAAAATAGTAAACAGTAATCTGCTAATGTTCAGGGGCTACAACCATGACGGTGCCCGCTAAAAAGCAATGTACAGCGTAAGCCTGTAGCAACATCTCTCTGTACAGATCGTATCACCTGTCTCCTATGCCTTTGGTTGTATTGTCGTCGAGTAGTTCGTCCACGCTGGTGAGCACTTTTTCTTCAGAGTTGGTAGAAACGGATGTGCTGTCTTGCCACGTACTGATTTCGGAATGCGGTTGCTGTAACTTAGAACATATCGAATAAACTAATGTCTGACTACGCATTCACGTGTGCTTGTGTTGCACGAAACGGAATGTCGTGTTTGTAGAGAATTTTGAGTTTTAGATTTTTCAATATTGCGTCTTGGAGTAGGAATTTAAGTTGAGGGAGAAGAAATAAAAAGTTGGAGGTTCGGCGATGATACTGAATTCTGCCAGAGATAGCAAAGGACTTGGAAAGTGTCTTGAAAGGAGAATATAAAATGATCATCAACAAAAGCAAAACAAGGATAATGGAATGCAGCCGAAATGAATCATGCGATGCTGCAAGAATCAGATTAAAAGACGAAACGCTTAAAGTAGCAGATGAATTTTGTTATTTGGACAGTAGAATAACTGATGACGACCGAAGTAGAGGGGATACAAAATGTAGACTGCCAACGGCAAGAAAAACGTTTCTGAAGTAGAGAAATTTGTTGAAATCGAGTAAAGATGTAAGTGCTTGCAAGTATTTTCTGAGAAGGGAGTACTCATGTACGGGAGTGAAACATGTACGATAAACAATTTTTACAAGCTTCTGAAATGTGATACTACAGATGAATTCTGAAGATTAGATAGGTAGATCACGTAACTAATGATGAGGTACTGAATAGAATTTGGGAGAAAAGAAAATTGTGGTAAGGCCTGTCTAGAAGAAGGGTATCTGAGACATCAAGGGGTTACTAGTTTAGCATTGGCTAGAAGTGTTGGGGGTAAAAATCGTAGAAGGTTACCAAGAGATGAAAACAGTAAGCAGATTCAGAAGAATCTGAGGTGCAGTAGCTATTCAGAGATGAAGAAACTTGCACAGGATAGGGTAACATGGAGAGCTGCTGCAACAAACCAGTCTCTGGACTGAAGACCACAACAACAACAATAATAACAACAACAACAACAGTTAAAATCTTCTGGGTTATTAGGCCGCGTCTTAGTTCTCCTAAAATGCTCGACGTTTCGACCCCACTATTGGGATCTTCCTCAGTGTTCTAGCAGGAGTGGACACCAGAAGAGCCTGAGAAAGATCCCAGCAGAGGGGTCCAAACGTCGAGCATTTTAGAAGGAACATGACGCGGCCTAATAACACAGAAGATTCTAAATAGATAGACAACGGCCACGAAAGCCTGCAGACTTACATAACAACAACAACAACTTCTGTCGTGGTTATCAGAACAGTGTCCTTCTAAGCAATTGATAATACGCATGAACTCAGGAAAAGGACATATCAGTCTTTACCATTTCCTTTTTTAAGTACTGAATGTAAGTTGAAGTTTTACCTGAAGTGTTCATTGCATAAGCTTCATATTCTGTGTCCAAATTTACAGCAACTGTTAATAACAATTATCAGCAATGCATACATGTTCATATTCTTTCATTATGGCACTTAATACACAACCAAATCACAATAGTTTTCGTTACTGACCCTTCACATCCCCCTTCCGTATTCCGAAAGTCTCTAAAATAATGTTATATAGACACTTATTGCATCTGGCGTGACCTCATTACTAATGTGACATTTGTTGGCGCTTAGCTTGCTCGCATTGCACTTATCGAGATTTATTTACTTAATGCCTAAAGCAGTGTGATTTTTTCCAGCTAATCTGGTCTCAGATGACTACATCCGCGTTATGTAGTAGGACTACGTTTCCTTTGTTGCACAGGTAAGTCACACCACTATTAGGCTCAGGCTCAGAGATTATGTAGTGCATTAACGGACAGTGAGTGCTCATTCATTCTGCAGTGATTGAGATTACCTCTAGTTACTATATGTGTTTATCCTCAAAGCGCGTTAATTAGTGATGTTAGGCCAAACGTACTATCGCACTCAGAGCAATATGTTAAGAAAAACAATACTGTTGTATTTTCATGGCAGTAGACAGACTTCGCGCGTGGTGATTTGTTGTCATGATGCAAGAATCTTACACAGCTATGTATATAAATGTAGGTTTGGATAACACACATACACATGTTGTACAGCTAAAAGACGGTATAAATATTTTGTATTAAAAGTCCAAAATAAAAAATACGAATAAAGTTTACGCAGTCCCATCTAAGAGGTCAGATATGAAGACTTCATTGAGATTGCGTACAGCGTACACAGCTATGCACATAGGAACTCCAGATTCTCAAGTTTCACATAATTACAACTGACGATTACATGTAGCTACCAACAAGCATAAAGCTACACAAGATAGACTGAAAAGTTACGGCACCAAAAATTACACCAGTGATGGTAACCAACGACCTCAGTTCTGTTGTACTAGTATTTATGTACTGAGCGAAAAATCAAGCATAGCGGAAACATGTTTCAGTCTAAAAAATGCAAGATGTGAGTTTCTAGATACAGAGCACTCAGTAGCCAAATTAATTTCTTCGAAGGAGAAAGCTGAAGACCACAAGAATAAAGTAAGGCGTGTTTTCCGCTATACGGTAGGTAAGTTTGTTCATTGCAGGGTAGTGACCAATTTATAATGCACCGCGAGTAAATAAAAATATTAGAAACAACGCAGGTACATGGAACTCCATGGCAGATTCAAATGAAATGGAATCCTTGATGATAAAACGAAGCTGAGAGGAGTCACAGCAACTGTATGGACAGGCATCATTGAGCTCACAAGCTGAAACTGTCGATAAAGCCTGAAACGTTTCGGTTCTACGCAAAATGAATAGTTGGAACATATTAATTCGTCAATAATGGTTTATGGCGGCAACGAAGCGAAAGACTATAAAATGAAAGTGTGGATATTAAACTCTGTATCTCTAAATTTGTTCACGAAGGAAGACCGCAACGCTGTCTCTCTATTCTTTCACTACTCGCAAGCGGACAAATCAAACTGCAAAATATGTGAGCGGAGGATAACACAGAAGCCGTGGCATTAGAGCCTGCATACAGTACGCAGAAAGACTGTCTGCTTCCCGCTAACAATGTCTGTAAGCCGCTGGAAGGAACACGCCACGATACGAAAAAAAAAATGTCAAGTGCTACAATCTATAAGAAATGTCACAGCTCGTGAAGATTACTGTAAACCCTTTTTGCTGGCGTCAATGCCTTACATAAACACGGAACAGTTTTTTAATATTCGAAGAGGTTGAATTTTATGGAGACTGTAGTGCTTCACTTTGGTAATCAACTTCGTTACCAGTACCATCGTCTGACAGAGACCCATCATGTTGTGTTCGTAAAGATGATGAAGAAGATACAGGTACCATTTTTCTTGATGTCTAGAGAGCCTTCAGTACAGTTATTTACGCTGCCTAATGTACTAAAAATGCACGTGAGAAAATCAGAACAAATAAGCGATTTTTTAAGGCTTCCTATCCAAGAGACCCCTCTATGTCGATGTTGATGTTGGAGAAGTGTCAAATACGAAATTAATCTCTGCATACAGTGAAACATTTCTAATTCCTAGTAACTATGGCGAGTCCCAGTTCCAAGTTCCCATTACTGAATGTAAACATTATGGAAATGTTTTGTATGTAGCTATCTGAAGCCATAATTCGGAATAAAACGCAAAGTGTATACAGCGATTAAAAAAAAAAAAAGAAAATACGTCAATTGGAATGTTATGCACCCTTTTATTTAAAAGGAGAGTATGAAGTTATATCTCCGTATCAAACGGTAGGGTTAAAGAAAGGAAAGTTACGTTACACATTCGGATGCTATATTAAACCAGTTTCACATACAAGCAATCGTACATATACGCTACTATATTTATTCAAGAACGGAAGTCTGCACTGTACTGGGATTTTATACGCTAAATTTACTTAAAAATGTTTCGTAGTTTACCAGTTGTTTGCTACTGTCTTCTGGATCTACAGTGATGCGGTACCCAGCGGCGAAAGGGACGCTATTATCTTGTGTCGATGCAATTCTAGTAATTTCATCCCTAATTTATATTCGTAATGCCTTAAAGAAGAATCTTATTTCTTGTTGAGATCCATTTGAGCACCGTTCTTTTGCCATTTGTCTCATTTGTTTCAAAACATTTTAAGACCTTAGTAATCTGGATTAACGTCAGTAGAATTGGTTAGTACGTCCAAAGAAAAATTACCAATTCACAACCAGTTTTTAATTACTTACAAAATGTAACATCTGAAATGAGAGCACATTACTTGAAGCTGGGACGTGGGTGAGGTAAGTCGGACGGAAGGAAAGCATCATTCTTTAGAGGAAATCGGTGCTAATTTCGCGGAACATAGAAAGGTTTCTATACAGCGAAAATCGAAACGTGTAATGTAGAGAAGAAAATTTTAACTTGGAGACAGTGGAAGCAATGTGAGCGTGCAGGGGTGGGCAAGATGAAGAAGTAGGCAGCAAATTATCGTAGTAGCTTTGTTGCAGCAAAGTATCGAAATTTAAGAAAAGACGATTTTTTTTACCTATAGTCGGAGAGGAGAAGATAGATAAAAAAGAAGGCCCCTGAGACCAATTCAAGATCTTAAAATTCAGCAGAAGAGCAGCACAGAAGAACAGAAGATTATTTGGACGAAGAATAAAGATGTCCAAAGCACAAGAAAGGTCCAGGTGTCATCACACAACGCTATAAGCTACACTAACGAAGACTGTGTACTAGTACACAGAGACGTCATTTTCACTAGTAAAAGAGGAGAGACAGTGAACTTCAAAGGCAGAGTAGGCTGTGTTACGAAAATTGACAACTTATTAATTTTTGTGTTTGATAAGGTGTATAATGAACTGATCGATTAATGTTGAAGGCATTTAAACCGAGCGAAATGGCGCAGTGGTTAGCACAATGGACTCGCTATCGGGAGGACGGTGGTTGAAACCAGTGTCCAGCCATCCCGATTTAGGTTTGCCGTGATTTCCCTAAATCGCTTCAGGCAAATTCTGGGATGGTTCCTCCGAAAGGGCACGGCTGAACCTTGACACTGAAGTACTAAATAAAGTGAAGCCGCAGCACTCAAATACATCGTTCCATTGATGTCAATCTCTGTGCTTAGAACCTGTGTTCATACATCGTCCACCTGAATAGTGAGAGGTGGCTACACTGAGTCACAGCGCCAGAGATTGCGCCAAAGATTATTATTCCGCCGCCTCCACTGGTGCAGTAGTAGTTCAGAGGATGTCGACGGCAGTTGTTCTGTTGGGCGAGAGAGTAGATGCTGTTCGGTTGGTGTAATGTATAGATGGAAGAAGTTGCAATTGTCAGAGTGTATTTGAAGAGATGGGATTTTTATTTATGATGCTGGTCTAATGGAAAATTTTCGTCAATATATAATCATGTAGAAAGGTATCAAACTTTTCTTTAATGACAATGCCTCTTGCTCACAGGTACAGTCAACAAGGCATCTGGCTCGTGTTCATTTATTAGACTTGTAATTCCGGTTGCAATGTGCAATTATAGTATTTCTGGTTTTTCAATTAGTAATTGTAAATGGTGTTTCAAATATTTTTTCGTATTGAGAAAGAACCGAGACAGATACTTGTACGTTGAGTCACACTACACACACAGAACAGTTAGCCGGCCGAAGCGGCCGAGCGGTTCTAGGCGCTACAGTTTGGAACCGCGCGACCGCTACGGTCGCAGGTTCGTATCCTGCCTCGGGCATGGATGTGTGTGATGTCCTTAGGTTAGTTAGGTTTAAGTAGTTCTAAGTTCAAGGGGACTTATGATCTCAGAAGTTAAGTCCCATTGTGCTCAGAGCCATTTGAACCATTTGAACAGAGCAGTTACACTTGTGATTTGTTGTTTCGTAGCTTTTCTAGTGGCAGGGGACTTAATTAGTCAACTGTGTTAATGGAAATTTCTTGTCTTTCTTTATTTTTATTTTATGCAGTCAGATTATGTGCTAATACCAGTCAGGGCCAACCGGTTACGAAACTTCGTAACCGGTCACACAACTACTAAAATTATTGCCTTTGTCATTAATATTTTTAATTAAGGCCCCATGCACATGGCGACCGCTGCTTCGGATCGACCCTTGGAATTATTTTGATAGTAAAAATAGTAAAAAGCAGCATTGTTGTAGTAATTTGTAGTTTAGTAATGTAGTCTGTATTGCATGTGTAGATTTTGTAATGAAACAATTGTAGTCGTGTTGTCAGTCTTCTAATGGTATTTTTGCAGAATTTAATTTTTGTTGGGTCGTATACGGGTTTGACAATTTTGTTTTTTAATTCTTCGTTAGTCGTGTTTGTTGGGCAGAATTTCGTGTGAATGGTATTGTTGGTGATAAAGTGTTACATCGTGTGTAATTTTCGAATAGTGGCGAGTTTTGTATGTTTTGTAAATGATTACGCGATCGATGAAAAAGGCAAGAATGACGGATAGTCATAATAACGAAATTGTTAACATGGCGAACTCACCAACATAGGAGAATTGTGTTATATAATGGAGTAGAAAACCATTTAATAATGCGGGAATATAGTCCGGAACCAGTTAAAATTTTTTCACAATCGGAAAATTTTCTGAATACGAGATTAACGATAGAAGATTCTGGAACAGTATCGAACACAGATAGCTTTACGGCTATGACGAAGGAAGTTAGTTTTACGGGAAATGTTAGGGGTGAAAAGAATTTCGAACAAATTAATATGGAGCAGTTGATGAACGCAATATTAAATTTGCGATCACAAATAGGAACAATTAAAACTGATATGGGAACAATGGAAACACAGATAGGATTTGAATTAAAAACAGAGATGGGAACAATGGCAACACGGTTAGATTCACGAGTAGGGACATGTTTTGAAAACAGAAAGATGAATTAAAGAAAGAAATTAGAGAAGAAGTACAACCGATTTTGAATGCTCACAATAATAGATTAACCTCAATAGAAATTAGACAAAAGGAACAGGATAGAGAACAGGAAGAAAGAGATCACGTTGTAGTACAAAAATTTTCAGGGTTAAATTTACAACGTGCACACGATAAGGAAGAAATATTTGAAAGAATCAAGGAATCCGTACCAAATGACAGAATAAATAACCTAACACAACAATATGAACAGTTAACTACAAAATGCGTCAATACTGAAACCCGAGTCGCGACACTTACGGAAGATGTAAATAAACAGAAAGAACAAATAGTTGACTTATCGGAAGGAGTTGAGGAGATTTCAGATAAATTGACAAGTCTCAGTTTAAATGGGGACAGAAATTCAGATGATACATCTCCATTGCAATTTGCAGAAACAGAGGATTACCAGAATATAAATAAACCTGTTGAAACTTCCTTGCAGATTAAAACTGTGTGCCCGACCGAGACTCGAACTCGGGACCCTTACCTTTCGCGGGCAAGTGCTCGCAGAAGAGCTTCTGTAAAGTTTGGAAGGTAGGAGACGAGATACTTGCAGAAGTAAAGCTGTGAGTACCGGGCGTGAGTCGTGCTTCGGTAGCTCAGATGGTAGAGCACTTGCCCACGAAAGGCAAAGGTCCCGAGTTCGAGTCTCGGTCGGGCACACAGTTTTAATCTGCCAGGAAGTTTCATATCAGCGCACACTCCACTACAGAGTGAAAATCTCATTCTGGAAACCTGTTGCAATTCGGGGAAAATTTAATGAATGCGTTAAAAGGGAATTTGAGGCTTTACGAGAGCAAGTTATACAAATTGAAAGCGAAATCGTAGGAAAAGACGGTAGAAAAAATTTAGAATCACCGATAGCGGGGGGGTTTATTTCATTTACGAGATGCAACAAGGAAAGCTTGGCGCGCGAACTTGACAATAATCGACATTCGGACTGGGACAGACGCAGTAGGTCTTTGTCGCCACGAGGCGAAAACTTTCACTATAAACACTTTTTAACTGTTCGGATATTTAAGATCTTTGGCAATTCTAATAATGACATACATCCATGTTCATGGTTAGATCAATTTATGTACGTACTTCCGCCAAACTGGCCACTAAGTCACAAACTGGAATTTATGTGTGGATATTTAGAAAACGAACAGACGACGCGCATGCGCGCACTTATTAGAGATTGTAGTAATTTAATTGATTTTTATCATGCATTTCTATCGGCATATTGGTCCGAAAAGACGCAAGACAGAGTCATAGCCTTATTATGTAGCGTAATTTTAAACAGTGTGAGTTCCGCACGCCGGCAGAATACTTTGAAGACATGATTCGAAAGAATCACTTCCTTTCCAACCCTTATAGACCGAATGAATTAATTCGTATTTGTTTAACTAAGCTGCCACAATCGATAAGACACATTGCTTTAGCCGGAAGATCTAAAGACGGCATTGAAACTTTGAAGACTTTGCTACAAGAATTTGAGTATGACAACGACGACGGAACTTCTTGTAATTTTTTCAGTAACGGTGATCACAATAGATTTTCAGAGAAAAGGGAGAATGATCGGAACGAACGTTAGAGCGGTAATTTTGAAAATGACAGACGAAACAGACAGGACAATAGATACCAGCCTTATGACAAAGGAAAGCGTAGCGATTAGACAGTATTATTTAGTTCGCAATGATATTCTTTTTAAACGAAAATCGGTTGACAACTCTGGTTAGTTCGCATTCCTGATGAGTGGGCTAATAAATTGATTTGGTATAAACATTTCAGCTATGCACACTTTGGTCCCAGAAAATGCTTTCATAAATTACGATAAAATTGCTACTTTAGTAATATGGAAAAACGTATTCGATTTGTTCTTATTAAATGCAAATTATGTCAAAAGACTAAGCCGCCAACTATTTCTCACTGAGCACCGTTGTTTCCTATCATTCCAGCGAGATTAAAGGTGATGGCTGCAGTCAATTAGTTCAGTCCAGTGGTTCGCTCTACTAAAGGTTACTCGTACATTTTGGTAGTAGTGGAATTGACATCAAAATATGTGTGTTTTACACCTTTACACAAAGCAACAGCTCATTCTGTATCTAATGCTTTCATCAAACATTTTTTTAAAGAAGTGGGTCATGTTGATAAAGTTATATTAGATAATGGATCACTGTTTCGCTCTAATATTTGGCTTCGTACTCTACGGCGTCGTAAGGTTAAACCAATTTTCTTTTCACTTTTTCACCCTCATTCTAACGCGTCAGAGAGATGGATGAAGGATATCAATAAATTGTGTCGTCTTTATTGTCATCATAATCACAGAACGTGGGATCAGTATCTTCATATTTTTCAAAACATTCTGAATGAACTCCCTAATGATTCAACTTCTTTACCGCCTATATTGATATTAAAAAATAAAGCACCGAAAAATCGTATTTCGGAAATCGCTCCTTTTCCGCCTACACGGAAACTGCGGCATTCTGAAGTTGTCAACGTGGCTCTACAAAATATTGCATCTGAGGCTGCTAGAAGAGAGAAATCAGCTAAACGTCCTGGTCGTATGAAAACTTTGTCAGTTGGTCAAAAGGTGTTAACTCTCATCGTTTGTCTCACAAAGGAAAAGGCTTGTGTCGCAAATTTTTTCTGCTTTATACCGGTTCATATAGAGTTCACAAAATTATTCATGATAACACTGTCGAAGTAGAAACTCTGAAATCACGGCGCTCTAAGGGAATACATCATATATCGAACGTTAAAATTTTTGTGGAATGACATACTTTTGAGAAATTAACAGTTACACGTAAACACGCAGAGAATACAGGGATACCGCGCCGTGTTCTAGCGGCAGCACACACACAAAGCGACAGTCTGTTCGCGCGTCTCACAACGTAGCCGTTGTCCGCAAACAATTGCTTCCTACGTCCCGCTTACGTACAGCTGATCGAGCGCTCAGTGCGAATTCACTTGCAGCCATATACAAATACACAGTCTAATTTCTCCGATTAAATTCAGTATAAAGCTATAGTGACTTGATAACTGATGTTATTAACGTTCAGTTTTTCCAGGATACAGTTGTATAAAATATTTAAGAACTTCAGGTAAATTCTGTGCGTGTCCTACATTAAGAAGACTTGCTATCAAGAAAATTTCACGAAGAATGTAATTTCGAGGAAGAAAGTAATAAACTAAAAAGGTAACTATTAATTGAGTTTATTTTTCTGGTAACATATTTCTACTTAGGTATGCACTTTATACGTAATTTGCTGCCTGCGATTACGTGATTTATACTTTGTGTTAAATTTTATGCTCTATGAATTTACTTCTGAAGCGACATGCTTGCGTACATTTGCTGATTTTGACAATGTTTTATTAATGAACAGGGTTGTTACTTGTGTATATTATGTATCGCTTGGCTGCTATGCATTTTCACTGATGTCTTTTTTTTAGTTATGTGCCTGCTGTGCCTATTTGTTTAAATTATATTTGTCACCTGATTAGTTGTGCTGATATGGCTATGTATGTGAGTTATACTTTGTGATTTATCTGCTCGCTCCTTCATGTTTACTTATTAAGATTACATATGAACATTTGTTTACTTATGCTGATATGATGCTAATGACCTATTTATTATGTAAGACGTATACTTGCTGCTTTGCATACGGATTGTATATTTACACTTTTCTGTTTTGTTGTCATAACTACTCTTTAATTTAGTGTATAGAAATACTTATATACTGTGTACAGATATAGAGTTTAGGTTACAGTATGGTATTAATTACAGATTGTTTGCTTGGCAGAGCCGCGTTGTAGGGATTGTGCTGCATCCACTTGTTGACGTTCTGTGCTCTACTGGTATATTTACTCGCTATTGCATGTTTTGCTTACTCCTAGTGCTTTACATTTTAAGATAAAAAAATGAACTGCTATAATTCTACGAACTACTTGGGTACAAGAAACTTCATTGAAGTCACATGAGCTGGAGGTTTTATGCAAGCTGTATAAATTCATTATAATAGAAAGGAAGCTGACGTCATGAAATACGAACACTTGCTTTAGACCATTGAAAGTTATTACACTGCATTCTTCGTGAGCATTTGAAGTAGCAAGTGACAATGACACTAAGAAATACTCCCGCTGTTGGCATCTGTTCTGTCGTGATTCTTGAAGTGGTGTACACACTGTGAAATATAACGATTTATTCATTCAAATTCTTATGTGATTATTAACACTGTGTACTCGCACCTACTTACTGAAAGTTATTCAAACTGAACGCTGGTAGAGGTCATGTATGCATTTCTTTTATTTTATGATGGACAAGATAACCAAAATGTATTTTATAATTCATAATGAGTAGAAGATTTGGCTCAGATGGATTACATAGAGGTTGTGTGTGATCATTGTGTCTTCGGATTGTATAGGATGATTAACTGAAGTTTGCACCAGGATTTTATTTGTACTTGTTCGAGGAGACTGATTAGAGGAAAGAGTTGTTATGGAAGTGAAATGGTATTGGTGATAAGGTTTATATGTATCGACGTATTGAAGAGGTATTATTGAAGTATTGGGATTATGTGATGCTGATGACTATTGGAGTTTTGGTGAATAAGAGGTAAGGTAAGTGAGGAGCATTTTTTTTTTGTTGGTTTATATAGAACAAGAAGGATGAAGATGGTATACTAGAACACTCCAGTGGAAGGAAGATTGTCTACACACGCACACTGTTAAATCAATAAGCAGTATAAACTTCTTTTGGGGGCAGTATTTGCGTATCTTGGAAAACTGACAGTTGTTCAGCAACCATACATTTTGATTTAGCTTGGCAAACATTGGTCTTGACATGATGACTATGACGTTGACTAACTATTATTGACTATTATACACTGCTGCCACTGCTATTTGATACACATGTTGAACATCAAATTTTGACAGAATTGCATTTACACAGTTAACACTATTCAATTACACAATAGTACTTAATATGTGGATGAAAGATGAGTGAGTGAGTTTTGCGTGTTTTCCTTTCCTAATCCCAAATAATTGGTACCGACCTACCTTCTAAATATTATTTTACTTATTTGTTGTGGCTTGCACTGACACCCATAAATATTATAGTTTTACTGACATTCTTGTATTTGTAATAGTTATTATGACAATTATGTGATATCATTTGTGTGCTTATTATAATTTGTATGTTTAGTGTAAGAACATTGATAATAATTTTGTAAAAGCAATTGTGTGTGCATTCAAACTGTTGCTCGTGCTTACACCTATCAACATTGGTGGGTGCCACCTGGAAATGCTTAATTTCTGTGGATGAAATCTGATGAACTATTTCATTATTGCTGGTGAATATTATGGACTGTTACCTGCACTTGTTCAACATTGCTGGGTGCCACTGTTGGAACTGCTGAACCACTGATGAGATGTCACTTGTTGGTGTCTACACCTGTTCGCCATTGCTGGGTGCCACTGTTGGAACTGCTACTATTGATGTGATGACACTCATTCCTGCCTGCACCTGCTCGCCATTGCTGGGTGCCACTATTGGAAGTGCTACTATTGATGTGATGACACTCATTCCTGCCTGCACCTGCTCAACATTGCTGGGTGCCGTTGTTGGAACTGCTCAACCATTGATGAGATGTCACTTGTTGGTGTTTGCACCTGCTCGCCATTGCTGGGTACCACTGTTGGAACTGCTGTTATTGATGTGATGACACTCATACCTGCCTGCACCTGCTCGCCATTGCTGTGTGCCACTGTTGGAAGTGCTACTATTGATGTGATGACACTCATTCCTGCCTGCACCTGCTCAACATTGCTGGGTGCCACTGTTGGAACTGCTCAACCACTGATGAAATGTCACTTGTTGGTGTCTGCACCTGCTCGCCATTGCTGGGTGCCACTGTTGGAGCTGTTCAAATACTGCTCATGAAATATTATGGGACTGCTATTTTCACCTGTTGGCCGTTGCTGGGTGCAGCTGTTGGAACTGTCAACTACACTGAGGAGTGCTACTTGTTTATTGAACTATTGAAAAGATTTTATGTGAATAGTTGTGTAAACTGATTTAATGTGTATTTACTGTTTATGAAATGTTATGGGGCTGCTATTTGCACTTGTTGACCTTTGCTGGGTGCTACTATTGGAACTGTCTACTACTCTGAGGTATGCTACTTGTTTATTGAACTATTGAAAAGATTTTATGTGAGTATTTGTTTAAACTGATTTATTGTGTATTTACTGTTTATGAAATGTTATGAGACTTATATGTACCTATTCGTCATTGCTGGTGCCATTGACTGAACTGTTTAACTACTCTGAGAAATGATACTGGGGTTAACTATTCTATTTGCACCTGTTGACCATTGCTGGGTGCTACTGTTGGAACTGTCAACTGCTCTGATGAGAGCTACTTGTTTATTGAACTATTGAAAAGATTTTATGTGATTATTGTGTAAACTGATTAATTGTGTATTTACTGTTTATGAAATGTTATGAGATTCTTATCTGCATCTATTCGTCATTGCCAGTGCCATTGATTGAACTGTTTAACTACTCTGAGAAATGATACTTGCGTAAACTATTATGTATAATCACATGTATGCAAGCATTTGTATTCCTTACTGTATTTTTATATATTAGGCTACTGAAGGGTCAGTGCAAAGCCAAAATTTATTTAGTTGTATGACATTTACTTATTAATATCATCTTTTATTTTTGGCTGTGTTTTTTGGAAGAATTTGATGGTATTTTCACCACCAATGCTGGCAAAAATACTACCAAATTCTAGACCGTGGAGGAGGGGCATATGAAAAGTGGCTACACTGAGTCACAGCGCCAGAGTTTGCGCCAAAGACTATTATTCCACCGCCTCCACTGTTGCAGTAGTAGTTCAGGGGATGTCGAGGGCAGTTGTTGTTCTGTTGGGCGAGAGAGTAGATGCTGTTCGGCTGGTGTAATGTGTAGATGGAAGAAGTTGCAATTGTCAGAGTGTATTTGAGGAGATGGGATTTTGATTTATGATGCTGGTGTACTGGAAAATTTTCGTCAATATATAATGAGGTAAAAAGGTGTTACAGTTTTTTTTAATGACAATGCCTCTTGCTCACAGGTACAGTCAACAAGGCATCTGGCTCGTGTTTATTTATTAGACTTGTAATTCTGGTTGCTATGTGCAATTATAGTATTTCTGGTTTTTCAATTAGTTCATTGTAAATGGTGTTTAAAATATTTTTTCGTATTGAGAAAGAACCGAGCCATATTCATGTACGTTGAGTCACACTACCACACACAGAACAGTTATGCTTTTGATTTGTTGTTTCGTAGCTTTTATAGTGGCAGGGGACTTAATTAATCAATTGTGTTAATGCAAATTCCTTGTCTTTCTTTATTTTTATTTTATGCAGTCAGATTGCGTGCTAATACTAGACAGGGCCAACCGGTTACGAGACATCGTAGCCGGTCACATAGTTAGTAAAATTATTGCATTTATTCATTAATATTAGTTTTTTCTTATTAATTAAGCTCCCATGCCATAGCTGTAAAAAGTATATAAACAAGACGGAACAGCAGATTGGCAGTGGGAAGTAATAGTAATTTCCTAAACTGATTATTTTTATTTACACGATCTGTCGCCGCCATCTCATCATCTGTCCGTGGACTGCATAACGTCTGACGTACTACCTGTACAGCACCTGCGACAGTCTGCTGCCGCATAGGATACATCACTGGTGAGCAGTCATGTTCGTTTCTCTGGTAGCAGCCATTCTTTAGAGACGTTAATAACTAATAACCTAAGAGTAAAACATTGCGTAGTAGACCATGTAAAGAAAGTGATGGGCAGGGGTGGTGGTTATATAGCCCCCCCCCCCCCCCCCCCCAATTGAATATCTTATTACACTGAATAAAATGACTTCAGAAATCTTGAATATATTACTCAAACAGATTCAATCATTTTTTTTATAATTATGTAGCAATGTAGGCTGCAAAGAGTTTCAAACACATTTTAACAAAACAATAAGAGCGGCAAGTAGATTACTATCCAAACCAATAAATATGATTTAACTTAAAGTGGGCGTCTTATTATTTATCAATACACAATTTTTACCATGAATTCCAAAACAGTTACCAAAAACTACTTTAAGCAACACCAAATTATACCAGTTTGTCGTTGGAGGAACCCAACTATCCTTTCGTTAAGCAATATTCCAGTCCCTCAAAACCACTCCTACACCATTAGCCGCCGCCCCCCCCCACCCCCCCCCCCCCCCCCGCCCTCGATCGACTACTAGAATCGCCCCTGATTACGGGTACTGAAACCGAATAAGGGATTTCAGAACAAGAACAATATATCCGAACATACTTGTACTATACTTACCGTACAAATGCACAAATGCCAGTAAGTATTAAATACACAGTTACTTACTTCAACAGCTATTGGCAAATTTGGTTTGTTTTGTGAATTTCATGTCATCATACATTAATGAAACTGAACTTGAGCAATACGATTCCATACTGTGCTGTTTTAATAAATTTCCGATAGACATTTTACGTCTGATCTTTACTTTAATACAGATTACTCAATGTACAAAACAGTTCGTAAGAGTTTGTACATTGGTAATTTTTCTCAAGGAAATCCAGTTAATTACAATGATTCACAGCGATTCTGTTAAAACTGAGAAGAAACTCATCTATCTAAATAGCAGTATACGTATTATTATGATTTTGTAATATACCATATATATGTGTGAATGTGTTTCGTGTGTGGAACTACCTAAGTCACTTGACATAGGCAACAGCGGAGGTGCAAGATTTAGCCAAAGCATTTGTTTAGCACTGAATTTATTCGACAAAACAGCAGCAGGTTTCTCTCTCTCTCTCTCTTTGTGGTAGCTTTCCATTAGTTTGTTATTGAAAATTAGCAAGAAGTCTTTCAATCACACTTTAGTGATACTGACACATACATCAGCAGTATTCTAGGGTTATTTAGCCAATCTGTCAAATACTATTTTAAGAAGTCCGTCATTTATGACCGTTCAATATTTTGTGGTTGTGCTACCCCGTTAGCTTAGAGGGAACAATTCTTTGTATAATCACGAGTACTGGTCTTCGATACCCACTCTGGTTGTGCACTGAAGCGCCACAGAAAGTGGTATAGGCATGCGTATTCAAAATCAAATATATGTAAAGTGGCCTATATAAGACAACAAATGTCTGGTGCAGTTGTTAGGTCGGTTGCTGCTACTAAAATGGCAGGTTATCAAGACATAAGTCAGTTTGAACGTGGTGTTATAGTTGGCACACGAGCGATGGGAATCCGGTAAAACATCAGATCCCCGACATCTCTGTTGTGGGAAAAATATCCTGCAAGAACGAGAACAACGACGACCGAAGAGCATCGTTCCCCGTGACAGTAGTGCAGCCCTTCCGCAGATAGCTGCAGATTTCAATGCTGGGACTTCAACAAGTGTCAGCGTGCGAACCATGCAACGAAACTTCATCGATTAGTGATTTCGGAGCTGAAGGCCCACTCGTGAACCCTTGATGACAGAACGACAGAAAGCTTTAAGCCTCGCCTGGGCCCGTCAACGCCGAAATTGGAGTGTTGATGAATGGAAACATGTTACCTGGTCGGAAGTGCCTCGTTTCAAATTGTATTGAGCGGATGGACGTGTACGGGTGTGGAGACAACCTCATAAATCCATGGACCCTGTATGACAGCAGGGAACTGTTCATGTTGGTGTAGGCTCTGTAATGGTGTGGGGCGTGTGGACTTGGAGTGATATGGGACCCATGATATGTAATGATACGACTCTGACAGGTGGCACGTACGTAAACATCCTATCTGATCACTTACATCCATTCATGTCCATTGTGCGTTCCGACGGACTTCAGCTATTCCAGCAGGACAATGCGACACTTCACACGTCCAAAATTGCTACAGGGCGGCTCCAGGAAAACTCTTCTGAGTTTACACACTTCCGCTGGCCACCAGACTCTTCAGACATTAACATTATTGAGCATAATTGGGATGCCTTGCAACGTGCTATTGAGAAGAAATCTCCGACTGCATGTACTCTTACGGATTCATGGACAGCCCAGCAGGATTCATGGTGTCTGTACCCTCCAGCAGTACTTCATGCTGCGGCACTTCTGCGTGATCGCGGGGGTCCTACACAATATTAGGCAGGTGCACCAGTTTCTTTGGCTCTTCAGTGTACTTAATTTTCTAATTCTTATCTGCCCACTGATGTTGTAGTAAACGCTGTTTCTTGAACGATATATCCTGCATCTACAGTTTCTTTCTAATACTGAACACAACAATAATTATTGGTCAATTGTATCAGAAATATTCTTGTAGAATGGTAATAAGTTAAAAATAAATTACTGCCACAGAGTAAAAATAATAACAAAACTTTTCAATGTGAATATGGTAGACGTACACATCAAAGTGAGTAAGAATGGGCAGCTGTAATATTTAAAATAAGCTGTCTGTGACCACGCACATTTCTTTGTATGCTCATTACTGTGTTAGCATTAAAAATTGCAAGTGTTTTGTACAACGAATAAGAAGCCAAATACTACACCACTCAGTGCAAAAGTAGAAACTAAAGAACAGTGACACCTACATCTAATATCGAAGTTTCCAACTCAAATACTCTCACTGAAAACTCTCCCCGCTGCAATAACTGGACATCACTGATAGAGAGTAGCGCTAGGCATTTGATTACAGCCTTCCCAGCATTCTTAGACGTCCATTAACTACTGACAATATCCACAGGATGAAATTTTGTTCAGACATTATTCTGCTATTCTTATGCAAGGAACAGCACTGTGCATCCATGTGGGTGAATGTCGGCTCACCATGTGATGGACAACATCGTCCAAACAGATCAAATAATCGTTGGCAGTAATGCAGGCTCGCAGAGTAACCACGAAATGGCTGTCCAAATTGTCGTTGAGCCCCCATCATGCCCTATTCTTGGCAGCTAGCGTTCTATATTGCAGTCTTGGCATGGTGTGGGTTGGACATAAACTCTGTCAGAAACTGATAACTGTTTGACACAAAGCTTATCCGACCAAATTACTCCCTTCTATTGCTCCATTGGCCATGGTTTACGGGTTTGGCACCATGTTTTCGTGTTACAGGCATTTATATCACTGATGCTTTGTTTTGGAATTTCAGTTCTTGCTACAGTTCTCAAATGATGAAGCTCCCTTCGTGTTATTTTGGTGCTGAGAGTGTTCGCTAGAGCGACATTCAGTTCTCCAGTAATCTTTTGCAGCTGTCGTCGTCTCATTTCTCTGTCACTATCGTCTTCTGTGACTATCTACCACGATCACTCAACACACACCTCCGTCCGCTTTGTGACTTACGGACAATGTTTTCCACTTTCCCTGTGTACGATGTGACTCTTTAGACACCGATCACCTGAAACACCAAACACGTCAGCAATCTTGGTTACGAAGACACCCATCATACGACCTCCAACCATTTGTCAAATTGAGATTCGCTTATCCCCGACATACTGCACTAAAAACTACATAGACGCTGCTCTGACCGCGACTGATACTGCAAGGTTCTAAGGGCAATACCCAGATACTGCTCTTAATCAAATAGAAAAGCGCCACCTTCAGGCTTGACTGGTATCTGCATTTATGTTCAAGCATGCATTTCTCGCAGTGTCTCCATATTTTTGCCCAGTCCCTGTACAATAAAAACTGCGGTGTGCAGTTTGTAGATTAGATTCTGGTAGGTTACATGTTTCATACATTACACGTAATTTTTAAAAGTCATTTCTTACGATAAGCACCTAACCACATGTGTAAAGGACAACAGTTTCGGCGACGCAGTTTATCAACTACATACCAGATATTTCTGGTATATTCGATGCAGTAACTGACAATGGGTAATACACAGTGGTGTCATTAACACAAAATGTAGCTGTTATTTATCTGGTTATTGAAAAAACTATACTTGAACTTCCGCTACTGTTTTCCCGTAGAATTACCTGCAATGTGCTTATGCAGCGAATGGAAAGACATTTTCTTGTTCGCTTTGATTAAAGAAACCGGAGATATGCAAGTGAGGAACAATTTGGGGTTTATGTTTGATCTACGTAATTAAGATCCTTGTTTCCCTTAATGCATGTTCTAGACGTGTAGATTGGAAAGTTCATGAGGAGGAGGTAAATCGAATTGGAGAAGGAAGGAATTAGTGGAACAATTTGACTGAAAGGGGGGGATGCATTGACATGACTGATCCTCAGTCAACATGGAATCATGAGTCTGGAAACAGAGTGAAATGTGCGGGGTAAAACCTACAGTGGGAGGGCATGGATCGGGTATACTAAACAGGTTAAAATGAGTTCAAGCCTTATGCAGAGATAAATACGATTGCACAAAATGGACTAACATGGGTAGCTGGATCATACTAGCTTTAAGATAATAACAAAGCACGTTCAAAGCAACCTCACGTTTTCCAACACATTAGTAGGGATCTAAGTGTCTAACAATCACCTCTTATCCTTTCATGCAAACAGAAACGCTGAAACTATTAGAATTATTAGTTATCTCTGTACTCAAAGTGGTACTACATTCTTTAGTAACATACAGAAGCCAGGTTCTTAAAAGCAGACGTAATTCTGTCGTTATAATTGAGATAATTGGGAGAATTTAGAATGACACAATTATTCCTCCTAATGTGCAAGATTTAGTGAGACAGGCGAAATAACATAATGCTTTAGTAATAAACTAGCATTACCAATTCTGAAAAAGGAAGCTGCTGATATATGAGAGTGTAAGGGAAGCGTCAGTTTAGTAAATCGCTAACACTTCATATTAACACGAATAAGCCGACTTCGGGGAGGACCAGCTTCCGTTCGATGAAATGTAGGAATATACGTGGCAGTACTAATCCTACGACGTATTACATAAGATATCCTGGAGAAAGGATGACATACATTTAAAGCATTTGTGGACTTAAAAGTGGAATCAAATATTAGGACACGTCGTGAGCCATCGAGGAATAAAATGTTTGGTTTTGGAGGGGTGTGTGTTGTGTTAATATTAGACACCAAAGCTTTGTAAAGGCATGGCTCTAGAAGTCTTATACAGATTTTTATCTTTTTTTGCTGTTTTGTTTTATTCATTGTATTTAATAATAAATGTTGACAAAGTCAAACATTACGGATACATTTATCTGAACATAAATGTTTCTCTGTATCTTTATGTATCTTTGTTATGAAAGAACAAGCTTCGACTGCCGAAACTGAAAAATTGAGTGGTAGGTCCGTTGGCCATAAGATACAGTATTTTGACATAACGGCTTGTCTATTGGTACGGCTTTCTGTATAAGGAAAAGAACGAAACATTGGAACTGATGTGGGCACCGTGTAAATGTGAACTGCAGAAAGACAGCGACTACTGTTAAGTAAACTATGTTCCCTGCGCTGAACTTAGGTAAACCAAGACTGTTTTCACATGTGCAATGGCTGCAAATCGGAGGGTCGCTCGTGAAACAATGATTGTGCACGATATCAGATTTAAACGTCTGGAGGACTGTGTTTCAATGTGAATCACCCTTGAGTTGTGTGGTGCTCATCAATGAACTGTAACCCTTTAACGGGTGCCATGGAGTAGGACATTATATGGACAAATAGGCACTGTAAAAGCGTCAGTACCACTTATTTCAAATTGTACATATTCTGTGAATGCAGCCCAACATTACTAAACTCACAACAGCTGTGATCGTACAGGTGTCTTATAGCTATCTGGATCATATATAAAGAATCTGGAGACATTATTTACAAACGGTTCGATTGCCCGGTTTTCCAACTGTATGTGATTAGCTATCATACAATTTTGAACTCCAAATGTACATTCTCAGAAATTTCTTCTTCAAATGAAGGCCTAGTTTTGGCGTGAGTAGATTTCTCTTGGCCAGGAAGGCCTTCTTTGCCTGTGGTAGTCTGCTTTTAACATCCTCCTTGCTATGTATGTCATGGGCTATTTTGCTTCCTAGGATTCTCTATATTTAATAGCACTGACTCGTTTTTTGCAGCCAGTAAGCTATTTTTCCCCTTAGATACCACAATAATCTTTGGAAGAAGTAAGTAAAATATTTTATATGATGCTAAGTAAGTAAAATATTTTATATGATGCTTAAATGATGGTTGCCTCTCTTGAACTATGTGTAAAACTGTGCCAGAAACAATTCCTTGAGGACAATTAAAGTTCTTGAGAACAACTGATTTGATCATTTAACTAACAGAAAGCCATTTGTATACCTTAGGTTGGGGATGCTATTAGGAAGGTTGCTTCTACATTTACTAAGATTGCACTGATATTTCTTCAATATTTACGATACTAATAACTTTTGATCCCTGGCTGGTAGAAACTGCGTCTTTAAGTCTGTACCTTGCTTACGCCAGTAAGCCTTAATTAGCATCGCAAGGCGAGTTTACATTCAGAGGCGCTTTAATCTTAACTTAATATTAGTTACTGAATTTCCTTTAGAGCTGGGACAAAAGGTTTGGTTTTATTTAACCTGCTCACTACTTAAGAGTGCTTTGTTGTACATGTTGTAATGCACTACCTATCCTCTCTCGGCTAGTTTAGTGGAAGAGGGGGGTGGCGGTGGGGGGTCGTAGGAGGACGAGGTCCATAGGTCAACGTCTGCGGACTGTTTTGTCGCCTCCCGGTTTGTGCCCTGACGTGATGTGGGCCGCTCTGTACTCTACTGCAATTTTCAGGTTATGGTGTGCCTCGGCATGACTTTCAGTGCAAGTTTTAATGTTCAATGTTTTGATGCAATCTAGTCTTTTAAAAAAACTTTAAAAATATCTAAACTGTATCTTTTACGGTATCTCAATTCTAATGCCTTTCCTTAAGAGTGAAAGATCCGGAACTTCCATATGTCTTCAGCCATATGACTAATACCTATACTCGTACATCCCTTATGTATATATCCATACAGGAGAGACATTTCACTGCGAATAAATTTCACTGCAGGTGGTCAAGGAGAACTTTTTATCACTACCTGTCTCTAACAGCCGCAACGCATTCATAAGGTATATGCTAAAGAAAACCCCACCAGTCCTGGATGTGCAGCTCAGTGGCATGAACAAATAATCGTGCTGCTCTACCACTACAGACAACGCGATTGAAGAAGCTACTATCGAACCGGCAATAGTATCTGGCGTGACCAAGGAACAACGCGATGAATCTTACCATTTTGCGATAATTTTCGAATATTTTCTAATCCGGAGTTCAGAAAGACATGTAAGTAGGCTGTTTAGGTTTTTTCATTGGTAACGCCACCTCTGTATGAAAATCACTGGCTGTGCTGTGGGCAGTCTGTGTCTGCTTTGCATTGTTGTAATACTCGCCATTGTAGTGTTGGGCAGCGGCAGCTGGCTGTGAACAGCGCGTAGCGTTGCGCAGTTGGAGGTGAGCCGCCAGCAGTGGTGGATGTGGGGAGAGAGATGGCGGAGTTTTGTAGTTTGTCATGAACTGATATATATATTATGACTTGTGATGATATCAAGGTAAATACATTGTTTGTTCTCTATTAATATCTTTCATTTGCTAACTATCCCTATGAGTAGTTAGTGCCTTCAGTAGTTTGAATCTTTTATTTAGCTGGCAGTAGTGGCGCTCGCTGTATTGCAGTAGCTTGAGCAGCGAAGATTTTTGTGAGGTAAGTGATTTGTGAAAGGTATAGTTTAATGTTAGTCAGGGCCATTCTTTTGTAGGGAATTTTGAAAGTCAGATTGCGTTGCGCTAACAAAATATTGTGTGTCAGGTTAAGCACAGTCATATATAAAATTGTTCAAAGGGGACGTTTCATATGTCGACCCTTAGCCTAGGATACCTCACTGGAATCTTCTGATTTTTTTCTTGTAGTTTGTGTAATTAGTGTAGATTTTGTTTATTGCTAGCGCGTAATTATAGATAGAATTTCCTTTGTAGTTGTAGTTTTTCATTGTTGTACAGTAAAACAGTTGTGGCATGCATATAGATTTGCACCAAGTATTTCGCAGCTACGCTTGCAATTAACTACACTCCTGGAAATGGAAAAAAGAACACATTGACACCGGTGTGTCAGACCCACCATACTTGCTCCGGACACTGCGAGAGGGCTGTACAAGCAATGATCACACGCACGGCACAGCGGACACACCAGGAACCGCCGTGTTGGCCGTCGAATGGCGCTAGCTGCGCAGCATTTGTGCACCGCCGCCGTCAGTGTCAGCCAGTTTGCCGTGGCATACGGAGCTCCATCGGAGTCTTTAACACTGGTAGCATGCCGCGACAGCGTGGACGTGAACCGTATGTGCAGCTGACGGACTTTGAGCGAGGGCGTATAGTGGGCATGCGGGAGGCCGGGTGGACGTACCGCCGAATTGCTCAACACGTGGGGCGTGAGGTCTCCACAGTACATCGATGTTGTCGCCAGTGGTCGGCGGAAGGTGCACGTGCCCGTCGACCTGGGACCGGACCGCAGCGACGAACGGATGCACGCCAAGACCGTAGGATCCTACGCAGTGCCGTAGGGGACCCCACCGCCACTTCCCAGCAAATTAGGGACACTGTTGCTCCTGGGGTATCGGCGAGGACCATTCGCAACCGTCTCCATGAAGCTGGGCTACGGTCCCGCACACCGTTAGGCCGTCTTCCGCTCACGCCCCAACATCGTGCAGCCCGCTTCCAGTGGTGTCACGACAGGCGTGAATGGAGGGACGAATGGAGACGTGTCGTCTTCAGCGATGAGAGTCGCTTCTGCCTTGGTGCCAATGATGGTCGTATGCGTGTTTGGCGCCGTGCAGGTGAGCGCCACAATCAGGACTGCATACGACCGAGGCACACAGGGCCAACACCCGCCATCATGGTGTGGGGAGCGATCTCCTACACTGGCCGTACACCACTGGTGATCGTCGAGGGGACACTGAATAGTGCACGGTACATCCAAACTGTCATCTAACCCATCGTTCTACCATTCCTAGACCGGCAAGGGAACTTGCTGTTCCAACAGGACAATGCACGTCCGCATGTATCCCGTGCCACCCAACGTGCTCTAGAAGGTGTAAGTCAACTACCCTGGCCAGCAAGATCTCCGGATCTGTCCCCCATTGAGCATGTTTGGGACTGGATGAAGCGTCGTCTCACGTGGTCTGCACGTCCAGCACGAACGCTGGTCCAACTGAGGCGCCAGGTGGAAATGGCATGGCAAGCCGTTCCACAGGACTACATCCAGCATCTCTACGATCGTCTCCATGGGAGAATAGCAGCCTGCATTGCTGCGAAAGGTGGATATACACTGTACTAGTGCCGACATTGTGCATGCTCTGTTGCCTGTGTCTTTTTGCCTGTGGTTCTGTCAGTGTGATCATGTGATGTATCTGACCCCAGGAATGTGTCAATAAAGTTTCCCCTTCCTGGGACAATGAATTCACGGTGTTCTTATTTCAATTTCCAGGAGTGTAGATATTATTTTCAGTGCTATGTTAATGTGTTCTCTTAATTTTGCTCTTCAAATTGTGCTTTTCTGTGTTGTCTTGTGAAATATTGTGACAATAATGGCGTGTGAAAAACGTAATACTAGGCTCCAAAGTAAACTGAGAAATGACAGTGAAGACGAAAGCAGTGTGTTAGCGCCGCAGAGTAATGAATTAACAGACATTCAAAGTAGTAATTTGGTAACTGTGCATAGGGAAATGGAGCGGGCGGCAAACAATGGCGTGGACAGTGAAACAATTAGTGAAGAGGGACGCATTATCGAACGATCGGTCGGCAACAGCTCGCCTCAGGAATCCGAAATGACAGGAAACAATCTCGCAAATACTGTAGATTCAGGTTTTGGTTCCTCACCGTTTTCTCAAATAAGTCAAGACACATTTTCTGCTTGTGAAAATGTGAATGTTGGCGGTGCAAATTCACTGCCGAAAACCACTGAGGAACATGTTCCAGACACCAGTGCATTGTTATTACAATTAATACAGCAAATGGGACAAACACAGCAAAAGCTTCAAAAGTTAGACACAATGGAACAAAATCTTCGAAAGTTAGACACAGTGGAACAAAATCTTAAAAAGTTAGACTCATTGGAACAAACTCTTGAACAAACACGTGAAGACTTAACTACTGAGTTACATAACATTGAATCGAAATGTCAAAAAGTCTGTAATAACGTAAAAACACAAATTTGTGAGCATTTTCAACCTATTTTTTCGCGGCATGAAAATGCATTACAGAATCACGAAGCAGCCATAAAAGAACTGCAAATTATTGTTCATGAAAATCATGAGACCTTGCAAGCTAAATTTGACTCAGTTGCATCTACCGATTCGGTTACGCAACTTGCAAAAACTCAGGATAACTTAAAGGACACAGTAGATTCGATTTCAACACAAATGGACACTCTGAAACTTGGTTCAGAAAAACACACTGAGGAAATGTGTTCATTATCAGAGAAAGTAGTTGAACTTTCGGATCAGCTAAATAATTTATCTACGAAGGTAGATGATAATCTGAATGACGCAAAACCGGTAGTCTTTAATGACACAGAACAGAGCGAACAAATTAGGAAACTGAAACAAAATCTGAATCAAATTGATACGCAACACCAAAGAGAAATCCGGGAAGTACAAGATCAGCTGACACAGGTAATACAAGAATTACGTATTTCAGAAGACACTCGCGCTCCAACACGGGAAGAGGAACTTACAAATACGCAAAAGGCACAAAATAATAACACAGGGCATTTCGGTAATTATGAAAGAAATTGGCAAGGTACACCGAATTTTGAGATGGAACCGCCGACACGACGTAACTATGACCGAGATGCTACTCGCCGACACGATGATTTTGACTATAAGCTGTTCATTACTACACGTAAATTCAAAACGTTTAAGAATTCTGCCAACGACATTCATCTACAAGCGTGGCTCCATCAATTCTCTCATTGTTTCCCTCCCAACTGGTCATTGGAGCACAGGTTAGAATTTATGTGTGGCTACTTAGAGAATGAACCAGGTGTAAGAATGCGATCGGTCATTCACGATTGTCACAGTGAAGGAGATTTTTATCATGCCTTCCTCTCAGCGTATTGGTCTCAAGCTACACAAGACCGTGTAAAACATAGCATCATGATGATGAAACACTTTGAACAATCTGAATTTTCCAGTCTTGTCAAATATTTTGAAGACATGTTGCATAAGAATCAATATCTTTCAAACCCATACAGCCCCTCAGAACTCATCCGCATTTGCTTACTCAAATTGCCTGAACATTTACGACATATTATTTTAGCAGGACGTTGCAAAGATGACATTGAAGCATTTCAGGGTCTGTTACAAGAACTGGAAATTGACACTGACAATCGGGGAACGCGGAAACAGGAGCACAACAATTACAGGTCACATCTGTCACAATTTCACGATGAAAGAAATAATAACTGGACACGACAAGGCTATTCTCACAACACATATCGTGACCAAAACAGACACCACCCGTATGACAACCGTTGGCAGAGTAGTAATAATTACAGGGAAAGATCACCTCTCCGCAGTAATGACTATCACAGAGACAATCAGAGAAACAGACAATATGGGAACCAAAATAATTATTATCAAGGGAGACAGAATAACTTCAGACGCAACGGTCCAACGCGCAGTTACGATTCAGGGAGAAATTCTCCACCACATGACCGACAAGAAAGATACTATCAAATCTACCGACATGACGACAGACGATATGATCGTAACGACAGACCTGAATTGCATCAGAACTGGCGAGATTTAAACAGAGCAGAGCACTCTCGTCACGATGAATTTGTAGAAGTTAGGTCTCCAAATCCCAATAACGACGCGCGCCAACAAAGAGACAATAGGCAATGACTCACTCAGCTGGCAGCCACAATACGTACTTATGAAACTGACGACGCAGCTGCCGTAGCTAGTAATTACGTAAAAATGGAAGACATTAGGGACATCTTACTCCAAGAACACGACGTAAAACATAACAACATTGCATATCCTGTGATTCACATTACAGTAAATGACGTAAAATTTACGGCAGTACTTGACTCTGGCAGTCCCATTTCAGTAATCAGTGAAACAGCCTTTAGCAAGTGCAACAAATCGAACGATTGCCCCACACTTCCGTTACGTAAGATTAAATTGCAAGGTGCAATCTTTGGAAAAAGTGTAGATGTACGCCAACAAACCAACCTAGAATTCTTTTGTCAAAGCCACAGCTTCTCTATGAACTTTCTTATTGTTCCATTATTGTCGACGGAAATTATACTGGGAGTAGACTTTTTAAATGAATACAAAGCAATCTTAAGCTTTCACGATGCTGAAATAAGTTTAGAAAAAGAAGGTAAGTCAGTAGCTTTGAAATTTGAAGATTGGCTCTCAAACCATGACGAGGAAATTAATCGGCTTTACCTTCTGTTAGACAACAGTTCGGAATTTTCGACGGAACTTGACACTAACAATCACTCTGCAAGTACTGACAGGGATGACATCGATGGCATATTTGAAATTAATGAGTTAATTCAGAATAAAATTCAAGCAATTGAGAATTGTAATGACACTGATAGGCAGGACCTTTTTAAAATTTTACAAGCACATTCCACAGTTTTTACTCACAAAACAGGAACAATCAAGGGATTTCAATACCAATTTCGTGTTCGTGAGCATACTAAATTTTGTGTTAGACCATACGTAATTCCAGCACATTATAGGGACCGTGTTAGAACAGAAATACAATCTATGCTTGACGAGGGCATTATTGAGCCTGCAGTAAGCTCATACAACAATCCGTTACATGTTGTTGAGAAGAAAAATGGATCGATCAGACTTGTCTTAGATTCGAGACAAATCAATACTATCATTATTCCTGAAACAGACAGGCCGCAGACGATGGAAGAACTTCTTCAAAATTTTAATGGTGTAAAAGTGTTGTCTTCCATTGATCTCAGATCCAGCTTTTATCAGATCGAACTTCATCCAGAATGCAGAAAATACACAGCTTTCCTTTGTTTCGGCGTTTGTTATCAGTTTCGGAAACTTCCCTTTGGTTTGAACATTTCTTCGGCAGCATTCATTCGTGGGTTAAATTCCATATTACCTGAGTTCTTAAAACGTCACATCACCTTATATGTGGACGATATTCTGATAGCAGAAGCTTCATGGGAACAACATAATCGCATTCTCAACGGTTTGTTACATATTTTTGCAGAATCTGGAATTACAGTTAACTTGGAAAAGTCTGAATTCGGTAGGACAAAAGTGAAGTTTTTGGGACATATTATTTCTTCTGAAGGCATTCAGCTGGATCCTGAAAAGTTAGAAGCAATCAGAGCCATTCCAGTTCCATCTACAAAAAGACAAGTCCGCAGTTTTCTAGGTCTCGTAAATTTTTACCGTCGTTTTCTGAATATGCAAATTCTTGTTACACCAAAACTTTGTTCTCTCACTGGAAAAAATACTATTTGGAACTGGGACGAACAAGCACAATTGGAATTCAATTCTTTGAAAGAAGCGTTACTTCACGCGCCAATCTTAGCTCATCCAGATCTGTCACAAGATTTCTGCCTTAGCACGGATTCTTCTAAAGTCGGTCTTGGTGCCCATTTATTTCAAGAAGCCATAGAAAATGACACTACCGTTCAGAAAACCATTGCTTTTGCTAGCCGAGTGCTAACAAAATCTGAAAAAAATTATTCCGTTACTGAATTAGAAGCTTTAGCTATCGTTTGGGCATTTAACAAATTCCGTTTCTTTCTTTCTGGTAAGCACGTAAAAGTATACAGTGATCATCGTGCATTACAATTTCTTATGTCCTCAAAATTAAATCATGACAGGTTAAAACGTTGGGCATTGTTTCTGCAAGGATTCCGCTTCACAATAGTCTACATTCCCGGCAAGGAGAACATTGTTGCGGACGCACTGTCACGCGCACCGGCTGGGCTTGAGAAAAGTAACACAGAAGGCAACCTCGAGAAAAATTTCAGTATTCTTTACATTCAGAAAGTCGCCTTTGAAAACTTCATCACCACATCTTTAAAGGACATTGCTCATGAACAAGATAAAGATCCGATTTGGAAAGACATCAAGAGCAAATGGCATGAAAAGACACACACACAGATTCGGCATTATTATCTGGTTAGAAACAACATACTGTTCAAACGCTGCACTGTTGATGACAAGCTATGGGTACTTTGCATTCCTGACGATTTTGTTAATAAGCTCATTTGGTACATTCATTTCAGCTACGCACATTTTGGTCCACGAAAATGTTATCATATTCTTCGAACGACTTGTTATTTTAACAATATGGAAAAAAGAATTCGAAGAGTCTTGTCTATTTGTAAACTTTGTCAAAAGGCGAAACCATCTACTGTCTCACATCGTGCTCTGTTGTTTCCTATCATTCCTTCTAAATTAAAAGAATTTGCTGCTGTTGATCTCTTGGGACCGCTTGTCAGAACATCTAATGGATTTTCGTACGTTCTAGTCGCTGTTGAACTTACTTCAAAATTTGTTTCTTTCACACCGTTACGTAAAGCCACTGGACGGTCTGTATCCAACGCCTTTGTTAAAAATTTCTTACGTGAAGTTGGACACGTTAGTAAAGTCATTTCAGATAACGGACCGCAATTCAGATCTGCTGTTTGGTCACGCATGCTTCGCAACCATAAAATCAAACCTGTTTTTATTTCATTGTACTCACCACATTGTAACCCGTCTGAACGGATTATGAAAGAAATCAATAAGCTTTGCAGACTTTATTGTCACAGAAAGCATCAGCATTGGGACAGATATTTACACTTATTTCAAAATGTGCTGAATGAAATGCCTCATGATTCCACTGCTTTACCACCTACTCTTGTACTAAAGAATGAAGAACCACCGAACAGAATCAGAGAGCTTGTACCTTTCCCAAATACACGTAAACTTCGACACAAAGACATAATTGATTTGGCTCTTAAAAATATAAAATCTGCAGCAGACAAAAGGAGAAAACTACACGGTAAAGCAAATGCAAAGAAATTGTATATTGGTCAGAAAGTTCTCATTAAAGCTCATTCATTGTCACATAAGAAGAAACACTTGAGTCACAAATTCTTTCTAGTTTACAATGGACCTTACAGAATCCGACGTATACCACATGATAATTGTGTTGAAGTTGAAACTCTGCGTACTAGGAAGAGTAAAGGTTTACACCACATTTCACATGTAAAACCATTTATTGACAGATAATCTGTCTTTTAACTTTGTCTTTGCCATAAAACGTTTCACTTCACGTTACTAGTATGCTTTAGAAACTGTTACCATGCAACAATGTTTGAAGTTAAATATCCAGCCAAGAACCAAGAGAAATTATTTAAACAGAAATTACGAGTGCATTGTTATTGTGGACAGACGACACAGTGTTATTGTGTGTGTGCATTCTTGCTTGTTTGTTGCACGATTACGTAACGACTATAAAGCTCACATACTTAGAACATTTACCAGTACTGCTAATGAGATTTTAATGCAACATTTTGGTTTACTTGAAAATACATTCCGGATTTAAAGTACTTTCTGTGAGATACCAGATGAGACAATAGTTAGTTTATGTGACAGCTACACGATTTTATCACGACGCTACTAATGAGTGACAATTTACAATGTTGATTTTGCGGTGTTTCTGTTTTATATCTGCACAGTTTTTCTGTATTATTCTGGAAAGTAAAACATGTTTTAGTAGTAACTTTTATGGTATAGCTACAAGGAGACAGCCTTTTCTGTAGCACAACAATACGTTACAGCACAGTACTTTCTTCATCATGGCAATAAGCGTAATAAGTATGATATCTATACGCAAAGCATTTCACTTTGTTTATCATGAGGTCAGTACATTGACTTCTGCAGAACTTAGCTTTCGGAGGACGATAACTACGACACTTCCACAGAGATTATGTTGCAACAAGACGCACATTTAGCGCTACAGGACACGTATTTGAGTGATCAATTTTGTACTAAAAACATTTATTTTCAAAGATATTTGAAACACAATGATACAAAGTTTTTCCGTGATACATTTCATTCCATTGCAATAATCTGTAGCACCTGAGGGTATAATTACATTAATCCTCAGGGGGGTACATGCTTACTTTGTGTACCATTTGTGTGGCAACCACAAGGAACCCTAGCTAATATGGTATTTGCTTATACAACTTTACACATCGGTACCATATTTCTCTAACACACAATTTACACAGCTATCTGATCATTTAACTGAGAGAGACAAACATTTATTTTTACTACATCAGTGACACATGTTTACGTAATTACACCGTTGGATAACTTCACACTTACGAAATTGTATTTTGTCTGTACTGTGTGAACTCTTCATATTTTTTTGGAACCATTGTGATACTATGAGAGCTTTGAATGATGTATTTGGTAAAGGGATTATGATTTTTAAAGTACGTTTGAGGCAGATGACACTTTTGACATGAGCAGAGAATTTTTTTAATTATTGGAGGAAGCTACGACGATTTTGAAATTTGACCGAGGTGTTATGATGTTATTTTTACGACGACGATGTGTATTATGCTGCTGAGGTATGTTTACGATTAATAGGCTGAGGCTATATGAGTTATTTGATTATGTTTCATATTTATAATGACGAAATATTGACGAGTGTCGATGGATACGTATATGTGTAATAAGGTAAGGAGTAATGAATAGTGGGTAGGGACTCTTGACTTGTGAAAAAGGATGTTGGAAACCAAGAATCGTACTTTAAGAGTTATGACATGTGTGAATCATGTGTGAATGTATCACAATGCCACTGAACATTTTTTGGACACTGTTATATTCATAGGATTTTGTTTCTACAGATTTGCAACGCTAATTCTTGACCTGTGAAATATTTTTATGTGAGGCTGTCACTGTAGCGGTAAATATTTCCGTAAGAAAGTTAAGTGACCACCTGCACGTAATGCGTCGCGGGCACCCAGCTGTGTCAGACGCCTGGAGAAAAAGCCATTATTGCGAGCCCTTTTCAGCGGCACAGGTAGAAAAAAAAGGGGACGTGGGACGTGTCAAACACCTGGAGAACAAGCCATTAGGGTGTGCCTTTCATCGCTAATGCGACACCCTCGTTACTTGAAAACATATGATTACTCGCACTTTGTGCTAATTACTGAAATGCTTATGAATTGATGGGAAATATTCGTACATCTGCACACCTGATTACGACAAGCGTCTTTCTACGAGAGTTGAGAGAATTTCTACTAACTTATGAAATGTCACATGACTATTGAATGATATTTTTATGCTTTGGTTTGCGTAACTGCTTATTTCATTTGATACCTGTTTTTCAGCTGTGTTGCAGCATTGCTTTTATAAAATGAAATGCATTTGCTAATGTGAACACTTTCTGTCAACAGATCTATTAAATAATTATTTTATGATCCACATTTTTTTAAAAAAAAGGAGCACTTGGAAAGGAAAGAACAATAAGAAGGAACTAATAACGGTAACACATAATTTTCTTTTCAAGTACTTGGTAATTTCTTTTGTAGAATAAATTGTGATGCATCACTCTAATGTTAAGATGTGACATAGGTATTAGACATGGCCATTTTAGTGTAATATTTTTTCTGCTTGCGCTATGTCATGTTTAGGTATAAGTTGCTGCTGTTTGCCGGGCATAGTGTTATTGAATTTGACTTTTGCTCATTTATGCTGCTAGCTTTGCCAATTTGCATTTTTTGCATTGCTGTTTATAATAATTGTTTTACGTGCTGCTGCATTGCCTCGTCCCTTAGTTTAGCATCTGAGCTCAGTAGATTTAAGTTAGCTTAAGAGGGGGTAGACTATATGAGAAACTGACTATGGAGAATAGGTAAAGAATGCATTGCGAAGTTATATAAAAAGGATTTGGGCCCAAATGAGTATTGTACAATCAGAAATAATTATTTTGAAAGAAATATGAACAGAATACAGAAAGCATGCTTGGATAAGATTTTTTTGGGGGAAGCAAAGGTTGAAATAAGACGAAAGATCTATAGAATGAAGTTTTGGGTTGGACTGCAGTACCAAATGTTACACTGAAAACGAACCCTGTCCTTTCCTATTGGTGTTATCCCACTATGTGTTTGTGTACCCTTGTGTAGTTGTTTTCTTCCTGTCTCTGTGTAGTTTCATAGAATTTTTCCCTCTTTTAATATTAAGCTACATTCACTATGATGAGGAATACTGTTATCATCAAATATAATTGGCATTAATAATATGTTATTTACTTTGTAAAGATATTAGACATTATTCATTCTGTTTAAATGCTTATGTGTGAAGTTGATGTTTCGAAAGTTATTCTGATCTTTTATGTAAGTACTCGTGTCATAATTCCTGTAACACTGATGTCTATGTTAGTTCGATTCTTTTGTAAAGCCTGTACTACAAATGTTATCTGTATTGTTATGTTCTTTAATGATGTATTTTGTACCTTTGTTATTGTATTCTTCTGTTATAAAATTGTAATTGTCACCAGTTCATGATATTATTAACTTGTAAGTTACATTTCACTGCACACGTTTCTGTTGGTCATAGTATATGGACAATATGTGAGAAGTTGGGACTGTTAGTGTTTGCACATGTGTTAATAATTCCGCAAGGGACTGGATAACAGCATTGCTGGTTCTAAGGACATGTCAAACAAATTTTTTGTGAGTGGACAAGGGGTGGTTTATGGACTTGCTATATTCTCCGCAAGACTCTTCGATGGTGATTGTGCACCTGCACAGTCGCAACAGATGGCTGCTGGCCGTGTCTACAAGGACTACAGTAGGTCTACATCTTTGATGATTCATCAATACCATTATTTCTACAAGGACTGCAGTGGGGTCTGCACCTCTGGTGGCCCACCAATACCGTAATCTCTACCAGGACTACAGTGAGTCTGCTCTGTGATGACCTACCTACCAATATTCATCAAAACTTCGACTGACTCTGCAGTGGGTTTGCTCTATTGTGGCCCATTACCTGTCAGCATGTCGAGAGTCAGCACTGACTTTCCGTTGGAAGGACAACACTACTTCTTCAAGACTGCATGGAAATCCACTACTTCCGTGTGCATTTTCTTCTACTGCTCAGACTTTGAGAAAAACACTATTTTACTGTGATGAACAATGTGGACTGTCTTTATGGACTGTGAGAAATTTTTAGCTTTTGACCAACGTTGTATCAATAAGTGTGTGCATTTGATTTCTTTGTTATTGTAATTATGAAAAATTTTTTTCAATTCTGTATTGGCCACTGCCCAATCCTATTTGTAAAAATTTTTGTGGGGAGCATGGGGGCTATGTAAGTAGGCTGTTTAGGTTTTTTCATTGGTAACGCCACCTCTGTATGAAAATCACTGGCTGTGCTGTGGGCAGTCTGTGTCTGCTTTGCATTGTTGTAATACTCGCCATTGTAGTGTTGGGCAGCGGCAGCTGGCTGTGAACAGCGCGTAGCGTTGCGCAGTTGGAGGTGAGCCGCCAGCAGTGGTGGATGTGGGGAGAGAGATGGCGGAGTTTTGTAATTTGTCATGAACTGATATATATATTATGACTTGTGATGATATCAAGGTAAATACATTGTTTGTTCTCTATTAATATCTTTCATTTGCTAACTATCCCTATGAGTAGTTAGTGCCTTCAGTAGTTTGAATCTTTTATTTAGCTGGCAGTAGTGGCGCTCGCTGTATTGCAGTAGCTTGAGCAGCGAAGATTTTTGTGAGGTAAGTGATTTGTGAAAGGTATAGTTTAATGTTAGTCAGGGCCATTCTTTTGTAGGGAATTTTGAAAGTCAGATTGCGTTGCGCTAACAAAATATTGTGTGTCAGGTTAAGCACAGTCATATATAAAATTGTTCAAAGGGGACGTTTCAGACAGACCAAACGGCCCATGATGAAACACCGTATCAACACCAGTGATCATCCACCAGTTAGCCAGCCCTGACGGAGGATGGACAAGTTACTCCTGATAGACGAGTAGCGGCAGCTCCAGCCATACGATTACACCTTCCACTGCCCACAACAACGAAGCGGTATCGAGCGTTGCCACATATCGCGGTAATTTGCGGACACTTCAGGACAAAATTACTTGTACAAGGCAAACTTGTGCGGTACCAAGTAGACCGATATTCGACGCGGTTCTGATGTACCGTGATTGCATTGGGTATGCAACAGCCACTGACACTCTCACCATCTCAATATATTTCCATGAAGGATTCAAGATAGTTAGCCATAAATACGTCATGACAGTCAAGGACGGTCTAAGGCATGAAAAAAAGTTTATAGCTGCAAACTTTAATCTACTCAAAAATTTCAGTTCTGTGCTGATTGTCAACGGGGAAGCAACAGATATTTTCCTATAATGCGCGGAGTAAAGAAATGATCCCCATTATGTAGGGTACTATTCGTCATAACACTAAACCGTAAGTACGCAAAAACCAATAATCCTGCACGATTATGAGTGTAGGGAACGCACATATAGCAAAGTTTACTTAGATGATCTAGGGATATTAATTACAGATATTCCGGACTTGGACAAGCTAAAAGAAATTTTAAATCTATACTAAAGAGTGTCGGGTGCACCGAGAAAACACTACTAAAAAAGAGCGGGTATGGTACACATTCATGAAGGTGCTGAAAAGTTAGGAACCTATACCTCCATACTACGAAGGGCGTTCAGTAAGTAACGTAACATATTTTTTTGGAAAGCTTGTTTGTTTCATTCAGGAATCAAGTACACCAAACTATTCCCCAGTCTTTTGGTTACAATGCAGCGGTCTTACGCCACCTGTGAACAGTCCAATAAAGGTTTGTGAGATCCTCTCGGATGTGCAAACTTGTGTGAAGCGTTGCATTGTCAGGGAGAAAGAGAAGTTTGTTTGCAGCTCTGTGGCGACAAACATGCCGAAGTCTCGGTGGCCACCAACACGCCGAAGTCTTTCCTTCAGTTTTCTCAGGGTAGCACTTGACACTTAAGAATTGATTGTTTCAGCATGAGGGAGGACATCAGACAGAATAGTCTACATCTACATCTACATCCATACTCCGCAATCCGCCTGACGGTGCGTGGCGGAGTGTATTTTGAGTACGTCTATCGGTTCTCCCTTCTATATTAGTCTCGTATTGTTCGTGGAAAGAAACATTGTCGGTATGCCTCTGTATGGGCTCTAATCTCTCTGATTTTATCCTCATGGTCTCTTCGCGTGATATACGTAAGAGGGAGCAATATACTGCCTGACTCTTCGGTGAAGGTATGTTCTCGAAACTTTAACAAAAGCCCATACCGAGCTACTGAGCATCTCTCTTGCAGAGTCTTCCACTGAAGTTTATCTTTCATCTTCGTAACGCTTTCGTGATTACTAAATGATCCTGTAACGAAACTCGCTGGCCTCCGTTGGATCTTCTCTATCTCTTCTATCAACCCTATCTGGTACGGATCCCACACCGGTGAGCAGTATTAATGCGGTGGGCGAACACGCATGCTGCAACTTACTTCCTTTGTTTTCAGCCTGCATTTACTTAGGATTCTTCCATTCAGTCTCAGTCTGGCATCTGCTTTAACGACGATTAATTTTATATGGTCATTCCATTTTAAATCCCTCCTAATGCCTACTCCCAGATAATTTATGGAATTAACTTCTTCCAGTTGCTGACCTGCTATATTGCAGCTAAATGATAAGGGATCTATCTTTCTATGTATTCGCAGCACATTAGACTTGTCTACATTGAGATTCGATTGCCATTCCCTGCACCATGCGTCAATTCGTTGCAGATCTTCCTGCATTTCAGTAAAACTTTAGATTGTTACAACCTCTCGATATACTACAGCATCATCCACAAAAAGCCTCAGTAAACTTCCGATGTTATCCACAAGGTCATTTATATGTTTTGTGAATAGCAACGGTCCTACGACACTGCCCTGCGGCACACCTGAAATCACTCTCACTTCGGAAGACTTCTCTCCGTTGAGAATGACATGCTGCGTTCTGTTATCTAGGAACTGTTCAATACAATCACAGAATTGGTTTGATAGTTCGTATGCTCTTACTGTGTTCATTAAACGACTGTGGGGAACTGTATCGAACGTCATGCGGAAGTCAAGAAACAAGGCATCTACCTGGGAACCCGTACCTATGGCCTTCTGAGTCTCGTGGACGAATAGCGCGAGCTCGGTATCACACGATCGTCTTTTTCGAAACCCATGCTGATTCCTACTGAGTAGATTTCTAGTCTCCAGAAAAGTCATTATACTCGAACATAATATGTGTTCCAAATTTGTACAAATGATCGACGTTAGAGATATAGGTCTATAGTTCTGCACATCTGTTCGACGTTCCTTCTTGAAATCGGGGATGACCTGTGACCTTTTCTAATCTTTTGGAACGCTACGCTCTTCTACAGAGCTACGGTACAACGGTGCAAGAAGGGGAGCAAGTTCCTTCGCGTACTCTGTGTAAAATCGAACTGGTACCCCATCAGGTCCAGCGACCTTTCCTTTTTCGAGCGATTTTATTTGTTTTTCTATCCCTCTGTCATCTATTTAGATATCCACCATTTTGTCATATGTGCGACCATCTAGAGAAAGAACTACAGTGCTGTATTCTTCTGTGAAACAGCTTTGGAAAAAGACATTTAGTATTTCTGCCTTTAGTCTGTCATCCTCTGTTTCAGCACCATTATGGTTACAGAATGTCTGGACATTTTGTTTTCATCCACCTACCGCTTTGACATAAGATCGAAATTTTTTACGATTTTCTGCAAAGTCAGTACATAGAACTCTACTTTCGAATTCATTGAACGCCTCTCGCTTAGCCCTCCTCACACTACATTACGCTTCGTGTAATATTTGTTTGTCTGCAAGGCTTTGGCTATGTTTATGTTTGCTGTGAAGTTCCCTTTGCTTCCGTAGTAGTTTTCTAAGTCTGTTGTTGTACCACCGTGGCCCTTTTCCATTTCTTACGATCTTGCTTGGCACATACTCATCTAATGAATATTGTACGATGGTTCTGAAATTCGTCCACTGACCCTCAACACTATCTGTACATGAGATAAAACTTTTGTGTTGAGCCGTCAAGTACTCACTTATTCTTAACAGAATAATCTTCCTACCTTTTTTAATATTTAATATTTCCTTCAGAGTCCCAGAAGACCGTCGTTATGTCTTTACCAACTAAGGGTTGGGCTTTGTACTTTTTATTTGGAGGAGAGGTGGTGTGGCAACAGTCCACGAATTACTGTTTTGTTTTCATTTCGAAGCGAGGAACCCACATTTCACCGCTTGTGACAATGTTCCACAAAAAACAGTCACAACCAGCCTCGTAACGCGCAAAATGTTCCAGACAGATAGTCCTTCGTTGGTCTTTGTCATCTTCTGCTAGGAGGCAAGGAACCCAGTTGGCGCACGCCGTTGAGTACTGGTGGACGAGTGGTCAGTACTGCCAACAGAGGCGGTGCAGCAAGGTGTTTGATTGTGATTCGTCGATCACCTCGAGTAGGTGTCTGCACGTCCCAGTACTGTAGTAGTCACCACTGTGTGCGGCCGGTCGGCACGCTGGAGATTGGAAATGTTTTCGCGACCTAGTTGCGGTGGCGATATACGCCTCGTCCAACGACTCAGTGATCTTTGGTTCACTGCCAGGTCTCCGTTGACATTCTGCAAGCGCTCGTGAATAGCTGCGATGGCGTGGTTTTCCGCCAAAGTAAATTCAGTGACAGCGTTCTGCATGGAACGCACCTCCTTTGCAGATGCCATTTCGAAATCTACTTATAGCATAGCCACCGATCAGAACTTTATGAAACAGTAGGGGATGTATGGGAATATTCAACGATACCCACAACAAATTCTGCACTTTTTTCAACCGAAATTGGCCGAGAAAAATGTGTCGCATTACTTACTTAACGCTCTGGTACTACTAAAGTCCCAGACGGACGACCACAAACGAGCTCCTTATCGTTATTTGTGTCCTCAACAACAACGGTATCTGTTTGACAAACCATTTAGCGTTGTGAAGGACCGCAGCTCTCAATGACAGCTGACTAGCCAGATCGAACCGTAAAGCGTGATGGACACTAATGCTTCTAGAGTACGATATCACAGTGGTAGACAAAAACGGTTGCAGGCAGAAGGGAACCGAATGTCTTTCAGGGAATTCTATGACAGAACACAGCTGAATGGAGGAATTCTCAATCATTACTGCATTACGTGACATTGTTGCAGAACGGATACGAAATCCAGCGTTGATGTTTGCGATAAAAGACTTGAACAAGGAGGAAACGATCAAAGATGGATTCTAAGCAGTGAACGAAACATTGTATACGAGGAACTAAGATCCGACGGGCAGAAATGGTTGCTCGTCACCTAGCTCAGCTACAGTCTGCTGTCGTGAAGTATTTCCAGGATGTTCCAACATCTGGCCACCTGGGCTTCGTGAAGACTCTAGACAGAATCAGACTCGAGTGTCACTGGCCAGGTGTCTGCCGACACCACACTACTTGAGCCACAGTAGGGAAGGCAAGCGACGAAAACACATGTCACAAATACCTCCACGACATCTGATATCTGTATCACCTGCAGCAGCGCTATTCCATCTGACTGGAAGCGACCACTGTGCAGATTCCCCACATCGACAAACGGGACTCGACGGATAATAGACTACCCGACCAGTAGCACTGTCCCCAAAGCTGTGCCTGCAGCTGAAGTTCCAGAAACAGCAACGTTCCTTAAAGAAGACATTATATTGAAGCACGGAACATGTGAAGATAACACTGTGATACAGTTTTCCCCCCACTTTCCTGTGCTGTCTTCTTTTCTGCTTTCATTTCTGGTCCGTTGGAATTAATTTAGCAGTGATTTTGCAACTTTGTCTCTTTGTGCAACATTGTTTCAGTATAAGTAATGGAGCTGATTTTTTAATTTTCTTCTGATACAGTGTGTTAGTTTGTCGAAATATAACTTATATTATTTTACATTATTATCTTAAGATGAAATTATAATTTTATATGGAACTGTACATCAATTTACTGGAGTAATGTCTTGTGAGATGTGTTGAAATGTAGAAATATATCGAGTGGTCGCTAGAGGAGTGTCGAGAAAGAGTCTGGGCATGAGAAGTAACGTGACTGCTGTGTAACGTGAGTGCGGAAGTGCTGTATTCTTGGCCGATGATAGAAAACTGTTCTGTCTGTGATGTGCGATGATTTCGATGTGTACCGTGGACAAGGAAATCACTTTCATTTAATTGTGAAATTACAACGTGCTGATCTCCTAGCTACGTTAATGCTTTGCATGGACGGTATCGTGTATATGGTGCGTACAGCGTACTACCAGATTAAACAATAAATGTGTTAACGCACCTTATCATCAAAACATTCATCTTAAATCTGTAACGTTCAGACTGCCAAGCTAAGTGAAGGCCGTCACGTACAGCACTTAACGTGAACAGAACGAACTGTGTAACCGCATACCAAAGTGTGTAAGATTAAATTGTAAATGTTAATGCAATTTGTCCTGACTTGATATTCAGAACGTTGACTCCGAATGTACGTTGTGCCGATCGCTGCATCATTGTTGTGACGGTACGGTATGTATGTGAGCATTGCAGATTGATTGGAGTCTTGGAGTCTGCCGCAGGTTGTTAATCGAATTGTTAACATATACTTTTTACTATCTCGCTGTAAATATACCAAGAAAGCTCAAACCTCGCGAACTATTACTAGAAATGATTTTGTAAAAGATTTTCATTTTTGGTAAAGCTGTTTAGTTTCTCAATATCACTGTTTTTCACATAAGTGAATTGCTCTCAGTTTTGAAACATAGCTACAGTAACTTTCAGAATTAAAAGTAAATTGAATTCGTTTCATGAGTAACTATCTACTGAAGTTGTTACAGTTTTCAATCCCATTATGTACAGACGCTGATGTCGTTATTGCAAATGAGTATTAGTATTAGCAGTAACACTTAAGCTCTCTGTTTTTATTTTTGTTCGCTTTTATTGCACGTATTTCTGTATTTGCATATATTTCTGTATATCACAGGCGATATTATTTGCATTTGCATGTTGCCTTGGTTTTGTGTTCATTTTCGTTTTGGTCGTTTCCACGTGTTGTGAGAATACGTGTGTTCTGCAGTGTTCGCCACTAAGCTTGCAGGCAGCAGTCAACCACAAATAGCCAATGTGTTATCATCGGTCAAGTACTTAGGTTCAAGGCCAGCTCGAGAGCATATTCCCGCGCAAGCGACTTATCATTTGAAGTCTCCACCGCCCTCTCCCCATCCCCACCCACTCGTCCACAACCGCACATCAGACACACAAAAACATACTCCCTCCCTCACACTCGCATTTACACTTATTACACCCGTTTCAGTTTTCGCTACTAATTATGATATGCACTGTTTACAAATCTGGCGCATCGCCGGTCGTCTAAGATTGGCACCCCAAGTGGCCACTACTAATTGTAGTACGTCGTGTATAGAAATACTTACAGTTGGGTTGTCTCTAACGTCCCTTTCAGCTTGGCGCACTACGCAGCGGCCTGTGTCGCTGGGACCTTACATCGACCCTGCTTAGGTAGAGGGACTGTTTTCGTTTTGGTAGACGTGTATCTGCATCTACATATCTACATATATACTCCGCTAGCCATCAAGCGGTGCGCGGCGGAGGGCACAATTCGCGCCAAAGTCATATTTCCCCCCTTCTGCTCCACTCGCGGATCGCGCGAGGGAAAAACTACTGTCTGAACGCCTCAGTGCGAGCTCTTTATGTCCGTTATCTTTGAATGGTGATCATTGCGTGATTTGAAAGTTGGTGGTGATAATATATGCACTACATCCTCGGTGAAGATCGGATTTCGGAATTTAGTGAGCAGCCCCTTCTGTTTAGCGCTCTGTCTGTCTGCAAGTGTGTCCCACTTCCAACTTTCTATGAGATTTGTAACCCTCTCGCGATGGCTAAATGCACCAGTCACGAATCTTACCGCTCTTCCTTGGACCTTCTCAATCTATAGAATCAGACCCAACCGGTGAGGGTCAAATATAGACAGACAATATTCCTAGACTAGACGAACTAACGTATTGTAGGCTATTTTCTTTGTTGAAGGACTCCATCGCTTCAGGATTCTATCAATAAACCGCGATCTAGAGTTCGCCTTACCTGTTACTTGTGTAATTCCATTTGAGATCATTTCGAATAGTCACACTCAGATACTTGACTGACGTTACCACTTCCAAAGACTGGGCATCTGTTATGCACTCATACATTAAGGGGGATTTTTGCCTTGTTATACGCAGTAGATTACACTTACTAATATTGAGAGATAACTGCCAGTCATTATACCACGCATTTACTTTCTGCAAGTCCTCAATGATTTGTTCACCACTTTCGTGTGATACTACTTTCCTGTAGACTACAGCATAATCGGCCAACAGTCTAAGGCCGCTGTCAATACCATCAACCAGATCGCTTATGTAAATCGTAAAAAGCAGAGGACCTATTACGCTGCCCTGTGGCACACCTGAAGTTACGCTTGTTTCTGTTGAAGTCACCCCGTTCAGAACGAAATAGTGCTCCCTGTCTGTTAGAAAACCTTCTGTTTAACCGCTTATGTCATCGGATAGACCCTAAGAGCGAACTTTTGTAGCAAGCGAAAGTCGAGAAATATGGCATCAACCTGAGAGCCGGTATCTAGAACCTGTTATACAGGTACGGCCAAACTTTCAGGAAACATTCCTCACACACAAATAAAGAAAATATGTTACGTGAACATGAGTCCGGAAACGCTTAATTTCCATGTTAGAGCTAATTTAAGTTTCGTCCACCTACGCTCAATGGAGTACGTTATCATGATTTCATACGGGATACTCTACCTGTGCTGCTAGAACATGTGCCTTTGCAAGTACGACACAACATGTGGTTCATGCACGATGGAGCTACTGCACATTTCAGTCGAAGTGTCCGTACGCTTCTCAACAACAGATTCGGTGACCGATGGATTGGTAGAGACGGACCAATTCCATGGTCTCCACGCTCTCCTGACCTCAACCCTCTTGACTTTCATTTATGGGGACATTTGAAAGCTCTTGTCTACGCAACCCCGGTACCAAATGTAGAGACTCTTCGTGCTCGTATTGTGGACGGCTGTGATACAATACGCCATTCTCCAGGGCTGCATTAGCGCATCAGGGATTCCATGCGACGGAGGGTTGATGCATGTATCCTCTCTAACGGAGGACATTTTGAACATTTCCTGTAACAAAGTGTTTGAAGTCACGCTGGTACGTTCTGTTGCTGTGTGTTTCCATTCCATGATTAATGTGATCTGAAGAGAAGTAATAAAATGAGCTCTAACATGGAAAGTAATCGTTTCCGGACACATGTCCACGTAACATATTTTCTTTCTTTGTGTGTGAGGAATGTTTCCTCAATGCTTGCCCGTACCTTTTTGTAACACCCTGTATATCATGCACAAAGAGGGCCAGCTGTGTCTGGCATGGCTGCTGTTTCCTAAAACCAAGCTGGTTTCTGCAGATGAGCTTCTCAGAGTCTAGGAAGGTCATTATGTCATTATGTTTTTTTTGGTCCTGTGCGCAACAAACAACTTACATGGTTTCTAGAATGAAATTTTCACTCTACAGCCGAGGCGAGGTACTGGCAGAAGTAAAGCTGTGAGGACGGGGCGTGAGTCGTGCTTGGGTAACTCAGTGGTAGAGCACTTGCCCGCGAAAGGCAAAGGTCCCGAGTTCGAGTCGCGGTTCGGCACATAGTTTTAAGCTGCCAGGAAGTTTCAACTTACTTGGTCTTTCTGCTACCACTGCTTGATCATCTGCATTACATTATTTAACAAAAACATAAAAAAACCTACTATTCATGCTGAGTGCAATGCATGTTCCGTATGGCGGCTCCTGCTGTTGCTGCGGCTGCTGCTGCTTACTACGACTGTATATAATTCAAGAGAAAGGGTTAAATCTAAACACGATAAATGATAACCCAAACAAAAAACTATATTCTGAAAGCGATTCTTTCTCATTCAATTAACAAAACGATAGAAGCTCTTTGAACAATCGCTTCGTTTGTAAATCTGCCTCCAGTTGCATTAAAGCAATAATACAAATTAATCAAACTGAGACAGACTGAGACAGACTGAAATACTTCTCAATTGAATACATAGTGAAACAATTCCCTGACAATTACAAAAGAAATCAATGACAAAAATCAATACTTAATCTAACAACGGTTTCCCCTTAAGAATTCAACTTCTGTCATTATCAAAATTACCATCTGCTGCTACGCACATACACAAACCCTTTTCTTTAAATTAATGAGCGCACTGCAAATTATAAAAAATTTTCAACTTAATATCAAATCCTGTGTCGCTGCTGGCGGACACAGCAGTGCGGCAGCTCGGCGACGACCCCTCGCCCAACACACGTGCGCACCACAGCAGGCGGGCTCCTACACTGACTTCAAATCTGCCACTACTGCGAGGCCCGACAACAATATCTTAGATTCCAGAGCTTGTGAATGCGCGCTGTAGCGAACATTTACATTCTAAGATAGTATTGCCAACTTTCATAACCCCCAACCTCATTTTTGAAAATTTTGTGGGGTGATTCTTGCCTAACATATTGGCAAGGAATCAACAGTAAAATTTTTTTACAAAACGACGAAAAAATTAGGCAAAGAGAAAAAATGTTACAATATATACCCAATGACTAAAAGTATTTCTTGCTCAGCATCAAAGTAAAATTTTTTTTACAAAAGGACGAAAACTTTCTTGCATGGCATATAGGCAAGAGAAAAATTTTAAATTTTATACAAAATGGCAGAAATGTTGCTTGCCTCATTGATTGGAAAGGAGAAAACATGGCTCCTTTTACAAAAATAATATGAAAACGGTTCTAGCCTAGTATGTATGTAATAAGAAAACATCAAAGGAAATATAACAAGTTTCTTACATAAGTAGATAAAAAAGATCATATAAGTTTTAACAGATGTGTAACAGTAACTACCTAAGCATGGCATAGTCTTCAATAAGCTAATATAACCTAATAGCCAGTAAAAAACGATATTTTATTTTCTGCATTTTGGGCACTTACGTTTGCATGATATTAATCAGTAGTGGTCTGACTATATTTTATGCTCGCAGTTCCCTCTGGTCAAAAGAAACCAGGTCTACATGTTTTAAGTGCAGTAGACTCAGGGACTTCATATCCACTGACAACCACACCTGAAGTTACATTTTCCTCTGGTGACACAGTTTGACAACGTAGGCAGACTCAGGGACCTTGTGTCCACTTAAAACCATACGTAACGTCCATTCCCTCAGGATGACACAGTTCGGCAGTGTTGGCAGACTCAGTGACCCTGTGTCCACTGACAACCACACGTCACTGTGATATTGCATAAGTACCTCCTCAAACGAATGTAGTACAAGTCTCGGTCGAGTATTTCTATACACTGAAAACGTCATATTTTATAGAAAATAGCTTCTCCCTTTAAAATACGATATCTCTAAATTAATTACAGAAATTAAGCAAGGAATAATATTATATCATATAAACAGGCATGTGAGCTCTGAACTCATTTAAATGTTTTCTTTTACTCTATTACAAATTTGTGGCATATATCTCAAGTCGTGAATAATGTGAGGCTCACCACATGGTGGAAAAGTCAATTTTCTTTATATTTCTCGCCACAGCAATCAGAGATTTGTGGTATGTATTTTTCAATTCAGTCATAATATGGGGCTCACTACATGGTGGCAAGTTAGTTTTCCTACAACTAGTTTGGCCAATAACAGTGGCAAAGTTTTGATTGTGACCACGAATCATTACAAATGTGGCAACACACAAAAAAATATGATTTTAATTTCAAGGCATAAATCCGGTGCCATCGAACTCTATTTACCTACTATTTTTACATTACTAGTGATGCTGAAAAAGAATGTTACAATATTTGTTACAGTAATTCTTAAGTACATTTTGGTTATAAAATATTTAAATAATCCTACAAAAAGAAAAGGAATTCTGTAGTGATGCTATTATATATAATAAAAGTTATAGAATTATTTAGAAAAAGTCTAGCCAACAGCTTGCCAAATCAATTCATGAATATGTACAAAATTTAGTCAATAATTACGTGACTTTGCGTCAGATTTTTTTTACACTGTAATAAGTAAGTTATACCAAATTTGTAATTATCAGTCTGTAATGACTGTCAATATTTCTGATGTCAAGCGTCAAAGTCTGTGGTATAGTGTCTCAATCGTTTTTATATGGAGTCCTCATTGTCTCTGTTTGGAGGCCTCCCTAGTCTTTGTATGAATTTGTGTGGCCATACCTTGGACTGTCACAAAGAATAAGAATAAGAAACAACCTACAAGGTACATAATAAAAAAATTATTATTACAAAATACAGCACACAAAAACCCTCCATCTGTCCAGTAGGAACTGAAAGAAATGGTTTATTCATAAGATGACAAGAAATAAATTTATGACATGACAAGAGAAAAATCATCACCTTCCAATTAACCTCGTGCTGGAATCGGCACTGCATCGCTAAATTACAATCATGAGATAGAAAAACACAAGGTAAATATTAAATTGACTTAAGTTACACTACTATCTACACATTCATAAAATATGGCAGATACTCTCGCCTCTTGGCGTAAGAATCATTTCGCTCTGGAAAGAGAAAAGAAATCGTTTAATGCACGAAGTAATTATCTAGGTCATAGCTCGGTGTTTTTATCACGACCGACTGTTTCTGGAACGTCTTTCTTCTCGCGACCCTGAACGGTAAGCGTGCTACGCTCCGATCTGAAAATATCGTCTACTACACAAAATTGCGTCACGTTAAGTGCTTTCGTTTCTGCAATGGAGAAAACTTCCGCTGCGATCATGTTTCCTGTAAGAAATGCAATAAAGTCAACCTTAACAACAATAAGAAGAGAAACAACACTATCATTCTTACCATTCCACAATTTCACAGAGCAAAAAAAAAAAAAAAAAAAAACATTCTTGGCACTCATTCATCACATAATTCAACACTTTGCTGTGTATTTGTATTAGAATCCCTTTCGTGACTCATAGCCATGTCTTAACTTTACTGTGACTTAGATTTTAAGTAAGTGAGTACTCTACCTTAACATTACTGTGACTTAAATGTTATGCAAATGTGTATAAGCTATATCTTCCTTCATAGAATACCGTTGTGGGTTTCTTCGTTTAGAAGTGTATCTCTCTTACCTTCTCTTGTTCTACAAATGTCTGCAAAGTGCTCCCTCATTTTGTCACACTAATCATGAGTGGTCCATAAATCCTAATACGCCTTACCTGGCAAACTAATAAGCACGAAAAATCCACATAAATCATCACTCTTCGAATTACCTCATAAATCAGAACAAGTGTCAGTTCAAAGGTTTCCTAATTGTACTATTACCAATCAAATATACCTTCTCAATTCAGAGCCACTTATACACTATATTTTACTGGAAGATAATGTCAACAGTTTCTGTTATTTCATGTTATTTCTTCCTAAAAACGTACACAGTTATTTCTTGTATTTTCCATCAAATAAGTCACGAAAATTTCATTCTTTCAGTGAACAATCGCAAGATGTCAACAGCTGGTATAGTCATCCCGTCAGATATGTCCATTGCAAAGTTCTCATTCTCTCAAACAATACAAATAATTCATAATCATTCATTCTTTGTCTTTCACACAGGATAGATTGTCAGTTCAAAGGTTTCCTAATTGTACTATTACCAATCAAATATACCTTCTCAATTCAGAGCCACTTATACACTATATTTTACTGGAAGATAATGTCAACAGTTTCTGTTATTTCATGTTATTTCTTCCTAAAAACGTACACAGTTATTTCTTGTATTTTCCATCAAATAAGTCACGAAAATTTCATTCTTTCAGTGAACAATCGCAAGATGTCAACAGCTGGTATAGTCATCCCGTCAGATATGTCCATTGCAAAGTTCTCATTCTCTCAAACAATACAAATAATTCATAATCATTCATTCTTTGTCTTTCACACAGGATAGATTGATAGTAAAAGATTAATAGATAAACAGGTTAGTCAAAGATTGTGAAACAGTACTGAAACTAAAGTCGTAAGAATATACTGTAACGGCTGGGGCACCTATGCTTGCCAAACATATATTTACTAAAGATCAGTAGACCTCCTAGGGCCCTATTTCTTGAAAATTTTAATGTGTAATAAGTGATGAAGACCTCGCGATTTATATGTTCGTATTGTCTCAAGTTCCACAGCATTTGTGTCTGCAATGCATCGTATGCTGAAGAGTCCTTGATACACCAAGAAAAACTTCCTACTCAAATATTTTACCTTATGGGATAGTCGATGTGATCTAAGCAATACTTTTTGACCTACCTGTAAATTCTTGACGTTGACTCGTGGACTATGCAGCTTCTTTCTTCTGTCTGCAGCTTTCTTATCTTCTGTAATGCTATAGCAACCACTTCATGGTGTCTTAAACGTCGCTGTGCAGGGAAGGCTACTAATTGTTTTAGCTTATCTGGTGGTTGTTTATTTTTTTAACACAAGCTGTGGAGGCAGGGTAGTGGAATCATTAGGTAGTTCATTAATAGTGTTTTGGAAACCGGATAAATGTACGCCCCGGTTTCTATGTTGGCGATGGCAGTACAATGTACAAAGTTTACCTAACTCCTTCATGATACGTTCTTTCAGCAAACTATTGGGCCGGAATTGTGGGCCATTGTCAGAAGTCACCTTGTCAACGTGCCCTACTTCGTTTAAGAATTTCTTGACGAATGCTGTAGAAACTGATTTTCCTGTAGCTTTTCGTAAAGGTGTGAATAAGACAAATTTCGAAGCAAGCTCAACAGCTACGAAAACATATGAATGGCCTTGTCTAGATCTTATTACTGGTCCGAAGATGTCCACGGCATTCATCTCTTTTAATTTGACTGGGGTGATTGGAAATAGTGGTGTTCTGTGTGTCACTGTTGGTGGTTTTCCTTTCAGACATAACTTGCATATTGCCAGGACTTTACGGATTCTCTTTTCCATATTGTAAAAATAACATGTGTCTCGTAATTTTTGAAAACATTTCTTCGCACCAAAGTGGGCATAACTGAGATGTGTGTATCAAATGAGTTTATTTACAAGTTCGTCTGGTATGCATAAAACCCAAGAAGGACTGCCAGGACGCCTGCGTCTGAATAATGCGTTATCACGTATGATATAAATCTGTCTTATAGCAGGATGTGACTTACTCTCCCACTCCCTTTTTGTATCCTTCCAAATCGAATCCTTTTCTTGTTCACGAGCAATGTCACTTAATGAGAATGAAATGAAGTTTTCAAAAGCAACCTTCTGCATGTAGAGTAAGCTGTAATTATTTTCTAGGCAGTCTTCCTCGTTACTTTGAGCTAAACCAACTTGTGCTCGTGAAATCGCATCAGCAATGATGTTTTGTGAACCCGGAATATACATAACAGTGAAGTTAAATTTCTGAAGACGCAAAGCCCAACGTTTTAAACGTCGTGATTTAATTTGGGTGGCATGAGAAATTGTAACGCCCGATGGTCGGTGTATACTTTTGTGTGCTTGCCTTGCAAATAGTAACGAAATTTATCAAACGCCCATACTATGGCTAATGCTTCCAGCTCCGTGTCTGAATAGTTGCGCTCTTATTTTATTAATACTCGACTGGCAAAAGCTGTACTTTTCTCAGTAAGACTTCCATTTTCAACAACTTCTTGGAACAAATGGACACCAAGCCCAGATCTTGAGCTATCTGTGGAAAGCCAAAAATCAAGGGATAAATCAGGATGTCACAATATAGGTGCATTCAGTAGTGCAGTTTTCAAATCTTGATACTCTGTTTGAGCATCATGATCCCAGTCCCACACTGTCTTCTTACCTGTTAGTTGACATAATGTAGGTGTTGATAAGCTTTGTAGGCTAATAAAACGACGATAAAAATTTATTAGTCCCAAAAATCCTCTTAATTGTCGCCTGTTTGTTGGTAGGGGCATTTCTTTGATTGCATTTAATTTCTCAGGATCAGATAGAATGCCTTTTGTTGTAACAATGTGGCCAAGAAATTTGAATTGTGTTCTACCGATGTCCGATTTCTCTAAATTGACTGTAATGCCATGTTCCCGAAATGTTTGTAATAATTCACTTAATACTTGGTTGTGTTTTGTCCACGAATTTTCTGCAATTAAAATGTCGTCAACATAAGTGGTGATCCTGTCTTTTAAGTGTGTCGATAATATTGTATTCAAACCACAGATAAATGTTGCTGACGAAACGTTCAGACCAAATGGCAATTTTCGAAATTGGTAACAGTTTCAAAAACAGAGGAGAGCTGTGTATTTCCTACACCTGGGATTTAATTCTATTTGCCAAAAACTACTTCGTAAATCCAAAGATGACAGTACCTTCACTCCATGGAATTTTTGCAATAGCTCATCTAGTGTCTGTGGTCTATCGGTTTCAGGTTGGATTACTGTGTTACTTTGTCTGGAATCGAGAACCAGTCTAATGGAATAATCCCTTTTCTTAACCATATGTAGTGGGCTGTTATATGAACTTACAGCAGGTTCGATGATTCCCTGCTCTAACATGGATTTTATTTCCTGTTCGACTTTGTCTCTGTATGTCAATGGGATGATGTATGGTGGTACAAAAAATTTATTATGGTCCTTGACCTAGAATTCATAAAGAAAGTTACGTATTGTTCCTGTCTTTGGAGAAAAAACTTCAAAATTTGTTTGTAATATTTCAAATAACTCATCAGTGCCTGCATTAGGATCTACCTCATCTTGGTAAACTTTCCTTTTAATTAATTGTTCTCTACTAATGTGTTGTTCTGTTTCACAGTAAAACGTAGTGATGTTATCTGTGCAACTATTAGACAAATTCATTGATTGTTGTGGAAAGAGAAAATGCAGATAAGTCACTTCCTCATCCTCCTTTGTTAACCATCCTTGAAATTAAAGCCTAAGTAGCATTTGATTTACTCATAACATGACTTCAGCATTACAAAAGTTTAACATTGCTTTATATTCACGTAGGAATTCCGCACCCAAAATCATTTCTGTCGATAAAAGAGGGACTATTAAGAAATTTGCAGAAAACTCGTGTCCTTGACACCTGAAAACTAAAGAAGTCTGATTGCGTATGTCTACGCTCTTTCCTTGAATGATTCCCTTTAATTCGGTGTTTAATAATGGCAAGGTTGGACAAACAGATGCCTGGTCACACTTCTTAAACATCGTCTCGCTAATTACATTCACAGGGCTGCCAGAATCAAGTACAGCTGAAAGTAGAATATTTCCTACCGAGATTTTTATAACTGGATGAGCATACATAATTTCGCTGTCTCTAATGTCCTGCAGTCCAACAAAGTTAACATAATTTATGTGTCGGCTTTCCGCCGCTACAAACGGTTCGTTTGTAGTCATTGTTGGTAGTCATTGTTGTGCCGGCTCGTATTGTCACGAATTATTGCTTGGGTCGGGTGGTCTGATTTCTACATTGTCCCCACACACTTTATTGGAATTTCTGCGATCCTGCGAATATTGATTTGTCCGCTCATCATAACTGTTTTGGTTCTCATAATTGTTATGACCATTATTATCACGTGGGCTCGATGGTCTGTATTCTGCATGAGCACCGCGTTCCGAATTGTAATTTGCGTGTCCGCGCCAATTTCGGTTGGTCCTACCGCGACCATTCCTTCCAAAATAATTTTCATTTCCATAATGCCTTTGCTCTCGCGGTCCGCTATCCCTATTACTGTACTGAGAGTTCCTATGATCATAAAAATCATTTCTCTGGCGTCTATGATCTGTGTTATACGGTTGCTGCCGCATATCGCACCTATCTTCTTCCGCCCTGTACGCGTGAGGTTCGTCCGAGTTCCATACGCGTTTACGGTCACGCCGCGGATTATTAGTTTACCAATACTGATTACTGTTATGTCTTTGTGTGTTTTCATAGTTGTCAAATTCTAATTCTTGCAAAAGAGCTTGGAATGCCTCCAAGTCATCTTTGCACCTACCCGCCAAAATTATGTGGCGTAATCTGATAGGCAGTTTTGTCAAACAGATACGAATTAATTCCGACTGACTGTACGGATTCTTTAAATATCTGTTGATGCGCATCATGTTTTCAAAATATTGCACTGGAGTTGAAAATTTAGACTGCTCGTAACTTTGCATCATAATGATGTAATGTTTTACACGATCTTATGTAATCTCTGACCAGTAAGCAGATAAGAATGCGTGATAAAAATCACCATATGTGTGACATTCACGTACTATTGAGCACATTCTTGCTATAGGCTCTCCTTCAAGATAACCGCAAATGAACTCCAGTTTGTGGCCAATTGACCATGTTGGTGGTAAAGAATAGGCAAATTGTTGTAACCACTCTCGACGGCGGATTTCGTGACTAGCATTCCGAATCAGTCTACTGACTGGTTTGATGCGGCCCGCCACGAATTCCTTTCCTGTACTAACCTCTTCATCTCAGAGTAGCACTTGCAACCTACATCCTCAATTATTTGCTTGACGTATTCCAATCTCTGTCTTCCTCTACAGTTTTTGCCGTCTACAGCTCCCTCTAGTACTATGGAAGTCCTTCCCTCATGTCTTAGCAGGTCCTATCATCCTGTCCCTTCTCCTTATCAGTGTTTTCCACATATTCCTTTCCTCTCCGATTCTGCGTAGAACCTCCTCCTTCCTTACCTTATCAGTCCACCTAATTTTCAACATTCGTCTATAGCACCACATCTGAAATGCTTCGATTCTCTTCTCTTCCGGTTTTCCCACAGTCCATGTTTCACTACCATACAATGCTGTACTCCAGACGTACATCCTCAGGAATTTCTTCCTCAAATTAAGGCCGGTAACTGATATTAGTAGACTTCTCTTGGCCAGAAATGCCTTTTTTGCCATAGTGAGTCTGCTTTTGATGTACTCCTTGCTCCGTCCGTCATTGGTTATTTTACTGATTAGGTAGCAGAATTCCTTAACTTCAATGACTTCGTGACCATCAATTCTGATGTTAAGTTTCTCGCTGTTCTCATTTCTACTACTTCTCATTACTTTCGTCTTTCTCCGATTTACTCTCAAACCATACTGTGTACTCATTAGACTGTTCATTCCGTTCAGGAGATCATTTAATTCTTCTTCACTTTCACTCAGGATAGCAATGTCATCAGCGAATCGTATCATTGATATCCTTTCACCTTGTATTTTAATTCCACTCCTGAACCTTTCTTTTATTTCCATCATTGCTTCCTCGATGTACAGATTGAGGAGTAGGGGCGGAAGGCTACAGCCTTGTCTTACACCCTTCTGAATACGAGCACTTCGTTCTTGATCGTCCACTCTTATTATTCCCTCTTGGTTGTTGTACATATTGTATATGACCCGTCTCTCCCTATAGTTTACTCCTACTTTTTTCAGAATCTTCTGAACACGAGCACTTCGTTCTTGATCGTCCACTCTTATTATTCCCTCTTGGTTTCTGTACATATTGTATATGACCCGTCTCTCCCTATAGTTTACTCCTACTTTTTTCAGAATCTCGAACAGCTTGCACCATTTTATATTGTCGAACGCTTTTTCCAGGTCGACAAATCCTATGAAAGTGTCTTGATTTTTCTTTAGCCTTGCTTCCATTATTAGCCGTAACGTCAGAATTGCCTCTCTCGTCCCTTTACTTTTCCTAAAGCCAAACTGATCGTTACCTAGCGCATTCTCAATTTTCTTTTGCATTCTTCTATATATTATTCTTGTAAGCAGCTTCGATGCATGAGCTGTCAAGCTGATTGTGCGATAATTCTCGCACTTGTCAGCTCTTTTCTTAGCGGATGAATTTTCTTTTACAGCATGACTCATGTTTCCTTCATTACGTCCCGCAGACGTGTCATATCCACGAGAAAAGTGGTCAGCATTTTCATAATTAACGCGCTCATTGTCGTAACAACTGGGCAATTATCGGATCTACCCGTGTCATTGCTGCGATCGATCTTTTCTTCGATGCAGGCAAGCTGTTCCTGTATATTTTTTACGTCACGTTTGTTATGCTGGTTAATTGTCATCTGCCCTTGTTTAAAACGTTGCAGAGGCTGAAATTCTTCGGCATCCGCGATCGATACCGACTGAGTGTCATCTGACCTGGTATCTAACCCGCTACTCAGTTCCGTCACTTTCATGGATAATTCATCTACCTGTTTAGCTACTGTCGTTAATTGAGTTTCTATCTTTGAAACATCATTGGTGGTCTGTAATTGCAATGACTCAATATCTTTCGCTAATTCCTCTACTTGCAGTTCTTGTTGTGATGTCTGTCGTTTCAGTTCTACAATATCAACATTTTCTACGTGATGAACTCGGGATACAAGATTATTAATAACTGATTTGAATTTTTCACGTAGCTGACTTTTCAACTGACTGGACATTTCTTCAAAATTACTATTTTAATTGCCATTCACCTCACCCTGAAACAATGTGAGATTCTCGCTAATTTCGTTCTGAAGCGATTTGAAATTCTTTGCATTATTGTCATTCAATTCAGTGAATTTAGTCTTAAATTCAGTGAGTTTACTCTCCTGTCTGTCATTAATTTCAGTGAGTTTACTCTTAAATTCAGTGAGTTTACTCAGTAATATTGTAAAACACCATTACTGGGGGCAGGGAGTACAACGTTACTATTCTCTGTTAAAGGAGAAGCAGTACCTGCGTTTCCACTAACAGAAGGAAAGGCAAAATTACTCCGCTCTATCGGAGTGGCAACCAGACCTGAATTTCAACCGAAAGTGGGGAAAACAAAATTACTCTGCACTTTTGAGGCGGAAGCAACGCTGGAATTTCTCATAATGAGTTCGGTTTGCGTCACTGTATTGTCATGTTCTAAGTTGCGTGTAGCACACAGTTGTTCATCACGCATTGTTGACTAATGATCGCCTACATTCCAATTCTCCGCAGTATTGTTCGAAAATTCCCGGATCTCAATATTCTCAAAAGAATTTTCTACTCTCTGTTCCGAATTTTCGGAAACTGCTTTTGAAACCGCTTCTACATTCATGTTCGGAACCGTATCCACCTGCGCGTTTACAGCAGCATCTGCATTCTTTTCCATTTTCTTTTGTGCTTGCGTCATCGTTGTCGCAATACGAACGAAAACATGTCACTAAAACCCACCGCTATCCTAAAAATACCACTGTTCAGTTAACTATTACACAATACATCAACAAATTCAAAGACAACACTGCTTAAATAAAATTTTGTGTTAATGCAAAGCAGTGCGCAAGCGATCAAAATGGTGTGCCCCAACTAATGATTACTGTTGCATAAGGTTGCAGTTGGCAGTAGAAAGACGAAGCATATCTAACTATGACTCATCCAAAAAAAAAAAAAAAAAAGTGTCCTGGCAGGCATGTCGACTGGTGAAAGTTGCGAGCTCTACCTTCTTATCTTGTGTTTTCTACTGAAAATCTCGTGCTTGCACTGAGTGCAATGCATGTTCTGTATGGCGGCTCCTGCTGTCGCTGCGGCTGCTGCTGCTTACTACCACTACATATAATTCAAGAGAAAGGGTTTGGTGAAATCGAAACTCGATAAATGATAACCCAAACAAAAAACTATATTCTGAAAGCGATTCTTTCTCATTTAATTAACAAAGTGCTAGAAGCTCTTTGAACAATCGCTTCGTTTGTAAATCTGCATCCAGTGGCATTAAAGCAATAATACAAATTAATCAAACTGAGACAGATTGAGACAGACTGAAATACTTCTCAATTGAACACATAGTGAAACAATTCCCTGACAATTACAAGAGAAATCAATGACAAAAATCAATACTTAATCTAACAATGGTTTCCCGTTAAGAATTCAACTGCTATCATTATCAAAATTACCATCTGCTGCTACGCACATACAAAAACCCTTTTCTTTAAATCAATAAGCGCACTGCAAATTATAAAAAATTATCAACTTAATACCAAATCCTGCGTCGCTGCTGTCGGACACGGCAGTACGGCAGCTCGGCGACGACCCCTCGCCCAACACGCGTGCGCGCCACAGCATGCGGGATCCTACACTGGCTTCAAAACTGCCACTAGTTAATCCGTGTGCTGCGAGGCACAATTATATCTTAGATTCCGGAGCTTGTGAATGCGCGCTGTAGCCAACCTTTACCTCCTAAGAGAGTATTGCCAACTCTCAAAACGAAAAGTTTTAAAAAGATAAACATTGAAATAGAGGCATATATTCCAAAGATATAAAAATAATTTAAAGGATTTGCCACAGAATTCTAGGATGACTGCAGGCTCAGGGAAAAACCAGAGTGACAATGCAAGTTTTTCAAACAGCCACCGAGTATATTATGAAGCCTGAGAAATGTGTGAAAGTGTATAGTCAGGAAATAATTTGAAACAGGTATTGTGTAAGTGCTGGTAGATAAATTGCCTTATCACAAGACATGTGGGTTTATAGGTCAGAGCTATAGATTAAGGAATTTATCGAACAGACTGAGGTATATTGCTAGACAACAATCTAACTCTAATCTGCCGGTAAATGTTAATGACCATGAGTTATAGGACCCATGAGGACTAGTTGATATGTGCAGCAACGTGCATAGAACCCCTAGCTGTTACAGTGATTCCTTTCTTCAGTTTGCGGCACTACCTCCTACTCTTTCACTGTCACTTCTATCTGACAAGAAATCTGTTCATCTCTCGGTATATCTAGGACGAGAACTGAGTGTTTGTAACCTGATGTGACTATATTCGCAAGAGAGACATAATTCCTGATAACGACAGAATGGAAATTTTATATAGGTGAGTGGTAAACAACAAAAGTAAGATAATTATTTATTAACACCTTCATGAAGGGAATCTGAGAGTTCTGATGTTAGGCAAGATTTGAATGGTAGTGTGAAAAGAAATGAATAAATTTCGTTTGCACTATGGAATTTGAACAATGTGTGTGTGTGTGTGTGTGTGTGTGTGTGTGTGTGTGTGTGTGTGTGTGTGTATGTGTGTATGTGTGTATGTGTGTGTGTGAGTGTGTAACATGTGGTATTTGTGTGATGTAAGATGTGGTATATGTGTGAAGTCAGGAATAGTAATGAAATGTATTGGGTAGTTAGTAAAGTGAAGAAGGAATAACTGAAAAGAATAATTACGATTAAATGGAGTAAATAAAATGAGAAACGATGGTGGTAGGAATATGAGTTACGGAAAAATAGGAAAGAGGGAGACATAGAGAATATTATAAGTGGACATAGTCAACCAGAATGAATGAAATTCAGTAAAACATAGAAGCAATGTGAAAATATGTTTTGTGGGATCAGCAACCAGTGTGGAACGTGGTCATTAATGCAATAATGTTCATCGGAAAAACTGAGGGAGGGTTAGGTAAAATGAAACATGAAACAGCAAAAATATAAAGTAACATAACTTGTGAATCAAAATAAGATACTGTTTTGTAAATCTCCCCATAAGTACATGTATTTCCCCACTAGCTGTGTCCAGGAGAAATGAATTGAGACCGAGTGTGTAGTTTAAAATTCAATTTCCTTGTAAGTTTACAGGCCATTCAAGGCAGGGCTGTTTTATACCAACGTAAATGTTGATGTTTTACTAGTTTATTTTATTGCATAGAAATGTGTCTGAAACATGCAGATGAAGTCATAACGCTGGGAAAGGTAGCAGTAGAAACAATCAAGTTATTATTGCAGGAGTTAAAACTGTGTGTGGTCAGCCAGCAAGTGCGAGATTGAACAGGTTTGCGCGACCTTGCTGCGCTGATGACATACTCGTAGCCCAACGACTCACATTGTTTTGTTCACTGGCTGGTCTCCATACACATGCTGCAAGTACTTTTCAGTATCTGCGATGCTCTGGTTTTCCAACAAAAGGAAGGCAGTGATAGCTCTCTACCTTGGACGCCAGTCCGATAGAGACCTTATGTTGAAGGCTATGTATTGCGTTACCACCAATCGGAACTTCATTAAATCATAGGGAATGAAGCGGGCGTGTTCCACGAAGTACCACAACTAAATCCTCATTTCGCAACAGAAATTTGCCAAGAAAAATATTAAGTACTTATTTTACACCCATTGTACATTAATTTTTTTTAACCAGGTATGGTGAAGCAGTAGTGGAACAACTGGCCTGGAATGAAAAGTTTTGAGGTACAGCACAGGGTCTGTTCTATAACACAAAGCAAAGCAGTTCTTCAGTTCTTCACATTACTGTTATTTGTATAGACCACATATCATATGTATCAGCTCTTATATATTGGATATTCTTGGTTGTCTTCAGTTCGAGGGCCTGATTTACCACGAAAATCTTTTGAACCTTGGTAAATAGCTGCTCACACAAACTGCAGAGTCAGTTATTGTTTCCTGCCCATTTTGTTCATAATTTGAAACCTCACATTCAGTTACAGACCGTATAGCTTCCTCACTGAACGTAAATTCTCTTAGAACTTCAGAAATTTGTATTTCGTTGCCAAAACTGTGACTTTCACTATTTGATATATGACTTAATATCACTTGGTATTTTATCAAGAATTTCCATTACCATTTCGGTATTTAGTTGAGATGCTTAGAGTTTTCTGCTGGATCCAGTTATCAAAGACTCTAAATATAAGAATAACAGCAAACTTCTCTAATATTTTACTGTGGTATCGTAGTGATAGCACACATCATGTTGCAGTTAGGATGAAAAATATATATAAAATTTATGAAACTAAAGTATTACTTTACTTTTCAACACATAATCTTTGGTAACTTACGAATCTACACTAACTTGGAAGATAATATAGTGGATATCAGAATAAATGTAATCTCACAATTCTGGACCACAGCAAACACGAAAGAACTCTGAGCAACAAACTGCCTTTTGTATCATAGTGCAACCTAGAGCTCAAGCGATCAGTAAGTTGCATTTCATGACAACAGAGGGTAACAGAATACATTGCCATGGTGATTTCATAGAATAGCCATTGTGGTGCTCTGAAGATGTAAAATTTAACGTGATTTTACTGTGAAACCAGCGCTACACAAAGGATTAAGTTACCTTGGATTATTTGGACACAAGTAATACCCATGTAAATACGTCATTTGTGCTTGGGATATTTTATTGTGAGAGGTTCGAGAGAACATCGCATGATAAAATAGGTAGCACATGTGAAGGTAAGAGTACAATGTTACAAACTGTTTATCTTTTTCCTGTTCTTCCTTCTTTGCATGTTTTCTGCTTTCTGTTCTTGGTACTGAACCACACATAAAGAGGTGGCATAAATTTGAAGAAAAACGCATGGAAGATGGACCCACATACTTCGTCGTTTGTCATTTCATGGAATACACTTTATTGCTTGACAACAAGTATTATGATTACAAATTAAAAACCTTGTCAAAATGAATAACAACGCTGACAATAATTTAAGAACTTGAACATAATTAATGCATTAACCTAAACTTTAAAAATTTGTACCATTAAGAACAGGTCTTAAAACCAGGAATATGGATAAGTCCCCAAATACTAGTAATAAGTCATGCAAACTAGGCTGGATCAATAAATTGAGGTAATAAATGACTGCTGCTAGTAGTACTAACAGTTCCCAAGCATAGATAAACCTTTAAACAAATAGACAACACCCACCCAAAATACAGAAAGGCATCAATTCATGTCAGTGATTGTTGGCGTTGGAAAGCCGTTAACACTTTATAATATAAACCTTAATAAAATCCCATATGCAATTAAATAGAAGAAAGGCTGGGAAGCAGAACAATTTAAACGTGACTCTCCGCTGGTGTACACCAGCAGAAACATAGACAATGTCCCTCACACAAATATACAATCTCTCAAAATACAAGATAAGTATGGAAGACATCCAATTTAAATGTTACTTCCAAATGGTACACATTAGCAGCAACATTAACAATGACTCATAAATAAATATGCACTCCTCCAAAACGAGACTGGGTGTAAAATTACAGCAGATGGCTATCACACCCAAAAGGCAACAAGTTGGCATGTTTCAGAAAGAATGGAGTTAGCTAATGACTGTGGATGAAAACGGTATAACTCAACAGTTCGCATTCATAAGTAAAGGGCTTTAAAACTTAACAAGTTCAAGAACTAGCGATAAGGTAAAAGGTTTAAACCAGTAGTTAAAGAGCAAATATGGTGACAACAAACGTTGGACTTGCAGAACACGCTATGTACTTGCTGAATTCACAATATTGTGCAGATCAGTATTTCCGGAATTAACTGGTGAAACTATGCCATGGCAAGTATCAAACGATCAAATTTATCTAACTTGAGCTAACACAAGGCAGCTGGTAGAGATGCCTGACTGTGGGCCAACCTAGACATCATGCGACATCAGAAGGGTTGCTGCAGCAGAAGGAAACAACATCTCTGCACTGAGTCCAGAAAACTAGAACGCGTCGTCCACTGCTAGAATTACTTTGTGAACTCACATGAAAAAGGAACAGTAAATGGCCCAAATAAGGCCACGAATGAGTGTGTCTAGGACATAGACAGTATTAACATATCCCAGAAGTGGCCACACATGTAAGTTACAAACTTAACTTTCTAAAAATTACTAGAAAATCAACAAGGTGAAATATAGGCGCCTGCAAATCCAATTACTAGGGCATTCTTATCTGTAAAAATTGCCTACGTTTCGACACATACTATGTTGGATAAATTCAATTTTCAACAGAGAATGCTCGTACACTTGCACAAAATATGCCCTGCAGCAACAAATTACTATCAGTTACACAGATCGATGATCAGCCACACAATCACTCGGCTTCATGTTAATATGATATGTCCAATTCCACATTAACACAGACGTAGCCTTACGATACAAGTACCAATAAAGAACAACAATTAAATCCACTCAGGTGTGAAGGAGCCGTGGCTTCGCCGATTCCAAGCAGGAGTCTTGTTGCCTCCAATCCGTACAGGTGATCTTCCAGATGCCGTAAAATTTAAGCTTGAGGAGTCAGCCAGGAACTTGCTGACCAGGCTGCACGCAGCATTCACTGCTCCTCCCACAACTCGCCGCTATCAGTTCTTGATCCTGGCGGCAAAGCTTGCCTCCTAGCGATTTAGCCACTCGCAGCTTCTTGAGGACCCTACCGGACTGCGGACAGCCACCAAAGTCAATAACTTGCCAGCCACGTCCCCTCTAGCTAATTATCACAGCAGGACCAGCCAAAAACGAACAGGACCCTCGACCAAAGGTCCTAGCCTCCAACGTATGATCAGAATCTATATCATCAGCCCAACTAGTTAGTGGCGCCAGTGGAGTGTCTGGTCGGCAAAAATTAAAACCGCCATGGCTCAGGTACATTGGAAGATTTGATATTGTATGGATTTTCTAACTTCGTTTCTTTGTGCAGTTTTGTATTTGGGTACGTCATGGAATTGGTATTTTTTTGTGATGTAACGTTTTGTTTACGTTTCTTAACGTACTACTTAAATTATTTCCCTTAAACACGACAAAATGAAATTATGATTTTGTATTACATTGTAAATCATTGTAATCGCTTAATGCTAAGTGAAGAGCTATGAGCTGTAGACATATATCGAGAGGTTGATAGAGGAGCGCCAACAAAAGAGCATGTACAGAAGAAGATAGGTGATTGTCATGTGTGAGTGCTGCAGTGTCGTGTCCTTGGGCGATATTCGAAAAGTTTTTTATCCTTCGTACGCGTTTTGATTTCGGTGTGTACCAGAGACAAAGAAACTAATAACAAAACATGTTACTATCCTTCACATTCTGAACCGATTTAACCAAGCCGCTGGAATGCTCCGCGTGTACGGTTCGATTGTGAACACCTCTATCTTTATGGTGCCTACCACGGACTACAAGATTACATAAGAAATGTATTAATGGACCTTCTTATCGTGTACTGATGTTCAATATTATTAACCTTAAAACTACAATGAGCAAATCACCAGGCCACGTCAATGTTGTGCATGTTTGTTTTCTAGTGTGACAGAACGACCTGTGCAATGCATACCAGTTATTGTCAAATTAAATTCAAAATGCACTTTATCGTCGTGACCTGATTTGCAGATACGATGTGTCTGTGGCCTCATTATTTCTGATAGCGCACGGTATCTATTCTGCTCCACACAGAATGTTCGTGCGTACCGTGGATTGTTAATCAAAGTACAAACATATTAACGTTCTTCTTCCTTGTGGACTGTGGTGCACTGAAATGCTCTGATTCGGGAGACAGCAAATTCCGAACTCCAGCTGGAAGCCGATAATAAGCATTGATAAGTCGGGATACACCACTTCTTAACCGAATGAAGTGCGTCCCATCTACGTCGCCAGTTCCAGATATTTTCGTTAGTTGAGAGGCTTCTGCGAACGTCGTACGTTGCTGTTGTACCCTCAAACTGACGGTTACTGTCAAATGGATTAGCACGTCGGCAATAATTACTGGACTGCATATTCTGATTACAGACCAACAACATGGACGACAACGACACGCCGACAGCATTAGTTAAGTGGAGACTGACTTATACTTTAAGGAAACCACACCCCTACATGAAATGTTATTGAAAATTATTTTGTAATAAAACTATCATTAGTGTTAAAGATGCGTGGGTTTCCCATTGTCATTGCCTTTCAAGTAATTGAAATCTCACTCAATTCTGAAATGCATTTTCAATAACTTACAGAATTAAAACTAAAATTAATTTCGTTCCTGAAATTACTTTCTACTGCCGATGTTACAATTTTTCAAGCCCTTTGTCTGCCGACGTTCTTCGCATTATTGCCAATGAGTACTATTACTGATAATGATACTAAAATCTCAGTTTTTACTATGCATTAGCTTTCATCACATTCTGTCCTTTTATATGCAGCTTTAATTGCGTACATGTTAAGACACATATTCCACACATATCCTTGACCCCACTGTGTCCACATCCACCTTCAACTCTCCCTCTGTGCACCCTATCCTCTATCTTTCCATCCCCTCCTCCTTTCTCTCTCTGAATCTTCATCTCAACCTTCCTCTTCCCCCTATCCATCTGTTTTCCTCCTCTCTACCTACTCTACCTATCCACTCCCTCCTCCACACATTTCCCTATTTGTCTCCTGCTACCACTCCCACTGGTCTCTCATCATCTCCTCCCTCTCTGTGCATCACCTCCTCCCACTTCCTCTGAGCATATCTTCCTCCCACTCTATATCCATCTTCTTCTTCCAGTCTTTCTATCCATCTCCTCTGTTCCCCATCTTTATATAGATCTCTTACTCATCATGCTCTCTCTCTCTCCTCTCCACTCGTTTCCATGTTTACCTGCTCCTTGTTCCTCTCACTCCATCTCTTCTGCTCCTCTCTCTGTGTCCATTTCCTTCTCCTTCACCATCTCGTTGTCCATCTCGTCCTCCCCCTTCTCCTTCCTCTCTCCCAACCCATTCAGTCCTACCTTCACAACAAAAAAACAAATATTTTAATGCACATTCTACACATTAGTTTATCATCGCTCTGAGAATCACAGATGAAGTCACGCTGAGTTCGTCACTATGTTATTCTGTACATAACATTAAGTATGTGTTTGTATATATGAGAGTACTCACTTATTTACTCGCGTTTTCCTTATTATATCTGATAATCCAGCGTGCATCATACTTTACATCTATCAACTAACTTTTCCCATAACTCAACTTCTGTAGCACCTCCTTTCTCTTCAGAATGCTGTTAATGAACAAAATAAACATAATGAAATTGCAGTTTATTATCTTTCATCTTGCAATACCCATGGAGATTACACTGTATCCGATTGCACACTCACAGATCATTGACATGAAGCATTTACACATCGGAGTAAAACATAATTAGTACATGCACGTTAAAGAGCTATTGTATATCTCTGTCCTCACATCAGAATTAATGAAAATAGTCAACCTCCTGGATGGCAGCTAACACAGCCCTGGGATTTATTTTTTTTTGTTGACATTCTTTCGTTGTTTACCCTTACACTAAAATTATACGAAATAGTAGAAGCACAGGTTTCTGGATCGAAAGAACAATGAAAGCATGTACAATAAATATGAACACAACAACCTCAGCAAATTTTAGAAGTTGAATCTCTTCGCACTTCAGATTGTAGATTTACATAATCTTTGGCCTTTAGTGAATGTAACATCACAGGTAAACTCTAATAAGACAAGCCAAGAAATTTTTTTTAAAAACTTTTTTTACTTTGGTAACTGATCTTTATTGATTTTTATGAGCTGAATCAAAATCTAGCCTTAGTTATTTTCTTTGTATCACCCATAGTTCTCGAGCAATATGCTTTTCACTGTATAGTATAAAAATCCAATCCTATATGGTAAATGGGGAAATTAATGAAACGCTTCGTTAGAACATAAGCATGGTTTGTATGTACAGTAAGCTACTTGAAATAATGATATGTGTTAACCCTCCGTTACTCGGGCGAAAATTCGTGACATGCTTACTCGTGCAGATGACAGGTGTCATACGCAATGGAAGCAGTCTAGTTGTATACTTCGATCGGTCTTTATTACAGAATTGTGACTGATTTAATATTCTTACACAGTATAATATATTCTAACGTTTGAAACAGTTCGACCATTCGAAGAACAATATCTTCAACTGAATTACTGGCATTACATGGTCCCTTTGGTTGTTTATCGACGTACGGTGGGCAATTCAAAGTATAAGCTGTTTTTACATCAACCAAAGCAAACACTTTTAATCGGTACTTTGCTACTTTGTTAGGAATATATTGTCTGAATGGGCAGTTTCCTCTAAATGCCAAAATCTCTTCGCCAACAGTAAGATATTCACTAGGTGAAAAATATTTTTGGCAATTGTTCGTGAAGAGTTCAAGCTCGTACCTCTCCGAGAGCAGCCCACTTGCCAATCTCTTTGTAAACACCTCTGTCACTGATATTATGAAACCTCAGACATCTCACCAGAAAGCTGAATCGGTTTTCACTTATGCATAAATAACATGATTGATGTCGGTTTCTCTTTGAGTTATCCCACAATTACGATATACTCTTCCTAGAACATCTGCAAGATCCTCACAGATATAACAAACCAATGAAAGCCCAGATCTCTATCGCATCTGTTTCTTTAGCATCCCTTTCCCTAGAGAAGTTACCACGAACTTCACTAGTGTCTATATTAGTGCATGTTGCGATAATGCTTATAATGATTTCATCCAAAAACTAATTCAGACTCTCTATTTCTGTCTTTTTTGTCCAGGCAAATGCGTAATAATATTACAAGAGCTGATTCCAACATTGGTGGGATATCTATTTTTCATTCGTTTAATTATTCCATCTTTCCCTTAAAAAATGCATCCTCTAGGGTCATTTCTTCCTGTGACTCATATTCATCATTTTCCGACACTTCTTGTTGTTACTGAATCATGACCGCTTTCACGAACACAGTCCTCAGTCTTTGAGTCAGCACTATCACTTTGAGCATCTTTATCACTCAGCTCATTGAACCATTCCAACCATACATTAGAATCTCTTCTAAAGTCTGTCAGAGATTTTGTCATTTTGACATTTCTTCCACAATCTAAAAATAAAGAGAGTACTAGGTAACATGCAGATAGCTGCATTAATCAGATTCTGTACCTCTAAATTTACGCACATGAAAGATAGATTGAATCCAGGAAAGCAGTAAAGTAATACAGACCTACTTTGTTTCAGATTGTGGCAGCAGAGCTAGCGCGAATGACCAGTGTCAGCCAGACTGTACTAAAGTGTCATAAACAATGTATCTTTCGAAACTGAAAAGCCAATAATGATTGGAGCTAACAGCTGGAGAGTTAAAAGAAAGGTACAGAAAATGGTGTGAACGCAATCTAGCCCTGTGAGACAAAATTGAGCGGGGAAATCATGTGGATAACGCGTGTCATCCTATCGAGCAACGGAGGGTTATTAGAAGTTTCACTCGTCAGCTGTAATTACTTTGTATTTTCTTTCTCTTTTTTCTTGTAAGCTCCTTCTGTTGCTTGCTGAACTTCTCAGTGAAGTGACCAACAGTAGTCCCCCATCATGTTGGTGTTCCAGCAGTCTTGATATCGTTTTCCATCACCTTAATGTCCTGGTGAAAATGCTCTCCTTGCTCTTCACTAAAATCGCCCACATTGTCTGGGAATAAATCAAGGTGACTGTTCAAAATTGAACCTTCATGCTCATTAAACATCCTAAAATTTTAAACTTCTTTAACATTGTAGCTATAACATATTCTAGGTGTTTTTCATGTCCTAAGAACTTTGTAACAACTTGCTTCAATGATACCAATGCTTCTTTCTCATTTAAGGTCATTGTGGATTCAAAGTTAACATCAAATATCAATTCTGTAATGTGAGATCCGACAAAGACGCCTTTTTTTAAGTTTAGCTTCTGAAAGGTGTGGAAACGTCTGGCAGAGTTACTTAAAATATGGTCCACCTTTGGGTGAAGCCTTTACAAACTGTTTCATTCGGCCTAACATAGTATGTAGAGGTGATAGGAGTAGGTTTTTTGGATCTACAAGGTTTTTGTGTAGAATGTTCTTCTCACCATGTTTTAAAGACTCCCTCACAGGCCAGTTCTTTTTACACCAGTGTTGATTCCTAGCCCTACTATCCCATTCATGCAAGAAACATGGAAATTTGGTAAAGCCACCCTGCTGACCAAGGAGCACGCAAGATACTTTTAGATCTCCCCTTATCATCCAACCATGAGCAGAATAACCTACTTAATTTAGCACTATTTCTGGGTTCTCGTAGCTTGCTTTCATATGTACAGAATGTCCAACAGGTATTGATGCATACCTGTTACCATTGTGTAATAAAACAACCTTTAAACTAGTTTTGGATGAATCAATAAACAGCCTCCAGTCTTCCTTTTTGCATTCAAAACCAAACTCATTCATCAGACTGGGAATGTCCGAGCAGTAGACTAAATCACCTTCTTGTTGAAAAAACTTCTAAAAGTACTGCTCTGTCTTTCTATACAAGTATATGCTGTTTCCAACTGCCAATAAATTCTTTTCTTTTAATCTAGAGCCGAACAATTGAGCCTTTTCTTTCATTAATCCCAGATCCCTAACCAAATCGTCAAGTTCTGTGTGAGTAAACAATTTGGGCTTTAGACTTTCTGTATTACAATAGAATTTATCTACATCTGGTTCAACTAAATCACACATTAGATCAGAAAATACTTTTGTTCGAATAGAATTTAAGTCATCTGGTGGTTCAGGAACCACGAAATGTAAACCACACCCTACTGGTCGGATGACGTACACAAGGTTAGGGTAGCTTATTACCTTCTTCTTTTTAGAATTATGACAAGTAATATCAACACTGCAAAAGTAGCAATCATTGGAAAGATTTCTTGGATCCCTCCATATCATTGGAACAGCAAATTTAATCGCTTTTTTCTCCTTTTAGGACCATTTTCTCAGAATGCACATACATAACATACCTTATGTGGTGCCCAAGATTTATCTTGATCACCAAGTTTAGATTCAGAGTATGATAGATAGAACATTTTCACAAAGTCTGTAATGTTTATTTGGTGCAGAAGGTGACCTTAGTATGTAAGCAATATGCACTTGGGGTTGCAGTATGTGCTAAGTTCACTTTCTAGTATTTGTTAAGTGGCAGCCGCTCACACAGTTGCAGATGACATGATGTACAATGAGACGAACTGCAACAGTAAAAAAGGACAGAAAATATGCTGCAAACAGCAAGAATAAATCTTAAAAATATGCCACATAATACAATAAACAAGGTAGTATGAAAGCATCCACAAGAAATTATATTTTTTTGAAAAACCAGACAGTAAAAGTGTAATAATGTGTTGCTGTGTTTGTATAACCATGCTATTTTCTGCGTGTTTTAGATTATAAAAACTGAGCGATGATGGTGATATTTGTCACCAAAGCATGTATGGGAAAATACATAAGTCAACAATTATCAAGGTGTTTTGCATCAAGGTGGACTCAATTTCTGATATTGTGGTTTTCCTTTGTAAACACAGATGGAATAGTAGAATTGAAAGATAAAATTATCGTTGATGATATAACTTCATGCATAATACATTTTCTAAATTGTTTAGCTTCTTCTTCTTTGGATTTGAAAATTAATGACTATAATCTGAGTTCATTAACAAATACAATGTGTTTTGGATTATATGTTACATGTGTCTCTAAGACACAGCATAGAAATTTTGATCTTTTAGTGTCATCTACATCTATGCTTATTGTGCTTATTTAGTATCTCTATATTCCAATAACTTTGTGACATCTTTAGCTTTAAATCAAGGCTTTTTCTTTTCATCAATAAACATACATGAATGCTTACCACTTTATGTAAGTTTGTTGTTGGCAATTTCTATGACTGACTGCACTTACATGGAATAAAAATATAACTGATGAAATATTTTGCAAAGGAAGGTACAGTCAAAAGTTCGACATAAGTGTTTTTCCTTCCTTGATTTTTTTGTCCATGATGTAATGGGACTGGTACATTATTTCTCAACAAAATAACATAGTCTCTTGAAGTGAATATTGTACATTTCTTTAATTTTATCTATGCTACAGAAATCCAAATAAGTATTAAGCATATCTTCTATTAATTTATAATCTGTATATTTATAATTTGAGACATAAAACATTTTATCTTCTTTAAGTCATTCACTATTGTAACCAGATAATCCCTCTAGAAACGATTCTTAAACAGTAAACCACTGATTTCAAAATAATACTTACACATGACTATGTAAATTTAGAGAGAGAAATAAAGCTCGAGTATAGATTATTTTTAAGTATTTTACAGCAGTTACTCCTATACATTTAATTAAAACTATTATAATTGTCTCAATAATTTTAAGTGTCCAGATACTGTAAAATCTGTGAAGTAGAGAATTCGACTGATAACTTCCACTTACACAAATGTACAAAGGATAGATATAAGAACTAATATAAAGAATGTCTTAGTGTATACCATAAAAACTTTACAAAGGTAAAAAAGTTATGTGTGTATATGGAAAATATGTTTCTATGTGTTATTACAAAAAACATTTGAAGAGAATTCTGACTGATAAACATTCTAAACTATTGAAAACTGATGAAGAACAAACAGGGTGAAAAAAACATTGGTGACCATGAAATTAAAGATTTTATTTGTTTTTATTTAAATATTACATCAAGGACAAGCTCTCAAGTAAATGTAAGATTTGTCTTCAGTATTATTATAAAGAAAAGTGGATATGAAACAAAATTAATAAAAATGAAAGTTAATTAATTACAGCATTTGCAATTTTTTCAATGGTCGTTTTTGGAAACTTCATAAATTTGTATTTAGACGAGTAGAAGGCAAAAGTGGCTCATTAGGTATAATTTAAGGCTATATGGCAGATGTATAAAAAGATTAAATTAATTTGTGTTACATAATTTATCACTGCTATAAAAACTTTCCATAATATGAAAGTAGTTCAACTCAAAAACGTAGCTATCAATTATAGTTTAAGTGGCTACAGCAGATCAAAGTGATCAGAACTGGTTAATTTAATAGTGTTACAGGATTTTCCATTTCATTAAAAATTATACCAAAATACAAGATCAAAGACAAAACATGTACCTAATATAATTTAGTTTCGCCGATTTACCAATGATGTCTTCGGAAAGACATGTCCAACATGAGAAGAAGAAGTGGTGACATTAAATCAGATTTGTCCATTCTGTAGTAAACTATTTGAGCACAGAAAAGAGGACCTTCTACTGAAAAAGGAATTGTTTGGGATTAAAAGAACTAGATCTAAATCTAATGAAAAATTTGAAGCATGATCTGTTGAGTACAAGTCTGTCTTTAACGATGCTAATATTAGTAAACTCAATACCATTAGTGCAAAAATGAATTATATAGTGAAGGATCTTAATTGTATGATAGAAATAGCTGAAAAGTGAACAAATTTCAGAAAAGTAGATGGTTTGAGTGTAGCATGTTTTACCTATTTCTACAAGTTACAAGGCATCAGATAATACTGTTCCAGTTTTGTTAAAAAACCAGAGAGATAGTAACATATGATGAGTGTACTGATATAGCAGATACCACATTTAATATCCAGCAGCTAGCGATTCCTACAAGCAGTGGGGGCAGTAAAATAATAACAAATTTTAAGATATGTTTAAGATATGTTTAAGATATCACCAAGACTTTGGTTGTACATATTACAAACATAGAGAACTTAAGCACATTTGTTTCAGACCTAAAGAACGTAAATATGGCTTTGAACTATGTAGAAACTGTAAACAAATAGTAAAAATTAGAAACCATACTTGGTATTTGCAATACAAATTGCAAAATGTTGGTATTTGTGAAAAAAAATTACTGAATAATTTACAGGCAACGTATGTGAAAATTGTAGTGAAGACAGTTGGTATACGAATGGGATATTGAAAGATTATTACTTTTTGCAGTTCTGGGAATGCTAGAAAACAATTACAGAAAATCAGTGTAAATGTTGTGAAAAGAGAATACAAAAGAGAGTTCCTTGTATCTATGAAGAAAAAAAAAACATGTGGTTTGATTATAAAGCTCAAGAACAAACTAGAATACATGTTCCAAATCTAACAATAGTTCACAGTTTTAATGGTGTTACAGTTTATATATATATATATATATATATATATATATATATATATATATATATATGGCACAAATTAGGAATCATGTAAGTGGATGATATTTCATAAACATAAGAATTATACACTTATAGCTCATTATGCTAGTACTATCTACACAGGAACTAAATTGATGTTATTGGAGATAAAACCTTTAGAATAAAAAATTGTAGGTACTAGCAATTTTGTACAACTTTCTTATAATATTTTCGCAAAAACATTTGATCCCAAAGAATTGAAGAAAGGTTAATTCGCACATTGGTTCAATATACAAGAAAATGCAAAATTATATAAAGCTATTCCCTGATATCGAATATTATTGTGTTGACACTATGAAACGAATTGAAAGAGAAGCATTTTTCAAATGGCATAGACAAAAAGTTGAAGAACGTTATATGTTCAATATGAGGAAAGATATCAACGAATACTCTAAATCTGATGTAGAAATATCGAGAAGGGGCTGTTTGGAACAAAGGAAACAGTTCCTAGAAATAGACAGTATAGATCGATTCTGCTATGAGATCTAAACAGCTGTCTGAAGGAAGAACTACTGTGTTTGATAAAGAACAGAAGGATAATTATAGTAAAGAATCTGTAGCTCAGTTAAATAGTTCAAACAGCAATAATATTTAACATTCTCATAATGGTGGTGGAGTTTATATAGCAGGAACTAAAGCAGATGACTGGTAAATTAACCATTACTGTTTCTCATGCCATGGCTGTGAAAAATGTTATAAAGGTGAGGCAACTAACAACAGAAGTAAAGGAACAGTGAATAATAAATATTAATATACTTTAATAAGAAATAGGGAATTAAAAAGGTTCTGGGTATAATTAGTGGAGTTGTGGGAATGTGATTGGCTAAAGAATGCAGGGTATAAAAAACTTAACAATATATAACAGTTATCTGTAGGTTTTGAGCCTTTGAATCCAGAGATGCTCTCTACAGTGGTCAAACAAATAATATAAAATTGTGAGCTAAGGCAGATGGTATTAAGCCAAAAATATTATTTTAATATATGGTTAACCTTTATGCAGCTGTAGAATGTTGCGATTATTATACTGAGCAACACAAAACGAAAATACGTATATAGACCAAGATATTATTCAAAAAAAGATATAGATTTAAAAAATGCGAAGTATGGCACATGGGGAATGCATCATCACGCTTTAACAGTACAAATGAAGACCAATAAAAATGAGAAGCTGCTGTTTCTTTGTGAGTAAGATATACAGAAGAGAAAATAAATGAAAGTAACCACAACAATCATGAAGGAAAATTTATTGGAACTTGGCTAACAAATGAAGTGAAGAAACTGTAAAAAAGAGTGTAAAACTTTAGATATCTATAGGGTGACGGACAGTAGAAATAAAAGAAAAAAGTTGTATCTCAGAAGTAATACATGAAAAACAAACAACATTTGAAAAGTATCTTTCAGTGCCTACCCCAGAAAATAGAGAAGTCTACAAACAGAAAATGCGTAATGAAAAGGATTTTTGAAGAGAACCCACTGGCACAGGCCTTGGAATTACACATTGTAGCACAGAACATGATATTAATGGCTATCTGCACACAGCATCTAAAGCTTTAAAAACTCTACATAAAGTAGAAAAGAAAGCAATTAGTTTGAATAAAACACTAAAATCTATGGTACGATTTTAACATGGAGGTGAAGTTGAATAAAGATCCAGAAATATAAACAAAAGGCCTGGATCAAATAACAGGAAATAGCCCACAGCAAATTTGAAAATCACAAAAAATGGAAAAGCACCAGGTATCCATGCAGCGTTAGTTAAATTTCGGCGACTATCGCTATACTTTAAAATGTTTCATTTTATTGACGAATTTTGAGAGCAAAAAGATGTACCACAAAATTGGAAGAAAGCAAATGTAATATTTATATACAAGAAATGAGAAAAATTATGTGAAAAGTACAGTGGTATAAGCTTATAGGACAGTATATGTTTCATTTGATTGACGTATTTTGGAAGCAAAAAGGTGTACCACAAAATTGAAAGAAAGCTAATCTAATATTGATGCACAAGAAACGAGAAAAGATAAATGCGAAAAGTAGAGTGGGATAAGCATATGTGACAGCATATAAACTTTACACAAGGATATTAAACACAAGGATGATGACAATGGCAGAATTTTTTACTGGAGGAAGAACAGGTCGAATTTAGAAAGGGATGATCAACGACTCACTCAGTTTTTATTTTTCGGTAGCATATTGAAAATCAGAGAGATTTTAACAAAGGGTTCCATATTGCTTGTATACATTTTGATAGTGTAGTTAGAGAAAAGTAATTAGAGAAAAGTGATGGATAGTAATAGATGACAGGGTTTACTCTTAGCAGCTAATATCAGCTATCAAAATTTTGTGTAAAAACCGTAAGTAACCTTAAATACATAAGGCATACATACAGACGCAATACAGGCAACAAGAAGAAGACAAGGCTGTATTTTATCCCCTTCATTGTTTATTGTCTACATTGACAATGCTGCTTGCAGATGTTATTCTATGATAAACATTGGAGTACATCCAAACAATTCGGTAAAGATACACTCATTCCTATGTGCTGACGATATTACAGTGATGTTTTCAAGAGGAGATTACTAACAAAACAAATTATGAACTAAATAAATGATGTACAGAATACAATAAGATAATTGTTTCTAGTAAATCTAAGTCAATGTTACTATGAAGCAAATACTTAGTTTGAACTAAGATTATATTTAATAAAAGAAACAAATTGTGGGGCGGCAAGTGGAAATTAGTCGTTTTAAAATGTTGTAGAATGTAGAAACACTTCCCGGCCGATGCACCAATTGTGGGGCGGTGGGTGGATTGATTGTTTATATTTAATAAGTAGAATTGTTATGTAGAAAAGATGCATTTCCCTGCCTTTTAACCATATGTGGGGCTGCGGGTGGAATTATGTTGTTTAAAATGTTCCTATTATTTATGCTGTCTTTTGCCGTTCTCAACACTGGCTCTCGAACTACAATATTGGCAACCAGAAAGTGATTAGCAAAACGTGAAGCCTGTAATTAGAATTCCTACTGCCCACTTCATCTGAGAAATACACTTATAGCTACAACTTATAGCTCTGAGGAATTAGGAGATTGTCTGGGATTTACAATCAAAAACGATCGTGAAAAAAAAAGAACGTTTGCTATATTCTGAAAGTCACAGATAAAAAAACGAATCCACACGATCTGACTAACAGAGCAGTTCAGAGTCTAATGCGCTGATACAACTATAACTGTCTAAATTAAATGTTTAAGTGAATGCTCGCCATTATTTTATGATAATGTTCATCAAACGCCACGCTAAATAATGGTACAATGTCTGTCCCGCGGTGGCACGTGAAAATACGACATACGCAAACTGAAGATAGATAATTAAAGTCATCCCAGAATTAACACTTCACTCGAAAATGATTTCATGGTTACGCGTATCCCGAGTAACTTAATACGGCATCCGAGACTGTTTATAGCAATGATACCGACGCGACGCGACTCCCGACACAGATGGTGTGCTATTCAGCATCTGGAGAGAACTGGGGCCTTACACTCTTGCGCGGTGCGGACGGCTAAGGGAACGCTTGATCAAATCAGCTCTCCCAACTAGCCGCTGGGCTAGTAATGCACCACTTTAAGTTACCGAATAAATCATAGCTTCTTTTGCTGATGGCTGATGAAGCTCTCAATTTAAATGTGCAATCAGCACACAGGTAAGTAATCATAATAAAAGTTTGATTTGGCAAAATCAATTATTTTGGGCGAGAGAATTAATTTAATTACACTACACGCAGTAGACGAGCTCTGAACCTGCCCTTTGGAGATACGCTATCGCTATAGTTTTATAGTTATTCAGTTGAAATTTCTCACATCTTTATGATTATAGCGGATCTCCATTCCACTTAAATTTAAACATCCTAGCCTTATTTATTAGCCTACTTAATCTATCTTGCTTCCTTGATTTTTAAGACAAAAATCATAAATTTATGAATTTCAACAAAAATTTTAATTTATGGGATCCAGAATACTGTTTCTATTAAATAATTATGAAAAAGGAATCTAAATATAAACTTTTAAGTCTCTAGCTCTTTTCTGTTGCGCCAATGATTTTTACAGAAAAACATCCAAATTTCGAAAATGGTTAAAGTTATCGAACCGATATTCAACACATATTAATTTAGTATTACTCCTGACATGCTAGAACCGTTTCAGGTTATTTACTTGATTTTTAAAGTATTGCGCAACATTCATGACATCAGAGCTAGTTACAGTGGACTGGCTGGCACGCAATGGAAAGACTGATGTGAATTTATTACGGCGTGAGTAGGCTGCTTCTCTACATCACCCTCTACTTAAATTTTTTTCAATGTTAATGAACAAAAAAATTTAATTACAAAAAGGGAAGCAGGAGTACAGCTTAACTCCCTATGAAAAATTAAAATTGAAATGTAAACATATAGAAATATTAAAAGAAAACTGATTACTTACTTCAATTATTAAAATTACTGGCATGTTCACGGACTCTTAAACAATATTATCCCTCAAATTTAAGCAAAATCAATGAAACACTTTTGCATACATATTGCCTTAGACAAACTGACACATAAAAATATGCAAAATTATGAAAATCTTAAATCCATTAAACACATTTTTACATACACAAATTCAAAGAAAATAACACAGTTATTCATGATACACAAACAGATGATTATATCTTAGGAGTCTTTTCTAAACCTGAAAGAAAATTTAATAATCAAGACAATTTCATTTTTACGCACGTGGTTGAAGCCGCTTTGGCTGGCGTTCTACACTTCCATTCACAAGAGTAGAGGAGGGGATGTTGCTATGGTGTGAGTCCCTCACGTTCACTCTAAATTACGTGGGGAAAGGGGAGGGGTAACTGTGAGTTGTGTCCAAGTCACTCCTCGCTTTCACGCAGCTACCAGGCTGCCATTATCTGGTTTGTCCTGTAGAACAAACAAAAAGAGTGCCTCAGACTCTGTTCACTTATTATCTAGGGGTGGGTCGCAATGAAATGGTGATATATACATTTTATTTTCCAATATGTTACTGGAACAAAGTTAACAGAACTTTATTCAATTTTACTCTTGCGGTTACTTAACTGTCATAAAATCGGTAAACAAATGGTTCAAAACGTCGTTAGTCACGTACTAGAGAAAATTTATGCTCAAGGCATACAATCATAAATCCTATTTAATTTCAATTTATTATTTCTGGTCCGGAACACTGAATCAATGCTCGGTACATTCCTGATACATTTGTATTTTATTTACTTAGCTGACTCATCTTCGATTACCTTATTCTTAGAGATAGTATGAGTATATTTGATGAGTAGTTGTATTCTCAGCGTCTTTGTACATGTGAGTAACTTGTGGTAATAGTACAGTTCTGAGCGTTCAAAACACACTACGTTTAGTTGACTACTAAATCCACTTATTGGTCCTCTGCTGCTGTGTCAGTTCCACATCTGCAATTATGTACTTACTTCATCGAAGTGTAGTTATGCTGAGCTACAAATAATGTTTCACGTCTGCCATTATATTACTCAAGTATGTTGCTAGTGTATGAACTTAAGTAATACTCACTCCATTATAATTAACATTTAAAGCATAGGATAGAACATTTATTTCATATCTATAGTGTATTGCAGCTGATCAGTTTACTGACGTGGCAATCCATTTCCTCTCTCTCTCGACTTACCACTAAAATGCATTAATTAATTATGGACGAACGTAATGCTAAATTCCTTAAACCTATAGGACAACATGAGCTGCTCTGTCTCATCCAACATAAGGGTACCTATTTTCGCATTCACGCCTCCAACTCATAACCTCAATACATGTAGGTGTGTCCTGTCACACACTACAACAAATAACGGCTAGCTCCAACTTTATAAATAATTCAAGGACGTGTCCTTCACGTCTCAACCACAAACACTGTTCAATTCTATTACACTGCCATTCCTTGCTACACAAGGTGAGTTCATTCTTACAACTTGTCTGTCATATTTTCATAACACAAAGCAATCTCTTTTACTATTAATTAGTTAGCTCTACAGCATACAATAGGTTTCACTGCCACTTCAGATCCTGCTTGAACACGAATTTGTTCATCTTTTTAAAATATTATTGTGGGACCATTTCCAATAAAACAACAACTTTGTACTTATAGTATTACCAGGGTTCTATACTTTCTTGTCAGTCAAATACCTTTGTATCTTAATTACATCATACTTCTCTGTTGTTTATGTCACTGTTAGGTTTGTCACATTAGGTATTTTTCTTCACTAATCGGTGGATAGAATGGTTACAGAACTCATGGCATGATAGCTAAGACCGAAAATTTTCGTATTGGAAAGAAGGAGTCGAAACTTTGGTGGATAGGAAAGATGAAGAATGAGTGAGACCTGAAAAGGAAAGATGATCTCACACAGCTGGGACTGCACAGCTGCCACACTGTGTAGAGGTTACAGAACAACTTCCTCCCTACATAATTAATTAGTTTATTATTGGCTTGATAACCATAACGGAAAATTTAATATGCTGTAAAGAAGAGGTACAAATTTAAGGTGGATAGAAAAGATGAAGAGTGAGTGAGACCTGAAAAGGAAAGAAGATCTCGCACAGCTGGGACTGCACAGCTGTCACACTCTGTAGAGGTTACAGAACAACCTCCTCCCTACAGAATTCATTCACTACCTATGAACTTCTTCATGTCGATCACGTTCCTGAGACCTAATAGCTTTTCAGTTTTTGGGTATTCTAGCCTATATGCATTGGCATGTGGTTTTCCTATGATCCTAAAAGGTGCTTGGTATACTAACATGAATTTCTTTGTTTCTGCATTTATTTTCTTTGATTTTTCCTTGGTTTTGACAAGGACTAACTGACCTATTTCAAAACTGGTGGGTACAGCTTTTGCGTCATGACGCTTCTTCCTTTCCAATGCTCTTTTTCTTATATTTGCCCTAGCCTTCTCGTCTGTGGATATTTGCGTTAGAATAGGGAATTCTACCATATCTGCAATCACATTGTGCGGTTCTTGGCCAAACATCAATTCGCAAGGCGCAAAACCAGTTGCATCATGCGTTAAGTTGTTAATTACATTCTCAAAATACTTCATGTGCTCTGCCCAACTTGAGTGTTTCCGAGCACAATAAGTTTTGCAAAGCCTATTCAATTCTCTCATAATACGTTCACTCATATTTCCTTGGGGGAAATGCGCAGATATTTTCAGATGTTTCACTCCGGCCTTATCTAGACATTCCTTAAATCTGTCAGATGTAAATTGAGGCCTATTGTCTGACAGCAAATTCTTCGGAACGCCAACGTTCACGAAGAAATCTTTTTCCAAATTTTCTACCAACGTTTTTGCATTTGCTCTTTTAATTGGGTATAGCTTAACATATTTACTGACTCCATCCACAACAACAAAAACATGGGTACAACCACCTCTCGAAGCAGGAAGAGGGCCAAACAAATCACAATCCAGTAATTCTAGGCTTTCAGTTGGCTCTACTGAATGCATATCCCCTTGTATTCTGGAGTTATCAGCACAGACTTTCTGGCACACCACACAAGATGCTAGACGCTTGGCAACACGGCGGTACATGTTGTCAAACACAACCTTCTCTTTTAATTTTGCAATGCACTTCTTTGCACCGTAGTGCCCATACCTCAGGTGTACATAGTCGATTAGTAAGTCTACATGTTGTGAGGGAAAGCACAGCTTCCACTCAGAAACACCTACCTTTTTCCTCCTAAACAGAATACCTTTATGCAGACAATAGTATTGCGAAACCTTAGGATAGTTCGCATTTCCTAAATAGCTCTTCACTAATTTCAGTTGGTCATCTGCATTCTGCTCACATCTCAAGTTTTTAATCACTCTCTTTAATGCACTTTCTTCCTTTACTTCGTGTAATGCAAACATTCGTACTTGACTTAGGTCTGTTGTTGTAATTCCCGCGTCATAACAGAGCTCCGCACTTCTAGATAACCCATCAGCTACCAGATTGTCTTTCCCTTGAATATATCTAACCTCAAGGTCAAACTGCTGGAGATACAATGACCATCTTACCAAACGAGCATTCCTCAACTTACAGGTCTTTAAAAAGGTCAACGCCTTATGGTCACTGTAAACAATTATCTTGTGACCCAATAGATACTGCTCAAACTTCTATATCCCAAATACAATTGCCAAGGCTTCCAGTTCTGAGATGCCATACCTTCTCTCTGCTGCCTGTAAAGATCGACTTGCGAAAGCTGTAGTTTTGTGCACTTCTTGTTCGTTCTCTATTTCTACTTGGAATACCTCCACAGCTATACCATAGCCACTAGCATCAACATACATACAGAATGGTTTTTCAAAATCAGGATGATGTAAAATAGAACTATTAATTAAAGATTGTTTAAGTACGTCGAACGCCTGTTGACATTCTGCTGTCCAAACCCAAGGGGTATTCTTTTTCAGCAGGAGGTGAAGACAGGGCGCATTAAAAGCCTGATCACTAACAAAACGCCTATAGAAGCCGAAAAGACCGAACATCTATCTCAACTGCATCTTGTTTCTGGGAGCCTCAAATTTTTCAATGACTGCTAGCTTGCCTGGGTCAGGCAGAATACCTTTTCCTCTTATCATACATCCCAAGAAACCTATTTCCTCTTAAAGCACTCTGTCTTTTCAATCTTTAGTTTCATGCCACCTCTCTCAATAGCCTCTAACACTTCCTCTAATAAAACTATGTGTTCTTCCCAGGTAGGAGTTGCTGTAAACAAATCATCTACGTATACTGTGATTTTATTACTTAAGGCTGGTCCTAAAACATGGCACATCACACGTACGAAGGCACAAACAGAGATATTAAGTCCGAAAGGTACCACACGATATTGGTAACAAACTCCTTCGTACAAGAAAGCTGTGTACTTCCTTGAACTTTCCGCCAGTGGCTAATTCCAATATCCACACGTGATGGCCATAGAAGTTAAGAATTTTACTCCCCAGAACTTTTGCAATAACTCATCCATGTTCTGCGGTCTATCACTTTCCCTAACCACTATTTCATTCAACCAACGAGCGTCCAAGACCAATCTGACACTCCCGTCTCTTTTTGGTACAACAACAAGAGGATTATTGTACTCACTGACCGGTTTTTCGATCACACCCCACTCTAGCATTCTCTGTATCTCCTTTCGAACCGCCTCCTTCCTAGCTACATGTATTTGGTATGGCTTCCTGAAAAACACTTGGCCAGGTTTCACCTTTAATTGACATTCATAACCTTTGACCACGCCAGGTCTATTTGAAAATATCTTATGATGCCTTTTAAAAACCTGTCTCAGTTCTTCCTTCCGATTAGCTGAAATTTTATCGATATCCTGCAATTTAGTTTCTATTTTGTTCAAAATAATTGCTTCTTCTTCTGCGTTTAGCTTACTTTTACTAAAATTAACACTTTCGTCCCAATATCTCCTATTTTTCAGAACTCGTATAGGTGGCTCCCAACTTTCATCATTAGTTACAACATGTTTATCAATAAAAGGTACCGTAATTACTCTGGTTATCTGCAAGACCATTTTTAACTGGCTTCTTTCAAAGTCAACAACACTCTGATATTTTGACAAGAAATCTATGCCAATTAAAACCTCAGTACTGAGAATGTTTACAATTAAACATGGATAATCAATTAAATTACCATTAATATTAAAGGGCAGCAAAGTTTGTTGCTTTACCGTTTTTGACACCTTGATAGTAGCACCAATTATTATTAGTCCTGATACCCTCATTAGTGTAAGCTTGTCTTTACCAGGTAACGCATCAAAGAAGGACTGAGATATCGCACTCACCTCACTTCCACTGTCTAAAAGACAACGTCCATTGATACCCAACATATTCACTATTATTATAAGGTGGCTTATTCTAGTTTGTACAGGTGGTTCCTCAAACTCATCCTATAGTTCCTTTTGGATTTGTCTCCAACTAAAGTGATCGACATCTGTCTTCGTTACATTTAGGTCACAGTGTGTAGGGGTTTCCTGAATTACATTTTCAGCTGCCTATTCCAGTCGATCTATTAATTTCAAATCGAAACACCGCACGACTTCATTACATTTAGTTTGCTGAACATGACCCAAATTACTGTAGTCTGAGCGATTCTGCGCCTCCAGACCGGGCACAACAATAGTTACAGCTAAACCACTTTTACTATTAACGTCGGGTTCCTTCTCAAGTGACAACTGGTCACAGCTACTAGGTTCATCGACCCCCAACAGGCCACCCTCTACATTCTCAGCTACCTCCTGTCCTAAATCTATTAGTACAGTATCAACATCCTGCACAGGCACTTTAGATAAGAGCACATCATCCTCATCGTAAATATAAGCATGAATTTCTTCTGCTTCTTCACCTGACAATTCAGTATTTTGTAGCTCTTCCCTACCATTACACTGCTGCGCCTTCTCTTTTTCTTCCCACTTAGAAAGCGTCTCTAACACGGTATCTATCAAATACTGTGAGTGATCTAATATTTCTGCTGTATTCTTAGATGCTACCGACCCTTCATCCACATCTTCAGTCTGAGTATTCTGATCTGTCTTACCAATTATTGTAATTACTGGCTTAGGAAAAGTAACCGCCTGGTTAGCGCCAGTGTCCTCATAGACGGGAACTAGTTTTCCTGCCTCGGCCTACTACTGTTTCCTTTAATTCCATTATAGTTAACTGGCACAGCATTGCTTTCCGCACTGTTGCTTACCTGCATAATTTTGTTCGGAACAAAATTACTATCATTAGGATGCCAATGTTGGTTCTGATAATTATTTCTCCAATTTCTACCTCTCTTAGAATGGCGAACACCTACTGTTCTGATGTTTACATTGCCATTCTGCTCGTTCTTAAAATTACTACTAGTGTTATTAGCATTTCTGTTATTACATGGTTGCTCCTCATTGGCAGCAACACGTTCTACACGTTCCAAATATTCAATGAAACGATCCGGATTGTCTCTAGGGGCAGATATAATTCTAGTTTGCCAATACCATGGCAGTTTGGCTTCAAGACCTAGTATTATCATTTCAGGTTTTAGCTTTTCGGCCAAATGTGAGATCCATGACCTAGCAAACTCTTTAATGGATTCCTTGCCTGCATTGAAGGGTTTTCCACTCCAAAATTCTCTGAACACTTCATTTTGCTTATTGCTAGACCAAAACTCATTAATGAAAGCTGTTTTAAATTCCACTAATGTCTTACACTTCAACATAACATCAGCTGACCAACGCATGGCGTCACCTGCTAAATGGCTTCTAATAAATGAGATTTTCTCTCGTTCATACCACGTTCGTGGAATCACATCTTCAAAATCGTTCCAGAAATCTAGCGGGTGGATATTTTTATCTGGATCGAACCGCAAGAACTGCCGACACCCGATAAAAGCGGCATTTGCAGCTACAATTTGTTGCATACTGCCATTACCAGAAGTTACTGATGCTACTTGACTCTCAATGTTAGCAATGTTAGTATTAATATTTTCTACTCTCATTTCAACATTATCTACTCTTTGCACAATATGAGTAGTATCTGTTTTGATTGCATCTACTCCTGCTTGACATATGTTTACTTTTATATTAACATCTTTGAACCTATCTGAGCACAGTTCAGATCCCGCCTCGGTCTTTTCTGTTAACTTGTGCTCCAGCTTCGCATTTTCCATTTGGAAGTCTTTGCGAACCTCGCCAACTTCGGAATTTACTGTTTTATACATTTCAGAAAATTGTTGAGCAATCTTTTTCTTAATATCCTCATGGCTGTAATCAATTTTATAATTCAAACTGTCCAGATCCTCTTTCAACTTACTGCAACCAGCCTTGAAGGTACTGTCCATTACCTCAAACCGTTTATTAAAATTGGTCTGGCTGGCCACAATCCTGTTATTTACCTCAATTATATCCGATTTTAACTCAGCTGTCATTCTAGCATTACTCGCTGACATTTTTGCATTACTGGCAGCTATTGCTTGTAATATAACATTTAAATCAATAGCCCCAGTGTCTTTGGGTTGCTCACTAGCTGGCTTTTTATCACATTCAGGTGATGAAAAACTAGCTCCAATACTGGAATCATCAAAACTAAATGAAACTTCTGATTGATCAGTCATATCTAACTTATCCTTTTTAAACTCTACCACCTCTGATGACTGTTTCATTTTTAATTCAACAGAGAAACTATCTTCCAATAAATTAACAATTTCTGTTTTACTACAGGGGTGCTTATTATTGAATCATTGCCCCTTCCCACACTACTGTCAGGAGACAATACTTCACATTCTACTTTAACATTACTGCTTTCGTGCATATTTACACCTGAACCGTTGTCTGGATTTACAGTTCCTTCAACAGACATAGGTTCTAATTTAAGTTTAACCTTGGTTTGTTCAGGCAGTTCCATTTCCGACAGTCTTTTAGTGCAGATTAGTAAGATTTTTAACAGCTTTTCACGTAACTTAGTTCCTTCTGCACGACGTATGGCGTTGCTGGCGCGGCGTACCAGGATTACTGATGCGACACAGCGCCTTGAACTGCAGACGGCACTCCGACAGCTGTTGTGTGTTCGCGTGGCCCGCAACTGCAGGCGCGGCTCAGGTTGCTCCGGTGGACGACTGTGGTGAGGCGAAACTGGCTTCTCGCGATGCCGGCAGCGCCGCTAGACTCAGTGCCAGCTCCCTAAATCCAGATGCGTTGTCAATCCAATTGCGTTGTCCACATACACACACAACACTATCACGGTTCTATTACTCAGTTGCATGTCGCATTTCACTCGCGTATCCGAATATTTAAAAAGCACTTTCACTTTTAATCAGTTTCTTCCCGGCTGATGCACCAATTGTGGGGCGGCAAGTGGAAATTAGTTGTTTTAAAATGTTGTAGAATGTAGAAACACTTCCCGGCCAATGCACCAATTGCGGGGCGGGGGGTGGATTGATTGCTTATATTTAATAAGTAGAATTGTAATGTAGAAAAGATGCATTTCCCTGCCGTTTAACCATACGTGGGGCTGCGGGCGGAAATATGTTGTTTAAAATGTTCCTATTATTTATGCTGTCTTTTGCCATTCTCAACACTGGCTCTCGAACTACAATATTGGCAACCAGAAAGTGATTAGCAAAACGTGAAGCCTGTAATTAGAATTCCTACTGCCCACTTCATCTGAGAAATACACTTATAGCTACAGCTTATAGCTCTGAGGAATTAGGAGATTGTCTGGGATTTATAATCAAAAACGATCGTGAAAAAAAAAAAAAAAACGTTTGCTATATTCTGAAAGTCACAGATAAAAAAACGAATCCACACAATTTGACTAACAGAGCAGTTCAGAGTCTAATGCGCTGATGCCACTATAACTGTCCAAATTAAATGTTTAAGTGAATGCTCGCCATAATTTGATGATAATGTTCATCAAACGCCACGCTAAATAATGGTAGAATGTCTGTCCCGCGGCGGCACGTGAAAATACGACATACGCAAACTGAAGATAGATAATTAAAGTCATCCAAGAATTAACACTTCACTCGAAAATGATTTCATGGTTACGCGTATCCCGAGTAACTTAATACGGCATCCGAGGCTGTTTATAGCAATGATACCGACGCGACGCGACTCCCGACACAGATGGTGTTCTAATTAGCGTCTGGAGAGAACTGGGGTCTTACTCTCTTACGCAGCGTTCTTATATACGAGCTTGTAGCTCTGAGGAGTATAAAGCCGCGGTGCGGACGGCTAACGGAACGCCTGATCAAATCGGCTCTCCCAACTAGCCGCTGGGCTAGTAATGCACCACTTTAAGTTACAGAATAAATCATAGCTTCTTTTGCAGATGGCCAATGAAGCTCTCAATTTAAATGTGCAATCAGCACACAGGTAAGTAATCATAATAAATGTTTGATGTGGCTAAGTCAATTATTTTGGGCGAGAGAATTAATTTAATTACACTACATGCAGTAGATGAGCTCTGAACCTGTCCTTTGGAGATACGCTATCGCTATAGTTTTATAGTTATTCAGTTGAAATTTCTCACATGTTTATGATTGTAGCGGATCTCCATTCTACTTAAATTTAAACATCCCAGCCTTATTTATTAGTCTACTTAATCTATCTTGCTTCCTTAATTTTTAAGACAAAAACCATAAATTTATGAATTTCAACAAAATTTTTAATTTATGGGATCCAGAATACTGTTTCTATTAAATAATTATGAAAAAGGAATCTAAATATAAATTTTTAAGTCACTAGCTCTTTTCTGTTGCGCCAATGATTTTTACAGAAAAACGTCCAAATTTCGAAAATGGTTAAAGTTATCGAACTGATATTCAACACATATTAATTTAGTATTACTCCTGACATGCTAGAACCGTTTCAGGTTATTTACTTGATTTTTAAAGTATTGCACAACGTTCATGACGTCAGAGCTAGTTACAGCGGACTGGCTGGCACACAATGGAAAGATTGATGTGAATTTATTACGGCGTGAGTAGGCTGCTTTCCTACAAAATGAACAAATAAAATATTTTATCTTTGATGTAATACTGTGCATGAATACTAAAAAGATGTGCAGATTAACTTCAGTGTATTCGGAAGCATCTATGGAACATTTAAGCATAAAACATGGTAAGAAATACTACAGGAATTTCATAAAAAAAGTCGCAGTGCGAAACCTTTTAAGCAGGAGTGCATATTGGTAACGAATAAAAGACAAGAAAAGAAATGCAAGGAGCAGAAATGGGCTATTTTAGAGTGGTGAAGGAATGTAAAATAATATACTAAATATAAAATGGAGGCATTCGAAAGCATTGGAACATTTGATAAGTGAAATAAATACTGGAAGAAAACAGAAAGAGATAGAATAAGCATCTACAAAGAATGTGTGCAGCTTTAAACCAAAAGAGGGGAGAGGGCCTGGCAGACCGAGAACAAGATGGGAAAAGTAAAAGACTACATTTGGCAAAAAACAGGGAATGCTGAAGAAGAAGAAGAGTGAACATAGTAGTCAACTCAAGTTGATGTATTGTTCATCAAATTCGCCTGATGGTAACGTGATGGAGTACATCAGGCGAGCTGTCGGGTGCCACCTTCGGGCCCACTATTCGGTGAACCTAATTCACGTCAGTTTCGTGATCTGAAAGTGTACATCTGGTTCCAGCTACCTCTGGAACCTACAGAGGATTTATCAGACCTATGTCGTGCGGAAATGTTGTTGGAATGTGTTCCTAAGTAGACAAAGCCGTTGTTAGGCAGATGACTTTTGTCTCATCGGCGTAGGATGGCGACCCTAACGGATCTTCCTCTGTGCTTTTGTTCGATTTCTGGGGAGTACATCCTGTTGCAGTGTATTAGAAATAAAAGTGAAAAACTTCTTATGATTGATGCTCTGTTCGGAACAGTCAGTCGCAAGCTGTAAAAAGTTCTAAGAAAGCTTCCATTGACACATCCACATCGAAGGCAGTTGCTATGATATATAAGCGATTGACAGCCATGTGATCTCACACGAGGCTAATTCAACACCTCGTGCCACCAGAGATATTCCTTCCTAGCAACAAATTAATTATGTAACTAAACTCTCTCCAGAACAACTTTTTTTGAGTCTAGATTCCGTCCGCCGTTTCATTCTCTGGGAAGGGGGCCATCGGATGCGGTATGGAGTAGTATGTGTGGGCACCACTTACTTCTCCTCTCGTTGTCGGGAATCTTGAGTTTGGAACCGCCGCTAATCGGTCGATCAGCTCCTCAGTTGCCCTTACAATGCTGAGAGAATTCTGCACCAGTCCTCCAACGAAGAAAAAATCACTTACAATTCCGGGAATCGAACCCGCGTACGTCGTATGATAGCTGTGCTGGCCAATCAGCCAATCATTTACGGAAGGCGGACTTTAAATATCGTAGCAGCTTGTTATGTTGGACCTACTTTGCTTGTAACACGCAGTAAACTACACTAAACATAGTTGTAAATCGTAGAACTATTACGAAGCTGTATTGACTATTGCATTTCAATGGGGGCAGAGCGTTGGTCAAATTAAACACAGGGACATATCACATTCCTCTAACGAACCTCTCTGCAAAGTTGACCAATGATTCTGCTGTGGTGTGCATACAAAAACACTTAGATATTATTATTGCGAGCTGTATCGATCGGACAGTTGTTGAGGGGAGTCGGAAGTGGTCGGACACAGCCTGCGGTGGAAAGAAGCCGCCAGACATGAGAGGTCGCAGTCTGCCTTGATCGTACTAGCAGCACCAGAGGAGACTTTGGTATTTATCGAGGAATTTTTGTTAATTTGCCTTTTTGTTGCAAGTAGTTTTTGGCTGCTTGCGCACTGGAGGGATTTTGTCAGGATTTGTTTATGCACTCACTGATAGTAATATTTGTTGTGGCCAGAGACGAGTTTATAGACTATAGACATTGTGAAATGGTTAACGACAGTGTAAAGTTTGTCAGTATTTAAATAATCTATTTGGCAACTATTGTAGATTACAGTCTTTATTCATTTCTTTCATTTTTTACACCGTTTAAGGCTAGTTAACCAAAGCCCTCTTGATTATTCCATTCCTCTTTGAAAAAAGTACGGCAGTAGTCGTTGCAACTACTGTCAGCATATATTGCGCTCTGCATGGATTGCAGTATTGCTTTTGAAATATTTTTATCATGTTGCTGATCACGCAGTTGCAGCGGCAAGGCGAGGTAAGACGTCTGTTGCCTACAAGAGCATTGCGCAACTGTTGTTAGAAGCTATCAGAGAATACTTTAAAACACGCAGTCAATTACATGAGAATAAATATATTTATTATTTGTACGAAGGATGTTTATCTCTTTTATCCATTTATAACACTATCATTATTAAATAATGGTAGATACAGGATGGAAATATATCATTGTCAGAGATGCAACATCAAATACGTCCATCCCCTTAGAGGTAGTTGCGGGACTCGGCTGTTCATTGCAGGATGTTAAACATTTTTCAGCTGCCAAGTTTCCAAGCTTGTTTTATTTGGGTACCAGTTTCAGCGAAGTGTAGGAATATTCTACCTTGGTTCTGATCAAAACGAGGGCCAGCGATAATGGTGTTAGTAGATTTTTACTACAGCTATCACTTAAGGGGCTCCGGAAAGGCTCAAAATCATGAAAAGTTCAATTTTTACTTTTTTACGTTTTCTGAATCTGCGGACTATTACCTTTTAATAGATATACAATTTATTCAATTCCGAAGACTACAACTATTTTTAATTTTTTTTTTGAAATGTGTTCTACATGGGCGTGACCCACTGTGGCGCTGTTAAACTGCTGTCAAATGGTGTTATTATTAACGTCCGTGTTCATCAGGTACATTTTAGTGATGTGAGATAAAGTATGTGTTGTGGCTAACCTGTGATGGTTCAATATATATCGCTGGTGTGATTGTCGATTGTTTCATGTTTATTTACTCCGTCGTTATCTCGAAAATATTCGTATTTCTTGAGTCTCTGTTTTGTTGAAGTATAATAATGAGTAAAAGTAAAGTTATTAGAAATCCTCTGAAGGCTTTTAAGAAAAGGAGAAATGTTGGGAAGCCAAAGGTATGTGTTATTACTGTAAACAATAAAGACGATAACCAAGTGAGTGAACCTAACCTCTCAAGTACACCTGCCCATAGCAGTCAAAGTGGGAAAGAAAATACTTCACAGAAGATGCTTGGTTCAATGAGTGAAAACTATGAATGTTTTATGGACGAATCGGATGTGAATGAAATATTTGATATGTCGGTTCTCAAAGGAATTTTTTCAAACTGTGTGAGATGTATTCATTGTAGTGAAGTTGGTCTGGAACTCTCCATAATAAAGCACGTAGGACTTGCTAGTGAAATACAACTGAAATGTGATAAGTGTTCATACATGACCACCTTTTGGAACAGTGTTGCAGTAACTGCAACTGAAGAAAATGGTAGCAAAATCTACGAACACAACAACGAGCGATGCTTGCTTTAGACAAGGAACGCCTTCGGGCTGCAGACAGGGCTGTAAAGAGCCTAGAAATACAAGCAAGAGTGCCCGCATCTCGTGGTCGTGCGGTAGCGTTCTCGCTTCCCACACTCGGGTTCCCGGGTTCGATTCCCGGCGGGGTCAGGGATTTTCTCTGCCTCGTGATGGCTGGGTGTTGTGTGCTGTCCTTAGGTTAGTTAGGTTTGAGTAGTTCTAAGTCCTAGGGGACTGATGACCGTAGATGTTAAGTCCCATAGTGCTCAGAGCCATTTGAACCATTTGAGCCAAGCAAGAGTAAACAGGAGGAGGAACAAGAGGAAGCTGGAGGAGGAGTTTGCAGAGGATGAAGATAATCCATCCTATGGACCTGGAATGCACTAAAAAGTTAATCCAATCTTTGTCGCTCGATTCCGAAAACTTTTATTTTCTCATACTAATTACATGTTTTCTAAGGATCTTCCAAACATATTTGTTTCAAACTTTCAGTAAATGTTACACAGTACCTTCTGCATAATTTAACACAGCCTTTTTCCAAAAAACTGTATATTTTTGAATATATAAATAAAACATTGCAAAAAAATGTGGTGAATTTTCATTACAATTGAAAAAAAATCATCTTTAATAACTGAACTAAAATTTTGTAAAATCCCTGTGTTAAGTTGTAGCCCATATTCCAATAAATAATCTGTAAAAAGTTCAACTTCCTACCTCAAATACTTTGTGAGGAAAGATGTAATTTATAAGCGTTATTTTAACATTGCAAGGATAGGGCGTTGCGGAGCCCCTTAAAGTATCGCCTGCCGACTGTAACAGTAAGAGATGATGGTTCAGTACTGTCTCCTTGTGTTGAACATTTAACTGTTTCTTCGTTTCTGACATCTTCACAACAACGCACTTAGTGTAAATTGTAATAGGTGTTTATTATTGCTGTCATTTGCGAAAGAAAGAACAGAATACAAAGGTATACAACACTGTTTCTGAGTTCATCAGTTCAGTATCGTTAATGAGGCAATACCAATGGAAACAATTTCTGAAGTTTCTTTTGCTTTTTTTTTTCGTATTCTTCGAGGTATGATAAAAAATTGTTATCGAAAAAAGAAGTGCGTCGGAGTTTGCTCCATATCGACCTCTTATACAGCTTTTGTTCTACAGGGAAGTGTCAAATAAATATCGTCGTTGATATATAAAGATGTTTATTGTTATTAATATGCTGTTAATCAAGGAGTATAAAAAACTGCAGGTCATTTCCTACATTCATACGGAATCTGCTAATCAACAAGGTAATTTAACATAAACGGGTTACATACGAAACGAGCGAAGACACTGAGTACTACAACTAATGAGATATTCTTTAGTCTCTCCAGCAGCAACAACACGGTGCTTCAAACAGGCCAGTAATTGCTGGTATCATGTAAGCGCCGAGAGGGCAGAGCACAAACACTTCGGCATCAGATAAATTAATCCTCCTGACGGGTGGAACCCGTCTACGCGGAAGGGAAGCGAGGTAGCGCCAGCTGAGCAGGTTTAAAAGCGGAAGAGCGTCGGCAGGCCCCGCCTGACTGCAGAAGGGAAGGAGGAGGCGTGGCGAGAGACGAGGGAGGGTGCGAAAGACAGGGGTAATTAAATACCGGCCGTAATTAAGGCACGCTGACAATTAATCTCCGTCTCGCGACAGACGCGGACGGCTCAAGGAATCTGCACACACCGTCTCGTTCGCCTAGGGGGAGGCTCAGAGGCGGCAGCAGCGGCGGGAAGAAGCGGCCCTTTGAACTCTGGTGTCGGCTGGGACCAACCCGTTTTAATATTCAAGGGCCGCAGCGTAATGGATTACTTATTCCTCAGCAGCAACCAACCGTTGCTTCATTGTGAAGGATCGACTGATATTTTGTCTATGGAGAATCGGATTGACTACTGACCGTTTATTCATTTTTTCCCACTTCGACAAAATGTCAGTAATAATTTTCTACTTCATTCTCATCTTATACTTCACCACTGATTACAGTTCTATCAAGAAATAAATAATTAGACCTCCCGCTTTAAATCTGATCATTTTATTTCGCACTTTGTTTCCTGCTTGATACAGAAATTTTTATTACGGGTAGAGATAGATCGCCATTGCCGAAGTTTGTGGCGTAGCCATGAGCTACGTAGTGATCTTAAGAAGGTTCATAAGCTTACAAGAATTAAAATAATGACTAGCGATAAATGATCTTACAAATTATTCTTGTAAAGTTGTTACCAATATAATGTAATGTATTGTATTGTATCGTATGGATGCTATTTTGTATACAACTGGCATTACGAGACAGTGGCTGTGTACAATTAATGTAGGTTGATTCTTACAAACAAGGAAACAGCAACGAGCCACTATTAATAATGTTATTTATTTAAGAAAATAGCGTCGCAACCGGTTTCGAACTGACAAGTTCAACATCAGACGGCTATTCACAAGAATCACAAGATGCACTTTACATAATCATAAGTTTACGATTTTTATTCTCCCACTGCAGAGACACTCTTGGTGTGCAGGTGCCATCGAAAATTCGGGGAAATTTTGTTGCAAAGTTGCAGGATTGTATTTTTGAAATATTGCAAAGAATATGCAGCAGTTCCCTGATTTGCATATCACAATATTGTGCTGAGCACCACACAATGCTTTGCACAATAAGGTGCATTCAGTGGATACTCAGTCCTCTTCCAAACATTTATCAGACATGTCTGCCCATATTTCATACACAGCTTTAGGAGCAGCCACTGTTAATTCTAAGTTATTCCACCCCGACTCCGTGACTTCTCAATTTTCATATGCCTCACAGCTTTACGAATTATCTACCGTGTACATGAATCTTTTTCCGTTCCTTGCATGCATTCTCCTCTCCGGTTCAGGTAGTGCTTTACCTACACTTCCATGCTCATTAGAGTAATAACAGGATTGCCTTTGTTTTCAGCTCTCATAATTTTCAGTAAATTCAACGCTCTGCTTGTTTTAGCACAACCAATGTTTTCTTCCATATCGTCTCCGATTTTTTGCCAAGCCTAATTTTTAACTTTAGTAATGCTCATTTGTGTTTCAATCTGTTTAGGTCCGTCAGTTTTACGGTCTGTCAAGCTGAGTGATCAGCCATTTTATAGGCCTACTTTTATTTCTTCGCCAATTTCTCTACTTCCTCATTCTACCATGATTTCTCCTCTCCTATTCCATTTTTATTTTCCCGTTAAGAACTTCAAAGATCGTGTCAGGTATCATTGCTTCAACAGATATACATTCTCTACGTGTTATCCTTGAAATGTGTGATGTCTTGGCCGTCAGTCCAAGTTGATAGAGAAAACGTGTTGAATGCTGCTGCAATCCTAACAGATTACACCGGACGTCCATTGGCTTTACACTTGCATACAGTTTACTTACTACTACTTCCCGTCGAAAGAAAATGCAGATTTTAAAAACCAATAAGTAATTATTTGATCCGCGTTCGGGGCCTCGTAGAACTTTCACATTCTTTATGAATAGCTTTGTTTTCTGCCCTGTAATCACATGGTCAGTTAATGCTTGTCACTTCTCCCAGTGACTAAAATTACATTTGAAACACTTATCTTCTGCAGTGATCGCGTCCATTCCACCTAAAAATTTTCTCTTTCCTTCATCTTTGCCTCTCCATCTTGGCGTCGTCATTTGGAGGACATGGTCAGTTATTGATCGTAACTTCTACCAGTGACTAAAATTTCATTTCAAACACTTATCTTCTGCAGTGATCCTGTCCATTCCTCATAAAATCATTCTCTTTCCTCCATCTTGGACTCTCCATCTTGGCGTCGTCATTTGGAGCACATTGCCGAGATAATGACTGAGTGGCTTAATAGTTCCATTTACACCTGCAGGGCACTTTCAGCATATTTACTCAGGACTTATTGTCTATCTTGCTGCGCTGTATTTATGGATATGACCAGCAGGTTCCTACATACCATTACGCCCGTTTCCTTCGTTGCAATCAGGGCAAATATATCCATACTATGAAACTTCCTGGCAGATTAAAACAGAGTGCCCGACCGAGACTCGAACTCGGGACCTTTGCCTTTCGCGGGCAAGTGCTCTACCATCTGAGCTACCGAAGCACGACTCACGCCCGGTACTCACAGCTTTACTTCTGCCAGTATCTCGTCTCCTACCTTCCAAACTTTGCAGAAGCTCTCCTGCAGACTAGGAGTGCAAGTTCTGCTAGATCCGCAGGAGAGCTTCTGTTAAGTTAGGAAGGTAGGAGACGAGATACTGGCAGAAGTAAAGCTGTGAGTACCGGGCGTGAGTCGTGCTTCGGTAGCTCAGATGGTAGAGCACTTGCCCGCGAAAGGCAAAGGTCCCGATTTCGAGTCTTGGTCGGGCACACAGTTTTAATCTGCCAGGAAGTTTCATATCAGCACACACTCCACAGCAGAGTGAAAATCTCATTCTGGATATATGCATATTATATTTCTTTATGAAATTCCTCCAATCTGCGGGACGTTCCATGTACCCATAATCATTTTCCTTGTCCGTGCAATATTGCGTTTTCCAGAAAGAGTAGCCTGTTCATTCGAGGTAACAATAATTGGAAATTTTGCATTGACATTTTAGTGACGACGTGCAAGTCTGACGTCAGAATCCCTACTGGAAGACGTGGAAATTTTTACTCAGGGGTTTCTTCCATTAGTAAGTGCCTGTCTAGGCTACGGGGATTGGTTTACCCCTGTCTCCAGAACTCTTCCCCTCTCTGGACCACTGGAACGATGGTATGGCCAGGAGCGACCCAGGGAAGTGCGATATGAACCCTATTATTTCCTGGATACATAAATGATCCGACGGGCTGGGCGATCAGCAATTATCGATTGTTTGCTGTAGATACTGTGGTGTACGGGAACATCCTATCCTTGAGTGACTAGGAGGACCCAAGGAGTGCCCCAAGGATATGCGATATAAGTGCTCTTATTCCGTACATACATATATTATCAGACGGACAGGATGATCAGCAATGTACAGCTGTTTGTTAATGTCACTGTGGTGTACGGGAAAATGCCGTCGTTGAGGATTCAAGGTGACTTAGGCAGAATTTATTATTAGCTTGATAAATGGTAACTTGCTCTAAGTATAGAAAGACGTTGGTTAGTGGGGATCAGTAACAAAAAAAATCATGTAACGTCCGAACAAAGTATTACCATGGTGCTCCTTGAAACAGTCACATCGAGTAAATATCTGAGTGTAATGTTGCATGACGATATGAAATGGAATGAAAACGTCAGGCTGGTAGTAGAGAAGGCGAATGCTCGACAAAGTTTTATTGGAATAATTCTGGGAAATGTAAGCTCATCTATAAAGGGGGCGACGTGTGGAAGGCTAGTCCGACCCATTCGTAGGAACTGCTCTAGTGATTGAGAGCCCTATCAGGTCGAATCAGAGGAAGACATGAAAGCAATTCAGAGGCATTCAGCTAGATTTGTTACCGCTGGATTCTGTCAGCACGCAAGTATTACTGAGATGCTTCGTGCAATCAAATGGGAGTCCCTGGAGGGAGGACAACGCTGATTTCCCTACGCATTCTCGTGGAAATTTAGAGAATGGGCATTTGAGGTAGACTGCAGAACGATTCTACTGCTGCCAACATACATTTCGTGTAAGGTCCACGAAGATAAGCTGAGAGAAATTAGGACTCTTACTGATGCTTTTAGACAGTCGTTTTTCCATCGCCCAATTTGACAGTGGCACAATAAAAATAAATTACTAGATGTTGTACGTGGTACAGACCGCCATGTAACTTACGGTGACGTATCTGGGTAGATTTAGCTGTATATGTTGCTGATCTTCCTCTGTCCTTGAGGCCGTCTTTTCCTGTATGCCGATTTGCTCTAGATTTTATGAATCTAATGAAAAAAAATGCTGAAAAAATAAAAGTGAAAAGTCAAGATAACCTTTTGTTAAGAAGGTTGTAGTGATGGAACGTAGTTTATTAACACCGTTTATCATATTAAACAGCGAAAATTCAATGGAGGAGGCAAAAAAGAAAATAGGAAGAACAATTAAAGGTGTAACTGCAACAGGTAACAGGACTAGTTTTTGCAGACGACATAAGTCTTCTGGTCATGACTAAAGAAGTTCCAGAATATTCTTGAAAGGAATAGACCCCACTTACTTTGCATGGATATGGATTATATACCACTATAGGAAATCAGTGAAGAGTTATTGATATGGATTAACAACTAACTTAACATCAAAATTGGTAGTCACTGTAATGGAAGAAATGAAACAGTATCCTACATACAAAGCAGGATTACAAGAAGCAATTGAGATGCCACTTGCAGAATACCAGACAAAAAGATTCTCCAGTGCAAGACCCCTACTGGTAACTGATGTTTAAATATGGAATAAGTTACTGAAAATATACTTCTGGTCTATGGACGTGAGACGTAGGTCCTCGGTAGTCTAAATATGATGGATCTCGAAGGATCCCAAACGTGGTTCGGTCGAGGAATACTGAACTACAAATAGCCTTTTCCTTTACTCATCAGTCTGCTGACTGTTTTGATGCTTCCCGCCACTATTTCCTCTCCAGTGCCAACCTCTTCATCTCAGAGTAGCACCTGCAAACAGCGACTTTAATTATTTGCTAGAGGTATTCCAGTCTCTGTCTCTTTAACTCTAGCTCCGTATAGTACCACAGACGTCATTCCTTGATGTTTAAAAGATATCCGACCATGCTGTCCCTTGTTCTGGTCAGTGTTTCTCCTTTCTTCGTTGATTCACCAGAGAACCTCCTCATTCCATATTTTATCACTCCATCTAAATTTCACCGTTCTTCTCTATCACAACATGTCAAATGCCTATATTATTTTCTTTTACGGTATTCCCACAGTTATGTTTGACTACCATACCATGTTATTCTCCAAGCGTTCATTCTAGGAAGTTTCTTACTCAGATTAAGGCCTACCTTTGATACCAGAAGACTTATCTTTTCCAGGAACTCCCTTTTTCCCAGTGCAAGTCCGTTTTTTACGTTACTTTGTTTCCTTGGTGGCAGAACTCCTTAAACACATCTACTTCATGATTAACAATCCTGAAGTTGAGTTTCTCGCTGTTCTCATTTGTGCTAATTCTCAGTACTTCCGTCTTTCTTCATTTACTTTCAGTCTATATTCTGTATTCATTATCCTGTCCATTTCATTCCGCATTCGGCAGATCCTGTACTTCTTCTTCGCTTTCACTCAGAATAACAATGTCATCAGCGAATCATATCTCTGATGTCCTTTAACCTTGAGTTATAAATCTACTCCTACACCTTTCTTTTATTTGCATCATTACTTCTTCGACGTTCCGATTGAATTGTTCCCTCTTGGCTCTTGTATATTACACGCCTTTCTCTAATCCTTATCCTATTTTTCTCAGAATTTCGAACATCTTGCACTATTTGACATTTTCAAACGCTTTTTTTCGTGTAAACAAATGCTAAGATTATTTTTAATTTGTCTTTAAACTTGCTTACATTATCTACCGTGACGTCAGAACTCCCGGGAGTCAAATAGTAGCTCAATTGTTTGGTCATTTTTCTCCTGGATTTTGTCGTTAGCATCTTGTATACAAGAGCTGTTTGGGTGATTCTATGGTATTTCTCGATTGTGTCGGTAGCAAAATAGGTCGATAATTATTGATATCCCTTCTATTTCCTTTCTTATTTAGGTGTCTAACAATGGCATGAATCCCCCGCCCCCGTGAACAATGGAATTTGCCGTTGGTGGAAGGCTTGCTTACCTCAGCGATGCAGATAGCCGTATCGTAGGTTCAGCCACAATGGAGGGGTATCTGTTAGAGGGCAGACCAGCGTATGGTTTCTGAAGAGAGTCAGTAGCCTGTTTAGTAGCTACAGGGGCAAGTCTGGATGGTTCAGTGATCTGGCCTTGTAACATCAATCAAAACGGCCTTGCTGTACTGGTACTGTGAGTGCCTGAAAGAAAGGGGAAACTGTAGCTGTAATTCTTCCCGAAGGTATGCAGCTCCACTGTATTGTAAAATATTCCATAGGTAAAATAGTCCCCCATTCTGATCTCCGGGCGGGGACTATTTAGGAGGACATCGTCATCAAGAGAAACAAAACTGACGTACTACGGATAGGAGAGTGGAATGTCAGATAACTTCATCGGGCAGATAAGTTAGAAAATTTAAGAAGGGAAATGGATAGGCTAAAGTTAAATGTATGGGAATTAGAGAAATGCGGTTGCAGAAGGAACAAGACTTTTGGACCGGTGAATATAGGGTTATAAATACAAAATGAAGTAGGGGTAATGGAGGAGTAGGTTTAAAATGAGTAAAAAAGTAGAAACACGGATAAGCTACTATGAACGGAATAGAGAACGCATTATTGTAGCCAAGATGGACACGCAGTCCACACCCATCATACTAGTACAAGTTTATATGCCAACTACCTCTGCATATGACGAGGAGATTGAGGAAATGTGTGATGAGATAAAAGATATTATTCAGATACTTAATGGACCCGAAAATTTAATAGTAATGGGGGACAGTAATTCGATAGTAGGAAAAGGAAATGTAGTAGGTGCATATGGACTGGGGAACAGGAATGAAGGGGAAGCTACCCGGTAGAATTTTTCACAAAGAATAATTTAATCATAGCTTAAATTTGGTTTAAGACTCATGACAGAAGGTTGAACACGTGCAGGAGACCTGAAGACACCGGAAGATTTCAGATTGAATACGTATAATGGTAACACAAGGATTTCGGAACCAAGTTTTAAATTGTAAGAGATTTCCAGGGTCAGATGTCGACTCTGACCACAATTTATTGGTTATGAACTGTCTAGAGGACAAATGTGAAGATGTAGAAGCATATGTCACTAGGGTTAACACAGACGTAGCCTATAGAAAAATTAAAGAGTACTTTGGAGAAAAGAGAATCACCTGCCTGAATATCAAGAACTCAGATGGAAAACCAGTCCTAAGCAAGGAAGGGAAAGTAGAAAGGTGGAAGGAGTATATAGAGGGTCTACACAAGGGAGATACACTCGAGGGCAGTATTATGGAAATGGAAGAAGACACAGAGGTAGATAAGAAGGTAGATATGATACTGTGTGAGGCTATTTGACGAAGCACTAAAATACTTATGTCGGCATAAGACCCTGGGAGTAGACAATATTTTGTTAGAGTTGGTGATAGCCATGGGAGAGCCAGCCATGACAGAACTGGTGGGCAAGATGTGTAAGAAAGGCGAAATACCCGCAGGCTTCGTGAAGAATATAATCATCCAAATTCCAAAGAAAGCAGGTGACGACAGGTGTGAAAATTACCGAGCCATGAGTTTAATTAGACACAGATGCAAAATACTAACACGAATCCTTTGAAGAACAATGGAAAAACTCATAGTAGAGGATGACGAGGAAGATCAGTTTGGGTTCCGGAGAAATGTAGAAACACGCGAGACAGTACTGACCCTACGACTTGGGGATCTGCAAACATTTTCCGTTAAAAGAGAAATGTGTTTCAATATTAATTTTGGGTGTCCTCATCGCTACAAAATCTACTTTTCTCAATGTTTTGGAACTCGTTTCTGTCTTACTGTGTGTTACAACTCCTCCATTCCAATATTAAGACGTTACGGCGTTACCTTTTAAATTCAACTTTTCTAATCTTGTGGTTATGTATCGTTTGGATAGGTGCAGGATATCTATCTTTTCCAAACTCCATAAATTTTTCAAACAGGTAACATACTCTTCTCCCTCATCACTCAGTCCACTAATTTTCTGATGAAGTAAACTTATCTTACTTTCCCGCACTTTCGTGGGCCTTTTGTAAGGCTCTTTTGCCTTATAAATTTTTTTCATAACAGGGTGTAAGAGTCCTGAATCCAAATTAAAATAGGCACTCGCTGACCCTAGTAGCCAGAGGGACGTTGTTTTTTGTGACCGTGGCCACCCGTACATTTTCTGCAAGAAGCTCGCCAACCTGTATTCCCCCTCTTATTGAGGTGTAGGCTGCATCCCCTAACTGTAGCAACAGGCGTTGCAGTCTTATGAGAGTTTACTTCACACAGTGCAGTGCGTAAATCATAAAGACCTCCAGTGAGCAACGGCTTGCTGGAAAAGAACTCAGGCAGTGCTCGTCCTGATTTGCAAAAGCCCTTTTCTCTGCTTGACTGGGATCACTGTCCGTCGGCCAGATAGAGACACCAACCACTTTACAAGGATCTTGCGTCCACATAGCGACATCGCCCCAAACAGACCGTAGTGACGTCCGGCTGACAGGCCGCAGCATACCGGCTTTTCGTGGTTCTCGCTCTCGGCTCTGCTCATAACTTGCTCGTTAGTCTCCGTGGAACGACTGACTGCACCAACACTATCAGGCCCATCCTTCCATTACGTCTTCGAGGATACCTCGGCTGCTGCTCAAACCCGGTGACTGGTGACGTGCAAAAGGCTTATCCACCGCTTCCACCGCTGCGGCAGCACTGGTCTACGGAAAATGCTGCAGGTTCCACTTGCTGTAGTTAACGGACCCGTTTCCTTGATCACCTTTCCCACCAGCTCGATCACGGTGTCGTTCATGGCAAGCACTCCATACACCATGACTCTCTAGATGCGACGATATTTATCATGTTGTTCGACGCAGCTCAAATCCCGGAAGACTGCTCGAGGACAAGTCGCTTGATAGTGCTACAAATCTATAGTTCGAAGCAGAAAATACGACTGTTGCGCTTTTATTTTATTTTATTTTACTTTTTTTGTAGTTACTGGTGAATCTTTCCAATTGCATGTTCATGTCCATAAAACTACTTTGTTCTAGACTGGCCAGTCGGCACGACTGAGCGGAGGAGGGGCACCTCTGGACGAGAACGTCGCGAAAAAATAGAAAAAAAGTTTTCATGCATACGACCATAGAATCCTGGAAATTCAACAGCAGCTAAGACAACTGGCTGGTAAAGGTTTGACTGTAGATTGTAATTTTGTCGTAAAATCAACGGACGTCAGCGAAACCAAGAGCACCTCTGAAGATGTCCAAAGGAGCTCTGGACGAAACGTCAGAAATAAAACGGTTTTACGGACCACGACCATACACCCCGAAAGTTTCAGCAGCAACTAAAACAACGGGTTGCCAAAAGTTTCAGTGTATAATTTCAATTTAGCTGTAAAATCGGCTACGGCTCTCTGCGGAGGTCAGTAGTTTCTTATGTTCCATCAACTATATAAGTACACAGGAGTAACACTTGACGATTACCTGCAACCTACATCGACAGCTGCAACAGTTACGCAGGTCGACAACAAACAGTAAACGGTAAGGATGACTGGTGTTAGTTGGCATAAAGGGCTGGTTGGGGTAGTACAGCTTCTATTTCCCGCCACTGTGAAGTTAGTGGTGTCATCATGATAATGAGGAATGTATGAAAATGTGCGCTATCCACCGAAACTTCGGTCTGCTTGGAAGTTCCATGAAGGACTTTTTTCCGACTACAGAACAAATTTATTCATCGTACTTTTTTTTCTCTCTGGCGAATCTATAGAGCGGATTGAGTTGCCACTGATGATGGTTTTCGAAACAGTGGTTAACTGTCGTTGGTTCAACCATAGTAATCTCTCGTGTCTGATCTCTGGAATCGTGTGGTATCCATTTTGTTTTTGACATCCAGTTCCACAGTTAAGTATGGGGTCAGGTGTCATAGCAATGACAACTCGCCCCATACCTACATCAATTTACGCGTCCATTATTGTTAGTTAAAAAATAAATATTTTCTCCAGAAAATGAATGCATAGATACCACCCCAGAAGAAATTATCCTTTTGCCCAATGCCAGGTCACGACGGCAGTCCAACTGAGGCTGGAATGGAAAATTTACTGCTATTATAACGTAAAGTACCATCAACGATAGAATCGCAGCTGAAAGGGCCAGCTGCAAGGAAAAGCCCTGTTTTGTCAATAAGGGCGACATGGCTCAGGTTCATAAACTTCTCAGAAAACAAAATTTCCTTCTGTTCACGTCTATGGCCACAAATTTCTTGTCATCAGCTTACCGGTTTCGGTTTATAACGACCATCTTCGGATCTGAACTGCAGAGGTCGTTATACAGAGTGGTCCATTGATAGTGACCGGGCCAAATATCTCACGAAATAAGCATCAAACTAAAAAACGACAAAGAACGAAACTCGTCTAGCTTAAAGGGGAAAACCAGATGGCGCTATGTTTAGCCCGCTAGATGGCGCTGCCATAGGTCAAACAGATATCAAATGCGTATTTTTTTTTAAATAGGAACCCCCATTTTTATTACATATTCGTGTAGCACGTAAAGAAATAATAAATGATTTAGTTGGACCACTTTTTTGGCTTTGTGATAGATGGCGCTGTAATAGTCACAAACGTCTAAGTACGTGGTATCACGTAACATTCCGCCACTGCGGACGGTATTTGCTTCGTGGTACATTACCCGTGTCAAACTGGACTGTTTACCAACTGCGGAAAATGTCGATATAGTGTTGATGTATGGCTATTGTGATGAAAATGCCCAACGGGCGTGTGCTGTGTATGGTGCTCGGTGTCCTGGACGACATCATCCAAGTGTCCGGACCGTTCGCCGTATAGTTACGTTATTTAAGAAAACAGGAAGTGTTCAGCGGCATGTGAAACGTCAACCACGACCTGAAACAAATGATGATGCCCAAGTAGGTGCTTTAGCTGCTGTCGCGGCTAATCCGCTCATCAGTAGCAGACAAATTGCGCGAGAGTCGGGAATCTCAAAAACGTCGGCGTTGAGAGTGCTACATCAACGTCGATTGCTCCCATACCATATTTGTATGCACCAGGAATTGCATGGCGATGACTTTGAACGTCGCGTACAGTTCTGCCTCTGGGCACAAGAGAAATTACGGGACGATGACAGATTTTTTGCACGCGTTCTGTTTAGCGACGAAGCGTCATTCACCAACAACTGTAACGCAGACCGGTATAATATGCACTATTGGGCAGCGGAAGATCCACGATGGCTGCGACAAGTGGAACATCAGCGACCTTGGCGAGTTAATGTATAGTGCGGCATCATGCGTTGTTGAGCAAATGATATTCTTAATCAGTTTTTATTGTAATCCCATAAAAAGTGAACAACTTTATCTGGAAAACCAATACGCAATGTCCACAATGAAATCATTCCCTCTGAAATGTATTCATTCTCGTGAGCAAAGGGTTATATGGCCCTATAGAATAAACTGATAAAATTCACTGTACAAGTAAACAATGAAAGAGATTTTTCTTAGTTGTAGAGTCGCAAGGGATGCAATCTTTGTATTCTGTTCTCTCCACAGTACGCATAGAAAATATTCAATCTTGGAACAGCGAAGTGCAATGCCGGCTGTAAAATAGCTTCATACAAGTAATGTCGGTAGATTTGTTGATAAATGAGTACCCTGGCTAGTGTTGAGTGAAAATACTGGATACTGGCTCAGTTTTATGCAGTGCTGTCCGCACTGAAGCTTATACAAACAGTAATACTTTTCTGATTCTAGCACATTAATATTTTTGTGACTCTGAAAAATGTTATCTTTAAAAAAATATTCATTGGGTTCAAATAATCACAACATGAAAGAGGATGAGGTACCGATAAAGGGATATGCTTTAGTTTGAAAACTATATTCAAAATTAAGTTACTCCTTCACAAAATCTGATATGAAACATTTTACATTAACGTCAAACTCAGTGAACTTCTCAACTATTCTACAATTCTCACTTACTATCGTAATTAAAAGCACTTGGATGTTACATGCAAAAAGTCTGACATCGTTTGACACAATAGATTCCAGAATTTAACTTCTCTGTATCAGGATTACAAAAAACATAAAATATTACAAATCGGGTATACTTAATCAACCTGATGGAAAATACTTGGTTCCTACAATCAGGGGTCAATACTTTAACATTCAGCGAAATCCACAAATTACGTTGGTGCATACTTAAAACTAAATATACAGAATTTCATTACCTTACAAATTTGTTCCTGTTGCTTTCCCTTTGAGTTACGATATAAATTCATTACTCTTCTTTAACTGCCATTGATAATGGTCAACATTGTTAACATTCATTATCACTGCAGTCCTGATAATCTTATAGACTTAGAAATTAATGATACACAGTTTACGCTTTTGTAGAAATGACCACGAGCTGATATTTACGGGCTCTGTGTGAGCACAAACAATACCATTCATCATTTCATTCTATAAAAACTGTATCATCCTGCTTCCATAGAACAACAACTAAATTCTCACAGGTAGCTACCAGCCACAAGTCTTATCCTACGTATAACACAGTGGAACGGCAATTGCTACTGGGCTCCGCGCCCAACTACTTACAATCGATTGTGCCGCTCACGCAACATCTTTGGTTCAGTGGTTTCAAAAATACTATCTCTTCTGCATACAACAATCGTTTCAGTCCCAAAAGTAAGGTCCCCTATTTTTTTTATAAGTACATATACCTGTTTATTTCTACAGTGGTTTACATCAATTTAAAGCTTGAACAATTAGCTATTTTTCCACATAATCACCTTGCCCGTCGACGCATTTTTGTAGACGCTGTGGCACTTTTTGTATGCCCATGTCATACCGGCTCCCCGCCATGCTTTTCAGAAAGTTATGAACCTCTTCTTTCACCTCGTCGTTGGAGCTGAATCGCTGGGACCACAATTAACGCTGACAGGTACTGTGAGACTGAAAAATCTCAAACAGGCAATTAAGAACCGGAGAAGAGGAATGTTGAGCAAGGGCGTACGTGTTCTCCATGACAACGTTCGCCCTTACATCGCTCGGTAAACCGTTGTTCTCCTGCACCAGTTTCAGTGGGACATAATCACCCACCCACCCACCCTACAGTCCTGACTTGGCACCCAGTGCCCTCTAGGTTAAAAGAACATTTTGCCGGAAAGCGACTGAGCTCCAACGACGAGGTGAAAGAAGAGGTTCATAACTTTCTGAACAGCATGGCGGCGATCTAGTATGACATGGAAAACTGCCACAGCATCTACAAAAATGCAACAACAGAAATGGTGATTATGTCGAAAAATAGCTAAATGTTCAAGTTGTAAACTGATGTAAAACATTGCAGAAATAAACAGGCCTATGTACTAATAAAAATTAGGAAACCTTACTTTTGGGACTATCGTCGTAATACAAAATCGGGCTCCATGTGCAGGTGGATCCCTCACGACACGTATTTCACAAATGTACCCTAAATAACTTTGTAGTAAAAGGTTGAGCTAGTAGCTCCATTTACGTAATTTCTCCGAGCATTGCACCAAAGAAAAGAATAATCTAAAGCGAAAATTATGACATCTAGCTCCGGTCTCCCCTACGGTGGACTCTTGTTGTAACTCCCACGGAGAAGAGGAATGATCTCTGCGTTTCGCACGCTCTGACACGCCGCCAGAGGCGTATAAACTGCTGGCCCGACCGACAGCGGGCGACCGAGATACCGCGGGCCCGGTGGGGAGCGAACAATGCACACAGCAATCAGCGGCGAGCAATACGCTGTAAGGCCGCGCCGGCCGATGCAGCGGCCACTCCACGAGAAGACAATGGCCGGGGCTTAGCGTGCGCGCTGGGTAACGAGCAATTACAGCGCGCCGCTCTTCTGAGGAATAATTAATGTCCACGCGGGGGACGCTTTTGCGTGAAAAAAGTGCGAATCTCTGGTGGTCTCATGTTCTGTCCTCTCATTCACTTTTTATTTGTAACTGTGGTACAGTGCCAAAAACTGCGTAATGGGTAGCACCTCGTCAATACGTACTGTCTATATTTTTCCCCTCGAATTTTTTCGAAACATATGTATATACACTGATGGAAAAAACTGCAACAATAAAAATTTATTAATCTATAATAATGAAATTTTGGGAATACATTTGTCTAGGCAACGTATATAACAGATTAACATTGGAACATGACTGCTTAATGTAAGCACGATGGAAAATGTGAAATACCGGTCTATTAACAACCGGTGACGCCGCCAGAATGTTGAATGCAAACACGCAAACGGGCATGCATTATGTAGTACAGGTGCTCGATGTTAGTTTGTGGGATGGAGTTCTCTGCCTTTTGTTCTTGGTCAGCCAATACAGGAACGAAGGAAGGAAGGAAGATTTGGTTTAACGTCCCATCGACATCGAGGTAATTAGAGACCGAGCACAGGCTCAGATTGAGTCAGCGATAGGAAAGGAAATAGGCCGTGCCCTATGAAAGGTATATGCCCGGAAAACCGAAATCTGGATAGACGGACGCACGTTTGAACCGCCTTCCTCCGGAATGCGAGTACAGTGTGTTAACCACTACGCGACCTCGCTCGGTTAATAGAGGGACGGTTAATGCTGTTTGTGGATGATGCTGGAGTTTTCGTCCGATGATGTCCGATGTGTGATCGACTGGAGACAGACTTGTTGATTGTGCAGATGAAGGTAACTAGCTGACACTCTGTAGAGCAAGTTGTGTTACAGCAGCGGTATGTGGACGAGCAGTATCCTCTTGGAAAATACCCTCTGGAATGCTGTTCATGAACAGCATCACAAGTCGAATCACAAGATCGACGTACAGATTTGCAGTCATTATGCGTGAAATAACCACGATAACCACGAGAGAGCTCCAGCTGTCATACGAAATCGAAGCCCAGGTGTAGGTCCGGCGAGTCTAGCATGCAGGCAGGCCGGTTGCAGGGTCTCAAGTGGCCTCTTTCTAACGAACACTCGGTCATCACTGGGACTCTTGACAGAATCAGTTATCATCATAAAACACAACAGATATCCACCCTGTCCTCCAGTGAGCTCTTGATTGACACCACTGAAGTCGCAAATGGTTGTGGTTCGGAGACGGTGGACTACAAGCTACAGGGCGTATGACATGGAGTTGTTCTTGAAGTAACCGATTTTAACAGTTCTTTGTGTCACTGTGTTGCCGGTTGCTGCTCACAGTGCTGCTACAGATACAGTACGATGCACCAGAGCCAAACGCCGAACACAATGGCCCTCCCTCACGGCAGAGGCACGTATCCGTCCGGAGCCCGTCTGCTTGTGACCGTACAATCCCGTGACCAGCGTTGCCAGGAATCATTACAGTGGCTACATTTTTGTCAAGTCTTTTGCAGTATCGCAGAAGGAACACCCAGCTTCTCGTAGTCTTATTACATGACCTCGATCAAACTCCGTGAGGTGTTTATAATGACATCTGTGTCACCTTAAAGGAATTCTTCACTAACACCATTTCGTAGCTAACTTACTCTCGCGACCTTTACAGCGTGTATTTAAAGCAAACGTGATTTTCGTCTTCATAGTGGCACTACTAGTACCACCCTTATGCGACTGGCGCGAAATTTTAATAGAGATCATGTTTCAGATGTGGAAACACGCCTACCAACTTCCGTTACGTCGCTTAACTCCATCTTGGTGTTGCACTTTTTTTCTGTTTGTGTGTCGTGTAGGTTACTATCAGCGGCTGGAGGAGAATTCTTCGTATTGTGGGAAGTTACGAAACGTGTGGAAATGTATTTAGGTATGGAATAATAGTTAAATTTAAAACCCTTAGCTGCCGACAGGTGTTGTTGATATACGTCAGTGGGGATAGCTGAAAAGTATGTCCCGACTGGGACTCGAACCTGGGATCTCCTACTTACATGGCTGACGCTCTATCCATCTGAGCCACCGAGGGCACAGAGGATAGTGCAACTGCAGTGACGTATCCCTTGCACACTTCCCGTGAGACCCACATTCCCAACTGTCCACAAACTACATTCGTAGTGTTCCTAGTAGATATTTGCCCATTCACTCATTACTAGCACCAGACTAAGCTGACGTGTCCCATAAGATTTCGGGCAAAGCAAGGGCATTCGCACAGAAGAAGGTCAACGGCCGGGTAGCCTTTAACTATATGAAGATGGTATCTGTTCCCGAAAAAACAGATACCATGGATGACCGTGCAGTTTCTCTAGAATGAAATGGTAATCAAATCGAAAACCCTTAGCTGCCGACAGCTTCATCAATCGTATCGGTTCTTTCCGGAACAGATACCATCATCATGTATTTAGGTATGTTAAGATACATAAGAAAGAAACATTGCTTCGCAACGAATTCTTGGTGAAAGAATACGAAAATACGTAAAGCGGAAGCGCAACATAATACAAACTTTAGGGAAACCAGACGCGCAAGTATGAAATGTAACTTATCCTCGGTAGAAGTGCCTTACGAAACACTTGTTCGAGGGATGATTCGAGTAATTTTCATCTGCCTTGGCCCTTTATCAAGTCACATTGACACTTGAGATAATGAAGGTCCAACGCAAATCAGCACCTATCGTCACAGGTCCTTTATTCGGTGCTGGAGCGTCATGCAGAGGCTGAATGAACTCCTGCGGCAGACGTTACAAGAGAGACGCTATCCACCACGGAGACGTATATTACCGAAGTCCCAAGAGAGCACGTTCCAAGAACATCGTGAAATATAGTGCTCTTTCGCACAAACGTCTCACGAAATGATCATGATGTGAAAATCAGAAAAATTAAAGTTTATGCGGAGGTTAATCAACTTTCGTCCATACCACGTGCTAGCTGAGTTGGGAAAACGGACGGATATCAAAAGTTTCTTAAACGGTACACCGTAAGTTGTCTTGCGGATTAGATATAGATATATTAGCGAAGTTTTGGGATATTGTTTTGGGCTATTCGTTTCGCATTTTGATCGAGGACAAATGACTCTATGATGCTGTAGTCGCCCTAATCTCTTTTAACCGTCTCTGTTGATACCTGTGGGAAAAAACGTGATGATAACAGAAAAATGGCTTCCTGGCATCCAAAGATACTGAATTACTAAGTTAACTAAAAAGTATTGCTCAAGAATACGGCCAGCTTCTACCAAACTTTCCCATTTTAATTTTCCGAGCGTTCCTGATAAATTTTCTCGCGGGCTATAAAGACGTGTTACGTTTCTAGTATCGCATGTCAATAGTAGTGGTTTGCTGCCATAGTTACGTGATAAGAATTCAAACGCTGGGACAATATTCTGTGATTAGTAGCACTAGCAGCTTCTATACAATATCCTTTACATGTTCACTATACTTTCGCAGACATCCAGGAAGAACTATAGTCCTCCGTTCGCCTTACATGTCGTAAATTTTATGTCTTCGTCTCATTCCGTATTTTCCCTCAATATTCCAGCAACGTGACCAGGACTAGTAGACCTGTAATTGGGTGCGGATATTATCTTGCACTTTTCATATTTTAAGAGAGTAGCTGTCTATTAACCGAGTATATGTCATTCGTGTATTTCTGCACATCGTTACGATCGTAAATGACGATTTGCTACAGTAGACGAAAGGTTAATTAGCGGCCATCTGATACTGCTGTTTGCCGTATCCAACCAATCATTTATGTGTATTGAAAATAATGTAGGTACCATTTCGTGTCCTTTCTTTCTTGTTGAAGTTTGGCAATCAATTATAGCGTGTTGGGATCTATTACTTGCAGATTTAGCGAACCTATTGCATGTCTGTTGAAGATATTCCGACTTCTATGCTACTCTGTGTAGGTAGAACACATTTACGTTAACTCACACTGTTGCTAATGTAGAGACCGTCGGAACGAAACATGTCTTTCCGTAGGTAAATGACAGCTGAGATCACGAAGTGAACACACAAGGAAACAACGTTAGAGCGCAGCAAAGTTGTCGTAAGCTTATACAACAATCCAAAGAGCAATGCAAATCACAAACGTAAATCAGACAAGATCAAAACTCTACTGGTCAGTGTCGAAGCTTCAGTGACAAGCGAGAGATTCGCCAGCATTAGCCGGACGGCTGTATTTAGGAGTAAAAGCTCATCAGAGGACTGCACCACCTCACGCGCTTCCCGCTACGGCTAAGCCCCTTGCTGGCACAAAATGCGGCTGTCGGCTGGAGCCCTTTTATCTTTTTCGTGTTCTCCTTATCAATACCAGGGCTGGGCGGAGAATCCGAATCACCTCGGATACTGAATTCCGTACGATCTCATATTCTTGGTTAGTTAACTTTTGGGTACAGTGTCGAATGGCTTTCGGAAATCTAATGAGGTGAAAGTAAACTGTTCATCCATGCGTTCTATTTGCAACATATGTGTTTGAATAGAGCATGCTGTGTTTTACACCAGTTGTTTTTCTTCCTCATTACTAACAATTTCTATGTTTTGAAGACTGATGTTAGACAAGCCGGTTGATAGTCACACAGTGTTTACTCTTTACCTGTCTGATAGCCTAGAGACTCCTTGTATTATCTCTCCATGTAGAAGAGATGTGTTTCATACTTTTGTAACTGTAATACAAGTACGTGTGCGCCTAATATGCACTAAAACAATAAGCTCATGTAACACTACGATGTGCACACACTGTTTTAATTACAGCCATCTGTAAATGATATACAAAGTTTCAACGACTTGTAGCAGTTGTTGACCCACTTAGTTTGTTACCTTGGCTACAATTTAAAAAAAATCTGAGTAACGGGAGTTCTTTCTCAGTTAAGATGTAATTTTAGGGCATACCGATTTTCACTTGTGACACTTACAAGTAACTTAATATGTTACAGAAGTAGCTAGAGCTCACTAGCAGCATTAGTCACTAAAATGAATAGGAAAGTGTGCACATAATTTAATTAAAAATCTGTAAATATGACATAGGACTATCACTAGAAAACAGATTTCTGAAAGTAAACTTAAATGGAGCACTATATTTCAACATATATAATACCAAGTATTTACATTCAGAATTAAAATGAAAATGCAAGATTTACGTAACACGCAACTAATGCGGAGATAGGCATTATACTCAGTAAAGAGGAAGTGAGGTATTAACTGTCAAATAGGTCGAAATTATCCTGCCGTTAACTGGTAAGATGGAAAGAGGTATGCTTAAAGCTTAATGTTCGGAAGGTGAAGTGATTACTTTGCCACCATGGTTTGCAAAATGAATTGTTAAAAACAATTTACTGGGATAGGATATCAAAACTGGCTGCCTTCACACGGAATCGAACTGCAGTCCCGATGGCGCCCCAAATGTCACATCCCCATGAAGGCAGTGCCGTGATACTACCCCCAAAACGTTTTAGTGCAAGAGTGGCTAAGTTTTATATCCTTGCTGTCTGCATTTGCTTTGGCTTTGCTGTGTCTTGTTGCACGTATATGAGGGCTATCCAGATAGTACGATCCAATTGTCCGCGAAATGGGTACTACTGTAAAAATAAAAAATGTTCTATTTGCAACAGCTAGCCACAACTCTCAGCTAATTATCTAAATAATTATCGCTCCGACTTTGACATTTGTCGTGGCGTTGTATTAATTTCCAATACCATTGTCATTGAAGGCAGTTTTCAGCGCTTTCCGCTAATTCTCTACGCAGGTCTACAGCTGCCAAAATGTTGTCTTCATAGTCAGCGGTTCGTGAGAGCATAGATGAAACTGAGGGGGTCAATTGTGGTCTGTATTGTGGGTGATCAAACACTTCCCACTGAATACGTTGTAGGAGGATCTTCATTGCCCCCGCAGAGTGAAGCTGAGAATTGTCATGAAGAAGTAACGGCGTGACTGTTGTGTTACGGTGGCTACATAGCTTCGGGCGAAATTTCTCACCAGGCCCTCGTACTTGGCGGGAGACACTATTTTCTTGGTACATTTGCGTGCTCTCTGTGCGGTCAGAACAGAAAAGAGCGATGTGACGCGATCGACGGACATTCTACAGACACTGCTCAACACTTCTGCGCCAAGCTTCATTGGATTTTTATAGTCGTTACATTTTGCGACCGATTGGAACTTACTTTCTGGATAGCCCTCAGACTATGTGATGAAAAGTATCCGGACACCTGGCTGAAAATGACTTACAATTTGGTGGTGCACTCCATCGGTAATGCTAGAATTCAGTACGGGTTCAGCCATACCGTTGATGACAGCTTCCACTCTCGCAGTCATATGTTCAGTCAGGTACTGAAAGGTTTCTTGGGGAGTGGCAGCCCATTCTTCACGAAGTGCTCCACTGAGGAAGGTTTTCTATAGGATTCAGGACAGGACTCTGTGCAGACCAGTCCATTACAGGGATGTTATTGTCGTGTAACCGCTACGCCACAGGCCGTGTATTATGAACAGGTGTAGAAAGGTGCAATCGCCATCCCTAAATTGTTCTTCAACAGTTGGAAACAACAAGGTGCTTAAAACATCAATGTAGGCCCGTGCTGTGATAGTGCCACACAAAACAACAAGGGGTACAAGCCCCATCCATGAAAAACACGACCACACCATAACAGCTTCGCCTCGAAATTTCACTGTTGGTACTACACACGCTATCAGATGACGTTCACCTGGCATTCGCCATACCACACCCTGCCGACCAATGTTTACGTTCCTTAAACCTAGCGAGGAGTCGTTTGGCATTTATCTACGTGATGTGTGGCTTATGTGCAGCCGCTCGACTATGAAATCCAAGTTTTCCCACTTCCCGCCTAACTATCATAGTACTTGCAGTGGATCCTGATGCAGTTTGGAATTCCTGAGTGATGGTCTGGATAAATGTCTGCCTATTACACATTACGACCCTCTTCAACTGTCGGCGGTCTCTGTCACTCAACAGACGAGGTCGGCCTGAACGCTTTTGTGCTGTACGTGTCCCTTCACGTTTCCATTTTACTACATCGGAAACGGTGGACCTAGGGATGTTTAGGAGCGTGGAAATCTATGGTATACACGTATGACACAAGTGACACCAAATCACCTGACCACGTCTGAAGTCCGTGAGTTCAGTGGAGCGCCCCATTCTGCTCTCAAAAATGGCTCTGAGCACTATGGGACTTAACATCTGAGGTCATCAGTCCCCTAGAACTTAGAACTACTTAAACCTAACTAACCTAAGGACATCACACACATCCATGCCCGAGGCAGGAGTCGAACCTGCGACCGTAGCAGTCGCGCGGTTCCAAACTGAAGCGCCTAGAACCGCTCGGCCACTTTGGCCGGTCATTTTGCTCTCTCACGATATCTAATGATTACTGAGGTCGCGGATATCATGTATCTGGCAGTAGATGGTAGCAATGCACCTCATATGAAAAACGTATGTTTTTGGGGTGTCCACATACTTTTGATCACACAGTGTACGTTAAAAACTACCATGACCGCAGGTGTGGAAAGGTCTTAGCCTTCTTCTGCTTAGGAGCTGCTGTGCCAACTGTTTCCACATCTGACGTGGGCATCTCGCCTCGCAACTTGTGATGCATGCGTTGTGTCTTATTAGACGTTACATTCAAACATTCGCCGCCACCTGCGGCATTTCTCACCGAAAAATGTTATTGTGCTACATTTCCCTGCCTTTGAACATGACCCTGTCCCTCGGGTAGGCCGAGCAGCCTTAAACACTCGAATGACTGATGATGGCCCATGGTCCAGTTGGCTCCGGTACTTTTACCATCCAGTTCCTTTAAACACTCATGATCCTAAGTCCCTTAATTTTCTGCTCAGCTTAATGTTATACTTCATCCTATTGCCTCCTGGCTCTGATAATCCAGCCTACCAAAATTTGTCCATTGGCTGGGTCCGAATATAGTGTTCCACGTTTTGTGCATGTAAACAGGGTCTTTGGTTAGCAGAGTAATGTCCCTGTAATAGTTGATGCGACAGTGGTCAAAGTTGTGTCCGTCCGGTACTGATTCTGCCCTATTGATCCACGTACTAAATCTGTATGTCCACAGAGTTTCGAATCTTCTGCTTGATAACCAGTTTGTCTATGGATTGTGATAACTTGGGTACCAAAGTCTGGTTCAACATAGTCAGATTGGCGGCTGGTAACAGCTCTATGAATCTGTCTTGCCAGTCGAGGCTGCGAATTTCCCCAAATTTTGTAACGTAGGTGGAAATTACATCCCTCTATGTCATATGATTTCCAGTTTATTGATAATTCGCTCCCTCCTAAGTCTAACCATTTTTGCTGTTGTGAGTACTACTGTCCAAGGTAGAATACAACCAGTGAGCTTCATCTTACTGGAAGTAAAACTGAGGCCTAGTCACCTCCTTCTTGCAGTCCTTCTGCTCTTTCTGACCAGCAGTAACTTCACTGCATAGAACTTCTGACCATCTCACACCACTCTATTTGGACAAACCGTAATCTCGCGGCTGTAACATTTCTGTACCGCCGATTCTTTCGTTTCCACATGTCTGCACTTGTCTTCAGCAACCAGTAACTACGTTGCACCTTTACGCTGACGGATTTCTTCCTCATATCCGTCTAAACCGGATATATGTCGACAATATAACATTGGTACGCTGTCTGCTTCACTGCTGCTGGAAAGGAAACTGAAACCTTTACTCCTTCAGTCCTTGGCTCCAGGTACTGGTCTGCTGACAGCAAGTTCAATCCTAACTGGCTTCACACTGCTTCCTTACGTAACTTCCCGTAACTCTGCTCCTTCTTTTCCTGCTTCCCACACACTGTTCTCCAAGGACCGTAACCGCTTTGTTACCACTAATTACTCGCCCAACATCTCTACTTCACTTGGGAGTCTCTTAATGCTACTGTTCAATGAGTCTATACAGTTTTTGCGGAGCTCATCACTTACCATGTCAGCTCCAGAATCGCGATATGCATGATGTACCACCCCTTTGCTGCCTTCTTTCCTTTCACGCATCGTTTCCATACTTTCTCTGGGGCATTCACCCTCATGATGTCCTCCTCGTCCAGTTTGCAGAAGACCGCCTCCCGCCTGCATCCAACCTCTTCTCCTTCTTCTATGTGGAATAATCCCCAGAAACTGCATCTCATCGTTCAACTTCTCCTAAGTCCCACGTACTCTCCTACATTACCTGTTAACTCCTTCAAGCGTCCCTTGATTATTTGCCCCCTCCGAAAATTATTGGAGGATTCCTGCAGTCATCCCACCTCATTCGGCATCTCCCATGTGTTAAATACTTCCTGTATCCCTCAGCGATGACCGGTGATCACCACACCTTCTTGTTTAAAGAACAGCACTGCCCCTTCCAGGTATAAATGTATGTACAATCGTAACATGGTTTGCAAGCTATTACGGAATACGCCATTTCGTCTGTTTGGATGATTTGAAAATGGGTTCAGATAACCCGAGAATAGTCATCAGTTAAATAAAAAACTGTATTGTGAAAATCTGGATGTTTTCTGAATCAAACTGGTTAACACAAGTTGCTGTCTCGTTATCAACCCAGTATGCACGAAATCCACAAACAATTTTGGTTGTATACTACCCTGCTTACACTAGTCATCTGTCTTATGTGCTGTCTGTCACACCCTAAGTTCATTACCACCCTTATACAACACTGCTACCCTGCTACTGAAGCCGTCTGCTTCTCCTTATTTCTATCCATGATTATGTAGAACCACAAAATCAAATCGATTCGTACCACCCAGCGTGTGAACCTAATAGAAGGATCCATCAACTTCAGAAACCATTTCAAAGCAGCATGATCCGTTATCACTGGACACTTTTCTCCATAGAGATAACAATTCACATAGGCAATTCCGTAGATACAACTCAACATCTTTTTTCCCGTCATGGAGTATTTCCCCTCTGCCGAGCCCATTTTTCTTGATGTATTGGCTACCAGATGTTCTGTTCCCTCCTTATCTTGAGACAATACACAACCAACTGCTTGGTTGGATGCGTCACTAGACAGAGTGATTTCCTTACTGAAACCTGGAAACACTAAGATCGAACTCGATGTCAGAGCTCCTTTCAGTTTTTCGAAAGCGTATTGATAATCCTCTGACCAAACAAGTTTTCAACCTTTATTCAGTAATTGCATCAACGGTCTGGCAATGTCAGTAAATCCCTTCACGAATCTACAGCAACAATTTTCGACTCCTAGGAAAGATCAACGAGCCGTAAAGCATTTCAGATGAAAGAATTAAGTGGGAATTTTAAAATTTCAACGTTAATCATAAAGGGTGAACAGAATTCTTTTCAGATTATGAAGGACACAATCAACAGAGACCATTATTATCTGCATTATTTAAAATTTATATTAAAGATCTAGGTTTGAAGTAAAAAATCTGTGTGAAATCTGAAACTCACAGCCCTTGGCATAATAATAGCTTTAATTTCTGTTACCTAACAAAGAGTACTATACTATAAAGACAAAAAACTGTCAGCTATCAAACTAAATTCTCTTTATTCTAACAACATCGCAGAATTCCGAATTCGGTAAGATTTCGGAAATGTGTGGAGCTCTTAACAGCAACAGCTGATTCTAGGAATTCACAGTGGATACGTCAGTGTCTCTGTATTCTCTGCAGTCCTCTAGGTTATTCACACCTCGCTGAATCCGCAGAGCCAACAAGGGCGTATTCCCAACAGCATTCGTAGAATAGTCCTCCATAACACCCCGTGCGCTAATTAACTAAGTGTGCTCGTTACCTGGTTCGCTTTTGTGACGTATGTAGCAGACAGAAAGTAAAATGGACTTGCTGCCCCGTGTTCGAGTAGGTACTCATTGTCTCATTAACCCGCATTTACAGAGAATAGCCACAAACAAGCGCAGTAACTGGAACTGCAGCAGCAGCTTGTCCGTCAGTTAGTGGACATTGTTAAATTAAATTTTCTGCTACACAGTTGGAAGAGTTTCATCAATACAGTTGGGGAAAAGGTACCAAGAACAGATTGATAGTTTCGAGATAAATGAATTTTTACTCTGTCCGAAAAGTTATACACCAAATAGATTTTAACTCGTTGCTTGCCACGTGACTCCGTAGATTCGCATAGAGGCGTACCGTGCAAAGGAAAAGAATAACTGTTGGGGGTGAGTAAATGTTCCTCCCTGAATCATCTCCGAAGTTAGTTGGCATGGTGTAAACAGGAAATATGAATGACTTTACCAAAACCTGTGTTGAGGGAATGGCTGATGATGTGAGGATGAAAATGACTGAAAATGAACCATGTCCTAAGTGGCAGATACCGAGAGTAATCATTAAAAGTACTGTCAACGAAATAAGTACAGAACTGGACCAAGTACAATTGGTGGACACGAAGTTATGAGGTAGTGTTACGTTTCTTAGATCCTTTTTGTGGATTGGTTTGGATCGAAAATCTTCACTCGAAAACAATTGATCAATGCAGGTACTATACAGAATGAAGTAAGTAAGGCTTTGACCCGCAAAAGGTTGGTTCTCTTATAAATATGCTACATTTTCCGGACAGTTCTGGCACAAACAAAGGCAATCTGTACAAAATTTCACCATTAATTGTTCTAATAAACAATAAATTTCTTGTAGTGTAACGTGAGAAAGTGTGCATTGATGAAATTATGGTGCCCTTTAGACGGAGGCTGGGGTTTCGCCAGTATATTCCGGGAAGTGTTGTAAGTTGGTAACAAGCTAATCAAGCTGTGTTCTCAGGAAGGCTATACCTGGCACGCGAAACAATATGCTGGAAAGGAGATTGCTCCCGCACACCATGAACTATTTTCCCATGCAGTTATAGCGTTGATGGGTCCGTTGTTCAACGTAGGACGCACTCTGTGCATCGAAAATTACTACACAAGCCTTGCCTTAGCCCATAAGTTGAACGAACATTCAACCACCTTGTTGGGACATTGGGGAATAACAGAAAGTGTATGCCAATCACTGTAGTGAGGGAAAGGTCAAGAAAGTGAAATGGTACGCATGCGGAATAAAGTAAATGTTTCTCAGGAATATGGCAAGAAAAGAGAGATGTCTTGTTTCTGAGCACTAAAGAACTTCCAGAAATCGTAGCAACCACATCCAGAAAAAGAGCAACCCACAAACCAACTTCCGTTTGGGAATATGATGATGAAAACTCCTTTCGTGTCAACTGAAATGCCATCTTATACCTCAGCTTTATGAGAATGAAGTAGTACGGCAAATTGCATTAGAGCTTATGGAAAAGATGGCAGTTTTTAACGCTCGCGCTACCTACAACGAAGTAATTGAGAAAAATGAGCACGTAATTGAATTTCGAGAGAACGTGTATCTTGCATTGATGAACGTTTGTAACCCAACGATGTACTGCAAACACCAGGAATACCACGAACACAAGGTTGATGGAGCCATGTCATCCAGGTCACAGGCAGCAAGAGAAACAGGTGCACATCATGTTATTTAATACATCCTAATAAATTTGGTCGAGATGAAGCTACAGAGAAATTAAAGCAAGTCAACACAAACTGAAAGAGTTGTCAGAATAAAACGTTCATGTGCTTAGAATGTTTTATTCGATTATTAACACTTACAAAGCATGCAACCTTTTGTTTATTTTAAATGTGTTGTTACGTTTGCTGCGGATTTTTAAAGCAAACTGTTTTGGTGTTAAATATTCAGTATTTATATAATGTTTGATCTATTCTTCCAAAAAATAAATGCCGTTCACCTTGAAAGTTGGACGTCTATGATTCTCTTGCGTGCATACACAACCTCTGAGTCTGAGATATTATTATCGCGAGTAGTAGCGAACGAGGAGTTGTCGAGGGGAGTCGGAAGTGGTCGGACCAAGGGTGCGGTGGAAACAAGACGCGCGACGTGAGAGTTCGCTGCCTGCGGTGGGTAGTGCCGGAGGTGATTTAGGTATTAGTTGAGGATTTTTGGGAATTTGCCTTTCCGCAGCACGTAGCTGTTGGTTGCCTGCGCACTGGAGAGAGTTTCTCAGATTTATGTATGAATACACTCAGAATAATATTGGTATTTTTGTTGTGGCCGGAAACGTGTTTTTCTGAGTATGCACATTGTTGAATAATTGAAAGTATGTGTAAAATCTGCCAGAATTTAAATGGTTAGTTTTCTGATGATAGTAATTTAAAAGTCTTTTTTAGTTTCTTTCACTGTTCTAAACATCGTTTAAGGTCAGTTGACCAAACCGCTCCTGATCATTCAATTAGTCCATGCGTTGCACTCTGCATGGGTCGCAGCACTGCTTTTCGAAATATTTTAGCATGTTGCTGATCACGCAGTTGCAGCGGCAAGACGAGATAAGTTGTCTGTTGCGTGCGGGTGCATTGCAGAACAGTTGTTAGGAGACGTTAGAGGATATCTCAAAAATCGCAGCTAGTTGGTTGGGAATTGATTTCTTTATAATTCGTCGGAGGAGTAGTTAATTGTTCTGTTCCTATTTCTTGTTGTGCTATTTTTCTTCAGAATCAGAATACTACCATTGCTAGAGATGATAATGCTGAGAGGGGTCTTGTTTTGCTTCTAAAGACTGTGTATAAGTCCCATGCACATGACCTAGCATGTTACTGTAGTAATTAACTTCACAGGATTTGTGTCTAACAATTACGTTCATCTGATAAAACCTTCGGACTGTTACAAAGCCTTAGGTTCAAAAATGGCTCTGAGCACTATGGGAGTTAACTTCTGAAGCCGTTAGTCCCCTAGAACTTTGAACTACTTAAACCTAACTAACCTAAGGACATCACACAGATCCATGCCCGAAGCAGGATTCGAACCTGCGACCGTAGCGGTCGCGCGGTTCCACACTGGAGCGCCTAGAGCCACGCGGCCACTCCGGTCGGCTAGCCTTCGGTGATTCATGTCTGGCAGCGCATGTGTTAACGCCTTTTACATCTCCCCGTGAAGGAAATTGTGAAATAAGAAAGAACAGTTCTAACAAAACGCCCTAAATATCCCAGTTTTGGAATATTTGTAAATGTATGAAAACAGTTTATTCTTATACACTCATCTGAAAGAGGTTTTTGCAGTTTTGAATTCAGCGCCTTTCCCCAGGATGTCCCAGTTATATTGACAATTTCCTGTTAGAAAAATAAATTGCTCTAAGTGAAAACTCAGAAGATAGTGGTTTCGAATATTCCCGTCAGCTACATACGCAAAGAGTGCAAATGCAGAAGAGACGCAGAAAATGAAATAAACGTTCGGTTCGGTCGATTAAAGGAGAAAGGATGGCAAACTGGAATTCGTTGGATTGTGATCTCCGAATTCCACAGAAAACCCTATAAAAGAGTGGAAGTTAATCATCAGCTGAGCGTTAGCACACTCCTTCACCAAAGCTTCGCCAACACAGAGTAAACGGCGCAAAAGCTAGGCCAATATGAAGACCTACTGTAATTTCATAGAAAAGCTACTTGGGTTCCGAGTTTACAAATTTGGAAAACAGTTTTAGAAGGAATGTCTGTGGTGAAGGATACATTGGACTTGTGATCTTTGAAAAACTAAATAAACATTAATTAGGCTATACTTTTGTTTCTTCGAACAAGTGCAGTCTCGGACGTTTAGCCATTTTCGATTGATTTCTGCAACAGCGATTTTGTTAACGATCGGATGTTGGGTTCCAACTATTTACTAATGTACTTTATTAATAACGCACGTTCCGAAGCTAATTATTACTGACTAAAACTGCTAACAATAAGGAAAACACACGAGTGAGGAATTTGTAATTATTTTAAGCAGTAAAGGTCTAAATGCGCTAGACTCAGGAATGAAAGACTACGTGTAACATTAAACCTTACTGCTAAGACTGTGGGCATACGTATAGTCGCAGGACAAAAACGATTTAATTTAGAAAATTAAAGGTAGGCTGTAAACCAAAGTAAAATGAAAAAGATTTGAAAGAGAACTCAACATATCTATGATGATCCGCTTCCGACGTTCTTCCTTTTCCGCGGGGCTAAATGTAGTTGAATTGTCTGAGTCTGTTCCAGCAGGGTACTGAGCTTAAAAGGACTGGACAAGAATCTGGAAATACCTCGAGAAAAGCGTGCTTGAACGTAAATGCAGATACTGGCCAATCCTGCAAATGCTCACGTTGTACACCGCTTGATAACTGCTAAGGAACACAGACAAGGCTGAACAGGAAAAGTCATAAGCAACGATGCGCAAGATAAACTCAGTATACAAGTAAAAGAGGTGGAGTGGTTTAATTATAAATGGACACTGGAGTAGGCGGCACCACCGTGACCTTGGCGCATGGTATTGATCTTAAAACATGGGAAAGCAGAGTAAGAGACATAAATTACTTTCATGTTTGACAAAGGCCAGAATCCCAGCAGACAGATCGGTATCGGACACTCAGTAAGGAATATGCCCTCCTCAACTCTAATGCACCTGTTACTCATGCCGGCTACCAAACTACTGAGGAGTCCTAGGAGATATTGTACACTATGTGATCAAAAATATCCCGACACCTGGCTGAAAATGACTTACAATTTAGTGGCGCCCTCCATCGGTAATGCCGGAATTCAATATGGTGTTGACCCCCCCTTGATGACAGCTTCCACTCTCGCAGGCATACGTTCAGCCAGGTGATGGAAGGTTTTCTTGGGGAATGGCAGCCCATTCTTCATGGAGTGCAGCACTGGGGACAGCTCTCGATGTCAGTCGGTGAGGCCTGGAACGAAGTTGACGTTCAAAAATATCCCAAAGGCATTCTGTAGGATTCAGGTCAGGTCTCTTTGCAGGCCAGTCCATTGCAGGGATGTTACTGTCATGTAACCACTCCGCCACTGGTCGTGCCTTATGAACAGATGCTCGATCGTGTTGAAAATGTAATCGCCATCCCCGAATTGCTCTTCAACAGTGGGTAGCTAGAAGGTGCTTTAAACATCAATGTAGGCGTGTGCTGTGATACTGCCACCCAAAACAACAAGGGGTGCAAGCCCCCTCCATCAAAAACACGACCACACCGTAACACCACCGCCTCCGAATTTTACTGCTGGTACTCCGAACGCTATCAGATAACGTTCACCGGGCATTCGCCATACCCACATCTTGCCATCGGATCACCACATTGTGTACTCAGATTGGTCGCTCCACATAACGTTTTTTCCACTGTTCAGTCGTCCTCTGTTTACCCTCCTTACACCGAGCGAGACGTAGTTTGGCATTATGTGTGGCTTGTGAGCAGCCGCTCGACCGTGAAATCCAAGTTTGCTCACTTCCCGCCGATCTGTCATAGTACTTGCACTGGATCGTAATGCAGTTTGGAATTGCTGCGTGACGGTCTGGATAGATGTCTGCCTATTACACATTAAAACCCTCTTCAAATGTCGGCGGTCTCTGTCAGTCAACAGACGAGGTCGGCCTGTACACTTTTGTGCTGTACGTGTCCCTTCAGGTTTCCACTTCACCATCACATCGGAAACATTGGACCTAGGGATGTTTAGGAGTGGAGAAATCTCGCGTACAGACGTATGTCCATGAGCTCTACGGAGCGCGCCATCCTGCTCTCTCACGATGTCTAATGACTACTGAGGTCGCTGATATGTCGCACATGGCAGTACGTTGCAGCACTATAGACCTAATATGAAAAACGTATGTTGTTGGCTGTGTCCGGATACTTTTGATCACATAGTGTATCATTCCCTTTCAAAACGATTATCAGTTCTTGCACTATTCGTGAAGGAGTGTTCATTGAGAAATACATCTGTTAGGAGCAGCCAAGGTATGCTCTTTAAGGTGACCGGGCAGTACGCGTGCCACTCCCGATGATGAATATCTTCACTGTCTAGTGTGTTCAACACCTCAGCGGTCCTGTATGGGCGGTCATTGTCGTCCATAAACAGAAAGACATAATCCATCGAACCCCTAAAGTGTCGCAAATGATCCACAATAATTTACCTGCAGTAATGATACGCAGCGGTATTTGGCTACTCTGCATAATGCCTGCCCACGCCATTAAGCCTAAGCCACACCGATGTCATTTTCTGTGGTGTGTAACGTGTCTCTTTCTCTCTCTCTCTCTCTACTCTTGCTGTACAGTTGTGGTGTCACGGCACCACATGAAATGGTATGCAACGGTGTTCGGCTACTGTGCATAATTCCTGCCCACGCCATAACACCTAGGCCACAGCGATGACATTCATCAACATTCTATGATGTGTAACGTGTTTCTCTATCTCTCTCTCTCTCTACCCACACTTTCCACAGTGAAAAGAGACTCGTCGAAGAATATCACCGTGAACCACTGTTGCTGACCCCAACCAACATGCTCCCAAATCCAACGAAGTCTTTCTCGACGGTAGTGTGGTAGAAGATAGACATTTCGAAATAACAAGTCGCACTAATCGGTTCCACAACAAACTTCCTCAAATACAGTACTGCACAAACTGTCGAATGCATACGGAGGGTTTTTGCACAGGCTTCGCTGCAGTTAACACGACCAACGCCCTACATCTCCTATTACTATCATTGGCCAGGTGCCCCCAGCCGTCACCGGTTGTTCCGTAGCAACTGGCGATTATTTCTCATCAAGTGTCATGTCATATCTTATCAGTTGACAAGCAATATATTTGACCAAGAACGGCAGTGGCGCAATGTCCTTAATACGTTGCCAGGGTCAGTCGTGCTAGGGATAGTATTCTGTGTGATTGTGAATCCGTTATCTCACAACTAACTGAATTCGAACACGGACAAATTGTTGGTGCTCGTATACTGGGTGCTTGCGAAACTTGTTCATATTCGCAACTACAAATACATCTGAAGGGCTATTCAGTTTACAGCGCAGCTAGCATTTAATTGATCTTAGTCAGCGTGACTAGCAGTTGAAGGAGCCTTCCTGGAATTTGCTGTGCGAGATATCAAGTAAACGAAAAGCAAACTGTACACCACATGAAAGGCGATTAAGATGATCTTCCAGAGTCTCCATGGGCACTTTCCTGGCTGTAGTGGCCTCCCTTGATTCCATGTGAGTTCATTCATATTGAAATAATCCGGTGTATTATGCCACTGTGAAATTAATTTGTTCGAGACACCTAACGTTTCGTCCTTGTCTGATGAAATCATCTTCAAAAGTGAAGGTCCGGTACACGTTCTCGCCCGCTACTGATTGAGGTGAAATTTCGTAATTCCGTGCACTCGTGTATGAAGGTGATGTTACAAATTTCTTAAAACTCCAGCTCTGTTGGCTTTTGTGTGTTACAGTAGTCCGCCTTTCGCTCGAAGGCTGGTACACATCTACTTAATCAAAACCTTCTTCTTCTGTGTTTAATAACATCAATCGCTTCCCTGTTTCACCTGTCGTTAATACCCGTTCGTGGCAGACAGAATCTCTCATTAAATCGAAAGTATATTCTGCCCATAAACAGTTTTCCACAACAATTTATTCTCTTCTACAATTGCCCTTATGTTCCACCAGTCGCTTTTGTACTTTTTTTTTGCAGCACACAGATACAAATCTCCACAATTACATGGTATTTGGTAAATTTGTGGTTTTTCAGCCTCTTGTGAGAGTCTTTCCGAACCATGAAGAGGGCACATCGAATGACGATTCAAAACATGCCCAAATATGGCAATGTCACGGAAACCAGTGACGTCACAGCCGGCAGCTAGCGTATATAAGGGCGCGGCAACCGCCCACTGACAGTCATACTACTTGACAATGGCCAAGGAGTGCTTCGCCGAAAGCTGGTGTAGTTTTAAGCATCTGACGCGGTTGGAAACCCGAGAACATTTTATTCCATGTAGGTTCCTTCTTCCTTTGGCTGGATTTGTAGACGATGCCAATATCCAGTTTCTTCATGGTCATCCCTACTAGATCAGTAGCGTCTTTAATGCACGATGGGAAAACTTTGGATTTTGCAGACATCTGTTCGTCACTATTATCTTTACGTGGGGAGGTAAGGCTCGTTTTATGTAAGACGATGAATATCCATTTTAGAGAAACGGAGTGGTAAAATCTGCCAATCCCAAATCCAGAATGCGCAACTAAATGTGCCTTTTAAAGGAAATGAGGACACCGTTGAAAAGTTGCTAGTGTCACGGAGCGACGAGCGACCTCAGTACGCCGGCCGGTGTGGCCGTGCGGTTCTAGGCGCTTCAGTCTGGAACCGCGTGACCGCTACAGTCGCAGGTTCGAATCCTGCCTCGGGCATGGATGTGTGTGATGTCCTTGGGTTAGTTAGGTTTAACTAGTTCTAAGTTCTAGGGGATTGATGACCACAGCTGTTAAGTCCCATAGTGTTCAGAGCCATTTGAACCATTTTCTTCGATCTCAGTACGCTACAGTATTTGAAGTCATCTGGGATTGTGGGTTCCGTCTCATAAACACAATTCCTTAGGTGTCCACTGTAGTTAGTAAGAAATCATCTGGTGCTGATGCAGGCGATGGTGCGTCTTCTTCCAGAAATCTGAAAGTCACTGACTTATCTGAAACATTCGGGTATGTTGATAATGTACGATCTTAGAAAATGCGGACGACGTTGAAAAGTTGCTAGTGTCACGCAGTGACGAGCGACCCCAGCAACCTACAATACTTGAAGTGATCTGGTATTGTAGGTTCCGTGTCATAAACACAATTCCTTAGGTGTCCGTTGGTGTTAGCTAGAAATCATCTGGGGCTGATAGAGGCGATCGTGCATCTTCTTCCAGAAATCTGAAAGTCACTGACTTATCTCAAACATTCCGTAAATGTTGATAATGTACGGTCTTATGAATGGGGAGAGTGAAGTGAAACACGCCAGCATTCAAACATTGAGAGATACCTTACAATAATCACTGCTATCAACCGCCGCTAACCGGTAGTTTGCATGCGATCGCGAAGCGGACAATGGCGCAGACGTCACCGCTTTCCCGGCCCCCCACAGAGAGGACAGAGCGCTAATGATTGAGTGTCCCTGCCCGACCGGCTGCAGCCCGTCCCCGCCTCTAACATTCGGCACAAACTCGAACTGAGCCAGCCGAGCGGATAATGGAGAAGGCGGGCAGTTCTAATTATCAACATCGGCAGCAGCACTCCGACTGTGTCTCATCGACCCGCGATCTAGCTGGCCGGCTGGGGGGTGAGGTGAGGCGCTATGTGCTACGGCGTGGGAGGGAGGGAGGGAGGGAGGGACTGCTCGTTAGCGGCTCTAATTGCGGCACCGCGACCAGGCCGGACCGGACGCGGGTGCTCCACGGCGCGTTCCGCTTAGTCCTCCTCCTCCACCCCCTCCTGCTCCTCCTCCTGCTGCTGCTGCAACTGTCGCTTCGCTCCGGAGGTGGGGGATGCACCGGCTGCCCTGCAGCGTCTCCGGATGCGCAGCGCTGGCCACCGCCTTTACCCTGCACAGAAGATGCATATTTACTTAATAGCAACTTGCTAGAGAGCTTTCTCATGAGCCGTTAGGCGAAAAATTTGACATTGCGAACCTACCTAGAGCACTGTGTGAGCCACATTGACACGGAATATGACAGTGTATAACCTGCATATGAAAGTGTATAACCTGCCCTGCAGGCAGAATACCCTCAGACTTCAAGAAGAATATAATAATTCCTATCTCAAAGAAAGCAGGTGTTGACAAATGTGAAAATTACTGAACTATCAGTTTAATAAGTCACGGCTGCAAAATACTAACGCGGATTCTTTATAGACGAATGGAAAAACTGGTACAAGCCGACCTCGGGGAAGATCATTTTGGATTCTGTAGAAATGTTGGAACACGTGAGGCAATACTGACCCTGCGACTTATCTTAGAAAGGCAAACCTACGTTTCTAGAAATTGTAGACTTAGAGAAAGCTTTTGACAATGTTGAGTGGAATGCTCTCTTTCAAATTCTGAAGGTGTCAGGGAGCGAAAGGCAATTTACAATTTGTACAGAGACCAGATGGCAGTTATAAGAGTCGAGGGACATGAAAGGGAAGCAGTGGTTGGGAAGGGAGTGAGACAGGGTTGTAGTCTCTCCCCGATGTTATTCAATCTGTATATTGAGCAAGCAGTGAAGGAAACAAAAGAAAAATTCGGAGTGGGTATTAAAATCCATGGAGAAGAAATAAAAACTTTGAGGTTTGCCGATGACATTGTAATTCTGTCAGAGGCAGCAACGGACTTGGAAGAGCAGTTGAATGGAATGGATAGTGTCTTGAAAGGAGGGTATAAGATGAACATCAATAAAAACAAAACGAGGGTAATGGAATGTAGTCGAATTAAGTCGGGTGATGCTGACGGAATTAGATTAGGAAATGAGACACATAAGGTAGCAAAGGAGTTTTGCTATTTGGGGAGCGAAATAACTGATGATGGTCGAAGTAGAGAGGATATAAAATCTAGATTGGCAATGGCAAGGAAAGCGTTTCTGAAGAAGAGAAGTTTGTTAACATCGAGTATAGATTTAAGTGTCAGGAAGTCGTTTCTGAAAGTATTAGTATGGAGTGTAGCCATGTATGGAAGTGAAACATGGAAGATAAATTGTTTGGACAAGAAGAGAATAGAAGCTTTTGAAATGTAGTGCTAAAGAAGAATGCTGAAGATTAGATGGGTAGATCACATAACTAATGAGGAAGTATTGAATAGGATTGGGGAGAAGTCTGTGGCACAACTTGACTAGAAGAAGGGATCGGTTGGTAGGACATGAGTTGAGGCATCAAGGGATCACCAATTTAGTACTCGAGGGCAGCGTGGAGGGTAAAAATCGTAGAGGGAGACCAAGAGATGAATACACTAAACAGGTTCAGAAGGATGTAGGTTGCAATAAGTACTGGGAGATGAAGAAGCTTGCACAGGATAGAGTAGCATGGAGAGCGGCATCAAAGCAGTCTCAGGACTGAAGACCACAACAACAACACAACCTTACTAATCGGCCTATCCTGCTTGCGATATAAAATATGACCGTGGATCGCATGTATGCCTATTGGATTTTTACTAATTGGATAAGGGTATCTACCCCAAAGAAATAATACCGATAAGTAGGAGGAGAGTGTACAAAAATGGATCAAATGGCTCTGAGCACTATGGGACTTAACTTCTGAGGTCATCAGTCCCCTAGAACTTAGAACTACTTAGACCTAACTAACCTAGGGATATCACACACATCCATGCCCGAGTCAGGATTCGAACCTGCGACCGTTACGGTCGCGCTGTTCCAGACTGTAGGGCCTAGAACCGCTCGGCCACTCCGAATGGCGTAGAGTGTACAATAGACCCTTCTAATGGAAAAGTCTACTAAAAATAAAAAGTAATTTAACCGAACAGGATTATGGTTTGGAAAAATGGAAGTTATTTTTTTCATTCACTCACGAACAACACTGGACAGAATGGGGTGCCACTGATCATAAATCCAAAAGTTGCACTAATGAACCAACAGGAAATAATTAACGGCCGCCAGCCCACTAGGGTAATTTATATCCAAAATCCTGTACAACATCATAGACTGTGCGGCTGGTCCCGGCAGAGGTTCGGGTCCTCCCTCGGGCATGGGTGTGTGTGTCTGTCCTTAGGATAATTTAGGTTAAGTAGTGTGTAAGCTTAGGGACTGAAGACCTTAGCAGTTAAGTCCCATATGATTTCACACACATTTGAACAACACTGTACAAGATGATGGGAAAGAGAAACATCTGTATTATTAAACACTGCCTTTGTAACTGAAGGTTGTCATGTTTTTTGACACTAATTTTAACTGAGTGTGTAATGACAAAGAAAAATGAAAAGTAACTCTTACGTTACGTTTGACATTAAATTTTGGAAAAAAAAAACAATCGAGTAGTGAATTGAAGATATGGAATTAAACAGTATGTTGGTATTGAACTTCATTACGTGAACAATGACTTTCAGTGGCCTCAACGTAATGTCATCAAATAAATTTACAAAGAAAAGCAAGCACTTTTACTTTGCAGTTATTTATTTTGCAAATTGGATTACAAATTATTGTCTGAACAGCTGAGATTTTTATACTGACTTGAACAGAAATAAATAATAGAATACGTACCAAACCAAACAGCCATCTGCTCCAAGCTATAATTAAAATAAATTTTTGCCTTTCTTTACATTTTTCCAGTGATTGATTCTCAAACTTGAAAAGGGAAATTGTTTTACTTTGCTCATACACTGAAACCTCTGTTGTACAACAATTAATTGAAAGTAGACTGAGGCTAAAATTCTTAAAAGTGAAAATTTTCATTAATAAACTGGCTGTAACTATTCAATTTGTTCCCTATGACACTTGGTTACCATATAAGGAAAAAAAGAAAAACGGACCCTGCTTGGTAACAATGTCTGAGGACAATGAGGACAGAATCGCCCTGACTTTAACTGATTATAATTTAAATAAATTTTATCAATCGAATCACATTCTGTTGTGTTGCTGGGTTAGCCATCAATACTTTCTACCAATGAACAGTCTTACTTCAGTGCTGTGCATACGACGAAACTCGGAGCCGACGACGAATCAGTGTTGCTGGAACTGCTGCTGTTGTTGAAGACGGTAGTATCTTGTGGACCCACGGCTAATTACAGGAACGGGCAATCGTAATTAACACAGCCTCTTCCGCCCGTCCACTGTCCGTACGCCTGCTCTAGACATCTGACCGGCGCGCATATATGATGCAGCCGAAATGGTACACTCTACCGCGAGAGCGTTAACCGCACACTTCTGCACACTACAAGTGCTGGAACCCGTCTCCCTCTACCGTCGTGCGCTCCGCGCAACAACTCCCTACCCAAATATTTTACAACGCACAAGCACTGCTATTATCACTGCTAGTCGATGCAAATAAGAGTAGCTTTGGCTTTTCCCCATCGCTGATTAGTTTCACACTAAGACACAGATAAATGTAGCGAAATGTCAACAGACTTCTACCCAAATTAACACATACAGTGAAGCATTGTCCTTACTTATTAAAAGAAAGTATTTAAATTACAAATATTTACATACAATTCAGGAAAAAAATATTTTATATATTGGTAGCAGGTGCCATGCTTCCTGCATTTTCGTTGTTACAAGTGGTGGCTACTCTCGATAGCTCGAAGTTACATAGAGATTTGACAGGTGCACCGACAAAAGGTTACGCAATAAATCTATAACGGAAGACTGCGTCATTACGTCACTAGATGCAGATATTTTATTTCGATGTGTTCAGTTAACATTTGTGCTTACTTTATCCACGAAAGTAATTAATTTCTAATCTATATATTTACAAACGTTGGGGGCAGTAAAGCATGTTAATGAACTGGGAAGTGACGTATTTCGTTAGGTAGTAGGTCTCAAATTGAAGGCATCTACATACACCACAAGCCAACATTCGGTGCGTGGCCACTACTGCTCATTTCCTTCCTGTTCCTCTTGCAAATAGAGTGAGGGAGAAAAGACTGTCTGTACATCTCTATGTGAGCCCTAATTTCTCCTGTCTTGTCTTCGTGGTCCATCCGCGAAATGTATGTTGGTGGCAGTACAGTTGTTCCGGAGTCAGGTTAAAATGGCAGTTCTCTATATTTTATCAATAGCGTTTTTCTGAAAAATCGCTGCCTTTCCCTCCAGGAGTTCCTACTGGCGTTCGCGAAGCATCCACGTAACACTTGCGGTTGTTCTTACTCACTGGTAACAAATCTAGTCGCCCGCCTCTGAAGTGCTTAGATGTCTTCCTTTAATCATAGCTGGTACGGTTCACGAACAATCGTGCAGTAATCAAGATCTGATCGCCCTAGCGTTCTGTAAGCGATCTCCATTATAAGTGGACCATTATATCCCAAAAATTCCCCCAGTAAACCGAAGTCGACCATTTACCTCCCCTACCACAATGTTTGATCCATTTCACACAGCTTTTCAACCTTGCTCCCAGACATTTAAACGACTTGACTGTGTCATGCAGCACACTACTAATGCTATAACTGAAAATGTTTTTTTCTACTCATCTGGGTTAACTTACATCCCTCTGTGTTTAGAGGTAGCTGCCATTCATCAGACCGGTTACAATTCCTTCCCGTACGCTATAGCATCACCAGAAAACAACGGCAGATTACTGCCCATGCTTTCCGCCAGATAATTTATGTATACAGAAAATAAAAGCGGGCCTATCACACTTCCCTGGGAACACTTAACGAGGATCCAGTTATCCCAGGCGGTAATTAAAGCACAGTGTTTGTCAAGACTCGAAAGAACCATTAATACAGCGATCATGGAGAAGGATAAGTATATCAGTCTGATGTAGCGTACCCTTGTCTGGAAACGACAGAGTAGAAAGATATAAGCGAAAATCATTCTGATACATCTCCAAGTGATCCTATTCTTCTGCAAGCTCTTTGCTTTCCATTTTTTGGGAGGAAGTAGGATAGCCAAAAAAAAAAGGGAACACTGTTAGACATGGGCTCTAAAATGCATACCTTATGAGCTATGACCATTTGTTCAGTAGAAGAGACATGTTTCACAGTAGCAAAGATGAGCAAGTGCCCATACCTCTTAAGGCGTGCACTTTGGAGCCGATATTTAACAGGCATTTTTCTTATTTTCCTTCAAAGTGTCTCCCCCCAAAGTATGGAAAGCTATAGAAGAGGTCGCCAGTCAGAGATATCAGAACGATTTTCGCTTTTTAAGTTTAGACATGATCGTTTCCGGATCAGGGTGCAATAGGTCAGATTACTAGTTTCCCTCCTCCACAATCTCTGAAAGTCCTTAACAGAATCACTGAATCACCCCGTACAATGAGGAAGAGTTAGTGCAGGAACACCTGAAACATAGCTTGAAGGAGATAGTCGGTATTTCTGTACGACAGAAGCATAACAGAAGCATATAAACCGTTGGGAGGTGACTGCCTGTCACAGAATTAGGTACACTGATGTGCTAAAACGTTATGTCTGCCCTAATAACGCGTTGATCTGTCGTTGTAGCACAGAACAGCAGCTATTCTGTGTGACGCGCTGGCGACAAGTGTTTAGTGGGTCACGCAATTCCCCTGAATTAAAAGTGGGTGTGTTGTGGGGGCGGAACAGGAGCCGTGTAGCATTTGAGATATTCTACATCTGATTCAGGTCAGTCGAGTTTGATGTCCGAGACATCAAGGTGAGGCTGCTATCGTACTCCTCAAACCACTTTAGCGTCATTCCGGCGTTGTGACAGGCGCTAAGGCTGTCGGGAAGACGCCAAGCATGGAGGGATTCAGATGGTACTCAATAATATTCACGCGATCCACAATAGTGATGTTACTTTCGTTTACTACCTCAGGTCCCATGGAAGCTCAGATGACTGTCCCCAATAGATCAATACTACTTACACTGGCCAGAGTTCCTGGAGCATCGAATGCTTCGACCAGCCACTCGCCTGAGTTCACTATTATTAATAATACATGGCTTCTAGGATACGTATCTTTGAACTAACACAAGCTAAGAGAATTTACAAATATATCAAAGTAACATTTGGCCATCTTCTTATATACGTTTGGCGCACACATACTTAAATTTACCTTCAAACTGAAATTGCTATGTATAATTATACTAGTAGGTACAAGGAAGCTAACCACTTGATTGTATTACACATTTATTTCAATGTCAGGGTGTGGTGCACTGGGGTAGTGCAAAGCGGCAGACAATGCTTTGCGGATAACAGAAATGGTTCAAATGGCTCTGAGCACTATGGTACTTAACATCTGAGGTCGTCAGTCCCCTAGACTTAGAACTGCTTAAACCTAACTAACGGAATGACATCTCACACATCCATGCCCGAGGCAGGACTCGAACATGCGGATAACATTTTCACCGAAGTGGGATCTGTTTGACGTCACCTATTGCGTCGTAAACGTATTGACATCAGGGTTTCTAGAATAACACGATTCTATCCAAGTAGGTGGGGAAAGATTCGTGATTGGGATACATTCTCATAATGCCATTATTTTCCCTGTCTTTCTGGACTGTATTTAACCATGGATTTAAGGGTATGAATGCCCATATATGAACAGATCTTATCGCTTGTTTTCTTGACTTCCTTACCATTCTTCCAGATAAGAAAGAATTTTCAGGAGATTTCTGGCGACGCGTCGTCCACTGCTAATGCATTTCTCGGTGGTCGATCTTCTTTAACGTAGTCTTTAACGCCCATACGAGATTTAATCCATGAAAATTTTTTACACTGGCCGGGCTTCTTTGCTTGATAATAGTGATCTACTAGGTCCAGGAAATATTTACTATTTGCTTCGCTGATATATCTTTACCTAAGTAATTTCAAATGGTTGAAATGGCTCCAAGCACTATGGGACTTAATATCTGAGGTCATCTGTCCCCTAGAACTTAGAACTACTGAGACCTAATTAACCTAAGGCCATCACACACATATCCATGTCTGAGGCAGGATTCGAACCTGAGGCCGTAGCAGCAGCGCGGTTCCGGACTGAAACGCCTAGAACAGATCCGCCACAGCGGCCAGCTAAGTAATTTCAAAACACTTAGTGATCGGTTGTTATTACTATTTTTGGGATTTTGAGGGATATCTATTATGTGTTTACTGCCCCCAGAGCAGCAAATGTTTCAGTTAGAAATAAGGAAGCATCACCTGCTAGTTTAAACTTCCTTTCTTCCGCAGTCTGTAGACAGGAGGAAGTGCTTATAGTGTCATTTTCGGTCTCCATTATTTATAAGTTCATATATATTTGAAAATAACCTGCCCACTTTACTTAGAGATACGACGTAGCTGAAAACTGCCCGTTTCCTTTTCTTTCGGTGGGACCATTGACAAATGGTACAGAAATATTTTTATAGGTCCTATGTTAGTCAATAGGAACACTGGAAGCACTTCGGTGTATTTTATTTTGCAGATATTTCTGGCGTTAGTACCTTTTGTAGATATGATGCTGCCTGTTCCCCTGTATTATTATAATTCCCAATTTGAGAGAGTGTTTCACCATTTTCTATTAGTAGCAATAGCTGTTTAGCATCTGCCGTTTTTTGGAAGATATAATGATCACACATTCTTCTGAGATTATGTAGAGTAATTTCTGTTGCTTCCGGGAGAAGCGCTTCGGTGACGATGAAGTGGGTGGGGAAGTGGGAAGGAATGGGGGGTGGGGGGGGGGGGGGGGGGGGAAGAAAACCTGGCTCGGAAGCTAATGCGTTGGCTTTCGTACCGCACTCTGTCCAGCAGCGCTGGGTGCTTTTTTGCAGCGTTGTGGTACACATGCATCCCTATAAACAGAATGTAGGGGCGAGCTCTCCACCGAACTCGTGTTGCTGATCTCGTAATTTTCAATGCTTTTTGGCATAGACAGTTTAAGTCTCCTGTATGACGTTCCCAGCTCATTCTTGTGTCAAATAAAACGCCCAGATATCTGGCCTGGGATTTTTATTTGCGCATTACAAGTGGAGAGTTTTACACCGTTCTAACAGCTTGGTATAGATCATTTTGTAATACGAACAATTACCGATTTTCTGTAGAGTGCTGAGGTTATCTCCTAATGGACAAGAACACGTGGAACAATTAATTTATTCAGGAAGCCAACCAATATCCTTTTTTGTCGAGAAAAGTGCTAATCCCGTAAGTGAGGTGTGGCGTTATTCCAAAGGTTTGCTGCTTCTTTAGCTACACAGATATGTGAACACTGTTGTAGGCTACAATAATGTCAAGATACCTGCAACATTCTCTCTCTCTCTTTTTCTTTTCTTCTTAACCACAGGTTAAGATATTTATTTATCATTTGCTGCTTACCTTTTCTAAACTGAAACTGACACGATCACACTGTTAATTCCAGCCACCATCCCAAACGGTTTTTGATCAGACGCTCTACAATTCCGCAGGTGTGGAGAGAGAGAAAGATGTAGGTTCGTATGGTGTGGCTTTCTCATCATTTTTATATGGCTTCAAGATAGGTAACAGTATACGAATTATTCAATCGTCTATTAGTTTGTCGTTCATTTATATTTGGTTAGATATCTGCTTAAGTTTCTAAGAGTTACTAGGTTGATATTGAAACGTCCCCTTTGAAAAATTATTAAGAATGACTCTGCTGGTAAACTTCTACTTTATTTGAGTTTTCAAACAGCTGAGCAAAACTGAACGTACTCAAACAGTTTTCTCTTTACTTATTCTGATCATCACTAATCTGACACACAATATTTTTTGCTCAAAGCAACCTGACTTTCAATAACCCTACCAACGAATAGCCCTGACTAACAATAACCTATACCTTTCATGAATCGCTTACCTCACAAAAATCTTCGTTACTCGAACTACTGCAATACTGCGAGCGCTAATTCTGACAGCTAAATAAAAGATTCTAACTATTGAAGGCACTAACTACTGATATATATAATTTTGTAACATCTAGTTAAACAAATTTCCTTTTTCTGACAGACACACGTCCAGATCGTCCGCTCAAAACTCTGGCATCTCTCTCCCCACATCCACCACTGCTGGCGGCTCACCTCCAACTGTCCAACACTACACACTGTTCACATCAAACTGCCCAACACTACGCCTGTTCACACCAAACTGCCCAACACTACACAAGCGAATATTGCAACAATGAGTCGAACCAGCGACAGACTGCACACAGCGCAGTCAGTGATTTTCATTCAGAGCACTACGTGGCATTACCAACATAACACCCTGAACAGCCTACTTACAATATTTTCCATCATTCGGTAACACATCCCGTCCTTGCCGCTTGAGGAATTTGCCGCCTTTTGAATGGCCTTCATCAAATCTTTGTATGAAAACGGTACAGCGAGAGAAAGACTATAATCCCTTTGGTCTGGGAGCCGAAAACGCTACTCAGTCGCATAAGTACTGATAGTAAGTCCTCAAATTCTTGTGGCCACCTATCAGTTAGTGGCTAGTGTTTTTGGATTTCTTGATTTGAGAAATTCTAATTTCCTCAATATTTCAGTTGTAGTAAATGTATTATTATTTACTGACTCACAAGAAATTTATGTACTGTTATTCTTACGATCTTTTACGTTTCTTCAAAGACTCTCTATGTTATCTCTTAAGTGAATTCTTTATTAATCTGAGAAAACAGCTGTATATAAGTTTTCGCTGCGCTATATACGGACGTGATAAAAGTCGTGGGATACTTCCTAATATAGTGTCGGACCTCCAGTTTCCGGCGTAGTGAACAACTCGACGTGGCATGCATTCAAGTCAAGTCCCCTGCTGAAATATTAAACCATGCTTCCTCTATAGCTGTTCCTAAATGCAAGATGTTGCTGTTGCAGGATTTAGTGCACAAACTAACCTCTCGATTATGTCCCATAAATGTTCCATGGGATTCATGTCGGGCGATCTGGGTGCCACAGCAAATGCTCGAAGTGTCCAGAATATTCTTCAAACCAATCGCGAACAGTTGTGGCCCGGTGGCATGGTGCACTATCAACCAAAAAAATTCCTTGGTTGTTTGGGAATTTGAAGTCCTCGAATGGTTACAAATGGTCTCAAAGAACATAACTATTCCCATTCAATAATCGGTTCAGTTCATGTGGACTCAGCTCCCATCGTTATGGAGCCATCATCAGTTTGCACAGTATCTTACTGACAACATAGTTCCATGGTTTCCTGGTGTCTGCGCCACATTCGCAACCGACCATCAGCTCTTACCAAGCGAAATCAGGAATCATCTGACCAAGCCACGGTTTTCCAGTCTAGGGTCAAACCGATACGGTCACGAGCCCAGGAGAGACGCTGCAGGCGATGTTGCCTTGTTACCAAAGGCACTCGCGTCGGTCGTCTGCTGTCATAGCCCATTAATGCCATACTTCGTCACACAGCTGTAACGGATGCATTCGCCGTACGTTCCGCGGTTATTTCACACAGTGTTACTTGCATGTCAACACTGACAACCCTACGCAAACATCGCTGCTCTTCGTTGTTAAGTGAAGGGCCCCGTCCACAGTCTTGTCTCTGTGGTTGTCAAGATACAGAATTCCCTAAATATTTCCGAAATGGAATGTACCATGCGTCCAGCTCCGACTACCTCTCCGCGTTCAGTGCCTGTTAATTTCCAACGTGCGGCAATGATCACGTCGGAAATCTTCTCACGTGAATCACCTGAGTAGATATGACAGTTCCACCATGCATTACACTTGCATACCTTGGGCACGCGGCGCTACCGCCACCTGTGCACGTGTGTATTGCTACCCCATCAGTTTTGTCCTCGCAGTGTTTGTGTAGAGCACCATGGTGTCCACCAGGTAGGGGGCTGTTGCTTCACAACGACGACTTCCGTCTTCCATGGAATCGATATCCATATACCTTCTTCAGTAATTGAAGTGAACTGTGTATAGGCACCTTTCAATGTAAAAAATTGTTAAGGGATTAAAATGTTCTGGGATGTAGTTGTGTAGTTCGGCCATTCAGCTTCCTTGATTTTCCACCTTCTGTTTAGACAAATAATTTTAACTGGTCGAAAAATGGCTCTGAGCACTGCGGGACTTAACTGTTGAGGTCATCAGTCCCCTAGAACTTAGAACTACTTAAACCTAACTAACCTATGGACATCACACACATCCGTGCCCGAGGCAGGATTCCAAACTGCGACCGTAGCGGTCGCACGGTTCCAGACTATTTTAACTGGATTTGTAGGTGTATCTATTGTGATTTCCAGAAGGACGTGATCTGAGCCACGAGATTCTCATTTAACAGTTGATTCCTTTACACGGTGCAAATCTGTAGAGCTCAATATCAGATCCGTGCTAGACGGTCCTTTATAAATCTTAAAGTATCATGGTAGGAGAGCCATCGTGTAGAGTCACTTAACAGAAATTTTCTAAAAGTTCAGTCAAATCTCACTCATCTTCCTAATCTGTTTCACAGCCTCATACTGAGAAGTGCGCATGGTAATCCGTACATATGACAAATGGCACTGGAAGCAGTGCGATAATTGGGTACAGAAGCAGGTTTCCTATTTTAGTCTTAGGGGGTGTGTAAATGATGACAATGGCCACCGGAAGAATAAATTACAACAGCAATTGCTTCGTAATCTGCCGTTGTAAGGATGATGTGACATTTTTTTAAACCAAATTATTTCTTTGGTCAAGCTGGATGCACCTTCATTTCCACCGACTCTGTCTTTCCTAAATGTTGAATATCACCTGAGTTTCGGCTCCGTTGTTCCTGAACGTTACATATCCTATGACTTTTATTCGAGTAGATGGCCTGAACCACAGTTTAACAAATACAAGCTACTTTTATGTGGCTGCTGTTAAGTTCCCTATACAGACGTTCTTTGTTCTGGATTGTCCATCGTTTATTTACCTGGAGGACTTTAAAGGGCAGATTTTTAGAATCTTCAACAGCGTTCCTTTTAAGATCCTCTGTGGTTTCTATATCTGTTTGATATTTTACTGAAAGAAATATCTATGTAATTAAAGTACATAAATTGTTAATACGAGCTTCTCCATGTGGGTGAGACGTGTCCAGTGGCGCGGGAGGACAAGGACTGTTTCGTGTAGAGCTCTTTGGACACTGAAATTCGTGTAACATCCTCAGAATAGCCGCCTCTGTACGCACTGCAAATTAACCCTTAATTTTTGAATGATCTTGGAAGTGGAACTGACGTAACCGCATGATTAGCTTCTTACTACGGGCGTTTCTCTGTCTTGTTCATACCATCTGATTTCCACAATCTTTAGGCCAGTCACAAGCGGAACTCAGTCACGTCTTGGTAACATCAGCAGCAACCTGTGCAAATGATATACTTATGTGGATATGGTGTCTGTTCTTTTGGACATGTCTTCCACGAGTAATGAGTGTGTTGGGTATGGACACTAAGAATGTAGTGTGTGGACATATAAGGTGAGAATGTGGGTCTCGCGGGAGGCGTGCGCGATATAGTTCCTGCAGTCACACTATCCTCTGTGCCGTTGGTGGCTCAGATGGATAGAGCGTCTGCCATGTGAGCAGGAGATTCCGGGTTCAAGTCCCAGTCCGGTCATATATTTTCACCCGTCCCCGTTGATATATATCAACACCCGTCAGAAGCTGAGGGTATTAATGTATAATTCTAATTTGTGCAAATAATGGTTGCAAGCATGTGGCATGATACTGGTGCCTGGCAACCACGTGCTGCCAATTACTTGGGCAACTGCAGTCAGCAGGGACGTGGTGTTCTGTCCTCTCCATTAAACGCGAGAAAATGAAGTATCTGATGCACATTTGCTCAAAGGCCACTACAACAACATTGTGCGCTTAAATGAAAATATGTAAGACAATTATGACATTTCAGAACAGACTGAACGTCCAGAGCAACTGCTTAGCGCATTGTGAACAAATTAGCATATAGGTGAAGTTGCTGAGATTTGAATGTTACGAAGCATTTATGTATTGTACAGACTTTCACCTCTCCATCTTGAATTATCTTTGATAACCTTCTTATGTTGGTTACTAAATATTCAGACTTTCTTTCTGCAATGATATTGGCTTTAGATACTGCTCCGTCAACATCGCGAATAACTCCCCGCCTATTTGTTAGAAAATTAGTAATGTAAACGTCAATACTTTTCTGCCGAAAGACATCGAGATATCTTAATCTGTTTGTTGACTGCCCAGATTTCGTTTCAGTTTTATATTTCAGCCAATAAGTGAAATATTAATAATATCATGTCGTAAATTATTACTTTCTTTAAACACTATCCTGAAGGCCATAGGATCTAACAATCCCACACTACCATTTTCTCCATTAGCAAAGATAAATGGTCCTATGTCTGATAATTTACAATAGTTTTCTTTGACAACATGTTTCTGTTGCTAGGAAACGCATTACATCCTGTAGAAGCTTCAGATGTAGTCTCTGAGCTGTCCACGTCCTTACGACTACCAGACGTTTGGGAAGCAGGATGACCATTTCAGTTTCTATCTACTGAAATAACACCCAAGTTGCGGTACTTCTACAAATTCTGCTGTGTAGTCTATGTCTGCAGTATCTACTATAACTACGTCTGCTACGACATTACCACTAAGCATTTCACTTTGTTTCATTTTCTTTGGTACATTTGCGTCAGAAGCTGGTACCTGTTTTAATGGTGGTGGTCATGACATTGGATGTTGTTTGTGTGAGGCGACGACGGGACAAAAGTGCGCAACTGATGATGTTCCACTTCCATCTGATAATTCTGAGATCAGTGACCTTGGAATCCCATTTCAGTGCTGATCCGCAGTTAGTGCTGCTGGAGAATGTTACGTCACAAGTAGATCGATGATGTGACACTTTTGCAGTTCCATATGAGACCACTGTCGGGCTGGGAACTCTTTATTATTTTCAATTTTAATTACTGCGCTGAGAACAAACTTTCAGCGATCTTGCTTTAACGCCCGTTGCAAGCAATTAGGTGCATAACCTAAATCGGGGAAAGCTATAGTAACATACAAGCAAAAGTATACTGCCTCACACTGCTCTCACTACGGTGTTGATTCTATTATGTTTCTGGTACCTAGATGCCAGCGTGTCCAGACACAACCACCGATCTGGTATAACAAAGAAACATGATTCACCCCAACAGGCGACACGTTTCCATTGAAACAAGGTCCAATGTCGATGAACGTTTTCAACGATATTATTGGGTAAACACAGGAACACACACACACACACACACACTCTCTCTCTCTCTCTCTCTCTCTCTCTCTCTCTCTCTCTCTCTCTCTCTCTGTTGAAGACGGACCTCGGTAGGACACACTACGGAGGTCCATCTTCAACAGTGTGCACTGGACAGTGTGTTCCAAAATACACTCCTGGAAATTGAAATAAGAACACCGTGAATTCATTGTCCCAGGAAGGGGAAACTTTATTGACACATTCCTGGGGTCAGATACATCACATGATCACACTGACAGAACCACAGGCACATAGACACAGGCAACAGAGCATGCACAATGTCGGCACTAGTACAGTGTATATCCACCTTTCGCAGCAATGCAGGCTGCTATTCTCCCATGGAGACGATCGTAGAGATGCTGGATGTAGTCCTGTGGAACGGCTTGCCATGCCATTTCCACCTGGCGCCTCAGTTGGACCAGCGTTCGTGCTGGACGTGCAGACCGCGTGAGACGACGCTTCATCCAGTCCCAAACATGCTCAATGGGGGACAGATCCGGAGATCTTGCTGGCCAGGGTAGTTGACTTACACCTTCTAGAGCACGTTGGGTGGCACGGGATACATGCGGACGTGCATTGTCCTTTTGGAACAGCAAGTTCCCTTGCCGGTCTAGGAATGGTAGAACGATGGGTTCGATGACGGTTTGGATGTACCATGCACTATTCAGTGTCCCCTCGACGATCACCAGTGATGTACGGCCAGTGTAGGAGATCGCTCCCCACACCATGATGCCGGGTGTTGGCCCTGTGTGCCTCGGTCGTATGCAGTCCTGATTGTGGCGCTCACCTGCACGGCGCCAAACACGCATACGACCATCATTGGCACCAAGGCAGAAGCGACTCTCATCGCTGAAGACGACACGTCCCCATTCGTCCCTCCATTCACGCCTGTCGCGACACCACTGGAGGCGGGCTGCACGATGTTGGGGCGTGAGCGGAAGACGGCCTAACGGTGTGCGGGACCGTAGCCCAGCTTCATGGAGACGGTTGCGAATGGTCCTCGCCGATACCCCAGGAGCAACAGTGTCCCTAATTTGCTGGGAAGTGGCGGTGCGGTCCCCTACGGCACTGCGTAGGATCCTACGGTCTTGGCGTGCATCCGTGCGTCGCTGCGGTCCGGTCCCAGGTCGACGGGCACGTGCACCTTCCGCCGACCACTGGCGACAACATCGTTGTACTGTGGAGACCTCACGCCCCACGTGTTGAGCAATTCGGCGGTACATCCACCCGGCCTCCCGCATGCCCACTATACGCCCTCGCTCAAAGTCCGTCAACTGCACATACGGATCACGTCCACGCTGTCGCGGCATGCTACCAGTGTTAAAGACTGCGATGGAGCTCCGTATGCCACGGCAAACTGGCTGACACTGACGGCGGCGGTGCACAAATGCTGCGCAGCTAGCGCCATTCGAGGGCCAACACCGCGGTTCCTGGTGTGTCCGCTGTGCCGTGCGTGTGATCATTGCTTGTACAGCCCTCTCGCAGTGTCCGGAGCAAGTATGGTGGGTCTGACACACCGGTGTCAATGTGTTCTTTTTTCCATTTCCAGGAGTGTACATTTGCCCGCTCCAGCATTGTATGTCTACTGATCTGCCACAGATCTCCGCCTTTCCTCCTTAACAGAGCCTGCAAATCTGCGATCTGCGCTTTCTGTGTCGAGGTGCTCACGTCAGTCACCTTGTCGCCTACTTGTTGTTTCGCCCGCCCCCCCTCCCCTACGTCACCTTCCACAGTTGCTCGTGATTGCAGCACAGAAACTGTTGCCGTTTCCTAGAGGCTCATAGCGCCACTAGGTGGATACTTATCAGGTTTGCTTTAAATTCACTCTGTTATGGTTATGAGCGTTACTTGCCTTCGAGATTTTAACCTGGTATGCTGTAATGTTGGCCTACTCGATCAGCGATGTCTCCAGTCGAGCACATATGGGACGTCACCAGACGAAAACTCCAGCGTCATCCACAACCAGAACTAACCATCGCTGTATTGACTGACCAAGTGCCACAGGGCATGGAACCCCGTCTCACAAACTGACATCCGATATCTGTACAAGATATGCACGTTTGCAAACTTGGATTAAACATTCTGACGGCTACACCGGTTCCTACCACAGAATCAATTTACTTTTGCAATGATCTCGAGCTTACACTAATCTGTGACGTTGCGATGTTAATCACTTAAATACGTTACCTAGATCAATGCATCTCCAAAATTTGATTGGTTTAAGTTAATTGTTTTTAGTATTGCGTATGTCAGGAAATATCAGTCAGCGAAGACTGGCTAGAATCTTATTTGAAATTTACTAAATGGGATTCTCCATGTTTTATTAGTGCACTTCTTAGCGCATTCAAACAAAAAGAAGTCTAACACTTTCCTACGTGCTAAATATCTCCACTGAAGGTATTTAACCAGCACTAGACTGCTGCATGGCTGCAGCTACACTTCCAGTAATCTCATCCGCAACATATTCTGTGATGTGGCAGAGGGCTGTAGGTCGGTGGATGCAAATCACCGTCGCGTGGTTGTCCCCCATCTCTGCACCACACGTCTGTGGCTATTCAACACTCCGGCACAGCAGGCAATCTGCCACTCGTAATAGCACTACAGTGGCTTCCTTGGCAGGAGTGCGGCTCAAGCTAGCTTTCCTCATACAGTTCCCTTTCCTTCAGTACGCACCCGTCTGTTTTCGGGAGGGCCAAGCAGCTCACTAAACATATTCAAATGAATTCCATGCGACGAGTTCCGTGTGAATATGCAGAGGGATACCCGCGCACACGATCTCCGGGTGCGCAGAATCTCCCTCTTCCTGGCGAGACGTCCCTTTCTCCCCGTCCTGGCTGCAGCGCCGCTGCCGGCATAAATATTCAGCTCGTTTGCGTCGGCGCCGCGCAGAACGCCGTCGCGGAAGCTTGACGCGGACAACTACAGCCTAGGCAACCCGCTGCACAGATGCCAGGAACCTTGCAACGCCTTATGCATGTTCTCGTCTCCTCCACACGCCAGAAGATCTTTACCTGCCTCGTTATAAACAGGATGGTTCAAGGGGAATGTCACATAATTTGTGAAGTCATTGTACTTGTAAAAATAAACGGAAGAGTGTTGTGAACATGTTTCGATTTTCAATCGTTACGGAACTGGAGCAGGTTGAAGACTACACGCATCCTTGAGTGAATCTGAAGACAAATCTAAATATTAGTTACCCGAAAAGGAGTGTTAGTGCTGTGGTGGAGAGAATAATTGTCGGGCAGATAACTGATCCATCCTACAAGATGTGTGCCGGTTCTCCAACATACGGTAGCACTTTGTTTCGCAAAGGCATCAGCTGTAAGCGTACCCAGTTTACGTGGGTTGCATTAGTGAGCTGTCGCATGTCTGTGTGCGTGTCGTGCTTGAGTGTTCTTTAATTGAGCATTATGTCCGTGAATACTAACTTCCAGCACGCATTCACTCATGCAGAATGTACAGATATGTTGTTTGTGTATGGGTACTGTAATGACAGTTCTGGTGCTACTGTGACAGAAAACCAGACATGTTTCCCTGAATGAAGAACCCCCTGTGCCAGGACACAGCGCATCTGCATCCAGGTGACTCAGTAGGTAGCAAAAATATTGTAATGGTTTTCTGCACTCAGAGACTTCTTGAAATACAGTTTATTTACAGATGCGGCTAAATTTGCGCGCGGTGGTATCATGAAAACACACAATTCTCATGAATGGGCGATGAAGAACCCAAATGACACTGGCGAAACAAAATTCCAAGTTACGTTCTCAGTGAACGTGTGGTGTGGTATGATTTATTTGTGATCTCATGATGTTCCTGCCAAGTCGACTGAGAGCCGCAACATACGCACATTTTCTGACAGATGATCTACCTGCTCTTTTGGAAGAAGTGACACCAGAGCAACGACGACAAAGGTACCTGCAACATGATGGATCAGCGATTCACTGAACCAGACAGGACACTTAGTATTTGAAAAACACATTTCCTCAACGGTGAATTAGTCGTGGTGGACCCGTTAACAGCCCAGCCAATTCACCCGACATAATCTCATCAGACTTCCGTTTAATAGGCTTGTTAACGGGTAATGTGTCCGCTACCAAAACGGATACAAGCGAAGAATTGGCAGCTCCCATCGCCGCCGCTGTTGCTCTCGTTAAAGCCTCCAACGTGATGTTCGATGTCAACATCTCTTGTAGGAATGATCAGGCATCTGTCTCACCATTACTGTGTCCACCACAGCGTCTACACACCGTTTCGGTAAGTAATGTTCACAGCTGCCTTCATAATCATTCATGGATATGTGTAGTCTTCCACCCGCTGCTGTCACGTAACGATTGAAAGTCAGACACAGGTTCATAGCACATTTCCGGTTTATTTTCACTTGTAGAATGATCTTACAAATAATTTGACATTGCTTCTGAATCACCCTGCGAATCAGTATTACGGTAGTCCTAATATTAAGCTTTGTTTCTGTTTTTTAATTAAAGAAAGATATCCAACGAAGAACAATACATTTTGTCTTGGGATTGTTTAGTATTCAGAGCAGCGTTATGCAAGTGAGTGTCAAACTCCAGTGCCAGAAGCTACATTATAGGTCTTTTGCTTCACGGAGAAGGTTGCTGTTGAAATTCCGAAACCGTGCCTTCCAAGAGCAGCATATTAGTTACTCACGCTGAGAGAGAATGCGTATTAAGTCACTTAATTGGAACAATTGAAACGTGGCGTGAAGAAACAACCTTTTCGTGTTGCGAGGGTAAGTAAGGAAACCCACCAGCGTTGTTCAAGTAGGAGGGTCATGAGTATCGAAATCATTCATTAACTGCATTGTAGGAGAAAGACTCGACATTGCTGAATGAAACGGTGCAACGTTTTTAAACTCTACCGGCTGGCCGCGAACGGCCACCCGAGCCTTGTCTTTCAAAAGACACCTTCCATGCACCAACAGGCAAAGGCACTAGAGACGAAACGGGCTTCGGTACAGCTCTCCATTCGAACGATCCTAGTGCCCGAATTATAAGTGTTACTTAAAACCTTCTCTTCAGCTCACAAGGGGAGAATACGACTTTGGGATCACGAACTTACTTAATACTTTGTACACCTTTAGTAGACCATTACAACAACATAGTATGCAAACAGTAAGGTGCACTACACTGGTGATTACGAGGAAATCGCAAGAGAAATTTTACTCGTCTATTATATGACTAATAGAGTAGAGTGGAGTAAGATTGCGCGGCGGGTGAGACTGCGCAAGGCTTGTATCTCACTTTTAGAAATGCAGAGCACGAAATAGCCTCTGTGGCTGACCATTTACTGCCGTAGTTTGATTGTTGTCCTGGTGTTAACGGCTGCGCAATGCGGTAAGAACTGTTTTACGTTATTTTCACATAACATTTCATGTTCCTGAAATAAGCTATAACTCAGACAATAATGGGATTATCAATTTTAACTTTATTCCAATGTGTACTACGATGTATTGTCAGTCTTGTGGTATATTAACACATCTACATTCCTACAAAGCCTTTCCATGTGCAGTCAAAAGCTGCAATGTCGTAGTGCGGGGCAAGTTAACGCGTTGCAGGTGGGGCAAAACTCGCAGTGCGTAATCTTACCCCATGCGTTACAATTATCAGCTTTTTCATAGACCTAGAAATATTTATGAACGCTGAGGTAGATATTATACATCGACAGTAGTCCTCTAAAACTCCTTTTTTATATTTTATCGTCTACAAAATGAAAACCGAACGGAAACCATGCACTCAAGAAATGCTGGAAGCTGCAAAAGAAGGCTTGAAAAACGACTGGGAAGATTTGGAAGAACTTTTAATGATGAACAGGAACAGGAACTCGCCGAGTACTGCAGATCTTTGGACAAATGTTATTATGGTATGACTCTGAAATATTTCAGAAGATTAGTTCATGACTACTCTGAGACGAATAACATAGAAACAAAATTTGACAAGAACATTAAGATGGCCAGAAAGGGCTGGGCTTATGATTTCCTGCAGAGACGAAATCTTAGCCTTCGGATCCCACCGAAAACTAGTCTCGGACGTGTGATGGGTTCAAAAAACAGCAAACGAGCATCTTATTTGATAATCTTTCGTCGCTGATGGAGAGATATAAATTTGAACTCGTCGCATATATAACATGGATGAGTCAAGAATTACAACTGTTCCTAACAAAGTTCCGAAAGTGATTGCAACATGCGGCAAGATGCACATAGGCAAAGTAGCATCTGCAGAAAGAGGTCAGCTGATAACGGTTGCATGTTGTATGGGGGCTAGGGGGAGTTACATCCCTCCAGGAATAATATTTGCCGGCCGAAGTGGCCGTGCGGTTAAAGGCGCTGCAGTCTGGAACCGCAAGACCGCTACGGTCGCAGGTTCGAATCCTGCCTCGGGAATGGATGTTTGTGATGTCCTTAGGTTAGTTAGGTTTAACTAGTTCTAAGTTCTAGGGGACTAATGACCTCAGCAGTTGAGTCCCATAGTGCTCAGAGCCATTTGAACCATTTTTGAATAATATTTCCTCGGAAAAGGATGAAGGAGAGTCTGAAGAACGGTGCCAGTCCAGGGTCAGTAATGATGTGTTCGGACACTGGATACGTCAACCCAGATTTTTATCTCACGTGGCTACAACATTTTGAAAAACATACACAGCCAACAGAAGATAATCCAGTCTTGTTAATTTTGGACAGTCACTCGTCACATTTTAGTCTGAACGCCGGTCTTTACTGCAAGGACCATAACATTCACATGCTTACCATTCCTCCACACAGCAGCCACAAAATGCAGCCACTGGATCGTTGCTTTTTCAAGCCACTGAAGGACTTTTATTAACAGGAATGCGACCAGTGGCTCATTAACCACCCTGGATATGTAATTACGCAAGAATGTATCGCTGAAGTGTTTGGAAACGCTTATCAAAGGACGGCCACAATGACGAAGGCAACAAAGGCGTTCAAGATATGTGGCATTTATCCAATCGATCGTCACATATTCACCGAGGAAGATTTCCTGCCTTCGACTGTTACAGACAAAAGAGACAAATTTAATGATGCATTCACAGTTGAAACTTGATCTCTCCAGAGCCAAAGTTCAGAGACATCTACAAATGAACCACAACCAGAACCAAGTACCTACGTTTCCCCAAAAGAAATAATTCCTTTGCCAAGAAGAAAAGATTGCCAAATAAGACAGAAGGAAGGAAAGAAGTCAGAAATAGTATCTGGGACCACATTCAAGAAGCAACTGGAATCCCAATCAACAGAACAAGAAATAAAGAAACCAAAGAGAAAACTGTTTGATTCTAATCAAGCAAACGAAAAGAAAGCAAAGCAAAACTTAAATACCTCTAGGGAAAATTCACAAACTTTTCACTGTCCAGACTGTACTGAAAAATACAATAATCCCCCAGCAGAAGACTGGATTCCATGTCTCAAGTGCCAGGAGTGGTAGCATGAATCCTGCTCTTGTTATGAAGGTTCTGGACACCTCATTTGTGATCTCTGTTACAAAGATTTTCGTCCGATAGGAATATTTTTGCTTGTTTTTGCTGACAGGCCCAGATTTGTTCATTAGGTCAAATATTGTATCAACAGTAACTGTTATATGCTGAGAAACAAGGTATATTACGTTTACGCACGCTATAAATGAAATAAAAGACGAAGAACTAAATGACAGATATGTTTTTCTCATTTGATAATAATGCGTAAATTTACCCCACTAGAAACGCACTCTTACCCCACGGTCGGGTAAGGCTACGCATTTGCATTACTTTTTTTACTAAGTTTATAGTTTAAATTGTTTCTATGACTTTCGGACTCTGTCATATAGCAGGCAGAATTCAGATCAAATGCCAGGTAAAATATAATTGTAATTTGTGACGTTTCCTTCAGTATATCGCTACTTAAACTTTAAGTGCGCAATCTTGCCCCACTTTACTTTACATCTGTGCGTAGGGGCTAAACGCTAGGATTCATGGTGGTCAAGTGGTTAGCTTTCAACCTTCGTAGGATGAACTTTTATCAGACGAAAGTTCCATTGCCGGTCAAACTTCCATTTTTCCAGTGCAAGTGTAAATTATGTGGTACTCCAAAAATTTCCATCTACACGATTCGTTCTTGCTGCATTACTAACGTCTCACCGCTACGCAGGTTAAATACCAAAAAGGGGCTGCCTATGCGTCTGCAGCTCGAATCGTCGAGGTGCAGAGTAGTTCAGGGTACCTTACCGTATTGCATGTGTAAGGGATCTACACTCATGCTCATAAATTAAGGATAATGCTGATACACGGTGAAACAACGCTCTGGTGGGCGGTTTGCGGGTTTAAAACACCTCGGGGTATGACAATGCGGTGCATTTGACCTGCGGTCATCGCACGGTAGCGCTGGCAGCAGTCCACATATGCAGAGGTGTTTTGGTGGATGTCAGAGTAGGGTGCAGCGAGTAAGGGTGCAGACGTATTCAGACGTGCTAATGGTGACTGTGCGTTGAAAATGGCTCAAGGAACACATATTGATTTCAGCAGACAGGAAACGTATCCAGGCGCTACTGTACAGGACGTCCACAATGTACAACACCACAAAGAGACCGATATCTCACCATCACTGCCCGCAGACGGCCACGGACTGCTGCAGGTAGCCTTGCTCGGGACCTTACCGCAGCCACTGTAACAGTTGTCTCCAGACACACAGTCTACAGACGACCCAACAGACATGGTTTATTCGCCCGGAGACCTGCAAGGTGCATTCCACTGACCCCTGGTCACAGAACAGCTAGCAAAGAACACATAGTACATGGTCACTGGAACAGTGGTCCCAGGTTATGTTCACGGACGAGTCCAGGTATAGTCTGAACAGTGATTCTCGCTGGGTATTCATCTGGTGTGAACCAGGAACCAGATACCATTCCCTTAATGTCCTTGAAAGAGACCTGTATGGAGGTCATGCTTTGATGGTGTGGGGTGGGATTATGATTGACAGAGGAACTGTAACAGGTCAGGTGTATCGGGACGTCATTTTGCACCAGTGTGTCCGCCTTTTCATGGGTGCGGTGTGTCCCACTTTCCTTCCGATGGATGATAACGCAAGGCCCCACCGAGCTGCCATTGTGGAGCAGTACCTTGAAACAGAAAATACCAGGCGAATGGAGTGGTCTGCCTGTTCTCCAGACCTAAACCCCTTCGAGTACGTCTGGGGTGCTCTCGATCGACATATCGCTGCACGTTTTCAAATCCCTACGACACTTCAGGAGCTCCGACAAGCACTGGAGCAAGAATGGGAGGCTATACACCGGCAGTTGATCGACCACCTGATCCATGGTATGCCAAACCGTTGTGCGGCCTGTGTACGTGTGCACGGTGATCATGTCCCATATTGATGTCTGGGTACATGTGCAGGAAACAGCGGGACGGTATACTCAACTTATCACCAATACCGTGGACTTACAGATCTGTGTCGTGTGTGTTCTCTATATGCCTATGCTATTAGCGTCAGTTTTGTGTAGTGCCACGTTGTGTGGCACCACATTCTGCAGTTATCCTTAATTTACGAACATGAGTGTAGCAAAACGCTACAGCCATACATTTTCACGGAAACGTTAGGCGTTTCTTCATTTAACTGCCGACAGCATGTTTGTTCCAACAATTAAATTAATTAAGATAGAAATTCGTTAAACTTCATGCAAATGAAGGTGTTTTTTAATTACATTACCTCTCAAATGTTATATAAATTAAATGATATGACCAGTGATTGAAAAATATGGATTAAAATTTAAGTTCGAGCAGGAGTCGAACATTAACTTCATATACGTTCGCCTATAAAGGCTCGATCACTAACGAATTGCCCAGCATGAACTTCCCACGTGCAGCTTCTGCGCACAGATACATCCGTTATATGATAGACGCGGAAAACTCTTGCGATTTCCTCTCAGTTGCCATAGTAATGCACCTTAATACTTGCACATTATGTTGTTCTATCGGCCCACCAAAGACGTACAAAAATCTGAAGTAAATCTGTGATCCCAAGTTCGTGATATCCCCTTGTCAGTAGTTCGAATGTTTAATTTTCACCGAATAGCACACCAAAGAACTAAGAGAGGACACTCTCAGTTTCCTAGTACACGAGCAAATCAACAGATGGAGCTCTTAGATTTTTTAAACTCCGTGACAGATTATTTTTCGGAAGCTTACGTCAGTGACAGAATTAACTTCCGCAGTCTTATCTCCACGAATATAAGCTAACATTGAAGTTACTTGGCTAGGATGTACGGATTTACTTATTTCTGTTTGTGTTTTATAAACTTAGCGACATTGCTTTGCTTCTGTTATTAGGTTTTATTTATATTCATTGCCAGGGAAAACGTTTTCATTAAATTTGATTTGTGATCTGGGTGTCTATTTAGCACTTAGATCTTTCTGAATACATAACAACGGGTTATAGACTGAGGCCTGTGCCCTTTCAAGAATGCAATGAAAATCGAGAGGTGATACTTGCTGCAGTTCGAGAACATCAGGCTTTAACTCTTTCTTAGGAAACTCTTCCTAAAAGTGAGGCAAGACGTAACTCTAATCGAGAGCTTCATGCATTATCTTGGGGCATCAGAACCCCTCACTGACAGAACTCAAAATTACTTCTCTAAAATATAGCATCAGGAAATTTTGGCGGGAAGAGGCACAGGGCTGCTAATTTTCATAACCAGAATCTCATTTATTCCTAACAGTTTACCTTTACGCTTTAAATGTGTACAATTGTCGTTGAGCTTATGCTATCCCATGACCATAAACAAAGTACAAGGCAACACAAGACGTGTTCCGGACATGGACCTCGGTGTCAGTTACTTTTTGCACACCCAGGTCTACGTGGCTCATTCCTGTGTTAATGAAGGAAACCAGTTGTTCGTTCAGGAACACAATCATACTACTTCAGATGTTGTATACAAAGAAGCTTCGTAAGTCAGAAATGATTTTCGCACGCCCAAAGCCTCGAGCACAGCTGTAAATAAATGCCAGAGCAACGCTCGGTGTCTTAGCTAGTGGCACCAAAATTTCAAGCTGTTACAACAGCAATTAAATGTGCCATATTTCGTGACGGCCTTGTTTGGCAGAATGTATTCTAAGGAAACACAAGACCAGCCTATGTGATGTTTCCCAGCTTTCTGCTCCATAACAGGAGCGATGAAGAAACATTGGAAAAATGATGGACATCAATAGTGAAATGTTAGATTAGATTAGTTTTTCGTTCCATATATCCGTGTTGTGGAGATCCTCGTGGATGTGGAACATACTAATGGTGTGAATATATACAACACATCATTTGTTTCTATTAAAAAAATCGTGAATGGAGTAGAAGGAGTTGGCCACTAGTAAGTCTTTCAGGCTCCTTTTAAACTGATCTTTATTTGTAACTAAATTTTTTATGTTTTCTGGCAAATTATTGAAGATGAGTGTTCTTGAGTAGTGGACCCCTTTTTGAACTGAAGTAGGTGCTTTTAAGTCCTTGTGCAGATCATTTTTGTTCCTGGTATTGTATGTATGAACTCAGCTGTTTGTCGGAAAAAGAGATATATTATTTAGGACAAATTTAATTAAGGAGTAAATATACTGAGAGGCAGTAGTTAGTATACACAGTTCTTTGAGGATGTTTCTACAGGGCGTCCATGAACTTACTCCACAAATAATATGTATTACACGCTTTTGGACTCTGAAAACTTTTGTTTGTCTTGAAGAGTTACCCCAAAATATTATACCATATGACATTATGGAATGAAAGTAGGCAAAGTATGCAAGCTTGTTCACTTTTATGTCGCCCATGTCCGCTAACACTCGAATTGCAAATACAGATTTGTTAAGGCGTTTCTGCAATTCTATGGTGTGCTCCTCCCAAGTGAATTTATTATCAAGTTGTAATCCCAGGAATTTAAGACTGTCAACCTCTTCTATCTGCTCCTCTTCGTACTTTATGCATATGCTGGGTGGAAACCTCTTACAGGTTCTGAATTGCATATAGTGCGTCTTTTCGAAGTTTAATGTCAGTGAGTTGGCTTTAAACTATTTATTAATATCCATGAAAGTATCATTAGAAGATCTTTCTAGAACTACACTCGACATACTAATTATTGCAATACTTGTGTCACAATACTGTAATGGGAAATCTCTTTCGCGTTCAATAATAGTCTCTTATCTTCCTGCTTAAAAACAACAGCTATAAAAAAGACTATAAAAAAGACTTCTGGAAATAATATGTAAACATAACAACATAAAATGATGGAGGCTTTTGCCCATGGCATTAAGATAGGTTTCCGCGGTGTCTTAGTAAAAATGGTGTTTGCTTTGGGTTTGATTTCCAGCAATCCTGAACTGACCGGTTGTATACATTGTAGTTGTGATAAAGAGTACGAAGCACACATTATTTAAGAGTTTGACTCTCATTGGTGTCTTGTAACCTTTTAATGAAAGCAAGATAGTGTGCGTGGTGTGCTGTAGGAATGAGAAAATGAAGAATAACTTTTCATTTCTTCAGAACTGTAATTGACATTATATGTTCAATTCTCCAGCAAGGACTAACCCTCCCTCCTTGTCACGGCAGTGGTGTGTGGCGTATCCGGCAAATCATCTGATGCTCCAGTCACACGATCCATCTACAGTACTCGTGGATGACTTCCACGGACAGTAATTTTGAGGTAGGGATGCCGTCCACGGTACTGTTGAGGGACGTACGCTAACTATAATGCTACCAAATCGCCAATGGGAGGACTAGACGTGGGTCACGTGGAATAAGCCAAGCGTGTCGCGGAGGAAGTGCCCCTAAGGACGGCTGGCTCTCTTGTCTACCATCTTCTTCACCCTTCGGACGTGTCTTTCAGCCCCTCCATTGAGGAAGTCGAGTTGCCTCTCACTCGGACTGTGATCACTTTAGTGACCACAGGATCTGTGGCTCTTAGGACTAGTTGATAGGAAATAAACCCCTGTGGTTTTCAATTTACGTGTTTTCATTCACGAAGAAACTCCAGAATCCACCCCGACTCCGAATTACCGCTCCTAAGTCCATCCTGACTCCGCAGTGATAAGAGGTGGAGGATGCATTCAACAAATCGAAAAATGTATGTCAAAACGGCACACAGTGTTCATAACATCTAGATGTCGTTGCTCAAACATTCATATGATATCTGAAATTCAACGGAGGAAAAAGACAGACAGGTAACAGCCATTCCCTTATTTATGGAAAGAGAAATATTACGCAAGTAACAAGATTCATAAAGTACTTTATTTTGAACAAAGGGAACATAGTACAGTTTTTTACTCTACGTGTTACATTACGGATATTTTAATTAAAGCTCCGCACAGAGAGATTGCACTTCACAGAAACTCTTACAAAAAATATTGCACATGATCATAGACATACATATGGGTACATGAAACTGAATATCAGGTCATTACAATTCATAGCCGTGTAAAAACTGAGATGCAACATATGTCTAGAGACATACTGAAACTCTGATATGTTGTGAATTTCCGTTTTTGGATTCCTGTCTAAAAGTACATCTTGTAATTAAAATCATAGTAAAAACTTTTGGTCAGAGACTTTTGCAAACGGAAACGAACTCTGTACACCTTTTGATGTAAAAAAAATGAAATGTCACATTATTTCTTATCTCCATCTTGTGGCGTCTTACTTTGTCCAGCTATTGCAATGTAAGCACACATGTTTCTGGGTACCAAATTTTTAGATTTTTTAAAAATTTGTGACTAGCATTTAATTTTAGTGTCAGACCTGATCACATCTGAGCCATGTGGGCTCGTTTTACGACTTGTTATATCTTTGCCAAAAGCACTCTCAAGTAATCTTGAACTTAAAATTTTTCTAAATAAGGGCAAACTTCTTTGTTTAAAGTTTGCTATCTAATCAGTAGGGTCTGGATTTTAATTACCTAAAAAGTAGTGAAATATGCAAGCATTTGTGACCTGAAACTTACATAAATATGACCTTAAAAATAAAATATGACTTAATAGAAGTTTATTTAAAGTATTCTTGTTTGTTTATTTAATTCTTTATTCATCGTAAAGTAACACAAAATTCACTTCTCAAAATATTGTAAGTATAGTTGTTTCTCGCTGTAGGATTTGTGGCTAATTTGCACCTATTTTTTTAATGTCTGAATGTTTTATTTTCTAAACACAAAGTACAGCGAAAGGATCATCTATCGAAACTGTAAGACAATGTTTTTATTTCTACATAGTATTTAAAGCGCTCCTCAGTGTTTAATACCGTATGTCAATCTTCAGTATCTGCAAAGTTGCACTGGATCACAAGGTGCATTTTCAGGTTTTCCATTGTCAAACATCTCCGATTGTCACTGAGGATAGTATTGTACCTGGAAAAGCTCCTCTCCACTTCACAAGACGTCACTGGAGCGTATTTGAAGGCAGCCAGGTCACTGGAGTTCAGCTTTGTTTCAGTATCCTCAAATGCTACGGCATTCCCTGAAAGACTGTCCTAATTTTGCACAGTGTAAAATATCCAGGATTCCGTTGGAGAACACTTTGCAGTTTGGTTTTCACTTTGTCAGCCACATCACCACGAGCTCGACCCAACTCACTCTGCACATGTTGCACAATACTCAGGGCCTCACATGGCTGAGTGCCAACAGCTTCCAGTCGTATGATGGCTTTTGATATCACTGAAAAACGGCGTTGATGTATGCCATGTTTCGAGACAATGTGTCTGTAAAAACTTCTTTCACAATTTTGATAGCCCTTGATTCATCGCTATCAAGCTCACAGAAGATTCTCTTTATTTGGGTGTAGTTGGTGCAGTAATACTCAGCAGTATTAAGCCAAGAACCCCATCTTGTAAGAACAGGTTTAGGTGGGAGGGGCGTTGAAGGTACTTGTTTCTCGAATTTCTGCGCCCATAGTGGAGCCTTCACATAGATTTTCTTGCCACAGGAAATTAATTTGTCCACGTCAGGGAATTTTATTGCACCTCTTTGGCAACTCTGTGCAACGCATGTTCAAGACAAGTGGCGTTCACCATACTGGGGTTGAGAATCTGAAGCCCTTTGGCTGCTTTAGCCATACATGAAGCACTATCTGTTACAAGCAGCAAAACGTTGTTTCTTTCCATACCATCCGGCCACAGTAGCTTTAGAGAGTTGTCAAACAAAACTGCAATCGTCGAATTGTTTACTCTGTCGAGAGCTTCTCACGTTAGTAGGAAGATATCTCCAGGGCCATCAACTTTTACAACACTAACAACAACATTTGCAATATACCGCCCACTAATATCCGTAGTTTCATCTATCGACCGCCACATCTTTTTCTCAGCAATAGTAATTCGTATTTTGTTGAGCGCATAATTGTAGCATATAAATAGTTCTTTCTCAGTGTAGATTCATCTGGAACTGGATGCGTTGTGTACTTCTCCAAGAATGGTCAGAAGCGTGGATTTTTTAGCTTTTCCTATGGGATGTTGCTGGACACCATCGCCTCACAGAAATACTTGCAGAATGATTGCACTGTTGACGATTGACCTGTCTGTTCAAATAACAGCGTTTGCCTGCTGTTATTTTCAGCACTTCGTTTCACACAGCTGCAGTGTTTAGCGGTATTACAGTGTTGTTGCACATTAAAGCGCTTTTCTGCATTAACTTTAACTTCACACAGTTTTCAAAATAATATTTTCCCATCAGTATTAAGGAAGTTCTCTCCAAATTCTTCAACATATCCTCGCAACTTCACGCTGTCAGAGCACTTGGCTGTAGGCACGTTGAACAAGGGAAAGGCTGTATTCAAACCGGTTACTTGGAACACCTGTGCGACCGCGATGATTATTACGGCAGAAGCCGCCTTTGTTGGCTCTGAGAGCTTATTGTCGACTCTGAGCAACAATATTTTATGTTCGGGAAACGACTGTTGTGGTACACCGATTTTCTGCTACAGTCCTGAGAAATAAATCTGTGAACTAATTTATCTGTTATCTTTCATAATAGCACGTTAAATATCGTCTCGTGAGCAACATATTGATTTTCTTTTTCGTGTGTCCCGTAAGATACGAGAAAAACGGTATACGCATTTTTGGCAAAAGTTGACGGAAATATGACCTATTATATTGAAAGTTAGCTGCAATATGACCTATTACTAAATTTCTTGAAATATGACTTTGTATGCACAATCAAAATACATTTTTCGGCACTAAAATGCCTAGATTTGAGAATAAATTGTTATAAAATTCACCCTATAGTTCAGAAAAAAATGAGTTGTCATTAAAATCCGGGCCCTACCAATGAGTGGTTTTAAAATTGTTGTGGTAATCGTCTTTCTGTAATTGTAGTGAAGTCAGATATACCTGGTTGAAATCTTACGGATGGAAAAAGCGCCCACGAGTTACATTTATATGAACGTTAAACCAGTTATTTTAAAGAGTTATTACGTGCACTTGAAAAGAAAAAAAAATATTGTAAGTTTGGTCCTTTTGGTTCTCCGTCCTGAAATCAGTCTGGTAGATACTATTGATTTTTTTTGTAATTGATGTTTTTAAGTATGGATGACCAACTATCGTGAAGCAATAAATGGCCTTCCCTAAATTCAGCCTACAACTTTCTCCCCCGCCCCCCCCCCCTCCACCACTGGGGGCGTCCACTGAGATTTCAGTACAGCATTGTAATAAAAAATAGCCGTAACTTTGTATCAGTGTTTGTATGAGACTAGTCGACGTTAAAACGCCCGAATGCAATATATGTCCTCTCGTTACCCATTCAATATCGCGAAGCACACTCACCCTGAGATCGATCAGTTATTCATTTCTTTTCATTCCTTTCGTATAATTTTTACCTAAGAGTATAGTTAGGTTGGTTGGTCGATTTCCTCAGAAAAATGTCCTCAGCAGCCGCTTCATTGGATTTATATTAATAGGCGGTAACCTGTCAATTACGTGAATACGTAATTTATGTCTTTTGATAGTTATCATTAATCGATATTTTTTGCACAGGTTTGTCGTCCTTGCACGCTTGTGTCACCCTTCACGGAACTACCATGTCGCTCAGGGACAAGTTTTCCTAACAGTAATATCCCACGCCTTCCTCATGCAGTATAGATTAGAGAGGGAACCGTTTCAATGGCGCCCAGCCTGTGGCTCCGTAAATGAAAAACTGAATTATGTATGAAAATACAATGCTCTTTTCTGTTGCTGTAACAAGGGGGATGGAAGGCATTCACGAAAAATTGTAAGAGGATGAGTGTATCCAAGTTATAACATTTATTTCTTGCTAAAAATGCAGACAACATTATTGTATGAAATACGAAGACGCACTGCACCTAAACCGTTGATCCACGCTTGCACTTTTTCGCGCTGCAACGACTTTCAGACAGTGCCACAAACAGCTCAGTGTTCAAATCTGCCGTTATAATAATTTCAGATTAATTCAGTTGTGAAAATTAATATTAATAAAATTCATTATTTTAACGGTAGAAGACTAAGCAACATGGTTCCTCTTAAGACGTATGCGAACAAGATTGGTGGAGGCTGTCTGCTTATGTTTCAGACGCATCCGTCTTGTTGTTGTTGTGTCTTAATTCAGTTTTTCGGCCCGACATTGCTCGAAAGTATACGTATATGCTGTGCTGTGACGAGTTTTAGAAAAGCATGTCAATCTTTAGTATGACAAAATTTCAGGGAAGTTGCAAATATGGATTACATAATGATAAAAATATTTCAGCCGTCGGCGGGGATGATTTGCTCATTCCAAGGCCTGATGCGAATTAAATAGCGTAGAAGATGACAACAATATACAACCTGAATTAACGCAAGAAATTCTGCAGATGAGCGCTGCTGAAAATCTTTTCAGAATTTTATTCGGTAGGATATCAAATACGACGAGTGACAGTTTCCAATGCTTAGCACAGAAACAGTCAGAACACTTAACAGACAGTTTTGATGAACTGTCTCAGCAGCAAGCAGGGCAGGTTAACGAACCTCTCGAGCTGGTTTGCAGGGAACAGTCAGAACAATTGAGGTCTGATTTTGATCACACTGCACAAGAACACTTAACAGGAACTTTAGATAAACTATCCCAACAATAAGCAGTGCAGGTTAACGCAACTATCGAACGTGTTTCCAGGAAACAATCGGAACTGATGAGAATTTTCTTTTATAGTATCGCTAAAGAAAAAGTGATACACACCAAAATGAAGGCATTAAAATACTTATCAGGAAATACTGGAAGCAGTAAAAAATTACGGAAGATATCGGCACCCTAAGAATTGCGCATGATACACTGCATGGAAATGCCACTCAACTAACACGGCAGTTGAATGAATTAACCGCTAACCAGAAGCGAAAATTAATGAGGGACTCGCAGCACGGGGTACATAAGTTGTAGATTATTTTAGTCGCTGGTTAGTGGAGAAGGATACCCAAATCAATACAAAACTGCCGCGCAGTCCGTAGCTGCAGATGCACTGCGTGTGTCGGGCGCTGCGGCGAAATTGTCCAAGGCGACTTTTCACAAGGAAAAAAAAAAAAAAAAAAGAAATTGAAAGAGCGAATTACCAGACAATCACGATAGTGTAGAGGGCAAAGGACACTGAGCTGCGTCGTGCGGTCACTTCTACAAAGAATACCGAACATGATGCGTATCCGACAAAAGCAACTGACCGTGACGTGTTTGGAAACGAAAATTAGTAAAATCAGGTTCACAGATATGGTCCGAACACAACTAGTCCATACACCGACTATTCATCCTAATCGGAGGGGGCAACTCCAACATTGACAACCGATTTATAAGAAGAAAGCCTTTTGAAACACCAGCAGTTTTAGGTTTTCACACAAGAGAGGAAATATCCTAACTCGGTTCTGTTTATAAAAGCTATCAGAGGATTATTGCCAAGGTCACGGAATGAGAAACACAAAATTTAATACCGCGTGCAGTGGCCGCACGGTCTCGGGAGCCATGTCACGAATTGGGCGGCCCCTCCAGCCGGAGGTTCGAGTCCTTCTACGGGCATGGGTGTGAGTGTTGTTCTTAGCATTTAAGTTATTTTAAGTAGTGTATCAGTCTAGGGACCGATGACCTCAGCAGTTTAGTCCTTTAGGAATTCACACACATCTGAACATTTTTGAACAAAATTTAATTTGTCATATCCCACATTCAGAGTAACCGCAGCCTCAGAAACGTTTATTACTTATGATGAATTTGAGAAGGCTTTCCGCGCTTTCGGCGTATTGGTCGAGATTGCTCAGGAGAGATTGCGGAAAGAAGTTTTTTCTACAGAGGTTTATGGTCCGAAACAGGGAAGTCTTCGAAAGTACTTTGACAGCTGTATCTTGAAAACCCGCCACTTTCATGAACCCTTAGCGAATAAGGAGCTTTTGAGAATACTCAGAACTTAACTGTCCATATAGATACAGGAAAAGCTCATTCATGTCGTGGGCAGTGATTCCCAAAATTTCTTATCCGTCTTGGATTCGACTGATCTAATCCAAGAAGATTGTAAGAACAGCAATAGCAACGGTGAGGGGCAGCTTCGACCGACCAACGGGCGAAACGACAGTCAGGTACTTTAGGAGGGCAGCATGGCAATGACGCTGCCCTATAGTACACAACTGAACACCAAAATAGACATCAAAATATCCACAACCTATCGCACTCAGACAGCAATGAAAACAAATATACAGGATATAGCGGCCTTCGAAATAATAGAAGTAACAGTATATGTCAACCACAGTATTCCAACCCATGGCAGCCATATTTTAGGTACTCGTCGCCGAGTAATTATAAGAATAACGGCCACGGTATGCCTGTACAAACCATGGGGTCTCCGCCTAATTGGGCGCCAACAACACAGAATCATCCGCATGATTTGCTGAAGTGTCCGAAGAACGGCCCTCAAACAACCCCCGTGGGTCAATGTAAAGCCGAAAAGCCGATCCCATCGCGCTCCCTGATTACGGTCAGACATTGAATGGGTGTGGTAGCCAGCGCGGAGAGCTTCGCGTACTACGATATAATGCAAATGCCGCGTGACTAGGGCCTCCCTTTGGGTAGACCGTTCGCCGGGTGCAAGTCTTTCGATTTGACGCCACTTGGGGCACTTGGGCGTCGATGGGGATGAAATTATGATGATGAGGAAAACATAACACCCAGTCCCTGAGCGGAAAAATGTCCGACCCAGCCGGCAATCGAACCCGGGCCCTTAGGATTGACATTCTGTCGCGCTTACCACTCAGCTACTGGGGGCGGACACTACGATATAATGAAAAGTTTAATATCAGAGAAGAACTTCGTAGTGATTTCGTATACCGTGCACAAAACCTAAGGGAGAACTGGTTCAGGGCAACAGTGAACCGTCTAGCTTGAGATATACCCACGAAGCTGCCCGTCCGGAGTGGTATAGCCACCAGAGCTGTTGGTGATAAGGGAAAATTAATTACATGGTAAGAGGAGACAGATGTAAAATTTCATGGTGGAACAGGTGGAACAGTAGAATGTACGTTTCTCATTGTAATAACAATTGCCTCTCTCCTGACTGTTAGGCATGGAGTTGCTGCAAAGGGTGGACGCAAAGACCGACGTTCCTAGAGGAAAATTTAAGTGAGTAACAGGTGGTAAGAAACTGATTTTGAAGTAGTTCGGTACAAAAGCAGGTACTGCGAGAAGCTGAATGTCAAGGTAATAAGAGTAAGACGCTGCGCATTAATGGTGAAGAGTACTGTACTCACAATGCACATGAATGTCAGAATACGGAGGATGTCACTGGGCCGGCCGGCAGGCACTACAGTCTGGAACCGCGCGACCGCTACGGTCGCAGGTTCGAATCCTGCATCGGGCATGGATGTGTGTGACGACTTTAGGTTGGTTACGTTTAAGTAGTTCTAAGTTCTAGGGGACTGGTGACCTCAGAAGTTAAGTCCCATAGTGCTCAGAGCCATTTGAACCAGTTTGTGATGTTACTGGTATTTTATCCCGCACTCGGACGAAAGCGGGAGTGTTCATCAGACCACCAAAAAGCTGAACTGGAGGACCTACTATGTAAATATATATATCTTTTCGAATAAACCTGTTATGACAAAGGAATGCGAATATAACAGGGATGTACTCCAACATTATACAGTTACATAACCTATTCCATTCATTGGGTAAAAAAGGAGACTGTAAGAAAAGAACCTGAAGGAGAGGTATGCTTTGTTCTTGATGCTAGAGCTATCAGTCAAATCATTGTTTCAGTAAGTACTAGACCAGACACATTAGAGGCATTACTACAGGTCCAGAATGAGATTTTCACTCTGCAGCGGAGTTTGCGCTGTTATGACACTTCCTGGCAGATTAAAACTGTGTGCCGGGCCCAGATTGCACCTAGGGAGATTTGCCTTTAGCTGGCAAGGACTTTACCCTCTGAGCTACCAAAGCACGAATCACGCCCCCTCCTCACAGCTTCACTTCTGCTGGTACCTTGCCTCCTACCTTCCAAACTTTACAGGAGCTCTCCTGCGAACCTTGCAGAACTAACACTCCTGAAAGAAAGGATATTGCGGATACATGGCTTAGCCACAGCCTGCGGGATGTTTCCACAATGAAAATACCTGCAGAGTGAAAATCTCATTCTGAAAACATCCCCCAGGCTGTGGCTAAGCCATGTCTCCTCAATGTCCTTTCTTTCAGGAGTGTTAGTTCTGCAAGGTTCGCAGGAGAGGTTCTGTAAAGTTTGGGAGGTACGAGACGAGGTATTGGCAGAAGTGAAGCTTTGAGGAGGGAGCGTGAGTCGTGCTTTGGTCGCTCAGATTGTAGAGCACTTGCCGGTGAAAGGCAAAGGTCCCGAGTTCGAGTCTCGGTCCGGCATACAGTTTTAATCTGCCAGGAAGTTTCATTACTACAGATGTTTAACGGACTAAAAAACTTAACCACGATATGTCTTCGATCCTCTAACTTGCATATTTTACAGTCGATTGAGTCTAGGAAGTAAAGTGCAACTACTTTTAGAGGAGGAGGACGAGGAAATTAGTGTATTACGTCCCGCCTACAACGACGCCAATAGAGACGTAGCGTAGGCTCTGATTAGGGAACGAAGGCAAAGGAAATCGGCTGTCCCATTTCGAAGGAACCATCCCGGCATTTGCCTGAAGCGGTTTAGGGAAATCACGGAAAACCTAAATCTCGCTGGCCGGACGCGGGTTTGAACCTTCGTCTTCCCGAATGCGAGTCTGGTGTGCTAACCACTGCGCCACCTCGCTCGGTACTTTAGCAGGGATATCATATGAGTTCTGAGTTCACCGTTTGACCTTAATGTAAGTTGGGGGGTATTTATAACTGCTCTTAGTACGGTATTGGGTCCAGAGCTGTTGGACAAGATTACAGATAATGTGGACCACCTGCTAATAAACACAGAGATGTGGGAGGAATACATTAGTTCACCAAAGGTTCTATAGAAATTTTCTGATAGCGGAATCAGAGCTACTGTGGATAGATCTAAGTATGCTAAAGACGAGGTTAAATTCCTGGGGCATATTATTCCTCTCTGATCCCGTAAAGATACTGAGTCGTGGTAAAAACTGCTGTTTTGAAGAGCGCGCCGCAGCGCGTAGTGTGAAGTAGTCGCCCTCCTTTTCTGTTGGTGGCGCCGCTGTGGTAATCGCAGCTTTGGTGTCTCTCTCTGGTGGGAAAGGTTGCCTGTTCAATTGCATTACCGAGCGAGGTGGCGCAGTGGTTAGCACACTGGACTCGCATTCGGGAGGACGACGGTTCAATCCCATCTCCGGCCATCCTGATTTAGGTTTTCCGTGATTTCCCTAAATCGCTTCAGGCAAATGCCGGGATGGGTCCTTTCAAAGGGCACGGCCGATTCCCATCCCCATCCTTCCCTAACCCGAGCTTGCGCTCCGTCTCTAATGACCTCGTTGTTGACGGGACGTTAAACACTAAATCTCCTCCTCCTCCTCAATTGCATTTAAGGGGCGCTATGAGCTCGACAGTTAGTGAGTGTGGGTCAGTGTCTCGTCCCCAGCTTGCTAGTTTGTCTCTCGTCCGCATTTGTGGGGCAGTTAGTGTCTGTCTGTCGTCCGGAGTGCTAGTATGTCAATCGTTCGGGTCAACCTTTAAGGCCGACATAATGAGAGTCTTTCCACTCCACCAGTAAGAGAACTCAGCGAGTGGTAGCACCGTCGGGGCTTAGTTGCTGCATCTGAGTCTGCGCGTTAGGCCGCCAGTCTGCTCGATTTGGCTCTGGCATAGGTAATTGGCGGTTGGATCGATCGGTTGGTCGGTCGCGCACTGAGACACAACACGACTTGTCCGTCTTGAGCGCCGGCGCATGTGAGTTCGCCAAGTCAGTCCAGTGGTCCGCACCGTACAGCGAGCGGTTGTGGCTTCACGGTCGACACGAGAGCAACAGAAGTCAACCCACGACATCGGTCTGGCCGGTGCGAGCTGTGACGCCGTGAGACGGGAGATCACCGCGCCTTCCAGCGTCCGTTGAAGTGGCTGGCAGCGGACGGTTGCTGAGAGCGATTTGGGGGTGCTGCGCCAGGTCTTCTTGAGAAGTCTCAGTTTATTAGAAGTTAAGTGATCGGTGATATGTTGTGTGATTTACTCTTGTTAAATTATACTTGTTTTCTTGGTCAGTCTCTTGTCCTCAGCCTGCTGGTCTGTTTCCCGTCCACATTTGTTAGGCAGTGGTGTCTGTCTGTCGTTCGGAGGTGCCTCTGTCATGTTTGTCGAATTGTTGTGTTAACGAATTTATTGCTTGGAGTGTAACAGCCTAATTCCTGAAATACGTTTTGATCTTGCCTATCATCTTGAGAGGTGGTATCTCTGTACTGTAGAGCGTCTTAACTTGTTTGGCCAACCTTGTACAATTTTATATGAGATTGCATTTTATGGGCTTTTATTTAAATGATCATTTTAGTATATAAAGCTGCAACCCTTTCACCGTAAGACTTTTCTTAGAAGTTGAAATCAAGTTGCACCTCCGGTGGCAAAGTTAATATTTTTAAATTTTAGTGTTTTGTACCAGTTCCATCCCTCCTACGAGGGTGGATAGTCTGTGTGGTTGTGTGAATTGTTAAAACTTTTAGTTTAAAGTAATCTGGTGTGTTGCTGATATGCACCAGTGTAGTCTTTCAGAGGCTGTTGTGAGCGGTCGAAACTACGGCCGTGTCAAAAGGGAGCGGCAAAGTTCTTACCCGAAATCTCATGCAGTCAAAACTTGTTTCTTTCTGCCTCTGAATAAATTGTAACTTGATACTTTTAGAGGGTGCTTTCTGATTATAAGGTTAAATCTGTCTCTTTTAAAAAATGCTTTTAGGCACTATTAAAGTGAATAAATTACCATTTGTTAGAAGGAATTTGTTTATGATTTCATCAGTTACTCCATGGCAACTACTTCCACGCTTACATAGTGTGATTAAATGTGTTAATGTTCTTGATGAATCGCTAGTAAATAAAATAAATTCTTAAGAATATTCTTTGAAAATAAATCCACGGTTCAGATACCCCGACGAGCCACAACATTATGATCACCCGCTTAGTAGCTTGTTGGTCCATCTTTGGAACGCAATGCAGCACCTATTCTGCGTACCATCGATTCCACAATTTGTTGGTAGGTTTGTGGAAGTATGTGGCAGAACATTTCTTCGAACAAATTGTGTAATTCCCGTAAATACTTGTCGCTGATTTGCGTTCGATCAGTAACGACGCAGAAGGCTTCCATCGGATTCACATCAGGCAAATTTTGTAGCGAAGACATCAACGTCATTTCACTATCATGCTCTTGGAACCACTCTGTTGCACGATTCGGCCTTCGAGACACGGACAACGATACTGCTGAAAGACGGGGAAGACATCAAGCTTGAAGTGAGGCAAGTGGTCCGCAGCTAAAGTGATGTCTTCGATAACTGCCAAATGTCCCTTAGAGGGACAGGAGAATGGTTTCCATAGCATAGTTCTGATCCCACCAGCCTATGCCCCTGACACGGTGCATTTATGGAGCCGCCGTTCGCCTCAATGACGGCGTTTGTGGAGACGTCCATCGACTTGGTGTAGCAACAATCCCAAGATCCGACATTGAGCAAGCAGTAAAAGAGACCAAGGAAAAATTTGAAAAGGCAATTCAAGTTTGAGGAAAATAAATGAAAACTGAAGTGTGGTGTGACGTCACGTGTGCTGCACTGCTGTTGAAATAGCTCGTTAATACTTTATAAATTTTAGACTTCATTTACTTATTTTAAAGTTTATTTGTTTTAATATTTGCCGTAAAAGTAACTTATTAGTGGATTTTCATTAATCTCAGTCTTTCTTTCTGTGTTATTGACTCGAGTTGTCTGTTATTTGTGAGTCTGCTTTCGTCGTTCGTCTAAGCCTCGCACCTCAGTAGTGTGTTTACATTTTGCGGCGTGCACTGCAGCTGTAGCGGTTATAAGCTAAGTACTGACAAACTTATTTGTGCTCAGTAATACAGTTATTAAAGTTAATAGATTTCAGCGGTGTTGCCTGCCGTTTGTGGCGAAATAACGACTTAATAAACTTTTATAATCGTTCGCTCGCTGTGTATTATAGAGTTTTCAGTGTATTGAAGTCGTTAGTAATTTTCGTGCTTTAGTTTTCAACTGACGTTTATTATTCTATCTAGTAAAATATTTCAGTAAAATTTTCGTATAGTGTTTAACTTCCCTTAGTGTTACAGTGGTAGTTTTAATTTATTGGTTGTAACTAATAATTTTGTGAAGTTTTGCTGGTATTGGTATCGGGTGTGTTGTAGTAGTAGTAATACAAGTAGCTGCTTTCTTGGTAGGTAGAGAATTTCGAGACCATTATTGTTAGTTCTTAAATAGTTCTACTGGTGTAACTGAACTTTGGTAAGGTAGACGTATAGTTTTTTTTTTCAGTAACTGTAAAATTTACCATGAGTGAAACGTGTGGGCTCTGTCGTAGGTTTGTGAGTAGTGGATTACGGTGTGGGATTTGTTATGTGAGTAGTGGATTACGGTGTGGGATTTGTTCAAAGTATTTTCATTGGGGGGAATGCAGTGGGGAAGCCAGTGGTCATTTTAGGGAGATCCTCTCCTGGGAATGTAGAATCTGTAGTAGAAACCAGTTAATAGAGGAGCAGGAGCGTAAGATTTGTGCCCTTCAGGTGCAGTTACAATGCGCAAAAAAGGAACTAGATAGGTTGAGGAGGGTGAAGGGTGGTGGGGAATGGGAACTGGCAGTTGGCAAGAGGGTAGCTAGGAAGTGGAGGTACTCAGACAGTTTTACTTTGCATACATGCAATAGATACGACCAACTGTCAGATTTGAGTGGAGAGGAGCCTCGTGTAGCCGTAGATGTAGGTAACTTGCAGCAGTCCTCAGCAATTTAGAGGCCTAGGTTAGTTGCAAAGTCTAGCAGAAAGAAGGTTCTGCTGCTAGGTAGTTCCCACGGTAGATTTGTGGGCCAGCAGTTGCAGGAAGTGTTGGGGAGTGAGTACCTGGTCACCAGCATTATGAAGCCTAGTGCAGGGTTGGCTCAGGTGACTGAAAGCATAGGGGAGTTATGTAAGAATTTTACGAAAGAGGATCAGGTAGTGATAGTGGGTGGAGCAGGGAACAGTATTGATAGGGACGGGGAATATGATGTCAGTGGTGACTTGGTTAAGATAGCTACTCAAACTGGTGGTACTAATGTGCATTTCGTGCAACTGTTTCAGCATCATGATCGGCCTCACCTTAATGCGGCTGTTACGCGCGTTAATGTGGGACTGGGGAGGGCACTGATGGCGGAGGGCATGGATCACATCTCAGTGGTGCCAGTTGGGTCTATCAGTAGATGGGGTTTCACTAGGCATGGCCTGCACCTCCATAGGTATGGGGAAGGGGAGGCTGGCTAAGCTTATAGGTGACAGTGTAGTGGGTGGTGGTGGTGGTGGTGGTGGTGGTAGTGGTATCACTCATGGAGAAATTCCTATAGTAGTTAGTGTTAGAGCTGCACCTTTTTTAGACTGAAGTCAGCTGATAGGTATACCTGCATAAAGGAAGTGCCTCTAACTAAGGGCTCACCTCCAGAGGATGTAATGTTTCCAAATAGAGAAGGAATTAACATATTTCATCAAAATATAAGAGGTATTAGAGATAAAGTTAGTGAACAGCTGAAATTATTGGTATATCTGAGCACCACTTAAATAATTTGATAATTCAGAGGCTTCCTTTACCAGGCTACAGATTAGCTGGCTGTTTCTCAAGGAGTTCCTTGGGGGTGGGGGAGTCTCTCTGTACGTGAAAAACAGTATTTCATTTGAGACCATAGTCGTATCACGACACTGCACTGAACAGATATTTGAAAGTTGTGCAGCATTAGTTGAATTTAGTGAAACTAAACTTCTAATTGCTGTTGTTTATAGATCCCCTAACTCCGAGCATTTTTGCTTAAGCTGGAGGGGGTTCTTGATTCACTTTGTAGGAAGTACCAGAAAGTAGTTCTATGTGGTGACTTCAATATTAATTTTGTACATGATTGTGCAAGTAAAAGGATGTTGGTAGATCTCCTAAATTCATATGATCTGATGCAAACTGTGTTTTTTCCAACTAGGGTGCAGGCAAACAGTAGCACAGTCGTAGACAATATTTTTATTCATTCTTCATTACTAGATGGGCATTCTGTTAGTAAAAGGGTGAATGGTCTTTCAGACCATGATGCACAAATTTTAATACTAAAAGGTTTTTGTGCTGTAACCAATGTCGCATTTAATTACAAACTACGTAGGAAAGTTAATCCAACAGCAATAAAGAGTTTTTCCAAACTTGTCAAGGAACAAGAGTGGCAAGACGTTTATAGTGCCGATAATATAGATGATAAATACAGTGCTTTCCATAACACATTTCTCATGATCTTTGAGAGTTGCTTTCCGTTAGAACATTCTAAACGGGGTACTAGCAGTAATGGACAGCCCGGTTGGCTCACTAGTGGGATAAGGATATCATGTAGAAAAAAGCGGGAATTATATCAAAATGTTAGAAGTAGTCACAATCAAGCTACAGTAGCCCATAACAAACAGTATTGTAATGTGCTTAAAAATGTTATTAACAAGGCAAAAAGTGTGTGGTATGCAAATAGAATAGCTAATTCACAGGGTAAAATTAAAGCCATATGGTCAGTTGTGAAGGAAGTGTCTGGTCAGCAGCACAAGGTTGACGATATAAAGTCAGTTTGCAGTAATAATATTTCTGTTACTGATAAATCAGATATATGTACAGTATTTAACAACCATTTCCTGTCCCGCATCCGGCCATCCTGATTTAGGTTTTCCGTGATTTCCCTAAATCACTCCAGGCAAATGCCGGGATGGTTCTTCAGAAAGGGCACGGCCGACTTCCTTCCCCATCCTTCCCTAAACCGATGAGACCGATGACCACGCTGTCTGGTCTCCTTCCCCAAACCAACCAACCAACCATTTCCTGAGCATTGCTGGTGAATTAAATAAAAATTTAGTATCTACAGGAAATCATAAAAATTTCTTAGCAAATGCCTTTCCGAGATTGACGTCTGAAATACTCCTCTGTGATACAGACAAGAGGGAGATTGAGACGGTAATCAAATCACTGAAGACTAAGGACTCTCATGGTTATGATGGAGTGTCTAGTAGAATATTAAAGTACTGTGCTGCGCATGTTAGCCCTCTATTTAGCCGTATTTGCAATTTTTCCTTTAGGAATGGTCAGTTTCCTGAGCGATTAATGTACTCAGTAGTAAAGCCGCTTTATAAAAAGGGAGAAAGGGATAATGTAGATAATTTTAGACCTATTTCTATGCCATCAGTGTTTGCAAAAGTTACCGAAAAGGCTGTGTATGTAAGGTTAATTGATCATTTTATATCACACGATTTGCTATGAAATGTACAGTTCGGCTTTAGAAGTCGTTTGAAAACTGAAAATGCTATATTCTCTTTTCTCTGTGAGGTACTGGATGGGCTAAATAAAAACTTTCGAACGCCTGGCGTATTTTTTGATTTAACAAAGGCATTTGACTGTGTTGATCACACAATATTGCTCCAGAAGTTGGACCATTACGGTATAAGGGGAGTAGCTCACAATTGGTTCACCTCTTACTTTACTAACAGGCAGCAAAAGGTCATTATTCACAATGTTGATAACAGCTGTGATGTGGGATCTGAGTGGGGTACTGTCAAGTGGGGGGTGCCCCAGGGATCAGTGATGGGGCCACTCCTGTTCTTTATTTATATAAGTGATATACGCTCTAGTATTACGGGTAACTCTAAAATATTTTTGTTTGCTGATGACACTAGCTTGGTAGTAAAAGATGTTGTGTGCAACATTGACTCGGTTTCAAGTAAAGCAGTACATGACCTCAGTTCATGGCTTGTAGAAAATAAACTAACGTTAAATCACAATAAGACTCAGTTTTGGCAGTTCCTAACACACAATTCAACAAAACTTGACGTTTTAATCTCACAGAATGGGCATATGATTAGTGAAACTGAACAGTTCAAATTCCTAGGTGTTCAGATAGATAGTAAGCTGTCGTGGAAAGCCCACGTTCAGGATCTTGTTCGAAGACTTAATACTGCCATTTTCACTATTCGAACGGTATCGAAAGTGAGTGATATTTCGACACATAAATTAGTCTACTTTGCTTATTTTCATTCACTTATGTCGTATAGTATTATGTTTTGGGATAACTCTTCCGATTCTAGAAGGATATTTTTGGCTCAGAAACGGGCGGTTGGGGCAATAAGTGGTGTGAGTTCACGAACATCTTGTTGACCTCTTTTCACGAGTCTGGGTATTTTGACATTGGCCTCTCAATATGTATATTCCTTATTGTCGTTTCTTGTTACCAATATTAGTTTATTTCCTAGAATAAGCAGCTTTCACTCGGTTAATACTCGGCAGAAATCAAACCTCCATTTGGATCGGACTTCCTTAACTCTTGTGCAAAAAGGTGTGCAGTATACTGCTGCATCCATGTTCAATAAGCTGCCACTCGAATTCAAAAATCTTAGCAGTAATCCACGCGCTTTCAAATCGAAACTGAAGAGTTTCCTCATGGGTCACTCCTTCTATTCTGTGGAGGAGTTCCTTGAAAAATTAAGATGATTCTCATTGTATTGCTGATAGCGTTTGCTTAAACTTATGAACTGATTTTCTTTCAGGTTCATGAACATTTATTTTTATCTGTTATTACTTTTTATGTTGTAAGTTCATGTACTGACACGTTCCATGACCTTGGAGATTTGCTCCTCAATTTGGTCCTACGGAACTTGACATTTAAATTAAAAATTAAATAGTCACATGTTCCAGCGTCGAATCCCGATAGTCCCATGCACACTGCAATCGTAATTGCCGATGTCGTTGGGCCAACATGAGAACACGTAGATGTCGACTGCTGCGGAAATCGATGCTGAACAATGTGCCATGAACAGTGTGCTGCCGGCCGTAGTGGCCGTGCGGTTCTAGGTGCTACAGTCTAGAACCGTACGACCGCTACGGTCGCAGGTTCGAATCCTTCCTCGGGCATGGATGTGTGTGATGTCCTTAGGTTAGTTCGGTTTAATTCGTTCTACGATCTAGGCGACTGATGACCTCAGAAGTTAAGTCGCATAGTGCTCAGAGCCATTTGAACCATTTTGAACAGTATGCTCCGGAACACTTGTGCGTGCCCAACGATTGTGCTCTTTTGGCAGAGATACCACAGATCAATATATACGTTACTTTACAGAGCAGACAAGCCTCCATACCCCACGTTCTGTGAAGAGTACTTGATTTCTAACCACTTAGCGCCTAGTGGTAGTGTCACTGTTCTTTTATCACTTTCCGTAGACCCTCACAAAAGTATCACGTGAACATTCGACCTGCCCTTTGTCAGAGTCGCTTATCTCCCAATTTACAGCCCATATCTTCGCTAGTGTGCACCTCCCCCCCCCCCCCCCATCAGTCCCTGCTTCACTTACACGGTTTCCTTACCGCGTTACGTACCTGCAACGGACTCAGGGCAACATCCAATGTCACTGTGAGCAAAGGTCATAATGTTTTGGCTGTTGAGTGTAAGCGGTATTAAGAATTTTCCTCCTTCCACTAACAAGAAACAGTTAAGAGTATTCTTAGTTCTTACCTCAATATTTAGAGTTTTGTTATTATTACGAAAAAAGTTAGTTGCTTCTGTTCATCATTGCGTCAGGAAGAATCTAAAAAAATTAACCCTTCTGATTTGCTCTGACATTTTACATCATCCAAACCCGGATGAAAAATGTTGTATGGCCTCATCTGTCCTGGAGGCCTGTTTGTTTTATATACTAGAAAGTAATGGAAAGAAAGAAGTACACATCATTAGTTTTGTCCGAGTTCTATCGGAGAGGGAACGCTGTTACTCGGCAACGGAGTTAGAAGCTCTCGCAGTGGTGTGGTAAGGAAACCATAATGTTAGATGGTCATCAGTCTTTAAGTTACATGCTCACATGCTAAATTCTACTTCCAAGAATCGGTAGTAGGTCGTTATTTTTACCGGAGTACGACTTTCCAGCTGTGGCATATAAAAGTTAGGAAAAATGTCATAGCTTCCAGAATTCCTGAAGCAAACTGAACGGATATCAGATTTAAGGTGTTGCTAATAAACAATCACACACACAGGCGTTATTACTTAGAGATGTGCCAAGACATGGAAAGTCTACAAGATGCCAATCCAAGGTGAGCAGTTCCCCTTTTTCGTATTTTGTACTGAGATGTCAAAAGAGAAAATTTGTCAGACGTCGATATCACTCATAGCTACTGCTGATTTACCAAAGTCAGCATGTGACGAAAGACTGGACATATGAAAAAATTCGTAGTTCGTAAGAATTTACTCCTTACGATCGACCCTAAATCTTGACTATGGCAGAAGAAAAGCGAGAAATGCAATTGTTATATGCTGTCCTACTCGCAAGAAGTCTACATGAAGGATGCTTTCTGTTAGCCGATTGTGGTTTGAACAAAAGAAAAAGACCATATCATCAGAGGAATCTTAAAATGTATTTCCACTAGAAAGATTGTTCTTTCTAATGATTCTGTACATTATATGATTTAGTTGACGTGTAAAATTGCATAAAAATAAGTGTTTCTTGTTTTGTATACGTATGCAAAGTCACTACATAATGCACTGGTTAAAGCAAAGACAGTAGTTAGTTTCATAGCAATGTGCGAAACTCGAGCAACATGATGTATCTGTAAATAATTCCAATTCATTTGTAGTATAATTAGTTCCGTTTGCATTTCAAGCAAATAAGTCTGAAGAACGCCTCATCTAAAATGAAAGAAGTTTCGTAATTAATTAGAGACTGTATATGTTTTTGTTCAACTACAGACACTTAAAGGAAGATGAGCAGGTGTGCTAATGATATTGACCTGTGTACATGTGTTGAACCATGGACCTGGCCGTTGGTGGGGAGGCTTGCGTGCCTCAGCGATACAGATAGCGGTACTGTAAGTGGAACCACAACGGAGGGTATCTGTTGAGAGGCCAGACAAACGTGTGGTTCCTGAAGAGGGGCAGCAGCCTTTTCAGTAGTTGCAGTGGCTACACTCTGGATGATTGATTGATCTAGCCTCGTAACACTAACCAAAACGGCCTTGCTGTGCTGGTACTGCGAACTGCTGAAAGCAAGGGGAAACTACAGACGTAATTTTCTTCCGAAGGCATGCACCTTTACTGTATGGTTAAATGATGATGACGTCCTCTTGAGTAAAATATTCCGTAGGTAAAATAGACCCGCATTCGGATCTCCGGGCGGGGACTACTCAGGAGGACGTTGTTATCAGGAGAAAGAAAACTGGCGTTCTACTGATCGGAGCGTGGAATGTCAGACCCCTTAATCGGGCAGGTAGACTAGAAAATTTAAAAAGGGAAATGGATAGGTTAAAGTTTGATATAGTGGGAACTAGTGAAGTTCGGTGGCTGGAGGAACAAGACTTCTGCTCAGGTGACTACAGGGTTACAAATACAAAATTAAATAGCGGTAATACAGGTGTTTAATTAATAACGAGTAGGAAAATAGGAGTGCGGGTAAGCTACTACAAACAGCATATTGAACGACTTGCTGTGGCCAAGATAGATACGAAGCCCACGCCTATCACAGTAGTACAAGTTTATATGCCACCTAGCTCCGCAGATGACAAAGAGATTGATGAAATGTATGATGAGATAAAAGAAATTATTCAGATAGTGAAGGGAGACGAAAATTTAATAGTCATGGGGGACTGGAATTCGACAGTAGGAAAAGGAAGAGAAGAAAACGTAGTAGCTGAATATGGAATGGCAGTAAGGAGTGAAAGAGGAAGCCGCCTGGTACAATTTTGCACAGAACTTAACTTAATCATAGCTACACTTGGTTCAAGAATCATAAAAGGAGGTATTATACATGGAAGAATCGTGGAGATACTAGAACGTGTCAGATAGATTATATAATGGTAAGACAGAGATTCAGGAACCAGGTTTTAAATTGTAAGACATTTCCAGAGGCAGCTGTGGACTCTGACCACAATCTATTGGTTATGAACTGTGGATTAAAACCGAAGAAATTGCAAAAAGGTGGGAATTTAAGAAGATGGGACTTGGACAAACTGAAAGAACGAGAGGTAGTAGAGAGTTTCAGGGAGAGCATTAGTGAACGATTGACAAGAATGTCGGAAAGAAATACAGTAGAAGAAGAATGGGTAACATTGAGAGATGAAATAGTGAAGGAAGCAGATAATCAAGTAGGTAAAAAGACGAGGGCTAATAGAAATACTTGGGTAACAGAAGGTATATTGAATTTTATTGATGAAAGGAGGAAACACAAAAATGCAGTAAATGAAGCTGGAGAAAATGGAATACAAACGTCTCAAAAATGAGATCGACAGGAAGAGCAAAATGGCTATGCAGGGAGGGATAGGGGACATATGTAAGGATGTAGAGGCTTATCTCACTAGGGGTAAGATAGATACTGCCTACAGGAAAATTAAGGAGACCTTTGGAGAAAAGAGAACCACTTGCATGTATATGAACAGCTCTCATGGAAATACATTCCTAAGCAAGGAAGGGAAAGCATAAAGGTGGAAGGACTATATGGAATGTCTATACAAGGGCGATGTTCTTGAGGACAATATTATGGAAATGGAAGACGATGTAGATGGAGATGAAATGGGGATTATGAAGAGTTTGACAGAGCACTGAAAGCACTTAATCGAAACGAGGCCCTGGGAGTAGACAACATTCCATTAGAACTCCTGACGGAATTGGGAGAGCCAAGACTAACAAAACTCTACCATCCAGTGAGCAAGATGTATGAAACAGGCCAAATACCCTCGGACTTCAAGAAGAATATAATAAATAATTCCAATCTCAAAGAAAGCAGGTGTTGACAGATGTGAAATTTACCGAGCTACCGGTTTAATAAGCCACGGCTGCAATATACTAACACTAATTCTTTACAGTTGAATGAAAAAACTGGTAGAAGCCGACCTCGCAGAACATGTTGGGACCCTGTAGAAATGTTGGAACACGTGAGGCATTACTGATCCTACGACTTATCTTAGAAAATAGATTAAGAAAAGGCAAACCTACGTTTCTAGCATTTGTATACTTAGAGAAAGCTTCTGACAATGTTGACTGGAATACTCTCTTTCAAATTCTGAAGGTAGCAGGGGTAAAATACTGGTAGCGAAAGGCTATTTACAATTTGTACAGAAACCAGAAGAGTTGAGCGGCATGAAAGGGAAACAGTGGTTGGGAAGGGAGTGAGATAGGGTTGTAGCCCCTCCCCGATGTTATTTAATCTGTATATTGAGCAAGTAGTAAAGGAAACAAAAGAAAATTTCGGAGTAGGAATTAAAATCCATGTCGAAGAAATAAATACTTTGAGGTTTGCCGGTGACATTGTAATTCTGTCAGAGACAGGAAAGGACCTGGAAGACCAGCTGAACGGATTGGACAGTGTGTTTAAAGGACGATATAAGATGAACGTCAACAAAAGCAAAACGAGGATAATGGAATGTAGTCGAATTATATCGGACGATGCAGCGGGAATTAGATTGGGAAATGATACACTTAAAGTAGTAAATAAGTTTTTTTTATTTGGGGAGCAAAATAACTGATGATGATCGTAGTAGGGAGGATATAAAATGTAGACTGGCTTTGGTAAGGAAAGCGTTTATTGAAGAAGAGAAATTTCTTAACATCGAGTATAGATTTAAGTGTCAGGAAGTCGTTTCTGAAAGTAGTTTATGGTGTGTAGCCATGTATGGAAGTGAAACGTGGACGATAAATAGTTCACACAAGAAGAAAATAGAAGCTTTCCAAATGTGGTGCTGGAGAAGAATGCTGAAGATTAGATGGGTATATCACATAACTAATGAGGAAGTATTGAATAGGATTGGGGAGAAGTCTGTGGCACAACTTGACTAAAAGAAGGGATCGGTTGGTAGGACATGTGTTGAGGCATCAAGGGATCACCAATTTAGTATTGGAGGGCAGCGTGGAGAGTAAAAATCGTAGAGGGAGACCAAGAGATAAATACACTAAACAGATTAATAAGAATGTTGGTAGCATTAGGTACTGCGAGATGAAGAAGCGTATACAGGATAGAGTAGCTTGGAGAGCTGCATCAAACTAGTCTCTGGACTGAAGACCACAACATACACACTGAAATCTGATCACAACCTTTGAAACAGTAAAATTAATTTCTTTTTCATGGACTATTTAGGCAGTGACAAGTAAAACCTTTAACTTTAAATGTATAATTGGAGCATTTAAGCTTCATAGGTTGAGAGTAGTAATCTATGACAGACATACGTAGTAGGTGAATTTATACTAGAATAAGAACCATAAAGTGACAATTTTGCTGTCACTACAGGCAGTATGCGCAAACAGCGCTGCCAAGAGCATGAAAATATAAAGCATTAGCTATGCAAGTGAGACAAAAACATGTAAATATTTATAGCCTACATTTCATTAATTTAAATATGATTATCACATTTTGCTCGGAACGTAAAAATTAAGCACTTCTTAGTGAATATTCATACGCAAATGATGCAACCTCATGTTACTAATAAAAGGATCTGGCTACCAGTTACTTATCGCAACGTCTTGTCAATGTTATAGTCAGACAAAATCTCTCTCTCTGCTTCTTTAAATACACAATATTTTATTCGATTAAGTGATGGACGATTCTTGCCCACCGGCCGGAGTTGCCGTGCGGTTCTAGGCGCTACAGTCTGGAACCGAGTGACCGCTACGGCGCAGGTTCGAATCCTGCCTCGGGCATGGATTTTTGTGCTGTCCTTAGGTTAGTTAGGTTTAATTAGTTCTAAGTTCTAGGCGACTGATGACCTTAGAAATTAAGTCGCATAGTGCTCAGAGCCATTTGAACCAGTTTGATTCTTGCCCATTTTTCTGTTTAGTCTTTTAGACTCCGTCGGAGGTGATTTAATTATCTACACATGTACGTGGAACAGTGTTGTCCTGTACGACGAAAAACACAATTTGGTGATATGGAAAACAACTCAATGTAAACATGAGGCCACTGAACCACGTAACAACGAACACTGCCAAATATTAACAGAATATAAAAACCTCGTATATGTTGTTACGCTTTTAAAATTAGAGAGAAAAAAATTGAGTACGTGAATTGTTTTAGCGTTGTAAGAAGTTTCATGATGCATGGAAACCAAATACTGGAGTAACCCCTATTCGTTTGTGAAGATGTTCACACACGAGCGAAAACAGATACTCAGTGACCCCATGTAAATCATCTCCAAACTACTTGAGAAACTCAGGAAATTTATTTAAGTCATAGTACAAGACTATGCAGACCGAACCAGATGAGAAAGTTGAAAGTGAACAGTAGTATATGAATTTGTACTCACCTTTGCTGTGTTGAGACATGGAAGTAATCGTGTAAAGTATCCACAGACGCTTTTAATTTTGTGTGTCTTCAAAAAGTGATTAAAACACGAATAAGCACATGTGATGAACGTGGTACAGCTACAGCGAACTGATGTCTGCCGCAATGGTACTCACGGATAGTTGTTACGTGACCAGTATCGTTTCCATGTGTGATTGTGCTTGTATAACGTACAAAATCTTTGATGATGTGTAAATAACCCGTGCCGTACAAGAACAATTAACCAGTGTTTGTGGTGCATTAATGTAAATGTAATTTGCTGACAGGTGAACTATACTCAACAGGCTAACGGTGTTTAGTGGTAGCCATGTGTAGAGCAGATCAGTAACAGTGTCACCAATGTAAATTACGTGAGAAACATGGGTACCTATTACACGAATCGAACGAATAATAATAACCATGTAAACTATATGAGACTTCTTACAGGTCAAATGTACTAATTAGAATTTTCTTTAGGGCCGCATAGCACGTAAAATAAGTGTTTTTGTATGTTGATGTTGCCCTTGATTTGTTGCATATGAACCGACGGTGAGCTGTAAGAAGACGTACGAGGTTGATACGCCATGCCAACCCCGATGCGAGTGACAGGCATCTGTCCCTGTCAACTGGCGAGGGGACGCCGCCTAATGAGGCAACCAAGTTCACCGACCGCCTGACGTAGATCGTCGTCGAGCGGACTCCGCCTCACTCCGGCGCCATAGCAACCGCGAGCATCGCCTAACCAACCAGTGTGTTTGTACAAAGTCATACCAAGTGGAATTTTAAAGAACAAACGTTAACATTGACTAATGGCACATAAATCTGAAGTTCCTGATCATGTGAAATTTTAGCTTCGCTTGTTACGCAAGAATTAAACTACCATACCAGGTACACTACCGAAGCATAACTATGGTTTATTATACAAAATTATTACATGTACTGAAATATATGAAGTCTTCACGGGTTGTCAGCCGAGTAGCGTCGTCGTTTCGTAGCAACATTTCGATGGACTGCGTCTCCATCATCTTCAGGTGAAGTGTCGGGATATCGTCTCACTCACTCTCATCTGATACTTTCACCTCTTTGGGGAAGTGTTTGGGGGAGTTTGTAACCTTGCGGCTTTTACTCCACTTTGTACTTGTGTGTGTGTTTATTTCTGTGATTTTTTTGTTGTTGTCTGTGTGATGTCCTGAATGTTCTGTATGTGTCTGGTACCTGCCTGCGATTGCCGAGATGATTGATATTATGGGGGAGGGAAGAGGATCAGGAATTGGATATAAGGATTTTCTCTTCAACATAGACGTCGAAGATCGCCATTGGGCGATTTTGCTTGTCAGGGGACATGTCATACCGTCCTAGGGACAGGATGAGGACGTTTCCTGACCTGGAAGAGTTTTCATAGGAGGATCTTGCCAGATCTTGGAAGCTCTCATTTATGAGTGGGATTTCAGAAACGGCGTACAGATCATCAATAGGGAATCCGAGGGGTAGGCGAAGTGCCCTCCTGAGGGCGCGGTTCTGCAGCCTTTGGAATTGGTCCAGTTGCTGCTTCGCCACGTATCTCCAGACAGGATATGCATACTTCATTACTGGCCATATCAGGGCAGATATACGTTCACACCCACAGAGCAGGGAAGGGAACTGGTTGAGTTAAGGACTGGGTATAGGATGGACACTCTGGCACAGACCTTGCTGTGGACCTCGTCTATGTGGGGTTTCCACGTAAGTTGAGAGTCCGAGGTTACGCCAAGGTACTTGGCGGTTCTGCAACAGGGTGGTTGGGTTCCGTTTAGGTGAAGGTGGAGGGGATGGGGGCGTTGAGGAGGTCCATGCCTTTCGAGCCTTCGGGTGAGCATAACCTGCGTCTTTTCAGAATTGATGGTGATGCGCCAGCTATGGGCCCAAGTTTCTGTGTCATCTAAAACACTTTGTAGCCTATGGATGACCAGGTCCTTGTCCGTGTTTCGTTTGTAGAAGGATGTGTCGGCTGTGTACTGCGCTTGTGCACCAGACGCTGTTGGTGTGTCCCCAGTGTACAGACTGTACAAAACGGGCCCCAGGACCGACCCCTGTGGCACCCCAGCCCCAATACGCCTTTTGGTGGAGTTGGCGGTTTCTACTTTGACAAAGAAAGTCCTATTCATGAAATAGCTTTTGAGCTCCCAGAATAAGATTTTCACTCTGTAGCGGAGTGTGCCCTGATATGAAACTTCCTGGCAGATTAAAACTGTGTGCACGACCAAGACTCGAACTCGGGACCTTTGCTCTTCTGGCAGATGTAAAGCTGTGAGTACCGGGCGTAAGTCGTGCTTCGGTAGCTCAGTTGGTAGAGCACTTGCCCGCGAAAGGCAAAGGTTCCGAGTTCGAGTCTCGGTCGGGCACACAGTTTTAATCTGCCAGGAAGTTTCAGCTTTTGAGCTGCTTAACTATCCTCCCGGGGAACCTTTGTGTTTATAACTTGTACAGTAGCCCTCCATGCCATACGGAGTCGAAGGCTTTGGCTACTAGTAGCACTATCCTGCAGTAGCCTCTGTGGTTGAAGCCCTTTGTGGCTGCTTCAGCCACTCTCATGATCTGTTGTGGGGCAGAGTGGTTCTGCCAGAATCCAAATTGGAAATCCGGTAGAAGTTGCTCTCTGGTAATATGTTCCTGTATGGGTTTTAGCAAGGAGGCACTCGTAGATCTTGTTTAGAGTTGGCAAGAGGCTAATAGGCCTGTAGTACTGCGGGAATAGAGGGTCTTTCCCTGGTTTGTGTATCGTGACCACTTCCGCGTGTTTCCAGCAAGCTGGGAACTCGTGGGAACGAGTAATCTCGTAGAAGACGTTCGCGAGGTGTGTGATCGCCGAGGGTGGGACGTTTTTAACTAACTGATTGGTGACACTGTAGTGCCCTGGTGCCTTTTTGTGGGGAGGGACATGATTACTTTTGCCACGTCCTCGGGGGCGAAAAGTGTGGGTTCGTCCTCTGGGTCCTCCTCAGCATTGAGGAAGACGGCCAGTTGACGACGCACTACCTCTTCATGGTCTTCATCCTGGGGTTCTGTTGCTTGAAACTGCTTCTCGAAGTAGTCGGCGAGGGCGTTGGCCTTTTCAGCGTGGCTGTAGGCCAGACTCGCTCGTCGTGCAGTGGCGGCATCCTAGCGCGTCTTTGTGTGAATTGCTTGGTTGCTTGCCATACTGTATGATCGTCTACTTTGACAGCTGTGAGACGGTTTTGCCATTGCTGGTTTCTGTGCTCATTGAGCGCGACCTTCAGCTCTATATGTGGACGATTGAGCAGCCTCCTGGTAGCCTGATCTCTGGTAATCTTCCACTCTTTTGCCACTCTGTTCTTATGTCGAATTTGAGCTAGCAAATGTTCAATAAGCTGTATTTGCAGGGGCGGCCCGTCCCTTTGTGGGGAGCGTGGCCTCTTCCAACGCTTGCCGAATGGATCCTGTTAGATCTTGTAGCGCTTGTTCTACTGTTTCGGCAGTAGGTGGTGGAGTCCGAGCGATATCAGAGGCACCAGTTTCATAGTTTCACTCCCAGTCTGCCAATTTGGAAGACGTTTGGTACCATGGAAGTGCTACCCATTCTCCCACATCGATCTCTAGAATCACTGGGTTTTGGTAGGAGGACATTCTGTTGATTGTCCTTGCGGCCACAAACCCAGCGATCCTTGGCTACCGCCATTTTTTGGAAAGTGTGTGGGCTCGACTGGACCCCATGTTTCGAAGTGGTGGATGCGCGCTAGTCTTTGCAGTTTACCGCCTACTCTGGAGTTACTCTAGAGTTCCAATCTGGGTGTTTGGCATTGGAGTCACTTCCTATTATGAGCTTGCCTTCAATTTTCCCTAGAGCACCTACGTCTCCCTCATCTCTGGTCTTGTGGGGGTCGGTAGATTGCAATAATTGTTAGGGGTCCGATGGCAGTGGTTACTTCCACCGCCACAGCTTCGATTTTATTGGCAGTTGGTAAGAGTACCTGGTGGTGGGGGATCTCTCTTTGTATGTAAATGGCCATTCCTCCAACTTGGGTTGGCCTGTCCTTACAGTAGCTGACGTAGTTGGGGACAGTCGCTTTTATTCCCGGTTACAGGTGGGTTTCCCCATCATGCATATGTCGATGGAGAACTCCTTTGAGTTCTCTGAACTCGACATCTTGATTAACAATGCAGTGTGCGTTAAAGACACACATTGTCAGGCCTTGGATATTTGGTCGTCCATCCATGATGGGGTTTTGAAACTACAGGAGAAGTCGCAGTGGGGAGCGACTGCTGGAATGCTGCCTGAAGGGCAACGAGGATTTGGGTGTTCTGCTTTTGGGCCTCCCTGAATTCCTTCATCATTTCCATGACAAGGTTCATGGTCTGGACCATAATGCCAGCACCTGATCTGAGGGGGTGGAATGAGTGTGGGGTTCCCTAGGGCTTCCTCTGTCTTGGTGGACCTGGTCGTTGTTATGTGTTTCCATCTCCCAATGTTGCTCTTGTGACTGTGTTTCTTGTCACGGTGATACGGTTACGTTTTAATGGCTTCTGGTAGGAGAAACCACTTCAGTGTATGTTGCCCTTGATGTATCCGGTCTTGGTTTTACCCAAGCCTTGTCCGTATGTGTTGATGTGTTTTGCATCTCTGTGTGTCTTTTTTGGGTGGTGCTACTTTGTTTGCGTGTGTGGGGGGCGACCGTTGTGCCCTTTGCCTGCTGTCCATGTCTTTTTTGCCACACAGCGCGCACCTTATTTGCGGGTCCGTGTGTTTTAGTGTGCGATACCTCGTGCCATGGGCTTCGACGCACTTCCTGTATCGTATCGCCATGGTGCAGTATGCGGCGATATGGTTTACGCCTTGGCACCTGAAGCACTGCACCGTCTTGTTTTTATGGCACAGTGGCTTGGTGGTGAAAGGCACAGCCCAGACCATTTTTTATTTCCCTCTTGTTTTGGGGGATATCTGGTAGTGTGACCTGGTATAGGGGCCACTTACTTTACGCTTTGCCCATCTGCTGGACAGCCTTGACGACATGCCCCTGAGCAGTCAAGTCTGTTTTGATTGCCTGGGGTGACAGTCGTCTTCGGAGGTCTCTGATTACAATGTTCTTGTTCCATGTTTTTGTTGTGGGGAATTTGTAGTGGGGTATGTTTTTGTTTGTGAGAAGTGTTTTGGTTGTGTTATAGTGTTCTAGTGTGTGAAGTGTTATTCTTAATTTGTCACCACCAGCAGGTTTTGCCTTAAAACAGTCTTTCCTGATTTCCGATTTTAAGAGCTCATAGAGTTCCTCGTGATTCCGAGGAAGCTCTGTGATGATCGGAGGGAGTTGGTGGGTGACTTGTTTCTGTGTTTGTGTTTCTGTCGTGTTGTTTTGTGTTGTCTTTGGCTCATCAACCACCGCCAGAAGCCTATTCCAGGTGGGTTCCACTCACTGGGCCGCCGGAAGCCTCGGCTGGCGAAAGGTTTTCTACACCACCACGAAACCACCCGAATCCTACCAGGTTACGTGGTTCCCTTTGTAACGCCGGAAATGCATATCCTCCTATTTCCATCTATTGTACTCTTATTTTTTTCCTTGTTTTGTTACCTCAAGATATGACATTTCTGTCTCTTTATATATTGTAATTGTTTTACTGTTTGTATATATATATTTATGCACTCATGTCGATGTATAATTGGTTTGTTTCGTAAATATTATTTGTATTTTTACGCTGGGTCTTGCCTAGGGAAAACTGCTATCGAACGATTACGTCGATAGGTCGTGTGACGAAATCAAAGTGTGTAGGATCTTTGGTAGTGTTAACTCTGCCGCGTGGAGCGCGGGCAGAGCAGTCGGAGTCTGGCGGGAATAGCGAGTGGAGCAGGTGTGTTGTGTGACGCTCCCGCGAGTTGCCGCGCTTTCGGGGTTTGGCAGCATGTAATTGCGCTCGACTCGCGATGATAGTTTCTGACATGGTGTCGCGGACGGGAAGCATTAGCTGGCGCACATCAAGAGCCCGTTTCGCCTGGTGACCGTGTCGAGAAGAAGGCGCGCCAACATCCAGCTTCTGCAACAGCGACGGCCGACAATGAGCGACTGTCGCCACCTCCTCGATCGACGGCTTCAAACCTTCAATCAACCAACAAGGAAGACTAAAAGCACGTAAAGTTTCAGAACTGTATGGCAGACTTCAGCTTTTCAAATTGTTCCATTTGCCTCGCAAAATTACAGCAACTTAGCATGAACCTTTGTTGCTCATTGTCCCAATTGCATTGCCAAGCAGGGTCCCTTCCTTTTCCGAAATGAACCCGAGTGTCGTTGAAATTCAAACGCCAGCATTAAAATAATATAATTAGATTTCACTGCTTTAATTTCAAAGTTTAGCTGGCTACAATATTTAGATTGCACAAGCACAAATTAAGAGTGCGAGTTTTGTTACCGTATTTTAGTTACCTGTGACTGCAGCTCAGCTTGGTACGTACTAAATTTTACTATTGTTAATTGTTCAGAATCGTTTAATTCAAGTTCAAAGTTAAATCTCTTCTTTCTAAATTGCGTAGATTCAAGTAGCTTTTGAAATGATTGTTGAGGTAGTCCAAGACTAACTGTCTTTCGATGTGCTTCAGAAAGAAAGCTCACTATTAACTTCAGTCACTAAATTAACTTTCGATTTTCCGGTTTCATTAATTCTTTTGCTAAATTAAGTGTAGCGAAATTTATTACTTCTGACAAACTTTCAGTTTTCACACTACACGTGTCAACCTTCAGTTGCCACGCTTCTAGTGCTAATTATATGTGTAATTACCTTGCTTTTTCAGTTACTATAGTAATTGTCCTTAGGACTGGCGACCGTGATTTCCCCCAAATCTCAAATATCTAATTACCGCTAGTTAATTGTTAACGTAACGGCCGCACATTTACTTTCTTTATTATCTTTACCCCTTTTCAAAATTAATTTCCACCAGTTTCATTTGCATTTTTCCTTTCATTTAGATGTAACCCTTTCCTCCCTCTTTACCGATAGATTAACTTCGGTGACGATTGCTTTTCCCAAATTTCCATTAGGTACACGCGGTTTGGTTTTTCACTGTCTTTAAGGTCGATAAGTGAGGGGGGAGGTTACACGTGGCGACCGTGACAGGACAATCTTCAAATTTGAGGTTGTTCTGGACACGAATTTTGCATTGTGCAAATCTCGTAACAAAGTACTGGTTACGAAATGGTCGATACGTCAGCGAGAATATTCGTGTGAGGAATCCTAATTAGAGTTGAGATTTGGCAGTTATATTGAAAATTATTAAAATGAGTGAAGGCAACAATTTCCAAAATTTGGTAGACTTGGATACGGAACAATCGGTCGAACAGTGGGAAACGCGCACCGCGGTACCCATTGTTCAGGGGCAGGCGGCTAGCATGAAAGACGCGACCGGCGAAACGCAACAAAGAGCAGAAATGGAATTCCAAACTTTAGAAAATGTTTCGGAATCAGAAGTGAAAATCAAATCTGAATCCCTTGATGACGAATACGGGGGGACAATTAAAGAGGAAGCCGCTACGGAAGTAAAACCGGTAGTTTCCGGGAATTTAACTGATTTATTGAACGTTTTGATTAACGAAATCAAGAGTCAATCGGTCAAGCAAGAAGCTCAGTCTGAAAAATTTGAACGGATGCTAGACAATCAGAACAAAGCTATTAACGTTGTTATCAACAATGTTGGAGTTGTTAATACAAAAGTTGATAAAATCAAAGAAGATATTGTTGTAATTAATACCGAAATCGGTAATCTTAAACAGGAAATGATAGGCGTTCAGGCGGAAATTGCGAGCATAAATACTCGTTTTGATTCCGAAATTAGCAGAATCGAGAAAAGTGTAGGAGAAGCAGTTGCTCCGATCATCGAGAATAAGGTGACGGAACAAATTCAATTAGTGAAAAAAGAGGATCAAAAGAAGGTGGAAACTTTAAAGGGTTTAGTATCCGAAGTAGATACCAAAGTGACGAAGCAGGCTAATACCTGCGAAGAGAAAAAGAGGGAAGTGGAAACGCTTGCGACAACCACTTGCCAAGTGATTACGAGGGTGTCGGAATTAGAAAGGAAACTTGACGAAAAACAGAGCTATGTGCCAATCTGTGCACATAGTTCGGAGTTGTTGACGAAAGAGGAGCGGTTCGACCCCTTGAAAAAAAGGCGGTATACACGCGACGGATTTCATTAAGAATTGTGAAAGAGTTTTACCCAGATCATGGACTAATGAGAGAAAAATTAATGCGATTATTGATGTGTTGGCTGGTGATGCCAAGCGTTGGGGCTTAAACCCCAACATTACGAACCTGACTTTTGACGAATTTAAAAATTTGTTTCTGGCTGAATACTGGTCAGAGCAAAAACAGCAAAGAGTCTGGCGCGAATTTGTCGTATCGAGGCCTTTCGATGCGAATTCGCGCGGTTCGATGAAGGAGTTTTGTGAGGGCTGGATCCGCAAGTTGGAATATTTGCGTGACCGCCGCTCGGAATCCGAAATAGTCTGGGAACTCTACAAGAAGCTTCCAGATGACACAAAACGATACGTAGGAAGCAATTACAGGACAATCAATGATTTCCTGGAAAGAGTGGAGGACGAGGACAATTGGCGCAATAATCGCGACAGTGGCAGAGGCCGTGGTAACAACAACGGGTACCACAGCAACCACAACAACGATAACCACGGGAATAATGCATACCGCATCCATGGCAGCAATAACAATAATGGCTCGGACCGTAATAACAATCGGTACAATGCAAATAATAACAGGAATGACGGAAACCAGTATCATACTAACGTGATACGGCTTCACAGAATAGTAATAACGCCAGAGGGTGTGATCAGCCGCCTCAGCAGCATCCGGGGACTGTATCTGCTGGGACGAGACAGGGAAACCATTAGCCGCGCCGGTGAGGGGCCGACCGGGCGTGGAGAAATTTTGGCGGCCCAATAACAGTAGAAAACTCAGGTGTCGTCGTTATGAAAATTCCGTATGGAATAATCAACGGCGGGAGAGTGTGCCAGTGTTAAGAGAAAGGAGTGCGCCCACAAGTAGTAGATCAGCTGTATACACGGCAGTAGAAGGTACATTCACTGTCTGTGAGAACAATTTAAGTAGTGTTCCGGAAATCGATTATAAGGTGCCAGCTGTAATACCCACAGCGGAACTGGAGATTGAGTTTAAGAATGATTCGCAATTGTTGAGAGAAGATCAGATGTCGGATAAAACGTCCGTCATCGAGCGAGGGGATGCAGAGAGGGATGAGGTCTGGTTAAGGCAGTTCGGTCGCTTATACGACGAACTAAGAGATTATAGGGGCCTGTACGGGAGAAGTATTTATGGAGAGCGCGGGCAGAATTTGCCGCGTCTCGTCCCACAGGAAGATAGTATTTGTAAAGTGTTGGAAAGTTCTGGCCCTAACCGGCAGACTTTACCAGAAATAGTTGATGTTAATGGGGAGCACGAGCAAGATTCGTCGTGTTTCGTCCCGCAGGAGTTGAATGTTGAAGTAGTAACGGAAAGTTCTGGCCCTAACCGGCAGACTTTACCGAAAGTTGTAATGGTAGAAGTAGCCGACCCATCCGACGCGAACATCCAGTTTAAACATTGCGAGAGTATTAAGGAGAAAGATTACGAAAATTTTAGTGATAGCCGGACACGATTGGTAGAAAACCACGTAGATTACAGTGTGTATGAGGTTAGAGCTGACGTTATACGGTCAGACGATAGCAGTGTGGGTTGCGCAGATCCAGAGGAAGTAATTGCAGATACTACTGGGCACATGTCTCCAGGTAGATTGGCAGATGAGATCAATCTGATTAAAGAGGAATCAACGAAGGTGACAATTAGTGAATTGATAGCAAAGCAACACTCACTAGTTGACGAGTTACAGGAAAAGGTTTCGGTATTGGAGGCGACGCTACAGACTAAGCCTCAGGACAAACGTGTTGAAATTAAAACTGTATGTGAACAGAGGCTGAAAAAGCCGCCAGATAAACCGGATTTACGATCAAAGCTGGATGGTTTTTTCTGGAATGACCTGGATATAGACGAGGATTTACTGTGGGAAAATAAAGAAACAGTCGAGGACAAGTGTAGACAGATAGTAGTGTCTGTTAATATGCACGACCTACAACTAAACGTGTTGATTGACACCGGTGCAGAATTGAGTGCTGTATCTGGGAAAATATTTGAGTTACTGAAAGACAGACCTGGCATCGTAGTTATGCCAGTAACAGGAGTGAAAATTATCGGTGCTACTGGGAAGGCCAGTAAACCGGTCACAAAACAGATTTTTGTCAACTTCGAGATATGTGGGGCACGATTTGAACAAGAGTTTGTCGTCGTGCCAGACTTAACTACGGAAGTAATTATCGGGTTAGATTGGCTGTTAAAGTACCGTGCAGTGATTAACTGCGAAAGCAAAACGTTGACATGTACGTCCCAAGATAAAACAATAGTAGTTAGTTTTGACGAGGCAGGAGACGGTGTGCATAGGCAGTACCAGCCTATACACATTGTTAACTGGCCGAATGGTATTGACGTAGGTATGAATTTGAACTACTGTAATGTGAGGAATCTCGGCATTGACAATAGTGTAGAAAGTGAATTGGAAAGTATTGTAGACGGTGTGTCAAACGTAACACACGAACAAAGACGAGGCCTGTATGAAGTAATAATGAGGAATAAGAGTGTGTTTTCAGACAAACCGGGTCTTGTGGAAGGATATAAATGCAAGTTGCATGTAATTCCGCACGAACCATTCTTCGTGAGACCGTATGCTATACCGCTGTCCAAAAAGGAAGCAGTGCAACGGGAGATAGATAAGATGATCGAATGGGGAGTGATTGAAAGAAGTACAAGTCCATACAATAACGGTTTGGTCATTGTAGCAAAACGGGATGGTAGTGTGCGTATTGTGATTGACGCACGCACGTTGAATAGGGTCGTTCAACGTGAAACAGACAGACCAGAGAGTATGGAGGAGATTTTGCAACGTTTTCATGACATTAAGTTCATGACTAGCCTCGATCTAACAGCTAGTTACTGGCAAATAGAACTCGAAGAAGAATCTAGGCCATACACCGCCTTCTTGTTTGCGGGCAGGTGTTATCAGTATAGAGTACTGCCGTTTGGACTTAATATATCTGTGTCCGTGTTCATCAGGGCCCTAGATAAAGTGCTAGGACCGGCTTTGAGTTCAAGATTAACTGTATATGTTGACGACCTATTGTTGGCCAATGCCACTTGGCATGACCATTGTGACCTGTTAGATGAAGTTTTTAGAGCATTGCGCCGTGGCGGAATGACTCTAAAGCTAAAGAAATGCGAATTTGTGAAGCAGGAACTGAAATTTTTAGGGCATGTAATTACCACTGCTGGTATTACGAAAGACCCAGAGAAACTAGAGGCAATAAAGAATTGTCCTCCACCCAAGTCTAGGAAACAGTTAAAAAGTTTTCTAGGGCTCACAGGATTTTACCGTAAATTTGTAAAAGGACAAGTGTTTAATGATGAAAATTTGAATAACCTCTTGCGCAAAAATGTTCCGTTTGTGTGGACTGACGGGTGTCAGACCGCTTTCGAGAGATTAAAAGACGAGTTGTTAAGATCTAACATACTATTTCATCCTGATTTATCGCTACCCTTCCATCTGGGAGCGGATTCGTCGAATTACGGGGTGGGGGTAGAACTGTTCCAAGAAGTTGGTAAAGGAGAGGATAAGGAACACCGGACGATAGCGTTCGCGAGTCGAACTTTATCAAAAAGTGAGCGAAACTACACGATTTCTGAGAAAGAGTGTCTCGCTATCGTGTGGGGATTCAAGAAGTTCAAGGGTTACCTATGGGACCGTAAGGTGATTATTCATACGGACCATAAGGCGCTCACTTATCTGAAGGATTGTAATCTACTTCACGAAAGACTGACTAGGTGGTCGCTGTATTTACAGCAATTTAACTATGACATCTGTTACGTAAAAGGGACCGACAATTGCGTAGCGGATGCGCTGTCGCGGTTGCCCGAGTCTAATCAAGGTCTATTGAAAGATGAGGCAGATGGAGTGGTCAAATTGTACTATTTTAAAGAAGTTGAGGGACGTAAATTAATAATGAACATTTGTAAGAATCTACGTCGTCATCAGAACGAGGATGGTTGTTTAAATATGGTGAAAACCCGATATGATGAAAAGAGTCCAGAAGGAGAGAAATTAAGGAAGTATTACAAGATATACGATCATATCTTGTACATACGTAAGGGTGAAGATAGTAATATTTGGCGGGTATGCTGGCCCAGCAAATACGTCACGGAAATAATAGACTACTACCATTTGGCGTATGGTCACTGTGGACCAAAGAAATGTACGGAAAAGCTGAGTGAAGTAGTGCATTTCAACAACATGTTAAAACGAGTTACTGACAGAGTGAAAACTTGCGATTTATGTCAGAAGGTGAAGGTTACCAACTGTACGAGTCGTGGTCCTATGCAAAGTATAAGGCCTAACGACACCTTTGAGTTACTGTGCGTGGACTTGTACGGACCTTTGCCCAAGTCATCAGGAAACTTTGCTTACATTTTAGTAGTGCTAGAAGCTTTTTCCAAGTTCATCAAACTATACCCGATTAGGAAAGCTACAGCCAAAGCAGTCTATAGCAAGCTTGTGAACGATTATTTTGTTCATATTGGTAAGCCCAAGGCGATTCTATCAGACAATGGGGCACAATTTACTTCTAAGTTGTGGAATGAAGGCTTGGAAAGTAATGGGGTCGAGGTGATCCATATTTCAGCTTATTGTCCGGCTGGGAATCCCGCTGAGAGGTATATGCGCGAGCTAGGCCGACTGTGCCGTACCTATTGCCATCACAACCATAGGGCATGGGGCAAATATGTAGCAGTATTTGAGAGAATTATGAACACCTTGAGACATGAATCGACGGGATTTTCTCCAGAGGAAATCCTGTTGGATGACAGAAGTAAAAGTTTAGTGGAAGAGGTAATCAAATTCCCTCCACGGATTAACATTAGTATTGGTGTGAAAAAAGATCGTTTGCGAGAAGTAATGAAGCTAAAAGCCGATGCTCGCATACGTCGCCATGACGCTAAAGCGCGTTTTGCTAAGTTTGCGATCGGAGACTTAGTACTTGTAAAAGCTCATGAGAAATCGAGCGAGATAGACAATGAAATCTCTAAATTTAAGTTTGTTTATAATGGACCATATAAAGTCATTGGTATACCTCACACAAATGCTTATTGCTTAGAGTATCCAAGCTCTGGAAAGCTATTAGGTATACGAAATATAGTAGATTTGAAATTGTACCAACCTAGGATCGATTAATACCACACAATGGGTAATTTGTACAATATGTAAATATAGAGTGTAAGATTTAAGGTTTGCTAGATTGCCATGCTTTTGACTGACCAAGGTCATTAAAGAAGCTGTAATTAATAAGTAATTAATTTTGATTAATCAATTTAATTTTAATCAATTTAATCATGATCTAATCAACTGAAAAATCCAAGCTGCTAGTTTAAGTTTTCAGCTGAGTCACAGTAGATTAAGGAATGTAAATATGATTTTGTAAATAGCTGTAAGATTTAATAAATATGTGATTTACTAGTCATTGCCGATGTACTTAGACGCTGTTTTAAGTTTCAGGCTAGTACATGCGTGTGATAATGGACAGTGTTGAGTTATCCACTGTGATAGTGTTTATGGACTCCTTGAGATTACTCGGGAGTGAGTTTTTCCTAAAGAATTCAGTGAAACGGACGTTCTGGAAACGCCGTCACAAGGGCGAGTGAGATCAAGCGTGCCGCACACGCGGGCGCAACAATACTGGCGAGGCGAGCCGCTGTCGGCTCTTGTGCCGCTGTTGGCTCTTGGGCCGCTGTCGGCATTCTTTGTACTTGCGAGTACGGAAGGCGGAATTGTTTTTCTTCCTGGACAGCTGAAAGAATTCTACTGTCAATATTTATGTTTTTTTCGATCTGATGTGTGTTATTTTCTTGTTTAGCGTTAAGTGGAATCTCATGACGAGATATTAATTATGAAAAGGTTATGTAAAAATGTGTATTCTATGTAATTAATTATTAATTTGCGTATTTTGATCTACCTGTTTTTATGACCATGTACTCTGATTAATTTTGCAAATAGTATTCCATTTCTCATAGTGTTACGAATTTTAATGATTTTGGAATAGCTAAACCATTTTCTATGTTTTCTATGAATTTTAATATGTTGTCAACCTGTTTTATTTTGTGCAAGATGACAGAGTGGAATAAGATTAGGAGTGTCTCCACTCAATTATTATGGTCTAAAAATTGATTTATGCTTAATTAGACGAATGCTAAATTTTGTTGATGTTTTGAGCATATGCATTTCCGCTGTTTCTTTTTTGGGACATTTTCTGAGTCTGTTTACGTTACACGAACATCTCAGACAATGTGGGGCACGTGTAACGCCGGAAATGCATATCCTCCTATTTCCATCTATTGTACTCTTATTTTTTTCCTTGTTTTGTTACCTCAAGATATGACATTTCTGTCTCTTTATATATTGTAATTGTTTTACTGTTTGTATATATATATTTATGCACTCATGTCGATGTATAATTGGTTTGTTTCGTAAATATTATTTGTATTTTTACGCTGGGTCTTGCCTAGGGAAAACTGCTATCGAACGATTACGTCGATAGGTCGTGTGACGAAATCAAAGTGTGTAGGATCTTTGGTAGTGTTAACTCTGCCGCGTGGAGCGCGGGCAGAGCAGTCGGAGTCTGGCGGGAATAGCGAGTGGAGCAGGTGTGTTGTGTGACGCTCCCGCGAGTTGCCGCGCTTTCGGGGTTTGGCAGCATGTAATTGCGCTCGACTCGCGATGATAGTTTCTGACATGGTGTCGCGGACGGGAAGCATTAGCTGGCGCACATCAAGAGCCCGTTTCGCCTGGTGACCGTGTCGAGAAGAAGGCGCGCCAACATCCAGCTTCTGCAACAGCGACGGCCGACAATGAGCGACTGTCGCCACCTCCTCGATCGACGGCTTCAAACCTTCAATCAACCAACAAGGAAGACTAAAAGCACGTAAAGTTTCAGAACTGTATGGCAGACTTCAGCTTTTCAAATTGTTCCATTTGCCTCGCAAAATTACAGCAACTTAGCATGAACCTTTGTTGCTCATTGTCCCAATTGCATTGCCAAGCAGGGTCCCTTCCTTTTCCGAAATGAACCCGAGTGTCGTTGAAATTCAAACGCCAGCATTAAAATAATATAATTAGATTTCACTGCTTTAATTTCAAAGTTTAGCTGGCTACAATATTTAGATTGCACAAGCACAAATTAAGAGTGCGAGTTTTGTTACCGTATTTTAGTTACCTGTGACTGCAGCTCAGCTTGGTACGTACTAAATTTTACTATTGTTAATTGTTCAGAATCGTTTAATTCAAGTTCAAAGTTAAATCTCTTCTTTCTAAATTGCGTAGATTCAAGTAGCTTTTGAAATGATTGTTGAGGTAGTCCAAGACTAACTGTCTTTCGATGTGCTTCAGAAAGAAAGCTCACTATTAACTTCAGTCACTAAATTAACTTTCGATTTTCCGGTTTCATTAATTCTTTTGCTAAATTAAGTGTAGCGAAATTTATTACTTCTGACAAACTTTCAGTTTTCACACTACACGTGTCAACCTTCAGTTGCCACGCTTCTAGTGCTAATTATATGTGTAATTACCTTGCTTTTTCAGTTACTATAGTAATTGTCCTTAGGACTGGCGACCGTGATTTCCCCCAAATCTCAAATATCTAATTACCGCTAGTTAATTGTTAACGTAACGGCCGCACATTTACTTTCTTTATTATCTTTACCCCTTTTCAAAATTAATTTCCACCAGTTTCATTTGCATTTTTCCTTTCATTTAGATGTAACCCTTTCCTCCCTCTTTACCGATAGATTAACTTCGGTGACGATTGCTTTTCCCAAATTTCCATTAGGTACACGCGGTTTGATTTTTCACTGTCTTTAAGGTCGATAAGTGAGGGGGGAGGTTACACCTTCCAGGGCGACAGTCAGTTTCCTGGTTCCCTCCCAGGCTGACTAAAAGTGTTGTCGGGTCCCAGGTTTCTCAGAGGGTGAGGGAGTGGTCGTGTGGGGGGGGGGGGGGATTTAAGGTATTTGGATCGGATAGAGGGTTGGACCCAGGTGGTGGGTTTGGGGAGGATTTCGATCGGCAGACGGGTCGTCTGCTTGCCTTTACTTAGGGATGCAATGTAGTCTGGTAGGTTGTAGGTGGCGTTGGCAAGCAGGAGCGGACTTAGCACAAGGGGGGGGGGGGGGGGAGGGGCGGGATTCCAAGTACTGACGATTGTGTTGATGTTGGCGTATTGTGTACTACAGCATTTGGTGTTTTTCTAGCCATGTTGGGAGCGGAAAAGGGGGCTGCTGCCACCAAAGGAGTGCCAGTTACAGCCATCGTTGTCACCGTAAGGTTGCCCGGCTGCGTACTGACCCTATGTTACTGGTGGACGCAGAGGTCTGGACGACGGCGGCGGAAACCTTCGGTTCCGTGCCCGGCTTCCACGTCCTGGCCCATAGTTTCCCTATCTTTGGGAGGGGGCGGGGCGGCGGCAGATCCTGGCTCTGCTGCAGTAGGGGTGCTTTAACGACCGGCGACGTGGCCCGCGGCAACAACAAGACGCGCCTCTAGTCGACAGCGGGAGACCGCTTCGACCCCAAGGCCCCACTGGAGCTCGACATCCCGCAAATCGAAAAGGAACACGACAATTCTGCTGTCGGGCGTCGCTAAACAAAATATCCTGTCCGCCGTAATCGCTTACTGGAGACCTAAATTGAGTTCCCGCCGATGCTTTAAGAAAAGCAAAGCCGAAGATACTCCTGGTTTGTCACCCGTGCAAGTGGGGAACTATGGCAGACGTGAGCGAGTTAGCAGAACAGATGCTCGACCCTTGACTGCTACTCGTCGGTTGCGGGTTGATATCTCTGCTGCTGCTTTCATCTAGTACTTTCCCCTCTTTGGGGAAGTGTGAGGGGGAGTTTGTAGCCTTTCGGCTTTTACTCCCCTGTGTACTTGTGTGTGTGATTATTTCTGTACTTTTTTGGTGTCTGTGAACTGTGATGATTGTTCTGTGTGAGTCTGGTACTTGCCTGAGGTTTGGCGAGATAATTGTAGTAATTTGGGTAGGAGCAGGATTTGGGAATGGATATTGGGATTTTTCTCTTCGACTTAGTCGTCGAAGATCGTCATGGGGCGATTGTGTTTGTCGCGGGACATGTCGTACCGTCCTAGGGAGTGGATGAGGGCGTTTCCCGATCTGGAAGTACCTTCATAGAAGGCCCTTGCCAGGTCTTGAAAACGCTATCTCTGCTGGACCGCTCTCCGCTTCCCGCCGCTGGCCAATCATGCGCCCGCGGAATCGTTCGATGTGCCTGGAGCGGCTGGCGGTGGTGGCGGAGGGGGGGGGGGGGGGGGACGCGAGTGCGGCGTTCGTGTCCCGGCGTCCGTCTCTGTCTGCTCCATTCGTGGCCCTTGGTGGAACGGAACATTCTCCTCTGATTTTCCTGATTGCAGGCTCCCAGCCAGGGAGATGTTGAGTGAATGTCCTTTGGCTGTCAAAAGAGCAGTGCGTGATACCGTCAACGACTAACGTAGCAGAATACTGTCAAATGATCTTTCACAAAACCTGAAGAAATTGTGGTCGTAATTAAACTCTATCAGTGGCACCGAGGTTAATGTTGAGGCACTCACGAGTGAGACAGAAACTGAAATGGAGGACAGCAAATCAAAAGCAGAAATGTTTACCTCCGTTCTCAAATGTTCCAGTACAGAGGAAAACCCAAGGGAGTTTCCCCAATTCAATCGCCGTATCACTCAGAAGATGAGTAAAACATGTGTTAGTACCAGTGACGCTGAGAAAGAGCTGAAGTCGCAAAAACTGAACAAGGGTCCAGGGCAAGTTGGAAACCCTATCAGGTTCTATACTGATTGTACGGCTTACACTGGTGCTAAAAATTAAACCAACAACCCGCTATTTCCCCGTACTGTGTATAAATCACAATATACTGCCGACAGACGCCGGTACGATCGTGTTCTGCACGGAAGATGGCAATTTAGCCTACGGCAACCACGCCAACGATGATTTCAGAGCACTTGTCAAAGGGGATAGTGTGTGCCGGGTAGCCCCACGTCCACAACCGCTGTGTACACTCACGGACGGTGCAGTATGGTAGAGAGAAGACTCATATCATGTTCTCTAAGGTGAAGTGCCATGCGAAGAGTGGAAACGGGACAGTCGCAAACTAATGTGGCCCGATGGCTTAATGTGAATCGTTCTGTTGTTTTTCGGATGTGGAGACAGTTTATAGAGATCGAAAGTGTCCAAAAGACCACGAATGCGCTGACCATGTGCAGCATAAGAAAGAGAGAGCCATTATTTGGCTGTAAGGACACGACGTAAGGCACCAGGCTTGCCGCAGTGGTTACACCGGTTCCCATCAGATCACCGAAGTTAAGCGCTGTCGGGCGTGGCCGACACTTGTATGGGTGACCATCCGAGCCGTCATGCGCTGTTGCCATTTTTCGGGGTGCACTCTGCCTTGTGATGCCAATCGAGGAGCTACTCGACCGATTAGTAGCGTCCGCGGTCAAAGAAAACCATCATAACGGCTGGGAGAACGGTGTGCCGACCTCATGCCCCTCCTCTCCACATCTTCAGCTGAGGATGACATTGCTGTCTGATGGTCCCGATGAGCCACTTGTGGCCTGAAAACGGGGTGCAAGCACACGATGGCACCGCCTTAGTACTGCATGTCAATTGAAATCTGTCAAACGGTGTGCAGATTACTGTCGGAGATCTGCTGTATGTGTACCTCTGACGAGTCTTCTCAGAATGGAACATCTGTAGTGGAGCCGTCAACATGCCACCGGACGGTCGAACAGGTGCCAGTATTCTTTGAAAGGATGAGACCCGATTAGGTCTGGACAGTGATTTTCGATGGATAAACAACTTCTCACAGCAATTAATACTCCAACACGAACTGTATTTATTCTACCCTTTCTTAACACGATTAGGTTGCTTGTAAAAACCGAATAAAATCAACATGAAATAGTTTTTAGGCACACATACTTCGTCTTCCAACAGAAAATCAAATTGTTGCAGTCATACTTCTTAGACGACCATAATAATCATGTAAACAAAGCGTTGCACGCTGACCCACGTAAGCTTCCCATCTCCGGACGGTGTTTATTGGTACCAAGTCAGTAACCATTTTGCTTTGTGTCAAGAGTCATAATAGGAGTTGTCACCTGCCCGGTGCTCCCCTACTGTGAGAAGGGTTTACGAACACACTGCAAAAATAATATACAAAAAGTTGTTGATAGCTAGGAGTGCCCTCAAGCGTGCTATGATTGTCTAGGAGAGTCAAGAACCATCGTCTCCTCACCTCGGAATAAGTAGCAGATGGACATGCCTTCAAACTATGTCAGTCTTCAAAACTCGAGAGTAAGTACCTTCTTATCACAGGAGTTGGAAGTCAGTCATATCAGGTGGGGCGCGAGGATACAGGGCGAAGATTTTCTGCACCATCATCCATACCTCAAACTTTCCACCGCACGTTGAATTGTGTTTGTCAATGTCCAGAAGGCGGCGCCGCAGGCAGGTAGGAGAATCCGTCAAACCAATACCCTGCAATTTACGTCTAGTTGCGTATATGTAGTTATATGTAGTTCACAACATGGTACGAAGTTACCCCTGCCCAAGTAAGGAGAGAGGGCCGTTGAACTGCTTTCTACACTGCAGGTCACAGTGTCACCGGGCTCTTACCCTAAGTCAGGTTTTGGGGATAGATCTTAACAACGAACGATAAATGTCTCTCGTCTATGGAGCTTGACCGGTGGGGAGACCAGGGTGCACATAACTATATGGAGTATGAATTCTGAGATATCAGGGAGAGAGGAAGCGATGTGCAGAGTCGTAAGAGGTAGCAGGATGAATGTTGGCGTCTACAGGCGGCCCGTATGTGAACAATGTCGACAGGTACACAGTTTCGCCTTTGTGCACAAACATAAGGCAGTAGACCTTGTTCTTGTATTTGCAAGTTCCAGTCCGCCTTCATGCGGAGGGAGGGTGAGGGTATCGCAGTGGATTTTAAATATGGATCCAGCAGTAAGGTAGTATAGAAAGGCCGCCCGGCAGTTGGCGTGCCATTGCTACCGGTAATGGGAGAACCTGACCGATGTCTATCAGGATTGTCACTTCTGGCGAACTACTGTGCGCATTACCTGCAGTAGACGTCTGTTTTTCACGGTAGCGGTGTGACGCACGTCCTGTGTAAATGTCCAGATATCTGATCACATCTTCATGTGTGTCACCCAGCCCTCCTGAAGGCCCCTTTGAGTATGCATCGCCGCTGACTTGGCTACCTTCATTTGATTTTTCGCAGCCAATCCACACCGCTTAATCCATTCACATCTTATCACCTGATCGGGCCAGCAGCAGAAGATCATAATCATACGGTCTCCAGTGGAAGGTGTGTCAACTAAACGCAATCCACGAGTGTGTTTCAGCCTTCGTGTTAACGGTTCCGGTGTGATCCCATAAAAGATCAGTGAGAGTGGACACGCTTGTCGAATCGAACGCCATACGTCCGAATACCAATACACTGGGTGATGCTCCACGTATTATGCACGAAACCACGCCGAGGCCGGCCGGTGTAGCCGAGCGGTTCTAGGCACTTCAGTCTGGAACCGCGCGACCGCTACGGTCCCAGGTTCGAATCCTGCCTCTGGCATGGATGTGTCTGATGTCCTTAGGTTGGTTAGTCGTTTTAAGTTCTAGGGAACTTATGACCTCAGATGTTATGTCCCATTGTGCTCAGAGCCACCACGCCGAGGAAGTCAGGTGGGAAGCCTACGCAGGACAGAACTGACATATGTAACTTGTGGTGCATGCTGTCGAAAGAATTCTCGAAATCATTTGAGATTACAGCAGTTCAGAGGTGACAGGATGTGCCGCTATCAAATCCCTAAATTCGTCGATATCATTTTACTTGATAGTTTCCCCTCCTTGTGTCGTTTCTTCCCTTGAAAGGGTTAGTGGCAGGACCTTCAATATGTGCCCCGCTAGAAGCCGGGTGAAGATCTTATGGTTCCAATTTACGATTGTAATCAGGCGGTAGTACTTGATCGATCTCTTGAAGGCTTTTGTACCGGAGTGAATAGTCCGTCTAAGCGAGCAGAGACCGTGGGACATGAGCTCTTGATACATTGTGATACAACGCGGCATCATCAGGATGCGGAAAGTCCGATATAATTGGAGCACCAGTCGGTGTGGTCCTGGAAAATTGCTAAGCACAACCTTGTCTAACGCATCCTCAACGTCGTCCCACGTAATCTGCGCTAAAAACGACGACGCTATTGTGCGTAAAGGGTGAGCGACAAGTGCTGCAAAATGTCGTATTGTCACCCTCCTCTGTATTCTCCTCCTGGTAAAATCGTCGATAATGGTCTGAAAAGGCTTCCACAATGGTTGCCTGGCTCGCTAAGGATCAACCATCTGCCAAAATAAGGTCTATGTATAGCTGTCGGAGACGTCGACGGACAACGAGCATGATATGGTGCATATAGAGTGAACATTAATAAAATCGACAACTTGCAGGAAGGGATTCCTGACTGGAACTGGAGGGAAAAAGGTCATGTGAACATGTGTCCGGAGATGCATTGTTGCCACGGTAGATGGAGCTAACGAATGAAAGCTCCTTTGGCCACATGCCATGTATTGCTTGTTTGTTTCAGGCGGTGTGATTGACGCAGCGCACTGTAAGCAACAGAACGGTCCGTTATTCGCTCCGGGAACAAGCCGAGAAGGTATTTGTGTATGGCCAAACAGATGAAAACGGTCGAGAGGCAGCACGGCTATGCCAAAACGAGTACCCACCAGGACTCCAACCACACCACACAACACTTCAAGCCGTTTTGAAGTGTCTGGTTGATCATGTGTCCTTTCAGACAGTCGAACTTGCAGGGAGACGGCGGACTACGTTTATAAGAGATTTGGAGCACCTACTTCCACAGGATATTGAGAAGAACCCTCGCACGAGTTCCAGGCAAGTGGCCCGCCAGCATGGTGTAAGCCGAAGTACGATTGTTTGTATCCTGCGTGATAACCGCTACTATCCCTATCACCTTCAGTCCCACAGAGGGCACTTTGAACATCTATTGTGAGACAGATTCGTCGAAGCTGTACTACATCCTGGGACGACTTGCAGCTGCCCGCACACAGTCCATTTCCAGACACATATTCATAGGACGTTTTCCCTCCATTTCCATTCAGAACTTCGGCACTGAGTGTGTCAGTTTCATCAATATAAATGGAATTTCGCCGCTCGCTCGGTTTTGACGCCGCCACTACACGATGACCACTTCCAGTTTTCGCCACGTAAGACACAATATTTTGCCTTTAATTCGGCGGCCTGCCATCTGTCTGCTGCTGACGATGGCTGGGATGTGAGTTCACGAAGTATCGTTTAACAAAAGTCATTTCCATATTGTATAAGCAGAGACCGGAACGCCGGTTTTGCACATTCCATCCACCATACCAATGCCGAAAGGCATAGTGGAAGACGTCTTTCGCAGTCCTCCCAAGCAGTAGTGATAACTTGTCGGCATTCCGGATCCTGGAGGTGTGCCACATTCATCTTCCATACTTCACGGCTGTTTCTGGAGGATGATTGACCGTAAGAAGGCGCTATGACCTGAGAAGACAAAGAACCATCATTCAGCGTCCAAAATACCAGGCGCAAGTTGAGTCAGACATATACGCAGTCAAAAACCTTGCGAAGTGGCTGTTAAGATACGTGTTTCCGGTGCAGTCACTTCACAATTTCTCCCAGGTATCGAAGCGAAGTTCTTGACAAATCGAAATATGTAGGACCTGATCTTTAGTGTATAGCACGTAGATAAATAGCAACCGAAGATATATTAATCATAACGACCAAGAAAGAGGGGAGCGGTTTACTCCAAGTAGAACTGCGATCTCTCGTGACATTTGCCAGTTCCTGATGGATCGCAAAAGATGACGCCGGTGCTTCAGGAACGATTCCAGCAGAGCTGTTAGTGGTGGACAGATGTGACGACGGAACTTGATGTTCAGCAGACATTTCCGAGTTAATTCATAAATTTGCATCCACAGTTCAACGATAAGACTACACAGAGGGTATGTACGTCTACTTGGAAACCATTTGCAACCATTCATGAATTTTACGTTGCACAACAGTGATGTCATGTCATCGGGCCACAATTGTTCGCGGCTGTTTTTAAGAACGTTCAGGACAGTTCGAGCGAATGATCCGGCCACCTAGAACGCCAGACGTAAATCCCATCGAATATTTATGAGATCTAATCGAGAAGTCAGCTGCGCACAAAACTCTGCAGCGGCACTTTGGCAATTATGGACGGCTGTAGAGGCAGCGTATCTCATTATCTTTGTTCAGGCCTTCCAACGACTTCGGCGAGTTCTTTGTTCAGGCCTTCCAACGACTTCGGCGAGTTCTTTGTTCAGGCCTTCCAACGACTTCGGCGAGTTCTTTGTTCAGGTCTTCCAACGACTTCGGCGAGTTCTTTGTTCAGGCCTTCCAACGACTTCGGCGAGTTCTTTGTTCAGGCCTTCCAACGACTTCGGCGAGTTCTTTGTTCAGGCCTTCCAACGACTTCGGCGAGTTCTTTGTTCAGGCCTTCCAACGACTTCGGCGAGTTCTTTGTTCAGGTCTTCCAACGACATCGGCGAGTCCGTGCCACGTCGAGTAGCTGCACTAAACTGGCCCGAAGGACGTCCGACAAGTTGTTAGGATGTGTCCCATAACTTTTGCAACCTCAGTGTATTGTAGTGCCACAACTAACCTCAGTACAATTGTAACAACAGACAAGATCCCTCTGCAGTGAGAGATGCTTCATGCGTTGGATACTGAATTTGCTTCATTGCAAGAAGTGCTCTTCACGTCCTACCCCGTCTTGCACGGTTATGCGACGTATATGACACAAAGTGATCAGAGTAGGAGCATTGAGGTGATACCAGTGCACGACGCCATTGAAATCGAAGATGTGACACACTACCCCTCAGCCAGAAGGTTGTCGACCACGCTACTGGGTACACGTGGTATTAACGGCGGCTCTGTCAGAGTAGAGTCCGCGATACGCAGAATAGGCGTTTCGCCTTCCTGTCGCATCGCGAGGATGCTGCGTTGGGTCATCAGCGAGTGTCATACACCGGGGTGAAGCGGCAGCAGTCGTGAGGGCGGAAACGTAAGTCACAGGCAAGCAGCGTCGGCTGCGACGGCGACACCATGTCCGCCGGCGGCAGTTGCGTGGTCCGGAATTGGATACATTCGTGTCTGAGGTGCTCCTCCTTCCCACATCGGAACAGGTTTTTTGTTGACTATCGATAACGACGATGGCGAGGCAGCAGCTGATATAAACATATGAGGGAACATGTCTTTTAAGTTCAGTTCGGAATTTTTAGACTCGTTAAGAACAGTGTACGTTCAGAATTTCATCCACCTTCCCGCAACGTGACTATACACCGTGCTGTAGGAGCGAGGATCCGAATAGACATCTTCTGATTAGAGCTCAAATGGAAGTTCAAATATCCTGACCGTACGGAGCGCTAAACCAGCAGATCGGCGTCTACAGTACCGACATTGTAATCAGCATGGCAGAAGCGTTGGGCCTGTTTCGTCTCCCAAAGGATCTGTTCACATGTTGTGTTTGTAATCTACCCCCTCCTTTCTACTTGAAGCTACTGTCTACAATAAGCAAAGTCTTTTATGAAAAATCTGAGAGGAGCGAAGATTATAATAACTTTTCTAGTTTACTTAGCTTGTCATGTTGAGTTGACTGCAGTTTTTCTTGTCTAGGAGTCTGAGTCTTGAAGCCGAAATTCTCACAGTTCAGGTGCCAACGGTTGAATTGAACTCAATAAATTTGATGATTATTGTTGCCGAATTTTAGTTTTAACGTAAATATATTTTGTCACATTTTAGTACGAGTAGCCTATATCGTACAGTACTTTTCACGTTAACAAAGTCGAGATTACATTGTTAGCACAAAAATACAAAAATACGTCCGATCACATCAGAGGCATGCTGACTGCTCTCACGCTCTGCGGAAATAATCATATTCCAAAAGGTTTACAATTTTTTTAACAAGTGAATTTCTACTAGTTTGTGTCACGTTATTACTTTCGCTTATTATTTCATAAATGAATCCAGAAATAAACATAGTAAACAGTACAGTATTGCTTATTAATAATAGAAATTTTAAGTTTGCCAGTAGTTTGTAATTTCAAATGTTCTTAAAAAGTAATTTTAACTTTACATTCTGAGCTGGTACTTATCGATTGTAACATCGAGATTAACACATTTTGTAAAGTAATTCACTTTCATAAATTTTAGCGTGCTGTACATAAAAGTATATGAAAGTTTTTAGAAAAGCAACTGACAAAATATCGACCTGTCCAAAACTCGAAAAATAATACTGGTATCGATAACTACTGTTGAGAAGAAGTAACACTAGAGGAGGATGTCTCGTCACATGTTGATGATCTGTAGACTGTATTGCTCATTATCGGTAAATGTATGCCAACGTCGTAGTATTATTAGTATTAGTATTAGTAGTAGTAGTAGCAGCTTTATTCATCCGTAGATCTCTTTTTACAAGGATATAAGGCATGTCAAAGTATTTACAAATTTAGATCAATTTAAAATAAGCTAATTCATATACATATATATTTACAGACTTCTAGTTAGAGACAATCATTAGATTTTCTCCTGCTATACAATACTGTTTTTACCAATAACTTATTAAATAATGTAATGCCACATTGTTCACTCATATCTCACTATCAGTCACTGCACACACTATACACACATTGTCTCACAATACTTCACTAGCTACACACATGATGACTGCCGGGGTTTTGACGTCTTCTCATAAAAATGGTTGTACCGTAATTCAAGTCATTTTGGTTGAGCAAATTCGTTTATGAACCTAAATTTCAGAGTCGATTTTGTGTATTGGTTCGCCATGCTGATCTATTTGCTTAAGTTGGAGCGCACTGAATGCCTGCTTACTGAGTAAACAACCCGAGGGCAGATTCCACGGCCAGGACACAAACAGAACGTCCGCACCGCTGCACTGCCAAATGAGAAACTTACGATTTCGGCTATCCGAGCACGTCTGTAGAACAGATCCGAACTTCCGTACTCCATAATGTCTTGTCCCATAATGCTCGCAGACTACGTTACTCCTTTGGAGGGATCGACAAAATTTTACTCGCCGGTTGGCCTTGCTTTTGCATCAAATACAGTTGCTGTAGTATTTTGCAATACACTGTGACTGTAATGTCAATCAGTTACATTTAAAATAAATGCCATTAGTCTACAAAGGCTATTAATTAAAAATAACTCTTGGATCCATACCAGAACATTAAACAAATGTGTGGAATCCGTTTAAGTAGGAGACATATAGAACGTATATGGTGTTCAAAATGGTTCAAATGGCTCTACATCTACATCTACATACATACTCCGCAAGCCACCTGAAGGTGTGTGGCGGAGGGTACCTTGAGTACCTCTATCGGTTCTCCCTTCTATTCCAGTCTCGTATTGTTCGTGGAAAGAAGGATTATCGGTATGCCTCTGTGTGGGCTCTAATCCCTCTGATTTTATCCTCATGGTGTCTTCGCGAGAGATGCGTAGGAGGGAGCAATATACTGCTTGACACCTCGGTGAAGGTATGTTCTCGAAACTTCAACAAAAGCCCGTACCGAGCTAGTGAGCGTCTCTCCTGCAGAGTCTTCCAGTGGAGTTTATCCATCATCTCCGTAACGCTTTCGCGATTACTAAATGATCCTGTAACGAAGAGCGCTGCTCTCCATTGGATCTTCTCTATCTCTTCTATCAACAGCATCTGTTACGGATCCCACACTGCTGAGCAGTATTCAAGCAGTGGGCGAACAAACGTAATGTAACCTACTTCCTTTGTTTTCGGATTGCATTTCCTTAGGATTCTTCCAATGAATCTCAGTCTGGCATCTGCTTTACTGACGATTAGCTTTATATGATCAATCCATTTTAAAACACTCCTAATGCGTACTCCCAGATAATTTATGGATTTAACTGCTTCCAGTTGCTGACCTGCTATATTGTAGCTAAATGATAAGGGATCTTCCTTTCTATGTATTCGCAGCACATTACATTTGTCTATATTGAGATTCAATTGCCATTCCCTGCACCATGCGTCAATTCGCTGCAGATCCTCCTGCATTTCAGTTCAATTTTACATTGTTACAACCTCTCGATATACCACAGCATCATCCGCAAAAAGCCTCAGTGAACTTCCGATGTCATCCACAAGATCATTTATGTATATTGTGAATAGCAACTGTCCTATGACACTCCCCTGCGGCACACCTGGAATCACTCTTACTTCGAAAGACTTTCCTTCTTTGAGAATGATATGCTGTGTTCTGTTATCTAGGAACTCTTCAATCCAATCATACAATTGGTCTGATAGTCCATATGCTCTTACTTTGTTCATTAAATGACTGTGGGGAACTGTATCAAACGCCTTGTGGAAGTCACCTGTGAACCCGTGTCTATGGCCCTCTGAGTCTCGTGGAGGAATAGCGCGAGCTGGGTTTCACACGATCGTCTTTTTCGAAACCCATGCTGATACTTAAAGAGTAGATTTCTAGTCTCCAGAAAAGTCATTATACTCGAACATAATACGTGTTCCAAATTGTTCAACTGATCGACGCTAAAGATATAGGTCTATAGTTCTGCACATCTGTTCGACGCCCCTTCTTGAAAACGGGGATGACCTGTGCCCTTTTCCAATCCTTTGGAACGCTACGCTCTTCTAGAGACCTACGGTACACCGCTGCAAGAAGGGGGCAAGTTCCTTCACGTACTCTGTGTAAAATCGAACTGGTATCCCATCAGGTCCAGCGGCCTTTACTCTTTTGAGCGATTTTTATTGTTTCTCTATCCCTCTGCCGTCTACTTCGATATCTACCATTTTGTCATCTGTGCGACAATCTAGAGAAGGAACTACAGTGCAGTCTTCCTTTGTGAAACAGCGACGGCCGGAGTGGCCGGCGGTTCTAGGCCTTTGAGTCAGGAACTGCGCGACTGCTGCGGTCGCAGGTTCGAATCCTGCCTCGGGCATGGATGTGTGTGATGTCCTTACGTTAGTTAGGCTTAAGTAGTTCTAAGTTCTAGGGGACTGATGACCTCAGATGTTAAGTCCCATGGTGCTCAGAGCCATTTGTGAAACAGCTTTGGAAAAAGACATTTAGTATTTCGGTCTTTAGTCTGTCATCCTCTGTTTCAGTACCATTTTGGTCACAGAGTGTCTGGACATTTTGTTTTGATCCACCTACCGCTTTGACATAAGACCAAAATTTCTTACGATTTTCTGCCAAGTCAGTACATAGAACATTGCTTGCGAATTCATTGAACGCCTCTCGCATAGCCCTCCTCACGCTGCATTTCGCTTCGCGTAAATTTTGTTTGTCTGCAAGGCTTCGGCTATGTTTATGTTTGATGCAAAGTTCCCTTTGCTTCCGCAGCAGTTTTCTAACTCGGTTGTTATACCACGATGGCTCTAAGCACTATGGGACTTGACATTTGAGGTCATAAGTCCCCTAGAACTTAGAACTACTTAAACCTAATTAACCTAAGGACATCACACACATCCATGCCCGAGGCCGGATTCGAACCTGCGACCGTAACGGTCGCCCAGTTCCAGACTGAAGCGCTTGGAACCGCTCGGCCACACCGACCAACAAAGCACTGCATTTATTTATGGCTGCCACTCCATACTGCACACTTTGTCTAAATAAATTTTTCATGATTTTAGTAATATGTTCCCCATTTTGCCTGCATGCTTTATTGAGCTTTTGTATGTCTAGCTTCCGTCAATTACAGTTAATATCGCATGTGTTACTGAAGGATCTCCATTGGGCTTTACTTTTAGCCTAGTTATTTCTCTACTCCCTTCACTATATCATATCTCACAGGTACCGTTCTCTATCTACGTCTACATGGATATTCTGCAAATCACGTTTATGTGCCTGGCAAAGGGTACATCGAACCACCTTCACAATTCTCTGTTATTCCAATCTCGTATAGCACGCGGAATGAACGAACACCTACATTTTGAGGTACTAGGTCAGGTTTCCCTTATGTTATGATAGTGATCGTTTCTCCCTATGTAGACTGGTGTCAACAAAATATTTTCGCATTCGGAGGAGAAAGTTGGTGATTGGAATTTCGTAAGAAGATTCCGCCGCAACGAAAGACACTTTTGTTTTAATTATGTCGCCGTGCGGGATTAGCCGAGCGGTCGCGCGGTTCCAGACTGTAGCGCCTAGAACCGTTCGGCCACTCCGGCCGGTGACTGTGTGTCAATAGACCGTTTTCTTCGAGGTAATTCATAATGTGCGAACACAATATATGTTGCTAAATCCTGCTGCATATCGATGTTAATGATATGGGCCTGCAATTTAGTCGATAATTGCTACTACCTTTCTAGAATATTGTTGTGACCTGTGCAACTTTCCAATCTTTGGGGACGGGTCTTTCATCGAGCGAACGTTTGTATATGATTGGTAAGTATTGAGCTGTTGCATCAGCATACTCCGAAAGGAATTTAATTGGTATACAGTCTGGACCAGAGGACTTGATTTTATTAATTGATTTAAGTTGCTTACTACTCCGAGGATATTTACTTCTACGTTACTCATGTTGGCAGCTGTTCTTGATTCGAATTCTGTAATATTTACTTCGTCTTCTTTTGTGGACGCATTTTTAAGACTATGTTTAGTAACTCTGCTCTGTCAGCACTATCTTCGATAGTATCTCTCTGCTATCGCGCAGAGATTGTGTCTTGAAGCTAGCATACTTCAGCACGACCAGAATCTCTTTGGATTTTCTATCAGGTTTCGAGGCAAAGAGGTACCAACATAGAGGTACCAAAGACAAAATCAGAACCTTTCCCCTGAAGGTGATATATTACATAGCCCTTCTTCTATTCGAGAAATGTTATACAATCTGGAGTTCGATAATAGAATTTCGTATTGTACACAGTGGCATCAGTTACGCTTGCAATATCATTACTCCATTCACACACGACCATGGAGCCGCAAAAATTTTCGGACCTTAGAAAGGGAAAAAACAATTTGCAAAGTCCTTGACGTAATGTGCGTAATTAGACGAAGAATATGAGAGACTACCCCAACTACTAACCCCAAAAGTGGTTCTTTAGAAGGAAAATTGTATCTGGTTAGGGTAAAGGCAATGGCTTAAATCAGTATCGTTATTCTTGTAAAACTAAAACACACGTTATTCTTATACAAAACATGGCAGGTATCGAATAAAAGAGAGACCATTGCTGGTGGCACCTGGTACCTGGTACATATGCCCAATATCGTGTAAGGCCCCCGCGAGCACATAGAAGTGCCGCCACACGACTGGACATGGACTCGCAATCGTGCTGGAGGTAGCAGACACCATGAATCGTGAAGTTCGGTCCATATGTCCGCAAGGGATGGCGATCTCTTCTGAACAGCATATTGCAAGGCATCCCAGATATGCTCAATAATGTTCGTGTCTGGGGAGTTGGGTGGCCAGCGGAAGTGCTTAAACTCAGAGTGTTCCGAGCCGCTATGTAGCAATTTTGGACGTGTGGGGTGTCGCATCGTCCTGCTGGAATTGCTCAGGTCGGTCGGAATGCACAATGGACATGAATGGATGCATGTGATCAGACAGGATGCTTACGTACGTATCACCTGTCACAGTCGTATCTAGACGTGTCATGGGTCCCATATCACTCCAACTGCACACGCCCCGCTTCTTTACAGAGCCTCCATCAGCTTGAACAGTCTCCTGCTGACAGGCAGGTTTCATGGATTCATGAGGTTGTCTCCGTACCCGTACACGTGCATCCGCTCGATACACTTTGAAACGAGGCTCGTCCGACCAGACGACAGGTCTCCAGTCATCAACAGTCCAATGTCGGTGTTGACGGGTCCATGCGAGGCGAAAAGCTTTGGGTCGTGCAGTCAAAAAGGGTAAACGAGTGGCCTTTCGGCACCGAAAGTGATATCGATGATGTTTCGTTGAATGGTTCACACGCTGACACTTGTCGATGGCCTGGCATTGAAATCTGCTGCAATTTGTTGAAGGGTTGCGCTTCTGTGACGCTGAACGATTGTTTTCAGTCGTCGTTGCTCTTGTTCTAGCAGGATCTTTTTCCCGACGCAGCAATGTTGGAGATTTGATGTCTTACCAGATTCCTGACTTTTACGGTACACTCGTGAAATGGTCGTACGGGTAAATCCCCACTTCATCGCTACGTCGGATATGCTGGGCCCCATCGCTCGTGTGCCGGTTATAACACCATGTTAAAACTCACTTAAATCTTGATAATCTGCCATTTTATCAGCAGGAACCAATCTAACAACTGCCCCATACCCTTGTCTTACGTAGGCTTTGCCGACCGCAGCGCCGTATTATGTCTGTGTACACACCTCTGTATTTGAATCCGCATGCCTATAGCAGTTTCTTTGGCGCTTCAGTATATGTGAACAAAGAATACCAATTGAAGCATTACTCACAAAAATAACTGAAAAGTCGGAGTAAATGAACAGAAAGAAACCATCGAACTTTCGATTAAACAAATGATTTGATTTATTCAACACCGATAAAAAATCTGTCTGCGCTAACCGGAACAAACACCAAGGTCTGTTCCAAGGAACATTAAATCCTATTAGGTTGGCTGCTGGCACCAGAGTGCCACTTCAAAAAACTCAGCCGCGGCAGTTGACGCGGACGTTCGTGTTCTTAAGGAAGTAAGGGAGGGACATCTCCTAACATATGCCAACAAAAAGCGGAAAGCACTCTGATTCGCAAAGAAACAGCTTTGGTAGTCCTCCCTGGGGAAAGCTACGGATGACAGTGCCGCACAACCCGGAGTACACAAGATAGTCTCTGCTTCCCACACCGACAGATATACACACACGCATCGACAGATTCATAATTTGCCGAGACTGTCCAGGCAAACGGAGATGTTACGGAGTGACTGCTGTTTGACACACAAAATATATACGGTCGCGCTTCCCGTATTCCCTTACCAAGGGATACTGAAAGACAGCCTGTTCTGCCTATACGGGAAAATTAAGCTGTATCAAACAGTGAAAAGTTAGCTTAGATGGCCACATTGCATGACACAGCCGCTTGTGAAGAAAATTTGACAGGTGTTGCTTGCCTTCAACATGTAGCAAAAAGTTACCAAGAATTTTATTGCTTATATACGAACTGGAGGCACGTCCAACTCCTAATAAAATTACTAATTGATACAAGCATGAAATTGATAACATAGCTTTCTCTCTAAAAGTAGGCCAAATCAAAAAATACAGAATAATAAACATACAACATGTAAAGTGTGTACCAAAAATTACAGATAAAATTTTCCTGGGCATCCTTATGCATTCAAACAACTAACACTATGGAAAGATGTAACTACAGTTAAACACGAGTGTTCGTGTCTGTATGTTTTTAGCAAGCTAACCGTGCGTAGCGGTAATAGTTCATCAACCAAGTCCTCATACACTAATTTTATACGTAAGTAAAATCTGACACAGAACTGTATAGTGTAAAAAGAAGCAAGAGTAGGGAACAACGTTATCACGATAGGGACTGTAAGTAGCGTAAAAAACTGAAGAATTGTATTCTTTCGTGATAATTATAGAGCAAAAAGTAATTATGGACTGGAGATACGGCTACATACACTCATAAAAGAAAACAGGAATAATATTCTTCCATGATCATTGTCGAGCAAAAAGTGTTCAGTGGGCAGGTGATAGAATCAACTTATAATTCAAGGACTGCACTTACATGGAAAAGGAAACAGGAATGATGTGATTGGTCATGACTGTTTACTGGTGTAGTTACTGTTGGAGTGAAACTACGAGAAAATGTGATAGTCACCACTACTACAAACTGGGTGAAACTTGGTAACCGGGAGGTTTTATAGAACGACTGTATCAGGAACTGTAGTAGCAGTGCATTCAAAAGCAACTTGGAAAAAATGGCGACTGATTATCCTGACAGTTGTCTACATTTCAGCAATAGAAAGGGAGAGTAATGCCTTTATATCTGGTTCCAGAGACAGTAATTTGTGTGAAAGTGTTCTAAATGTCTTCACTGAAAGCTTTTCAGACTGACAGAGAACACACACTTGTTGCCTATGTCTCGAAATTCCCGTTAACTAATGGAGCCGTGCTTTTTAATTTAGTTAACGTCAAGCAGGGAATCAATCATCGCAAGGCTGTGATAGCATCAATTACTGCGGATGTTACAGGGGGTTTTAAAATGCGTGGGAAAATAATTTTGGTTAGCAAATGTGAGGTAAAAAAATTTGGGTATCTAAGCAGTTCAAAATGGTTCAAATGGCTCTGAGCACTATGGGACTTAACATCCGAGGTCATCAGTCCCCTAGAACTTAGAACTACTTAAACCTAACTAACCTAAGGACATCACACATCCATGCCCGCGGCAGGATTCGAACCTGCGACCATAGCAGTCGCGCGGTTCCAGACTGAAGTACCTAAACCGCTCGGCACACCGGTCGGCTATCTAAGCAGTCAAAGTACTGGGTGATCAAAAAGTCAGTATAAATTTGAATACTGAATAAATCACGGAATAATGTAGATAGTGACGTACAAATTGACACACATGCTTGGAATGACGGGGGTGTTATTAGAACCAAAAAAATACAAAAGTTCAAGAAATGTCCGACAGACGGCACTTTATCTGATCAGAATAGCAATAATTAGCATAACGAAGTAAGACTAAGCAAAGATTATGTTCCTTACAGGAAATGCTCAATATGTCTACCATTATTCGTCAATAATATCTATAGTCGAGGAATAATGTTGTGAACAGCACTGTAAAACATGTCCGGAGTTATGGTGAGGCATTGGCGTCGGATGTTGTCTTTCAGCATCCCTAGAGATATCGGTCGATCACGATACACTTGCGACTTCAGGTAACCCCAAAGCCAATAATCGTACTGACTGAGGTCTGGGGACCTGGGAGGCCAATGCATGACGAAAGTCGTGGCTGAGCACACGATCATCACCAAACGACACGTCCAAGAGATCTTTCACGCGTCTAGAAATACTTTGTTTTCTTTTTTTTGTTCTAATAAAACCCCATGTCATTCCAAGCATGTGTGTCAATTTTTACGTCTCTATCTACATTATTCCTTAGTTTATTAAGTTTTGAAGTTTATACTGACTTTTTGATCAGGCGGTACATGTTCACGTCTGAGGACGAAGATGTGGGACACAGACGAATAAAATTCAGTACTTGTATGTGCCGAGAAAGGAGGGACTTGGTTTTAAGTAGAGAAAAGCTGTAAGTGTGTGTGTTTTTTGGTTGGCCAAATAGGAATTAATCTCTCATCGATACCATGAGGTACTGGATTCACCAAGACGCTAGCATCCATCTACACACTTCCAACGTACGATGATCCTGTAGCGACTGAAAAACTAGTTTTCAGCACAGTAAATCCTAACAGATTAAATAGTGACTACTGGATTACGAAATAAATAAATAAATCGTCAATCCATGTCACAGGCGTTGTCCGCTATTCGCAATATATAAAAGAAAATATGTCATTGAAAATAATCCATAGACAATAAAAAAAGCCACGGCCGGGTGACTTCGTAAGTCTTATTGCGAATAAAATAAACGACCCATGCATCGGAATGTTAACGTTAGAAATTTCGATAAAAAGTCTGTAAACGTCGGAGTCTTTCAAGAAATGAAGTTTCCTTAAGCCCACAGTGCTAGATCAATACGCTAGTTAGGAGAACAGCAAGTGACAGTGTACGAAATGTTAATGGTTCCATTTCGCGACTCGAACTGGCGATGTGTGGTTAGGGGAATGTTTGGTGTCAGTTACACCATCCTGATATCAATCTAAATAAACAATCTGTCGTAATATTCAATTCCCCGTGATAGTAAACTGAGAAAAATTGAGGAATGACATGGTAATAACCAATGACATACTCTGGGCAACACAATGTTGTGGAGTTAGGGCACTGCTATGCAGATCAAACATATTAATTAATGGACTGAAACAAGGACCATTTACGTTTACTACCGTATCATTTAAACAAATATAAATCGCAGCTCTGATCTGACTTGGCGAAAACACTCCTTATTAACTGAGAAGTGGGAGGCAAACTTGACGCAAGTAGGTATGCACATTCATTGCCCTTAATTCCAACACGTCCCGGTATCCACTGTAATCAGTTGACACAGCTCCTTCTCTCAATGGAAACTTCTCAGTTTATTGGATGCGAAAGGTTCTACAGATTTTTCTTCATCTGCATTCGCAAGAGACTGTAGGGCGCTCGCCGACTCAGTACGTACTAGCAGTTTGCCGGCTGGTAAGTCGAGTATGTATATAATAGGTTGATGAATGACACGCAACTCCGCACATAATATATATGCTTCAGTTGGCAAAAGGAAAGATTGTCCACACCGTGTTTGATCACCAAAACAGCAACTTCCGCTGAGACGTACATTTTGGAACCACGCATGTAAATTTGTATCACTCATGAGAGTTACTATTCTATTTTCACAGTTTAAAGGCTCTTAGTTCACTCGGGGGTACTGATAGATATACGTCCATCAAACACAACAAAAGGAATTTTTGAAGAGATATCGTTTGTTTGATACGACATGTCCTGTTCCACCACACGATATGATGTTAGCAGGTGATTAGGTTCTGAGACCAGTGTCACTCAGAAAACCGAGGTAGTTTCAGTTGCAACATATGACTGATGGAGTTTCTGACCATCAGCACGTGTCGACCACATGGAATCTCTCGTCACTTAGCGACCGAATGAATTTCCAGTTCCACTTGCATGACAGTTACAGGTGACGTTTTGATATGGTCTCGACAGTTACGCAGAGCGGATGACTGTACACGGTTTAGGAACTTCTGTCGTGAAGCGGGAGCGGAGTCGTACATGCTACCATATTCCATTTATATCCTAATTAACTGTGTGTACAAATGTTCGTACATCCATAGTTGAAATGGAGGGCAGTGGGACGTCAGCTGGTATAAATTCATGTTAAAAATGAACAAATTCCTCCAGCTGTATTTAAGGTGTCGGTTTTACTTTGATAACTAGTTTCAACATTGTAACAACGTAATCTTCAGGCCCGTAGACTTGCTGACGTCAGCTGCGTGTGGCTGATACTAGAAGTCAGTGGTGAGATATTTAGGTGCCCCGTCCATACCCCACCACCGACTTCTGGTATTAGCCACACGCAGTTGATGTGAGCAAGTGTATGGGCCTGAAGATTACGTTGTTACAACGTTGAAACTGGTGGCCAAAATAAAATCGGCACCTTAAATACGGCTGGAGGAATTTCTTCATTTTCTAATATGTTTGTACAAATGTATGAGGGTAATAATATGGCTCCTCATTCAGTGCTAGACAAACCCTTAAGGACGTTTATCCTCATATGTACCTTAGGCTGCTGTTCGCTGTTGTGTTTTTGCCATGTCAGTCTAATATCTAGCCACGTACCCAGAAATTTCTAACGATTAGGTGTTAAAATAATGTGGTTATTAATTAGCAGGATAATTGTATCCTTGTGTAGCCTGTGTCAAGTGTAGACATCCAGTTGAAATTTCTCAGCATCATATCCATTGCTGTCTAGCGAAAGCCAGTTGTCAACTGCTAACGCCTCGTTGCAGGCAGTCGAAGGCATGGTTCTGGTCCTTGTGCTTGGCATATATCTCAAATCGTTCGCATACTGTAGAAAGGTGAGAGGGTAACGTAATCGTACTGCAAAAAGGTGACAGGGTAACGTAATCGTTTGCCAATTACATTGGTATACTCATTTACGTTAAAAAAAGTGACAGACTTGCCTCCTTGTGGGAAGCCTTTATAGACGGTTCTGGAAGTCATTTGTCGGTCCGTCGTGCATAATTGTAATATCTAGTGATATATTAAAAGTAAGCACCAGTTACCTATTTTCGGTGGTATACTCAGTTTGGGAAGTGGTATCATTTAGATTATAGTCCACTGTTCTGGGACAGGTGCTTCGAAAGAAGCAGTTGGTAAGCTAGAGAAAAAGGTCGTAATTTTGCAGGGCAGATTAAAAATCTTGAAATCGTGCCTTTCTTACATAGAGACTGCTGCAACTGTTTTATACTAATAGGTGCGTCCACTTGTGATATGTTGCTAGGTTCATGTCCCTGCTAGGAGGTCCACAGCTTAAGGGTACTTCATGACACATAGGCGGGATCTGACAATTCCATGAATGACTATGCGTAGTTCTTATTTGCGTAGACGATTCTAATACTGAGAGCTGATCCTTTTAAAAAAGGATTACCCGTCTATGGATTGTTGGCGCTGAAATATCCAGCCCACGTTCGGAGCGAAATTTAATGCTGTTTTTCTTTTCTGCGCTGCATATAATCATTTCGCGTGAATACTTTTTCCTCCTCCCGTCTGTGCAATTATTACTTGCCGAATGTAGTTTAAATGTCTTGGTTGGAAACCGTCTTTTACCGATCGCTAGAGAGATCTCTGCTGTGCTGTTTGAGGCTTTCCCGGCGCTGCATCTGTTTGATAGTTTCCCGGGAATTATGCCGGATAATATTCTAAAAACCGCACACTATTTCAGCGAGACAACTGCCCGGTATGGCCGCAATGGGACAGCAACGCTTCCTTCTTTTCTGGAACATCTGAACTCCCTCCATCCAAGCTTTTTTTTCACCATGGAGGTAGAGAAAGATGGTGAGCTACCGTTTCTGGATGTTTTGGTTCGTAGAAAAGGAGACGGCTCCTTGGGTCACAGTGTGTTCCGGAAGCCTACGCACACATACTTGTATTTACAAGCTACGATTTGTCATCATCCCTCACAGCGCAGCGGTGTATTACGGACGCTAGTGCATAGGGCTAGAGCCATCTCAGATGAGGACAACTTATGGGCAGAGCTTAGCCATCTCCGCTCTGTGTTTGCCCAGAACGGGTACTCCGAGAAGCAGATCCGGAATGCATTTCGACCAGCACGCTCCAAACCTCAAGAACAGCCTGAAGAAGCAGAGAACACCATGGGGTTGGTTTTTCTACTGTATGTCGGTGACGTGTCTTTAAGATGGGCAGAATTTTCAAGAAATACCGGATCAAATGTGTTTTCCGGCCTCCAGCACGAGTGCAATCAATGCTTGGCTCTGTTAAAGACAACCTCGGCCTGGGGACACCAGGAATCTATAAAATCCCGTGTCAATGTGGGAAGTCTTATATTGGCCAGACGTGTCGTACGGTTAAAGATAGATGCGACGAACGTAAACGTCACACGAGGTTGCGTCAGCCAGAGAAATCTGCGGCTGCTGAACACCCCCTTGACACAGGACACGGCATGAACTATGAAGAAACCCAGATCCTCTCGTATGCTTCCACATGCTGGGACTTCATCATCAAAGAGGCGGTCGAAATAGGTATAAGCAGTGACCTAATAAACAGAGACACAGGGTTTCACCTGAGCAAAGCCTTGGAGCCATCCTTGGCGGCACTAAGGAATCGTCAGCCGCAGATTAGCAACCGCACCGAGTCAACGCAGATGGGAAGCCTTAGTGCAGATGCTTAAATCGCTCGCCAACACTTCGCGCGCGCGAACGGGGTCCGTCGCTCACGGCCGCGTTTTCCCGCGCCGCGGCGCGCTTCCGCACACCGCGACCCGTGTCTCCAGCAGAGGGCTCTGGTATTCGACGCCGTCTACGATTGGTTCTCGATGACGCTATGCCCCCGCTGGTGCCTGCGCTGTTCTAGAAAGCCAGAATATAAATTGGCGAGCTTCTCAGCGACGCGACAGTAGCACCTGAAGATGCCGGGCAGTTGTCTGGCTGAAATATTGTGCTGTTTTTACAATATTATCCGTCGTAATTCCCGGGAACCTATCAAGCAAAATCTCTGCTGTCCACCATGGTTCTTTTATTGTGGTATCTCTTATTACCCGTCATGTTTAGATGTGCGTTTTCAAGCGCAGGCTAAAATTGTGTTCTTAAAATACGCATATTTACCTTGAACCACCTAATTCGGTTTACAGGCACTAAAACTGTATTTAATGTTGTTGATATCTTTGCCATCTAACACGCGTAGAGATAATCTCTTCATCCAATGTATATTCTTGTCGACAGGATGTAAGTGCCATCATAGAGATTTTAATAAGATGATGGTCACTGCCTAGAATATCAGTGAGTGGCTGCCATTGCCACTTTAAGGGTACTATTGAAAGCAAAAGTGCAACATGTGGCGACGATGGGCGTTATGACTTTGTGCCCAATCCTGTTGGTTTTTCTGTATTTGGTAAAGCTAGATCTGAGTGAAATCGTTTAACTGCTACCCGTCATGCAACTGTGTGTGTTAAACACCCCTCCAAGCACGTATGTCTTCAGTAGCTGCTTGAATACAGTAGGCATTTGTCTGTGGAATCTGGGGCATGAGCAGTAATGCAAAAAACCTTAGCATTTGCGATGTTTTTCAAGTTAACTATGTCGAGCGACAAAATGTCTATGAGAATATTATTTATCTAGATATTAACCGAACGCCATGGTGCAGTAGTTAGCACACTGGACTCGCATTTGGAGGGCTATAGTTCAAACTCGCACCGGGCCATCGTAATTTAGGTTTTCCGTGATTTCCCTAAATTGCTTCAGGGAAATGCCGGTATGGTTCCTTTATGAGGGCCTCCCATACTTCCCTAATCTGATCGGATATCGCTGTTTGGTCCCCTCCCCCAAATCAACCAACCAGCTAGTACGTATACTTCGGAAGGAGCAGATTTTTTCAGCTGCAACCTCAACTCCCTGTGTCTGTCATCTCCACTGCGAATGTACCTAACAGCTGCTACTTCAGTCTTGTTGCTCGAAACAGTATCCCCCTCTCGAAATATAAAGTCTCTTCAGAAGTTAAAGTATGTTTGCGGCCGTTCACAGTCCAGAATCAAACATGTCCACAAGCGAACACCACTCATTGTCATAGGGTGGTCAGCCTTATTCTTGAACTCGCAAAAAAGTGCTCAGGTTAGTTCCCTTGAGCACTGCACTTGAAAAGTCCCTGTCTCCACTTGACTGCTATAGTATTCCCTTATTGTCTGCTTTTCTGACTTCCTGGATTAAAATAATATATTACAAGAACATTAAAATAAAGAAATGTTATAAATATTTGATCACACTTAGACCATTCAAAATAATTAAATTAAGGGGTTGTTCATAAATAAATAAGATAGTACTATTGTGCAAGTGCACTCACATTAAATGGCAAATATTTGAAGTTATATATTAATTAAACCACTATCTATGCATTCTTGACAGAAGAATGTTTTGGTTCCCTCTTTAGTACTGTGGTGTCTGCTAACTCATGCCATTGAGCATTTTTAAATTGTCACAGCTTTTTAATAGGACCTTCAGTTAACATTTCAAAAATGGTTCAAATGGCTCTGAGCACTAAGGGACTTAACTACTGAGGTCATCAGTCCCCTAGAACTTAGAACTACTTAAACCTAACTAACCTAAGGACATCACACACATCCATGCCCGAGGCAGGATTCGAATCTGCGACCATAGCGGTCACGCGGTTCCAAACTGACGAGCTTAGAACCGCACGGCCACACCGGCCGGCGTTAACATTTCAATAAAGTGGCTGGCAAGGTAGTAAACTGTTCATTAAACAAATACACAAATATGACCAAAGACGAGTAAGTTATGCTGTGTTTATTTGGTGTGTAAATGTGGAGAAGACGATGTTCTGACATACATCTGGGTAGTAAAAAAGATATAAAAGTCGTAAGTAATAAACAAATAAAACAGATACAGACATGTAGCTTCCATACATGATAGCTGTACAGCAACGCTGTCAACTGAGATATAGTTTGTGCAAATCCTATGAAAGGAAAGAAAGTTGTATATTCAGAGGTTCATCATAAAAATGTTTATTCATTGCAAAATGTTAACTTCTGTACTTTCCAAGGTAATGAGAGTACTGTTGTGTCACTGGATGCACCTCATTTTTCTGGTGTCGGCGATATATTCAGGTTTGCACTAATATTTAATTGTAAATTATTATAGACTGTCAAAGATTCATAACTTAGCCATATTTATGATTGATACTCGGACGTTTCTCGGAGCATCGCCGATACAATGGCCAAGCGAGTAACAACCGTCCAAATTCCCAGCTCTGGTATTTTCCCCGCATCCGGCCACACGGTCCTTGTCTCCGAAATGTGCTCGCTTGGGCCGATAGTGAGTTGTCCTCGTCCCGACGAGTCGTAGCCAGCCGAGCAAGCAAACTCAGCTCTCCTCAGTACCAGCCCTGGGTGGACGGAGAACTCGTCTACCTCCTCGTAACGTTACACACGTCCGCTTAATAACATAACATACACACACGTAACGTAACAGACAGAATAACCTACTTTCTTGTCAGAACAGCTGCGTAAGTACTTTTGGGTTGGTGTATGAAACAGCATGTACCTCCTAGCGTATGTCGCATTATCATCATAAATGTTATGAATGCAACGCAATACGGCCAAATAACATTATTCGACGTCGTGCGTCAAGGTTCGGAGGGTTCGCAGTCCAGCTGCATCTACCGAAATTCATGCCGCAGTTGGCCACCTATTGCACCCTAACATGCGTCAATCCGCAGCCACCGTCAGTGCTGAAGGACGATAGTTGTCGAAATACTACTGTGGTATAGTAACCAATAGCCATATGCCTTCCAAAATCCTTATAGATGAGGCACTGAACGCATTCCCCAGTGGAACCGATATATTCACAAACAGGACCTCAAGCAAAAGCTGATTTACTGCATAGGCAAAACACTTCATTCAGCTTTCAACTCAGTAGATAACTAAATTCGAAAATCGTAATTATCCTGTTTGGATTAAAAACACTTATCCCGACAATTATTCTCTGAAATATATTACGAAATTGTCCCCAAAATTTGATATACAAATCTATTCCCAGAATTATCCCACTAATATACAACTAAAAACTTAGCTTAAACTTTGCACGTAACTACATGTCTTACTCCCACGAGTACCTACACTCATGAAATTTGGGACTAACAATAAGTACAAATAAACTATAAATATTAAATGAGAAACTCATCCAAAATACTACAAGTAACACATTTAAATAGGCCCATGAAGTTATTCCGCAAATCTTACGTACAGTACAATTCATTCCTCTCTTTCGCAAATGACCAAATGAATTACGTCGTGCATACATTCTGCTTGCAGTAACTTGGGCCTCCATACTACTTACGTATACCTTAAATTCACCAAGTCACCCCTTACTCAAAACAGAAATAACCCCCCAAAATTCCTGAAACTAGACATGAAAATACACTAACATACAAATTTATATTAATGTCCATGCTATGTTCTTCTTTTAAAAGATGCATCACTGCCGTTGTGGCTTTTTATAACAAATATATCGCCAGTGTATCTTTTTGATCTCATATTTCAAATTTTTTTTTTAGCTGTTCGAATTCGAGCCCTCTTTCCTCGCTCACCAACGAACGGAGTCTTACATTTAAACGTAAAATCTGTGACAACCACTAGAACACCACATTAAGTTTCTAGGTGTGCACACTTTCTTCATTCATTAACATCGATAAATACGCCTATGGCATGCGCATTTTTAATTTCACCCCTCTCCAAACACTGTTCTCTCAAAAGATAATTTTTTACATCTACATCTACATATATACTCCGATAGACACCAAGCGGTGTGTGGCGGAGGGCACAATTCACGCCAATGTCATATTGCCCCCCCCCCCCCCCTCTGTTCCACTCGCTGATCGCGGGAGCGAAAAACGACTGTCTGAACGCCTCAGTACGAGCTCTTATTTCCCTTATCTTTGAATGGTGATCATTGCGAGATTTGAAAGTTGATGGTAATAATATGTGCTCTATATCCTAGGTGAAGATATTTCGGAATTTAGTGAGCAGTCCCTTCCGTTTAGCGCGTGTGTCTCACTTCAAACAAGATTTGTAACCAAGTTATACAGAACTACAACCAGTCACTTTTTTGTAATAATAAAGCTTTATTCCATGAACCGGTTTTCGAACCTTTCAGGTTCGTCTTCATCATGATTACTGGTAGTAGCATAATGCTGGGTGCTGGTTCTATGGCTGAAAGATGGGTCACAATTTAATGTATCGCTATGACTATAGCTTATCTGGCGATATGGATGTAAATTTAGTTTTTACTTACGCGACAGTATAGGCGGCTTTTTTCGGTTAGTGCCCATCTGACTGCCTCCTTTTTGATGTCCAGAACACATTCACACAAACTATATTATTTTACACTTTGTCAGTGACACTCTTCCAGCACCTAGAATGCGCTTTACAACTGTTGCTTGTAAGAAAGATCTTGACAGAAAGATATGGCATAGGCCTCCTTTGTACTGAGATGTAATTTATTGTTCTTTGCATGTATTAAAGTCGCTATAAGGGCAGGTATTTTAATCAGAATGGTGATAACATGAGAGCACAAGATAAAATAAAATAAATAAATCAATTATTACAAGAACAAATTGCAGGTGATCTGATGTCTTATTTCTACTTGTATATTACAGGCAGTTTATAGTAATTTTTTTAAAAGCAATTATTATGCTTGGCATTAACATGAATCCCAAGGAATCAATAATACAGAGTTATTGTATCTGCAGTGAGATGCAGCTCTCCGTATGACTAGAACCTGTATATTTAAATTAATAAAAAATCTTCTGATGAACTGTTGGCTTATTTCTGTTGTTATGTTACCATGATCTTCGGTATTATCAATAGCAGATTCTGTTTATTTTAGCTAAAGGTTATATGTATAAGAGTTATAGTGTTTGTAATGGACTAAAGCTGTTTGTATGGCTGTACATTTAATATTTAAAAAAATCATGAACAAAAATTCTTTAACTGTTGACTTATTTTTATTCTAACATTAGAGTGATCTGGGATATTGCTAAAGGCAGCTTCTGTTTGTTCCAGCTATAATTAATATGTATAAAGTACTAATTTGTGTTAGCAATGGAGGGCTGTAACATTTAGAGGTATGGTATAGGTTTTATTCTGTAGTAGTATATTGCATTGACATCGGTGTGGTTAGGATGTAAGGAGAGGGAGGAGATAGGTCATTGGGAGTGGGGGTTGGGGATCCAGTGTAGGGATCGCTGGGTGATTACTTGTTTTGAACTAGCAGATCTTCAAAGTTCTGAAGGAAAAATTTGTTTCTCAGTTCAGTTCGATCATTGAGTAGGTAGTCAGGTGCTGTATTTGTGTAGATAAATATTTCAATTTCTTCAAGAAGGTCAAGTATTGTGCCTTTGTTGGCAAAATGTAGCATTCGGAGATTTTGTTCTATGTTGTTTGCAGAATGATTGTGTTGGGCAAGATGTGAGGCAAAGCTGGACTTGTTCAGGTTGTTAAGACGGAGTGCATCTATGTGTTCTTTAAGTCTTGTTGTGAAGCTTCTACCAGTTTGCCCAATGTAGAAGCTTGGACATGACTTGCAAGTGAGCTTGTACACACCTGACTTTTGATACTGTTGTATAGTGGTTTTGGTGCTGTGTATGATTTTATTTTGTGTTTTGTTGTTGGTGAAGAAACTTATTTTTATGTTGTTTGTCTTGAAGAGGTTGGCAATTTGGTGAGAAATCTTCCCTAGGAAAGGCAGGCTAACGAATGTGGTTTTCTTGTTTGTGGGTGGTTGTTCAGCAGTTGGTTCATTTAGTTTTGCTGTTTGGATTAGTTTACCTATTATTGCAGGGTTGTACCCATTGGTGGAGGCAATTGATTTAATAATTACTGTTTCTTTTTGTCTTTCACTTGTGTCCATTGGGATTTTAAGCATGTGATTAACCATTGTTCTGAAGAATGCTTTTTTATGCTGGTCTGGATGGCAAGAGGATTTGTGTATGGTAACATTGGTGGTTGTTGGCTTTCTGAAAATTTGAAATTTATGCTTCTGATTTTTATTTGAGATTGTTAGATCAACATAGTTAATGCCTTCAAGTGCTTCATGTTCTACTGTTGGATTTTATTGCGTATTTTATTAAGTTCTTTGGCTAGATTATCTATTTCGTCTGTTGTTCCATTGAACAGAACGAGTGTGTCATCAGCATAGCGTTTGTAATAAAGCAGCTAATCTTTTAGTTGGGCTTGGGCCCTAAAGAAGTTATTTTGAAGGTTATTGATATATATGTCCGCTAGCAAGACTACTACCCATTGCCAGTCCATCTTCCTGAATGTAAAACTTGTTGTTGAACAGGAAGTAGTTGTGTGACAATATAAGTTCCAGGATCTCTATGAGTTCATAGATTTCAGCTTTATCCATTGTCCCATGTTTGAGTAAGTGACTCCTTATTAAACTAATTGTTTCCTTGATAGGTATGTTTTTATATAGGTTTACTATGTCAAGAGATGCCAATTTAGCTGTGACTGGGATGGGGATATCTTTTATACTATTGATGAGCTCATAACTGTTTTTAATGGAGTAGTTTTTTTCAAATACATATGCCTTGCGGATAATATCATTAAGTTTTTTGGTGATTTTATAGCTTGGGCTATTCATAGAGTTCACAATGGGACGTATCGGACATTCTGGTTTGTGGATCTTAGGTTGTGATCTCAGTTTTGCTGCTGACGGGTTCATCTTGTACAGTGCTTTGCTTCTAATGGTGTCAACAAGAAGTTGCAGTTTTTAAGTAACTTTTTAATTTTATCATGGAATTTGGGAGTAGGGTCATATGCTGTTCCCTTTATTTATTCTTTGTGAAGAATTCACAAGTTTTTCTAATATAGTCTGATTCATACATGACAACAGCTGTGTCACCTTTGTCTGCTCTGACAGTGAGGGCATTTTCAACTGAAAGTTTCTTATTTCTGTCACATAATGTCTTATGTTCAGTATTCATCTTATTCTACATTTTGTTCTGGTGAATGCTTCTCATAATGATGTTGTTTGCCTTATGAGCTACAGCATTTTGTTCATTGTGTTTTAGTTTAGCTGGTTGCAGTTCTGTATAACTTATTTACATTCAATATACAGTCATGGTTCTAAAATATCCGTAATGGATAAGCATAATCTAAAGATTTGTAACGCTTCGCGATAGCTAAATGTACCAGTCACGAATCTTGCCGCTCTTCTTTGCACATTCTCAATCACGTGAATCAGACCCGACTGGTAAGGGTCGCATACAGTTGAACAATACTCCAATACTGAACGAAATAACGTATTGTAAGCAATGGCCTTTGTTGAAGGACTGCATCGCTTCAGGATTCTACCAATAAACCGCAATCTAGAGTTCGCCTTGCCCGTTACTTGTGTAATCTGATCATTCCATTTGAGATCATTTCGGATAGTCACACCCAGATACTTGACGAAAGTTACCGCTTCCAAAGACTGGGCATTTACTTTGTACTCGTACATCAATGCTGATTTTCGCCTTGTTTTACGCAGTAGGTTACACTTACTAATATTGAGAGATAGATGCCAGTCATTGCAACATGCATTTATTTCCTGCAAACCCTCATTGATTTGTTCACAACTTTCGAGTGATACTACTTTCCTGTAGACTAAAGCATCATCGGCAAACAGTGTAATGCCGCTGTCAATACCACCAACAACATCGTTTATGTAAATCGTACAAAGCAGCGGACCTATTACGCTGCCCTGGGACACACCTGAAGTTAGGCTTGTTTTTGCTAAAGTCACCCCTTACAGGACGACATACTACTCTCTGTCTGTTAGAAAACTTTGTATCCAACTGCATATGTCATCGGATGGACCATAAGCGCGCACTTTTTGGAGCAGGCGACAGTGCGCAGCTGAGTCGAACGCCTTTGGAAAGTCGAGAATTATGGCATCAACCTTGGAGCCGGTATCTAGAGCCAGCTGTATATCATACACAAAGAGAGTCAGCTGTGACTCGCATGACCGCTGTTTCCTAAAACCGTTCTGGTTCCTGCAGATGAGCTTCTCAGAATCTAGAAAGGTCATTATGTATGAACACAAAATATGTTCCATTATTCTGCAACAAATCGAAGTCAGTGAAATTGGCCGGTAATTATGTGCATCCGATTTTCTAGCCTTTTTTATAGATTGCTATGAGCTGGGCCTTCTTCCAGTCCCATGCAACTTTCCGTTGCTCCATTGATCTCTGATAGATGATGGACAAGAATGGTGCTATATTTGTAGCATAGTCCACATATAATCTTACGGAAATACCGTCTGGGCCAGATGCCTTCCTGGCGTCTAAGGATCTTAACTCTTTTACAATCCCAGATACACTAACCACTATGTCACACATCCTTGCCTTTGTTCGATAATTGATAGGGGGAATGGTGCTGCAGTCCTCTACCGTAAACGAGTTTTTGAAAGCTAGGTTTAGAATTTCGGCCTTCTGTTTATCATCATCCGTTACATTACCTGTACTGCCAGCAAGAGAAGGTATTAAATTATTTGTAGCGTTCAACGTCCCTCCCTATTTTTTCCATATTTATGGCACAGATCACAATATCAAAGCAACCCTCAATCTCATTATCCATTCCTAGAGTCTCTTGATCTACCTCCAACTCATCTGCAAAATTTGAATCACCCTCAAAATTATCATCCTCGTAAGCATCACATATACTATTCAGTTCCTCCGAAATAACGATATCAGTAGGTACAACATTCTCACAGTTAAGCACACAACTTCGTCTCCCTTACACAAAACCTCACTTACTTCCGCGGAATATGTAGAACCTTTATGACAGTTAACGCCCCTAATATCCACCGATAAGCCAAAATATTTATTACTTACAATATCCATTACGCCAGTCGGTACATTATATCAATCTCCGCTGTCAGACCAAATAAATTGCTACTATTACATCGCTCCACATTACAACTCACAGAACACTTTAATTCTGCAAATCTCCGATCTACCACTGTCTCCCTTACATTTTCACAACTCTAAGACGCCTCCACCACTTTATGTTTTAACACAATCGTTTAACACATTTTTCAGAATCATCCATCCACATCCATTCATAATTCATGCTTCCATAAAGAGCCATCGGTTCACTGTCATCAACAGAAATAAACGCACAGACTCCTTCCTCTGAGATATCTAAACCAGAAACTTCAACCTCCGCAACGTCAGATCGTAAAACATCACCTTTAGCTCCATTTAACAGTAAACCACCAACATCCATCGATGCACAATAAAATTCATTATCAGCTAACGAAAGTACACCACCAACATCTTCACATACTTCCGTCGATTAACCACGATATTCATTTCCAGCTGAGTGTCTACGGCTTCGCCTCATTCACGGATAGCCTCTCATATTTACGTCGATACAAAATCATCTAAATTACTTTCGCTTAATTTTCTACAATTGTTGCTACTGACTCGCCCCTCTTTAGAATTCGTCATACATTTATAAAAAAAAAAAATAAATAAAAAAAACACATTGCATGTGAAATCTTATGGGACTTCACTGTTAAGGTCATCAGTCCCTTTGCTTACACACTACTTAACCTAAATTATTCTAAGGACAAACACACACACACACACACTCACACACACACACACACACACACACACACACACACACACACACATGCCCGAGGGAGGACTCGAACCTCCGCCGGGATCAGCCGCAAAGTCCATGACTGTTGTTGAGGGCCCATGATTGAAATCTGCAGCAATTTGCGGGAGGGTTGCACTTCTGCAACGTTGAACGATTTTCTTTAGTCGTTGTCGGCCCCATTCTTGCAGGATCTTTTTCCGGCCACAGCGATTTCGGAGACTGATGATTTACCGTATTCCTGATATTCACGGCACACTCGTGAAGTAGTTTTACTGGAAAATCCCCATTTCATCGCCGCCTCGGAGATGCTGGGTGCCATTGGTCGTGCGGCGACTATAACACCACGTTGAAACCCACTTAAATCTTGATAACCTGCCATTGTAACAGCATTAACCGATCTAACAAGTGCGCCTGACACTTGTTACCTTATATGGGCGTTGGCAACCGCAGCGCCGTATTGTGCCTGTTTATATATCTCTGTGTTTGAATACGCATGCCTACATTACTTTCTTTGGCGCTTCAGTGTATAAAGTCCCTGCAGAAATTAAAACATGGTAGCGGCCGTTCACGAAGATTATATGACAGTTCATGACTGCTTCCCTTTCTAAAGTAAATTAGTGCAACAATATTTAAATAAATAAATGTTATAAACATTCGGTCACACTCAGATCATCAATAATGATTACAAATAGAGGACTGTTCGTAAATAGATAAGCTCGTATTCTTGGGCCAACACGCTCACATTAAAAGACAATGACGTGTCGTCGAATATTATTTGAACTATCATACATGTCTTTTGGCAGAAACGTCTTCTGCTTATCATTTCCGTATTGTGGTGTTCGCTAACAAATGCGATTCATTGCTTTTAAATTTATAGACTTTTTAATAGCGCTTTCAATCAACATCTGAATAAAGTTAATATGAAAATAGTAAACTGTTAATTAATTAAATACACAAGTATGACAAAATGTGAGTTACTGATGCCGTGTTCATTTGCCGTGTAAGTGTGGAGAAGACAACGTTCTGACAAACATCTGCGAAATAAAATAAAGTATAAAATACATAATTAATCAAGAAATATGTATCTTTGAGAGATAATGGCTTTAGTGAAATGATATCATCTGAGATACCATCTGTTGAAATCGCATGTAGCGATTAAAAGTTGTTAATTAAGAGATTCTTTGTTAAAAATTTTATTCACTGTCAAATATCAACTTCTCTACTTCTAAAACTGCTCAAATTACTTTTGTGCCACTGGATGCCCCTTATTTTTCTGGGATCACAGATGTGTTCAGATTTGCACTAATATTTGATGAAAAATTATTAGACACTCTCGAAGAGCTGGAATTTAGCCATCTTTACATCTACATCTGCATCTGCAAATCACACGTAAGTGCCTGGCATAGGGTTCATCGAATCACCCTCGTAATAAACCTCTATTGTTCCTCTCTCAAAAAACGCTCGGAAAAAAATGAACACCTATTCTTTCCGTGAGAGCTCGGATTTCGTTAATTTTTTTAGGATGATCGTTTCTCCCTCTGTAGGTGGGTGCCAAAAAAATATTATCTCATTCGCAGGAGAAAGTTGCTGACTGAAATTTCATGAAAAGATCCCGCCTTTGTCCACCCGAAATCCTATCAGTGACATTCTCTCCCCACTTTATAGATAATACAAAACGTGCTGCTCTTCTCTGAACTTTCTCGATGTACTACGTTACTCCTATCTGTTATCGCGCAGAAGAGGCACTGATTGTGTCTTGACACTAGCATCTTTACCATATAACTAGAATCACTTTTGATTATCTGCCAGGGTTCGAGACGAAGTTTAGTTGTGGAACCTATTACAAGCGTTTCGCATTGGAGTCTGACCTAAACGTCGAGCTATGTGAAAGATACCCAGTACTCGGGTTTTTTCGTTCGTTTAAATTTGGCATCTTCTTTTCGTTGTTCCTGCGACAGATTTATGACCTCTGTAGTGTACATTGGTGGGTCAGCTCGGTCGTTTTTAATTTATTTGGTATAAATCTCTCAATTGCTGTCATTACTATGTCCTTGAATTAAAGCCGCATCTAGTCTACTCTTACACTGTCCATTTTGAATCACTGGTGATTGTCCCTCAGGAAGGTGTCAAGCGAATTTTTCACTGCTTTTTTTAGCAGCGAATTTTTCGTTTATTTTTGGAGTATTTAGGTGTTATAGTTTTCAGTCTCTGTACGACCACCCCGTTTTCCCTGAAGCTTGTGTCCGTTTCGATGCTCGTTAGTAGCTCAGTATAATATGTTACTAAGGGATCAAATGAGTTTTCTCAAGTGGGCTTATGAAGTAACTGCTCGAAATTATTTTCAGAGAAAGCGTTTAGCACAATTTCGGAGGATATTTTGTGCTTACCTGAGGATTTAAACATGTACTTTTGCCAACATATCTAGGGTTAATTGAAGTCACTACCAACTACAATTGTATGAGTCGGCGAGAGTTTGAAATTAGACTCAAGGTTTCCTTAAACCTTTCAGCAACTGTATCATTTTTTAAGGTGTGACACAAATAAAACATCTTACACCGAATTCCTGAAACAATTCCCGTTAACTCGATATGTCACACGACATGGGAATGTGAAGCTGAAAGAATGTTATTAAAATGGAGGAGGAAGAGATCAGTGTTTAACGTCCCGTCGACAACGAGGTCATTAGAGACGAAGCACAAGCTCGGATTGGTGTAGGATGGGTAAGGAAATCGGCCGTGCCCTTTCAAAGGAACCATCCCGGTATTTACTTCAAACGATTTAGGGAAATCACGGAAAACCTAAATCAGGATGCCGGGAGACTGGTTTGAAATGTCGTCCTCCCGAATGCGATTTCCAGTGATCTAACCACTGTGCCACCTCGCTCGGTGTTATTAAATTGCTGATGTAATAAATAAACTAGCATTTCGTGAATATAAAGCCCTAACACTCACACTAGTATCTGCACGAAAGTAACTTCCCCGACCTAAGCTACGAGACGCAGTTCTGAGGGAAAGCGGAGATCTAGCGGACACAATGAGACGCCCGAAGCCACTGCGTAGGCAGCTGCCAAAAAGTGCCCCTTGTCCCTGCTTTTAACGACGACTCTTCGGAAAGCCTTTCTACAGGAACACGGTGGGAGACGCCAGGCAGAACGTGCGGAGATAAAACGTTCGAAGGAACCCAAAACAAAGCATAGGTGACTCATTGTAGCCACCTGCATTAAAAACTCGCATGAAAGAAAAAGCTGTTTATCTCAGTATCACGTAGCAAAAGTTAAACCCTGCCCTACGAAAGAAACGACGCTACAAAAACTCTAGTGGATGGAGTTATAACAAAGTAAAAATGCTCTGATTTGACAGAACGAAAACCTGTACCCACCAGCTTTGATGTAGGCAAATTACAGAGTAATGGGCTCTTCTTGCAGAAATCGTCTAGTGTTTGAGCAATGCGACTTGCGCCGCACTGAGACGATTACGAGAGTCATTATGTAACAGTTGTTCACAGGGTCGTCTTAACTCCTAAGGAGGTAAGCTGCAAAGTCTCCTAGTACGAAGAATCGCACCGAGCACTGACAGTTAAAGCTTGCGAGTCATTTGAGGCCAACGACGTATGCGCTATTCCAGCCAAATAGTTCGTACAATACCAAATAACTTAGCTATGGAATAACTAGGAGTCTCAGCTTCACCAAAGACACAAGAAATTTATCCGACTGGTGTTTAACAGTCGAGAGGGATTTAGAACAGATTCTCAGGTTCACAGTTCGCGCCGACAGCCGCCACTGCCACACCGACGGAAGGTAAACACACGAGCGCCCGCGCCACGCCAGCAAGTACGAGGTGCATTCAAGTTATAAGGCCTCCGATTTTTTTTCTCGGGGCTGGAAAGAGATAGAAACATGCGCATTGTTTTAAAATGAGGCCGCGCTCATTGTCAATACGTCCCAGAGATGGCAGCACCGTACGGCAGATGGAATTTTACTGCCAGCGGCGAGAATGAGAACTGTTTTAAATACTTAAAGTGGCGACGTTTTCCTTACTTGAACAGCATGCATTCATTTGCGTGGTTTGAAACCAATTGAAATTCATCGACAGTTGAAGGAGACATGTGGTGATGGAGTTATGGATGTGTCGAAAGTGCGTTCATGGGTGCGACAGTTTAATGAAGGCAGAACATCGTGTGACAACAAACCGAAACAACCTCGGGCTCGCACAAGCCGGTCTGACGACATGATCGAGAAAGTGGAGAGAATTGTTTTGGGCGATCGCCGAATGACTGTTGAACAGATCGCCTCCAGAGTTGGAATTTCTGTCGGTTCTGTGCACACAATCCTGCATGACCACCTGAAAATGCGAAAAGTGTCATCCAGGTGGGTGCCACGAATGCTGACGGACGACCACATTGCTGCCCGTGTGGCATGTTGCCAAGCAATGTTGACGCGCAACGACAGCATGAATGGGACTTTCTTTTCGTTGGTTGTGACAATGGATGAGACGTGGATGCCATTTTTCAATCCAAAAACAAAGCGCCAGTCAGCTCAATGGAAGTACACAGATTCACCGCCACTACAAAAATTTCGGGTAACAGCCAGTGCTGAAAAAATGATGGTGTCCATGTCCTGGGACAGCGAGGGCGTAATCCTTACCCATTGCATTCCAAAGGGCACTACGGTAACAGGTGCATCCTATGAAAATGTTTTGAAGATCAAATTCCTTCCTGCACTGCAACAAAAACGTCCGGGAAGGGCTGCGCGTGTGCTGTTTCACCAAGACAACGCACCCGCACATCAAGCTAACGTTACACAACAGTTTCTTCGTGATAACAACTTTGAAGTGATTCCTCATGCTCCCTACTCACCTGCCCTGGTTCCTAGTGACTGTTGGCTTTTTCCAACAACGAAAGACAACTCCGTTGCCACACATTCACCAGCCGTGCTGCTATTACCTCAGCGATTTTCCAGTGGTCAAAACAGACTCCTAAAGAGGCCTTCTCCGCTGCCATGGAATCATGGCGTCAGCGTTGTGAAAAACGTGTACGTCTGCAGGGCGATTACGTCGAGAAGTAAAGCCAGTTTCATCGATTTCGGGTGAGTAGTTAATTAGAAGAAAAATCGGAGGCCTTAGAACTTCAATGCACCTCGTAATATTCAATTGACACTCAGAACTGCGGTCGTCCCCACCTCCCCTATTTTTTTTTCTTTCTTTAACCATGACCTTTAGTTAAACATGTTCACGATTGTTGGGCCTAATTGAAGCAAAAACGCGTGATGGTCGATCTGACGAAATGGACTGATCAGCCACTGTACAATTGTGAATTGTCTTTATTTTTTACTTCTTTTTGATTGCTCTTTACCGACCCCCATTCGGTTTTGGGCATTTTCATTGTGCATTTTAGCGTAGTTAATATCTATGGCCCCAAGTGTATTTACTTAGTTTGTATTTTTATAGACCTCACCTACGGTCATCAACCATCTCACCATTCATGAACCTTTTAATACTATACTTTGGAATTTCGCTTCACAGTTGTGAACACCTGTTATCAAAATTTTACAATCCTGTACGTAATTTTGTTAACATCGCTTTGGCATGAAGTCATACATAGAGTAAAAATAAAATCTAATAACAAAAATTTTCCTTAATAAGGAAGATTTTTTTTTGTTTTTTTTTTTTTTGCTAACATATAGCTACGCCTGGGCCTTTACGCTAATTGCTGTTAGCGATAACGTCTCCTTTACAAGAAATGTAGTGGAACCGACATTGAGATCATTGTCTGATTACATCACTGTCTGTACTGTTTCACTCTTCTGAACTCTGCATGTGGGAGATGGTGTCTTCCTACCTTGCAGGCCGTAGGTTCAACACCAAACTCCTAAAACACTCACAGAGCGTTCCTGCGTAACTCTGGTAGGAAGAAAGATCAGAACCAGTCACACACATGTCAGCATCTGAGTTCGGAGGTCAGTAAGAGGATCCAATTATTATTTTATTCCAGTTGCCAAGAATGACCTCTACCCACAGAATGACCTTTAACTCACAGGAACTATCTACTACTGCTTCAATATAACATAAACTATTTCTACGAGCAACAACCACGCCTCCACAAATTGCATCTAGCCTGTCCTTTCTGAACGCATTTAGAGCCCTCGCAAAAATTTCGGCTGAACGTGTCTCCCACTTTAGCCAGCTTTCAGTGCATGTTACGATGCAACAATCAGTTTTTTCTACTAGTATTTGGAGCTGTGACACTTACCCACCACAGCTACGATAGTTGACGGTTGTAATACCAATGGTTCCTAGATTTGAGTTCTTCTTGTGTTCGACCTGCACCCCTTGAGACTGAAGCCCTTCTCTGTTTTCCTGAGACCCTCCAAGCTAAAAACCGCCCAGTCCATGCCACAACAGCATGTAGCCACCTTCTACATGCAATGGACTCTGAACCTTCTTAATGGAACCTGAAACATCCACTATCCTTTGGCGCTATTCAAGGAAAATTCGCCATACATGGTTGCAGAACATTCTGAGCCTCTGATTCAGACCCTCGACTCGACTCTGTACCAGAGGCCTGCAATCTGTCCTGGGACTAGGAGGCAAATGGTGAGCTCTGTCATCATCTCGCATTCAACACTGGCAACCTATAACATTTCTGATAGCCCCTCAAATACTCTGATAATCTCTTTCGATCCAAAGCACTGGTAGCGATGTGAGGAACCATCTGCAGTTGCTTGTGCCTCGTACTCTTCATGGCATCTGGAAGGATCCGATCCACATCTGGAAGGACTCCATCTGGTATGCACACGGATTATACACTGGCTCTCTTCCCTTCCTTGGCAGTCATGTCCCTAAATGGCCCCATGGCTTACGGAACATTGGAGTTCACAATTACCAATAATCCCACCCTCAGTGACTGCCCAGATCTCACAGTCTGAGAGCTTCCCTCTGAAACAGGATGAGTGACTGCAGCTGGCTGAGAGACAGTGTCAGCCACACACAGTTACTGGAATCTGTATGTCAGAGTAACCAGTGTGGTCCTAGGTTCGGCCCCCTGGGAAGTCTCTCACAGCCTTCCATGTCCCAAAGCATCCAGCCACTCACTGTTGGATCCTCACAACCGGGCTGGCCGCACTAGTCATGCCCATCTACTGCAGCCTGAAGCTGTATAACCGAAGCCAACATAGCCTGGAGCTGAGAGGAAAGTTTCACCAAGTCAGCTCACACCTGCACACAGTCCCCTACCCATACTACAGATGGTGAGAAACTACTCTACAGATACAGGACTATCCACACATGTAGCAGAAATATGCTGTAGACACTTATGAACCTACATGAATTGTGCCTATTAAATTAGATTAGCATGCAGAAACTCAATAACTACATTACTCAAGAACACAGGTGAGACAAGATAATCTGCTCCTGATTAAAAACTTGTAATATGTCTCAAAATCAGTTTATTTTCCGACACAAACGAAAATGTGAGAACTGTGTCCATTAAATACTTGCTCAGGGGGTCGATATAAGATTGTGTGTTAGCTGGAATGAAAGGATAAACTTTAAACTATAAGAGGTAAAAAAGTATTGAAAACGTGTTCTAACTACTTACAATACTTGTTCATAAACAACAGTTTTCGTTTTCTCAAACAGGTATATATGTACAAATTTTTCAAATTTCCTGTTCAACAGCAAGCTACTATGAGAGAAGGTGGAGTCTTTGAGGCTGATGCCGAAATATATATCAAAGTTTGTCTTTGTACTTTCCAGTCAGAAGTTCAGTTTTGATGATGTTATTTGATAGCTGCTTAACAATCATCCTAGTTCGATAACATAGTTTTGGTGAGTTGGGATTTCTGTGTAGTATAGTCGGAGATCCAATTTTAATTCGAAGGCAGTGCCTGGTACTCGCAGAAAGTTTAGAAATTTTGTAGGGAATTTCACACTTTCTTCGACGTTCATCATTAGTGTATTGTCTCTTCACCGGGAATTTTCTTTTATATGTTAAAGTTGATGGTCGATAACTATTTTTGGTTGCCAAAATTGGATTTAAAATAGTCAGTCCGTGTGGGTGTAGTTGTGACCAATGTTTGGATAAATTTGGTCGATGAGTTTGTTTTCAGCAGTGGCTATGTTGCCGAAATCACTGCTGAGTTTAATGAGGACGATCGTCTGGTCGGGAGGATATGTACCTTCGCCTATTTGTAAAAGTTATTGAGAAACAAATGTGCTGTTGCTTCGTCTTTCGATCGTTCAACTCTCATATTTTTTGTTAGTCGCAGTATTTGTATGTGTGCCCAGAGATGTGAGTTTTTAAGGCATGCTTTGGTCTCGTCTGCTGGTGTTGACTTGGGGATAACTGGAAGTGCTTGTCGAAAATGTCCCTTGAGAGCTTTAGTTCACTCAATGCACTACGTTTTCACAATTCTTGGTCCTTCAGTCCGTGCATTTCGTTGTTCTTCGGTTTCTCTTCTTCTCACAGAACATATTCTCGTTCATTGGGAACTTAAACGTGTTTCTTCTAATGTTTCTGTTTTTTTGTTTTTATTTTCACCATTTTGCTTCAGAACTGGCAAGGTCTGCTCCACTTTTACGTTTGGACATTGTCTCAAATGTAACTCAAATCAACGTTTTACTAACAAATACACTAAGTACATTTTACACACTTTGCACACTTTCTTTTCCATTTATATTCAGATACAGTATCACTTCAACTTCTCATAACTCATTGTTTCTTTTTATTCATTCACTGCACTCTTTTTCGGTTCCTCTCTTTATCACTGATAAGAAACGGATGTTCGAACCCACGACAGGTCTTGCTTTATGAGGTCCTAACAATGGGCAGTCCCACCAGTGACAATTTCCATAACATACTAAAAAGCTCCGAATGGTCCACAATCCTCCAGAACATTCCACAACATTCGAGAGTGTTCTGGTACGTTTCACAATTATCTGATATGTTCCGGGGTGTTCTAGAACATTCCGGTATATTCCTGAATGTTCCAGATTTTTCCCGAACATTCCAGATGTCCCGGATCATCGCGGAACATTCCGGAACATCCTGGATGTTGTGGAACACTCAGGAATACTTTTGAATATTTTGGGATGTTCTCAATACTCTGGAATGCTCTAGAAATTTGCAGAGGGCGAACCTTCCCAGCCTTTATGTCTTCAAAAGCACTCCCTTCAGGTAAATACGGGAACGTCTTTCATGGATGGCGGTTAGAGGGCTACCACACCTAATGACTAACTCCATTTATCGTAAGTGGACTCGTTTCTTATTTTTAGCGGCACACACATCTACATTTGCTTTGATAGTATGTATATTGATTAGATGAACCCGCAGAAATTCAAAAAGTAAACCAACAAATCACACAGATGAAACTATATAATTCGCTCCTGGTTAGGAACTTGATAAATGTCACAAAATCTGTTACTTCCGTGTTCATGTCTGGCCGGCGACTGCTGCCTGACTAATGCCAATGAGCGATCACCAGTTGTTGTAAGACGTGTTCTGTTCCAAGTATATCCATAATAACATCCCTGATGTCTGCCCGAAATATGTGGGCGGAAAGCTGTTGATATAATCTCTGAATCACTTTTAACACCATCTGGCATAATTTATCAGTATCATTCAACTTCTGCTGCTCCGTGATGGTTTCTGTAGAAGTCACCAAGCAGTAAGTGAATCCATCTGAACAGTCCGATGGGTTCACTAAATTTCTGTAGCATATCTGCATCATTCGGGGTACTGTATCGTCGATGAATAAGTTTGTTTAGGAAGGACCGTGGTCTCGGTACAAAAATGAAAGAAAATTTAGAAAAGGATGATATGATTTCAGAGCGCCCGTTTTACTGAGCTGTGACAGTAGATTTGAAGTGAACTGTCTAAGTAATGACGTCGGTGGGCGGAAATTAGGCGGCAGCCGTCAATTCTAAGTACATTGGACCATAGGCTTTTGAAGCCTGAGGGCCAAAACATGACAGTGGTGGAATACTTGACTGTATAATGGGCTGCTCTGGTTGTTAAAAATGATGATTACCAGAATACCAGAGCAGTACAGGCACCAAGAAGCAGAGAAGCAGGCGTTAATATACAATAAATGAGACTATGTTGACCACCATGTCTTGTGCAGCGTACCTTACTGCGAAACTGTGCCCTTACGTGACTAAACCGGAGACAGTTGTAACATTTTCTAGCTGGCTGTCTGTGTAGTTGAGACCTGCATCTCATGCCTCAAACTGACACATAATCTGGAAGTCTCTGAGACCTGAAAATCACCTGAACTACCAGTGTAGGTCTGCAGACTTCTACGCCATTAGCCACACGTTTTTTGGAGTATCCTTCCATTTTAACAACTGGAAGCGGGGACTGTTTATCAGTTACTATGTCCTCATCATTGATAACGTGGGCGACGTCGCAGAAAATTCCCTGTTTATATATTATGTTTGTAGATATATGACATCCAAGATTTTTCTCTTTGCGTAATAAAGACATCACGGTGACTTAGCAACATTGGCAGACCTGAGTTCAACTATTATCCTGTTTCTTCACCCTGTGTTGAGATCAGCAGGTTGGAGTTTGCCCACAATTTGGGACATACTCTACAGCTCACATCTAATTTCCTAAAGATTTCTAACAACTTGCACCAGTTTACATTGTCGAACGATGTTTAGAGTTGTTCATATCCTGTGAACGTAGCTTGATTTTTCTTAATCCTAGAACACCGAAGGGAGAAAAATGTTACATTGCTACTAAAGAATCGTAAAATATACTACTCAAATTTTTTCAGAGGATGTCATAATTAATAGGTTATGTATTAATCAGTTACAATTATTAGATGTCCAGTGGTATGTTCCATACAAAAATCAATACGGAATGTTCTGTTTCGCCGCGCGGGATTAGCCGAGCGGTCTAGGGCGCTGCAGTCATGCATGGACTATGCGGCTGGTCCCGGCGGAGGTTCGAGTTCTTCCGCGGGCATGGGTGTGTGTGTGTTTGTCCTTAGGATAATTTAGGTTAACTAGTGTGTAAGCTTAGGGACTGATGACCTTAGCAGTTAAGTCCCGTAAGATTTCAGACACATTGCATTGCATTGTTCTGTTTGCTACTCTACTGCAATCGTAAATTCTACGTGTGTTTATCAATCTAGTGTTAGTAACAGTTACTACATTTTCGGCTCCCTATACATGCTAAGAGATACATTCAACACGCTCGAACAGATTCTGTCTCTTTTTTACGTTTCGTTAACTGAAATTCTCAGTTTCACCGCCATTGCTATTGCCCCACTAGAGAATATGACACGTTCTAGAAGATCTGCCTTCATCGATATGACGAAAAATGTAGATCGTACATTATGGATCTGCTCCTGATTTTAGTGCTTAATCGTATCGGCTACCGAGCCGTTGTGGCCTAGCGTTTCTAGACGCTTCAGTCTGGAACTGCGCTGCTGCTACGGTCGCAGGTTCGAATCCACGTTTCACTTCCATACATGGATACACTCCATACAAATACTTTCAGAAACGTCTTCCTAACACTTCAATCTCTACTCAATGTTATCAAATTTCTCTTCTTCAGAAACGCTTTCCTTGCCATTGCTTGTCTATCTTTTATATCCTCTCTACATCGACCATCATCAGTTATTTTGCTCCCCAAATAGCAAAACTCATTTGCTACTTTAAGCATCTCATTTCCTAGTCTAATTCCTGCAGCTTCACCCGATTTAATTCGACTACATTCCATTATCCTCGTTTTACTTTTGTTGATGTTCATCTTATATTCTCCATTCAAGAAAGTGTCCATTCCGTGCAGCTGCTCTTCCAGGTTCTTTGCTGTCTCTGACAGAATTACAATGTCATCGGCAAACTTATGCAGCATTTACTGTCGGTTTTGAAACGGACTGTCATTGATAATTCGTGACCTTGTCTTCCTACACTTTCGGGTAGGTCGTTTCTACGGCCACCATTCTTAAGCCGTGTTGTGTGCCTGCATTGGGCAGTCCATATGATACACTTGCGGTGTGGTTATGGGAATGTCCAAACACGATAGCTTCTTTATGCTACTTTGCTTATTCTATTAAGTTTACTTGCACATAGAGCAGTTCACTTCCACGTTTTACGTGTAAGGAGGAGTGCCTTTTGACTACCAGTTCTACACCATCAACTACACTCCAAAGCGGCCATTGTGCTCTTGTAACTATCGGATTTTTCGCAGATGACGCAATTATTTATAATGAAGTTCTGCCTCAGAAAAGCTACGCGAATAGTTAGTCAGGTCGTGATAAGATGTCAGAGTTGGTCGAAAAGTTGTAACTCGCTTTAGATGTACAGAAAAGTAAACTTACGCACTTGACGAATTGAAAAAGCGAATTATCTTCAGACTGTAACATCAGTCAACTAGAAATCCAACATGGAGCAAGCACATAAGTTCAGTCGTAAGTGAGGCAGTTGGCAGACAATGGTTCTTTACTAGGTGACTTTGAAAATGGAATTGATCTAGAAAAAACGATTGCTTGAAAGACACTGGTGCCTTCCACCCTAGAAAATTATTCAAGTTTATGGCATCCAAAGAGATTAACATGTGAGATTACAGCATGAATAGTTTCATGTTTGTTCGGCACGTGGGACGTCTGAAGATAGATCCAAGCTATCTTGTAAAATACGATATTGCAGTTTCTGTGTTATTCTGATTAAAATTCCCTTTGGACATGCATGCAAGCCCGAAGGAACGGGCAACGCAACAATTAGAGCCGTTACGAAATACATGAAATGTATTCGCAATTGCGAATAAGGACAAGTATGCATGTCCGAAGGAACCTTGCATCGTAATCAGAGCAACACAAGCACTGCAGTATCGTGTGTATCTTCCAGTACCGGGAAAGTAACTTTCATGTACAACGTGCGGGGAATATACATAATGGATGTACGAGTACAGGTCGCAGGCACGTGGTCGACGACATACGGGAGTTCAGGCCTGGCAGTGAGTCGTGCACGGATAGCCAAATGGTAAGGCGACCGCCCGCGATAAGGGGGAAATTCGGGCTAGTGGCCCGGTCCTGCACTAATTTTCACTGTCGTCATTCAGCTCTACAGTTGATGGCTGTCCTTATTCGCAATTGCGAATACATTTAATGTAAAACTTCTTGGCAGATTAAAACTGTGTGCGGGACCGAGACCCAAACTCGGGACCTTTGCCTTTCGTGGGCAAGTGCTCTACCAAGTGAGCTACCCAAGCACGGCTCACGCCCGTCCTCACAGCTTTATTTCCGCCAATACCTCGTCTCCTACCTTCCAAACTTTACAGAAGTTCTCCTGCGAACCTTGCAGGACTAGCACTCCTGAAAGAAAGGATATTACGGAGACATGGCTTAGCCACAGCTTGGGAAATGTTTCTTATTCTGGAAACATATAATGTATCTTGTAAAAGCCTCATTATAATGTTCTCAGTGAGGAATCTAGGAATATACTGTAACCCCACCCCCCTCCCCTCCCATGGGTAGAACGTACAAAGCTCACACTAATTACAGTATGCAGTAATCATTATCATCCATGCTCCTTACGTGAATGCAACAGGAAGAAGCTGTAATACTTGGTACAGTTGGAGTTACCGTCAGCTCTGAAGATCAACAGTGGTTTGCAACGTATGGTTATAGCCGTAGATGCTTTGAAAGTTTGGCTGTACCCCTTTGTTCCCACTCTGTGTCAACGAGATAAAAACAGAATTTGTTGAGTTTTACATGATTCATCATTGAAGTGAATGTGGGTGCGCGGTTGGTCATAAACTTGTAGAAATAAGGGATACCAGCAGTAGTACTTTTTATGAAATATATTAATTACGCAACCACAATGCTTTCGTGTTGAAACGTCCCTTAACCTGACACACAATTTTTTAGCGCAACGCAATCTGACTTTCAAAAATTCCTGCAAAAGAATGGCCCTGACTAACATTAACCTATACCTTTCACAAATCACTTACCTCACAAAAATCTTCGCTGCTCAAGCTACTGCAATACAGCGAGCGCCACTACTGCCAGCTAAATAAAAGATTCAAACTATGGAAGGCACTAACTACTGATAGGGATAGTTAGCAAATGAAAGATATTAATAGAGAACAAACAATGTATGTACCTTGATATCATCATATATACATATAGCAGTTCATGACAAATTTCAAAACTCCGCCATCTCTCTCCCCACATCCACCACCGCTGGCGGCTCACCTCCAACTGCGCAACGCTACGCGCTGTTCACAGCCAGCTGCCTAACACTACAATGGCGAGTATTACAACAATGCAAAGCAGACACAGACTGCCCACAGCACAGCCAGTGATTTTCATACAGAGGTGGCGTTACCAATAAAAAAACCTAAACAGCCTACTTACATAGCCCCCATGCTCCCCACAAAAAGTTTTACAAATTTTTTTTGGGCACTGGTCAATACATATTTGTTAAAATTTTTTTTCACAATTACAATAACAAAGAAATCAAAGGCACACACTTATTGATACAATGTTGGTCAAAAGCTAAAATTTTCTCACAGTCCATAAAGACAGTCCCCATCATTCGTCACAGTAAAATTGCAGTGTTTTTCTCAAAGTCTGAGCAGTAAAAGAAAATGCACACAGAAGTAGTGGATTTCCATGCAGTCTTGAAGAAGTAGTGGTGTCCTTCCAATGGAAAGACAGTGCTGACTCTCGGCATGAAGACAGGTAATGCGCCACAACAGAGCAAACCCACAGCAGAGTCAGTCGAAGTTCTGAAGAATATTGGTGGGTAGGTCATCACAGAGCAGACCCACTGTAGTCCTGGTAGAGATTAAGGTAGTGGTGGGCCACCAGAGGTGCAGACCCACAGCAGTCCTTGTAGAAATAATGGTATTGGTGGGCCATCAAAGATGCAGACCTACTGTAGTCCTTGTAGAGACGGCCAGCAGCCATCTGTTGCGACTGTGCAGGTGCACAATCACCATCGAAGAGTCTTGCGGAGAATATAGCATGTCCATAAACCACCACTTGTCCACTAACAAAAAATTTGTTTGACATGTCCTTAGAACCAGCAATGCTGTTATCCAGTCCCTTGCTGAATTATTAACACATGTGCAAACACTATCAGTCCCTACTTCTCACATATTGTCCATATACTATGACCAACGGAAATGTGTGCAGTGAAATGAATGCTTACAAGTTACTTAGTTTGATAAACTGGTGTCAATTACAATTTTATAACATGAGAATACAATAACAAAGGTACAGAATACATCATTAAAGAACATAACAATACAGATAACATTTGTAGTAAAACAAGCTTTACAAAAGAATAGAAATAGACATATACATCAATGTTACAGGAATTATGAGATAAGTAGATACATAAAATATCAGAATAACTTTTGGAACATCAACTTTACACATGAGCATTAAAACAAAACAGAATAAATAATGTCTAAGCATATTTACAAGGTAAATAACATATTATTAATGCAAATTATATTTGAGAATAACAGTATTCCTCATCATAGTGAATGTAGCTTAGTATTAGAAACATTCTACAATATAAGTCTTATCAGATAAACATATAAATACAGGAAAAACATAAATACCCAAGGGTACACAAACATATAGCGGAATAATACAAGGAAAGGACAGGGTTTGTTTTACTGCAGTATTTTGCAAACAAAACTTTCTTTACTTCTCGGAGATCTCCCTTCGTTCTTCATTATTTCCAAAAGTCCTATCTATACCTGCTTTCTGTACTTTTCTCGTATAGCCTCTCAGTGCATTTCTTCAAATTCATCGCAACTCATTCTCTTATAGGCTACCCCCTCTTAAGCTAACTTAAATCTACTGAGCTCAAATGCTAAACTAAGGGACGAGGCAATGCAGCAGCACAAAACAATTAACACAAACATCAATGACAAAAAATTTAAATAGGCAAAGCAATTGCAATTTTACAACTAATGTAAGGCACTATGCAGCAAACAAAAAAATAAATCTGGCTTAGCAGAGTAACACAAATTAAAGTTCAGTAGCACTATGCCTGGCAAACAGCAGCTTATATCTAAACATGACATAGCTCAAGCAGAAAAAATATTACAGTAAAAACAACAATGCAGATAAGGGAAATGTATATTCATATCTTAATGTCTAAGTAATTAAAGTGGTGCACCACAACAACTTATTGTAAAAGAAATATTACCATGTACTTGAAAAGAATATTATGTATGCAGTTACTGTTACTAGTCCCTTCTTATTGTTCTTTCCTTTCCAAGTGCTCCTTTTTTGAAGAATGTGGATCACAAAATTATTATTTAATAGATCTGTTGACAGAAAGTGTTCACATCAGCAAATGCATTTAATTTTATTTTATGAAACCAATGCTGCAACACAGCTGGAAACCAGATATTAAACAAAATGAGCAATCTCTTAACTACAAAGACAATAGATGTAAAATGTTTCAAATCATTTCATTAGGCATTTTAGTAAATATCATAAATTACGAGCTCCACAGTATGCTTTCAACAAGGAAATGTCAATATCGAGGACAATGGCCTCCCCTTTCTTTTTTTTCTACCTGTGCCGCTGAAAGGCTAATGGCTTTTTTTCGGGCGGCTGTCGCCCAGGTGGGTGCCCGCGACGCATTACTTGCAGGTGGTCACTTAACTTTCTTACGGAAATATTTACGACAGTAGTTTCCGCTACAGTGACAGTCTCACATAAAAATATTTCACAGGTCAAGAATTAGCATTGCAAATCTGTAGAAAGAAAATCCTATAAATATAAGTGTCCAAATAAAATATTCGTCAGCATTGTGATACAGTCACGCATTTACGCACATTTCATAACTCTTAAAGCACGATTCTTGGTTTCCAACATACTTCTTATTCCTCATATACGGTAGCATCATCTTATTGATCATAAACATATCTCAACAGCATAGTACACATCGTAGTCGTAATAATAACATCATAACACCTCAGTCAAATCTCAAAAACGTCGTAGCTTTCTGTAATAATTTCAAAACCAAAAAAAAATTCTCTGCTCATTTCAATAGTGTCATCTACCTCAAACGTACTTTAAAATCATGCTCCCTTACCAAATATATCATTCAAAGCTCTCATAATATCACAATGGTTCCGAAAAAATATGAACAGTTTACAAAGTGCAGACAAAATACAGTTTCATAAGTGTGAAGTTACCCAACTGTGTATTGCGTAAACATGTGACACTGATGTAGTAAAAAAATGTTTATCTCTCAGTTAAATGATCAGATAGCTGTGTAATTTGTGTGTTAGAGAAATATGGTACCGATGTGTAAAGTTGTATAAGCAAATACCATATTAGCTAGGGTTCCTTGTGGTTGCCACACACATGGTACACAAAGTAAGTGTGTACCCCCCTGAGGATTAATGTAATTATACCCTCAGGTGTTACAGATTACAGCAATGGAATGAAATGTATCATGGAAAAACTTCGTATCATTGAACTTCAAATATCTTTAAAAATAAATGTTTTAAGTACAAAATTAATCACTCAAATGCGTGTCCTGTAGCGCTAAATGTGCGTCTTGCTTTAAGATAATTCTGTGGAAGTGTCGTAATTATCGTCCTCCGAAAGCTAAGTTCTGCAGAAGTCAATGTACTTACCCCATCATAAACGAAAGTGAAATGCTTTGTGTATAGATATCGTAATTATTATGTACATTACTGTGATCAAGAAAATACTATACTGTAAAGTATTGTTGTGCTACGAAACAGGCCCTCACATTGTAGCTTACTACTAAAACATGTTTTGCTTTCCAGAAGAATTCAGAAAAACTGTGCGGATATAAAACAGATACACCGCAAAAGCAACATTGTAAATTGTCACTCATTAGTAGCGTCGTGATATAATCGTGTATCTGTCAAAGAAACCAAATGCTAAGTCATCATTAATTCCACAGAAAGTACTTTAAATCCAGAATGTATTTTCAAGTAAACCAAAATGTTGCATTAAAATCTCATTAGCAGTACTGGTAAATGTTCTAAGTATGTGAGCCTTATAGTCGTTACGTAATCGTGCAACTAACAAGCAAGAATGTACACACACAATAACACTGTGACGTCTGTTCACTATAACAATGCATTCGTCATTTCTGTTTCAATAAGTTCTCTTGGTTCTTGACTGGATATTTAACTTCAAACATTGTTGCATGTTAACAGATTCTAAGTCTGACAAGCATACTAGTAATGTAAAGTGAAAAGTTTTATGGCAATGACAAAGTTAAAAAGCAGATTATCTTTCAATAAACGGTTTTACATGTGAAATGTGGTGTAAACCTTTACTCTTCCTAGTACGCAGAGTTTCAACTTCAACGCAATTATCATGTGGTATACGTCGGATTCTGTAAGGTCCATTGTAAACTAGAAAGAATTTGTGACTCAAGTGTTTCTTCTTATGTGACAATGAATGAGCTTTAATGAGAACTTTCTGACCAATATATAATTTCTTTGCATTTGCTTTACCGTGTAGTTCTCTCCTTTTGTCTGCTGCAGATTTTATATTTTTAAGAGCCAAATCAATTATGTCTTTGTGTCGAAGTTTACGTGTATTGGGGAAAGGTACAAGCTCTCTGATTCTGTTCGGTGGTTCTTCATTCTTCAGTACAAGAGTAGGTGGTAAAGCAGTGGAATCATGAGGCATTTCATTCAGCATATTTTGAAATAATTGTAGATATCTGTCCCAATGCTGATGCTTTCTGTGACAATAAAGTCTGCAAAGCTTATTGATTTCTTTCATAATCCGTTCAGACGGGTTGCAATGTGGTGAGTACAATGAAATAAAAACAGGTTTGATTTTATGATTCCGAAGCGTGCGTGACCAAACAGCAGATCTAAATTGCGGTCCATTATCTGAAATGACTTTAGCAACGTGGCCAACTTCATGTAAGAAATTTTTAACAAAGGCGTTGGAGACAGATCGTCCAGTGGCTTTACGTAACGGAGTGAAAGAAACAAATTTTGAAGTAAGTTCAACAGCGACTAGAACGTATGAAAATCCATTGGATGTTCTGACAAGCAGTACCAAGAGATCAACAGCAGCAAATTCTTTTAATTTAGAAGGAATAATAGGAAACAACGGAGCACGATGTGAGACAGTAGATGGTTTCGCCTTTAGACAAAGTTTACAAATAGACAAGACTCTTCGAATTCTTTTTTCCATATTGTTAAAATAACAAGTCGTTCGAAGAATATGATAACATTTTCGTGGACCAAAATGTGCGTGGCTGAAATGAATGTACCAAATGAGCTTATTAACAAAATCGTCAGGAATGCAAAGTACCCATAGCTTGTCATCAACAGTGCAGCGTTTGAACAGTATGTTGTTTGTAACCAGATAATAATGCCGAATCTGTGTGTGTGTCTTTTCATGCCATTTGCTCTTGATGTCTTTCCAAATCGGATCTTTATCTTGTTCATGAGCAATGTCCTTTAAAGATGTGGTGATGAAGTTTTCAAAGGCGACTTTCTGAATGTAAAGAATACTGAAATTTTTCTCGAGGTTGCCTTCTGTGGTACTTTTCTCAAGCCCAGCCGGTGCGCGTGACAGTGCGTCCGCAACAATGTTCTCCTTGCCGGGAATGTAGACTATTGTGAAGTGGAATTCTTGCAGAAACAATGCCCAACGTTTTAACCTGTCATGATTTAATTTTGAAGACATAAGAAATTGTACCCCCCCCATGAACCATGGACCTTGCCGTTGGTGGGGAGGCTTGCGTGCCACAGCGATACAGATAGCCGTACCGTAGGTGCAACCACAATGGAGGGGTATCTGTTGAGAGGCCAGACAAACGTGTGGTTCCTGAAGAGGGGCAGCAGCCTTTTCAGTAGTTGCAAGGGCAACAGTCTGGATGATTGACTGATCTGGCCTTGTAACAATAACCAAAACGGCCTTGCTGTGCTGGTACTGCGAACGGCTGAAAGCAAGGGAAAACTACAGCCGTAATTTTTCCCGAGGGCATGCAGCTTTACTGTATGATTACATGATGATGGCGTCCTCTTGGGTAAAATATTCCGGAGGTAAAATAGTCCCCCATTCGGATCTCCGGGCGGGGACTACACAAGAGGATGTCGTTATCAGGAGAAAGAAAACTGGCGTTCTACGGATCGGAGCGTGGAATGTCAGATCCCTTAATCGGGCAGGTAGGTTAGAAAATTTAAAAAGGGAAATGGATAGTTTGAAGTTAGATATAGTAGGAATTAGTGAAGTTCGGTGGCAGGAGGAACAAGACTTCTGGTCAGGTGACTACAGGGTTATAAACACAAAATCAAATAGGGGTAATGCAGGAGTAGGTTTAATAATGAATAGGAAAATAGGAATGCGGGTAAGCTACTACAAACAGCATAGTGAACGGATTATTGTGGCCAAGATAGATACGAAGCCCACACCTACTACAGTAGTACAAGTTTATATGCCAACTAGCTCTGCAGATGACGAAGAAATTGAAGAAATGTATGATGAAATAAAAGAAATTATTCAGCTTGTGAAGGGAGACGAAAATTTAATAGTCATGGGTGACTGGAATTCGAGTGTAGGAAAAGGGAGAGAAGGAAACATAGTAGGTGAATATGGATTGGGGGACAGAAATGAAAGAGGAAGCCGCCTTGTAGAATTTTGCACAGAGCACAACATAATCATAACTAACACTTGGTTTAAGAATCATGAAAGAAGGTTGTATACATGGAAGAACCCTGGAGATACTAAAAGGTATCAGATAGATTATATAATGGTAAGACAGAGATTTAGGAACCAGGTTTTAAATTGTAAGACGTTTCCAGGGGCAGATGTGGACTCTGACCACAATCTATTGGTTATGACCTGTAGATTAAAACTGAAGAAACAGCAAACAGGTGGGAATTTAAGGAGATGGGACCTGGATAAACTAAAAGAACCAGAGGTTGTACAGAGATTCAGAGAGAGCATAAGGGAGCAATTGACAGGAATGGGGGAAATAAATACAGTAGAAGAAGAATGGGTAGCTTTGAGGGATGAAGTACTGAAGGCAGCAGAGGATCAAGTAGGTAAAAAGACGAGGGCTAGTAGAAATCCTTGGGTAACAGAAGAAATACTGAATTTAATTGATGAAAGGAGAAAATATAAAAATGCAGTAAGTGAAACAGGCAAAAAGGAATACAAACGTCTCAAAAATGAGATCGACAGGAAGTGCAAAATGGCTAAGCAGGGATGGCTAGAGGATAAATGTAAGGATGTAGAGGCCTATCTCACTAGGGGTAAGATAGATACCGCCTACAGGAAAATTAAAGAGACCTTTGGAGATAAGAGAACGACTTGTATGAATATCAAGAGCTCAGATGGAAACCCAGTTCTAAACAAAGAAGGGAAAGCAGAAAGGTGGATGGAGTATATAGAGGGTCTATACAAGGGCGATGTACTTGAGGACAATATTATGGAAATGGAAGAGGATGTAGATGAAGATGAAATGGGAGATATGATACTGCGTGAAGAGTTTGACAGAGCACTGAAAGACCTGAGTCGAAACAAGGTCCGCGGAGTAGACAATATTCCATTGGAACTACTGACGGCCGTGGGAGAGCCAGTCCTCACAAAACTCTACCATCTGGTGAGCAAGATGTATGAAACAGGCGAAATACCCTCAGACTTCAAGAAGAATATAATAATTCCAATCCCAAAGAAAGCAGGTGTTGACAGATGTGAAAATTACCGAACTATCAGCTTAATAAGTCACAGCTGCAAAATACTAACACGAATTCTTTACAGACGAATGGAAAAACTAGTAGAAGCCAACCTCGGGGAAGATCAGTTTGGATTCCGTAGAAACACTGGAACACGTGAGGCAATACTGACCTTACGACTTATCTTAGAAGAAAGATTAAGGAAAGGCAAACCTACGTTTCTAGCATTTGTAGACTTAGAGAAAGCTTTTGACAATGTTGACTGGAATACTCTCTTTCAAATTCTAAAGGTGGCAGGGGTAAAATACAGGGAGCGAAAGGCTATTTACAATTTGTACAGAAACCAGATTGCAGTTATAAGAGTCGAGGGACATGAAAGGGAAGCAGTGGTTGGGAAGGGAGTAAGACAGGGTTGTAGCCTCTCCCCGATGTTGTTCAATCTGTATATTGAGCAAGCAGTAAAGGAAGCAAAAGAAAAATTCGGAGTAGGTATTAAAATTCATGGAGAAGAAATAAAAACTTTGAGGTTCGCCGATGACATTGTAATTCTGTCAGAGACAGCAAAGGACTTGGAAGAGCAGTTGAACGGAATGGACAGTGTCTTGAAAGGAGGATATAAGATGAACATCAACAAAAGCAAAACAAGGATAATGGAATGTAGTCTAATTAAGTCGGGTGATGCTGAGGGAATTAGATTAGGAAATGAGGCACTTAAAGTAGTAAAGGAGGTTTGCTATTTGGGGAGCAAAATAACTGATGATGGTCGAAGTAGAGAGGATATAAAATGTAGGCTGGCAATGGCAAGGAAAGCGTTTCTGAAGAAGAGAAATTTGTTAACATCCAGTATTGATTTAACTGTAAGGAAGTCATTTCTGAAAGTATTTGTATGGAGTGTAGCCATGTATGGAAGTGAAACATGGACGATAAATAGTTTGGACAAGAAGAGAATAGAAGCTTTCGAAATGTGGTGCTACAGAAGAATGCTGAAGATTAGATGGGTAGATCACATAACTAATGAGGAAGTATTGAATAGGATTGGGGAGAAGAGAAGTTTGTGGCACAACTTGACCAGAAGAAGGGATCGGTTGGTAGGACATGTTCTGAGGCATCAAGGGATCACCAATTTAGTATTGGAGGGCAGCGTGGAGGGTAAAAATCGTAGAGGGAGACCAAGAGATGAATACACTAAGCAGATTCAGAAGGATGTAGGTTGCAGTAGGTACTGGGAGATGAAAAAGCTCGCACAGGATAGAGTAGCATGGAGAGCTGCATCAAATCAGTCTCAGGACTGAAGACCACAACAACAACAACAAGAAATTGTAATGCACGATGATCACTGTATACTTTTACGTGCTTACCAGAAAGAAAGAAACGGAATTTGTTAAATGCCCAAACGATAGCTAAAGCTTCTAATTCAGTAACGGAATAATTTTTTTCAGATTTTGTTAGCACTCGGCTAGCAAAAGCAATGGTTTTCTGAACAGTAGTGTCATTTTCTGTGGCTTCTTGAAATAAATGGACACCAAGACCGACTTTAGAAGAATCCGTGCTAAGGCAGAAATCTTGTGACAGATCTGGATGAGCTAATATTGGCGCGTTAAGTAGCGATTCTTTCAAAGAATTGAATTCCAACTGTGCTTGTTCGTCCCAGTTCCAAATAGTATTTTTTCCAGTGAGAGAACAAAGTTTTGGTGTAACAAGAATTTGCATATTCAGAAGACGACGGTAAAAATTTACGAGACCTAGAAAACTGCGGACTTGTTTTTTTGTGTATGGAACTGGAATAGCTCTGATTGCTTCTAACTTTTCAGGATCCGGCTGAATGCCTTCAGAAGAAATAATATGTCCCAAAAACCTCACCTTTGACCTACCGAATTCAGACTTTCCAAGTTAACTGTAATTCCAGATTCTGCAAAAATACGTAACAAACTGTTGAGGATGCGATTATGTTGTTCCCATGAAGCTTCTGCTATTAGAATGTCGTCCACATATAAGGTGATGTGACGTTTTAAGAACTCAGGTAATATGGAATTTAGCCCGCAAATGAATGCTGCTGAAGAAATGTTCAAACCAAAAGGAAGTTTCCGAAACTGATAACAAACGCCGAAACAAAGGAAAGCTGTGTATTTTCTACATTCTGGATGAAGTTCGATCTGATAAAAGCTGGATCTGAGATCAATGGAAGACAACACTTTTACACCATTAAAATTTTGAAGAAGTTCTTCCAACGTTTGCGGCCTGTCTGTTTCAGGAATGATGATCGTATTGATTTGTCTCGAATCTAAGACAAGACTGATCGATCCATTTTACTTCTCAACAACATGTAATGGATTGTTGTATGAGCTTACTGCAGGCTCAATAATGCCCTCGTCAAGCATAGATTGTATTTCTGTTCTAACACGGTCCCTATAATGTGCTGGAATTACATATGGTCTAACACAAAATTTAGTATGCTCACGAACACGAAATTGGTATTGAAATCCCTTGATTGTTCCTGTTTTATGAGTAAAAACTGTGGAATGTTCTTGTAAAATCTCAAAAAGATCCTGCCTATCAGTGTCATTACAATTCTCAATTGTTTGAATTTTATTCTGAATTAACTCATTAATTTCAAATATGCCGTCGATATCATCCCTGTCAGTTCTTGCAGAGTGATTGTTAGTGTCTAGTTCCGTAGAAAATTCCGAACTGTTGTCCAACAGAAGGTAAAGCCGATTGATTTCTTCGTCATGGTTTGAGAGCCAATCTTCAAATTTCAAAGCTATTGACTTACCTTCCTTCTCTAAACTTATTTCAGCATCGTGAAAGTTTAAGATTGCTTTGAATTCATTCAAAAAGTCAACTCCCAATATAATTTCCGTCGACAATAATGGAACAATAAGAAAGTTCGTAGAGAAGCTGTGGCTTTGACAAAAGAATTCTAAGTTGGTTTGTTGGCGTACATCTACACTTTTTCCAAAGATTGCACCTTGTAATTTAACCTTACGTAACGGAAGTGTGGGGCAATCGTTCGATTTGTTGCATTTGCTAAAGGCTGTTTCACTGATTACTGAGATGGGACTGCCAGAGTCAAGTACTGCCGTAAATTTTACGTCATTTACAGTAATGTGAATCACAGGATATGCAATGTTGTTAAGTTTTACGTCGTGTTCCTGGAGTAAGATGTCCCTAATGTCTTCCATTTTTACGTAATTACAAGCTACGGCAGCTACGTCATCAGTTTCATAAGTACGTTTTGTTGCTGCCAGCGGTGTGAGTCATTGCCTATTGTCTCTTTGTTGGCGCGCGTCGTTATTGGGATTTGGAGACCTAACTTCTACAAATTCACCGTGACGAGAGGGCCCTGCTCTGTTTGAATCCCGCCACTTCTGATGCAATTCCGGTCTGTCGTTACGATCATATCGTCTGTCGTCATGTCAGTAGATTCCATAGTTTCTTTCTTGTCGGTCACATGGTGGAGAATTTCTCCCTGAATCGTAACTGCGCGCTGGTCCGTTGCGTCTAAAGTTATTCTGTCTCCCTTGATAGTATTTATTTTGGTTCCCATATTGTCTGTTTCTCTTATTGTCTCTGTGATAGTCATTACCACGGAGAGGTGATCTTTCCCTGTAGTTATTACTACTCTGCCAACGGTTGTCATACGGGTGGTGTCTGTTTTGGTCACGATTTGTGTTGTGAGAATAGACTTGTCGTGTCAAGTTATTACTTCTTTCATCGCGGAATTGCGACGGATGTGACCTGTAATTGTTGTGTTCCTGGTTTCGCGTTCCGCGATTGTCAGTGTCAATTTCTAATTCTTGTAAGAGTCCCTGAAATGCTTCAATGACGTCTTTGCAACGTCCTGCCAAAATAATATGTCGTAAATGTTCAGGCAGTTTGATTAAGCAAATGCGGATGAGTTCTGAGGGGCTGTATGGGTTTGACAGGTATTGATTCTTGTGCAACATGTCTTCAAAATATTTCACAAGACTGGAGAATTCAGATTGTTCGAAATGTTTCATCATTATGATGCCATGTTTTACTCGGTCTTGTGTAGCTTGAGACCAATATGCTGAGAGGAAGGCATGGTAAAATTCTCCTTCACTGTGACAATCGTGAATGACCGATTGCATTCTTACAGCTGGTTCATTCTCTAAATAGCCATACATAAATTCTAACCTGTGCTCCAATGACCAGTTGGGAGGAAAACAATGAGAGAATTGATGGAGCCACGCTTGTGGATGAATGTCGTTGCCGGAATTCTTAAATGTTTTGAATTTACGTGTAGTAATGAACAGTTTATAGTCAAAATCATCATGTCGGCGAGTCGCATATCGGTCATTGTTACGTCGTGTCGGCTGTTCAATCTCAAAATTCGGTGCACATTGCCAATTTCTTTCATAATTTCCGAAATGCGCTGTGTAATTATTTTGTGGCTGTTCCGTATTTCTATGTCCCTCTTCCCGTATTGGGGCGCGAGTGTCCTCTGAAATACGTAATTCTTGTATTACCTGTGTCAGCTGATCTTTTACTTCCCGGATTTCTCTTTGGTGTTGCGTATTAATTTGATTCTGATTTTGTTTGAATTTCCTAACTTTTTCGCACTCTTCAGTGTCATTAAAGACTACCAGTTTTGTGTCATTCTGAATATCATCTACCTTCGTAGATAAATTATTTAGCTGATCCAAAAGTTCAACTACTTTCTCTGATAATGAACTAATTTCCTCCATGTGTCTTTCTGAACCAATTTTCAGAGTATCTACTGTGTCCTTTAAGTTTTCCTGAGTTTTTGCAAGTTGCGTAACCAAATCGGTAGATGCAACTGAGTCTATTTTAGCTTGCAAGGTCTCATGATTTTCATGAACAATAATTTGCAGTTCTTTTATGGCTGCTTCGTGATTCTGTAATAAATTTTCATGAAGCGAAAAAATAGGTTGGAAATGCTCACAAATTTGTGTTTTTACGTCATTACAGACTTTTTGACATTTCGATTCGATGTTATGTAACTCAGTAGTTAAATCTTCACGTGTTTGTTCAAGCGTGATGTGAAGATTTTGTTCCATTGCATCTAACTGTTGCTGTGTTTGTCTCTGATTTTGTTCCATTGTGTCTAACTTCTGAAGCTTTTGCTGTGTTTGTCCCATTTGTTGTATTAATTGTAATAACAATGCATTGGTGTCTGAAACATGTTCCTCAGTGCTTTTCGGCAGTGAATTTGCACCGGCAACATTCACATTTTGACAAGCGGAAAATGTGTCTTGACTCATTTGAGAAAACGGTGAGAACCCACAGCCTGAGTCGACAGTATTTGCAATATTGTGTTCTGTCATTCCCGATTCCTGAGGCGAGCTGTTGCCGACCGATCGATCGATAATGCGTCCCTCTTCACTAATTGTTTCACTGTCCACGCCGTTGTTTGCAGCCCGCTCCATTTCCATATGCACAATTACCAAATTACTACTTTGAATGTCTGTTAATTCAATACTCTGCGGCGCTAACACACTGCTTTCGTCTTCACTGTCATTTCTCAGTTTACTTTGGAGCCTAGTATTACGTTTTTCACACGCCATTATTGTCACAATATTTCACACGACAACACAGAAAAGCACAATTTGAAGGGCAAAAATAAGAGAACAAATTAACATAGCACTGAAAATAATATCTAGTTAATTGCAAGCGCAGCTGTGAAATACTTGGAGCAAATCTAAATGCATGCCACAACTGTGTACAACAATGAAAAAATACAACTACAAAGGAAATTCTCTCTACAATTACGCACTGGCAATAAACAAAATCTACGCTAATTACACAAACTACAAGGAAAAAATCAGAAGATTCCAGTGAGGTATCCTCGGCTAAGGGTCGACATATGAAACGTCCCCTTAGAAAAATTTATACAAGACTGTGCTTAACCTGACACACAATTTTTTAGCGCAACGCAATCTGACTTTCAAAAATTCCTGCAAAAGAATGGCCCTGACTAACATTAACCTATACCTTTCACAAATCACTTACCTCACAAAAATCTTCGCTGCTCAAGCTACTGCAATACAGCGAGCGCCACTACTGCCAGCTAAATAAAAGATTCAAACTATGGAAGGCACTAACTACTGATAGGGATAGTTAGCAAATGAAAGATATTAATAGAGAACAACCAATGTATTTACCTTGATATCATCATATATAAATATAGCAGTTCATGACAAATTTCAAAACTCCGCCATCTCTCTCCCCACATCCACCACTGCTGTCGGCTCACCTCCAACTGCGCAACGCTACGCGCTGTTCACAGCCGGCTGCCTAACACTACAATGGCGAGTATTACAACAATGCAAAGCAGACACAGACTGCCCACAGCACAGCCAGTGATTTTCATACAGAGGTGGCGTTACCAATAAAAAAAACCTAAACAGCCTACTTACAGTGTCATATTCAGGGCCCTATGCAAAACTCTTATTTTTCAAAGGGGCCAGAGGATGACATTCGTAGTTTCTCGAACCTGGTCGTGTAATTAATATACATAGGGGTCCAAAAAAAGGTATCCACTGTTTTAAAGTCCATAACTGGCAAACTAATTGATGCAGCTGTCTCATCTTTGGCAGTGTAATAATTTGTAGTTCGGGTAATCGCCACCAAAGCGTTGTATTCCGTTGTTTTGTTTTGTCAGGAGACAGTCGCCAGATAGTCAGTGTTTTGTTCTTAGTTGCACCTAGTTACTCGAGTAAAGATGGCTGGCGCAAGGTTACATTCGATGAAAGGAAGTCAGTTTTGCAGTGGTATTTTAAGTACGATAACATTAATGAGGTTCAACGGCAATAGCGAAATGAGTATCAAACAGAGCCACCGACACGTTTAACGATTCGTCTCATTCGAGACAAATATGAAGCCGAAGGCTGTGTTAAAGATGTACACAAACAACGATCTGGACGACCTGTAACAGTAGCAAGTCGAGTTAACTCCCGACATGTGTTACAAGAATTCACTAGCTCACCACGGAAGTCTGTGAGACAGTGTGGCTGTGAAACTAGAGTGAGTCGCTCAAGTGTTGAGCGAATTTTGAAGAATGCAAAGTGGAAGTGCTACATCCCACAACTGCTACACGCAATGAAGGAGGACGACCCACATCGTAGAATGGCGTATTCTATTCGAAACCTGCTCATTAGTTATTTGATCTACCCATCTAATCTTCAGCATTCTTCTGTAGCACCACATTTGTAAAGCTTCTATTCTCTTCTTGTCCAAACTATTTATCGTCTATGTTTCACTTCCATACATGGCTACACTCCATACAAATACTTTCAGAAACGACTTGCTGACACTTAAATCTGTACTCGATGTTAACAAATTTCTCTTCTTCAGAAACGCTTTCCTTGCCATTGCCAGTCTAAAGTTTATATCCTCTCTACTTCGACCATCATCAGTTATTTCCCTCCCCAAATTGCAAAACTCCTTTACTACTTTAAGTGTCTCATTTCCTAATCTAATTCCCTCAGCATCGCCCGACTTAATTCGACTACATTCCATTATCCTCGTTTTGCTTTTGTTGATGTTCATCTTATATCCTCCTTTCAAGACACTGTCCATTCCGTTAGTGCGAATCTCGACGAAAATCTACCACGAAGATGGAGAGGTCGCAGAGGTGTTGTGGAGTATCCACCATATTCCCCAGACCTAACTCCTCTGGACTTTTACCTGTGGGGAACACTAAAGGACGTCGTTTATCGACAAAAGCCACGTACATTTGATGAACTTCGAGAATCCATCGTAGATTTATGTGCAGTCAGTAATTCGTGCTGCAGTTCGGCGGCATCGTTTGTGTGTGAATTTTGATGGTGAGTATTTCGAAGACCTACAGTGATATCTTTAAGTTGGACTTTCAGCTAACTTTCACCACAAATGAGACAACTCCGTCAGTTAGTTTGCAAGTTGTGGACTTTTAAACAGTGGATACGTTTTTTTGGACCTCTATGTGTTTTACAAAAAAGTACGACTGCTGGTATTCCATATTTGTTGAAGATTTTGTTGACGTCAGTGCCACCTCTGTCACATGTTGATATCTTTTGCGTTATCTCGTGGAAGGGGAGAGGTAATTGCAGAAACTTTTCCAAACAGTGTTACCTTGTTCCAAAATTCGACTGGTAGGGAGTCGTAAAGCGGGTGTCATTTGCGTCAGATGTCATTCCTCTGCCGGGTAGGGAAATTCGGTCCGTTAACGTACGAAGATTGGAGCGGCGAATATAGTAGAGCAGCCCCTCCGCCTGGCCGCTCATCACGGTGAGGTACTCAGGTGGCGCGGCGCAGAACGGTTCCCGGAAGCTCATCAGCGGGGCAGCGCGCGGTGACACACACGTTCGTCCGGTGGTGGGAGGGACGGCTGCTGCTGCTGCTGCTTCTGGTGGTGACTGTCGCGCGGCGCTCGTGTCGCGTCCGAGGGATGGCCTCCCGCGACGTCACCGCCCGCCGCAGCCGTCTCATTACGCGCCGTACCGGAGCCCGTATGAAATTCCGGGTCAGCTGCCGTCCCCTTGATATTAGCGCCGCAGCCAGCGGAGGATAATTGCACGGCGTTCGTCGGCACGAGCAGTCCGCTGGTGCAGCAAAGTGGACGGAAACTCACTGCGCCGCGTGGCAGAAGTAGGCCGTGGCGCACAGATGTCGGACGCCGAACGGCCTCTGCCGCGACACGTTAAAATGGATCGAGGTCTCCCTAGTCAGTGACTCGTCAGCATCGGCACATGTCGTAAATCACACAGGGCACTAATCCGTCGTGACACTAATCCGTCGCCTGTTCTCCGGCACGGAGGTCTTCTTATAACCGTTGAATAGAAAGCAGTTTTCATTTGCATGTTTATCTCGTCAGACGCAAGTAGGTCGGCATATTTTCCATGTCTTTTAATATTCTAGCTGGGATGGAGCCCACAGACAAATCGTATTTCTTGAATGACAAAAATCCGCCAGACTTGGAGTCTTAAGTTGACGTCCTCTTCCATTTATGGTTCTCCAAGTCTGCATAGCTTCGCCAGCGAACACTCTTTCTTCCAAACCACAATCAATACAATAACTGAAAAAGAATTCGTTGTTTAGTCAACAGAATTAAAAATAAAATTATCGTGAAAGTAAATATAAAAAGAGATCACTTCTTCGTGGCTATGACTATTTCGCGTGTCTGTTCATTATTACTGAAAATTATTCTGACAGTTTTTTCGTCATTGCAGATGGAAAGCTGTGCATACACTTTTTTACACTTCTTTTAGTTTATTATGCAAAACAAAATTTTCACAAACATTTTAACATGCTTCAGTTGTAATTAAAACTCATGAATTACTTGTATGTTAAGAGTAATCTAGATACGGCTTTCCTATTAACCCTGCAGACAGAATTCAGAAACAATAAACCTTCTTTTACTTTGCGCTATCCATTCGTACACCATGCCATTTTCGTAGGTGAAGACGGATAATTCTGTTTTCACAGGCCTATCGAAATGTGTAAAGTTAGCCTTACCACCGAATAGTGACATGGGTATAATAATTGGAACTGAGAATGTTCGACGTGTTTGATTGGAAAAACTGGTTCAAATGGCTATGAGCACTTTGGAACTTAACATCTGAGGGTATCAGTCCCCTAGAACTTACAACTACTTAAACGTAAATAACCTAAAGACATCACACACATCCATGCCCGAGGCAGGATTCGAGCCTGGGACCGTAGCGGTCGCGCGATTCCAGACTGAACCGCCAAGAACCGCTCGGCCACATCGGCCGGCTTGATTAGAAAGTCTATGTAGCTTCGTAGAGTATATTGAGAGTTAGATGGTGGCCGAGTGCGACCCATTTCATATTCTTATCGGCGCCCGTATGTTTAGCGCTATCGATCTACATGGAGAAGGAACGCTAGAATTTACTTCTGAAAACTCATGCGTTTATTTACAGTATTGAAGAGTTGTGAACTTGCGTGACCTATATAGTGGTTTATCGTTCACGACAAACAGGTTGAGTCACTGTCATGTATCAGACTTTTATTTTATGAATTTTTAAGCTGTTTGCGTGAGCACAGTATATATACGCGTGAGTTAGAGCAGAACTTACGTGGTCGTACAATATCAAAGTATGCTACTATTGACCGTTAAGTATGAAATCCGTAGAAGCATAATTTACAGACGGAATGTATAAGGGAGGGGAATATTACAAAAATCGGGCAAGTGCAAAAACATACTTTTTGAGCTAGTACCGCCTTGCTCTTCCCTGTCACAGGGTCTATTTCAAATCGGAATATGTTTCGGCAAAAGCCATACGGCTCTCCAGAAAAATCCATTTGAAAATGTTGGCCTTCTACGGAAAGGATAGTCTCTTGTTAAGTCTACAAAGGCCTGACGAGTCAAGGATTCCTAAGTTTCCTGTTCTCATCTTTCTGGACTGATTACTAAGCACCACATTCAGAGGAAGCGTTCCAGGATTGCAGACAAAGGAGATCGTTATCACGCAGCTGCATTTTCCTAAAAGTTGAGCTCTGAAGGTAGGCATGTCCCAATTTGTAAAATAGCTTTCCTCAGTTCTCATTGAATAACCAACCACAGACGGCACAGATTTCACAATGCTACCGTGACGTATGGGCACTCTCCAAAATATAAATGAGCTTTCCACAAAAACAAGACGAAACGAGAAACTAGAGCCGATTGTTCAGTTGACTGAATGTCAAATAAAGCCCTATAATGCAAGGTAGTTACACTAGTCTCTGCGTAACAAATCAAATGAAAAATAAATACTAAAAGGTCTGACTACAAGCGATACACAGATGCAATTTTTGCATAAATACCATAGAAGTCTTACTTATAAAAGTTACTGGACAGTTGATAATACACTAGGTCTCATATATATGTACTGTACGTGATTCACTGAACAGTGAAGTTAAAGCTGGGTGAAGAGGTCTGGAGAGGAGTCAATCAGAAGTGCAAAAATCATTATAATTGTACTTGAAGAGGATAGAAGTTTTTGTAAGCATGGAACGAAACGATATTCTAAAAGCAAAAGAAGAGTTTGGGTTGGGTTGGGTTGTTGGGGTAGGGGGGGGGGGGAGGGGGGGGAGCAAACTAGACAGGAAATCATCGGTCTCATCGGATTAGGGAAGGACGGTGAAGGAAGTTGGCCGTGCTCTTTCAGAGGCACCAGCCCGGCATTTACCTGGAGAGATTTAGGGAAATCACGGAAAACCTAAATCAGGATGGCCAGACGCGGGACTGAACCGTCGTCGAGTCCAGAACAAGAGTTTATTAACTGTATTTCATTTGATTATACGCAAACCTTGTTCCTTGCAGTCAAATGTTATATACTATGAGATGCAGTTATGGTAAAATATTTTTGGAATTCACAGTCTGGCAGATGACTCAGTTCCCAGTTACTGCTATCTTGAACATGGAAGAAGGTAAGGTCCTAATGTAGCCACATCAATGATTTTGAACTACATGAACAACATTGCACGAAAATCAAAGAGATGAGCCTGGTGTACTTAGTGATGGGAGTACTGAGCAAGATGTAAGGCACAAAATATGTGACAAAATATGTGACAATAGGAATTTGCTGAATGATCAGTATTATTTGAAAAGTTCCAGCTTCCTTGAAGGTTTTCAGCCCGTATTGTGCTTAGCAGATAGGCACTAGTGGTGACTCGATTGTACCATATTATTATATGATTATTTGAGATAAACTACTGTTTTAGGACAATGCTCCTGTAGGAATTTGTCGTAAAGAGCCGTGAGCTGTTACTATGTTAACAGTAGTATGTGTTGAGACAGTTATGTTAATGTGCCTTTCATTGACTTGTGCCATGTTACCGCACTAAAGCACTAGACTGCTATTCGTAGAACTATCGTCATTCATTAGTAGCGTGCCTGTGTACAACGACAAAGGTCGGCTGGTAGAATTACCTGTGAATACTGTTAGAGCGTATAATGTAAGTTGGAGTTATACTTACATATAATAGCCCCGTTTGTGAATGTAGCTTTAAATAATGATGCTAACTTTGTCGTATGAATTTGTTAATGTTTGACCACTTAAATGATCGTATGCAACAGCAATTTAACAGTTGGACAGTCGTAGTAATAAGGTCCCTCATTCGCTCTTGCAGGCTTCTTATTAATATTTTATAGTAGATATCAACTAGTTTCCTGATAAACGGCTCTATGTAGCTCAATGTGGGGAGCGCCACCTATGGCGCGCAGGATGTAGCACATTTAACGACCGTGCTCCTAGTATAACAGATGTAGTGGCGGAGGACATACGGTGCCATATGTAGTTTTACTTATGATCGAAACAGGCTTATGTCTGTTCAAGTTATTTTATTTTACTGATCTTGACGCAACCGCTGGGTTAGGACATTTTTCATTTTTAAAAGCTTATGTTTCAAATTCTGAAGGAAACAGGGGTAAATTATAGGGAGCGAAAGGCTATTTACAATTTGCACAGAAACCAGATGGCAGGTCGAGGGACACGAAAGGGAAGCAGTGGTTGGGAAGGGAGTGAGACTGGGTTGTTGCCTCTCCCCGACGTTATTCAATCTGTATATTGAGCAAGCAGTGAAGGAAACAAAAGAAAAATTCGGAGTAGGTATTAAAATCCATGGAGCAGAAATAAAAACTTTGAGGTTCGCCGATGACATTGTAATTCTGTTAGAGACAGCAAAGGTCTTGAAAGAGCAGTTGAACGGAATGGATAGTGTCTTGAAAGGAGGGTGTAAGATGAACATCAACAAAAGTAAAACGAGGATAATGGAATGTAGTCCAATTAAGTCGGGTGATGATGAGGTAATTAGTTTAGGAAATGAGACGCTTAAAGTAGTAAGTGAGTTTTGCTATTTGGGGAGCAAAATAACTGAGGAAGGTCGAAGCAGAGAGGATATAAAATGTAGACTGGAAATGGAAAGGAAAGCGTTTCTGAAGAAGAGAAATTTGTGAACTTCGAGTATAGATTTAAGTGTCAGGAAGTCGTTTCTGAAAGTATTTGTATGAAGTGTAGCCATGTATGGAAGTGAAACATAGACTAGAAGAGAATAGAAGCTTTCCAAGTGTGATGCTACAGAGGAATGCTGAAGATTAGGCGGGTAGATCACATAAATAATGAGGAGGTATTGAATAGGATTGGCGAGAAGAGAAATTTGTGGCAGAACTTGACTAGAAGAAGGGATCGGTCGGTAGGACATGTTCTGAGGCATCAAGGGATCACCAATTTAGTATTGGATGACAGCGTGGAGGGTAAAAATCGTAGAGGGAGACCAAGAGATGATTACACTAAGGAGATTCAGAAGGATGTAGGTAGCAGTAGTTACTGGGAGATGAAGATGCTTGCACAGGATAGAGTAGCATGGAGAGCTGCATCAAACCAGTGTCAGGACTGAAGACCACAACAACAACAACACGTACGTAATATGTTATCACATACGTTATTTTAGAACTTGGTGTATAGATTGTATTACTGGTCTAGATGTTATTTTGATCACTTCTTAGGACTCATGAAGAGGGCTATATTACTATAGCAGAAACCATGGTCAAGGTTTACAATGAACATAATTAGTGCAGCTGTGGGCTGTTTTTCATTCGTGACAATGCTTCCGTTAATATTCCGTACAAAGTCACTGTGATATCCATTAGTAAATGCCACAGTCTGGATAACAATGTATTCCCGGTTCAGTGCTTCCACCGACAATGGAGTGTTAAACACATAACCTCTAGAGCGTAGTCCGAAATCAGTCTGTCTGTAATGGAGAGTGTGCTTGGACGGGCTATGTATCATTAAGTCTGCCTTGGCAGGTTTCCGATGAATACCAAATGTAAATGAACCGCCCCCCCCCCCTCCCCGCAACGTAATCGAAAGGTCTAAACACAGTAAAGTTATTTAACTTGAAGTATTTTGCTGTGTGTGTCCGTTAAATAAACTATTAGGTTAAAAAATGTCGCAAGGTCCATAGGGGTAGCACCTCATACTGATATATGTGATGGACTGGATGTATAAAAATATATAATACCAGCTATGTTATAAAGATACCCACAAAGTTAGATTAATACAGGACTGATGCATTCTTGTGTGACACTTTTGGTTTCATTCTGCGTATATAAGTCTTCTGCTATAGTTTACACATATGTGTAAAATATTGTATCTTTTGACATCGTAAAAAGTACAGCAGGTAGTGGGACCATCGTTGGGAGCCCATCCTCCGCGCTGGCACACGCAGCAGTCGGCTGTTTTGCAGGGGCTCCGTTCTGTGAGGGACCGCACCGGCATGCAGAGGAGGGGCGCGGTTGGGGCCCCACGGGGGCTCTACGGGCATGAGCCGAATGCTTCGGTGCTGATCTCTGATTGAGCCGACACTGCTGCTGTGATACTTCGCCTCCCTGGGGCCGCCAAGGGAAACACGTCGCAAAGTTAGATTGGGTGAACAAGTCGACACGGAAATACTGCCGCTGGCAGAACTGGGCCAAAGCCATTTCTGCCGCACGCGGAAACACGTACTCTTCTTTTCTGCATTACGCGGCACTCCATACCACTCGACGTCAGGTTTCATAAAACTTTCAGTTTCAAGTTTAGAGACCCTCTGGACTGTCATTACTGTTCCTGACAAATAACATTCACCATTAACGCTACTGTAAGGCATAAAAATATAAAATAAGGAGAAGTTTGCGTATTTAAATAGCGGTGATACTAATACCTGTAATTTCATTATTATATTATACACATTATGTGTTAACATTAACGCTGGAGCTAAACACTAGGGTATTCATTAGTCACACTCAATAGCATCTTTGCATTCATAGCAATGTCTGGATTGTTTATCACTATGAAATCCTTTCTCTGCACTCTACAACGGGTGATGAAATGAATCATCTCATTAACAAGACTGCACTACAAAATATCATACTTAGCGTGAAAAATTGTTTCAATTTTTTACGACGCAGTTTTTGTTCCGGCGCGCTGATGTTGGAATAAACCGACGATCAAATGATATACTCCTCTGCCAGGCACTTAAATGTGATTTGCAGAGAATTCATGTAGACATAGATGTAGATGTAGATGACGACGGAACCAGTGACTGATCTTGAACTACTGCAACCAAGGCACATAAATAAACAATTTGCTCAATGATTTCCATTAAAAATGTCTCCATTTGGCCATATCGTTGCCTGATGAACAGTGTAATAGAAACTTTAGTGAAACCTTCACGTTTCTGTCCATGACAATAACTTTCCTCGTTGCAGGAGAAATGTATGTAACATTATTATTTCTTCCATCCACTTTAGAGTAGAAAAATAATCAGTGGTGAGGCGTGGCTTTCAATTTGATGCAAGCTCCAAGTAAAAATTTTCATTAAACCAATGTCGTATCTATAATATTTTCTTAATCTCTGTAAGAGAAACCTGTGAATAGATTTAAATTCTTACGGGAAGATAGCCAGTGATACATATTTATAAATAACACTAAATTAAATTTCATATCTTATATTTTTGTACATAGAATCTGTCCTTCTGGTTTTCCTACCGAAGATATCAGTTAAATCATCGTAGAAGGATGGGATTTGACACAATGTTGCAAGTTGGGAACTGCTGAGAAGACCCAGTGTACAAGGCTTCCCTTGAGTACGAGCTGTTTCTAAAACAGGATTCAATCATCTTCATTGCTGAGAATGACCACTCACACGAATTGGACGTTGCAATGGAAATTACTAGGACAAGTTTAAGAATTGTTGGAAACACAGGAACTAATCCCGCTTCTGCCAAGTACTGGTGCAACTTCACAAGAATGTCTTATGCCTTTAATTGTTTCTTAATAACACACAAATTCACTTCTCGGTGTTGTAAAGTCAAATAATATTGCAAAGATCTGCTCCAAATTCAAAACTCATTTATCTGTAAACTATTTTGCAAGGTATTAGTTTAAATTACTGGGAAATAGAAGTTTTCTAAGCCAGTAAATCTGGAAACACTATCGCTCTTCATGAAGTCAATAATTTTCCAGAATAACCTCTTATAGGCAGTTGATATATTTTCCCGTGGTATAATATCTACTCTAAGTCTTTTATTAGGGCCAGTATTATCACAGACCTCAGATAATTTATACCAGATAGATTCAAAGTCATGCCTGAGTTTCGTGCGTTGCACGGACAATTTTTCAACTTGTTTACTTTAAAATGCAATATCAAAAGCCTTCTTTTCGGAATACTTGAAACCATACATCATAATGAGAAAATATGCAGTTGATTATATTAAGAAAACTGTTGAAATGAAACCTACATAATGTTGAAAGAAGATTATGAGCACCATATATTATATCCAGATCTCATTTTCGACCACTGAGTTTAATTTTCTATACCTGTTTGTTTTCGTACACAGATTGTAATACCTTTTAGCACGATGTGATCTGGAAACCTTTTGCCGGCCGGGGTGGCAGAGCGTTTCTAGGCGTTACAGTCTGGAACCGCACGACCGCAACAGTCGCAGGTTCGAATCCTGCCTCGGGCATGGATGTGTGTGTGATGTCGTTAGGTTAGTTAGGTTTAAGTAGTTCTAGGTTCTAGGGGACTGACTGTAATGCTTTTGTAAATATAATACTGCTATTAATCTGTATATTTTAAATTTTTTTTTGTTCCATAATAATTTTGAGAAATTAAGAAAATACCATAACGAGAGTAAGCTTTGGTTAAGTGTAGTTTATGTATTTAAAATAACCTCTTTGACGTAGATGGAATAAATGTATTAAAACATATTTTGTGAATAATTATGTAATATTTCAAGCACAACTGTAATTAATTTTGTAAATTTTGTATGTATATGCTGTCATGCAATTGTTAATGGTTCATACTTAGGGTTTTTGTAAGCAGAAGTGTAAATTGAAAAGGTGTAGGGATCATAGGTAGAACGGAACTCAGTGGAATGGAAAAGGCGGTTGGGCGCGGAAGAGAGATTTGGCGCGCAAGTGGCTAATATAGTCGGTAGCTGTCCTGCAAATGGGGAAGACGCTTTACGTTTTTCAAGCACTAGAGGTCCCGAATTTACCTGCAAGACCGGGTTTTTAGCCTCGGACGTGCTCTACATGATTGTCGCAGAACGGCAATAAATCAATAGCTCAGAAATTTGTAATTATATCGTGTTGCCACCAAGAGGAAGACAGAGCTATGTTCATCAAGAGGCGTACCTGCGCCATGTTACTACGCAGCACCGCCTCACGCCACCTTCGACATCAGTAACAGGCAAAGTACTTTATTTAGAAGTGTATCACAGTATGAACCATCCATCTTCAATCAGTGGAATATAAGTATTAGATGTACCTTTTAACCTTGATTTTCCTATGTCATTTACCTCAGTAGGGTCCTTACCTAAACGAATTTATTCCGAGTATCCTAATGTTTATTGAAGCTCGAATAATAGTAAATTACTGGCAAGAGTACTTTTTTGGTAGTAAATTCTGAAAATCATTATTAAATACTAGTGTTTGCACGTACCAGTTTAAGGGCCAATGATTTGCGTGGCCATGAGGATAAGTTTTCAATAGTATTCCTGAAAGTAAAGTAACATAATTGTTTAACTGCAGCAATCTTAACAGTAATTGTTCAAGTTGCTTCTCCATGCCAAAGAAAGCCAGACAAATATTGGTGTTAGTAAAACGTTAACAAATAACAGTCCTAAAGAAATGAAATTTAGTCGTGTTAAATAATAGTTTTGGTCGTATGAATGATAGCTATAAGTTTAATATTTTTTTGTATCCTTCTTGAAACATATGTGTGTTCTTTAAATAATTACTGAAGTATAGTGATAAATTCCATAAGTAACAGGAAGTGGGATTAATAGTACTTACTGCCAAGTGACCGTAGTAAGCGAAAGTAGTTATTTATTCTGTGTCGAAAATTGACTTCATCTTTTTGTGTAGACACTGTGCCCGATTTGGGCTGACGACCGTTTTATTAAGCGAAACAGTTTATTGTTATAACAGGCTTTGTCTGATAAAAGGTTTCCAAAAGTAATAATTCTCACTGCTTTTCCCCAAAGTGCATGATTCGGAGAAAAATAGTTCGATACTTTACCACTGGGTTGAACACGGTTAAAATCTCTCTCCGAGAGTCGATGGTTTGGAGTGTTAATGATGCATGATTTTGTGGTAGTGTTCCTGCCGCTACTTGCTGCACAGTTCTGACATTCCGAATCGCGGATCTTCCGTCTTAACAGTGGTAGAACTTAAACGTTCTGGTACCGTATTGACGATGTCCTCGGAAGTGAAGTCCCATAGAGCTCAGAGCCATTTGAACCTCTTTTGGAAACCTCTTGTTTTTAACAGTGGAGAGTTTTCATTCGCTTTGTAAGTTTAGCAAAGAAAATACCACAATCAAAATGTGAAGTAAAAAATATTTTACTCTGATCAATAAAGCTTGAAACAAAACTAAATTCAGTCTTCGTGAATTACAATGTAGAAAGGGAGCTTGTGGGCATTTTACTCTTGTTCTTATCTGAAGAGTACTTGTTATCTCATGACATCACAGCTGCCCCGTCATATATGTGCAACACCATTTTTCTTTCACAATTAGATTCCTTCAGGATACCGAACACATTATGTACTAAAGGACTTGCTGCTTTATCAGCAATGACATCTCTGAAAAACAGAAACTTTTAGTAATTACTTCCAGTTTTTGTTACATACCTAAGTAAGTGTCATAGATAATTGTGATTTTGCTGTAGAAAAAGCACCCTACTTTTACCTTTAGAGAAAAATTCTCCATTTTCTTTTTATGTTTTCACTGTAATTCTGTATTGCGAGCCGGAAGTGCCCACTTAAAAAACATGCAGTCCGTGTTTTTCCTAATTGGGTAAACCGTTTGATACAAGTGTGATTTTGCATTCCTTGGTGTCTTTCCTGAACTTTGTGTAAGTTACCCAAGTCGTCAAAACCTGCATAACAACAAGTGCTTTTTTCTTGTGAAAAAGCAAGCACGGTGAGCGAAACAATTTCCATAACCATGGAATTGTACATTTTTTTATTTAAGTTCCACTTAAACATTTTATCACATCTGTTTTGCATTCCGATTTCATTAGTAACAAGTTTTTTCTGCTTTTCAATTGTAATAACTATTATATTTAGTTTTTCCTCATAACTGAAAGAACTAAACCTGCTCTTCAGTGATCTTTCTATTGTCAGTCCATACAGATCTTCCTGTTCACACTGTGAGCGTACATATTCCAATCCGCTCCACTCAGGCGGTTCCAGTAATTTTAAGAGCTGGCCAACCCTGCGTGAAATGCAGCCTGAAATGGAGGATGTATGAAATTCACGCGCTTTTTCTAATAACTTAAAACTTCAAAAGAAATCGCTATTTATTACAGCAAAATGCCGATTGAATGAAAATACGCAAATTATTACTATTGAAACGTGCTTACAGTTCTGTTTAAAACCACCGCATGAATGAAGCAAAAATTTTTGCTTCTCAGACCATTGAAATTTTATGTGGCGACGTCCTTCCATGCTTCTTAACTGTTGTGAGATGACGCTCCTGCTGACGCAAAACTAATAAAAATTAGATTTGAAGTAGAAATTGAAATAAATCACTGTAGAAAAGATGTTAAAATTAAATGGAGTAGACGGCGGTTGTTGATGGTGGGAGCATTTTTGTGAGTGGCCCTATTAGCTTTTAGGAAAATGCTGTAAATTGCAGAGAACATTACATCTTTTAATACACCTGCAGTTTTGCGGTCCCGGTATCTCTTATTTATGTGTGAAATGGACTTGTAGCTTGGAGGCTGTGGCTAGATCGTCTAAGGTTCTGCACTTGCATTCAAATTTGCAAAACGCTTCGTGATGCTCGCCAGTTAATCTCAGGGACGCAGGGATGCAAATGAATAAATGGCAGAATACTAATTGTAATCGACCATTGCGTCTCAACGGCACGATACGTTAAGCTCGTATAGGTCGTTGGCTGTAGCAATAAAACATTTCATGTTAAAATGAGAACTCATAAGACTTAACTAATATACATTAATTTAATTACAAAAGGTTATAAGGCTGATATATGACACTTGCATCATATTTGTCTACACAAATGAAAGATTAATTACGGATGCGCAAGGAATGCAGCTATAGTGCGGCCTGTCAGTCTAAAGGCTAACAGAAAAGATAGAGAGGGAGATCTGAGAATGAACGCTCTTCACTTAATTTCCAAGACAAAAGCAAAAAAGTATTATAACCGATAACATCAGCCACAGGCTGACTGTCGCTATATGTTTGAAATGTTATTTATAAAATCATAATTACATTTCACAAAATTAATGTACGTAGGTTATTTAGATGTGAAGTTATTTACAGTAAAAATTAGATTAGCGTGCCTTGTTTTCCCTTCCGTCGTTTTTGCGAAGGTACATTTACATAAAATTACGTGGGTCTCTCCATGTAACACTTTAGGACGTATCCCGGTCCCGGAAACCTACGAGGTACACGAATGCGTGAATGTTCAGTATTGTTTAATACTGAATGAGCTAGGGGCGCTGGCCTTAGGAGCTTCGGTAGGTGCCCGACTGTCCGCAGCGTGTCGGATGTCCGCGATTAAATTTTGAAAATATATCCTGAGCAAATGAAATATTGTTTCTTGATGAATGTCGCTTTTCTTTTTCTTCTTCTGAAATTCTTCGGCTAGAGCCGTTTCCTGTGTTTCTATGCACGCTTCATCACTGAAGTTAAGCAGCGTCACTGTCGTTCACTTCTCTGTACGATTCCGATAGCGTCTCGTCGACATTTCCGTATGAAATACCGCGATAATTTACCAAATAAAGGTCATTCTTCGGAGGTGGTCATAGGACAGAGAGTAAGACTTTGACATATCTGAGTAACAACTCGTTATTTCCGAGAACCCGATGAGTTGATGTGACACTACTAGAGGTACTCATTGATGGAATCAACACGTAATAACTACGCCTTCTACATACAGTGTAACGGTGAGTAATTAGTCCACTGTTTTATCTTGTTGAACGATTACAAAGTAGTGATATAAGTTAGGCTGTAGGTAATACCCTGTAATACACGCTTTAAAGATGTTGATATGCACGCAAATAGCGCAATAACCCTCTATAAATGCCCGATTTTATTTATTGTTGGTATTTTCGCATTTTTCATGTTTTTTCTTACAGATTTTTCTCTTCTGTTTCTTCCAGTTCTATCACTTCCAAATGAAATAAATGAATTTGTCAAATCCCAATTCATAAATATGAATTTGCAACGTCAGACATTCTTTGGGACTAAATAAACTGTGTACCAACCACATTTTCAAATCAGGAGGCATCTATAAGGCAACATTAATTTTCTACTTGTAAAAAACACTCTACTGTAGTCTCTGTTTTTATCTCGTATAATATTAGTTTTGCTTTTGTGTCTATGGTACGCCACCCACAGCTCGGAATACCCGCAGTATTTTTCTCTCTTACCCATGTAATTTCTTATTATTTATTTTATTTACACGTTGAGTTCCGTTGGACCAAAATGAGGAGCAAATCTGCAAGGTCAAGGAAGGAACGTGTCTGTAAATGAAATTACAACATAAAAGTAATAAGAGATAAATATTTATGAAACCGAAAAAAGTCAGTCCATGAGTTTGCGTAAACGCAGTTAACTATACAATAAGATTCAGCTTTATTTTTCAAGGAACTCCTCGACATAATTGAAGGAGTGGCCCATGAGGAAACTCTTCAGTTTCGATTTGAAAGCGCGTGGATTACTCCTGAGATTTTTTGAGTTCGAGTGGTAGCTTATTGAAAATAGATGCAGCAGTATACCGCACACCTTTCTGCACATGAGTTAAGGAAGTCCGATCCAAATGCAGGTTTGATATCTGCCAAGTATTAACCGAGTGAAAGCTGCTTATTCTTGGGAATAAGCTAATGTTGTTAACAAGAAATGATAGTAAGGAATACTATATTGAGAGGCCAATGTCAAAATACCAGGACTCGTGAACAGGGGTCGACAAGAGGTTCGTGTACTTGCACCACCTACTGCCTGAACCACCCGTGTCTGAACCAAACATATGCTTTTAGAATGGGAATAGTTACGCCAAAATATAATACCATAAGACATAAGCGAATGAAAATCAGCGAAGTAGACTAATGTTTGTGTCGAGCGTTCACTCACTTCAGATACCGTTTGAATAGCAAAAATGGTAGTACTAAGTCTTTAAACAAGATCCTGAACGTGGGCTTTCCACGACATCTTACTATCTACCTGAACACCCAGAAATTTGAACTGTTCGGTTTCACTAATCACATGCCCGTTCTGTGAAATTAAAACGACATACTTTATGAATTCTGTGTTAGGAACTGTAAAACCTGACTCTTACTGTGATTTAGTGTTAGTTTATTTCCTACAAGCCATGAACTTAGGTCATGTACTCCACTATTTGAAACCGAGGCAATGTTGCACACAACATCCTTTAATACCAAGCTAGTGTCATCAGCAAACAGAAATATTTTAGAGTTACCCGTAACACTAGAGGGCATATATTTAAATAAGGAACACGAGTGGCCCCCACACTGATTCCTGGGGTACCCCACCACTTGATGGTACCCCACTCAGACCCCACGTCACAGCCGTTATCAGTTCTGTGAGTAATGACCTTTTGCTGCCTGTTTGCTGGAGTAAGAGGTGAACCAATTGTGAGCTATTCCCTGTATACCGTAATGGTGCAACTTCTGAAGCAATATTTAGTGATCAACACAATCAGATGCCTTAGTTACATAAAAAATATTCCAAGCGTTCAAAATCTTTTCTTTAACCCATCCAGTGCCTCACAGAGAAAAGAAAATATAGCATTTTCAGTTGTTAAACTACTTCTAAAGCCGAACTGTACATTTGATAGCAAATCGTGTGATATATAATGATCAATTATCCTTACATACACAGCCTTTTCAGTAACTTTTGCAAACTCTGATGGCATAGAAATAGGTCTAAAATTATATACATTATCCCTTTCTATCTTTTTTTAAAGCTTCTTTACTACTGAGTCCTTTAGTCGCTCAGGAGATTGACAATTCCTAAAGGAAAAATTACAAATATTGCTAAATACGAGGCTAATATGTGCAGCACACTACTTTAATACTCTGTTAGATACTCCATCATGACCATGAGAGTCCTTAGTCTTCAGTGATTTAATTATTGACTAAATCTCCCTCTTGTCTTTATGACAGAGGAGTACTTCAGACATCAATCTCGTAAAGGCATCTGCCAAGAAAGTTATACGATTCCCTGTAGAAACCAAATTTTCATTTAATTCACCAGCAATGCTCAGAAAATGATTGTTAAATACTGTACATATATCTGATTTATCTGTCACAAAAATATTTTAACTGCGAATTGACTTTATATCGTCGACCTTGTGCTGTTGACCAGATACTTCCTGCACAACTGACCATATGGTTTTAATTTTATCCTGGGAATTTAATTATTCTATAGGCATAACACCCCCCCCCCCAATACTATTTGCCTTCCTAATAACATTTTTAAGTACCTTATAATACTGTTTGTAATGGGCTACTTTAGCTTGATTGTGACTACTTCTAACATTTTCACATAATGCCCGCTTTGTTCTACAAGATATCCTTATCCCACTAGTCAGCCACCTGGGCTGCCTATTACTAATAGTGCCCTGTTTATAACGTTCTAATGGAAAGCAACTCTGAAAGAGCGTGAGAAATGTGTTAAGAAAAGCACTGTATTTATCATCTATGTTACCGTCACTATAAACATCCTGCCACTCTAGCTGCTTTGCAAGGCTTAAAAAACTCTTTGTTGCTGTTGAATTAACTTTCCTACATTTTTGTAATTAAATATGACATTTGTTTGAGTACAAAAGCCTTTTAGTGCTAAAATTTGTGGATGATCTGAAAGGCCATTCACACTTTTACTAACAGAATGACCATGTAGTAATGAATAATGAATAAAAATATTGTCTATGGATGTGCTACTGTTCCCCTGCGCCCTAATTAGAAAAAACACAGCCTGTATCAGATCGTATGAATTTAGGAAATTTACCAACATCCATTTTCTTGCAACATACTGTCAGTGGTTGGAGTGAACTACCGCATCCGTCTTATAACATGAAAAATTCTGATTGAAATTGTATGTGATTGTGCCACAAAATGGACAATGGCAGATATCTCCACAACAATCGGAAAGTCATTCTTTCCGAACTGAATTTCGTGAAGAAACAATGTTTATCACTGCATTTTACCAATAACACTACGAAAACCAAACCTTTTCGTGTTTAATATCAAACAGACCGAAACTGATTATCAATAAAATGACAAAGAAATGAGGTATTTCGCACCCCTGGTTCGAAATCAATTGGTGCTAACAGTCTTTGTCTGCAAGAAGCGTTGCCTAATTTCCAGATCCTTGTATTCCGTGGTAAAGTAAGTGATATGCCGACTATAAATATGACTACGTTGACATAAAAGAAACAAGACCCTCCGAGTTATTACGCAGCTACCTGCTTCTGATGATAGCCTGTTCATTCTACAGTTTAATTTTACCCACTACATTTTGTTTTTAGGAGACATCGACATTTTCGTTGCAACATTCTGCATGTTTGTCTTATACTCAGCTCCGACATATCGATACAGGCTCTTTCTGAAAACCCTTTGTATGGATACTGGAGAATATTCATATCTTTGCCAGGTAAGTTTGTCCTTTAACCAATGGGATGCCTTCGAGAGTTACAGGCCATGAGGCCGTCTTGGTTAGACATAGCTAACACCATTCCAGTTCTGAGTGCCATACTTGAATGAGTTCTATTCTGTGCTCCGACTTGAGAATAGTACTCGCTTTCTCTCGTCGCTACTTGTGCTGAAGTGCAGTTCTGCGGTGATGAAAGAATTAGGTGAGATCATTTCAGTTATTTGTGGTGTAGACACTGGGCGAAGTGGTTAAATTACTTCTTGACTACTTGCTAATTTCTGCACAGTTTGTTGTGTTTTCAGGAATGCCACAATAATCTTGCGAATGGCGAAATGTACACTCCTAGATTTCTCAACTTTGATAAAACCAAGCTAAAATATGCTTTCAATCCGTTATGCTGTAAACTCAAAATCATCACCCTCTCTTGAAAATGTGCTTTGTTTAAAGTCGTTTACTGAGGACGTAATATTCCGATCACTCCGTGCGAACTTGGATCTTATTTCTAGTGACATTCTGAACACATGTGGGATTGTAGATTAGTTACCTTCCTTTGTTAACAATAGAAACATTTATTAAAGAAATTCGTTCTAAATTATATCCGTCCAAACCAAGTCATTTCTTTGTTATTTAAGCATGATACAGTGCCGTGTTGCTTGATCGCTATACTCCTGCAATGTTTTGATTCTAATCACATCCAATGAACATTACAATGTATCAGAGGCAAAATACTGAACTGCCGACGCGAAACATTAGGTAGTATCTCTTTGTATGCTATCCAGGTAAAGGTAAAGATGTAGAAAGGTAGATCGTCGAGTGCTGTTTACACGATCGCTGCTTTCAACGTGTGGTGCAAGTGGTCTCACACTTTGCGGTGATACTATACTGAAATGATCTTCAGAATTAGTTTTATGGCTCACTTCCTTTTATGCTTAAAGTCAGAGACCACAAAACTGAGAAAATAACTTCATGAGCACTGCTGGTCACTATAAGTTGGAAACAAGCATTTATTCAATTCTTATTCGCTCTCTAGATGAAATCTTACCGCATAGCGTTATTAGTTCTACTGTAACGCCAGCCTCCCGTGACACGAGTTAATCTTATCCTCCGCGGGGATTAGGGAAATTTGACGGTGCGTGAGTCTAATGGATGAAGGTATTTTGAATGTATTACAATTAACGGAAAAACCTAAACAGGCTTTGACTTTGGGGTTTAATGAAAATCAGTAAAATTCATGTACGAATGAAAAATGAGCGGTAGCCAACCAAATTAGGCACATTAAATGGGAAATGTAAGTTTAAGAAAATTGACTATAAGTTATTGAAGTTACTTTGAATAGCACACAGGATACAAACGGACACAGCGCATTCTGAGCTGTGGGTAGCAGTAGTTACCAAAAATGCACAAACCAGTAATCATAGAAAGCTAAATTGTACTCAACTCATAATAGTAACAGCTACAATCACAATCATTACGTGACTCAGTACTGAGATGTTACCGCAGGAAGCACCAAACTAAAGTTGGACATGGAGGGGCTACTAACTTAACTGACATGTAGCAACCAGTAATAAAAATAACACATAAAACAAGTAGTATCTCAATTACACTGTTTGCTCTCCCATTTAAAGAAATATATCAGATTTCTTTAGTAAGAATGACATTCAAATTATCTCTATAATATCTGAAGAATATAGTAGAGACCATGAACTTGAATTGTGTCACTACTCTAGCTCTGTGATTATTTCATCAGTACGTTTACTTGAACTGAAGTTAATTCTTAGCTTCACTTGTAATAGTTAATGTTTTTACTTCTCAAGGAAAATTGTTCAACACTGAGCTCAATTAACTCCTAATAAATCGGTCATGATAGTAATCAAGGCTAAATTATGTTTAAAATAACCTCAACTTATGTGCCTTTTTCATCACCTTTGAAGCAGGTATTTTAGACAGTAACATTTACACAGGTGACACTGAAGTTTTGCAAAGCGATACTTTGCAATAAATTGATAATACTTTAGCAAAATTCTTACTAACTACAATTTTTTTGTAATCCTTGCTCATTTGACACACATGACTAAATCACTGTTTCTTTTGAAACATGATACTCGGTTTTATAAACACTTAGGAGAGGACCCTGCATAGGTTCATGATCAGGGTGGAAGATACGGTTTTAAACACAGGTGTATTGCACTTGGGTTATTATTAATTAGATCACTCACACAAATTACCTGGCCCATGCTCTGATTTATCTCTGTATGCATGAAGTTGGTGGAGCAGTGGTGAAGTAGTGGTGGCAAGCGACGTGGCGGCTAACTGTACTCAGGGCTCTTGATGATTGAATGCTCTGTACAATTTGTTCTTGGCGACGGATTTTTAATGTGTTGGAGCCATTCCTTACAGCTGAGAGTACCATGCAACAGCCAAATCCACATCCGACACAAAATTTCTTGCCATGCAGCCTCCAATTGCCTCCCTCGGCACTGTTGATGTGTACCGTGCAACAGTTAGTCACTGACTGCATACCATTCCCACCAAGTAGCCACCAAGTTCGACCACTAAAACCACCTTTTACATCACGCCGAGCCACTTCCGTTATGGAGGGACTTCCCTAGATATATTCCATTTTACAATACAAGTGCCCTCAGCATGAACCAGCTTACAATACACGATGTTTTTCTTCTAAATACACATATTATAAAACTTCCTTATTTTATACATCATTTAGCTTTTTCCATATACACATTACAATACTTTAAATTTCTTCTAAAAAGTCAATGACCTTAATCAACAGAGAATATACACTTCCTAATTACAGATACACAGTTATATAACATAAACCTACTTCTGATCGATATAAGTGTTAGACTGCCACACACACCTTACAATACTGGACAACCCCTACAACAGTTTCGTTTCAATGAATTTCATTACCAGTATTTAACTACATTTTCTTACAGTTAAAATTTCATCTGGTCAGCATCCACAAAACGACAGCAGTGGCGTATGTCACTGCCAAGACATTTTATGAAATTAGCCGGTGGTAACAAGCTTTACTGGACTCTTTGACTGTTTCATGTTCAATCCTATTAGATAAATCTTGCAATTTGGGATTACTTTCACATTATTATTTCGTTCTTGTCGTCTCCTGATTTCTTTTCAGGTACTGATCTTTGTAGTGATGTCATTGCTTGAGATGTGGACACGTAACTGTACTTTTACTTTTATGTTTTGCTACTGACTGATCAATAATTACCTGTGTACTTAATACGAATTGAATACCATATATTTAAATCTACTTACGGTGACGATGTTTCTGAAGATACATTTCTATGGCTCGTGATGTGACGTACCTTTTACATTTCTCGTTTTTGTGTTTTCGTTTTCTTTAAAGGCAAAGAGAAAAGGCGAAGCGGTAGCCCACCTAGAGCCCACACCTACCGTCATGTATTTTTGATTTTCCAATGTTAAAAACATAAGATGTTTTTCCTGTTCCTCGGTAAGAGGAAGGACTCACATTCTGTTAATGAACGAAGGTAGACGCGCCTTATTTTAGAGTGCAATCGGCCATATTCCCTGTGAGAATAAGTAAGAAGTCTGTATTTTTGATTTGCATCACAGGACGAATACAGTATTATTTTACGAACAGAAACATTATAGAAGTTATTATTCTAGGTGGTCGTGCAATACGTAAAAATCCAGGAAGACAACCTGTGTATTTTGGAATTACATTGAAGATCCGATTGCAATATCATGGACATGGTCAATATTGAGCCCAATAGCTGGATACGGCGATCGGACGTAGTATTATTAGTTGATAAGCATGTATCTACAACAAGAGAAAAACTATTACGTCCATGAAGAACTAATATGAACCCTTTTACAGGGATAGCCCACCTTAATGTGCTTGTCCGAGCACCAAAAATTAATCTCATTGCTTCTATATATATATCTTAGCATTTATTATTATTGTATATTTTTATTATATTGTAGGTGGTAATTGGTTTGTTTTATCTAGTATGTAGCTATGGAAATCGTAGTCAGTCACACTTATTGAGGATAACGATCTGATACTTCATGTATGCTATAGTTGTTATGGTTAGGTGGTGCTATTCTGCTGATGCACTGTGGGGTAAAATTCATTTTGATGTGTGATATACATCAGCAATTATACTGAGAGTTGAAGCATTATAGCATGGAGATACAGTGGAAATTTAGGGAACTTGGGTGTAATTAAGATAATTTTGTTCGAGTTTAAACATAAAGGGGAAACGTACCTTGTTTTGAAACTGAGGGGGGGGGTAGAAAATGTAATGGGTGAGGGATGACTGTCTGACCATTACAGTACGAATTTAGGCCGTTTTGCTATCGAATTTGTTCATGACAAAGTGATAGATATGGTGCAGTGTGCTGAAAAAAATTTTGGTGGTCTGAAAGTTGGATTTCTCTTGAAAAGTTGATTTATAAGTTTCATTGATGTACCATGCCCTATGTGATATATGTTTTGATGTGTCAATGTTGGCCCATTACAGCTGTATTTTAGTGAAATTCATATTTGTTTTGTGCAACTTCGTGAATCAAATGCTAGTAAGGGATAGCACAAAAGGAACTCTTTTGTTCTTCTCCAAAGTTCAGAATCGCATGAGACCACCAATAGTGTAAATCTTTTTGGTAAAACGCTCTCTGTAACTTGAGATACAGATTTGAGAAAATCCCCTCACCCCACCTTTTTGCATATATTTTCTGATGAAGGAGTAGTGTCACAGGGTTCGTTGAGGAACATCTTTGGATGATTAAAAGGGGTAAGAGATTGAGGAAGCTGTATTTTCCCTCGTTTATATTTTCGTTAGGCTATGAGAGAGGTTTACTTGAAACAAAGAGAAATTTGTGTGACTGATACTGTGTAGTGCTGATCATATTACCTGGGCTTTTGTGGTCATTTACACAATGCATTTGATGAATCATTGAATGCAATCATGTTTCTTTCGGTGGTTCTGTGGAACTTTATGAATTCCTTAAGACATGTTATCTTTGGATGAATCCCCAATGTTGGAGCTGTTCTGTGGAGCGTGAGCAGTGGTCAAACTTTTCTTGATAATTAGGTGCTTTTTGGAGAGTTGATATAGATTTATTGCATGGTTTTTAGTTTTTTTTATCGATGTAGGACTCACAATTGTAGTGCAGGGTTTGTATACTGAGGTTTCACCTTGAGATTGTTCTTTCTTCTCTGGCGATCATATTATTCCGTGTCTGATAGAAAAGCTTAAAGTTCAGCAAAGCGGAACGATATATGGTCCTTTGAGAGGGAGTCAAGAGGGAAATAAGAAATCTCAGCGAATGGAACCATCTAAGCCTGACGTCTTGTGCAGTATTGCTATTCAAGGAGATGGAAGAGTGTCTAATAGTGGATCATTCAGCACATCGACTAGTCAGGTACGGAGTACTGGAAGCAGTGGTGTTAACGATAAAAATCTAGAGGCATTAATGTTGTCACGAACCAGGATCTAAAATCTCTGATGTGGTTCAGGCACTTGACTGTGTCAGTAATCATGGTATATCAGGAGACGTTTCTGCAACTTGCTCTGTCGAAACTGAACATCGGAACGTTAGTTCAATACCCGAAATTAATTGCGTAATTTGACTTACAACGCAGTAAAGAGGAGCACTTTCATTCAAAGTTTGATGAGACAATTTCCACTGATTAAAACAAACTTGCTTCTGTCGAGGAAGGTAAGAATAACATACAGGAAGTCGTTAGTGTATCTAATAGATAATTACAAAATGATTTTCAACCTTGATGGTAAGTATGTGAAAAGAGTAAGACTGATTTCACACAGAACTGTGAGGTGGTGCTTATTCAGGAAGTTCTTACTCAAATTCAAGAGAAGTTTAAAATCACACTAGATTGCTACAGAGATTGGAAATTAATTTTATAAATAGACGATTAGATCAGAAAAAGAGGTAACAGGAAATTTTGAAGTAATTCAGAAAACTGTTAAGAGGTGTGTAGTCACATTGAAGAGTTGTTTGCTTGTGAAGAACAGAGTTCCAATGGTATTGTGCATGTGGCTGTTGGTGAATCATTGAAGTGAGATCATTGTTGAGATCTAAGGAAGGTCAAATGGAAACTGATATGCGAATAACGGAATTAGGATAGGAAATGAATGAGACGGTGTCTAAGATTGAGTAAATATTACGAGTTGTTGCTGAAGGTCATTGTGGCCGAGGAGGTCATGATCCTGATGAGGATGATGTGGATTCAGGGATGAAAATGTGCCAGATCTCGTGTGTCGTTATAAACAGAGCAGCTCTCATTGCAATTGTGATCATTTAAATTATGGGAATGCAAACTACAAACACGTCTGGTTTTGACCATATTAAGTTTTTCTCTGTAAGAAATTTTCATGTGTTCAGAAATGCTTCCAATCATTTTCAAGCCTCCTTCTAACAGTTCGATTTCTCACACCCACTAACGCGGCCTGTTTGTGACGAGTTTGAAGTTGCGTGTACTTATTTGGAAAGTGAACTGGCCATGTACATGCAAAGCTTAGACGCGAATTGTGCTCTTGTGAGAAGATTTGCGACGTGTTCTTATCTGCATAATGGTCTGAGACAGCACAGGACAAAGTTAAACAGGCTGTTTTTACCATGTTAAAGTCTTCTTAGTTTTATGAATCCGGTTCCATTTTTTAAACATAGAGTGGTGGATTTAATTTTTGCATCACTAATTTTTACTTCATAATATTTTCTTAGGCGGCTGTTTGGTTCAATTTATACCAGTAAATTGTTGTTATATCGTCCTTTGTACATTATTGGCTTCCTTTTTAATTTTATGGCGTATTTTTCCAACAATATCCAACTACTTGTTGCCATTTTCGCCATCTATAACGAAGCAGTGTTCATACTGTCCTTTTGTGCTGACACATTGATCTGTCTTTGAAATTATGATTATTTGTCCTCAAGGCGCATATATAAATCTAGTGGCGTCAAGCGAAAGCTTAACTTCTCATGTTCGGGGTTCACTGTAATCTACGTCTGCATCTACATGGATACTCTGCAAATCACATTTAAGTGCCTGACAGAGGGTTCATCGAACCACCTTCACAGTTCTCTATTATTCCAATCTCGTATAGCGCTTGGAAAGCCTGAACACCTATATCTTCCCTACGAGCTCTGATTTCCCTTATTTTATAGTGGTGATTGTACCGCACTATGTAGGTCGGAGTCAACAAAGTATTTTCGCATTCGGAGGAGAAAGTTGGTGACTGGAATTTGGTGAGAAGATTCCGTCGCAACGAAAAACTCCTTTCTTTTAGTGATTTCCAACCCAAATCCTGTATCATTTCTGTAACACTCCCTCTTATATTTCGCGATAATACAAAACGTGCTGCCTTTCTTTGAACATTTTCGATATACTCCGTCAGTCCTATCTGGTAAGAATCCCACACCGCGCAGCCGTATTCTAAAAGAGAACGGACAAGCGTAGTGTCGGCAGTCTCCTTAATAGGTCTGTTACATTTTCTAAGTGTCCTGCCAATGAAACGCAGTCTTTGGTTAGCCTTCCCCACAACATTTTCTGTGTGTTCCTTCCAATTTAAGTTGTTGGTAATTTTAATAACTATGTATTTAGTTGAATTTAAGGCTTTTAGATAAGACTGATTTATCGTGTAACCGAAGCTTAACGAGTCCGTTTTAGCACTCATGTGGATGACCTCACGCTTTTCGTTATTTAGGGTCAACTGCCGCTTTTCGCACCATTCAGATATTTTTCCTAATTCGTTAAGCAGTTTGTTTTGATCTTCTGATGACTTTATTAGTCGACAAACGACACCGCCATCTGCAAACAACCGAAGACTGCTCCTCGGATTGTCTCCCAAATTATGTAGAAGTTGTTTAAGAATATCACATTCGCCTTTGACTGCATAAATTATTTATTTCACAATTGTAATTACAGCCTTTGTGCCATTTCCAGTCGTACTGCATTGGATTTTGCTTCGGCATATTTAACATGTGCTGAAGCAAACGTAGAAATTTCTCTTTCGTCGTATTTTCTATTTTCAGTAAATATTACTCATTTGGATCCACACTGAAATTTACCGGAGGCACCACCGTAGCTCGTGTAGCTCACTCGGCAAATACGCTGCTTGCAGCTCCATCGCTACGGGATAATCACTCTGACCTCTGCTGCTTGCCTCAGCCATCTCCACACAGCTGCTTTCGCTCCTCCCTGCAAGCTACTGCCGTCTCACAGTGCAGCGGTAGCCGACCACTTAAAATAAAACCTAGCGCTAGTATACTTTCAGGCGAGCCTACGGCAAATAATGTAACATTGTTTCAGAGGGTCCACTGAATACGATTTTGTGTAGAGTAACATACTCCGTTATTGCGTCAGAAGGCGTATTTCAGTGTGTGCACACTATGGAAATTGAATTCCACGACAAGAAGGTCACAAAAGGTACAACAGTACAGGCATCCTAGCATTACCTGAAACCAAAACATCATCGATCTGGAGACATTATTTTCAAAGTAAAAGGTCTAGGGAAAGGATAAAACCGGGTAAAGTCTGAAATGGTGCAACTCAAAGACAGAAAATAGCACAGATCTCAATTGTCATAGCTGTTTTGGGAAAGAAACAGAGCCCCCGCTCATACAGAACTCTGACTCCTTATCCGTACTAAAGGATAGCTAAACCGGAGATACAGTAGAAATTTCTACAAATAACCTAACGATGCACAGAAAGGACCAGTAAAATTCGGGTGTTTCTTGGCGTTACAAGTACTTCATCTTGCTTTGAAACTGGAACTGATTGTTTCTGTGGGATAACGTGGGTATGGGTTGTACCTTACAGTATAATAGAGCTGCTAAAAGTTTCAAAGGAAACATGGGTATCATCTCAAATAGGTACCCCACTCCTACAGTTGTTGAAAACATTCAACTGCCTAAATCGCACTAAGGTTTTTCGACGGACTTTGCTCATCTACTGGTCTGCAACAAAGTGCATATAAACTGAATAAGTCTAGGAGACCCCACCTGGGAAACTTCGACCGCCGGCTGGCAAGTCATTTCAGGCGACGCCACAGTGTGCGGCTTACATGTTGATGATGATGAATGGGTGATGAGCACCACCCAACACCCATTCCACTAGCGAAAAGAATCTTTAACCCTGCCAGCATTCGAATCCTAACCCGCTGCAGGGGAAGCAAACACTCTACCACTGAACTAAGCAGGCGGACGATACAAATTACACCTAGTGTAGCAGAGATAACACTTGTTTAGGGTGTAACAGCCACTAGAAGGCCCTTACATCGGGACCATGTAACAGACCGTAATTAATTCTCTTTTCACATTTAAAATTAACTACTTTCATGAGTGGCCTTTAAGAACAGTAAGAATTACAAAATCGTACTTTACTTAGAACTGAAACGCACTTTTAGTTCTCACTATCCCTTTTATATGTTGTTATTACTGCGTGAATGATAGGAAAATTAAGGTATTTACTCTGCTCACAGGTCCACTTTTGTAGCGAGGGGGAAGAGGGGTTTTGGATTATAATTGTTCGCGAACAGCTATGTATGATAGTGGATGAATGAAATGTTATGTAGTGAGCCTGATGAGGCAACGAAATGAGCGCAGTTCAGGCGTGGTACATATAGAACTGTACTTTGGTTGGAAAGCGTTTTACATCAAAAATTTACTATAGACAGGTGCAAGTATGGTTGTGTTGATTTGGTGAAAGATATCAAATAGCGAGGTCATCGGTCTCATTGGATTAGGGAAGGAAGTCGGGCGTGCCAATTCAAAGGAACCATCCCGGCATTTGCCTGAAGCGATTTAGGTAAGTCACGGAATACCTAAATCGGGATGGCTGGACACGGGACTGAACCGTCGTCCTACCAAATGCGAGTCCAGTGTGCTAACTATTGTGGCACCACGCTCCGTGGCAGGCGCAAGTCATATTCTGCTATGTTGATGCGTGTGTACATAGGTTATGTGGTACAACATGAAAAAATATACAGTTACCTACTGGAAAAATATATTGCATCCTAAGTCACATTCCTGAGAACATTATTCCTAAAAACATTCTTGCTACTCTATAGGCTTACTTTACAAAGCAGCCCTGTTGCTGGCTACTTGGCGTAAATAATATGTACTCCACGTTCGTGATGTTGTAGGCAAAGCATAGAAAAACCTAGGGTCACATCTATGAATGCACAACTTTCCACAGCAACTTATTAATTGCACCTACCTAAAGAAATTGTTCTGAGTTCAAGCTCTGTCCTAGGAAAGGACAATTTTGTACTTGGGTTAATTTGTCACAAATACCTCCACAAGTGACCTATGGTTCTAAGTGCATTGGTTAATACTATTTTACCATGCTGTTGTGTGTTCACATTAGCAGATCTGTTTCCTTTCTTTCTACAGTACTACATGTTTTACAGCTGTGCTTGTTGTGGCTCACTTTATGATAACCTACCTGGGTGGTTCTCATTTTCAGCCAGTCTCCACTTGTGTTTCAATATAATAAATAATTAATATAGGTTTCCAATGTAAGATATGGCTATACCCTTGTTATCACATTAATGCATATTTCTGACTGTCAAATGCTATTTTAAAATTACAGTTTGTATACAGGCAGACATGTTATATCAGCATGTTAGAGTACGCACCACCCCTTTATATCCATAATATTAACAAGCATTATGATATTAAGACTAATTCACATCTCACCCAGTGAAAAATTTAAGTGTGACTTTCAGTCTTAAATGACAGCACTCTTCATGTTTTTTAATGTCTGAGATTTTTTGCACGAAATTATGGTACTTGTAGGTTAGACCTTTAACTATACTCCTACAGTTACCCAATGCAGACATAATTTTCACTACAACCTGTCACTTCACCGAGACCTTTATTCTTAGTAATATTTTTAATCCTGTGTATTCTAGCCCTAAAAAAAGAAAAACAAGAAAAAGCAGCCATGTTGCTACCAGCATAACATAAATAATATGTACTACAAATTTTCGTGGTCGTTGGTCACATATTCCTATTTATGCGACAATTACTCTGTCTTACCTAGTTGTATATTTTTGTTTGTGGTAATACAGCAACTATGTGCACATAGCCCAACAAAGCAGAGTATGACTTGCAACTGTCTATATCAGGTTTTTGAGGCAAAACACTGTCCAAATAAAGTACAGTTCTATGAGTGTCATTCTTGAACTGCGGTTATTTCATGTCTCATCAGACTCACTACATAATATCTACTGTCTACGCTGTTATAGATAGCTGTGCTGCATGTTCCAGATCCCTTCCGCCTGCAGGCAATGGAGCTGTGGGCTTGTATGTGTCACATAAGCTTCACAACAACAACTAAATAATATACTGCAAATTCAATAGCTTAATCTTCCTATCATCCATGCGGTAATAAGAACGTGTATAGTGGACTGTGAGAATTAAAAGTGTGTTTCAGTTACAAGTACGATACACTTTTGTAATCGTTACTATTCTTCAAGGCCGTTCATTAAAGTAGTTAGATTTAAATGTTAAATGGTTCCGATGTAAGAGCCATCAGGTGTGTGTAACTCGCTATACATCTAGACCTACATAGATGCAAATTGAGCGGGGGAAAAATCACCATGCATATCCCTCTGTACGAGCCCTAATTTCTCGTATCTAATTTTCGTGGCCCTAAGCGCAATATATGTTGGCGCCAGTAGGACCGTTTCGCTGTCAGCTTCAAATGACGTGTCTCTAAATTTTAAAAATAGTGTTTCTGTAAAAGAATGGCGCCTTCGTCTCTGAATTTCTTCGGTATCTTCCTTCAATGCAACCTGGTACGATCCCACCCACTTTAGTAGCACTCAAGAAAGGGTTGCACCCGTGTCGTATATGCGGTCTCCTTTACAGGTGGACCACCGTTTCCTAAAATTCTCCAAGTATGTGGAAGTCGACCATCTGCCTTCCCTGCCACAGTTCCCGCTTGATCGTTCCATATCAGGCCGCTTTAAAATGTTATTCCCAGCTGTTTAAATGACCTAACTGTGTCAAGCAAGACACTAGTAATACCGTATCCGAACATTACCGGTTTTTTCTTCCTACTCATCCGCACTAACTTACATTTTTCCACATTTAGAGTTAGCAGTCATTCATCAGTCCAACGGGAAATTATGTCTAAGTCGTCTTGTTTCTTCGTACAGTGACTCAACTTCAACTTCTTACCGAACACCACAGCATCATCAAACAACAACAGATTGCTGGCAACTCTGTCCGTCAAATCATTTATGTACACGGAAGTCAAAAGATGTCCTATCACACTTCCCTATGGCTTTCCTGACGGAACATTTATCTCTGATGAACATTCGCCAAGGAGGACCATATATTGGGTTGAATTACTTAAGAAGTCTTCGAGCCACTCACTTATCTGTACACTTCTTCCATATGCTCGTAACTTCGTCAATAGCTTGCAGTGGAGCACCGAGCCAAATTCATTCCTGAAATCTAGAAATATGGAATCTGCTTGTCACCCTTGGTCCATTGTTCGCAGTGTATCTTGAGAAAAATCGGAAAGCTTAGTTTCACAAGAGCGATGTTTTCTAAAACCATGCTGATTCATGGAAATAAGCCAATAAGTCTAAAGAATGTTTGTTATATTCGAACGGATAATGTTTTGAATGATTCGGGAGCAAACTGAAGTTAGGGATATTGGTATATAATTTTGTGCGTCCGTTGTTTTACTCTTATTGTATACTGGAGCCAACTGCTCCTTTTTCCCGTACCTTTGGACTTTGTGCTGAACGAGAGACTGACCATAAAGGCAGGATAAGGTAAGGGGCCAATGCCGTAGGGTATTCTTTGTAAAATGGAACTGAGAATCCACCAGGGCCACGCGATTTATTTCTCCACGCCAGGGCTGCTTACCATTATGTCGTCTATAAGGAAGTCTGTCCGATGCACAAATGACGCCACGTTTGTACGATTCTCCTGTCTGAACAATTCCTTGCGCGTGAACTTTAAAACTTTGGCATTCGTTTTGTTATTTGCGTCTGCCACGCCAGACAGTTCAACAAGGGACTGAATGGAAGGCTTAGATCGGCTTGGAGATTTTACATAAGACCAGAATTTTATCGAGTTCTCTGATAGATCTTTTGCTGAGATGTGACAGTGGTAATTGCTGTATGTTTCGCGCATGGATCTTTTACACACGATGGAATCCCTACTGACCTTCGTTTGTCGTCATTTGTGAGTTCTCTTTTCAACTGAGAAGTCTAAAGCCGCAGCTTCCTCAGCATCCGCCGAATTTCGCTATTAAACCATGCTTGGTCTCTCCCATCCTTTATACACTTACTAGGCCCATAACTCTCCTGATAACGATTTGCAGTCTACTGTAACTTTGCCTAAATTCTTCTATATTCTTACTGGAACTAAGGGATGTCAGTTCACTGTCTAAGTGAGATGCTAACAACTGCTTATCTGCTCTGTCCAATAGAAACGTTCTCCAAGCCTTCTTGACTGATTTTTTAACTTTCGCAATCATAGTTGCTACAATGACATCGTGATCGCTAATCCCCGTTTCTATACTGGCATTGTCGATAAGCTTCGACCTGTTTGTCGCTACGAGGTCTAACAAGGGGAGTGCCAGGGTTAGAAAATGAAGTTCGGAGTGGGACGGCGCGTGTTTGTTATCACTACCCCATAGTGTTACAATGCCACAGCCACATGGCCAGATGGTCAGCCATTCACGACAAAAACGCTCCGAAACTTTCAGTCCTACAGTATATAATACCCATGTGTCCGCTCACTGAACCGAATGGCACGGTGGTCGATACAATATTGATAACACTTCGTGCTTCGTATTTTCAAAGTATCTATTTGCTTTTCCTTACTGAAAAAAAATACAATGACGTTCAAATTCAAAACTTTTGTTCTTTCAACATTTCCAGCTCTTTCAACAAAATTATTTTCTTCAAATATTCGTTTGTATTGTATGCTGACAATATTTCATTTCTATCATGTATATTATACATAACATCTGTCGAACAGGAGCGTACGGCTTCTATCCGACTAGTTCAGGTACACGATCCACTTCAATGTCATGAGACCGCTGTAAACGAGGGTCGCCACAAAGAGGCATTTGAGAAACTTGCAGAACGAAGGAATAGCCGCGCATCCGCGCTCCCTGCACTACAAACAGGGACGAAGAACCTAGCAGTTGCTTTTGCGCGCTTGGAACGAGTACACGTGTGTGAAAGTTTCTCCTGTTGCTAACGTTTTGTGGCTACAATGCTTCGAAGTGAACACATCGCGAGCTCTGAGGGACTTGTAGAAGATATTACCGACGATTCTCTACACAACGAGAAATCTAAGTTGCTGATTTAAGATGCAGTTACCCATTTCAATGCACTTCCGGTTGAAAACGATTTACTAGCTTCAGAAGGTTCGCCATCAGTTCCACACGAAGCTATGCTGATGGCAAAGAAGTTGTACAACGCTGTAATAGATTTCTGGAGTGAAAACACTATCGTGGTTGATGAAGAGTTACTTCACGAGAATGAAGGTGGCGAAGATGTAGAATTCGAAGAGGTTACAATAGACGATTCTTCGGACGAGTAGGAACTCCCAGGGAAAAAATCCAAAGAGCCTACGTATATTCCGCTAAAATACAAAATACAATGTGTCAACATTGCGAAAGCACATCCTCCGTGGAGTGTACCAGAGCTGAAAAGTAAAGGATGTCATCCTATTAAAATAGAAAAAAATGAATATTTATCACGATGAGAAGACGAAATTAAAAAGGTGGATCTGTAGTTGACAAATACACAGCGATAGATTCGTGGACTTACGATCGTTTTGTCGAAGCTAGGCACAATTAGAAGCAAGTTACCAATCGAAATCTGCAACAATGGGCCTTAGCAGCGGCCGCACAACATGAAAACTTCGAATTTAAAGCTTCTAGAAACAGTGACATTGGAAGAAACCTTGGCTGTTGCAGAAACTTTCCGGCTACAAACTTTAGAGTTAATACCCACTTTTGACAAGGACTATATTGTCAACACGGATCAAACAGGTATGTGACACAAAATGAAATCACATTTTATAAATGGTATTTCAAACAACGACTACCCATTTGAATAATTCTCTTATATAATCATCTAATTGTACAATCGTTTCGGTCATTAAATATCGAGCTGTTTCATTTGCTCCCAGGATGTCAGTACCAGTCTACTTTCAACTGGACTCTCACCCACAAAGGAAAGAAGACCGTACTTGTGAAGAGAATGGACATGAAGAAAGTTACGCATTCATACACAGCACAATATGCTATTAGTTTTTCTGGACGTGTCCTACTGAGTGTTTTCGTATGCCTGCAGAAGACAACAGTTGCATTGGGACCCCGAGTCCAGAAGACGATCGATGAATACGCCAAAACATACTCGGACGTCATCAAAATATGGAAAGCTGACTACAAACACGTGCAACGAGTTTCTTAAAACATCTTTGAAGCCCTATGTTGGGAACAAAAGGCTCTCGTCATCGACTCCTGGGGAGGGCATACACAACCACAACTCTATGACGAAGTTTTCCAGGACGACGCACAACGTCCCACCAGAACCCTCAAAGTTATTCCACCGAAGTGTACGCCAGTAGTGCAGCCCTGTTATGTTTATTTTTACAGACAGATGAAAAATTTCATTAAATGCATGCAAAACTGCGCTACGTTAATTCAACAGGAACGAGAGATTAATTCACGAGAAGATTGTATTAAAATTCAATTGATCGTTCACCATCAGTTACCATCTCCTGTTTTTCACAATATTATCCAATACGTTTGGTTCACGTCGAAACTAACCACAGAAAGAAAGACCTTTGAAATGTTAACGAGGTCTGCTTTTCGAAAGATATCCTCAAAATTCGCTGCTAGTGTAAAAAATTTTCATTTATTCGATGCGCAAATTGTTCAAACATCTTTTGTTTCGAGTGTTTTTATGACAAATATCATTCTGGCTCTTGTGTAATTTCGGAATCCAGCGAATAAACATATCATCATTCATAGTCTTCACAATATGAATATTATACTCCCGTGCACACAGTTTTCAATATACAATACGAACGAATATTTTAAGGAAATACTTTGGTTGGAAAATGTTGAAAGAACAGGGTATTACGTACTGTAGAACTGAAAGTTTCGGAGCGTTTTCTCGTGAATGGCTGGCCATCTGGCCGTATGGCTGGGGCATTGTAACTCTATGCGGTAGTGCTGCAAACACGCGCCGTCCCACTCCGAACTTCATTTCCCAACCCTGGCACTCCCCCTGTAAGATATTTCCACCGATTACGGGCTAACAAGCTGGCTTCTCAAGAAGGTTTTCAGGAAACGTGTTAAAATATATTTCGCGTGGATGTCTATCTGTACCCCCACAATGATTGCATAGACATCCCAGTCTATACTCGGTAGGTTGATCTAGCCCCCAAATTGTATCGCATGATCAGGGTACTTACACGCTATTGGCCGTAGACCTTCTTTGAATGACCTTAGAATTGTCTCAGTGGAATCGGGTAGCCGGTAAATATATCTAGCAATTGACTTGGTTTCACCTACGACCAGATAACTTCACTGTCATACTCAACTTCGACCCCAATAGAGACAACATTCTTGTCAAGTGCAATGAACCCCCCCCCCCCACCCCCCTCTTATGGCCTGTAATCTATCTTTCCGATATACGTACCACGACTCAGTAAATATCTCAGAGCTTTCCACTTAGGGTTTAAACCAGTTCTCGGTGCCAAGAACAATTGGAGCGCGAGAACTTTCCTGGAGGGAAGTACATTGTTGAAGTTCATTACGGGTACTTCCACAGTTTACTAATAATATTATGACAGTCCAAGTGTCTTTATTCTGAAAGGAATTTGACTTCCTTTGCTACATATCGACTAGCGAGTATTCATCAGAGCATCTCAGACAACTGCCTAGCTTAAAAAAAAACCTCACGTGGAGTCCACAAGTACTCTATGACCCCAGTAGCAGCCCGCCTGGTTGGCCGTGCGGTCTAAAGCACTGCTTTCCAGGCGGGAAGGAGCGCCGGTCCCCTACACGAATCCGCCCGGCGGGTTTGTGTCGAAGTCTGAGCTGGCCAGTATGTGGATGGTTTTTAGGCGGTTTTCCATCTGCCTCTGCAAAATAGGGCTGGTGCCCTTATTCCGACTCAGCTACACTATGTCGGCGATTGCTGCGCAAACAAGTTCTCCACATACGCGTGCACCACCATTACTCTACCAACATACCAAAATAGGAGTTTCACTCGTCTGGTGTGAGACGTTCCTTGGGGGGGGAGGGGGGTCCACGAGGGGCCGAATCACACAATAACCCTGGGTTCGTTGTGGGGCGGCGGAGGGGTGAAGTGGACTGCCGTAGTCGTCGTGGGGTTGCCGGTCACTGCGGTTGCGTTGGGGACGGAGCCTCTCCGTCGTTTCCAGGTCCCCGGTTAACATAGCATAACCCCAGTAGCTGCTTCCTTTGTATAGTGCACCCCTGACCTGTCAAGGGGAGTCCTACAAATTTACACACGGTAACGCAGCCAAGAAGGTCATAAAGTCGACGAAGCCTTTGTTGAGAGCCTCCACTCGTCTGCAAATCAAAGAACTCCAGTCCACTCCGGGAACAATGCTGCATACTGCGAGCTCTGTGTGCGCCCCGCCTCCGCCAGCCGCCTGTACGAATTGAGGACCGCCTCAGAACCCTTCGGACAGGCATCGTTGGTGGCTACATGATCCACAACTTGCAGACGAATGCACCCTGCACTTTCGACAGCTGCATGCAAGGCTGCCTCCACATCTCGGATGAGGCCCCACCAGACTTAACGAATGCACAATGGCTTTCTTTCCAGCCCTGAACACTGTCTGCCTAAGGGACTCCATAAAGCGCACAACGCCGTTGCTACGAATAGCTATTAGCCCCCCCCCCCCCCCCCCTGTGGCTTTCGGACCCTATAGAAAGAGTGGCCACCTGTAACTCGCAACCTGAATGGGCTAAGCCAGGCGGCCAGTCTCCACGTTGGTCCTCGGCCTCGAGCGACGGGAACGCTTTACCACCTGTCACTCGGGCATGTGTAAAGCAGGATTGACTGCGTCGGGTGCATTAGGAGGTGCCTCGGAAACAGGGTCCTTGGGCAAAACAAAAGACACCTGAGGTGTCCCCTGAGATCCGCAGATTCTCCGCCACCCGCTGCTCCCCGACACAAGAGCCTGGAGGTGACTGACCGTAGCCAAAAATGCATTCAGCTGTTTGCGAACTGCTGCCAGCTCCTCCACACACAGCACGCGCACATCCTAACCATCGTAGCAAGACTAACTGAAGAAGCAAACTATAAAAGCAGACAGAATCCTAAATATGCAATTTGCGACCCTCCTGCTGCGTCACCAATGGACGGTGACGTTTTGATGTGCTACATTGAAGAACCAAGAAGCTGATACACCTGCCTAATACCGCATAGGGCCCTCACTATCACGCAGAAGTGCCGCAACACGTCGTGGCATGGACTCGATTAACATCTTTAGTAGTGCTGGAGAGAAATTACACCATGAATCCTGCAGGGCTGTCCATAAATCCGTAAGAGTGAGAGTGCGAGGGGCGGAGATATCTTGTGAACAGCACTTTGCAAGGCATTCCCGATATGCTAAATAATGTTGACGTCTGGCGAGTTTGGTGGCCAGCGTAAGTAACTCAGAAGAGTGTTCTTCGAGCCACTACGTAGCAATTCTGGACGTGTGGGGTGTCGCGCTGTCTTGATGGAATTGCCTAACTCCGTCGGAATGCACAATGGACATGAATCGATGCAGGTGATTAGACAGGATGCTTATATACGTATCACCTGTCAGAGTCGTATCTAAATTATCAGGGGTCCCATATCACTCAAACTCCATGTGCCACATATGATTACAGAGCCTTCACACGCTTGAACAGTATATGGTTCAAATGGCTCTAAGCACTGTGGGACTTAACATCTGAGGTCATCAGTCCCCTAGACTTAGAACTACTTAAACGTAACTAACCTAAGGACATCACACACATCTATGCCCAAGGCAAGATTCGAACCTGCGACCGTAGCAGCAGCGCGGTACCGTACTGAAGTGCCTAGAACCGCTCGGCCACAGCGGCCGGCTGAACAGTATAAGGATATGGCATTCTGCACAGGTGCTTTAGTTATGACAAATCTTTTGTAATCCGCTAATTTTTATGCTCGTAACAACTTGTGGAGAGGTTCAACGTAAAATGAAAACGTTTACAATAAAAAGATTTTTAAGGTTTATAAATGTACAGGTTCACTTCGGTTTTTGTAGCGCAAAACTAAAATTTTAATGTCAAATATTATGTTTTAGGTCATGTTATGACACTATTCCATGCCCTTTGCTACGTACCTGAAGATGACAAGAACGTCTGTCGAAAGTGGGTGTCTTACATAAAGAAATATTTTACGCGATTTAGACTCTCGAATGTTTTACAGCAAGTAAAATAAATTTCGCCTTCACTACTCTCAGAATGTGAAAGTTCACAATTATAGTTACCGTTGGTGGTGACTTAAGCCTACCCCCGTTATGCTGGCTATAATAGACGTTCATAGCCAATGAGAGGTATAACACATCGTCTGAAATTGTACTATACCCGTTCACCAAAAATTATTTTAACAATTATTTCAGGAACGCAATCGAAACGCAAATTGTTGCGGAAACATAGTTGACCTCTTAGCAGCAAACAGTCCTTAGCAAATGGAAATCATCGTGACAGATACAGCGATTGACCACAAGGTGGTTGTAACGAGATTAATAACGTAGCTTGTAGACCCACCAAAAATTAATGCAAAATATATCTCTTTAATAAGTAGATAAATATTCGCTTGATGCCTTCCAAAGAGACAGTCTGAATTCCTTCCCTACTAACGTGGGAGCGTAGACAAGACGGGACTTAAATTCCAAGAAACAGTATAGGCATAAATTGAAAAATGAATATCAAATTAATTAATAAGAGATGCTGATGAAATAATAGCTCCAGATTTACCACTGATATGCAACCGCTCGCTCCATGGAAGATCCGTGCCGAATCATAGGAAAGTTATACAGCTCACACAATACTCAAGGTAGGGTACGGGATCATTCCGCTAAATTACATATCACTGTCGTCGATTTGCAGTAGGATTTTGGAACTTATATTGCATTCGAACATGACGGATTATCTCGAAGAAAATAAGCCATTGACATACATTCAGCACCGATCCAGAAATTATCTTTCCTGTGGAGCACAACCAGCTCTTTATTCTCATGAAATAAGTCTGCAATCGTCAGGGCTCTTAGTTGAATCTATATTGGAAACTGTAATCTAGAGAAGTTTTATTTTCTAAGGCTGCAATAAACATATATATACACAACTAACTTCAGTAATATAATTTGCCACCTTCAGATATGAAAAAGTGGTAGAAAATTTTATTTTAATATTTGAACAGCTCAATAACCGATACTAGTTATTACATTTAAAAAAATTCCATTAGGCTTGTTACATACCATCTGCATACATCATTGTGCCACTGAGTGTGCTGCATTGTCTTCTAGTCATAATCATAATTCGGTGCAACTGTAATATAGGTAAAAACAATTACAGAAAATCTGACGTCAAGATTATAAACAGAACGTGCCAGAAGAGCAAATACCTCACTGAAGAAGACCCACCAGAGTAACGTCATGTATCTTATTGTAACCTCCCCCTCACTTATCGACCTTAATGACAGTGAAAAATTAAACCGTGTGTACCTAATGGAAATTTGGGAAAAACAATCGTCACCGAAGTTAATCTGTCGGTAAAGAGGGAGGAAAGGGTTACATCTAAATGAAAGGAAAAACGCAAATGAAACTGGTGGAAATTAATTTTGAAAAGGGGTAAAGTTAATGAAGAAAGTAAATGTGCGGCCGTTACGTTAACAATTAACTAGCGGTAATTAGATATTTGAGATTTGGGGGAAATTACGGTCGCCAGTCCTAAGGACAATTACTATAGTAACTGAAAAAGAAAGGTAATTACACATATAATTAGCACTAGAAGCGTGGCAACTGAAGGTTGACACGTGTAGTGTGAAAACTGAAAGTTTGTCAGAAGTAATAAATTTCGCTACACTCTGACTTAATTTAGCAAAAGAATTTATAAAACTGGAAAATCGAAAGTTAATTTAGTGACTGAAGTTAATAGTGAGCTTTCTTTCTGAAGCACATCGACATTCAGTAAAATAAGGTTAGTCTTGGACTACCTCAACAATCATTTCAAAAGCTACTTGAATCTACGCAATTTAGAAATAAGAGAATTAACTTTGAACTTGAATTAAATGATTCTGAACAATTAACAATAGTAAAATTTAGTACGTACCAAGCTGAGCTGCAGTCACAGGTAACTAAAATACGGTAACTAAACTCGCACTCTTAATTAGTGCTTGTGCAATCTAAATATTGTAGCCAGCTGAACTTTGAAATTAAAGCAGTGAAATCGAATGATGCTGGCGTTTGAATTTCAACGACCCTCGGGCTCATTTCGGAAAAGGAAGGGACCCTGCTTGGCAATGCAATTGGGACAATGAGCAACAAATGTTCATGCTAAGTTGCTGTAATTTTGCGAGGCAAATGGAACAATTTGAAAAGCTGAGGTCTGCCATACAGTTCTGAAACTTTACGTGCTTTTAGTCTTCCTTGTTGGTTGATTGAAGGTTTGAGGCCGTCGATCGAGGAGGTGGCGACAGTCACTCATTGTCGGCCGTCGCTGTTGCAGAAGCTGGATGTTGGCGCGCCTTCTTCTCGACACGGTCACCAGGCGAAACGGGCTCTTGATGTGCGCCAGCTAATGCTTCCCGTCCGCGACACCATGTCAGAAACTATCATCGCGAGTCGAGCGCAATTACATGCTGCCAAACCCCGAAAGCGCGGCAACTCGCGGGAGCGTCACACAACACACCTGCTCCACTCGCTACTCCAGCCAGACAGCCTCTCTGCCCGCGCTTCGCGCGGCCGAGTTCACACTCCCAAAGATCCTACACACTTTGATTCTTCACACGACCCATCGATGTAATCGTTCGATAGCAGTTTTCCCTAGGCAAGACCCAGCGTAAAAATACAAATAATATTTACGAAACAAACCAATTATACATCGACATGAGTGCATAAATATATATATACAAACAGTAAAACAATTACAATATATAAAGAGACAGAAATGTCATATCTTGAGGTAACAAAAATAAGGAAAACAAATTATAGTACAATAGATGAAAATAGGAGGATATGCATTTCCGGCGTTACACGTGCCCCACATTGTCTGAGGATGTTCGTGTAACGTAAACAGACTCAGAAAATGTCCCAAAAAAGAAACAGCGGAAATGCATATGCTCAAAACATCAAAAAAAATTAGCATTCGTCTAATTAACCATAAACCAATTTTTAGACAATAATAATTGGGTGGAGACACTCCTAATCTTATTCCACTCTATCATCTTGCACAAAATAATACAGGTTGACAACATATTAAAATTCATAGAAGATATAGAAAATGGTTTAGCTATTCCAAAATCGTCAGAATTCGTAACACTATCATGAAATGGAATACTATTTACAAAATTAATCAGAGTACATGGTCATAAAAACAGGTAGATCAAAATACGCAAATTAATTATTAATTACATAGAATACACGTTTTATATAACCTTTTCGTAATTAATACGCTTGCCATGAGAGTCCACTTAATGCTAAACAAGAAAATAATATTCAGTAGATCGAAAAAAAAACATAAGTATTGACAGCAGAGTTCTTTCACATCATCTGTCCGGGAAGAAAAACAATTCCGCCTTCCGTACTCGCAAAGTACAAAGAATGCCGACAGCGGCACAAGAGCCGACAGCGGCACCGCCTCGCCAGTATTGTTGCGCCCGCCTGTGCGGCACGCTTGATCTCACTCGCCTGTGTAACGGCATTTCCAGAACGTCCGTTTCACTGAATTCTTTCGGAAAAACTCACTCCCGAGTAATCTCAAGGAGTCCATTAACACTATCACAGTGGGTAACTCAACACTGTCCATCATCACACATGTAAAAGCCTGAAACTTAAAACAGCGTCTAAGTACATCGGCAATGACTAGTAAAACACATATTCATGGAATCTTACAGCTAGTTACAAAATCATATTTACATTGCTTAATCTACTGTGACTCAGCTGAAAACTTAAACTAGCAGCTTGGATTTTGAATTGATTAATATTCAGTAACTCTTAAATCATTTAATCAACATAAATCACTTATTAATTACAACTTCTTTAATGACCTCTACGTCAGGCAAAAGCATCGCCACATGGCACATCCTTAAATCTTACACTCTATATCTACATACTGTACAAATTACCCTATCTGTGGTACTAATCAATCCTTGGTTGGTACAATTTCAGGTCTACAATGTTTCGTATACCTAATAGCTTTCCAGAGCTTGGATACTCGAAGCAATAAGCATTTGTGTGAGGTATACCAGTGACTTTATATGGTCCATTATAAACAAACTTAAATTTAGAGATTTCATTGTCTATCTCGCTCGATTTCTCATATGCTTTTACAGGTACTAAGTCTCCGATTGCAAACTTAGCAAAACGCTCTTTAGCGTCATGACGACGTATGCGAGCATCGGCTTTAAGCTTCATTACTTCTCGCAAACGATCTTTTTTCACACCAATACTAATGTTAATCCGTGGAGGGAATTTGATTATCTCTTCTACTTCACTTTCTACACTTTTGTCAATGCCGAAATTCCTCATGTTACGGCAGTTCAAACTCATTCCTATGTCAATGTCATCCGGCCAGTTAACAATGTGTATAGGCTGGTATTGCCTATGCACACCGTCTCCTGCCTCGTCAAAACTAACTACTATTGTTTTATCTTGTGATGTACATGTCAAAGTTTTGCTTTCGCAATTAATCACTGCACAGTACTTTAATAGCCAATCTAACCCGATAATTACTTCCGTAGTCAAGTCTGGCACGACGACAAACTCTTGTTCAAATCGTGCCCCACATATCTCGAAGTGGACAAAAATCTGTTTTGTGACCGGTTTACTGGCCTTCCCAGTAGCACCGATAATTTTCACTCCTGTTACTGGCATAACTACGATGCCAGGTCTGTCTTTCAGTAACACCAATATTTTCCCAGATACAGCACTCAGTTCTGCACCGGTGTCCATCAACGCGTTTAGTTGTAGGTCGTGCATATTAACAGACACTACTATCTGTCTACACTTGTCCTCGACTGTTTCTTTATTTTCCCACAGTAAATCCTCGTCTACATCCAGGTCATTCCCGAAAAAACCATCCGGCTTTGATCCCAAATCAGGTTTATCTGGCGGCTTTTTCACCCTCTGTTCACATACAGTTTTAATTTCAACACGTCTGTCCTGAGGCTTAGTCTGTAGCTTCGCCTCCAATACCGAAACCTTTTCCTGTAACTCGTCAACTAGTGAGTGTTGCTTTGCTATCGATTCACTAATTGTCACCTTCGTTGATTCCTCTTTGGTCAGATCGATCTCATCTGCCAATCTACCTGGAGGAATGTGCCCAGTCGCAACTGAAATTACTTCCTCTGGATCTGCGCAACCCACACTGCTACCGTCTGACCGCATAACGTCAGCTCTAACCTCATACACGCTGAAATCTATGTGCTTTTCTACCAATTGTGTCCGGCTATCACTAAAATTTTCGTAATCTTTCCCCTTAATACTCTCGCAATGTTTAAGCTGGAGGTTTGCGTCGGATGGGTCGACTACTTCTACCACTATAACTTTCGGTAAAGTTTGACGGTTAGGGCCAGAACTTTCCGTTACTCCTTCAACATCTAACTCCTGCGGGACGAAACACGACGAATCTTGCTCGTGCTCCCCATTAACATCAACTATTTCTGGTAAAGTCTGCCGGTTAGGGCCAGAACTTTCAATCACTTCACAAATACTATCTTCCTGTGGGACGAGACGCGGCAAATACTGCACGCGTTCCCCATAAACACTTCTCCCATACAGACCCCTATAATCTCTTAGTTCGTCGTATAAGCGACCGAACTGCCTTAACCAGACCTCATCCCTCTCTGCATCCCCTCGCTCGATAACGGACGTTTTATCCGACATCTGATCTTCTCTCAACAATTGCGAATCATTCTTAAACTCAATCTCCAGTTCCGCTGTGGGTATTACAGCTGGCACCTTATAATCGATTTCCGGAACACAACTTAAATTGTTCTCACTGACAGTGAACGTACTTCCTACTGCCGTGTCTACAGCTGATCTACTACTTGTGGGCGCACTCCTTTCTCCTAACACTGGCACACTCTCCCGCCGTTGATTATTCCATACGGAATTTTCATAACGACGACACCTGGGTTTTCTCCTGTTATTGGGCCGCCAAAATTTCTCCACGCCTGGTCGGCCCCTCACCGGCGCGGCTAATGGTTTCCCTGTCTCGTCCCAGCAGATACGCTCCCCGCATGCTGCTGAGGCGGCCTGGTCACACCCTCTGGCGTTATTACTATTCTGCGAAGCCCGTATCACGTTAGTATGATACTGGTTTCCGTCATTCCTGTTATTATTTGCATTGTACCGATTGTTATTACGGTCCGAACCATTATTGTTATTGCTGCCATGGTTGCGGTATGCATTATTCCCGTGGTTATCGTTGTTGTGGTTGCTGTGGTACCCGTTGTTGTTACCACGGCCTCTGCCACTGTCGCGATTATTGCGCCAATTGTCCTCGTCCTCCACTCTTTCCCGGAAATCATTGATTGTCCTGTAATTGCTTCCTACGTATCGTTTTGTATCATCTGGAAGCTTCTTGTAGAGTTCCCAGACTATTTCGGATTCCGAGCGGCGATCACGCAAATATTCCAACTTGCGGATCCAGCCCTCACAAAACTCCTTCATCGAACCGCGCGAATTCGCATCGAAAGGCCTCGATACGACAAATTCGCGCCAGACACTTTGCTGTTTTTGCTCTGACCAGTATTCAGCCAGAAACAAATTTTTAAATTCGTCAAAGGTCAGGTTCGTAATGTTGAGGTTTTAAGCCCAACGCTTGGCATCACCAGCCAACACATCAATAATCGCATTAATTTTTCTCTCATCAGTCCATGATCTGGGTAAAACTCTTTCACAATTCTTAATGAAAGCCGTCGCGTGTATACCGCCTTTTTTCAAGGGGTCGAACCGCTCCTCTTTCGTCACAATTCCGAACTATGTGCATAGATTGGCACATAGCTCTGTTTTTCGTCAAGTTTCTTTTCTAATTCCGACACTCTCGTAATTACTTGGCAAGTGGTTGTCGCAAGCGTTTCCACTTCCCTCTTTTTCTCTTCGCAGGTATTAGCCTGCTTCGTCACTTTGGTATCTACTTCGGATACTAAAGCCTTTAAAGTTTCCACCTTCTCTTGATCCTCTTTTTTAACTAATTGAATTTGTTCCGTCACCTTATTCTCGATGATCGGAGCAACTGATTCTCCTACACTTTTCTCGATTCTGCTAATTTTCGGAATTAAAACGAGTATTTATGCTCGCAATTTCCGCCTGAACGCCTATCATTTCCTGTTTAAGATTACCGATTTCGGTATTAATTACAACAATATCTTCTTTGATTTTATCAACTTTTGTGTTACAACTCCAACATTGTTGATAACAACGTTAATAGCTTTGTTCTGATTGTCTAGCATCCGTTGAAATTTTTCATACAGAGCTTCTTGCTTGGCAGCCTGATCTTCTTGCTTGGCCGATTGACTCTTGATTTCGTTAATTAAAACATTCAATAAATCAGTTAAATTCCCGGAAACTACCGGTTTTACTTCCGCAGCGGCTTCCTCCTTAATTTTCCCCCGTATTCGTCATCAATGGATTCAGATTTTATTTTCACTTCCGATTCCGAAACATTTTCTAAAGTGTGGAATTCCATTTCTGCTCTTTGTTGCGTTTCGGCGGTCGCGTCTATCATGTTCGCCGCCTGCCCCTGAACAATGGGTACCGCGGTGCGCGTTTCCCACTGTTCGACCGATTGTTCCGTATCCAAGCCTACCAAATTTTGGTAATTGTTGCCTTCACTCATTTTAATAATTTTCAATATAAATGCCAAATCTCAAATCTAATTAGGATTCCTCACACTAATATTCTCGCTGACGTATCGACCATTTCGTAACCAGTACTTTGTTACGAGATTTGTACAGGGTCCGGCATAAAAAACTCCCCGATTATAAAGTAACGTGCAGCGGACAGTAGAAGGAGCAGAGTGGTGGGGGGCGCGTCGTTAAGTAGCTGCCTACGTGCCGTTTTCAGTGTACGCTATGGCGTGGTCTGGTGAACCTCGTGCCTTCGTAGTGGAAGATTTTATTCAAAATGGCGAATCGCCTATTAATACTGAACGTGCTTCTCGCGTTCGCTTTGCGCTCGGACGACGGGACCCTGTTCCCGATTAGAAAACAATTTAGTCTTGGGTTGCTAACTTTCGTGAGACAGGTTCCGCATTAAAAAGGAAACCACCTGGACGACCACGGACTGCAACAGGCCCCGGAAATGTTGATGCAGTTAGAGCTGCAGTTCAACAATCTCCTCGACGATCCGCTAAAAAGCATGCGGCAGCATTACGGATATCTGATCGAAGTGTGAGAAGAATCTTGCACCGAGATCTTAAAATGCATCCTTACAAACTTGTAACTACGCAGGAACTGAGTGAACGAGACTGTGGTGTCCGTGTAAGTTTGTGCCAAGACCTTCTTCGGAACATTCGTCCCAACGATATTGTGACTTTTTCTGATGAAGCACACTTTCACCTTGCCGGAACAGTGAACAGCCAAAATTGCAGTTACTGGTGTGAACACAATCCCCAAGAACTTCATCAACAACCACTTCATAGCCCTAAAGTAACAGTATGGTGTGCTGTTTACAATTCCGGAGTGATCGGTCCTTACTTTTTCGAAGAAAATGACAGGAATTTAACCGTCAACAGTGAACGCTATTGTGCCATGCTCCGCGACTTTCTCCAACCGCAACTAAGGGAGCTTTTTGGTGAAATAGAGAACGTGTGGTTCCAGCAAGATGGTGCTACAGCCCACACAGCGCGGCAGTAACTGGCATTGGTGAAGGAAATGTTTCCTGGACATGTGATCTCGTTGCGTGGAGACATTGGCTGGCCCCCACGATCGCCGGACTTAACGCCCTGAGATTTCTTTCTTTGGGGCTATTTAAAAGCAAAAGTTTATGAACAACGTCCACAATCTTTACGAGCCCTGAAAGAAGCAATTACACAAGATGTTGAAGCTATTCCACCTGAAATGACTCAAAGAGTAATGAATAACTTCAGGGAAAGACTCAATCAGTGTGTCGACAGTGCAGGAAGCCATTTAAGGAATGTTTTATTTAAAAAGTAATACCATAAGAGTATTTTCTAAAATGGCATAATATGTAATTTTATTTAGTATAAATAAAATTGTTCTACCTTATTTGGTTTTGTTTTTATTAGCTTTCCTTAAAGGGGAGGTTTTTCTGCCGGACCTTGTACAATGCAAAATTCGTGTCCAGAACAACCTCAAATTTGAAGATTGTCCTGTCACCAGGTCGCCACGTGTAACCTCCCCCTCACTTATCGACCTTAATGACAGTGAAAAATTAAACCGTGTGTACCTAATGGAAATTTGGGAAAAACAATCGTCACCGAAGTTAATCTGTCGGTAAAGAGGGAGGAAAGGGTTACATCTAAATGAAAGGAAAAACGCAAATGAAACTGGTGGAAATTAATTTTGAAAAGCGGTAAAGTTAATGAAGAAAGTAAATGTGCGGCCATTACGTTAACAATTAACTAGCGGTAATTAGATATTTGTGATTTGGGGGAAATTACGGTCGCCAGTCCTAAGGACAATTACTATAGTAACTGAAAAAGAAAGGTAATTACACATATAATTAGCACTAGAAGCGTGGCAACTGAAGGTTGACACGTGTAGTGTGAAAACTGAAAGTTTGTCAGAAGTAATAAATTTCGCTACACTCTGACTTAATTTAGCAAAAGAATTTATAAAACTGGAAAATCGAAAGTTAATTTAGTGACTGAAGTTAATAGTGAGCTTTCTTTCTGAAGCACATCGACATTCAGTAAAATAAGGTTAGTCTTGGACTACCTCAACAATCATTTCAAAAGCTACTTGAATCTACGCAATTTAGAAATAAGAGAATTAACTTTGAACTTGAATTAAATGATTCTGAACAATTAACAATAGTAAAATTTAGTACGTACCAAGCTGAGCTGCAGTCACAGGTAACTAAAATACGGTAACTAAACTCGCACTCTTAATTTGTGCTTGTGCAATCTAAATATTGTAGCCAGCTGAACTTTGAAATTAAAGCAGTGAAATCGAATGATGCTGGCGTTTGAATTTCAACGACCCTCGGGCTCATTTCGGAAAAGGAAGGGACCCTGCTTGGCAATGCAATTGGGACAATGAGCAACAAATGTTCATGCTAAGTTGCTGTAATTTTGCGAGGCAAATGGAACAATTTGAAAAGCTGAGGTCTGCCATACAGTTCTGAAACTTTACGTGCTTTTAGTCTTCCTTGTTGGTTGATTGAAGGTTTGAAGCCGTCGATCGAGGAGGTGGCGACAGTCACTCATTGTCGGCCGTCGCTGTTGCAGAAGCTGGATGCTGGCGCGCCTTCTTCTCGACACGGTCACCAGGCGAAACGGGCTCTTGATGTGCGCCAGCTAATGCTTCCCGTCCGCGACACCATGTCAGAAACTATCATCGCGAGTCGAGCGCAATTACATGCTGCCAAACCCCGAAAGCGCGGCAACTCGCGGGAGCGTCACACAACACACCTGCTCCACTCGCTACTCCAGCCAGACAGCCTCTCTGCCCGCGCTTCGCGCGGCCGAGTTCACACTCCCAAAGATCCTACACACTTTGATTCTTCACACGACCCATCGATGTAATCGTTCGATAGCAGTTTTCCCTAGGCAAGACCCAGCGTAAAAATACAAATAATATTTACGAAACAAACCAATTATACATTGACATGAGTGCATAAATATATATATACAAACAGTAAAACAATTACAATATATAAAGAGACAGAAATGTCATATCTTGAGGTAACAAAAATAAGGAAAACAAATTATAGTACAATAGATGAAAATAGGAGGATATGCATTTCCGGCGTTACATTATAATGAAACCACACGTGTATTAAACATAGAAGATTGTGATAAAATATATTTGCTTGCAATGGCCGTATTGACAGCTGACGGCACACTGCCAGGAAACGGCGATACTGACTGTATATTATTACGGGGAACCTCCAGACAACAGCATTCTTATTAATAATAACTTAGGAATGTAATAAATATATTTTTCATGTTTGCATGATCATACAAAGATGGCGTCAATTTACAATTAAAATTTAAAATGATTTCAATACCATTTCTTGTATTATAAGATGGGAATTAGCAGTATTAATCAGCAGGTGTTGACAGATATGAAAATTAGGGAACTATCAGTTTAATACGCCACGGCTGCAAAACACTGACACGAATTCTTTACAGACGAATGGAAAAACTGGTAGTAGCTGACCTCGGGGAGGATTAGTTGGAATTCCGTAGAGATATTGGACCATGGGAGGCAATACTGACCCTACGACTTATCTTAGAAGAAAGATTAAGGAAAGGCAAACCTACGTTTCTAGCATTTGTAGACTTAGAGAAAGCTTTTGACAATGTTGACTGGAATACTCTCTTTCAAATTCTGAAGGTGGCAGGGGTAAAATACAGGGAGCGAAAGGCTACTTACAGTTTGTACAGAAAGCAGATGGCAGTTATAAGAGTCGAGGATATGAAAGGGAAGCAGTGGTTGGTAAGAGAGTGAGACAGGGTTGTAGCCTCTCCCTGATGCTATGCCATCTGTATATTGAGCAAGCAGTAAAGGAAACAAAACAAAAATTCGGAGGAGGTATTAAAATCCATGGAGAAGAAATAAAATCTTTGAGGTTCGCCGATGACATTGTAATTCTGTCAGAAACAGCAAAGGACTTTGAAGAGCAGTTGAACGGAATGGACAGTGTCTTGAAGGGAGAGTATAAGATGAAAATCAAAAAAACCAAAACGAGGACAATGGAATGTAGTCGAATTAAGTCGGGTGATGCTGAGGGAGTTAGATTAGGAAATGAGACACTTAAAGTAGTAAAGGAGTTTTGCTATTTGAGGAACAAAATAACTGATGATGGTCGAAGTTGAGATGATATACAATGTAGACTGGCAATGGCAAGGAAAGCGTTTCTGAAGAAATTTGTTAACATCGTGTACAGATTTAAGTGTCAGAAAGTCATTTGTGGAAGTATTTGTATGGAGTGTAGCCATGTAGGGAACTGAAACATGGACGATAAACAGTTTGGACAAGAAGAGAATAGAAGTATTCGAAATGTGGTGCTACGGAAGAATGCTGAAGATTTGATGGGTAGATCAGTCAACTAATGAGGAGGTATTGAACGGAATTGGTGAGAAGAGAAATTTGTGGCACAACTTGACTCGAAGAAGGGATCTCTTGGTGGGACATGTTCTGAGGCATCAAGTGATCACCAGTTTAGTACTGGAAGGCAGCGTGGAGGCTAAAAATCTTAGAGGGAGACCAAGAGATGAATACACCAAGCAGATTCAGAAGGATGTTGGTTGCAGTTGGTACTGGGAGATGAAGAAGCTTGCACAGGATAGAGTAGCATGGAGAGCTGCATCAAACCAGTCTCTGGACTGAAGACCACAACAACAACAACAATCAGCTGCTATAATCTTACGGTTTAGGAGCGAACATTTATGGGAACAGCTTAAAAACATTCCAGAAAATTCTACCGTTGAAAGGAAGAAATAAGGTGGACTAAAGTGCTACAGCTAGGAGCTTATCAGTAGGCAGATAGCCTCAGTCATTAACCAATTACTGTCTTATACTAGACCACAACAAACGAAAATATTTACAATGGCTATAGATACAATAACAGTATAGCTCTAAAATAGTGTAACTGTAAATTACAAGTAGAATACATGATTATTGTACACGGAACACACAAATGATCCGTAGCAGCCACCCAAGGACTACAGATTAGCGTAGAATACGACTAATCTATAAAATAGTCAGGAACTTTTCCGTAATTGTTTTATCTATGTTACAACTGCTCCCAAATACACCTTAAGTCAAAAGAAACGACAGGCAAGGAAGGAATTATCCTAATGGATTGGAAATCGGTAGATGTGATATACGTGTAGACACAAAATGATTACAATTTCAGAAAAGTAGGATGATTTATCCAGGAGAAAGAGCGTCACAAGGCTGAGGAAGTCGATAACGTGTCGGTACACCTCTGGCAAGCAGTTATTCAGCTTGATGTGGACACGGCTTCGGCCAGGAATCTCATTGACTGGCGTAGAATAGTCTTCATTGACGGGTACCGCTTCGAATAGAGCCCCTGTGACCAGTGAAGACCTGTCGTAAAACGGCCCGGACAGCTTTGGCATACCAGCCTGAATATCGCCCACCATACGGCCTGAATGCCAGGAGAGATGGTTCGGAGTGCCATTTCGTTTTTCTGTAGGACCCCTTTGTTGGCCATTCCAGGCACCCTTAGAGCAAAGCGGTACGTCATTTTATTCTACTCCCCGTTTTGTTGCCCTTTATGGTAAACCATCTCGGGATCACTTTTCAGCAAGATAATAAGCAGCCGCACGTGGCAAGAGTTTGTATAGCTTGTCTTCGCGCTTGTCAAACATTACCTTAGCCAGCAATGTCACTGGCTCTCTCCCCAGTTGAGAACGTTTTGAGCATTATGGGCAGGGTCCTCAGATTAGCTCCAGATTTTGAAATTTTACGTGCCAGTTGGACTGGATTTTTCACGATATTCCTGAGAAGGGTCTCCAGCACTTATTGGTCAAAGCCAAACCGAATAACTGCTTGGTAAAGGCCAGACCAGGACTAACGCGTTATTGACTGGCTCAGTTCGTGAAGCTCTTTCTCTTAGAGTGTAGATTAGTGTCTAGAAGACAGTCCACTATACTGAGAGCCACAATTGTTGACGTATGTACGTGGTATGCTATATGAGTACTTGTGAAAAAATATTTTTCTTATGACGAAAATCGATTATTAGACTGTTAAAATTTTAAAGAAATTGTGCCACCTTTTCAGACCTGAAGATGGCATTTTATATTGCCGAAACAAGTTGGCTATGTATGGTTTTATTACGTTTTGGGCAAATAAAACTTCTGATGACAATGGCAGGTAACTTCGATTCCACATTTCTGTATTTCCAGAAGGTTTTTGATACCATTCCTCACAAGCGGCTTCTTATCAGTTTCGTGCCTACGGAGTAAGAGCAGATTCGTGAAGTCCTGTCGGAAATGTCACAGTTTGTAGTAACTGACGGTTAGTCATGGAATGAAATAAAAGTGATATCTCTGAGGAAATGTCACAGGCCTCCTACTGTTTAGAAGACCATCTCAGCAGCCACCTTAGATTTTTTGCAGATTATGCTATCATTTATCGTCAAGTGAAGTCATTACAAGATAAAAATGGTTTAGACGATGAGTGGCAACTGACACTAAACAATTAACTGTGAGGTCATTCACACGCATACTAAAACGAATCCGTTAAATTTCGGTTACACGGTAAACCACACAAATCTAAAAGCCTGTCAGTTGAACAAAATCCCTAGGGATAAATGTTACAAGCTACTTAAACCGTTGCGCTCACATAGTTAATGTTGCAGGAAATGCTAATGAACTGCTACGTTTAACTGTTAGAACGCTCAGTAGATGCAACAAATTCACTAAGGAGCACTGCCCACACAGCTGTTGACAATTCTCTGCTAGAGTATTGTTGTGTGGTATGGGAGCCTTACCAAACAGGATCGATGAATGATTTCGAAGAATGATACCTTGTATTGTTTTGTCGCGAGACTTGGGAGATAGTGTCACGGATACGATACCGGAATTGGGGTGGCAATCACGAAAGCAAATGTGGTTTTCGTTGCTCCTCGATCTTTCCACAAAATTTCAATTGCCAACCTTCTCCTTCGAAAGCGAAAATATTTTGTTGACGCCCACCTAGACTGGAAGAAATGAACATCGTAAAGATGCCTGAGCTCGCCCGGAAAGTGTTCATATTTCCTTCGCGCTTTTCGAGAATGGAACCGTAGAGAAACGGTACGAAAGTGGTAGATGATCCCTTTGGAAGTCACTTGAATGTGAATTGCAGAGTAGTCATGTAGATGTAGATGAAAACGCAGATTCCTCCAATGTCAGCGTAACGTGTCTTCGTCTCCACACTATTACCAATCTCTGCAACGAGGTGGGGAGCAGCCTACGAGGAGATCTCCGAAAACGACTGCTACGTAAAACCAGTACCTCAGATGAAAAATTAATGTATTATCTATTTTCTTTTTCAAATGAAAAGTTGTGCCAGGTCTAATATTAAAATTTGTCCATGTACATCAACATCGTCAGAGCAACAGTACCATCGGATATGTGTATTGTTTGCGTTTCATTTAAACATCCTACATCCATTATTTATAAAAGAATATTCACAGATGCTCCCATTAATTCGCTGTATTAACCACATTTCGCACACTCAGATTTCTCATGCTGCCAATAAACATTTCTCTGAAGTGAACAGGTTGGTAAACTATTTTTACACGGTGTGCGTACGCATCTGTCGTAAATTTGCTTCGTTCTTGTTGGCTGTGAAGTATGCCTGCGCTATATGTCAAACTGACAGCTGATGTACACGTGTTCGGCTATGGTTTGTATAGAAGAGATTTGCACACGTTCGGAGCGTCAGTGAATTTCAAGTAACAATGCTCTTTTCTGGGTCCATGCACACTTATTATTCAACAACACTGACATTATATGCTTGTGCCAGTTGTATATAGTGCCAGCGGAAGATGTTTCTTTAATTTTATTGATTCCGTTTTTTCGCAGTTTTCAGTAAGGTCACATAGCGAGTGTATAAGTACAGCCTTACTGCTTTTGGGTTGGATAGTAATTTTCATTTCACTCTATGGTTCAGAATCTGACACGTGAAATTAAGCACTGTTAACTGCCATACTTAGGTACATTCTTAACGCAAGAAGATTAGTTCACGACGTGATTACACAGTCACTGACGCTGTTTCCAATCTGGTCGACCTTCCAGCGGTGTTATAGCGTCAAAGTGTGAGACCACAGTTCAAGGTTAAGTGGGCTTTGTGAAGCTAATGGTCTTGTATGAGTCTGCTTCAGGCGTACCTGCAGCTCTACGTTCGAGAAAGATTCAGCTTACACAAAATTTATGTCGTCATGGAAGACGAAAGTCGAATATCGGAAAACGATTTTCGTCGTCACGTTTACGTATTAGGCCTGAATCGATATTGCTAGCGCCATCCTCTATCTTTTTTCCGAACGTCAGCTGTTTTATGAGATTTATATTTTGAAATTAACTTCTCCGATCAGCTAGCGCACGGACAGAGGTCATCAATAACTTAGAAATGTTTTTAACAAATCGAGGGAATGATATGCTTATTGATGTTAGTAAACTGGTCAGGAGATGGAGGAGGAGAAGCAAATTTTTCCATAACTATTATTGTTTGAGGTAATGCATACGATTTTGTGTTATTACACTCACCGTCAGCGCGTATGTTGTGCAAAATGGTGCTAAGATCGCAGCGGGAACACTATTGTACTGCATTAGTTTGGAGACTTTGTAAAGGTAAAAAACAAGATAATCAGTAAATAGATTATTCCCTTGTAAAGAGTTGGTGATCTACAATAAAACAGCGACATCAGTTTGCAATTATGTCAGCAGAATGTGAGGATGTTGCAATCAGTCAAATTTTTCCAAATCAGAAAGTATAGGGGTTAGACAAAAATATCGAAATATCTGAAGCACAACACGTTACCATGTCTAATTTCGTGCACGAAGCCCGTTGATGTTCGAAAAAAGTTACAGTCGTCTCTAAATCGATAAAAATAGTTCTTGTATGGTTTCCACCAGAATCTTATGCCATTCTTGCTGCAAAATAGTGCCAAGTTTCGGTAAAGATGATGAATGTGGGTAGCGAATACGCACCCTTCTGCGCAAATAAGACCATAAAGACTAAATGATATTTCGATCTAGTGACTACTACGGACACGGGGGGATGATACAGACCACCCTCGTCGTCATACCCCCCCTGCGGGTTCGGGGGTAAGAATAGGCCCGCGGTATTCCTGCCTGTCATAAGAGGCGACTAAAAGGAGTCTCACACGTTTCGGCCCTTATGTGATGGTCCCCTGTCGGGTTTGACCTCCATATCTCATAATTATTCCGAAGAGCGAGCCAATTGGGGAAGGGCGCCTTACTTGGTCCATTGTGTTTATCGTGCGTTGAGATCTCTCGCCGTCTTATTCGTCGTTGCATTGCAGTCCTGCATGCACCCCATCTCTTGGGCATGGATACGTTTCTGTGTGCACTTTCCGCCATGCAATATGCAGTGCCGCTGTCTGCACTGACTACGACCATGGACTAATTGTCACCTAATATCCTCCATGGTAGACAGTCCATTGTGGTGGGGCCGCCATGTACCCTGTTGGTTATAGCCCCCTGAAAACACAGGGATCGCTCTATTGATGCCTGCGCCGTTAACTCACCACGTATGCCAAGGAGTAGATGCCCATCTCCCTGGGGCATCAGGGCTTCTGGTAATGGCCATCCTACCAGGTGGCCCTTTCTGTGGCTGGGTGGTGCCTGTGGGGAGGGCCCTTGGTCGGAGTTGGTGGCACCAGGGTGGATGACACGCAATGAAGCGTGGCGCATCTTCTCTTACTGTGGCCAATCACCAGCTGTCTCTAAGCGTTCGAGGGCTCTCTTTAAAGCTAACATGTAAGACCACAAATCGTTCCCCTCCCAGGCCACGCCGTAGGAGGAACATAAGGCTATGAATGACAGCGACACGTATTCGCCCCGTTATCTCGTCTATATCAGAGCTGATGGGGAATCCTTTATATCCATGAAGCCTCAGTTCTTTGTAGAGCATTTAGAGGACATGTTCGGAGAGGTGGAGGCCTTGTCTAAAATGCGATCCGGGTCAGTCTTGATAAAAACAGCACCCTCTGCCCAGTCACGAGCCTTGCTCGCTTTTAAGAAGTTGGGGGATGTTTCAGTTACTATCACGTCTCGTAAAAGCTTAAATATGGTCCAGGGCATTATTTACCACAGGGATCTTCTTTTACAGTCCGATGACGAGCTGCGCGCCAAATTAAAGCGACGAGGTGTCCATTTCTTCCCGCGCGTCCACCTGGGTCTGAGGGATCATCAAGTTGCCACTTGTGCCTTCATCTTGGCCTTCGAGGGTGACGCATTACCTGAGAAGGTCAAGGTGATGGTCTACCACTGTGATGTTAAGTCGTATATCGCTCCCCCAAGCAGTGCTTCAAGTGTTGGAAGTTTGGCCTTATCTCTTCCTACTGTGCTTCTAGCCTCATATGTCGCGATTGTGGTCGTCCATCCCATCCTGATACTCCATGTGCCCCGCCTCCCATCTGTGTCAACTGTGGAGAGCACCATCCCCCTTGCTCACCGGACTGTAAGATTCTCCGGAAGGAAAGGAAAGTAACGAAATACAAGACCCTGGACCGACTGACCTACACTGAGGTTAAGCAGAAATTTGAACTGCTTCATCCAGCACGCAAGACATCATCTTACACCACCACTGTCACTCCTGCTACAGTTCCATCAGCTGCACCTCATACAGTCAGCTCTGAGAGCCAAAGGACCCCAACTGCCCCTTTGATGGTGGGGTGCACTTCCCTCCCTGTTGCTCCCTCACCACCTACCTCGGGAGCAGCTTGCCCTCAACCACCAGGGACACTGGTCCCCAGTTCAAGCCGAAGAAGCCCTAGTCTTCTTTGGCTTCTCTCGCTAGCAAGGGATCACTTGGGTCACTCCCTTCCCAGGTTCCTACCAGGAGCACAGCAGACACCCACCAGTGGCTGAAGAAGCCACAGGTCGCTGGTCGTCGAGCTTCACGACCCTCTTCAGTCCTGGAGACTGACTCCAAGAAGCCATCCTAGCAAGCGCAACTGAGGGACCGTTGTGAGATAGCGAAATTGAAGACCCCTAAGACCAAGGAACCTGCAGTGGCACCCACTCCATCGCAACCTACAAGATCTGCATCTGAGGAAGAGGTGGAGATTCTTGCGTCCGCTGAGGACCTCGATCTCGCCAGTCTCTCAGACGTGAAGGATGTCGCTCCAGTTGGTACTCAGTCGGTGGCGGCAGGTGACCCAGCAGCGTAATTTGCCTCCTCAGTCCCTTCACGCCTTTCTTGACCATGGACAACATCATCGTCCAGTGGACCAGCAGCGGTTTTTTCCACCATCTTGCTGAGATCCGACAAATGATGTTTCAAAAAATTATTACTCACATGATAACAGGGACATGCTTGAGATTGTGAAAGAACGTACAGAATACCTATTTGCATAACTAATAGTGTCGGCAGTTTCCGGCACTGTAACTAAACGAAATGAGACGCTTAGGATGACAATTAAAAGAAAACCTTGATAAAAAGCTCTGTAGGATATTCCAGTTGGGATAGAGTGTTGGGATACTTGGACGTTTCTGTGAGCCTCATATTCATTATCTTCTGACACTTAGCCAGAAGATGATGTATGATTCCCGGAGAAACGTTGGGGTTTATCAACGTTCCCACCGGTTATAAGCCTTAGAGCGTTTTATCAGTAGTTTATGTTGTAACACTCTACATTCCAAAAGAAAAACGTTGCAGTGACAACTACCTGCAAGTGATTTCTCATTATCGTACTTACTTTATTCACTCTTGTAATAAGGTAAGAACATAATCGTTGAATCACGTCTTTGTTCACAATTACGAATTCCACAAGCGTGATAGATTATAATATTAATCATTACATGCTCACGACTGTCTTAAACCTAAATACGACATAAACACATCCCCCAGAACTTTCTCTACTCTTATGTACAATTTAAACAATTGAAAATACTAAAGCTGATGATAGTATATCAACATGGGATACAACACTATAGCATTAATACTGACATTGAGTTTCACCGTCAGACATTTTGAAGTAAAAATGATTTACGTTATTACTCTAGCGGAAATTGGTATTATAGCCAGTGGCCATTTAAAAACACAGGTACATTATCAACAAAAAGTAAAAACAAAATCGCTGCTTATGATGCTGCTTACTAATAACTAATAACGCCGTTATCGATTTAGAACAGGCAGTTTGACCATCAAATGGTAGATCGTGTTCAAAATTTCACCTGGATGATGCTGAACACGTGGCATTGGCTAATTCCTGTTGTAACGAAAGTTCCTTCCTTTGTTAGCCCTCTTCTTCCATATTTTTTGCCTTCATATTTTTTTAGTTCAATTGTCATTTTTATTAGATCTTTTTTCCTGTAAGCCAATAAGACTGAAACAAAATTTCGTCACAATAAAACTCTCCTAACACTGCACGTACAGCGTAGACTCTGTGTGACTTTAAACAACAGACGTCTGATGATGAACCTGCCGTTCGGAATTGGTAGAAACACCATTTGTTCATAGAATTCTTAATACTGACTGGTTGCTGTTTTACTTATTGTAAGAATTAATCTGTATGATGTGTTACAAATGAGCGATGGCAAATGAGTTCCATAAATACTGAGCTCCGTCATACAGGGTCTATAAATATAATTTTGGGGACCTTTTTCCGGAAAACGTCATGATAAACGACTAAATGTGAAGAGCTAGAGGTCACGAGCTACGAAGTTTCGCAGTGGCAAACTACGATGAAAGGAAAGGCTTGGACTTTAAATCTATAAAGTTTTCCGCACCCTTTTTACGTTACATTTTGCTAGCAATAAAAAGGTGCTTAATACTAGGTCACAGCTATGTTCAGGGCTACGCTATAGGCACTAAAAAGTGCGTTCTAGTTAAGAGGCAGCAGATGGCTCAGTCGTTTTATACATAAAAATATGCGAGCTTTAATCAGCTATGATTGTACGTACTCGTTTGCGTACTACCAATTATTGACGATTTTCTACAGTTCAGTCTGTGCAATATCATTTACTCTAGTCCTCGTGTGCCCTCCAGCTCGCGATTTACCGGTTGTTTCTATATAGATTGCACTGCGTATCCAGAATTACGATAAGCAACGGTAGTATTCAATTACGCATATGAATCATTTGCCTTCCCTTGAACGTTTAGCATGGAACATTAGACTCCTCCCTTGAGGAAGTTATTGAGGTAGTGAATGACACAATGATACTGTTTTAATTCCTTTCGTTATTAATCAGAGTTCACCTTTTTACTGACATTTGATGGTATTTTGACATCTGTCATTGTCTAGTAGGACACAATCATTCTGATAATTGATGTAATCAAAACTATAAAATGTGACCTGTGCTTCAACACATATTAGGTGTGGTGAATCAGTGACACAGTACACTGCAAATATTACATTGTCGCTATGAACTACATGTAATCCTGTATTTTTATAGTGGTATAATTTTCTCGCTGCTTGTATATAAAACAGAGAAATGTACGTGGTTGTTCCTTCACTCAAAAGATATCCACACTACTGTAAATTTTTAATGTGTCTGGTATCAAATCCAGCAGAAGACTTTGGGTTAAATTAAGGTTTTATCTGAACTTTGTTATCTGCATATGAGATTCACCTGATTACAGTATTACGCAGATATAGGTTACGGGTCAATAATATCCTGATCTGATTGATGTTATCTATACAATCAATTTATTTTACATGAAAGACAGTAGATTATTGCAGTTACGTCTTAAACAAATAAGCAACAGGTTTCAAGAAATGCTTCAGTTAGGACCCTAAGTTACATATGGTCTCGTTTTGTAAAATGTGCTTTCAGAAAGAGAGCGAAGTTAGGCATTTATGAACTACGCGACTATTTGCGTACCATTACAAATTGAGCAAGTGGTTGTTAAAAACAGTGAAAATTACTTTAGTCTTGTTGACGTCAGATTCTTCTTTGGCAGGCTGTCTAGTTCAATGATCTCGCTTGCTAGAGAGGGGTTGGTTCTTGCTTTCATATATGTACAGTGAAAAATAGTAACGATGCAAGAATACTGTTTTCAATTCCACGTTTTTTAATGTGCGTCGATTTTTCCACTTCGTAACATGAGCCACTCTGCATAATTCGAAGAAAGCATTTACAACAACCAACATTCAAACTGTTCACCCTGCCTGCTGTTATCTCATCCTATCATAACTGTACAATGCCAGAGTCGAACCAATTATGGCGCCACACAACTAATACTAACTCAAAACTAGGTTAGACACAAACTGACGAGAGCTTGTTACACACATTAATGAAGTAGTGTGGCAATGCACAAAGTCACAGTTAAGATATTATGAAATACATCGACCTTTAATGTTGCAAAGATACGTGTACACTATCGATATCTTCAAAATTATTTCCAAAATGACACAAATATAATCAACATTTGTTACAAGCAATGATTATAGGAAACGATGTGATATATTAGTAGTGTACCAAGGTCGTATATAATGATCTCCTCATGTCTGCAGCCGGATCATGAAGTCATCTTGACACAATGTTTCCGCAGTCCACCAGGCCACCATCTTCAGACGAGTAAGCTGTTGTACTAAGTCGACAAAACTGAATTCCGACTGCTTGCACCAGTCTGAATGCATTTCCGGCGGCTTCGTGCAATACTTTACTTACCTGAAGCTGGGGGCCAATCCATTTCCGGTGAGTTCGTTCAACAGCTCACTCACGTGAAGATGTTGGTCAGACGGATAGCGAAAATATTATGTCAAGATAACTAGATGAGCCTGCTGCTGAGCCGAGGAGAGAATAACCACTTATTTCGCCGGGAACGGCTACGTAGTCACAAGAAGGTAAATACCTTACCATTAGAAGCATGGTAATCTACAGTAGTTTGCCTAAACACGAGATAATCTGAGCAGATCCATTACAACTGATAAGCGTAAATGTCTAGTAATTACTTTAAAACACTGAGTTAGTTTTTCTGTTTTCTTGTTCAACAATTTTCCCAAGCAGCTTGTTGTAAGCTCATTCTTGCCCAACGACTTGGTGCTTATCCCGGATCTCCATTCAGCAAGATTGGACTTCAGACCCTCTTCGCCAGCTGGAGTGGCCGAGCGGTTCTAGACACTTCAGTCTGGAACCACGCGACCGCTACGGTCCCAGGTTCGAATCCTGCTCGGGCATGGATGTGTGTGATGTCCTTAGGTGGGTTAGGTTTAAGTACCTCTAAGTTCTAGGGGACTGATGACCTTCGATGTTAGCTCCCATAGTGCTTAGAGCCATTTCAACCATCAGACCCTCTTCAAGCCGTTCAAATTCAGAATTTCCGTTGCTTTGCCACATCGATTACAGAAATTGATCCTTTATTTTACGATAATGTGACAGCGGAACAAACACTGGTAGCAATTACTTCTGTATAATATCTGGGAGTATGCGCACGGAACAGTCTGAAGTAGAATGATCATATAAAATTAGTTGTTGGTAAGGCGGGTGCCAGGTTGAGATTCATTGCGCGATTCCTTAGAAAATGTAGCCCATCAACAAAGGAAGTGGCTTACAAAACACTCGTTCGACCTACACTTGAGTATTGCTCATCAGTGTGGGATCCGTACCAGATCGGGTTGACGGAGGAGATAGAGAAGAGCCAAAGAAGAGCGGCGCATTTCGTCACAGGGTTATTTGGTAAGCGTGATAGCGTTACGGAGATGTATAGGAAATTCAGTTGGCAGACTCTGCAAGAGGGGCGCTCTGCATCGCGGTGTAGCTTGCTGTCCAGGTTTCGAGAGGGTACATTTCTGGATGAGGTATCGAATATATTGCTTCCCCCTACTTATACCTCCCAAGGAGATCACGAATGTAATATTAGAGAGATTAGAGCGCGCACGGAGGCTTTCCGGCGGTCGTTCTTCCCGCGAAGGATACGCGACTGGAACAGGAAAGGGAGGTAATGGCAGTGGCACGTAAAGTGCCCTCCGCCACACACTGTTGGGTGGCTTGTGGAGTATAAATGTAGATGTAGATATGCCAACTTAGTTTGAAAGAAATCTCTTTCTCTATAATGTCCTGATGGTCGACGGAAAGTTTACTTTCTCTGTTCCGTGGTCTCAATTAAAGGTATGTAATAAACGTTTCTTTTTTTGTGAGGATAGGGCTTTCTCTCTTTTTGTGAATCATGAATTTCATATTCGATCAATCCTTACATGACCATCAGACGTAGTGGGTTTGATGGAGGGATACACGTATTTCTGGCAACGGTGTATTTTCGGTACGGAACGGAATCCGCACAATAGGTATGATTGGCCAGTGAAAGCGTATTCCTCTAAATGAGAGGCGAGGAAATGAATGCCGCTTATTGATACAGGATCGCTCAGCGCGGTATACGCATGCGCAGACAGGCAGAGCGGATTTGTTTTGCGTGCTGCATAGCGAGCACAGAGAGGGTGTGTGTGTGTGTGTGGGTGAGGGGGGGGGGTGGAGGGGGGTTGGAATGAAGGGGGCAGGCTGCGGCCGATATTTAATTCGAGGCGCAATTCGAGCGGCTAACGACCGCCCCATTTAAGGGGGAGCCTCCCCGTGGTCGCTGCTCTGCCGGTTTCGGCTTGCTACAGTGCCGTGCAGCCGCCGCCACAGCGTTCCCTTTACGCGAGCACATTCTTGCCGCTGATGTCGAAGCTGGGTGCAGCATTAGCATCGGCAGCGCCGCCAGCGTACACCACCGCGGCTGCTGCTGCGGATGTCACCGTGACAACCGTTCGATTTCCGCAGTCCTTCCGCAGTAGGTCGTTAGTGAAACGGTGGCATCGCTAACGCGCGCGTAGTGACACCGGCAGTGCAAACGCGGAGCCCGGTATGTAAACGGCAAGCAGGAGCGTCGCCGGTGATGATGATTGCTCGCGCAATCAGGGTGTCATTTCCCATGAGAGCCGAAGGGTAACTGACTCCAAGCACGTGTTCCTCGTCTGTATCTCATTTGGGCTTAAAACCGAATTCACGAGTTCGTCTGCTGTGAATTCACTTGCAATTAGGAATCACAGTAGGCACACGGTATGAACATCTCTAACACTGCTTTCATGATCGTAATAAAGTAACAGAAGTCTGAGCTCGAATGGAATTATTTAAATGTAGCTTTCTGCTGCTCACTCATAATTCACGTTATGCGACAAGAACAGAACGCAGAAGCATTTCAGAGATTAATTTAGAGTGTGTTTTGAAATTGTGCGTTTATTTAGTTACTCAATGGGGACCTTTAATTTTAAAATAAACGCTGAATGAACATTGAAGTAATTTCGAGATTTTACCAGAATTTACGCTTTAATTCGCATGATATATTGCTATGATATTCGGTAACGTCTCACACATTCATTAATTTTATTTAGTTTTTAACAGCTGTCAATGTAATTCCGTGTTAATAAGACGATAACAAACTCGGTTGTATTTCAGTCAAAAGAACTGCGGGTAATGGAAGTGGAACACCGCAGCCGTATTTTCGAAGTGTTTATTATTCAGACGACTAGCTTCAATGCTGCACTGGGGTCATATTCTAGTCCTGTTCATCAAAAAAGTAACTTATATAGTTGCAATGCGTACAAACCATTACATGGTTGGTGTTCATAACTTTTAAAAAGCAGTTATGGTTTCTTGGTTTCACATGGCTTAGGTTATTATGCACAGACACTGTAGCTACGTAAGTTGTTTTTTGTAAACGAGACCTGAAGATGACGCAAATATAGTGCTGCAACTAGTCATCTGAGTAACAAATATTTTAAGGAAACGGCTGTGGTGTTCCATTACTTATACTGTCAGCCACTGTTCTACGGCCACTGCAATGATGGACTTTCATGAAAATACTGTGAACTGTGAAAATTATTATTTCAGAGCCCGATCAGCCTGATTATTTATTGAATATTTGATATCGGAGTTTGATTGCCATCTAGAAGTAACGTAGCCCAAGTAATAAAAACTCAAGCACGTTTCAAAACAATGTTTTCTATTTCATAATCCGGACTATCGCACGGGAGCTGCAGCTTCGCTGTTGATGGTGATTTGTGGCGCAATGAGGGAGTCATTTCCCATGAAATGCGGAGGGTAATTGACACCAAGACCTTGTTCCTCGTTTGTATCCCATTTGAACTGAAAACACTATTTGCTCGTTTGCCTGCTGAAAATTCTTTTGCATTTAGGAGTCGTCCGTGATGGCCGAGCGGTTCTAGGCGCTACAGTCTGGAGCCGCGCGACCGCTACGGTCGCAGTTTCTAATCCTGCCTCGGGCATGGATTGTATGATGTCCTTAGGTTTTAGTGGTTCTAAGTTCTAGGTGACTGATGACCTTTGAAGTTAAGTCCCATATACTCAGAGCGAGTTTTGCATTTAGGAATTACAGTAAGCACACGCTATCAACATCACTAGCACTACACTACATATCGTCGGCTATGTAAAGTTACGTATCGTTAGCAATGCGTCTGCCGAATATGACTTTAGATCATAAAATATATCAAACAGTCGTCTGACGGGAGTAGAGATGTTATTAAGATATCATCGAGGAGGAACTAGCCTATGTATCACTTCTAACCTCAGTCTGAAAATATGGGCGAGATTAAGTGGCTTCTTGTTCAGGAGGACACGTCGTATAGTAAAAATACTGCCTACACCACGGTTGTCCGTCCTTCTAGAGTACTGCTGAGTGGTGTGGGATCCGTAATCAATAAGACTGACGGAGGACACTGAAAAACTTTAAACAATGGCAGTTTGCTTTGTATTATCGAGAGACTGCGGAGAGGATGTCACGGATACGATAGGCAAGTTTGGGTGGCACTCATGAAAACGAAGGCCATTTTCGTTGAGGGATATGTTTTCACGAAATATCAGGCATCAACTCCCTCCTCCAAATGTGCAAATATTTTATTTTGACAACAATCTGAATGGGTAGAAACGACCGACGTAGCAAAATGAGCGAAATCAGAGTTCGCCTGGAAAGATTCAAATAATCGTCTCTCGCTCGTGCTGCCCAAGAGTGAAACGGTAGAGAAATAATCTAAAGGTTATTCGATGAACGCTCTGCCAGGTACTCAAGTGTGCACTGAAGATTAGTTATGTTGCTGTAGATGTAGAACGCAATAAGACACGTAAACGTTTTCTTAAAAATAAGTAGAAATTATTTAAGAAGAAAAAAGTAAATGCAGCGGTAACCAATAACAAATTATTGAACACTGAAAATCGGCGTCTAGTTGCGATGCAGCAATATATCACATCAAAAAGAAAAAGTTTTCATCACCTCGGTTCCGAGAGTTCCGGAACCTGTACTGAAAATTGCAATAGAGATCAACATAAACGTCATTTATGTAATTTTTACTGCTCATGAAAACCACACACTGCATTTTGTAGCACCATACAGCGAAAACTTCAGAGATGTTGGTCTAGATTGCTCTGGTACCCAATAGCACGTACTCTTGCATAGATGCATGCCTATATTCGTCGTGGCATACCATCCACAAGTTCATCAAGGCACTGTTAGTCCTCAACGGCAATGTCGTTATCCTGAAGGAAGTCATTCACAAGATGTGCACGATGATGGCGCAAATTGTCGTCCATGAAGACGAATGCCTCGCCAATTTGCTGCCGATATGGCTGCACTATCGGTCGGAGGATGGCATTCACGTATTATACAGCTGTTACTGCGCCTTCCATGACCACCAGCGGCGTACGTGGGCCCCAAATAATGCCACCCCAAAACAGTAGATAACCTCCACCTTGCTGCACCCGCTGGACAGTGTGTCTAAGGCGTTCAGCCCGACCGGCTTGCCTCGAAACATGTCTCCGACGATTGTGTGGTTGAAGGCATATACGAAACTCATCGGTGAAGAGAACACGATGCCAGTTCTAAGGGGTCAATTCGGTATGTTGCTGGGCCTATCTGTACCGCTCTGTATGGTGTCGTGGCTGCAAAGATGGACCTCACCATGGACGTCAGGAGTGAAGTTTGGCATCTTGCAGCCTATAGCGCACAGTTTGAGTCGTAACACGACGTCCTGTGCCTGCACGAAAAGCATTATTAAACAAGGTGGCGTTGATTCAGGATTCCTCCTAGTCATAATCCGTAGGTAGCGATCATCCACTGTAGTAGTCGCCCTTGGGCAGACTGAGCGAGGCATGTCATCTATATAAGAACGTAGACTTCCGCGGTCGGTGTCATAGTGATTAAAATTCTTCTGGGTATTATGCCGCGTCATTGCTAAAAACTAACAACAATAATAAACTGAAACCGACGTTTCGGCAGAGTTGCAACGGCCTTCCTCAGGGCACGACTCATCTATAGTTCTTGTCTCGCCGAGTCCGAACAGCATCACTTTGTTTCACTCCGAGACACCTGGGCACTTCCGTTGTTGAGAGCCCTTCATGGCACAAAGGAACAATGCGAGCGCGGTCCTGGTGGAACGACTGGAACTGATCGGCTGTCGGACCCCCTCCTTCTAATAAGCGCTACTCATGCATGGATGTTTACATCTCTGGCGGGTTTAGTGACTTCTCTGAACGGTCAAAGGGACTTGGTCTGTGATACAATATACACAGTCTGCGTCTATCTTCGGGAGTCCTGGAATGCGGAGTGATGCAAAGGTTTTTTTGATGCGTGTATTTAACGCAACTGAATCATATCACCTACAAGGCAACGAATGTAGAGGGGGAGAACCCATTCACTCACATAAGCTCAATGGGGAACCAATACTGCATTCGTGTATATAGAAGTTAAAGTCATAATCATAATAATAGCTGCAAACATGTGATAGCTCGGTAACGATTTTGTAGGTGGTGGCCAATAATTTCACATTAGATAATTTATATAAGCTCTTCATTGCATTGTGTGGTGAAGCAATATTTCATCAAACGGCTTTTCGTGGCATAATAAGGCCACCAAATATTCACAATCTATCGATTTAAACTTCTATGAGTTCTGAATGACGAATATGATTACTTTATTACACAGTACACAGGAACTGTGTTTTAACAACAGGGAAATAGTAAGAAGATGATACACATAGTTTTAACTGAACGTCCTTTGTATCATTCGGAAACGGTTGAGTGATTCAGCTTCATGACCCAGTTTGGCTTTAACTGATGTAGTAGAAAAACAACGCTCACTTAAATACATTGTACGTGAGCCTGTATCGCTCTGGACACCGTTAATAGACCAACGAGCTGTTTCAGTACTCTCATCACGGTATTCAGCCAAAGAAAATGGCGATCGTCTGCTCTCGCTCGGTGCTAGATTGGAAGGGTTCAGTGCCTCGCCTTATTCAGGAGTCCACGGGCACCAACTTTAGAATGCCTAAATAATGACAGTGCCTACGATAACAGTCGTTTCTAGCCAGCACATGTGGCCGCGTTCACAAATGTTTAGTGACTGATTTATATAATATCGTTACACTGAAACATTTTGAGCTAATCTTGTATGGTGTCTGTATGATGATTACCCGTTACTTGGTTATGTTATAAGGAGTAACACTTGTTTGTGATTTAATCCCACACGGGAGCTATCTTTCTTGAAAAAGTAATAAGTCTCAGATTAATGTAACGCACTCGGATTATACACAGTGATGGTTCTCAGACACCGTTACTTCAATATTTCAACGGACATTACATTCGATATCTGAAACAATTGAAAATGGGACCAATGGTTCACTTCCTTTTACTGAAAGTTGAATATATCTTCCAAGCAACTTTAGTTCTTTTCTCGTCATTATAGTAAGATTCCAAGTTCGTGCTGTCGCGTGTAATCTGATTATCTTTCATATGACGAGCTTGTAATACGATCGTAACACAAAACATGTAGTCAGAATGTAATGTAGCTGCCTTTTCTAAGTTCTCGACGTAACACATCTAGCCATCTGCGAACAGATTAATAGAAAGAATTGCTTATTCTTGAAGACTCGTCATGAGCAAAAGTGATATCGAATGAAACATGATTTTAACCGGCCATCAGCATTTAGTGTAAATACTTCCACGCAAAGCATTCGTGCAAGGTACTATATATAATCATGAGTATTATCGCACACGAATGGTACCTCATTTAACTGAATATGTGAATTGGACGGATGTAAAAGATTCAATGGCTCTGAGCACTATGGGACTTAAAATCTGAGGCCATCAGTCCCCTAGAACTTAGAACTACTTAAACCTAACCAACCTAAGGACATCACACATATCCATGCCCGAGGCAGGACTCGAACCTCCGACCGTAGCGATCACGCGGCTCCAGACTGAAGCGCCTAGAACCGCTCGGCCACACCGGCCGGCGGACTGATGTAAAATGAAAAGTGTAAGATTTATGTCAACTGTAAGTAGGCTCTTTAGGTTTTTATGTTGGTAACGCCACGTAGCGCTCTATATGAAAATCACTGACTGTGCAGTGTGAAGTCTGTGGCTGGTTTGCTTGTTGGAATTTTTGCTATAGTAGTGGTGGGCAGTTGGATGAGAACAGCGCGTAGCGTTGCGCAGTTGGAGGTGAGCCGCCAGCAGTGGTGGATGTGGGAAGAGAAATGGCAGAGTTTTGAGAGTGGACGATCTGGACGTGTGCCCACAGAAAAACGAAATTTGTAAGACTGGATGTCTTGAAGTGATATACAGGGTGTTACAAAAAGGTAGGGTCAAACTTTCAGGAAACATTCCTCAGACACAAAGAAAGAAAATATGTTATGTGGACATGTTTCCGGAAACGCTTACTTTCCATGTTAGAGCTCATTTTATTACTTCTCTTGACATCACATTAATCATGGAATGGAAACACACAGCAACAGAACGTACCAGCGTGACTTCAAACACTTTGTTACAGGAATTGTTCAAAAAGTCCTCCGTTAGCGAGGATACATGCATCCACCCTCCGTCGCATGGAATCCCTGATGCGCTGATGCAACCCTGGAGAATGGCGTATTGTATCACAGCCGTCCACAATACGAGCACGAAGAGTCTCTACATTTGGTACCGGGGTTGCGTTGACAAGAGCTTTCAAATGCCCCCATAAATGAAAGTCAAGAGGGTTGAGGTCAGGCGAGCGCGGAGGCCATGGAATTGGTCCACCTCTACCAATCCATCGGTCACCGAATCTGTTGTTGAGAAGCGTACGAACACTTCGACTGAAATATGCAGGAGCTCCATCGTGCATGAACCACATATTGTGTCGTACTTGTAAAGGCACATGCTCTAGCAGCAAATGTAAAGTTTCCCGTATGAAATCATGATAACGTGCTCCACCGAGCGTAGGTGGAAGAACGTGGGGCCCAATCAAATATCACCAACAAAGCCTGCCCAAATGTTCACAAAACATTTTTGTTGATGACGTGACTGCACAATTGCGTGCGGATTCTCGTCAGCCCACACATGTTGATTGTGAAAATTTACAATTTGATCACGTTGGAATGAAACCTCATCCGTAAAGAGGACATTTGCACTGAAATGAGGATTGACACATTGTTGGACGAACCATTCGCAGAAGTACCCATTGAGGCCAATCAGCTGCTAATAGTGCCGGCACACGCTGTACATGGTACGGAAACAACTGGTTCTCCCGTAGCACTCTCCATACAGTGACGTGGTCAACGTTACCTTGTACAGCAGCAACTTCTCTGACGCTGACATTAGGGTTATCGTGAACTGCCTCGTCCATTGCAGGTGTCCTCGTCGTTCAAGGTCTTCCCCAGTCACGAGTCATAGGCTGGAATGTTCCGTGCTCCCTAAGACGCCTATCAATTGCTTCGAACCTCTTCCTGTCGGGACACCTTCGTTCTGGAAATCTGTCTCGATACAAACGTACCGCGCCACGGCTATTGCCCCGTGCTAATCCATACATCAAATGGACATCTCCCAACTCCGCGTTTGTAAACATTGCACTGACCGCAAAACCACATTCGTGATGAACACTAACCTGTTGATGCTACGTACTGATGTGCTTGATGCTAGTACTGTAGAGCAATGAGTCGCATGTCAACACAAGCACCGAAGTCAACATTACCTTCCTTCAGTTGGGCCAACTGGCGGTGAATCGAGGAATAATGACTTTTGAACACTATTAAGATGGCGCTCGCTGTATGGCAGTATTTCGAGTAACGAAGATTTTTGTGAGGTAAGTGATTCGTGAAAGGTATAGTTTATTGTTAGTCAAGGCCATTCTTTTGTAGGGATTATTGAAAGTCAGATTGCGTTGCGCTAAAAATATTGTGTGTCAGTTTAGCTATGATCAGAATAAATAAAGAGAGAAATGTCTGAGTACGTTCAGTTTTGCTCAGCAGTTTGAAAATCAAATAACGTAAGAGGTTTATCAGCACAGTACTTCATAAATCTTTCTGAGGGGAGGTTTCACAACGTATGTACAGAAACTGCGTAGTCCACAACGTTTACAGTGACTTGAAACACGATCTGTCTTTCGCACTTCCGTACGTAGACCAGTTCTGCAACGTACAATGAAAAATCGGGTGAATGAAAGCATCAAATTGCTGTATTCGATCGAGAGATATATAGAATTCATGAACAGAACTGTAACTACACCACTCAATCGCATTCGGGAAGGCCAGACTGCCACAGCGGTTAATATTTAATCCAGACAGATTTCGAAAAGCCGAAAGGGATCGCCTGCGTTTAGTAAAAGCTAGATTATTACTTTTGTCCAGGTTCGTCACATGAGAGAAGCTTTGTTTTTAATAAAATACCTCACTCATACAAAGCATTGCTGCACTCATAAACATGCTTACAAGATTTTCCCTCCCTCTCTGTCTCTTTCTCCCTCATTGTGTACAAATGCGGACACTTCAAATATCATACCACTTCACACCATAAGAAAGTAAATATTATCACAGTCACGAATGGAATGGGAGAAGCCACACCTCCTGTTGACCTTCGATATTTGCAAAAGCAAGTCCAGACACTACACGCCTATGTATCTCATCTACTAGGTAGTTCACACGCCAATGTACCTCAGAAGATACCCTGCTGTAGTAGAAACCATAATGAGGTCGGTCAGTAGGTCAAACTTTAAGAGCAAAGGCTACTTCCAGATACCAGGTACGGAAGGAACTGAATCCATGGAAGTTGGCAAATCTCCCAGTAAAACAGACAACTTTCAACTTTTATCACAAAAATGACTTCGTGGGGTCCGTGCCACACTCGAACAATACCTTCAACTCTTTTCAACTGAAGCCATGGTCTCTCAGTCGTCTCACGGTCAATCGATATTGACATGAGCCTAGGAGAAGCGCCACTGGTGATGAGATGTTAGCAGAGCCACTCGTGTCGGTCGTCTGCTTCAATAGCCAATAACGATTTATTTCACTGCTTTACCCTAACGGGTATCTTCGTCGTCCTTCCACAGTGATGTCTGTGATGGTTTCACGCATTGTTGTATGCGAACGCCGATTCTCTCAGTTGTTAAGCGAAGGCTACTGCGCTGTCCGTGGTGAGAGATAAGGCCTTAAATTTTGTATTCTCGGCATTATCTTGGCAGTGTTGATCTCGAACCACCGAATTCCCTAACGACTTTCGAAATTAAATCTGTCGTGTTTCTAACTCCGACCATCATTCCGAGTTCAAAGCTTCTTAATTCCCATTGTGTTGCTACAATCACATCGGAAACCATTTCACATGACTCACCTGAGTACAAATAACGGCTCCGCCAATGCACTGCTCTTCTATACCTTGTATAAGCGATTGTAACGCTATCTATATTTGTGTATATCGCTATCCGATGACTTTCATACCTCAGTGTACAACGTCAGGTTACTGCTGCACATAGTTCCTTGATTACTACCGCCGAAAAAGAATCGTGTCATGGGAAATCGTTCACATAGATTGAAAAATCGCCCTGCCTTCGAGCGCGCAATGGCAGTAGATACTGCTCCATTTTAAATTCACCAAGGTATGAAAGCAGTCGATGATAAAAGCTCCTTTGAATTTATTATTGTGCAGCACTACGTAACCTGATATAAGCCTGATGGAACTGGGGCAATGATACTGAGTGACTAACAAAGATTTTGACGACATTCCTCGAAAACCATTTAGCATCACAGTAAGAGAGCGAATGGCTGTATCACTCAGCAGAAAAATGTTGATGAAATCGCTATTTCACAAGACTGTGTGACTTAACACAATGAAATGAGTTGACCGTCGTAGAACTCGTGGGGTCTCATAAATCTTCACGCCTGAAACATAATTCGACAGACTTATAATTAGACAGAAAATTTTTTGGCGTTACGAGTATGAAAGATGATCTTTTTTCCACAACATCATACTTCATGTGAAATTGGTCTTCACCACTACGACCAAAAAATTGTGTATATTTGATTTAATTTAATATTTATTGTTGTAGAGACCTCAGAGATCATGAGGCATTACGAAAGTTAATATTAAACAGTATAAATGTTACACTAATAATTACAAAAACAAGAAAAATATTACACAATATAAATATTACAAAAATAGTTATAGTACCTTCACACAAATACAAAACAGAGAAACGTCTGGTACAAACTGATATTGCATAGTAGATTTACCCAATTATAGTCTTACTCAGATGTAGAAGCACATACAAACTGATCACATAAAGTATAGTCATACCATATTCTTTCCCTCTCTTAAAAATTCATCAGTTTCATAAATGCTGAGCTCAAGATGAAAATTATTTTACTTTCTTTTTAAATTATTGAATTGGAAGATTCCAGATTTGTTTGGGTATGGCATTAAAAATTTTATGGGGTTGTATAGGAAGCACTTTCGTGTATTTTTATAGTTACATTGGAAAGAAACTATGTCCTACTTGTTTCATGTGTTATAATTAAGTCACGTGTCATATTGCTCATAACTGGAATAGTTTTCCTTAATATGCTTTACACACTGTAGTATAAATATTGATGGTAGGGTCATAATCTGTAATTTTTTAGAGGTTGGCCTACAGTGAGCGCTGGGTGTCAAGCTAAACATCAGGCATGTTGCCTTCTTTTGAAGTTAGAAGACATTAGCTGCCTTGCTTTGATGTCACCACAGTATTGTGCCATAGGAAATTGGACTGTGTATTAAAGGAAAATAAACCACTGTAAGTACTGGCACGTTTAGACAAAGATGAAGCGTCGTTAGAGCAAATATTCCGTTGCTAATATTGCTTCCCACTTTTTCCATATAGCTGTCCCAGGATAAATTTGAATCAATTGAGATTCCAAGGAAATTAACAGTATTTGAGCTCTGCTCAGTATCGCTGTCATTATTCCACAATACATACAGGTCTTGTAAATTTTTTGGTTGACACAAAGGGAATTAGGTTTACACTAATTTTCAGCTTTGACAGTGCACTGGTCTACTTCATATTTCACCTTCTGTGCTGTTTCTGCAGCTACACGGACTGCAAGATCATCTGCAAATACGTAAGTCCTAGTTGACATCACAACTATGTTACATAGTAAGTAATTTATATATATAATAAACAGAATTATGCCAATTACAGAACCTTGTGGGGCACCCATGCCCACAGGTAAGTAATCTGATTCTGCACCATTAAAAACCACCTTCTGCACTCTATCACTTAGCTAAGATTTTATCAGTTGCGGAACACTACCTGTAAAGCCATGGAATTGCAGTTTGTTCAATAAAATTTCTTGAGACACAGTGTAGAAAGCTTTTAATAAATCAAAGTGTTTATTCTGAACTAAGAGCTTGCTTTATAGTTGCTTCACACACTGTTAAAAGTGATAAGGCAGATTCATCTGTTCCTAACCCTGATCTGAAGCCAAATTCACTGTCAGTGAAGATTTTATTTTCTTCAAAGTATTTTATTATTTGATTATTAGTATAGCTTCTGTCACTTTAGACAAGATTGGCACAATTGAAACAAGCCTAAAATTATCACAACTTGAGAGGCTGCCTTTTTTGTGTATTGGAATGACTTTAACTAACTTTAGTGCCATTTGGGAACTGAGCCACGAATATACATGTATTTACTACATGTGTTGTCAGTTCGGCAGTTGAACTGAATGACACTTTAACACGGCTGAACTTAAACCATAAACATCACTACTGAAACTGTTCTTCATTTTCTTCAGTATATTAGTAACATACTATACCTTGACCAGTTTAAAGCTAAATGTACTTTCAGGCTTTGTGGTGTTTCTCAGATAATAATTATGGTCAGTGGCTATATTGCAAGTGCCAATCCCTATTATTATTTCTTGCAACTTCTCCGTGAAGAATGTATTTAACTGCACAGCATTCAGATTACTGCTTTCAGCCCGTGAAGTCATTCTCCTATTGCACTGACTACTAATGATCTTCCACATTGCAAGTGTCTTATTTTCATATGTTAGTATTATATCTTCATTTCTTTTGTACCTAGCTTAGTGTAAGGCCTGTCTTAATCTTTCCTTTTTCCCTGTGAGCATGTTTTTAATTACTTGAGAACCTGTACTTCTATACCAGTCATAATATTGATCACACTCCCTCTTGATCTTCAATACCTTTTCATCCTTGAACTTATTTACTCGAAGTGCCTTTTTATTATTTATTAACTTAATGGGAAAGGACATCTTAGCTTATACAGAAAGAGTAGACATGAAACCTTCCACCTATATGAGATAGTCCACATATTATGATCAGAAAGAAAACTGCAATGGCTTCCGGATCTTTATGGCTCCAATAAGAGAAAAGGACAAGTGCTTGGATGTGTTTCTACGTATTAGAAACGACAGTTTTGGCCCTTACTGATTCATTCCACTACAAATAGTTTGATCATATGGCGTCCATTACTTCTCGCTTTCTGAAATGTTTATAACGTGCATTCCTTTTATTTCCGACAAAGATCACAAAACCTATAGCCCTTTACATCTCTTTCATAACATGTCTTAAAATCATAATATGACTGAACTACATTCCCACGATAAATTTATTACTTTTCTCTATGAAACAAGATTGATAAGACTGCTTCAGTGAGTCACTTGTTTATTACGTGATATTGTATACAGCGATGATAAAATATTCTCTAAATTTCTTTCATAGCCACCTTGCCACCTTGCAGTTATTGTGTAAGCAAAGATTGGCCTACATAGTAATAATAATTAGCATTGTTTCTAACGAATTTTGTTAGTCACCAGCGCAATCAACTAACTTTTTTGTTGAGTTGTTGGGAGGTCCTTCAACAGTTAACATGTATATAAAAAGCAGAAAATCCTGTTCGTTGTGTCACATTTATGACCGCTATGGATTTTACTACACTGTAAACCATTGCTGAAGGTGGAACTCACAATATATTACAAAAGTGGGAAGCCTGTCTCGAACACTTCCTAGTGGTTGGAATTTTCACCATGTGTGTGACCATTTTACACATGTTTGTGATCAATTAAAAAGTCGTTGTCCAGTGTAACTCCTTCCGAAATGTAATCCACGGCCCTAAATGATGGGACAAAAGTTAATCACATTTAACCTTACATTTTCATACACAAAGTCAATAAATAATTATAGGGCAAAATTTGTGCATAACGTGCTGTTAGCAAATATAATGTAACAACTAAACGGCTTCTGACATCAAATGTAACAATTGTGTTACTAAATGTGACACTTCTGTCACCCAATGTAACTGGGTTTTCTCTTTTCATGCTGTCAAATGTCAGGATGAGCATTCTAAAGCATTCTGTCAGGGTGAAAATATTAAATAAATTAACTTTTCTCTCTTACAACATGTGGGCAGGGTGGGTTCTCCCTTGGCTCGGGTATGAGGTCGAATGAAACATCATTTTACATAAGATAAATTTTATTGAAAGTTTCGTACAACTGTATCTTACTGGGACGTTCTGGTTCGGAGAGCGGCAGCCGTGTCGTTTGCGTAGCCTTCTGCTGCGACAGCGGCGGCGGCGGCGGCGGCGGCGGCGGCGGCGGCGTCTGATTACGCGTAGCGGTGTGTATCTCGTGTCGCCGTCTCGCCCAGCTGACCGGAGACGCGCAGCGCGAGGTGGCCCGTTTAATTATTGCGAGCGACGTCGTGCATCGGATGGTGATACCTTGAATGTGGCGTCCCAGTGTTTCTCTTCTCTAAGCGGCCGCGTGTGTTGTGCGTCGACCAGCGGAGCGGCGCGGCGGTGGAAGGCCAGTGTCCCGAACTCGAACCACGGACTCCCGCTTGCCAGTCTTCGGCTGTCAGGTCTTCATCCCAGCTCACAGGTAACTACTGATGTGAGGCCGTCTCCTTCCCGTCCTCACGAGTCACCCGGGTATGTAAAAACCAGACTTCCAATACCTTTTAACTTCTGTCTTCTGGCGCCGCGGCTGCTGCTTGCTATTCCATTACAGCGGCGGACTTGGTGCGTCTGTGCATGATGCAGTCTCTTCTTGCATGACGGTCTTCAGCACCGAAACTGACTGAAAACTACTGCTACTCTTCTTTTCTTCCTTCGTCTCTCGTCTTCGTCTCCGTTCCCGTCTTCATCTGTCTTCCTCTGTCTTCATCTCTCTTCCTCTGTCTTCATCTGTCTTCATCTGTCGTCATCTCTCTTCAACTGTCGGGCCCACCGCGTCTCGCGTATTTATTCACTTCAGTTTACTGGAGGTGAACGACTTCACGGCCATTGCCTCTTCTGTCACGTTGAAAAGCTTCTCGAAGAATCTTCTTGACCTGGGTCATTGGCTCTTGGAATGTAGGCGAGGGCCTCTGATCGCATGTGACGACTGAGAAACACGTGAGCCGGTCATTGCCTCTTCCGTCACGTTGAAAAGCTTCTCGAAGAATCTTCTTAACGTCGGTCATTGGCTCTTGGAATGTAGGCGAGGGCCTTTGCTCATGCGACAACTTAGAAACACGTGTGCCGGTCGGGCGATGCCCTGACGGCTGAATCGACAGCGCCCGCTTATGTGGAACTCGCTGACTCCACGGTCATTGTTTCTTCTGTTCTGCCCGCTGAATGCCAGTATGTAACTCTCTAAACTAAACCAAGTTTTCCATTTATATTCTAATTTGTAGTTCACTTTGATTTCACTAATTTATTTACTTAAGTAACACTCAACATTCCTCCACCCTTCGGAGAAATTCGCCCTCGAATTTACCACTCAACATTCCTCCACTCTTCACACGGGAAAAGCACAAGCACTGAAAACTCTCGACTTAGAAGATTACACACGCTTCACATTAAGTATGTGGAAAATACCTTATCACTTTACAAAAGCACTGTACGGTCAGGAATCACATAGTTCTTGCATAAATGGTTGTAATAAGTGTAACAAATCTTGATGACAATGAATACACAAAAAATAGATTTAGCACTTAGAAAATTACAGGGCAACAGCTGTTTAGTCTACCCTATACTAATGAAAGAATATCTATTCTACAGTATTGTTTATGTTAACAAGAGACTGTTTAATAAAGAATTAAGTACAATAATCCAAATTAATACACTAATGCTCAAAAGTAACTGCTGAAGTACACTAGTTAAGAGTGTGGTATCCAGTTAACAGGGATTTGATGAAGTGGTATATTATTATTTGGCTTATTTTTTCGTCTTAAATAGAAGGAAACTGTACAAAGCAGAAACACCAACACAAAGGTTCCAGATATACCCGTTCCTAGCATTATAATTTTAGTTTTGTGTTCACCTTTTAATTTTAAGACATGTTGCATCATAACATTGGCATCAATTTTGCCTTGCTGCGAGTTTATGAACATATCTAATGACTTCAGAAGGGAACTGTCAAGGGAGTAATTGAGGTAGGATAGGTTTTGTGTAGGAAATGCTTGCATGGCGTTTTCTGAAAAAAGCAAACAACATGGTTATGAACCTACAAACCTAGTAAAAACAAAAACAAAGAAAAGAAGGAATACATTGTTAACTACAAGATCTACATGTTTCTACGTTCAACTTTTCTTTCTTAAAAAATAAACCATTATAATTTATTAATTATTTACATTTGTATACTGTCCATAGTCTACTAAGATTCAACTAGGACATTCGCACCCTTGAACGAAGATTGTATGGTGCCATGTCTGTATGTTGTGCTGGCGTGGCCACTCTTTTTCCTTTACGGGAACTTCCTCCACCCTTCGGCAAAGCAGACACTATTGTTGAAGGAATTACATCTGGAGCGCCCTTAAAAGGTTTTAAACGACTTGCATGGACAATGGTAGTTCGGGTGGGCAGTTGCAATTTAACGTTGACTGGTGACGTGATCTCAATAATTTGATAAGGACCTCTGTAGTTTGTTACAAATTTCTTCGTTTTTCCTTTAACTATGTAAGGAGTTGAAAGCATAACCCACTGACCGATTCTGTAATTTGGATATTTAGCTTGGGTATTACCTAATCTTTCCTGTCGTTCCAAAGCCTTTGTATTAGATTTTTGAACCTTTTTCCATACATCCTTCATCATTCGACTGAAATCTCTTACTGTTTCTCCGACTTTTCCGTTTTTCTGCCTGATTACATCAAAAGGGGACGGCATTTTTTTCCCATAGACCACTTCATAAGGTGACATGCCAGTTGCTTCATGCGTTTTGGCGTTGTATACCGACACGATTATTGGTAAATACGTATCCCAATTAGAATGTTGTTCGTTAATATAATAACTAAGCATCTTGCCAATTGTCCGATGAACTCTTTCTGTGCGCCCGTTGCACTGAGGGTGTAACGGAGTTGTGCGTAATTTGCGTATTTTTAGTAAGTGGCATAGCTGTTTCATTAATTCAGACATAAAATTAGATCCCTGATCTGTGATAATAGCTTCAGGTACTCCAAATTTAAGTATCCAGTTGTTAACTAAAGCTTGGGCAACTGTATTTGCTTGCTGATCTGGGAGACTCACCATAGCTAGATAGCGTGAAAAGTGATCTATAATTGTAAGGACATACTTATTACCAGCAGGTGTTTTATGAAATGGCCCGTAGAGATCGACTCCGCAGATTTGAAATGGACATGAAGCCTCGGGGAGCCTCTGTAAGGGTATTTTTGAACGAGAAAGTTCAGCTCGTTGTGCGCACGCAATGCAATTACGAACGTACTGCGCAACATCCTGCTCTCTGGTTTGCCACCAAAATCGTTCTGCTACTCGTCTTTCGGTTGTCCGCTGTCCACCGTGTCCTGCAAGGATATGATCGTGGGCCTCTGCCATTATTTCTTGTCTAAGGTGTTGGGGAACAACAATTCGCGGTCCAAGTTTTGTTTTACGGCATAATACACCATCTTCAAAGCAAAATTGTTTTTGAGTTGCGTATTTTTTACATTCTGTATCCTCATCTTGTGCCTCTCTCCAGTCCTCAGTATCTCGGCCTGTTGCTTCCAAAAGTGCTATTTTCCGACTTAGGCAATCTGCATTCGTGTGTTTTTTGCCTGGTTTATGGATAACTTCGAAATCCATTTCGGAAAGACATAGGGCCCAACGGGTAAGACGACTAGATGGATCCTTCAATCCAAGCAACCATTTTAAAGCTGCGTGGTCTGAAATGACCTTGAATTTCCTACCATACAAGTAGCATTTAAAGTATTTGATACCATATATAACACTTAACAATTCTTTCTCCGTTGTGGAATAATTTCTTTCTGCCGTTGTTAGTTGTCTCGAAGCGTAGGCTATGGGGTGTTCCGTGCCATTAATATTCTGACTCAAAACAACTCCTACTGAATGACCACTTGCGTCACAGGATAAAATAAATTCTTTATTGTAATCTGGGTAGGCTAATACAGGACTGTGTGTTAACTTATCTTTAAGGGTTTGAAATGCAGATTCACAATCTTCAGACCAATGAAATTTTGCACCCTTTTTCAACAATTGGGTTAAGGGTCGGGCAATTTCAGCAAAATTTTGAACATATTTTCGGTAATACGATGCGAGACCAATGAAACTTTGTACTTCCTTAACGCGTTGTGGTGTTGGGAAGTCCTTAACTGCCGAAATTAATCGAGGATCTGTTTTAATTCCTTTTTCACTAATGACATGCCCTAGGTATGTAACCTCTGTCAATGCAAAACTACATTTTTCCCTATTTAATGTTAATTTAGCTTTTCTAAGTCTCTGAAAAACATTACGCAGACGCACAGCATGTTCATTAATGTCTCTGGAGAATACAATAATATCGTCTAGATATACACAACATTGCTGAGTTTTGAGTCCTCGCAATACTCCATCGAGTAGTCTTTGAAAAGTTGCTGGTGCATTTTTCAAACCGAAAGGCATTCTTTTAAATTGCCAGTGGCCTCCAGGGGTAGAAAATGCTGTTTTATGCCTATCTTCAGGAGCAACTTCCAATTGATGATATCCACTACGTAGATCGATTGTTGAAAAGTATTTACTGTTACCCAAACTGTCAATGATATCTGTAATGTTTGGAAGAGGATAAACATCTGAGATAGTTTGTTTGTTAAGGTGTCTGTAGTCACAACAAAATCTATATCGTTTCGTACCGTCGGGAGACTTCTTTGGAATAATTACAATATTTGAATTATAAGGAGAATCAGAATATTCTATAATTCCATCTTTTAGATGCTGTTCTAAAAATTCATCCAGTACTGGCTTTAAGTGATGCGCAACTCTATAAGGCTTCCTATAAACTGGGGGGCTATTTCCTGTTGGGATCCTATGCTGTGTGATGTCTGTTGCTGGCAATGGACCTTCTGCATTAAATAAATCTTGGAACTCAACTAAAACTGCTTCTATCGTGTCTCTATCCTTTCCTTTCAAATGCTCAATCTTCTGGCGCAATGCGGTTTTATAGGCGTCTGGTTTCTGACCATCATTAATATCTGACCAAATGAAATCTTCTTCTTCAAAAGTACTGACTGTAGCTACTAATATTCCCTTATGCAACTCTTTGTCCTCCACTCCGAAATTGTCAATATGTACCGGTACTTTTCTTTCTCCCTCAATGTCTTGAACCCGTACAACACTCCTACGTACAAAACAATGTGATACATCTAATTCCTCATTTTCCTCTAAAGGCTCTATTAGACACACTGTATCTGTAGGTACTTCGTGGTCAACGGTCATCCAGAGAAGTTTTCCTGAGCCAGATGGTATCTGATCCCGCGAATCAACCTTCAAGGACGTTGCACGCAGTATAGTTGATTTCGCCTTCCGGTTAGGGAAATCTTGCGGCAGAGGGCCCTTTGCAGCGGTGTCACCTAGCTGAAACACTATTCCGCTAAGTTCTACAGTTTGCTGTCTGAGGTCGATTTTAGCGTGATGTTTATTCAGGAAATCCAACCCTAGGATCGCGTCGTACCCGTCAGTTACCTTTGTTACCACTTCTACATCTTCCTGAAATTGTACACCGTGAATATAGAAAATCAATGATGTACATCCTAATGACTTCACTGTACCTCCTCCTACTCCATTCAATCTATACCTTGGAGGGTCATATTTCTTTTCTCCAATACATTCATTACTTACTATTGATACGTTTGCGCCTGTATCCACCAGTATCTTTGCCTCGTTATCCTGTACGGTAGCAGATAACCAGCATTCCGCCTTCACATTCGCCTTAATGGCCTGAAATTTTATTGGGAACGCCTGGCGGCGGCTCCGACATTCCCGTTTGAGTTTAACTGATTTCTATTTCCAAAAACTTTCTTAGACCTGCATTCCTTGAATGTGTGACCTATTCTTTGACAATTAGTGCATTGAGGTTGTCTGCAGTTTTTTGCTATATGTCCCTGTCGACCGCACCTAAAACATCGTACTCCTGCTGAAAATATATTTCGCTTCTCCTTGTATCTGGTGGCAATGTCAATTTCTTCAAAAGCTGTCGCCACAGATACAGCTTCTGCTAAATTTTTAGGAAACTCTGCCCTGACACGACGGGACGTTTCAGGAGGTAACCCACGTAAAAATGTATCCAGAGCTCTATTTTCTGCCTCTTGTAAAATAAATTTATTTGCTTCATCACTAGTTGTCAACTGATAGGTGTTACTATTAACTTTTCTAATCCTATCTACAAAGCTTTCTAACGACTCGTTTTGCCTCTGAGTGATAGTGTTTAACTGTTCCCTATAAAATCTACAGCTGTTCTGTTTTTGAAAACGTTTAAGTAATCCTTTCTTCAATTCCTCAAATGTTGGAGCATTCCGTAATTCTTCATGGTATAAGACGTGTGCTTTAGCCTCTCCTGTCAATCTTAACTTTGTCATTTGTAAGAGCTGTTCATCTGACCATGATCCTAACTTTGCAGCTGCTACTAAATCATCAAAAAAGGCTGTTATGTCCTCGCCAGGTTTACCTGAAAAAGGATTTACTAAGGCTGCTGCTGAGGAATCTAGGGTGGGAGGGATTGAATTGGTTTGCCTAACCTCACTCAACTGTTTAAATAATGTATTATTATTATTTTTAAGCTGTGCTATTTGATTAACTAAGCTCTGAATAGCTTCCTCAGTAGAAACCGCTTGTGGTGCTGACTCTGACTTTGTACGATTTCGTGTCATCATTTTACAAACTGTTAGTTACACAATCTTCCTATACTGAATTTAAAAGATGTTTAAATATTTCCGACAGACTCTTAAAATCATGAGAGAAAATACACTTCTAAATAAAGAAAATATTACGACTGCTATGCAAACCTCTATCCCTTCACACATTAAAAAATACTAACTGTGGACCTTTAGCGACTGTCATTCACACCTCATATTGAGCCAAGGGTTTTTTCTCTGACACCAATTGTAACAACTAAACGGCTTCTGACATCAAATGTAACAATTGTGTTACTAAATGTGACACTTCTGTCACCCAATGTAACTGGGTTTTCTCTTTTCATGCTGTCAAATGTCAGGATGAGCATTCTAAAGCATTCTGTCAGGGTGAAAATATTAAATAAATTAACTTTTCTCTCTTACAACATGTGGGCAGGGTGGGTTCTCCCTTGGCTCGGGTATGAGGTCGAATGAAACATCATTTTACATAAGATAAATTTTATTGAAAGTTTCGTACAACTGTATCTTACTGGGACGTTCTGGTTCGGAGAGCGGCAGCCGTGTCGTTTGCGTAGCCTTCTGCTGCGACAGCGGCGGCGGCGGCGGCGGCGGCGGCGGCGTCTGATTACGCGTAGCGGTGTGTATCTCGTGTCGCCGTCTCGCCCAGCTGACCGGAGACGCGCAGCGCGAGGTGGCCCGTTTAATTATTGCGAGCGACGTCGTGCATCGGATGGTGATACCTTGAATGTGGCGTCCCAGTGTTTCTCTTCTCTAAGCGGCCGCGTGTGTTGTGCGTCGACCAGCGGAGCGGCGCGGCGGTGGAAGGCCAGTGTCCCGAACTCGAACCACGGACTCCCGCTTGCCAGTCTTCGGCTGTCAGGTCTTCATCCCAGCTCACAGGTAACTACTGATGTGAGGCCGTCTCCTTCCCGTCCTCACGAGTCACCCGGGTATGTAAAAACCAGACTTCCAATACCTTTTAACTTCTGTCTTCTGGCGCCGCGGCTGCTGCTTGCTATTCCATTACAGCGGCGGACTTGGTGCGTCTGTGCATGATGCAGTCTCTTCTTGCATGACGGTCTTCAGCACCGAAACTGACTGAAAACTACTGCTACTCTTCTTTTCTTCCTTCGTCTCTCGTCTTCGTCTCCGTTCCCGTCTTCATCTGTCTTCCTCTGTCTTCATCTCTCTTCCTCTGTCTTCATCTGTCTTCATCTGTCGTCATCTCTCTTCAACTGTCGGGCCCACCGCGTCTCGCGTATTTATTCACTTCAGTTTACTGGAGGTGAACGACTTCACGGCCATTGCCTCTTCTGTCACGTTGAAAAGCTTCTCGAAGAATCTTCTTGACCTGGGTCATTGGCTCTTGGAATGTAGGCGAGGGCCTCTGATCGCATGTGACGACTGAGAAACACGTGAGCCGGTCATTGCCTCTTCCGTCACGTTGAAAAGCTTCTCGAAGAATCTTCTTAACGTCGGTCATTGGCTCTTGGAATGTAGGCGAGGGCCTTTGCTCATGCGACAACTTAGAAACACGTGAGCCGGTCGGGCGATGCCCTGACGGCTGAATCGACAGCGCCCGCTTATGTGGAACTCGCTGACTCCACGGTCATTGTTTCTTCTGTTCTGCCCGCTGAATGCCAGTATGTAACTCTCTAAACTAAACCAAGTTTTCCATTTATATTCTAATTTGTAGTTCACTTTGATTTCACTAATTTATTTACTTAAGTAACACTCAACAATAAGGCTTATGGAAATTTTAAATTATACCTCTAGCCTTTGCCGACGCCGTCTCATAATAAACTGCACGCAAAAGATTATTTTGAGAACCAGTTCGCAAGCGAAGAAAATGTAAGTCTCATCTCGCCTTTTGGCATCGTGGACTGGAAACGCACTGGGTGTTGGTGTTACGAAGCCTGTGCTGTGGTATCCCTGGTTTTAACGAAGGGACTCACACCGTGCCAGACGCAGCTACATCTGTCGGAGCTGGCATTGCTATATCGCAAATCCCTCAGCGTCGCGGCCTGTCTGTCCGTAAATTGCGTAGCTGCGCATCCCTGTCTACGGGGCTGTGTTTATAGCAGTCCTAACTTGCAGCTGCTTCTCTCGCACTCCTCGTGTATCTGCCACCACACCATCTCCACCTCTACCTCGCTCTCCCAACGTGTTTCATTTCTGTTGATGTCCGCATGATACACACAGACGAGAGAGCATCACCAGCATATTGTGTGATAAATATCTTATGGAGCAGTAAACCCAGCGTCGTCGGATCCGTCAAAATTCCCCTTCTGTCTCTGTCTCCATTTATCATCTTCTCACGTCCATTACCCTTGACCTGGAAGGTGAGAGCATCTCTTTTCGTCAAATATAATCATTCAAGGTATCCGAAACCCGCATTTTTTTCTACCATTGTACTTTATTCACTCTTGCTTTAGCATTCGCATTTTGACAGGACTTGAATTCTGTTCAGAAACAAAGCAATGCGGACTTGGGATTTGGTGCAGGTGAAATACATAGAATGGCAGCAATGATAAGATATACTACTTTAAATCGAGCATGAGGTGTACCGTATTTGTTTATTTATATCTATTTCTTATTTTTAGGCCAGGAGTTCCACATGTTTGACCAAAAGCATACACATCATTTTATCTGTCGTGGTCTGTCTTCTGCAGCTAGCGATATTTGGTGACGCGTAACTTAAATTGCTAAGTCAGAACATTATGACCTCTGCCCACACGAAGTTGAATGCCGTCTGGTGACGTTGTAAGCGAAGCAGACACGGACAGGGAATCGCCCCATGGAAGATATGGGCTGCAAATTTAAAATCCATTGAGATAAACGTCTTTGACAACGGGCAGATTATTAGTACGCAGAGACTGTGACGAGTGTCTCGAAAACTGCGAACCTGTTCGAATGTTCACGTGATACTGTCATGAGCATTTAACGACAGTGAAGCTACTACTAGGCGCTAAATGGTCGGACGTCCACTACTCTTCATAGAACGTGGGGTTAGGAGGCTTGTATGCTCTGTAAACTAGGATAGATGGTCATGTGTGGTATCGCTCCCGAAAGAGCACAATGCTGATACACGCAGAAGTGCTTCGGAGCACACCTTTCATCGTACATGGAGGTCCGCAGCAGGCCGCCCGACACGTTTTCACATGTTGATCCAACGACACAGTCAGTTAAGACTGCAGTGGGCTCGAGACCACCGGCATTCGACCGTAGATCAATGGGAACGTGTCGGCTCGTCGAGTGAATCACGTTATTGCTACACTACGTCGATGGTCATCTCCACAAACGCTGTGATCGAGGTGAACGGCGGCTCGAAACTAGCAGCGCGCTGCCAACGCATGCTAGTAAGAGCAGTTGTATGCTATGGGAACCATTCTCCTGAGCTTCCATGTGACACATGATAGTAATCGGAAACAATCTGACAGCTGCGAATCATCTGTATTCTTTCCTGCTTTATGTCTTCTCAGAGTCAAGATAGTGATACAGCGGTTTGAGGAGTATTATAGCGAACTCATTTTGAATGTCTCGGCGATCATATTCACCTGATGGAAATCGTATGGAACCCATCTGGGTCTCTGTCGTGCACCATAATCGTATACACGAATCAGGGATCCGTTATTTATGCGAATTACATGACCTCCGCCTAGATATCTAATGGCACACACCTCCACAAACCCATCAACAAACTGTCGGATTCCTGATACGCAGAACCAGTGTTGAATTTCGTTCTAAAGACGGGCAAACAAACTATTAAGAGGCGGTTATATGGTTTTTATTCGTCGTTGTATGTTATGTACTATCGAAGCAGCAGTAGTTTCATTCATCCTTGTATCGCTTATAGTTTAATTAAAAAGCGTTAATTCATACATATGGGCATTAACATATACTCACGTCTGATTTGACAAGGGTACAACAGGTATCCGGCCAGGGACTCAAAAAAGAAACTATCCCGGAATTTACCTAAATTAATTTAAGGAAACCACTGAAAACATAAATAAAGATCGCCTGGTGGATAAGGCGGTCACTAAATTTCCGATCTCAGGGCCAGTCTGTTTAAAACAGCACTACATAATTTGCTTCATCCCAAGTCTACAACACCGTTTTGCAAAGAAGTTGCCTAATAAAGTAAAAAGCTCCAGTCATTCTGGTCATCACACCCACCACTTACACTATAAAAACATTAGGGTATTTCTCACATGCCATCAGATAACACCAGGTTCACGGCCACGATATTTTGGTTTATGTGTATCGCATTTTCCGATCTATTCACCTGGAAACATTGATCAGCGTCTTTCCATAATGATTGAGATGATGACCTCAGAATTAACATATCAATACTATTCGTTGCAAAGCTTTCTGCTAAGTTTTTTTTTTTTAAAATTATCATTCACTGCATACACTGTATTGCGTATTTTTAACTGTGTTTTGAAATCGGCCATTTATTTGCACAGTTTCGTTACTTGGTCGAAAACGCTGTTTTGAGATTTGTGTTTACTCCTTCTTGGCCAAACGGACGTTCATGATAGCTTTCTTTATACTGTTATGGACAGAGCTGTTTGTGAAGTAATTACTATGGTTATCTTTGATGTTCATAACTGATAGGTGTGTATTCTGACGTGGTGTGGCTAAAACCTCCTTTGTTTTGAACAGATCTTTACAATGAGCCCAGTTACTATTTTTGCTACGATCCTCCTCTATATTTTGATAATCGCGGCATGTTCCTCATAAATGAACTGCATAGCCTAGAACTGAGTGTACGTGTGAACAGTGTGTAGCTAAAAGGCACTGGCTGCGGTATGTTGAAAACATTACTAATGGCATAATTGACTGATGTCGTATATCAATATAAGAGATTACAGCCTTACGAGAGATGATAGCGTTAACAGAAGTTAGTGCTCTCTCTAGTCTCCCTACCTCAAATTCTCAACCGATCAGCTAGAACAATCTGATTACCGACCTACTATCGATACAAATTTGTCCAGCCGGTAGCAGCATCACCTGGCGAGGAATGATTCAAATGGCTCTGAGCACTATCGGACTTAATATCTGTGGTCATCAGTCCCCTAGTACTTAGAACTACTTAAACCTAACTAACCTAAGGACACACACACGTCCATGCCCGAGGCAGGATTCGAAACAGCGACCGTAGCGGTCGCGCGGTTCCAGACTGTAGCGCCTAGAGCCGGGCGACGAATGACTGCTAGTCAGACACACACAAGATGCACGTAGTATCTGTGAGTCTGTTGTCAGTGTGTAGAATGGGTAAGGCGTCCACCCTATGACAGTTTTACCGAGGGCAGATTTTTATCGCCCGGAGGCTCGGCACGAGCAATTCGGAAATCCACGACCTGTCCGTGTTCGAGGAGTGCTGTGCTGAGTGTCTTCAACACGTGACGAAACCAACGTAAAACCACGTCTTGGGGTTGGGCGGCCACCCCTCATTACAGATGTCGGACATAGCAGGCTGGGTGGAGGCTAAGTAGACTTGTAAGATAGGACAGGAATCGACCTGTGGTGGAACTAACCGCTGTGCAGAATGAAGTGTGTCTGAACACGCAGTGCACCCAATACTCCTAACGATGGGCCTTCGTATCCTACGCCCTAAGAATGCGCCAAAGTTCACACAATTACATCTGCAACTATGACTGAAATGGGCACGTGATCGTCGGCACTGGCCGTTATTGCAGTGGCAGTGCGTTGCATTGACTGTTGAATACCGATTTATTATCCATCACGTCGATGGAAAGGCGCGAATTCGGCGTCCGTCGTCTTCCGGAGGAACAGCTACTTGACACCTGTATTGCGGGACGGAGACAAGCTGGCGGCGGCTCCATTATTCTCTGGGGAACATTCAAGTGGGAATTCATGGGTCCAGTGAGGCTCGTACAACGCCCAAAGACAGCCAATGAGTATTATGCACTGGTTGCAGATCACGTACACCCCTTCATGACGATCGTTTTACCGGAAGCAGTGTCTATTTTCAACAACATATTGCTCCCTGTTACAAGGCTATAATTGTGTCGGAGTGGTTCGAACAACTCAGGGGCGAGCTGAAATTGATTTGCTGGACCCCCAGCTCACCAGATATGGATCCGATCGAACACGTCTGGGAGGTGACTAAACGTGGTTTAGAGCTCATCGCCCTCCAGCCTTCCATCCCCCTCCATGGGCATTAGGTGAGTTATGTGTGCAAATGTGTGTTTTTCTTAAGTACGTTACGCCTGCAAATTTCTTAGTACTGCATCCAAGTAGGGAGCGGTTTAGCGCTGAACAAATGATGTTAGATTTTAAAGTATGTATACAATTGTTCCATCCACTAAGATCAAATTAGTTCCTTACTCTTCAATAACTCTTATCTTGATCCTTTCACGAGACATGCAGAAATAAATATGTCTAGTTGGTGAAATGTATCCGATCTCTTACAACAAGAAACTCGAAAAGCATAATCTAGCCAGTTTAGCCAATGATCTCAGTACGGTAACTAATAGAATGTACCGTAACTCAAAAAGACATCCCAATACCCCTACTGATCTGAAGAATTGTGAGACTGCGCTTTAAGTACAATCAAGGTCACAATTCTGACACTCGGGTTTTTCAGTAATAATGGAGGCAGATTACAAGAATTGCGAGGTGAGAAGTGTAATTGTGTGCTGGAATAAGAAGAATGTAATTGATTCCAGAAACAATTTGTTCCATATAGTGTTATTATTAATTCAGCCGCCAGGTTAGCCGAGAGCGCTAACGCGCTGCTTCCTGGAGTCGGGTAGGCGCACTGGCCCCGGCCCGAATCCGCCCGGTGGATTACCTACGTCAGTCAGTGTGCTGGCCAGCCTGGATGTCGTTTTTAGGCGGTTCTCCACATCCCGCTAGGTGAATACCGGGCTGTTCCCCACGTTCCGCCTCAGTTACACGATCCGCGGACATCTGAACACGTTCGCACTATTCCATGAATTACACTAGATGCAGACAGCAGGGGTACACAAATTCCATCCTGGGAGGTATGGAGTGGCGGCAGGAAGGGCATTCAGACACCCCTTTACACTAACCTTGGCAAATCTGTTCTCACAATGCCGACCCTGCGTCAGCGCGGGACATGGTACCAGTGAAAGAAAGAAAGAAAGTGTTATTAATTCGTATGTGAAGTCAGACTGCGATGGATGAAATTGGAGTTGACATATCTCTCCATCAGAACTATGAAACATTAGCCTTAACTTTGTTAAAATATAGTATATTTATGAAACTGTATTCGCACTGTCTTGCACAATTAGTTCTGCGCGTCAATAGGCGATCGGTTGTGTTGTTTACACGCACAACTCGCGCATAAATCATATGCTATCTAGAAGGTCTTTTACAGCAGTGACTCTTATATTTCTTCACAATTAGTCAACAAAGTTTCCTTTGTGAGATTCGAAGATGAGCTGCGAACTCTCAGATTAGTTGAAAACCAACGTGTAGGATAATGATGGCTTGTTGGATGTAAATTAAGTTTCCATACAGTAATGCGTAATTGAAAAGATGTAAATGTTATTACAGGACATGGAATAGGATCATCTTTTACTTACGGTACGGCTTTGTTGTACGCAGCTACGTTGTTGGAGAGCTTGGTTCATGAGGACATGTGATATGTAGCCTATTTCGTTTTATATGAAACATTTGTAAATGGGCTTCTTAGGTGTGTATAAGAATAATAACGAACCTCAGCGGGTGTGATTTACTGGCCAAGCGCTTCCTATATCATGAACAGACTTACATAATAAACACACAGTGTTTCCTCGGATATTTAAACGTTAACTGTGATAATGTATTCTGAGTACAGTGCTATGTAGGGACCATCCGATTTTGATAATAACGTCTTCACTACATGCACAATTTCCACTAGCAGTGTCTCTTGAGTTACTCTACGATGCGGTAGGAAAGTGGGCATTGGTGTGAGGTATACTAAGCCGGGACTGAATGGAAATATTTCACCGTTACCGGTCAGATTCCCTTCACTTCAAGGTGTGAAATTAGGTGCATCTTATTACTACGCTGTAGCAGTAGGTCGCGAACTAACATTTTAGAAAGAAATGAAATGTGAAAAACCTGAAGTCCTTTCAATCAATGGCAAAAGCAGCTCCCAGACTATTACCACTTCCTAGCCACCATGGATCACAGTCTGGAAGAGAATATTCCGCCCGCGTACCCATGCATGCAGAGAGAGAGAGAGAGAGAGAGAGAGAGAGAGAGAGAGAGAGAGTGAAAGGAGATGAAGATGAAGGTGCATGGAGAACAGTTGCCTAGGGGAAAAAATGAGACGGCAGAAGAAAGAAAAGACGTGAGATTAAGAAAATGAACAGAACAGAGCTCAATAGATACACATGAGGAGACACAGACTGATAGAGGATGAAAAGCGCAGTTCTGGAAAAAATACGGACTCCGGGTAAGGCATCTGATGTGTGGCAGGACGCTATCTGCGTCCACAGTCTAATAAATGTGACTCATCTCTGACATTCACGGAAATTTCGTGGTTCGCGAACTCACTCCCATTAATCTTCCGCGGTTGAATTGCAATGGAGCAATACGCGATCAGCAATCGAACTCTCCCCTACCCCGCGCCCTCGACTAAGTCGGAAGAACTTCGGGGCATTCCCACGACTAACAGACGGAAGGTGGAGGAAGAGATGAGGGTGGCAAAAGCAGAAGCAAGGAATTAAATGAAGAGTGGTCGTCCAGTGCGGTGGAAAAAGCTTACCCTTTCCATCTTATTGGAGTCTTACACAGGAGTGATATAAAACTGCAGAACTCGTAGGAACCCGCTCCAGCACCGCGAGGCTGGTGACTTATGGCCACCACAGTGTTTTATTTGTACTTGAATCTAAATTGTTGGCATTCGCCTAATAGTTAAACGTTCCTTAACAGAAAAACTTGTAGGCTGTGTAACTCATTTTGCTTACCCTTCACGGACCACAATGTATTTTCTTGTCAGTCAGTCATATGGGGATGATACATTATTTGTTATGCATTAAATCCTCACAAAAACGTGCTCCCCGTATAGTAACAGAATTAAAAAGCAGCAAGTACCGTTTCTGTGTATCTCAATGAAAAAAGTCCGTAATCAAGATTTATCTCCTCTGCGATCTCTGGCTTTCGGTAAATAGTGAAACTACCACACACATTTAGGAATGTAATAGATTACAATGCAAAGGCTCAATGTAGATATAGTAGGGGCCAGTGAAGTGAAATGAAAGAAAACAACAATTTCTAGTCAGATGAGTATAGGGTAATATCAACAGCAGCGGAAAATGGTATAACTGGAGTAGGATTCGTTATCAACTGGAAAGTAGGGAAGAGAGTGTGTTACTGTGAACAGTTCAGTGATGGGATTCTTCTTATCAGAATCGACTGCAAACCAACATCGACAACGATAGTCCAGGTATACATGCCGACGTCGCAAGCTGAAGATGAAGACAGAGAAAGAGTGTGAGGATACTGAAAGGGTAATACAGTATGTAAAGGTGGATGAGAGTCTAATAGTCATGGGGGACTGGAATGCAGTTGCGGAAGGAGTAGCAGAAAAGGTGACAGAATAAAATGGGCGTGCGACAAGGAATGAGGTAGGACAAAGACTGATTGAGTTCCGTAATAAATTTCAGCTAGTAACAGTGAATACTCAGTTGAAGAATCACAAGGGGAGGAAGTATACTTGGTAAAGGCTGAGTGATACGGGAAGATTTGAGTTAGATTACGTCATGGTCAGACAGAGATTCCGAAATCAGATACTGGATTGTAAGGCGTACCCAGGAGCAGATATAGGCTCAGATCACAATGTAGTAGTGATGAAGAGTAGGCTGAAGTTTAAGACACTAGCGAGAAAGAATCAACAGGCAATGACGTGGGATACAGAAGAACTAAGGAATGTCGAGATACATTTGAAGTTCTGTAAGGCCAAAGACACAGCAATACGTAATAGCTCAGCAGGCAGTACAAGTGAAGAAGAATGGACATCTCTAAAAAGGGCCATAACAGAAGTTTTAAAGAAAAACTTAGGTACAAAGAAGGTAACTACGAAGAAACGATAGGTAACAGGAGAAATACTTCAGTTGATCGATGAAAGGAGGAAGTGCAGAAATGTTGCGGGAACTCAGGAGTGCAGACTTACAAGTCGCTGAGTAATGAAATAAAAAGTAAGTGCAGGGAAGCTAAGACGGAATGGCTCCACGAAAAAGTGAAGAAATGGAAAAAGAAATTAGTCGGAAAGACAGACTCAGCATACAGTAAGGTCAAAACAACCTGCGTTAACATTAAAAGCAAGGGTGGTAACATTAAGATAGAAACGGCAAGTTCATAATTAAATGCAGTGAAGAGAACGGATAGGAGGAAAGAATACATTGAAAGCCTCTATGAGGGGGAAGATTTGTGTGATGTGATAGAAGAAGAAACAGGAGTCGACTTAGAAAAGATAGGGAATTAAGTATTAGCACCAGAAACTAAAATAGTTTAGGAGCAGTTAAGGTCAAATAAATGAGAAGAGATAGAGAACATTCAATCAAAATTTCTCAAATCATTGGGAGAAATGGCAACAAATCGACTATTCACGTTGGTGTATAGAATGTATGAGTCTGGCGACATACCATCTGACTTTCGAAAAAAAACATCATCCACACAATTCCGAAGACTGCGAGGGCTGACAAGTGCGATAATTATCGCACAATCGCTTAACAGCTCATGCATCCAAGTTGCTAACAAGAATATTATAAAAAGACCGGAAATGAAAATTGTGTATGTGCTCTATCATTACCAGTTTGGCTTTAGAAAAGGTAAAGATACGAGAGAGGATATTCTGACGTTGCGGTTAATAATGGAAGCAAGGTTAAAGAAAAATCAAGAAACGTTCTTAGGACTTGTCGACCTGGAGAAAGCGTTCGACAGTGTAAAATGGTGCAAGATGTTCGTAATTCTGAGAAAAATAGAGACATCAGGCTACGTTCCATTCAAAAGGCTGTTGCAAGCAACGACTGTTAAGCTGACTTGTAAATAATAGATTTCAGCTATCAGTCGTTCTTTTTAAATTTATTGGCAGATCTAGATTTCAGCTAGAAACTAGCCATTCTCAATGCACTATCATTTTTCATCAATGTATGTAATGCATGTTGGTCGGGCTTTGTCCACAGTTCATTGAATACTCAGTATTCAGTGAACTGTGGACAAAGCCCGACCAATAGGCATTACATACATTTACCAAAAATGATAGTGCATTGAGAATGGCTAGTTTCTAGCTGAAATCTATATCTGCCAATTAAATGTAAAAAGGACGACTGATAGCTGAAGTCTATTACTTGCAAAACAGAGATAAGCTATAGGGAGAGATGGGTAATATACAATATGTACAAGAGCCATGATGGAATAATAAGAGTGGACGACCGAAAACGAAGTGCTTGGATAAAGAGGGTGTAAGAGAAGGATGTAGTCTTTCGCCTCTACTGTTCAATCTGTACATTGTAGAAGCAATGATGGAAATAAAATAAAGGTTTCGAGTGGAATTAAAATTCGAGCTGAAAGGCTGTCAGTGATACGATTCGCTGATAACATTGCTACCCTGAGTAGAAGTGAAGAAGAATTACATGAACTGTGAATGGAATGAGCAATCTAATGAGTACAGAAGATGGAATGAGAGTAAATCGGAGAAAGGCGAAAGTGAGGAGATGTAACAGAAATGAGAACAACGAGAAACTTGACATCACGATTGATGGTCATGAAGTAGATGAAGTTAAGGAATTCTGCTGGCTAGGCATAAAATAACCAATAATGGACGGAGTAAGGAGAACAACAAAAGCAGACTGGAAGTGGCAAAAAGGGCATTCCTGGCCAAGAGCAGTCTGCTAGCATCAAACATAGGCCTTAATTCGAGGACCAAATTTCTAAGAATGTGCACCTGGAGTACAACATTGTATGAAGGTGAAACATGGACTGCGGGTAAACCGGAACAGAAAAGAATCCATGCATTTGAGATGTGGTGCTATATGGACTGATACGGTAAGGAATGAGGAGGTTCTGTGCAGAATCGGAGAGGAATATGTCGAAAACACTGAAAAGGAGAAGGGATAGGATGATAGGACATCTGTTAAGACCTAAGGGAATGACATCCATGATACTAGAAGGAGCTGTAGGGACAAAAACTGTAGAGGAAGATAGAGGCTGAAAAACATCCTGATAATAATTGAGGACATAGGATGCTAGTGCTACTTTGCGATGAAGAGGTTGGCTCAGGAGAGGAGTTCGTGGCGGGCTGCATCAAACCAGTCAGAAGACTGATGACCAAAAACAAAAAACAAAAAAAACAAAAACAAAAAAAAAATTATCTACGTAACTGAAATGGTGCGTAAACTAGTGTTACGCACTTTACTGGTTCCAAAATTTAGGAACCTATGGAGTTCCTGTCTTAAATCCATTATCTCTAAAATAAGAGGCTTTTCAGTAAGTAATGCTACACATTTTTTCCGAAAGCAGGTTGGTTTAATTCATGATTAAAGTACACCATATTCTTTCCCCCTGTTTTGGCTTCCACATCCTACTTTTCTACGTAATCTCCACGCAATGCAGTGGCATTAAGCCAACTTATTTGGAGGGCCTATGTGCCCATATGATACTAGTCTACTCGTCAACGCCGGAGCCAACGTCATGCTGCATCAACAACTTACCCATCAGCCGCGTAGTGCTTGCTACAGTGTGAAACTTCCCCTTTGAATGAAAAGAATGACTGTGCTGGTAAAACTTCTACGTCACTTGATTTTCAAACTCCAGAGTGAAACTGAACGTATTGAGACTGTTTTCTCTTTACTTATTCTCAACATCTCTAAACTTAATATTTTAGCGCAACGCAATCTGACATTCAATAATCCCTACAAAAGAATAGCCCTGACTAACAATAACCTATACCTCTCATGAATCACTTACCTCACAATAATCTTCGTTACTCGAACTACTGCAATACAGGGAGCGCCAATACTGCCAGCTAAATAACAGATTCTAACTACTGAAGGCACTAGCTACTGGTAGGCCTTTAGTTAGCAAATGAAAGATTTTGATAGAGAACAAACAATGTATTTACCTTAATAGCGTTCCAAAGTAATTATATGTATATCAGTTCATGACATCCATTTCAACAAGTTTCCTTTTTCTGACAGACACACGTCCAGATCGTCCGCTCATTAACATCTCAGAACTCTGGCTTCTCTCTCCCCACATCCACCACTGCTGGCGGCTCATCTCCAACAGCCCAACGCTACGGGCTGTTCACATCCAACTGCCAAACACTACACTAGCGAAAAGCTTCGAACAATGAGACCAACCAGCCACAGACTGCACACAACGCAGTCAGCGATTTTAATAGAGCGCGCTACGTGGCGTTACCAACATTAAAACCTAAACAGCCTACTTACAAGTGAGTCAGACACACGGAAGTCGGAACGTGCGAAATTGGGGCCTTAGGGTGGATGAGGAATAACAGTCCTCTGAAAATCTGAGAGGTCCTCTCGGATGTGCGGGCTTGTGCGAGGTGTTAAATTGTCATGGAGAAGGAGACGTTTGTTTGCCATTTTTGTGGCGAAGAAGACTGATGTCGTTTCTTCCGTTTCCTGAGCGTAGCACAGTACAATTCGGAGTTGATCGTTGAAGCATGCGGGAGGAAATCAAACAGAATAAACTCTTCGGAGTCCCAGAAGGCCGTCGGCATGGTTTACTGTATAAGGGTGCACTTTACTGGCTTTTTATTTGGGGAAGAGTTGGTGTGCTGCCACGCCACGTAATGTCGTTTTGTTTCGGTTTCGAAATGATGAACCCATGAATTATCTCTTTGAGATTCATTAACGGGCAAAAAATTCCATACAGATTGTCGTTCGTTGTTGTTTATGGTCTTCTGTTTAGCTAGCGAGGAACCCAGGGCGTAAACAAGTTTCAGTACCCCAGCTGGTGGACGTGTGTGTCAGTATCACCAACAGAGACGTCCAACTGTGCATCAGGCGTTTGATTGTGATTCGCCGGTTACTCCGAATGATAGTGCAGGAGTCATCGCTGTGTGCCATCGGCCGGCACGTTGGAGATCGGACAGGTGTGTTCGACCTTGTCACGATGATGATGATGACAGACGCCTCTCCCAACGACACACCGTGCTTTTGTTCACTGCCAGGTCTACGTAGACATTCTACAAACGCCTATAAATATCTGCGATGATTGATTTTTCGGCCACAACAAACTCTGTGACAGCTTTCTGCTAAGAACGCCCCTCCATTACAGCTCAGGCGATTTTGAAGGTGACGTATAGCGCTGCCACTGATTGCAATTTAATCAAACTACAGGGGCTGAAGCAGGAATATTTTCCGATGTCCCACAATAATCTCCGAAATTTTCAACCGAAAACGGCAGAGAAACGTAATGCGTTGCAGTACTTATTGAACGGCTCTCGTATATTTCTTAGACAGATTCACTTGCAAAATAAAAGAAGATACCGAACTAAGAGGGATGCAGTGTCCTGCACGTTCGTTTTTACGGGCTGGTGCAAATAAATTGTACAATGTATATAATGTTTGAACTGCGGCACTAGTGGGCAACCGGTGGCCCGCGTGCCTGATCCGGTCCGTGATTTGCTTTAATCCGGCCTCGGGGAGAAATACGCGTTGGAACGAGTGAGTCACTTGCGTCGTACTCCCCCCAGTACTGATTTTCGAATATTTTCGCCGATCTGGGCTCTCCTATGGTTTGCAGCTCATGGCGCAGAACAGCGAAAGTTTTACTTACTCAGCGAATGTGCAGTGTCAGTCCACCGTCGTTGTATTGTAATAAAAAACGGGAACAGTTTCCTAGCCCGAGCGCAAAGTTATGGGTCACGTGCTCATCTGCAAGCGGGGAGTGGGGGAAACAGCTCACTGTTACGTTTTATATATATATATATATATATATATATATATATATATATATATATATATATATATATATATATTATCAGTATGAATTTTTCTTTTGTTAGAGCATGATTCTTTCTTCTTTCTTTCAGGGATACTATCTTTTATCACTTTTTCTTACGTGCATAAGTAAATATGAAACGGGTTCTTGAAGGGCAGCTTTTATTCCTGTACCAACTTTAGATTTAGAACGTGATGACTAAAATGTAGTTGCCATTAACTGAATTGAATGTAATTTTATTAATTTCTATTTATTGATTGCAAAGCAAGGCTTGAGAGAATTTCGATTGTTGCCTTGGAGTGGCCAAGATAAAACTTACTGAACTCATGGAACCTGTATAATTTAAAAAACGAACTTTAAAATAAATTAATTATCTGTTGCAATTTAGAAAAGTTCTTAGAGCGAAATCTCTCGCATTTATAGTTACTCTTAACAATTTGAAAAATAAATTAATACTTCGGGGCGTAATGGTCGACCAGAGGCTGCATCGAAAGATGAGCTTCGCGCAGCGCAAATTACTGAAATAATGCTTATTAAAAATAATTAGCCGCTGCGACCATTTGAGGTGACCACTATTACAAAAAAATTCATTTTGTCATACCAATAATTAGTTTATTTTAGCAGAATACCGAATAACTTACATAAAATATGTGCAGCCGCTCAATGGCTGCCTTCCGTATCGCGAAACAAAACAGTGTCAGTACCATAAAGTACGTCCTTCCTCCTTGGCCGTACAATCGCGTCTCTTCGCGATCCTTTTTTATTTTCATAGACATGTTCTAAATAAAGACGCTACCTTAAAATTATCGCTGCATATAAGTTGTTTAAAGAACATTAACTGTATCGTTCATAAAATATGTAAATGTTTACAAACAATTTTTGGTTCACCCTTAACACTTCACAGTATTGTTCACTGTTTACAATCGATAAAAATGTCAGTATTTATGTGACTTACCCTCACATCACCTCCTTGAGGGACTGATGGGACTAGAATTTTCGCCTCTGGGCCATTTCTAACAGCACGAAGACACACACACACACACACAGTCACACACACAACCGCGCGCGCTATTTACTGCTTATTGCCTATGGCCGTACTGCACATTGATAGACCACAGTAACTGGTAGTGGGTAACAATGGTTCGAAAATTACCTACTGCTCGCGAAATGTGCTGATTTTAACAACAGCAGCAGGGCAATAACTTGATGTACAAATTAGCCATGTGTTATTAATCACACATAAAATCCCGTGCTAGTTGTTTGTTAATTTCGTGTAACTGTTTCCGTGAGTCTTTTCTGTGTTCACTCGCAAATTGTCTGCCATTAGAATGAGATAATTACACGCTGAATGTTGTCAGTTCCAGGAGAAATGGAAGGAAGATTATTTCTTTAAGATGTCCAAAGATAGGCTTGTCTGCTTGTTGTGTAGTGAATCACTATCTATTGCGAAGAAGTATAACAAAGAAAAGGTACTTCTCTATGAAACACTTTGCGACCGTTTTCAAGGCAATTGCTGAATGACAAAAGTGAAATATTCTTTTCCAATTTGGACAAGCAACAGCTAATGTCTGACAAACGGAGGACGCAGTGAGAAAATACAGTTAAAGCTAGTTTTATAAAAAGTAGATAAACTGTCAGATCGTTAAAGCTTTTTACTGACGGTGAGATCATGAAGGAGTGCCTGCCGGACATTGCAGATATCCTATATTCCGACAAACAAAAAGGATCTAAACAAATAAGTTTATCGAGACGGCCAACTGTTCACTGAATTATTACGATAGCTGGTGACACTGAAAAGAGTTTTAGTCGTTGGCTACCTTAATCAAAGGATCTGTGACCACTTGGACAAGATGACTGATTTTCCAGACAAAATTGTTAGCAATTTTTGATTGTATATGAGGAGTGCAACATAACAGAAGATTTTGTGGCATTAGTCGTTAAAAGAAACCATTGTCGGTGAGCACATTCTTTAAGACCTGAAAAAAATATCATTGACTCGTTCAATCTGCAGTGGAGTCAACTCGCTGGAGTTTGTTCTGCTGGAGCACCTGTGGCGGGCGGTTCACAAAAAGTTTTCATTAGCGTTTGAAATAATATAATGACTGACTTAACTATTGAGAAAGCTAATTTAACAATTCTTGATTGCATTATTCACCAACAAAGTTTGTGTGCTGTCCGCGAGCTTGAGCTTAGTTTCCTTACTGCCTGATGTGATGACACTGTACGATGACCGAAAACTGAGGCTGCATGCTGAACTAAGCACTCTTGACTGTATGCTCATTACCATTGCCCCCAGCCTGTTGTGGCACCTTTTTATGTTGGCCAATCCCTGAGGAGCTTGATGAGCTAGGCACTCCTCACCACTGGGGCCCACCTGTGTACCTTGGCACTGACCGCATCAGAGATGATTTACTGGATTGTGAGTAAACGTGCTATCATAACTTTGCCACCACTGCCACCTGCCTGATGTGGTGACATTTTCCATATGATACCTGAGGCTGCATGATGAGATAAGTACTGCCCAAAGTCTGGGGTCTGCCTGAATGTCTCCGTGCTGTCCACAGAATGCCTGTCGTTCTATATGCAAGATGAAATGAACCATCATAACTTCATCACTACTATCACTTGCTGGATGTGGCGCCATTGGATGCTGGTCAAATCCTAATCCAGCATGCCGACCTAATCCTTCTCCACCGTCCAGGGCCAATCAGTGTCTGTGGGCATTAACTTAATCAGTGGTACTACTCTGTAAGCTGCCATAACTTCCCTATCACTGTTGCCTGTTGGATGTGGCAACATTGTGTGCTAGCCAAATTCTCAAACTGACTGCTGATCTAAACACTCTCCATCATTTAGCGCCTGCTTGTGTTCCAGGTCACTGGCCACAAAACAAATGTTGTACTCTATGCTTCAATATATGTGTTATTCTAGGTATACCACTGCTGCTATCTGCCTGATGTGGTGATGTACACACTACAGGACCAGAGGCTATATGCTGAGCTAAGCACTCTCCATCATCCATGACTGACCTGTGTGTCTGTTCGCTGCTTGCAGCATAGCTATTATATGGCATACACCATTATAACTTTGCCAACCCTACAACTTGCATGAATTGGTGATATTGCATACTTGTCGAATCCTGAGGCTGCCTGCTATGCTAAGCACTCTCCACCATCCAGGGTCCTCCAGTGAACCTGAACACTGAGCACAGCTAGTTTTCATACAGTATGCATGAATATGTTTAGTATTGTAATTTTATCACCACAACTGCATGCCTGATGTGGTGGCATTGTATGACAGTGAACTCCTGAGGCCCTATCCTGAGCTACTCTCCACCGTATGTGTCCTGGCTGCATGCCTTGGCAGTGGCCACAGAAAGGCAGTTACACAGTATGCATGAATAAAAATAGTACCAAAACTTGGACAATACTGACCATGCCATATGTGGCAACACTGCATTCCTAACCTAATACTGAAACTACTTGCTGAGCTAAGCACATTCTGCCATCAAGGGTCAGCCTGTGTGACAGTACACTGACTGCCTGAATAAACATACTATCATAAGTTCGCCATGGCTGCCAACTGCCTTATATGAGTTTCACACTGACCTACACTGGATGCGGCACACTGAGAAAATTTTCTCCACCTACAAGGGCCCACTTTTGTGCAAGTATGTTGGCTGCAGCAGGGCTGTTATGCTGTATAGATGAACAAATGTACTATGTCAACGTTGTCTTCACTGCTGTCTGATAGATTTGCCGATATTGCATGCTGGGTGAAGCCTGAGGCTGGTTGCTGAGCTGACCGTCCTCCACCTCCTATTTCTGAGAATGTAAGTCTCGAACACAGCACTGTTTGGCAGTGAAACATAGACTGTGGGAAAACCAGAATGCCGGCCGCGGTGGTCGTGTGGTTCTGGCGCTGCAGGTTCGAATCCTGCCTCGGGCATGGGTGTGTGTGATGTCCTTAGGTTAGTTAGGTTTAAGTAGTTCTAAGTTCTAGGGGACTTATGACCTAAGATGTTGAGTCCCATAGTGCTCAGAGCCATTTGAACCATTTGAAAACCAGAACAGGTGAGAATCGAAGCATTTGAGATATGGTGGAGTAGATGAATGTTGAAAATTAGTTGAAATGATAAGGTGAGGCATGAGGAGGTTTTTGTGGAGAATCAGAGAGGAGGGAATATGTGGAAAACACTGACAAGGACAATTTGATATCCATCTGTTAAGACATCAAATAATGTCTTCGATGGTACTAGAGGGAGCTGCAGAGGGTAAAAACTGTAGAGGAAGAGAGAATTTGGAATACATTCAGCAAATAATGGATGACGTAGGCTGCAAGTGCTACTCTGAGAGGAAGACGTTGGCACAGGAGAAGAATTCGTGGCGGGCCGCTGACGATCCACAACAGCTCCCAGTCCTGCACTTCCTCGTCAGACTACACAATCCGACGTCCATGCATGTCTTTCCTCAAATCACCAAAGATCTGAAAATCAAATGGTGAAAGACCCGCGCTGTATGGACTATGTTAGAATGTTTCCCAATCAAATCGCTGAAGCGCAACCTTTGTCTGACTGTCAGTGTGAGGGTGGGGGTTGTGCAGCGTGATGATTTAGTTCGATTGCATTCCGACATTTCGAGGGCAAACGGCAAAGCCAGCAGTGGAAACATCCCACATCTTCCCCGCCAAAGAAAACCAGAGCTATTGACACAGATTCTGGGAAGGTCTACAGAGGCCCTCTGTTTGTCAAGTTCCTTTAGGGTGGTACCACAGTCAAAACACACTTGGCAGAAACTGACACGCACTCTAAAGCCAAACGGCCACGTTATCAGCGTGAACCAGCGCATTGTACGATACTGCCCGCCCCCACATTGCCAACCGCGGAGAATACGCTTCAGCGATCTGGTTCAGACAGGATATTTCACCCCTTAAACATGTAACACGTCAGCCTCAGTTGCAAATAGAAACCAATCTTTACCTAGGTTTTAGCCAAAATAATTTGGTCTTCTTCAGAAGCATGGAATAGTTTAGTGTCAATAGCTTCTGAAGAACGCCAACTTGTTTTGGCTGAAACCTAGGTAAAGATTGGTTTCTATTTGCAACTGAGGCTGACGTGTTATATGTTTAATTATCACAGTTGCTGACGGGGCTGCACGATGTTAAACATTCTTATAAGTCACCTCTTGCCTTTCGCACATTTGGCGACAAGAAGAAAGATATACGTGGATGTCGGTTTCAGTCGGACGGGTAGGCGCTAGAATGGGTGCGAGTAGGAATCCGTTAGCAGCCGAGCGCGTTCTATTAAACAAGATTTAATCCTTTCGTATCGTAGTGGGGTAAGTGTCTTAACGCGTGTGGTGATTACATTTGAATGGAAGCATTCCATGTTCCCATTGTGGCGTGTATTCAGTTTTTATTTGACTACCCCATACAGCAGCAGCGGCGTCCCCTATTCCACCAGAATCTCCTCATAGTAGTTTGTCGGCATATATTCTACTTCAGAGGATTGCTCATTGCGAACCCCTATTAACTGTCCAAGTTACGATCTTTTGTTTGCTACAAGTAGAGGATCCTTTCCATGAAAATATTATATCATGTACTAGTTCTCTACATCCAGCTTCTGCAAGAACGAATATTACCAGATAATATTGTAAAATAGCTGGACGACTGCAACAACTGTTATGTCGAAGTCTCCTTTAAATGTTTACCGTGAGGTTAACAGAAATGGAAGTGTATTTGAAGATTTTCCTTACAGGTAACGGGTGTCACACGCTCAAGCTGTGAGCAATTGCTGCTCGTAGTTCTGCGGCCCAGTTTGACAAGTGGCGGCGGTCGGGCGCAACGTCCGGCGCGAGCTGCTTGACTTACGGCGAGCGCGGCGACAAAGAGTGATGAAGACCGATGGCGCCTCCGTCAGGCAAACGCGGGAAAGCGGCCGGACGAGGTGGGGGGAAGGGGGGCGGAGCGGCTCTCTCGTGATTGATTGGCAGGCTGATTGATTATTGCGCTACACATCCCGCCTCTATATTTCGCTCAATTAGTTTCCTGACACAGCCCGTCGATATGTCATCCGAACGATTTCTTGCCATCTGCGCCTTCCGCTGCTCAGACAGGGGGATGCTGAAGGGATCCAGCGAGCTGACGGAGCGTCGACTAACAGTGAAAACATTCCGATCCCCAGCGACTTCATCATCTGCCCTAGAAACGATTACACTCATATCCAGTTCACGTTGTTGATTTCGCAGTGGCAACTTCGACACACGGGCACCATAATTTTCTACATGTATAAATAATGGCCAGGTGCGAGTAATATTCGTGCTCTAAGGTTTCCGTACAAACTGTCTATTTTTACAATTCATCCACACTTTGAGTCGAGAATATGGAAGGTATCTGCCTGTTAACCACATTAATACTGGCAAGAAATCGGTTTCCGAGGATACAAAGACTTTCGAGAGTTTTATAATTTTAAGTACAAAGTGGATAAAAAATAAATAAAAGAATATTTTCTTCGTGTGATATAGTAATAACTGATCACCGATTGTATTCAGCTGGGGCGTAAGTTAGTAATATTTTTCCCTAATTCCAATAAACTCAATAGATACACATAACAGAGACTTCAATCGATTCACCTTCACCACTTACAACAGTCTTCCAACGCTGGGGTAACTTTTCGTTTCCGTGACTGTAGAAACCACGTGGTTTTGAGGCAAAGAATTCGTCGAGTCACGTTCGGAGCGAGTTACTTGATCGATAGAGAGGGGAAAGGTGAAAATCTAAGAGCGCAAGAGCACGTGAATAAATAGGATGCGGAATGACTCCCCAACTCAACTAATGTATAGCGATGTTTGTCAGTCTAGCAGCGTTATCGTGGAGTGGTGTCACTTTACACAGTGTTCCTGGTCATTATTATAGGACTGCGTCTGCAAGATGTCTCAGTTGTTGGCAGTAAATGTCGGTAGTGATGTCTGTACCACGTGCAAGGAGTTCGGAGTATACCGTATCGTCGCTGTTTCACCAGGTATATAACATATTCTTTTGTGGATGCGCCCAGTTCTTTGAATGGGGAGTTGCTCAATTTTTCTTATCCTATCTTTTTGTTAGCATAATGTGCTGGCGTATGCTGTCGCCAGCACACTGGTCGGCGAAGATATAGCAATAAGATCGACAGTTGGCGCTGGGTCAATTGCGCCCTTCATGAGGGAGGCCAAAGACAGACTGGCAATCAGCACGCCGCCTACGCCATCTCGGCCACAAGTATTTAGATCGCCGCCGCATAACAGAGGGCTCAGTCTCGATCTGAGTCATTAGGCAGTCGCTTTTTCGCTAACTCAGTCACTGTCACAACAATTCTCATTCCAGTCTGGCGTCTCTCATTCATCACACAGCTGGACTTCGCTAGCATTGAGGCAAACGTGGACTATTATCGAAGTGCTTGTACCACAACACACGGACTCTTAAAGTTAAGTAGTAGCTTCCCGTTCATGTCAATACAGAACCCTGTTGATATATCTGTGCAGTCGTGCTATAGAAAGAGAATACTGGTCACCAAACAATCCACTCTCTAGATTCCTATGGTACAAGTCTGTACAGTGGCGATGAAGATGCAATGCATAAAAAACCAGTTATCGTCACCAGGAACGATGTAGGTTAGAAATGGTCGGTATTTTTCTTGAGCCAATTGATGATGAGCGAGCAGAGAAACACAGTCTCCAACAGATTTTACATATTCTCATGTACCTTTACCTTTAATCCAAATAAATACAGTTTCATTCACAGATATCTTACGTCTATTACGGGTATAGAGGGAGAAGGGTGAGGGTGACATATACGATGATTTGCCAAAGTCTTTATTTGCATTTTCACAAACATGGTATGTGCGGTAGGCTATGACGTCACGGTCGACGAAGCTTGATTTTGTGATTTTGGCTTAGAGCATGCGGTACAAATCGACTCGATTTTTGGACCTTCCTCGTTGCATGCAGTGTCACACGATGGTCTAACGATCACAGTTAACAACATTTCCCAGTTCTCGAGTACACTGACATGGATCATTGCGAATTGATGCGTTTTATACGATCTTCATGAAACCCCAGACGTCTTCCTGAACGTGGAGAGTCACTAATGTCAAAACGACCATTCTTGAAACGAGAAAACCATCTTCTTGCTGAGCTATGTCCAATGGCGTTATCCTCACACACAATCACATTCACACCGATTTTACGGAAAATCGTAACATCGATTCTTCCAATACTGCGACGTACTTCGTCCTCCAGTTCGTCTATCGCTTTAGAGTACTTTCATACACTTTTCCTTCTAAACGTCTGCATTGCTTAAAAAACATTAGCTTATAAGGCCGTCATCCGCGACGTACCTTTAGCATATTGTGCGTCATTCTGTAAAAGCACGACGAATACAAGACATTCCGTCTTGCTAGAAAAAGACGTTATGTGTTTCACATAGAAGACATCCAGGATTATAACTTTTATATCGGAAGCGGATTCAAAGAACGTAGAGTCAATAATTCTGCAAATAGATATCATGCAAACTTTTCTTAATTTTTTTTTTTTTTTTTTTTGGTAGAGGAGGTATCTGATGCACAACGTGAGACTTTTCAGGGAGACAGTTGCTATTAGTTTAACAATTCCGATTGGTCTCATATGATTGTCATGTCAAGTTCGCCATCCGCAATCTCTTTAAGCAAATATAGTACTTAATCTTTTATTCTTTATTACCCGTTAACTACAGTCTGAGCCAGTGGAACTCGTTATAGTTTTTAGAGTAATGACTGCAGTATAGTATGACAAGATACGCCTGTAACACGTATATATTACGAAAGCCGCCTGTCAGTTATTTTTGAGGCTGTAAGTCGTCGTCTGCTGATTGTTTGCAGCAGTTTCCAGAGTTCGAAATGTGGGCGCACGTTTACGCTAGGAATTTACCGATACCTTCAGTAAAATGGCATTTTGTTACTAAATTTTGGAAACTACATTTTCGTAGGATATTGCAGTTAGTAGTAATTTCCCGAGTTCTCTTAAATGAATCTTCAACTACACATGCCGCTTCGTTCAAAATATTTGACATACTTTAGTTCAGCTGCTGAGAGAACGACGAACTGAGACTCTCAGCACGTTCAAGTGTCACACAGCAGAAATGAATTACCGGGCGATGTCAAATTTTCTCAAAATGCTGTCTATCAACACCAAGACAAGGTGATCCAGGCCTATGTCTCACATCGCAATCTAAATGAGACAAAGGCAGAACGCCGATATTGCAGAAAGCAGAACAAATCCAGAAGATATTGCCTTACCTAGTCCGAGGGAAAAGCCTGAATCACATACTCTACAACATGACCTCATCGGCGAGAATACATCACGTCTTTTTAACCGGACAACCTGTTTTCGGGAAACACTTAAAGTTTCTCAAGAACATCTGTCAGGCTGCTGATATGGTGGAGAAACAAGAAGCTGACTCCTGAAAGCCTTTTTTGCGAAAGAGATGCATGGTGAAGATAGCTGATAAGCCCGAGAAAGTAGGCCACGTTCGGTCATTGGCGGCCCAACATAACGTCATTGCCTCAGACAAGCAGTAATGAATATTCAGGATGAACTGTTCACTCCGCATCGGAGTGTGAACTGATACGAAAATTCCTGAGAGACTAAAACAGTATGTCACACCGTGACTCGAACTCGGAACCTTTACCTTTCGCGGGCAACTGCTCTTCCGACTGAAGAATCCAAGCATGACTGACGCCCCATCTTCACCAGTACTTCAACTCCCACTTTACAGATATCTCAGAAGCTCTCTTGCGAAAGCTGAACTGAAGCTGTGACGATGGCTCAATCGATAGAGCATTTGCCTGCGAAAGTCAGAAGTCGCAAGTTCGAGTCTCAGTCCGGCATACAGTTTTAATATGCCAGTGTGTTTCATACCAGCGCACAACCCGCTATGGAGTAAAACATTCATTATGGAAAGATCCCCCCAGGCTGTGGCTACGTCTCTGCTTTACCATTTCTTCCAGGACTGCTAGCCGTGTAAGGTTCACAGATGACTTTCTCTGAAATTTGTAAATTACATGAGATAATGGCAGAAGTAAAGCGTGAGGACGGGACGTCAGTCGTTATTGGGTAGCTCAGTCGGCAGATCACTTCCCGCGAAGTGCAAAGGTCTCGAGTTCAAGTATCAGCCTGACACACCACTTTAAACTGGCATGAAGTTTCAATAAGCACTCGACTTCTGAGCCATGGTCTTTACGTTACACTACGCCAGCTACGAGGCCAAACCCTAGACGTGCTGCCGCCGATCTACAACTACATCTACATTTATACTCTGCAAGCCACCCAACGGTGTGTGGCGGAGGGCACTTATCGTGCCACTGTCATTACCTCCCTTTCCTGTACCAGTCGCGCATGGTTCGCGGGAAGAACGATTGCCGGAAAGCCTCCGTGCGCGCACGAATCTCTCTAATTTTACATTCGTTATCTCCTCGGGAGGCATAAATAGGGGGAAGCAATACATTCGATACCTCAGCCAGAAACGCACCCTCTCGAAACCTGAACAGCATGCTACACCGCGGTGGAGAGCGCCTCTCTCGCAGAGTCTGCCACTTGAATTCGTTTAACATCTCCGTAACGCTTTCACGCTTACCAAATAACCCTGTGACGAAACGCGCCGCTCTTCTTTGGATCTTCTCTATCTCCTCTGTCAACCCGATCTGATACAAATTCCCTAACGATTTCTGAAATGAAATCGTCCTACACTTCTATTTCCAACTACTATTCAGCTTTCAAAGTTTGTTAATTCCTGTCGTGCAGCCATAATCCCTTTAGAAACGTTTTCATATTAATGACCTACCTCCGCCAATAGACTGCCCTTTTATACCTCGTGTAGTGCGAGCGGGGGCGAGCGCGCGGGCGGGTGGTGGTGAGGTTGCGCGCGCATGCACACGCGTGCATCCATGCATCAGAGTGTAAGCCGAGGTGGTAAAGCCAAGATGGCCTACGCCTTCGAGACTACGGTCTACTGCACTCGATCACTCTGAGTTGCCGACCTAGCAGCAATGAGCAGACGTGGAGACATCTACCTCCGGCTTGCTGAAACCAAACTGTATGGCTCACTCTCAACCTGTCGCAGTAATCAGGAGGCGTGCTAACTGCTGCCATCCCCCCCCCCCTCCTCCCCACCCACACAACTAGTATCTGTTGCGCAGGAATATATATCCCGGGTTCTCCTTGTTGGAAGGGATACACTGTTGCTCATGCCCATGACGAGCGGAGCGGCTGAGATATTACGCAAACACATCCCTTCGATGTTCACTAGAGTTCCCTGGCAAAAACGCGGTCTCCTTCCTGGGCAGCAAGGCCTGTCGTGTGGGCTACGCTGATGGCCAATGCAGTCTACCGTCAGTCCGACACCATGGTTTCGTGATCCGGGTGTCGCAGGGTGACATTAAAAAAATGGTTCAAATGGCTCTGAGCACTATGCGACTTAACTGCTGAGGTCATCAGTGCCCTAGAACTTAGAACTACTTAAACCTAACCAACCTAAGGACATCACAGACATCCATGCCCGAGGCAGGATTCGAAACTGCTACCGTAGCGGTCACGCGGTTCCAGACTGTAGCGCCTAGATCCACTTGGCCACTCCGGCCGGCGGGTGACATCCGCCAGAGACTGCTGAAGCAGCGACACCAAGTTGAGGCCATGCGCTGCACTGTCACCAGCCTGGGCACCAAAGTAGAGACGAACAGAAGAACGGAAACTTGAACGTAATAAATTCTTGTTCCGCTGATCCTGTATCATTAGCGTGCAGCAGGCTGACTAGTCTACTCTCGACATGGGAGGGTTTCCAATCCAGAACCCTACACAAGTAACGAAAGAGACGAAAAGCACTGATAACTAAGCACTCCCGTTATGGGCCGGAAAGATCGAAACAGCAGGCTTGCTAAGGGGGACAACCACTTTCATCTTCAACAAACCATATATATCCTGAAAGTAATTATTCTTTACTGAATTCCCACAGATGTTGCAGAAAACCTGTTGGAGCTAATAGCAAATGAATGCAAATATAATGTAAGTGCAAAAAGACTGCTACAGGAATTTATCACTTATAATTGAGCTGTGTATTTTTAGCCTAGTCTCATGTCTTCGAAGGATACTGACGGCTTCTATCAAAGTTCTGTCAGTAATATAACAATGCAGAGAGGTGACTCAGATCTACCGATTAAGTGTGTCAATAGATTAGAAAAACACCGACTGTATCATGATTTCGTTTGATACCAACAACCGGATCCTGTCTGCCCCGCTAATCGTTTTCATGTGTGGTGCCGTAAGGAGCAAGTTGTCACCAGCGGTATGAATGGGGTCTTTTGTCACTCCTAGCACTGTTGAGAAAATGAGGAGTATAGCGTCAGACCTGAAGAGGATCTGCAGCCAGATCGAAACCGGTAGTAAGTAGTAAAATAAACTGAGATCCAGAAATTGCATATTATTATTTTGATAACTGTGCACACGTGTCTGAGTCCTTTGCTGACAGTGTTCCAATTTTGTCGTGTAATTATGCCACTTGGTACAGTGGTCTCTCAGAAACTGTGACTATATGGATCAGTAACAGGTGCAAAATCCCGCTTCTGTTTAAGAGCAACTTAGCTGAATCTGAATCTATTACGGCTCAGGCACACTACACAAAACGACGTTCCTTGTCTAAGTGAGCCCTTGGCGAGGATCTATAACCAAGTGGGTGAGAGCGCTGCTCTTCTATCTCTTCTGTCCGCTGTCATCCTGTCATGGTGGATTGTACTCAGGTAGCAATTGGCCGAGGCGAAGTGGATATCTTCATCGTTAGCGCCGATCTGGAACCCTCGCAAGTTGCGATTCTCTATTTCACAGGCACCAGCTCGCATCTTTGAGCCTGTGGTGCATTCTAAATCTAAATCTACATCTACATCTTCATCTATATGGTTACTCTGCATTTCACACACAAGTGCCTGGCAGAGTGCTCATCGAACCATTTTCATACTGCTTCTCTAACATCCAAACTCTTTAATGGCGCTTGGGGAAAAGGAACACATAATCTTTCCGTTCGGGTTCTGATTTCGCTTATTTTATTACGATGATTATTATTCCCTACGTAGGTGGGTGTCAACAAAATAATTTCGCATTCGGATGAGAAAGTAGTTGATTGAAATTTCGTAAATAGATCTCGCCGCAAAGAAAAATGCCTTTGTTTCGGTGACTGCCACCCCAACTCGCATATCATGTCAGTGACACTCTCACCCCTATTGCGCGAAAACACGAAACAAGCTGCCCTTCTTTGCACTTTCTCGATATCATCCGTCAATCCTACGCGGTAAGATCCCATACTGCGGACAGTTGTAACGTAGGCTGTCAATTTAGTGTGTTTGTCGCATCTTCTACGTGTTCTGCCAACAAAGCGCAGTCTTTATTTTGCCTTCCCCGCAATATTATCTACACTCGTGGAAATTGAAATAAGAACACCGTGAATTCATTGTCCCAGGAAGGGGAAACTTTATTGACACATTCCTGGGGTCAGATACATCACATGATCACACTGACAGAACCACTGGCACATAGACACAGGCAACAGAGCATGCACAATGTCGGCACTAGTACAGTGTATATCCACCTTTCGCAGCAATGCAGGCTGCTATTCTCCCATGGAGACGATCGTAGAGATGCTGGATGTAGTCCTGTGGAACGGCTTGCCATGCCATTTCCACCTGGCGCCTCAGTTGGACCAGCGTTCGTGCTGGACGTGCAGACCGCGTGAGACGACGCTTCATCCAGTCCCAAACATGCTCAATGGGGGACAGATCCGGAGATCTTGCTGGCCAGGGTAGTTACTTACACCTTCTAGAGCACGTTGGGTGGCACGGGATACATGCGGACGTGCATTGTCCTGTTGGAACAGCAAGTTCCCTTGCCGGTCTAGGAATGGTAGAACGATGGGTTCGATGACGGTTTGTATGTACCGTGCACTATTCAGTGTCCCCTCGACGATCACCAGTGGTGTACGGCCAGTGTAGGAGATCGCTCCCCACACCATGATGCCGGGTGTTGGCCCTGTGTGCCTCGGTCGTATGCAGTCCTGATTGTGGCGCTCACCTGCACGGCGTCAAACACGCATACGACCATCATTGGCACCAAGGCAGAAGCGACTCTCATCGCTGAAGACGACACGTCTCCATTCGTCCCTCCATTCACGCCTGTCGCGACACCACTGGAGGCGGGCTGCACGATGTTGGGGCGTGAGCGGAAGACGGCCTAACGGTGTGCGGGACCGTAGCCCAGCTTCATGGAGACGGTTGCGAATGGTCCTCGCCGATACCCCAGGAGCAACAGTGTCCCTAATTTGCTGGTAAGTGGCGGTGCGGTCCCCTACGGCACTGCGTAGGATCCTACGGTCTTGGCGTGCATCCGTGCGTCGCTGCGGTCCGGTCCCAGGTCGACGGGCACGTGCACCTTCCGCCGACCACTGGCGACAACATCGATGTACTGTGGAGACCTCACGCCCCACGTGTTGAGCAATTCGGCGGTACGTCCACCCGGCCTCCCGCATGCCCACTATACGCCCTCGCTCAAAGTCCGTCAACTGCATATACGGTTCACGTCCACGCTGTCGCGGCATGCTACCAGTGTTAAAGACTGCGATGGAGCTCCGTATGCCACGGCAAACTGGCTGACACTGACGGCGGCGGTGCACAAATGCTGCGCAGCTAGCGCCATTCGACGGCCAACACCGCGGTTCCTGGTGTGTCCGCTGTGCCGTGCGTGTGATCATTGCTTGTACAGCCCTCTCGCAGTGTCCGGAGCAAGTATGGTGGGTCTGACACACCGGTGTCAATGTGTTCTTTTTTCCATTTCCAGGAGTGTATGTAGTCTTTCCTATTTAAGTTGCTCGTAATTGTAATTACTAGGTATGTAGTCGAACTGGCAGCCCTTTGATTTGTGCGATTTATTGTATACCCAAAATTTATCGGATTTCTTTTAGTACCCATGTGGTTGACCTCGCACTTTTGTCCGTTTAGTGCCAGTTGCCACTTTTCGCACCATACACAAATTCTCTCCAGGTCATTTTGTAATTGGAACTGATCGTCTGATGATTTTACTATACGATAAGTTGCAGGGTCATCTGCAAACAGCCTAAGAGTGCTGCTCAGATTAGCGCCTAGATCATTTATATAAATAAGGAACAGCAGAGGGCCTATGACACTACCTTGCGGAACGCCAGATATCACTTCTGTTTTACTCGATGATTTACCGTCTATCACTACGAACTGAGACATCTCCGAGAGGAAATCACTAATCCAGTGACACAACTGAGACGATACTGCATATGGATTCAATTTGATTAATAGTCGCTTCTGAGGACTGGTATCAAAAACCTTCTGGAAATCTAGGAATACGGTAACGATCTGAGATCCCATGTCGACAGCACTTATTACTTCATGGGAATAAAGATCTAATGTGTTGCACAAGAACGATATTTTCTGAATACGTGTTGGTTATGTATCAATAAGCCATTTTCTTGAAGGTGATTCATATCGTTAAACTACAGTATGTGGTCCAAAATCCTACTGCAAATTGAGGTCTGTGATATGGGTCTGTAATTCAATGGATTACTTCTATTTCCTTCCTTGAATATTGGTGTTACCTGTGTTGCTTTCCAGTCTTTAGGTACATACCTTTCATCAAAGGAGCAGTTGTATATGATTGCTAAGAAAGGCGCTATTGCGTCTGCATACTCTGAAAGGAACCTGATCAGTATATCATCTGGACCGAAAGTCCTGCATTTCTTAAGTGATTTGTTTTGCTACACCTAAGATATTTACTTTTATGTCACTCATGCTAACAGCTGTTCTGGGTTCGAATTCTTGAATAATTTCTTCTGTTTCTTTCGCGAAGGTATTACGGAAAATTGTATTTAGTAACTCCGCTTTAGTGGCACCATCATCGGTAACATTTCCATCGCTATAGCACTGTGACGGTATTGACTATTTTCTGCCACTGGTGTACTTTACATACGACCAGAATCTCTTTGGCTTTTCTACAAAATTTTGAGACAATATTTCATTGTGGAAACTTTTAAGGGCATCTCGCATTGACGTTTGCTAAATTTCGAGCTTCCGTGAATTAGCCAGTCTTGGGGAATTTGCGTTCTTCTGAATTTGGCATGCTTTTCTCGTTGCTTCTACAACATTGTTCTTACATGTTTTGTGTAACATGGTGGGTCAGTCCTGTCTCTTACTACCTTATGTGGTATGAATCTATCTATAGATGTCGATACTGTATCGTTGAGTTTGCGCCATATCTGGTCTACACTTCCATAATTAGCTTGGAAGGAATGGAGACTCTCTCTTAGGAAGGCATCAATTGAATTTTTATCTGCTGTTTTAAATAGAACTATTTTACGTTTATTTTTAGTGGTTTTGATTGATATGGTTTTAAGCCTCCCTGCAATTACCCTCTGTTCACTAATCGCTCTATCCGTCATGACGCTGTTAGATCAGGCTTATTTGTGGTTACGAAGTCAAGTGTGTTTTCACAACCATTTGCAATTAGTGTGGGCTCATGAACTAATTGTTCAAAATAATTATCAGAGAAAGCATTTAGTACAATTATGGAAGAAGTTTTCTGTCTTCCACCGGCTTTGAACATGTATTTTCGCCAATAAATCGATGGTAGATGGAAGTCTCCACCAATTACAACTTTATGAGTAGGGTACTTATTTGTAATGAGATTCAAGTTTTCTTTGAACCATTCAGCTATTACGAGGGTCTCTCCAAAAGTAATGCACACAACTTTTTTTTAATCCAACTTTTATTCTACATGTTTGAAAGTTTTATAGTGTGTAGATACATCCTTTAGGAACTTAGGAACAATATTTTCATTTCTTCACATAATTTCCATCCCTCTCAACTGCCTTAGGCCATCTTGGAACCAGTGACTGTATATCCGCACGGTAAACTTGTAGACCAACATGTTGGAACCACTGTTTGGCAGCGTGCACAAGGGAGTCATCATCTTCAAACCATGTTCCACGAAGAGAGTCTTTCAGTTTCCCAAGGAGATAATAGTCACGTGGAGCCGGATCAGGACTGTAAGGTGGGTGTTTCAGTCTTGTCCATCCTAGTTCTGAGATCGCTTGCATGGTTTTTTGACTCACATGAGACCATGCATTGTCGTGCAAGAGCAAAACATCCTGCTTTGTCGATGTGGTCGAACACGACTCAATCGAGCGTGAAGTTTCTTCAGTGTCGTCACATATGCATCAGAAATTATGGTGGTTCCACTTGGCATGATGTCCACAAGCAAGAGTCCTTCGGAATCGAAAAACACTGTAGCCATAACTTTTCCAGTAGGAAGTGTGGTTTCCACTTTTTTTTTCTTGGTTGAATTTGCATTATGCCACTCCATTGATTGCCTCTTCGTCTCTGGTGAAAAATGATGGAGCCATGTTTTATCACCTGTCACAATTCTTCCAAGAAATTCATCTCCACCGTTCTCGTACTGTTCCAAAAGTTCGCGGCATACCGTTTTTCCTGTTTCTTTGTGAGCCACTGTCAACATTCTGGGAACCCAACTGGCACAAACCCTTTTTAACGGCAACACTTTCAGAATTCAGCAAAAACTTCCTTCCCCTATCCCAACGTAGCGTGACATTTAGTTCACTGTGATGCGTCTGTCAGCAGTCACCAATTCGTTAACTCTCTGCACATTGTCTGGAGTGTGTGCAGTACGACGCCTGCTGCTTCGAGGACAATCCTCAATATTGCTGTGCCTGCTTTCATTACGTAACCTGCTTGCCCACCGACTAAATGTACTGCGATCGACAGCAGCATCTCCATACACCTTTTTCAACCTCTTGTGAATGTTTCCCACTGTCTCGTTTTCACAGCACAGGAATTCTATGACAACGCGTTGCTTCTGACGAACGTCAAGTGTAGCAGCCATCTTGAAGACAGGCTGTGACGGCGCCACTCACGGGAAGAGGTTGAACTAAGTTTGAAAACAAGCGGGAAGGATGTATCTACACACTGTAAAACTTTCACACATGCAGAATTAAAACTGCGTTTTTACAAAAATAGTGTGCATTACTTTTGAAGTGACCCTCGCATATCATCTGAGCAGGGGGGGGGGGGGGGGGGCGGTTGAAAGAGCCAATTATTATTTTGGTATGGATGTTGGGTATAACCTCTACCCATAGTAATTCGCAGGAACTATCTATTTCAATTTCACTACAAGATTAACTACTACGAACAGACACAAACACACCACTTCCTACTTTATTTAATCTATCCTTTTGCCCTCGCTGTTTCTTGTTCGGATGTTGCAGCAGAGATGAACATAAATTTTCGCTCACTATAATACCAGATCCAAAAAAACCTTTGCGGTCATGGTAACTTTTGTCAGAGTTTTTTGGACTGTCCTACACGTTTTGTCCAGTATAGTTGTCCTCTCGGACAAGCTGCAATATTGTTATTATTCATTTGATAAAATTGTGTTTTGAATTACGTAAGTTTTTATTTTAATAACAAGTTTCGGTCCTTTGACTACAGCCAAGTGGTCAAATATACAGGGAAACTACACATCGGATTAGAAAAAATTTGTTACTAACAATTGTTCGTATCGGAAGGGGACATCCACTCGACCACCCTGCCCTACCCCCATGAAGGGGGAGGGAGGTCAACTTTGAAATCTTCGGTAGGAACTCCCCAGTGTTTACTGTGGATTGGGGTTTTCCATGAGAAGATGTGTACCTTTTATACGTAACAATTTTTTTCGTCGCGTGAAAGATGGCGTTGCAATCGGCACTAATGAAACTGGGTTACAATCCGTCTAAACATGACAGTGTCTCTGAAAATTACCCAACAGAGCAGGACCGCAGGAGGGTAGAAGGGCGATATTACTAAATTCTGTAATGCGACAGTGGTGTTTTGTAGCAAACCGATATGATTCTCGAAACCATAACACACTGCCGTGTCCACGCTATTGGTGTAATTACCTGCAAAGATGGCGCCGAAGTGGAAAGCGGTTGGAACACGTCGTTGGTTTGTTTATCAATGTAGTAGTAATTATGTTTAACGCTACCCAGGAACAATGGTGTGGACATAGTAGTCTGTTGTTCTGTTCGGGGTGCTTTTTTAATGGGAGTTCTCTTGCCTTTAACCATCGTGCTGCTTGTTTTAGGTGAGTCCACTTGCCTGCCACCACCAGGGTGCTTATTTTGGATGAGTGCTCTTGTCTCTCACCATCGGTGTGCTTATCTTGGGTACGTCACCTTTCCTGTCTCTAATATTCATGTTTTACTAAAGCAAATGTTCGAAATGGTACCTCTTTGATGCAATACACATTGCATTCCTATCTCTGAAAGACAATCCTAGATCTCTAAGTGTCTTTTCGCTAGTGTTTTCATATTCAGTGATAATTCGATGCCGAATATTTGCAGGGTTTGTTGGTACATCCATATTACATTTCACTTTTAGCGTTCCCCACAAGAAATAATGGGAAGGCGTCAAACAAGCTGGCCATTCAAAAGGAATTCCTCAACCAATCCATTGACTACAATATTGCCGATTCGTAACTTCAACAGATATCCATAAATAATGCGCTAGATAGTCTTCATATTGAAATCGCGTATCCATTATTGTTTGAGGTGGGACATCTTCCAGTAGGATTGACAAAATATTATCTAAAAAGTCTCCATACATACGACCATTCACATTACCCTTATGATTATAACCGGTCACCTAATACACCGCATCAAACATTAACACTCCAGGGACGTTGAAGGTGCATTTTCTGGTTTTCCATTTTCAAAGATATGCGACTGTCGCTGGGGATACTTTGTTCTTGGAAAAGCTTGTGTCCACACCACAAGACGTCGCAAGGGCGCGTTTGAAGGCTTCAGGGTCACGGCAGGCTAGCTCTGGCTCATTGTCTTCTAATATCGTGACATTCCCAAAACGACTGTCACAAATTTTGTCATATTCTAGAATATCCACGATTCCGTTGGAGAATGTTACACAATTTATTGCTGAATCTGTCAGGCACATGACCACGAGCCCGACCAAACTTGCTCCACATGTTCCACAATTTCAGGGACGTCACACAGTTTAGTACCAGCAGTTCCCAACAAGTGAAGCTGGAAAGTTGGCGTAGATATGTCTCAGGTTTCCAGACAAGTTATCTTTGACGACTTCATAGTTTTGATAATACCCGATTTATCGCCTTCAGTCTCACAAGAGACTTTCATTTTGGTTTGGGTGGTACAGTTATATTCAGCAACATTGAGCCAAGAACCTCATAGTGCAAGAATAGGTTGAGAGGGGATGGGTGAGAGGCGGTGACGGAGAGTTTTCCTTGAATTTCTGGACCTGTGGCGGAGCTTTCACATATATTTCCTTGCACAGGACGTTAATTTGTCCTCGTAAGGTTAATTTGATATAACCTCTACGAGAACTCTGAGAAACCCATGTGCAAGGCAAGTGACGTAGACCACACTGGAGTTGAGAATGTGGACCTCCTTGGTTGCTTCAGCCATGTATGAACCACCACCTGTTAATAGCAGCAAACGTTGTCTTTGTTCACATCATCCACTGCAGCTTCACAACAGAGTCATTAAGATAAAGAAAAGCAATTATCGAGTAGTTTGCTCCCTCTGGGGGCCGAACATTGCTCTTATCCAGTCCCGTAAATGATTGGAACATCAACAGCAAGATTTGCAACTACATAGCCCTCACTCATACCAGTGGTTTTATCAGTTAACACCGAGATATTTGTTGAGTACGTCCTCGTAGCGCACAAATGACTGGTCTTTCCCAATGTACTTCAGTCTGGAACTGTACTTCTCCAGGAACTGGCTGAAGAGTGGCTTATTCAGCTTTTCCAGCAGCATGTAGCAAGGCATCATCATCTCACACAAGTCCTGGAATACTGGTTGCACTGTCAAAGATGGGTCTGTCTGCTCAAATAGTTTCGTTTGTCAGCTGCCGTTTTCACCACTTCTCTTAAAATAGCTGCTGTGTTTGGCGGTAATACTGTGTTGTTTCACTTCAAACCGCTTTTCTGGACTAAGTTCAACTTCAGGTAGTCCTAAAAGTAGTGTTTCCCTGTCACTGTTGAGGAACTTCTCCCCAAAATCTCGACCGAGACCTCGCCACTTCATGCTGTTGGAGTATTTTACCTTAAGCATGTTGAACGACATTGTTTTCATATTCATACTGTATGGTGTGATCACGAGTGCTGAGGACTGATGACCCCCGTCATTTGGTCCTTTTATATGGTTCAGATGGCTCTGAGCAGTATGAGACTTAACATCTGAGGTCATCAGTCCCTTGGAACTTAGAATTACTTAAACCTAACTAACCTAAGGACATCACACATATCCATGCCCGAGGCAGATTCGGACCTGCGGCCGTAGCAGTCGAGCGGTTCCAGACTGAAGCGCCACACCGGCAGGCGGTCCTTTTATACCCCAAACCAACCAACCACGTGTGCTGTGTTTATTACGTCGCAAGCAACACTTTGTTGGTGTGTTGTCACCGCCAGACACCACACTTGCTAGGTGGCAGGCTTTAAATCGGCCGCGGTCCGTTAGTATACGTCGGACCCGCGTGTCGCCACTATCAGTGATTGCGGACCGAGCGCCGCCACACGGCAGGTCTAGAGAGACTGCCTAGCACTCGCCCCAGTTGTACAACCGACTTTGCTAGCGATGGTTCACTGACAAAATACGCTCTCATTTGCCAAGACGATAGTTAGCATAGCCTTCAGCTACGTCATGTGCTACGACCTAGCAAGGTGCCATTACTAGTTACTATTCATATTATGTACAGTCAAAAGCGACGCTCATCATTAATGGATTAAAGTTAAGTATTCCACCAGCTACGTCCGTTTTTATAAATTCTAATTTCCTTGACCTGTTCCAGACCTCACGCCAGCCTGCGTGAGCTAAAACGCGTGCCTTTCGGCTTCCTCTAGTAAACCGGTGTTGGCTCTCCTGCCAACCCACAACAGTTGGGTTCGAGAAGGTTTGGTCTATCCGTCGGGACAACGTCTTGCGTTAGCGAACCGACTCATGTATTACACAGCTCGTGTACTACAGTCGTCATATATAACCTGTTAGTAATTGTTGGGTTTATTGATGACAATATCGCATCAAACACTGTCATGTGAATAATATTATTATGTTTTTATTTCTTCGTCCTTACAGATACGAAAAATACATTTATCTTTGACTAAAGTTGAACGAAATATGACCTATTACTGGAAACGTTGTCAATGTGACTTTATACGCACAATAAAAGTACGTTTTTGTGGACAAGAATTCCCGGGTTCATGTATAATTTGTTGTACAATTCTCCCCGATGTTGGGGAAAAAACATTATGACTTTTCGTTTATATCCAGGCCCTGCTCATCGTTTTCCGACTCATATTGTGATAAATTGCCTACAGGTTGGAACCTATTACGAAATTATATAATGTTTAGTACAACTGCATTTTAATCACCTGATGGAGTTTAGATTCAGCACGTTGTCCTGCTTGTTTAATGTAGCTGTAGTTGCAATTTAATCAAACAGACAGATTGTAGATGCAGCGCGGTTTCCTGCGGTCCGTATAAACCGCAAGTAAAGGTTTGTTCGGCGTACACCACGGGGAAAACTCGCTGTGATCGTAGACTTCCGGGAGCACGGTGAGACGCCGGAGAGGCTACGACGAGGTGTAAGCCGTGGGCTCAGACCCCTGGCGGGGACGGCGGCTGGTTTGATGGCAGTAATGAGGGGCTCATTGTCGCGCGGCCGGCTTTGTGCCGGCATCAAAGCTGCGCAAACATCGCACCACGCCCTGGCGGCTGCTGCTCTCTATTAACCACCGAGCGCAGCCCGCGTCGGAACGTGCGCCCCTTTTCCTGTAGGTCGAAGAAAAACCTGCCGCCTTCAACGTTCATCACATTTATGACAGGCAAAGGCTTAACCAGCATTGACTTCGTCTGCTGATTTACTGATGCTGTCGTCGATTAACGTGAAATGTAATAGGATGAAGGATTCAATGAGAAGTTGCGCACTTGCGTTCAAAAAATGTTCAAATGTGTGTGAAATCTTATGGGACTTAACTGCTAAGGTCATCAGCCCCTAAGCTTACACACTACGTAACCTAAATTATCCTAAGGACAAACACACACTCGAAACTCCACCGGGACCAGCCGTACAGTCCATGACTTAAACGCCTTAGACCGCTCGGCTAGTGTTCAGTAATTGACGCTCAAAAAGCAGAAATAATACTTCACATGAACAGCCCATAAAATGACGCATAGTACGTACGCCCATCTCTGCTAACGGGAATGGGCCTAGCTGCCAGTGGTTCAGGAATTGAATGAATACGCTGTAAGAAATTAACGAAATAGGCGCACTACATTAAAGGAGTTGCATGAAGGTTCACGCCTCTGCGTATCTTTGAAATGAAACTTACCTGCTGGGTAACATTCAAAGTTTTTCGCACCTTATGCACTGGGGAACGCTTTTATCCCCTTTGGTATTCCATACAGCTGATTCGTGTCTGTGAGAGGCCCATAACTAGATGTGGGTAGCTTAACTCATGCCCTGTCCTCTTCAATATGCAATCCACTCTCGAAAAGTCGACAGCAATATAGGTTAGTAACTCGGAAGATCCAAATCACATATCACAAAAATTACAATCGACAGTTATGAAGCTTCCGACGTCCGTGCGTGATAGTAGCCCACAACAAGACTACGCCACCTGCCGCTCAACTCATGGGTCTGCATGTTTGTGACGGGATTGGTACCCAGCCGCCACCACACTTTTGTAAGACGATCATCAAGTGTCAAACAAATCCTGCACTGAGTGAAGACGGAACTGATCCTGCTAGCATTGCATATATTTCTCACATTCTATTCGTACTGGGTGTGGTCAGATTTCGGTTGTGTGTGTGTGTGTGTGTGGGGGGGGGGGGGGGGGGGAGGAGCAGAGGGGAGAGCGGTGAAAGTGGGAGGTAGGAATTTTGATACTTTGGTTGGTAATGGACACATAAAGGCTACATTGTTCAATGGCGTTTGCGTGCTATATGGGTCGACACATCTCTCCCAGTTGCCTCTCGTAAGGGAGTGGGAATTTGTGTTACACTTCCTCTTGATACCTATGAGCCACAATTAGTGGGTAGCGGTCATCAGCTTGACTGCTGATGACTGTTATCATGACAACGGTTGGTTGTTCGAATGACGTCACTGTGGTGTACGACGATTTGCAGAGGTGCTTTCTGCGCTGAAATCACTTCTCACCGTAGACTGACAGTATGCACTCTACATCAACTTGAAACGACCCTTCGAAGGATGTCTTTACACAAACTGTGTTGAGACTTCCAAGACTGAGGAGAGACAGCGTTCTCTGCTCATCTGCACCGATATTTCTTGTTTATTCTTACCTCAATTAGACTTGCCATTTTACGTACCGATTTCCTGTGGAAAAGGGGTACTGAGCAGAACGTATAAAGAAAAGTTATGAAGCTAATTAGGATGGTGCATTACTTTCTTTTAGAGTTGTTTTCTTGCACGTAATACATTAGTTATCTTTGAACATAAAAGTTTTCTTGGTTTGGTACCGCGTCATAGTGTATAAAACTACTGCTGCTGGAGAAAAACTAAAGTTTCGGCCACGGTTGCAGCGGCATTCTTATAGGTAGACCCAGACCCACAAGAAGGCAGCTGCAACAGTGGCCAAAACGTCGGTTTTTCTCTAGCAGCAGTAGTTTTATACACTATGACGCGGTACCAAACGAAGAAAACCTTTATGTCGATTGACTCTGGCCGCGGAAGACTACTCAGTTATATTAGTTACTTTTGTTCACAATATAGTTTCATCACTGACAGCTGTGTTTGTGAGGATTATATACTCATCCACATCTGACTTTGGAGGCACTAAACAGTATCAATAGATGTCTTAGAAGATGCTTGGGAATTAGCGATAACTTAACTGCTTGTTCAAGGGCACAGCTGTATAAAATATCCATTGGGTAATACATGATGACAGCACTGTGAATCGCATACACGTATATGTTACACACATTGTCTCGTTACAGCAAGCACTTGCGACGCTGATAACTCGACGAAGTCTGTCTTCTAAGCTCACTTTCGTGTCACTTTTCACCTGCTACAGAGGTGGCCAACTTCATTTGTACTGCGGCATTCAGCACATCACCGGGCTATCGGCATATGTAATATGATAATCTCGCTGTAAACAATGGGAAGGGAAAATTTGCTACTTTTCAGAAATTACTCTGTGAAGTTTCAACAAGATCACATAAACAAGTAAATCTCTCATCATTGTTAAATGGAATAATCAGTTTTTGAATATATCTGTATTAAACGTAAACTTTTAATGTACAGTAGTTTACTTTATCCTAAGCTTTGCACTTAAGAATATAGCAGTGAACTTTAGAATTGGGCGCCATTTTCACTATTTTTCGACCGTGACTGTCTGAAAAAATATTGTAAAGGTTTTTAACTACCGCTACCAGCCACAAAATTTTTAACTAATGTATTATTTACTTATTGCGCGAGATGATTCGATAGTATATCTCATCGTCAGACTATATGGTATTACAAAAACAATTTCACAATAGGGTCATATATATGTTAAACAGTCTTTTCACAAATGCTGTCGATGTCCTCTGTGAGAAGAGACAACCTAGTAAGTGGCGATGTCACTTTGTAAGCTGGACTGACGTTTGCATGAAAATGTTTTCTAACAGTCACTCACTTTGTTCTTAGGGCGTGGCAATCTCGTTGTGATGAGCTGAGGTTTTTGCATTTGTGTGGCTCTCTTGGCTTTCCTGAACACTGCTCACAAATTATCAGAAACGTACTAGTAACTGGGAAACCTGATCACAAGTACAAATCTGTAGTGCAGTGGACAAGATGTTTGTCAAAATACAGCGGGTTTCGATTTCACTATCGATATGTCGATCTGTGTGGTGTCAGATGTTTACAATGTCTTCTGTACGTCTTGTTAAAGTATTGCAGTCGTAGGTCAACTAAATACATTACAAATTGAGCACCGGATTTAATATTATTGTACAAATAATGATATAAGAACTATACACGTTTTCAAAGCCATTGTTGGGGCTATAGTCCAATGACTGCGATGTTATGTATGTTCTTTTCTAAGAGGATCTTAGTGAAATTAGAGAAGAAATGTGTATTTTTCAAGTCTGTCATTTCATTCAGGATCTCGATATTCCCCATGTGGTCATGGACGAATATATCTATTTCTTCCAAGATGTCCATCTTCCAGCATTTTTCTAAATTATGTGGTACGTTGAGATCGTTGTCTATTGAAACACTGTGTCCTGTTTCATTTATATGCTTCGCGATACCTGATTTATTCAGTTTGCCAGGTCTGAAAAATTGAATGAGTTCTTTAAAGTGGGTATTAAATTTTTTCTATTTGGCCAATATAATATTTGTTGCAATGACTATATAGAATTTTATAAATTTCTGATTTGCTAAGTTTCTCAGTAGGATTTGAGAAGCCATGTATCAGTTTCTTTTTAAGTTGTTGTTTGTGGCAAAGGTGATCCAAAGGTGATCCTTATTTCTGATCTCTTTATAAAGGTTGTCTAATTTCACTGGTATGACACCTAAATATGGTAACGTTATTTACTTGGGCTTTTGGATTTCACGTGAGGAAGCTGTGTTACATTGATTGTTGTCAATTTCAGTTGTGCCTTGTTAATTTGTGTCTATTTCATGTTTGTAATAGCCATTATTATGTTCAATAAATTCGACAGTGTTCATTTGTGTCTCATATTTGGCAGCATTAAGTAGGAATTTTTTAGCTCTGTTTAAGAAGGATCTGTATCTAGCTTGTTTATGTGACTTAGGATGTGTTCAAAAATGGCTCTGAGTACTATGGGACTTAACTTCTAAGGTCATCAGTCCCCTACAACTTAGTACTACTTAAACTTAACTAACCTAAGGACATCACACATATCCATGCCCGAGACAGGATTCGAACCTGTGACCATAGCGGTCGCGTGGTTCCAGACTGTAGCACCTAGAACCACTTGGCCACCCTGGCCGGCTTGGGATGTGTGGAAGTTTTATTAATGACTGTGTCTGTGTGTGTTGGTTTTCTGCATGTATTGATTTTTAGGGTCTTGTCTGTGTTAGTGATTGTCATGTCGAGGGAATTAATTTAGTTATCTTTCTCATGTTCTATGGTGCACTAGATGTTATTGTGTAAGTTATTGAATCTTTTTAATAGTGATTTTATTTCTTCATCAGTTCCATTACATACAATGAATGTATCATCAACATATCTGCAGTGGTGTACAATCTTTTGGGTTATTATGTGTTTGTTGCTGAGACATTTATTTTCAAGGTGGTTAATGAAAATTTCTGCATCTATGCCACTTAGAGGACTTGCCATTGCTACGCCTACATCTTGTTTTTACATTTTAATATTAAATGTGAGACAATCGTGTAAAAGGACAAGCTCCTGCAATTCAATTAATACAATAACTTCAGCAGAAATCATAGTCTGACCTTTTAAAGAATTATTTTTTGTGATATCTATGGATTCTTTGATGGCTATGCTGCTACATAAGTTTACCAGGTGAATGGAGGTGAGATTTGTGTTGGGTGGGATATGAAGATCTTAAATACTGTGAATTGCTTCACAGCAATTTTTCATTGAAAAAGAGGTTTTATATTTGTATTGATTTTGTAAAACTGAATGAAGCTTATGCATAACTTTGCAACCTGGATGATTTACAGCTTTGACAGTTGGCCTGATAAGGATATTCGGTTTATGGATCTTTGGCTAGGCCCTTAATTTTGGGACTTTTTGCTTCATAATTATTAATATTGGTGTTTCTTCCGTTTTTAATGAGAAGCAAGTTTCATTTAACTTTTTCTTTAGTTCACTTTACCTAAAGAAGAGAACCATTTACTTACAAATATCAACAGAAAGCTCATTGAGGGCAATACACTTGCAGTAAAATCGAACAAATGCAATATATAGTTATCATGGACGAACATAAATATATTAATAAAACAATTGAGTTCTTTCAGAATAATCATATACAAGAAATTCTCATGACTCCACGCAGAAATTCAACACTATTAACCATTATTTCACTTTTAATGGTATAATATACAAACAAGATGTAGGCCTACCAATGGGAAATCCTCTGAGTGGAATTACTGCAAATATTTTCATTAACCACCTACAAAGTAAACTTCTCAGCAACAAAGACGTAATAACCCAGGAAACTGTTCACTATGCAGATATGTTGATGACACATTCATTGTATACAATGGACTTGATGAAGAAATAGACACTATGTTAAACAGATTTAATAATTTACACAATGACATCCAACTCAACATTGAGCATGAGAAAGATAACGAATTTTTTTTCTAGACATGACAATAACTAACACAGAAGAAACAATTAATGTCAATGTATACAGAAAACCAACGTTAACAAAGTCATTAATAAATCTTCTACTTATCCCAGCTCACATAAAAAAGCTGCATTCAGATCGTTATTGAACATATCACAGAAATTCAAACTAAATGCAGCTGACTATGAGACAGAAATACATTGCACATAATAACAGATATCACAGACATGAAATAGACACACTTCCAGAATGTACAACTAAAAATGAATCAAACAGTGTGTCACAGCTTCCTCACTCAACATCCATATACTCAAAGATATAACATTACCATATTATGGTGTCATATCAGACAAAACAGACAAGCTGTTTAATAAAAACAGATGTCAGGATCGCCTTTTCCACCGACAAAATTTTTAAAAAGAAACTGATACATGACGTCTCACATCTAACAGAGAAACTGAAATAATCCGAAATTTATAAAATTCTATGCAGTCATTGGAAAGATTATTATAATGGCCAAATGAAATAAATATTATAAAACCCACTTTAAAGAACACATTTACTCTTCAGTCTTCACAAACTTAATAAATCAGCTATTGTGAAATATATAAATGAAACAGGACACAGTGTTACAACACACAACCATTTCAAAGTAGTGCATAATTTAGAAAAGAGCTGGAAAATCTGCATCTTAGGAAAAATGGAAATATTTGTCCATGGCCATGTGGTGAAAAATGAGATTCTGAATGAAATGACGGACTTCAAAAATTCACATTCCAATTCCACTACAGTACTAGAATACAAGGTACATTACATCACACTAATTTCACTCTGGCCCCAGCCATAGCATGGAAACGCGTAAAAAACAGTTCTTATATCATTATTTGTACAATAATATTGTAGTATGTGCTCAATTTCTAATACATTTTGTCAACCTACATTTTTAATACGATAACAAGACGTGTAGAAGACATTGTAAACATCTGACAACACATAGATCGACAGATCGATAGTCATAATCGAGACCAACTCTATTTTGACCGCCATCTTGTCCGCTGCACTACAGATTTGTTCTTGTAATCGTGTTTCCAAGTTAGTTGCACGTCTGAGAAAATTTGTGACCTGTGATAAGAGAAAGCCAAGAGAGCCACATAAACGGATACACCTCAGCACCTCAAAACCAGACTGCCTCAGCTTAACAACAGAGTCATTGACTGTTACAAAACATTTTCGTGCAAACATCATGCCAGCTTACAATGTGGTATTACCACTTACTAGGTTTTCTCTTCTTCCATAGGATAACCACAGAATTTACGAAAATACAGTTTAACACCTGCAGGATCCTATTGTCAAACTGATTTTGTAATACCATATAGCTGGATGATGAGGTATATGATCGAACCTTGTCACACAACAAATTAATAATAGATTTGTTAACAAATTTGTGACTGGCAGCAATAGTTAGAAACCTTTACATATTTTTTCAGTCAGTCAATGTCGAAAAATAGTCAAAAGGCTTCAAATTCTTTTGTACTAACAGGCCAAGTTGTTCGAGTATTTCAGGGATACAAAAACGTTAAAGCGAAAGTACTGAAAACTAACCTAAGAATGAAGATTTACGAAGTCAATTTGAAAGAGGATTTGATCCTCAAATATGTAAAACTAAAAACAACCAACAGTTCTGTCTCTGCCAAGTGGGCACAAACGCAAGTTTAAGAAATCTGGTTGGAAACTGTAGTGAAACCACAGTACAAAATGAAAAACCACTTAAACGTGCAAGCATATTAATTACGCTTAGACTTAGTACTACTCACACATCCATCTCAGTTAAGTTTCTCCCAAGATGTTATAAATAAAGTTCTAAACGAATATTCTAACAGAATTAAAGTAACAAATGTGAAGAAACTAGGTCAACTCAGACAATCAAACACTTATTTCACCTACAACACTAAAAGTCGGAACTCTCAAATATTTTTCTCAAGAGTAGACAATTCTGCGAACATCTACTATCCAAAGGCGTGAAACATAACCTAAAGTGAGAACTCAATCAGCAGGACTTTAAAGACATAATTTGCTCAGTCAGAATAGCAAAACATATATTCAAACTACACAAAAATTAACAAACAGTATGAGGACCTAAAACTATCTTACTAATAGAGAAACTCGTTAACAATAATCCAGTAAAATAAGCTAAAGAAGGTAAAATGCAACTTAAAATATCATCAACAAGCTCGTTGAGGGCAATGCACTAGCAGTTGAATCTGTCAAAGCCAATACAGGAGTCATCATGGACAAAAATGGATATATAAATAAAATATTTGGGTTCTTTCAGAATAATCGTATACCAGAAATCTCTCGTGACCACAGAGAGACGTTAAGCAAAAACTAAAGAAACAGTTCAATGAAATATGCTTCTTATAACAAGAGAAGAAACACAGAGATTATCAATTATGAACCAAACAGCCCCAAAGTTATGGGGCCCAGCCAAAGATCCATAAACCAAATATCCCTGTCTGACCAGTTGTCAATGCTGTAAATCTTGTAGGCTTAAAATTTTCGCATAAGCTGCATTCAATTTTACAAAATCAGTACTAATATAAAACCTCTTTGTCAATTCATAGTATTTAAGATCTTCATATCCCATCCAATGCAAATCTCATCCCCTTCAACACAGTAAACTTATATAGCAGCATACCCATCAAAGAATCCATAGATACTCGTATAACCAACTATTATTTATTAAAAGGTCAGACCATGTCCTCTCTTGAAGGAATTGAACAAATGGAATTGCTGGAACTTGTTCTTTCACACAATTATTTCACATTTAAGTGTAAAATGTAAAAACAAGATGTAGTACAAGCAAAGGGAAATCCTCTAAGTGGCATCACAGCAGATATAATCATTAACGGACTTGAAATTAAATGTCTCAGCAACATACTCATAATAACCCAAAAAGTTGTACATTGGTGCAGATATGTTGATAACACATTCATTATATACAATGGAACTGATGAACAAATAGAAACTCTATTAAACAGGTTCAATAATTTATACAATAACTTCCATACACCACAGAACATAAAAAAGATGACTAAACTAATTCCCTAGACGTGAGAATAACTAACACAGACAAGAGCCTAAGAATCGATATATACAGAAAACCCACACACACAGAGACAGTCACTATTAAATCTTATACACATCGCAAGTCACGTAAACAAGCTGCATTCTGATTCTTCTTAAACAGATCACAGAAATTCCAACTTCATGCTGCTGACATTGAGACAGAAATGGACACCAGCAAAACATTGTACATAATAATGGCTATCATAAACTTGAAATAGACATACTTTCACAACACACAATATAAATGTCAAGAAACAATGTGATAAAGCTTCCTCACACAACATCAGAAAACCCAAGTAGATAACGTTACCATATGCAGGTATAAAATCACAGAACGTAGATAAGCAATTTAAAATAAGACAGATATCAGGATCAGCTTTGCCACCAGCAACAACTTAAAAAAGAGACTGATTCATGTCATCTCATATCCTACTGAGAAACTGAACAATTCAGAAATTTATAAAATTCTATGCAGGAATTGCAAAAATGTTATATTGACAAAATGGGAAGAAATTCTAAAACCCATTTTAAAGAACAGTCTGTGTGAGACTTGGCAAACAGAATAAACCAGATATCGCGAAACATATAAATGAAACCAGACACAGTGTTAGAATAGACGACGATCTAAATGTAGTACATAATTTAGAAAAGAGCTGGAATATGGACATCTTGGAAGAAATGGAAATATTCACGCAAGGGGAATAACGATATACTGAATGAAATGACAGACCTCAAAAATTCACATTCCTTTTCCAATTTCACTACAGTAGTCTTAGAATAGAAGATACATAACATCACAGACGTTTGTCTCTAGCCCCAGCAATAGCTTAGAAATGTGTAAGAAAAATTGTTCTTATATGATTATTTGTACAATAATATTAAAGCAAGTGCTCAAATTGTAATGTATTTTGTTGACCAACAACTGCAATACGTTAACAAGACCTACAGAAGACATTGTAAACATCTGACACAACACAGATCGACATGTAGTTGTGGTTTTTAGTCTTGAGACTGGTTTGATCCAGCTCACCACGCTACTCTATCCGTGCAAGTTTCTTCATCTCCCAGTACCTACTGCAACCTACATCCCTCTGAATCTGCTTAGTGTATTCATCTCTTGGTCTCACTCTACGATTTTTACCCTCCACACTGCCCTCCAATGCTCAATTTGTGATCCCTTGATGCCTCAGGACATGTCCTACCAACTGATCCCTTCTTCTAGTCAAGTTGTACCACAAACGTCTCTTTTCCCCAATCCAATTCAATACCCCCCCATTAGTTACGTGATCTACCCACCTAATCTTCAATATTCTTCTGTAGCATCACATTTCGAAAGCATCTGTTCTCTTCTTGTCCAAACCAATTATTGTCCATGTTTCACTTCCATATATGACTACACTGCATACAAATACTTTCAAAAACGACTTCCTGACACTTAAATCTATAATCGATGTTAACAAATTTCTCTTCTTCAGAAACGCTTTCCTTGCCATTGCCAGTCTACATTTTATATCCTCTCTACTTGGACCATCATCAGTTACTTTGCTCCCCAAATAGCAAAACTCCCTTACTACTTTAAGTGTCTCATTTCCTAATCTAATTCCCTCAGCATCACCCGACTTAATTCAACTACATTCCATTATACTTGTTTTGCGTTTGTTGATGTTCATCTTATATCCTCCATTCAAGACACTGTCCATTCCATTCAACTTCTCTTCCTAGTCCTTTGCTGCCTCTGACAGAATTACAATGTCATCGGCGAATCTCAAAGTTTTTATTTCTTCTCACTGGATTTTAATACCTACTCCAAATTTTTCTTTTGTTTCCTTTACTGCTTGCTCAATATACAGAGTGAATAACATCGGGGAGAGGCTATAACCCTGTCTCACTCCCTTCCGAACCACTGCTTCCCTTTCATGCCCCTCGACTCTTATAACTGCCATCTGGTTTCTGTACAAATTGTAAATAGCCTTTCGCTCCCTGTATTTTACCCCTACCACCTCCAGAATTTGAAAGAGATTATTCCAGTCAACATTGTCAACAGCTTTCTCTTAGTCTACAAATGCTTGAAACGTAGGTTTGCCCTTCCTTAATCTAGCTTCTAAGATGAGTCATAGGGTCAGTATTGCCTCACGTGTTCCAAAATTTCTACGGAATCCAAACTGATCTTCCCCGACGTCGGCTTCTACTAGTTTCTCCATTCTTCTGTAAAGAATTCGCGTTAGTATTTTGCAGCTGTGACTTATTAAACTGATAGTTCGGTAATTTTCACATCTGTCAACACCTGCTTTCTTTGGGATTGGAATTATTATATTCTTCTTGAAGTCTGAGGGTATTTCGCCTGTCTCGTACATCTTGCTCACCAGATGGGAGAGTTTCGTCAGTACTGGCTCTCCCAAGGCCGTCAGCAGTTCTAATGGAATGTTGTCTACTCCCAGGGCCTTGTTTCGTCTCAGGTCTTTCACTGCTTTGTCAAACTCTTCACGCAGTATCGTATCTCCCTTTTCATCTTCATCTACATCCTCTGCCATTTCCATAATATTGTCCTCAAGTACATCGCCCTTGTATAGACCCTCTATATACTCCTTCCACCTTTCTGCTTTCCCCTCTTTGCTTAGAACTGGGTTTCCATCTGAACTCTTGATATTCGTACAAGTGGCTCTCTTTTCTCCAAAGGTCTCTTTAATTTTTCTGTAGGCTGTATCTATCTTACCCCTGGTGAGATAAGCCGCCACGTCCTTACATTTGTCTCTAGCCAACCCTGCTTAGCCATTTTGCACTTCCGGTCGATCTCATTTTTGAGAAGTTTGTGTTCCTTTTTGCCTGCTTCATTTACTGCATTTTTATATTTTCTCCTTTCATCAATTAAATTCAATATTTCTTCTGTTACCCAAGAATTTCGACTTGCCCTCGTCTTTTTACCTACTTGATCCTCTGCTGACTTCACTACTACATCCCTCAGAGCTAACCATTATTCTTCTACTGTATTTCTTTCCCCCATTCCTGTCAATTGTTCCCTTATGCTCTCCCTGAAACTCTGTACTACCTCTGGTTTAGTCAGTTTATCCAGGTCCCATCTCCTTAAATTCCCACCTTTTTGCAATTTCTTCAGTTTTAATCTACAGTTCATAACCAATAGATTGCGGTCAGAGTCCACATCTGCTTCTGGAAATGTCTTACAATTTAAAACCTGGTTCCTAAATCTCTGTCTTACCATTATATAATCTATCTGACACCTTTTAATATCTCCAGGATTCTTCCATGTATACAACCTTCTGTTATGATTCTTGAACCAAGTGTTAGCTATGATTAAGTTACGCTCTGTGCAAAATTCTAACAGACGGTTCAAATGGCTCTGAGCACTATGCGACTTAACTTCTGAGGTCATCAGTCACCTAGAACTTAGAATTATTTAAACCTAACTAACCTAAGGACATCACACACATCCATGCCCGAGGCAGGATTCTAACCTGCGACCGGAGCGGTCACTCGGCTCCAGACTGTAGCGCCTAGAACCGCACGGCCACTCCGGCCGGCTTGTAACAGACAGCTTCCTCTGTCATTTCTTAGCCCCAATCCATATTCACCTACTATGTCTCCTTCTCTCCCTTTTCCAACTGTCGAATTCCAGTCACTCATGACTATTAAATTTTCGTCTCTCTTCACGACCTGAATAATTTCTTTTATCTCATCATACATTTCTTCAATTTCTTCGTCATCTGCAGAGCCAGTTGGCATATAAACTTGTACTACTGTAGTAGGCATGGGCTTCGTGTCTATCTCGGCCACTATAATACGTTCACTATGCCGTTTGTAGTAGCTTACCCACATTAATATTTTTTTAATCATTGTTAAACCTACTCCTGCATTAGCTCAATTTGATTTTGTATTTATAACCCTGTATACACCTGACCAGAAGTCTTGTTCCTCCGGCCACCGAACTTCACTAGTTCCCACTATATCTAACTTTAACCTATCCATTTCCCTTTTTAAATTTTCTAACCTACCTGCCCGATTAAGGGATCAGACATTCCATGCTCCGATCCATAGAATTCCAGTTTCCTTTGTCCTGATAACGATGTCCTCTTTAGTAGTCCCCACCCGGAGATCTGAATGGGAGACTATTTTACCTCCGGAATATTTTACCTAAGAGGACGTCATCATCATTTAACCACACAGTAAAGCTGCATGCCCTCGGGAAAAATTACAGCTGCAGTTTACCATAGCTTTCAGGCATTCACAGTACCACAACAGCAAGGCCGTTTTGGTTAATGTTACAAGACCAGATCAGTCAATCATACAGACTGTTGCCCCTGCAACTACTGAAAAGGCTGCTGCCCCTCCTCAGGAACCACTCGGCTGTCAGGCCTCTCGACAGATACGCCTCCGTTGCGGCTCCACCTACGGTAGGGCTATCTGTATCGTTGAGGCACGCAAGTCTCCCCACCCACGGCAAGGTCCATGGTTCATGGGGGGGACAGATCAACATATCGATAGTCAAATCGAAACCAGCTGTATTTTGATAAACATCTTGTCCACTGCACTACAGATTTGTATTTCTGATCGGATTTCCCAGTTACTAGTATGTTTGTGATAATTTGTGAACAGTGTTCCGGAAAGCCAAGACAGGCACAGAAATGGAAATACCTCAGCTCATCACAATGAGACTGCCACGCCATAAGAACAAAATGAGTGACTGTTACAAAACATTTTCATGCAAACGTCAGTCCAGCTTACAAAGTGACATCGCCACTTACTTGATTGCCTCTTCTCCCACAGAATAAACACAGCATTTGCGAAAATACAGGGTGCTATTGTCAAACTGTTTTTGTAATACCATATAGCCTGATGATGAGGTATATGATCGAAACTTGTCACACAACAAATAAATAACACATTAGTAAACAATTATGTGACTGATAGCGGTAGTTAAAAACCTTTACATATTTTGTCAGTCAGTCATGGTCGAAAAATAGTCACAAGGCTTCAAATTCTTTTATACCAACCAGCCAAGTTGTTCGAGTATTTCAGGGATACAAAAACGTTAAAGCGAAAGTACTGAAAACTAACCGAAGAATGAAGTTTTACGAAGTCTATTTGAAAGAGGATTTGACCCTCAAATGTGTAAAACTAAAAACCACCAACGGTTCTGTCTCTGCCTAGTGGGCACAAATGCAAGATTAAGAAATCTGGTTGGAAACTGAAGTGAAACCACAGTCCAAAATGAAAAACCACTTAAATGTGTAAGCATATAAATTACACTTAGACTTACTACTACTCACACATCCATCTCAGTTAAGTTTCTCCCAAGATGTCATAAATAAAGCTCTAAACGAAATTCTAACACAATTAAAGTAACACATGTGAAGAAACTAGGTCAACTCAGACAATCAAACACTTACCTCACTTACAACACTAAAAGTCGAACCTCTCAAATATTTTTCTCAAGAGTAGACAATTCTGCAAACATCTACTATCCAAAGGCCTGAAACACAACCTAAAGCCAGAAATCAATCAGCAGGACGTTAAAGACATTATTTGCTCAGTCAGAATAGCAAAACATACATTCAAACTACACAAAAATGAACAAACAATAAGAGGACATAAAACTACCTTACTAACAGAGAAACTCGTTAACAATAATCCAGTAAAATAAGCTAAAGAAGGTAAAATGTTACTTAAAATATTAATAACAAGCTCACTGAGGGCAATGCACTAGCAGTTGAATCTGACAAAGCCAATACAGGAGTTATCATGGACAAACATGAATATATAAATAGAATATTTGGGTTCTTTCAGAATATTCGTATGCCAGAAATCCCTCATGACCACAGACAGAAATTCAGCAGAAACTAGAGAAACAGTTCGATGAAAAATGCTTCTTATTAACAAGGGAAGAAACACAGAGATTAAGAATTATGAACCAAACAGCCCCAAAGTTACGGGGCCCAGCCAAAGATCCATAAACCAAATATCCCTGTCAGACCAATTGTCAATGCTGTAAATCTAGTAGGCTTAAAATTTTCGCATAAGCTGCATTCAATTTTACAAAATCAGTTCAAATATAAAACCTCTTTTTCAATTCAAAGTATTTAAGATCTTCATATCCCATCCAATGCAAATCTCGTCCCCCTTAACACAGTAATCTTATATAGCAGCATACCCATCAAAGAATCTGTAGATATAACCAACTATAATTTATTAAATGGTCAGACCATGTCCTAAGTTGAGGTAATTGAACAAATAGAATTGCTGGAACTTGTTCTTTCACACAATTATTTCACATTTAAGTGTAAAATGTAAAAGCAAGATGTAGTACAAGCAATGGGAAATCCTCTAAGTGGCATCACTGCAGATATTATCATTAACGGACTTGAAATTAAACTTCTCAGCAACATACTCATAATAACCCAAAAAGTTGTACATTGGTGCAGATATGTCGATAACACATTCATTGTATACAATGTAACTGATGCACAAATAGAAGCTCTATTAAACAGGTTCAATAATTTATACAATAACATCCAGTACACCACAGAACATAAAAAAGATGACTAAACTAATTCCCTAGACGTGAGAATAACTAACACAGACATGAGCCTAAGAATCGACATATACAGAAAACTAACACACACAGAAACAGTCATTATTAAATCTTATACACATCGCAAGTCATATAAACAAGCTGCATTCTGATTCTTCCTAAACAGATCGCAGAAATTCCAACTTCATGCTGCTGATATTGAGACAGAAATGGACACCAGCAAAACATTGTACATATTAATGGCTGTCATGAACTTGAAATAGACATACTTTCACAACACACAATATAAATGACATGAAAAAATGTGATAAAGCTTTCTCACACAACATCAAAAAAACCCAAGTAGATAATGTTACCATATTCAGGTATAAAATCACACAACGTAGATAAGCAATTTAAAATAAAACAGATGTCAGAATCACCTTTGGCATCAGCAACAACTTGAAAAAGTGACTGATTCATGACATCTCATATCCTACTGAGAAACCGAACAAATCAGGAATTTATAAAATTCTATGCAGGCATTGCAAAAAATATTATATTGACAAAATGGGGAGATATTCTAAAACCCATTTTAAAGAACAGTCTGTGTGAGACTTGGCAAACAAAATAAATCAGATCTCGCGAATCATATAAAGGAAACCGGACACAGTGTTAGAATAGACAACAATCTAACTGTAGTACATAATTTAGAAAAGAGCTGGAATATGGACATCTTGGAAGAAATGGAAATATTCACGCAAGGGGAATAAAGATATACTGAATGAAATGACAGACCTCAAAAATTCACATTCCTTTTCCAATTTCACTACAGTAGTCTTAGGATAGCAGATACATAGCATCACAGTCGTTTGCCTGTAGTCCCAGCAATAGCTTAGAAACTTGTAAGATAAATGTTTCCTATATCATCATTTGTACAATAAAATTGTAGCAGGTGATCAGTTTGTAATGTATTTTGTTAACCTACAACTGCAGTCCCCCCATGAACCATGGACCTTGCCGTTGGTGGGGAGGCTTGCGTGCCTCAGCGATACAGATGGCCGTACCGTAGGTGCAACCACAACGGAGGGGTATCTGTTGAGAGGCCAGACAAACATGTGGTTCCTGAAGAGGGGCAGCAGCCTTTTCAGTAGTTGCAGGGGCAACAGTCTGGATGATTGACTGATCTGGCCTTGTAACAGTAACCAAAACGGCCTTGCTGTGCCGGTACTGCGAACGGCGGAAAGCAAGGGGAAACTACAGCCGTATTTTCTCCCGAGGACATGCAGCTTTACTGTATGATTAAATGATGATGGCGTCCTCTTGGGTAAAATATTCTGGAGGTAAAATAGTCCCCCATTCGGATCTCCAGGCGGGGACTACTCAAGAGGACGTCGTTATCAGGAGAAAGAAAACTGGCATTCTACGGATCGGAGCGTGGAATGTCAGATCCCTTAATTGGGCAGGTAGGTTAGAAAATTTAAAAAGGGGAATGGATAGGTTAAAGTTAGATATAGTGGGAATTAGTGAAGTTCGGTGTTACGAGGAACAAGACTTTTGGTCAGGTGATTACAGGGTTATAAACACAAAATCAAATAGGGGTAATGCAGGAGTAGGTTTAGTAATGAATAAAAAAATAGGAGTGCAGGTTAGCTACTACAAACAGCATAGTGAACGCATTAATTTGGCCAAGATAGACACAAAGCCCATGCCTACTACAGTAGTACAAGTTTATATGCCAACTAGCTCTGCAGATGATGAAGAAATAGATGAAATGTATGACGAGATAAAAGAAATTATTCAGGTAGTGAAGGCAGACGAAAATTTAATAGTCATGGGTGACTGAAATTCGTCAGTAGGAAAAGGGAGAGAAGGAAACATAGTAGGTGAATATGGATTTGGGGGAAGAAATGAAAGAGGAAGCCGACTTGTAGAATTTTGCACAGAGCATAACTTAATCATGGCTAACACTTGGTTCAAGAATCATAAAAGAAGGTTGTATACCTGGAAGAATTCTGGAGATACTAAAAGGTATCAGATAGATTATATAATGGTAAGACAGAGATTTAGGAACCAGGTTTTAAATTGTAAGACATTTCCAGGGGCAGATGTGGATTCTGACCGCAATCTATTAGTTATGAACTGCAGATTGAAACTGAAGAAACTGCAAAAAGGTGGGAATCTAAGGAGATGGGACCTGGATAAACTGAAAGAACCAGAGGTTGCAGAGAGTTTCAGGGAGAGCATAAGGGAACAATTCACAGGAATGGGGGAAAGAAATACAGTAGAAGAAGAATGGGTAGCTATGAGAGATGAAGTAGTGAAGGCAGCAGACGATCAAGTAGGTAAAAAGGCGAGGGCTAATAGAAATCCTTGGGTAACAGAAGAAATATTGAATTTAATTGATGAAAGGAGAAAATATAAAAATGCAGTAAATGAAGCAGGCAAAAAGGAATACAAACGTCTCAAAAGTGAGATCGACAGGAAGTGCAAAATTGCTAAGCAGGGATGGCTAGAGGACAAATGTAAGGATGTAGAGGCTTGTCTCACTAGGGGTAAAATAGATACTGCCTACAGGAAAATTAAAGAGACCTTTGGAGAGAAGGCAACCACTTGTATGAATATCAAGAGCTCAGATGGCAACCCAGTTCTAAGCAAAGAAGGGAAGGCAGAAAGGTGGAAGGAGTATATAGAGGGTTTATACAAGGGCGATGTACTTGAGGACAATATTATGGAAATGGAAGGGGATGTAGATGAAGATGAAATGGGCGATAAGATACTGCGTGAAGAGTTTGACAGAGCACTGAAAGACCTGAGTCGAAACAAGGCTTGTAACTAATGAGGAGGTATTGAATAGGATTAGGGAGAAGAGAAGTTTGTGGCACAACTTGACTAGAAGAAGGGATCGGTTGGTAGGACATGTTTTGATTCATCAAGGGATCACAAATTTAGCATTGGAGGGCAGCGTGGAGGGTAAAAATCGTAGAGGGAGACCAAGAGATGAATACACTAAACAGATTCAGAAGAGTGTAGGTTGCAGTAGGTACTGGGAGATGAAGAAGCTTGCACAGGATAGAGTAGCATGGAGAGCTGCATCAAACCAGTCTCAGCACTGAAGACCACAACAACAACAACAAACAACTGCAATACGATTACAAGACGTGCAAGTGACATTGTAAGCATCTGACACCACATAGATCGACAGATCGATAGTCAAATCGAATCGAGCTGTTTTTTTTTTTATAGCCATCTTGTCCACTATACTACAGATTTGATTTTGTGAGCATGTTTCCAATTTAGTGGTACGTCTGTGAAAACTTGTGACCAGAGATCAAGAAAGCCAAGAGAGCCACAGAAATGGAAACACCTCAGCTCATTACAGGGAGACTGCCACGCCATGAGAACAAAGTGAGTGACTGTTACAAAACATTTTCATGCAAACATCAGTCCAGCTTACAAAGTGACACCGCCTCTCACCAGGTTTTCTCTTCTTCCATATGATAACCATAGCATTTATGAAAAGTCGGTTTAACATCTCTATCATCCCACTGTGAAATTTTTTTGTTTTAGCATATAGCCTGACGATGAGGTATACCCTTGAACCATGACACACAATAAATAAATGATGCATGTTAGCAAATTTTGTGACTGGCAGCGTGTAGGTAATAACTTTTATGTATAGCAATATATACTTAATATTATTCACTCTTAAACTGAGTTCACTTATCTAGACATATGTTTGGCTGGTCAATGTTTACTTTCTATACGTGTTAACGGAACATTATTTTAAAACCTCCCATAACTACAATTTTAAAAGATTTGTATGAAAAAATTTTTTAAATAACGAAGTATAGCACTAAGAGACAAGAATGGTCCTTAATAAGCCTGCTATGACTCTGTCACGTAAATTTAAGGGAGCAAAGGTGTTGGACAAAGCGGAACATTGTTCACTTGGTTAAGGAATTATTCACATTCACCTGATTATCTTCTGGAAAAATTTAGTGCAAAGTATAAGTGAACTGTGTCAACATGACATGAAGAAAGAGACACACTGGACGTAGGGATTTTATTGGGGAGGGCAAACGCATGTACAATTCGCACCGCTGATGCGACCAAAGCAAGGAATACTTAAAGACAGTTGTTTCTTGTGCGATGTAGAGACTCTGGTCCTCTTTACGATCGTTCTGTTTCGTCTCTTAGCGCTGCGTGGATTGTAATATCTGGATGCTCTTAGTTTTCTGGATTGATTAAACGTCTGTGCTGCATAAAATTATGTATTTGTTACCTTTAAAATTTAATCTATGTTTGGTAAAGCGCTACATGATTTTATTAATATGATAATTAACATTCTTCCTTTGTATTTTAGCAGAATTAATTTTTGATTGAGAATTTCATTGTTGGCAGCAATTACTGCCCGAATTACTAATCTGTTAGGATAAGGCCACAGTGGCAAGCTTATTCAGTGACAAACAATGTCGTTATTCACGACGAGCTCTTACACAAGTATTACTATGAATATTTTCCAGAATTTGAGGAAATTTTAGATGCACCAGACTCCAGACTGTGAAGTATGTTCTAACATGGATGTAGCTAACACTTTTATCTTCTGTCAAAAGTATGAAATCTCTTTAGCTTTAAAGATAAGCTACATTACATTGGCGACACCTATGAAGCTCCATATTTTCCCTATAAATATGAGAACATCATAATCAAGACAGAAGAACTGCTCTTATGTGAAAAGGACAACATCTCACAGGTCATTGGTAGCCATTCTTTGGAAATCCTCTGTACTGTGAGACGAACAGTGTTACATTAGGGATTCCTATAACAGAGGTGTAATTCTATCTCTGTTATAACAACGCGGGCGTAAACTGTCGGCTCTTCGTATACAAAAGCCCACAATAGCAAATAAAATTAAACTATACGATCAATATCATTTCATATTATTGCATTAGTGCAACCCTTTTTAGAATTGCATTGCCTCACAGAACGTGGTGACAGATTTTGAAATATTTGTGTTTAGTGAAGTAAAATGTACGTTTATATAAATTTCTTGTCTGTACATTAACACAAGTGCGATTTTTCTTTCATGTACCAATGAAAAATATTCTTGGGGAGAAACATAATATATGAGAATTATCCTTAAACAACAGTCGTAACAAGTATGCGAGAAGAATATATTCTGTGTCTACAAAAGGTAAGGAGCTGTGTGCCTACCACATGTTTTCAGGTTGTGTATCATTGAGGTTGCAGGACGTGCTGATGGTTATCGATTTGTGTTAAGATTGCACAAAGAACTGACACTATAACTGCTACTTCACACCGGGTTTGAAAAATAGCGGGAGGAAAAAGAGTTTTGGAGGAGGATTTAGAGACACTGATTAAAGTTCTGTTAGCAGAAATTGTGTATTCGTTAGCTTTGCAATATAACTTATGTTTGTTAAAGTGTTAGCAATTTTATTTACGTAAAAATAGTCTTCTCTCTCTGACTATTGCCAGAATTTATTTCAGACGGAGTTTTTTCATTGTTGGCAGCCATTACTGCCTCGATTACTAATTTGTTTAAATACAGCTGCAGTGGCCATCCTATTCAGAGACATACTATGTCGCTACTCACGACGAGTTATTATGCAAATATCACTACTAATATTTTCCAGAATTACAGAACATTTCAGGTGCACCAGACTGCTGGCTGCCGAGTATGTTCCAGCATTGACGCAGCTGACACTCCTATCTTCTCTCAAAAGTATTAAATGTTGTCTTGAGGTTTAGGAAAAAGCTACATTATATTGGCAACATTATTTTTCTTCTAAATAAGAGAATGTCATACTCTTGACGGACGAATTGCTGTAGTGTGAAAAGGACATCTCTCTTAGGTCATTGCTAGTCTTTCTTTAACAAATCCTCCTTGCTGTGGGACGAACAATATTACATTAGTGATTCATGTAATAGAGGTGTAATTCTATCTCTCTTACAACAACGCGGGCATAAACAGTCGATGCTTCGTGTGTAAAAGCCCGCAGCTGCAAATAATATTAAACTACACGATGAATATCATTTCACATTACTAAATTAGTAAAACCCTTTTTAGAATTACATTGATCTGCAAAAAATTTAAGTGCATTTGCGTTCAGGAGGATGTTGATGGTCTGTATCTGAGACGTAGATACTCGGATCTGAAATACTTTTCTTCTGGCCGAAACACCGCCCTCGTTTCTACTACTAGAAGCCACGTAATGGCATTTACCACTATTTGCATACACGCAGCCTGACCAAGTTGCCATTGGTGAGACTCTGTAATTAGATATAGAGCTACCATTTCTCAGTTTATCGTGGAACTGTCAACTGATATGAAGCAGATCACGTTTCACGTCTTACGTGCGGTAAATTCCCTTTCTCTTCGACTATTACCATTGTTTACAGCAGAGGTGTTCACATATTTTCTCGTTTACGGACGTGCTTGTGAGCAATTAATTGCGACATCACTTGTTTCGTTACCTCTGCTCAGTGTGCTGGGGATGAAGTTAGGAAGTTTAGCGAATCCGAACAGATGCAGTTTTAACACACGAAGAATGTTAATGTCAAAAGTTCTAAGCGCCTTATTCTCTTTTGCTTTTACAAGATGCGACTACAGTGCTTTGTGTTTTGGGTACACTGTTACAGCTCCTTAGAATAGGTCAGAGTGCAAAACTACGAAGAAAATATTTAAAAGATTCGTTACCAGATGGCGCATGGACTTTGTGCTAAGTACTTCTTCCCTCTGGAGTTTCGATTCCTAGGAGTCTTCCTTTTAGTTATGACACAGTTAGTGTGGTAGTAAATTTAAGCTTTTGTTCGTCTCTATAAAATATGTTCATAATGGGAAGAGATAATTTCGCTTCAAAAATAGAAAAGAAGTCGGATAAGTTGTGAAACAATACAATGCTTCTCTGGAAAATGTTACGGAAAATTCAGTTCTTTCTCAACACCACAAGCAGTTGTATAATTTACCTTCCATAATTTGATCCCATGAATGAAATTGTGTAACAAAAGAAATCGGTACATAACTTTTTTTTCTTGATTTAAATTTTGTTCTTCTTTTGTAAAGAATTTGAAAGACATGAGAAACTGTTTTTGTTAACTGCAGATGTACTAGTTTAAACATAATTGAAGCATTTCTGTGGTTGTATTGTCAGATACAAAACTTGTGCCTAAGTATTAATGGTAGTTGAAACAGAAACTGTCTTATTGTCACTGATATGAAACTTCCTGGCAGATTAAAGCTGTGTGCCGGACCGAGACTCGAACTCGGGACCTTTGCCTTTAGCGGGCAACTGCTCTACCAACTGAGCTACCCAAGCACGACTCACGCCCCGTCCCCACAGCTTTACTTTTGCCAGTACCTCGTCTCCCACCTTCCAAACTTTACAGAAGCTCTCCTGCGAACTATGCAGAACTAGCAGTCCTGAAAGAAAGGATATTGCGAAGACATGGCTTAGCCACAGCATGGGGGATGTTCCCAGAATGAGATTTTCACTCTGCAGCGGAGTGTGCGCTGATATGAAGCTTCCTGGCAGAATAAAACTGTGTGCCGGATCCAGACTCGAATTCGGAACCCTTGCCTTTCGCGGGCAGGTGCTCTACCAATTGAGCTACCCAAGCACGACTCACGCCCCGTCCTCACAGCTTCACTTCTGGTAGTACCTCGTCCCCTACCTTCCAAACTTAACAGAAGCTCTCCTGCAGACCTTACAGAACTAGCACACTCGTTCTGGAAACATTCCCCAGGCTGTGGCTAAGCCATGTCTCCGCAAAATCCTGTCTTTCAGGAGTGCTAGTTCTGCAAGGTCTGCAGGAGAGCCTCTGTTAAGTTTGGAAAGTAGGAGACGAGGTACTGGCAGAGATGAAGCTGTGACGGCGGGGAGTGAGTCGTGCTTGGGTAGCTCAGATGGCAGGGCACTTCCCCGCGAAAGGCAAAGGTCCCGAGTTCGAGTCTTGGTCTGGCCCACAGTTTTAATCTGTCAGGAAGTTTCATATTAGCGCACACTCCGCTGCAGATTGAAATTCTCATTCTGTCTGATCGTCGCTTAGAACCAGTCAGTTTCCTGCCACGGCCCTTGCAACGCTCTTAAGAAGTCACTTATGCTCTGCCGTGATGAGGTAAGCAGCGTAATACTATGGTACAGTAATACTTTCTAAGTTTTTGTGTAGGGATTAGTTGTGTACAAAAAGTGATACAATATTTTTTTTATTCTCCTGATAAATTTGAGATTTGACTCTTAGTACCTTGGACATTTCCACTTTTCATGCAGTAACCTTAAACACAATTTGTAATGATATACATAAATAATGAATAATGAGACCTAACGATAACATAGCCGTCGAAACAAGTATTCCACCACCATAATTCCTCACATATTTCTTGAAATTATCTTTTTAAATCTGAAATCTCTTCTCAATACTGTTTATCCTAAAGCAAATCGCTGCGTACAGGCACCTTTGTAATTTAGGATGTGTGCGCGTGCGTGTGCGTGCATGCATGTGTGTGTATGCGTGTGTGTGTGTATGTGTGTGTGTGTGTGTCCACCATCTAACAATGTCGACTAAACATATACCGAATGAAGGAGGTCAAAAGCTACATCACTGACAGACAATGTTACTCTTTATTGGCTTTTCCTTTGCTTTACTTGACGCCCTTTCAGTGTTGCATATAAATCCTTTATAACTTTAGTTAAATATTTTGGATCACCACGAAATTTTTTGCGGCGGAGTCTTTGTTTGAAAAGTTCACGGTTTACTTGCCACGTCAAATTCGGAAAAATTTTCAAGCTGTCCATGATTACCTCCATCCTTATCTTTCACTTTTACACTCACCGAAGGCGTCTGATTGGCTCTATTATCGTGACAACATGAAGATAGTGCATACTGAGGCGTCGCCATTTACGTCCATCGATTTATCGTGGTCTCTATTCAACATTCCTCGAAGCGCCATACCTTGCATCAGGCAGTAAACTACCCAAGCAACTTCGACAGAGCGCAAACAAAAATCTAGTAAGTGGAAGCCTCGCCAGTTCCCAACAGTCAGTTTTAGACCCTGACGATGATGATGGAAGAAGTCATCAAAAGTTTGGAATTTAATCCGAATCTGAAGCGGCAAATAAATCGAGAATTTTTTATGGAAATATTCGTGGTGCCCCACTTGTTGAAGTAGTGTCCGCCTGCTTAGTTGAGCGGGGTTCGAATCCCGCCGCTGCTTAAATTTGCCGGCACGGTAGCTCAGAGTTTTCGGTCAGAGGGTTAGCCAACCTACGTAATAAAAAACTAAGTTAATGGAACGACAATGAACTTGCCCAGTCGTCATGTGACGTCCGTGACGTCCGTCCCGAACAAATAGAACTAACAGTCACAAACAAAATGAGAGCAAGGGAAAAAAAAGACAGTGGTAACGTGCTTGCCTCGCATGCAGCAGGCCCGGGTTCGATTCCCGGCTGGGTTGGAGATTTCCTCCTCTCGTGGACTGGGTGTTGTGTTGTCCTCATCATCATTTCATCATCACCGGCACGCAAGTTGCCCAATGTGCCGTCAACTGAAATAAGACTTGCATTCGGCGGCCGAACTTCCCCGGGGTGGGCCTCCCGGCCATCAATGCCTGTAATTTTTTTTTTTTGATGCAGTGGCAACTTTTGTTTAATCATTTACAAATCTACATATAGTACGCGAATTTACTGATTATATACTCATCGATTTTTAATTAAATATGGTGCTATACTAACAAAAGCGCTCAAAGGTCGTCTCCTTAGAAAGTCATTTTGTGCCTCCATAAAGAATGAGTGAGCTATTTTTCTCTCAGCTGCTTTTCTCTGTCTGAAGTCAAGAATTCTTAATTTAAATGCCACTCTGGAACCTGATAAATTTATTTCTTAACGTCCTATTTGCTGTTTTCATTTACCTTGTTGCTGCAAAAACATATCGATTGTCTAAGGAACTTGCCAAAACAGAAGTTATCGAAACTTCCTGGCAGATTAAAACTGTGTGCCCGACCGAGACTCGAACTCGGGACCTTTGCCTGTCGCGAGCAAGTTCTCCCTCATCTGAGCTACCGAAGCACGACTCAGGCCCGGTCGTCACAGCTTTACTTCTGCCAGTATCTCGTCTCCTACCTTCCAAAGACCCCGAGTTCGAGTCTCGGTCGGGCACACAGTTTTAATCTGCCAGGAAGTTTCATATCAGCGCACACTCCGCTGCAGAGTGAAAATCTCATTCTGGAAACATCCCCCAGGCTGTGGCTAAGCCATGTCTCCGCAGTATCCTTTCTTTCAGGAGTGCTAGTTCTGCAAGGTTCGCAGGAGAGCTTCTGTAATGTTTGGAAGATAGGAGACGAGATACTGGCAGAAGTCAAGCCGTAAGGACCGGGGCTGAGTCGTGCTTCGGTAGCTCAGATGGTAGAGCACTTGCCCGCGAAAGGCAAAGGTCCCGAGTTCGAGTGTCGGTCGGGCACACAGTTTCAATCTGCCAGGTAGTTTCATATCAGCACACACTCCGCTGCAGAGTGAAAATCTCATTCTCAGAACTGTATCGTTAGTTATTTCGAAACTTATAGCTTTGAGAGACATATACAGTGACTTATTATTACTGTTAAGTTTGATATAAATAGATGACACTGACGAAAGCAGTAATGCGTGTGCACTGTAGCAATTCAGGTATGCATCCAGATAGCACCGGCATTGAAATAACGTAGTTATCTCGCTGGATTCAGACTCGTGCGCAGAATACGGTGTCACGAACATAACTCCTAATACACACCTGAACTGCTGGGCCAGAATTTTTTCATCGTCACCTGCTGCTGACGAGCCGTCTACGGAGTGCTGTGCAATTACAAGACTTCATTTATGGGAGAGTGTTGCTGATTAAGAGCATTGATTCGAGTGTGCCCTTATCTTCTGAACAATTGTTAGGTGCTTTCTTTATGACGAACATGCTTCCCTTGGCCGTCTACTCCATTGAGATACGGGTGTATAGGTACTTTATGTATCGCCAGTGACAAATGTACAGCCACAGACGGCAATCACACAGACATGTTTCACAGCCGGCTGAGGGTCTAAATGTTGGCCCATCGCTATAGATAATCCACTTTACACACGTCACTATTTGCTGCGTCCTTGTCAACTAGGTGCATTACTGAGTCGGGAGTGATCGCTTACTGATTGAAAAGGGTCTAATGGTAATTGCGTACTTACTTACTGAACTCACTTTCGCAGTGTTTTAGGATTTGCTGTGTGTCTGTAATGCCACCTCAGTCCTGAGTTGTCTGTCCAATTGAGATGAGTACCTAGTTTTTATGTAACTGGTAATACCTTGATTTGTTGCAGACGTAAATATTTAAGAATATTTTTTGATTCTTTTGAGATATAGTGAGTGCTCATAATTTTTAGCTGGCTTTTATTCCTCCTGTAATGACGCCTGAAGCTGAAAACTCGGGGAGTACATTATTGACGTTACAGGTTTGTTTCCAATCTTTTCTTGTCGGACTTTTTCGCCGGAGTATAAAAACAATGACAACAAAAGTGTTGGAAAACTTGTTCGCCTTACGGCCCAACTCAGTTCTTAGCGTGTAATATCACATAAAGCTCGAAGTTGGTCTTACGAAATTATAAGTGACATTCACATCACCTTCATAATTAAGGTCACAAAAGTCAAGGGATAACGATAGGCACACACAAAGATGGCTCTAGCATCGCGTACGCGGGGTATAAAAGGGCAGTGCGTTGGCAGAGCTGTCATTTGTACTCGGGTGATTCATGTGAAAAGGCCCCCGACGTGATTACTGGCGCATGACGTCAATAAACAGACTTTGAAAGCGAAGTGGTTGTTGGAGGTAGACACCTAGGACACTCCATTTCGGAAGTCGCTATGGAATTCATTCTTCTGAGATCCACAGTGTCAAGACTGTGGCGAGAACACCAATTTTCTGTCATTGTCTCTCACCACGGTCAACGCAGTGAGCGACAGCCTTCACTTAACGACCGAGAGCAGCAGTAAAGTTGTCAGTGCCAATAGATACACAACACTGCGTGAAACAACAGTAGAAATCAATGTGGGACGTAGGGCGAACAACCCGTTAGCACAGAGTGGGAGCCATTCATGGATGATTATACACCACGCGACAGTATGTCGTGATTGGTTTGAACAACATTCTGCAGAATTTAAGAGAATGGTTGGGCTACCCATCGAATATTTGTGGGACGTAATCGAGAGGTCACTTCGTGCACATAATACTGCACCGGCAACACTTTCGCAATTATGGACGGCTATAGTGGCAGCACGGCTCAATATTTCTGCAGGGGATTTTCAACGACTTCTTGAGTCCACGCCGCGCCGAGTTGCGGCACGACGTCGGGCATAAAGAGGTCCCAGTACAGACCTCTTCATTGCTATGTACAGTGTTCGACTTGGTGCAGCTGTATATATTTGCTAATATTATTGTAATTCGTGAGATAGGAATGCGCCCCAAATATTGCACATCATAATTCTCTGTTGGTTTTTACACTTACTGCGGTGATGCTTCAAGCGGAAGACTCAGGAAATAATTTAGCACCATATTATCTGTTTGTTTCGAGTCCTTTCTGGGTAGTCTCATTCAGCCAAGTACAAAACCAATGAAAATACATGTTTTAAAAAATTTCTTCTCAATTCGGATCAATTCAGTTCATAATGTGTAACGTCACGTCAAGGCTTGGAGTTGGTCATACGAAATCATGTGGCCTTGAGACCTGCTTCGTATGTAACCCCAAGTTTTTTATTGTATTCTTTGTATAGATCGTTGTTTGCGTAAATGTAATTTTATGATATGGCATAAAAATTGCAAGTCAGTTTCAGAATATAATACGATTTTCAAATAACATATTACAATCATTCAACCCAGTCACGTTCCGTCTCCCTATTCAAAGTCATTTTATTTTTAAACAAATTCTAAATGTGTCACAGTCTAATGTCTTGCTTATTGGTTTAGTAGTGCTGAGAACAGAACAACGTGTAATACAAGGCGACGCCGCTACGAGGTAAGAAATTTATTTCACACAGTTTATGGACTTTAGCACAGGCACTACTTTTGTGCTTATTCAGATCTACAGGGCCGTAGTAAAGTCGAGTAGATTTGAATGTACTTACCTCTAATTTGTCAATATCGCGCACAAGTTTTGAGTAGTTTGGGTTTACTGGTATTGCTTTCTTGCTAGTACACACATTCTTTAAAACAGGGTCAGGTTAATTTACAGATACACGTGATCAGATACGCAATCATAACACCACTGTTCTTTGTTGGACATAAACATCACAACTTACTTTAGACATAAACGTTAAACATTTTTTTTACTTGATCTTACTACTGCGCTGTATATCTGAATATGTATAAAAGTGAACTGTGTGCGAAAATCGATAAACTGCATGATGTTCTGCACTCAGCACAACTCTGCTAACTACAGTTGCAAAAGCGAAAATGAAAGATATTTGACTGAGACACATTAAGAATTTGTTTAAATAGAACGGCTTGGAACTGAGAGGTGGAATATGTCTGAGGAGAATGACTGTAATTTCTTACTTAAAAGTCTTACTGTATTGTGAAACTGACTTGAAATTGTTAATCCATATCATAAAAATTACATTTACGCAAACAATTATCTTTACAAAAAATACAGTAAAAAGCTCAGGGTTACATACAAAGCTGGTCTCATTCGAATTCGTTCTACAACAAGAACGCATAAATACATGAATATTGAATACTTTATTGTGTATCGATGTATTGTATTGCATTGTATGTTAACCAGGGGCCCGGGAACGACGGAGAGGCTCCGTCCCCGCCGCAGTGGTCCACAACCCCACGACGACTACCGCAGTCCACTTCACCCCTCCACCACCCCACACCGAACCACTCCTTCAGGGCTACTGTGCGGTCCCCCCCCCCCCCCCCCCCTACGGGAACGTCTGACAGCAGACGAGTATAGCCCCTATGTTTCCGTGGTAGAGTAATGGTGGTGTACGTGTAGGTGAAGAACTTGTTTGCGCAGCAATCGCCGACATAGTGTAGCTTAGGCGGAATAGGGGGAACCAGCCCGCATTCACCGAGACAGACGGAAAACCGCCTAAAAACATCTACAGACTGGCCGGCTCACCGGACCCTCAACCCACGTCCGCCGGGCGGATTCGTGCCGGGGACCAGGCGCTCCTTCTCAATCCGGAAAACCGTGCGTCAGACCGCACGGCTAACCGGACGGGCTAGATCAATGTAACAAAACGTAAAAAGATTTGTTACTGTACTCGCGTATTTCCAAGTCCGTATCGATCCTAGTGCTGAGTTTTCACTCAGATGGCTCGCTGGCCGGGGCTTAGCTGGAGTGGTGTGAGGAGGAGAGAGGTGGCTGCCTTGGCGTGGACAGTTCGGCTCAGCTGGGGTTGTTTGCGTCTGGACGCCGAGTGGGGCCCGATGGGAAGACCGGACCGTGATTTTACGGTTAACAGTGTGGCCAGCGCCGTCGTGTGCCGTTTAACTTCATTCGTAAGGGGAGAAAAATCTCGCCTGTTGTGGTTTGTGGAGCCTCAGTTTGAAATGCCTTCTATGTGGGGCGGGATGTAATTTCGTCTTCCTGTCTCTCCGTCGCTGGGATTGCTATCCTCGTTTACCGTCCCATGTATGTATATCGATGGGCTGCGCTACTCTCCGTACTCTACTTGACGCTGGTGATGGAAGTGCGTCGTTCAGCGGCACGTTAGTCTGGGTGCTTTATGTTTGATCTTCAAGTTCATAGTCTTCTTGTGGCACTCCTTCGAATTTGCCTTGCGCAGTTAGTTAGGGGTTTATTTGTCTTGTGGTGCTTCCGCTTTCCGTCAGCGTAGGTTAAGCTTTATTCGGCACTCTGTACGACGCTTGACACCTCAGTAGGCGGGTCGGAACCACCGTCGCGACTAAACGGAAGCATTTGGACTGAGAGGTCTTGTGTTTTGCATAGTGTTCATAAATTGTTGTTTTGGTATGAAGTTGGCTGAGGTTTGTTATGGATTTCACGGGATTTGGTCTGTTGTCCGGCCCGGGCTAGGTCTCGTTATTTTAAAGGTCGGTCCTTGTTTTGGCTTAGTACGTTTTTGGTTTACTGCTTGGTGGTTCTGGTAGTACGCCGGGTCGCTGTGGTTGTGTTACATTTTGTATGGGGCTGTGTGCTCGGAGCCGTGGAGTACCATTTGTGTGAACTGCTTCAGTGGGGAGTACTGGTCGGGCCATTCTTGGTCCTATGCTGTATATCATTTTATAGTAACTTTATCACTTAAATGATTTAATTCTTGTTGCGTTCATTGCAAATTGGGAACTGAGAAATTTAATCTGTAATTACCGGAACACCTTATGCTCATAGTCATGCGATGTGATTTTCTTAAATTATTGTATTTTTATGTCATGTTATTGTTTTTGGTTAATTTGCTGATCACTGGTGTACTGTTCCAAATATTAATGTGTTTCAGGTAGCTATTACTTGGGTGGAGCCGCAACGGGGAGAATAGCTGCGTGCCTTACGTGTCAGTTGTTGGCGCGGCCTGGTGTCCGTTGTTTGTTTGGTGCACCTGAGTTAAGTATTGTGTTGCCACCTCCGTTGCAGACCTGTCGTGTTCTTCTCATAAACATTTCCGTCAAGACATTTTAGTTAATTTTATGCTAGTAATCCTTTTATTTCTTACATTGGTAAAATTGTTCGGCCTTCATTATGCACCCTGTTTCTCATAGCGGAGTTGATGTGTCACTGTAATTTCTTAAACTCCATAGTGTGTGCCATTTGTGATACATATTGTTTATTGATTGAGTATGAGAATTATAATGTCTCATATCATGATGTGCGTGTGTAATGGTGCAATAAAAGGATTATTGTTATTTCTGTTTTGGCGCCCTTCATGCCTCCTTACTTCTCCTTATTGGTACGCTATCCTAGTACTTGTGTTGGTAGACCACATCAAGATTCATCATCAAAATATCAACCTTACATTGCTTTCATGATACAAGTGGATGAACTACGTACAGGGTCGATACTTGGGATAGAGCAAATTACTTCTGGGAAAGAGAAGTTTCTGTTAAATGTTGCCATTACAGCGGATGCGCACTGCTGATAACAATGGGCCGTGCACAACTTCCAGCCGAGCTGCCTGCCGTATGCCCGGATCAGAGCCCGTGCGTCCATTCTCTCGTATCCCCGCAGCTCAGCCGGGCGACCCGTCCAATTGAAGAAGCACAATATCCGAGCCTCTAATCTGGGCCGGGCCCCCCTCCCACCGAGGGGAGGGGTGCGGGGCGGAGGCGGCAGCTAAAGATTACGTGCGGGCGGCAGCTGGAGGGTGCGAGGACAGAAACCCACCCCACCCCGCCACGGCGCTCATATAATTCCGCAGGCAGCGCATGCGCGTCACGCACGGCGCGTCGAAGCCCCGCGTGCAGTGGGGGGCACCCACTGTCCGCGGAGGGGATGCTCGCAATGAATAGATTCCGGCCACTGATTTACCTTGATGAGTCACGAGTGACTCCCTTTGTCTGGGAGGCTTCAAACGCCGCCGCCCTTCGGTGGAGTGTGGCGCGGGCTTCAGGGCCGATAGCTGTCAAGTAGCGGCGGAGAGCATTCCACGCCAGCAACTGACGGCTCGCCGCCGTGCGTAATGCGATTTGAAGCCAAAACGAGACACTCACACACACACACACAAACACACACACATTAACACAGACACAGACTTGCGAATACCAACAGCAG